>NW_026250092.1:0-1277036 GCF_024043145.1 Alternaria conjuncta | reverse complement strand
CGACATGGCAACGAGACCAAGTGGTATGTTGACGGGTGCAGGTAAGTTTTACATTTCCACATACCTAATCATACACGAATCCAATTGACATGTGTAGCTACATGTACGCCGTCTCCATAGCTTTGGAGCGCGCTAAAGAGTCGATCTGGATCCTCGACTGGTGGCTCTCTCCCGAGCTGTATCTTCGCCGACCGCCCGCCAAGAACCAACAGTACCGGGTCGACCGATTGCTGCATGCGGCAGCAGAACGCGGCGTCAAGGTCAACATCATCGTGTACAAGGAGGTCACGCAAGCTCTGACTCGTAAGTTTTTGAATCCAACATTACCAGACTATCTTCATTCTCTTTTACCGAGTTCGACGGATAGTTTCACCAAAGGCCTCACGCGGGTCGGCCTAGATGTTATATTCAAAAGTCTTGAAGAGTGGGAAAAGACAGATCCGCTGATTGCCCCTCCTATTACAGTCTCCTCAGCTCATACCAAACACCACTTGGAAGATCTTCACCCCAACATTGGTGTCTTCCGACACCCCGACCATTTGCCAGATGCGGCGGTACTACAGTCTTCGTTCTTCGCGTCGATGAAGAACATGTCCTTCACCCCAGCAAAGCTCGCCCAGCTGCCCGGAGACGGCCTAAAGGCGATTTACGGTGCCCACGAGGGTACCGTCATGTACTGGGCTCATCACGAAAAGCTTTGCCTGATTGACGGTCACATCGCATTCATGGGAGGATTGGATCTTTGCTACGGTCGTTGGGACACTAACCAGCACGCAATTGCTGACGCGCATCCCGGCAACATCGACCGAATCGTGTTCCCAGGTCAAGACTTCAACAACGCTCGTATGCTAGGTAAGTCATCGTCGTACTCTGGGACTTTCAGACGGCAGACAGGCGGTCTCCTCCTACGTGAGGCGGTGATGTTTGCTGACACTGAGTAGACTTCCAAGACGTGACCCACTGGGAGAACAACAAACTCGACAGGACCCAAAGCTCTCGCATGGGATGGTCTGATGTAGCGCTGTGTCTCTCCGGTCCTGTAGTACAGGATCTTCGTACTCACTTTGCCCAACGTTGGAACTTCATCTATGACGAGAAGTATTCTCACAAATCTTCCAGATACACCAGGTTACCGGATACAGGCAGCGGAGCTCAACAGGCACCTTCGATGCAACAGCGAGGATTCGAAGGCGAAGAAGAGGGTGAACGCGGATTTGGTCGCGAAGAGGAGGGCGAACGAGGACTGTTCGGACACGGTGCTGGTGGGCATCTTCGCCAAAAGATGCAGAGTAAATTTGAGCAGTATGGTGGCCAAGAGCATGGACAATACGGTCAACAACAGTCGCACGCAGAACAAAGCTCTCAGAGGGGTGGGGTGGACTGCCAGATTGCCCGCAGTTCTGCCAAATGGAGCCACAACCTTGTCACTACTGAGGTTAGTAGTATGTCTGACTGAAAGGATAAACACTGACCAGTTTGCTAGCATTCCATCCAAAATGCTTACTGTGAGATCATCAAAAACAGCAAGCACTTCATCTACATCGAGAACCAGTTCTTCATCACCGCCACTGGCGATCAACAGAAGCCGATCAAGAACAAGATCGGTGCGGCCATGGTTGAACGCATCGTTCGTGCTGCGCGAAATGGCGAGAAGTACAAGATGATCGTCATGATTCCTGCAGTGCCTGCCTTTGCTGGAGACTTGAAGCTAGACGAGGCATTGGGCACTCGAGCCATCATGGAGTGTAAGTTTGATTCGTCTCTTCCGCATGCGCTATGCTGACGATGATGTCACACAGTCCAGTACGACTCCATCAACCGTGGCGGTCACTCCATCTATGAAGAGATCGCTAGGGCTGGATTCAACCCGATGGATTACATCCGCTTCTACAACCTCCGCAGTTACGATCGCATCAACTCCAGCTCGGTCATGAAGGAGGCAGAGCAGCGTAGTGGTGTCTCTTACAACCAAGCTCAAGAGGGTTACGATGCAGCACACGACAACGCACGTGGCTACGAAGCCTATCGTCCACCACCCACCCAGGAGTATGGAGTATATGAGATGGATGGTTCCGGTCGTCCTCCCTCTGGTCACCAGCAGTATGATGGTGGCCCACAGAGTCAGGGCAGACCCGATGACTACGACCGCTACCAGCAGGAAGCTGTCAAGATCGGTGGTCGACAAGGTCTTGGCGATGGGCGCTGGGACACCGTCAGCGAGTGCTACATGCTTGGGGGAGAGGACATCCGCCGTGTACCTTGGGAGGGCTCTGCTGAAAATGAGATGGACGCCTTCGTATCTGAGGAGCTATACATTCACAGCAAGCTTCTCATTGCCGACGACCAAATCGTCATCTGCGGTTCAGCTAACCTCAACGACCGCTCCCAGCTCGGCGACCACGACTCCGAGATTGCAATCATCATCCAAGACCCCAAGACCGTCGATTCATACATGGACGGCCGTCCCTACCGCGCATCTGAGTTCGCAGCCAGTCTCCGCAGAGAGCTTTTCAGGAAGCACCTCGGTCTGCTCAAGCCCCAGGATATGGAACGCCCAGACGCTAACTACCAGCCCATCGGCGTCCCCAACCAATACGACTGGGGCTCCCCCGAAGACCTCCAAGTCGCTGACCCCCTTTCCGACGATTTCCAGGCCCTATGGACCTGGCGCGCCCACACCAACACGCAAGCCTTCGGCAAAATCTTCCACCCCGTCCCCAGCGACGAAGTCAAGAACTGGAAGCAATATGACGAGTACTACTCGCGCTTCTTCGGCCAGGACCAAAAGGCCAAGGAGAACAAGAAGCCGAGCTTGTACAAGTGGGGTCATGTTGTTGCGGAGAACTTCCCCCAGGGCGAGCAGGGTGTCCGGGAGGTTAAGGAGGTGCTGAGTACAATTAAGGGGAATCTGGTGGAGATGCCGTTGCTTTTCTTGAAGGAAGAGGATATTGCGCAGGAGGGAATGGGGTTGAATGCGCTTACTGAGGAGCTTTACACTTAGGTTCGTGGAGAGTAACGGCCTGTGCTTTGATGATCAAGTAGGATGAGAATGACATCTCTGTATCAACTACGCTCGTTCCTCACCATCCAGCAAGCAGCAACTCTAGCGCCCTGGTCATAGCCGCAGCCCATCCCTAGCGAGGGCTGAGATCATAGTCACTCTTGATACTGTTACACGCTACAGGCACTTCCGCTTCGATTTCCCCCCTTGCAATCTTCTCTTCCTTTGCCTTCCTCTCCTCACGGTACACCCTCATCTCCTCATCGCGCGTATTCTTCGATTTCATAGGGAAAATAATGCCAGGTGGTGGGTTCCACCACTGTCTAGGCACCATCGCATCGAGAGTCAGCTAACGTTTACATATTCAGTTGTGCGCACTTATTCCTGTGGAACTGTTCTGCCACAGGCGTGTAAGTAACATGACCTCCTCCGTGTCTGTCCCGTGAACTGGCTAGGCACTAATGTCATACGAAGTGATGGCCGCGCAGTGACGTCCGATGCTCAGCTCTGGGCTGTTCCAGCCGGCGTCGTCGCACGCACACCGAATGCTAGAACATCTGAGAACCTAAAAGTGCCTAAGACGTTAATCGCAAGCCGACCAGAATGTGTGGAAGGTGCCATCTGCAACGAGCGCGACGATTGTTATGAGTACAATTGTTTACAATGCGTTCCTGTCGGTTCAACGCCGGGGGAGTGCCTACCACAAGGTGGTTGTCCATCCATTCCTTCTCCGAATGGAGAATGTACCAACAATCTAAATACCTAGGTACCTAGGTGAGTTTAGACGATGCGTCGAATTGACATTGACAGAGTCCTGAGGTCGGGAAGGATACGGGGGTTGAGCACAGCTTGAATTATCGCACGTCGTATGCTATAGACTGTAATTGGCGCGTGTGGATGTGCGTCCGTGGCACGGCCCACGAACTTGAACGCCCAGGTGCCGGGGGACCAGTTGCGGAAGGCCGATGCCCAATCGGGCTAGTGTCTCGGCGCTGCGTCTGGTGATGTCATCCATGGATGTCAGCGCTCTTTTTCTCCCACATGGCCAACCGGCATATCACCAACCTTGGAACTCTACTTGTACGCTTGTGCTCCGTATCGCCACACTCAGCATCAGTCACAGACACAGTTCAGATTTGGTGCTCATGATGTGTCACTGAGGAGCAAGCTGGGTGGTATGAAGGGAAGGTTGTTGATTAATCTATTAGGTAATTGTACATTTTAACCGGTGCAAGGCATGCTTGCATCCGTGTTGGTGTTGTAGTATCCGCGCGTTTTCTTCCGCCCCTGATCTACAGAGGCTAGCTGTGTGCTGCTGGCAATGCAAACTGACATTGGAGAAGCAGGACAGGAACGGTAGGTGACCAAAGCCAGCTTAGGGAGCAGTGCTATCAGCATTCTTCTGGAAGAGTCGCTTGCGAGGCATGAAGATGCTCAAGACCAGGACAAGAGCGCCACCGGCAATAGTAAGGCTGTAGGTCTTGCTGATGGCACTGACAATGGCAGCAAGAACGCGAGTCTTCAACTCTGGGGATAGGTTTTGTACGATATCCGACCGAGCACCGAGGATAGCGGCCTGGATATCGGCCGAAGAGACGTCAGTCAAAATGCCCTCGATCCTGTTCTGGCTTTGGTTAAGAAGGATAGCGTTGGCGATGGCTAGAGCAAAGGTGATGCCCACAGACTGAGCCAGAGTGATGAAGCTGATCGCTGGCGCAATGTTTTCCAGCTCGACGACTGCCTGGGCAACTGAAAATGGCGCCTGGAGGAACATACCGACTCCAACACCCATCAGGATTGTGAAGCCGTACACGCGAGCCGTAGCAGTGTCCAGATCGATTGTGTACATGAGGGCGGAGCCGATCACGACCAGGGCGCCACCACCAAGGAACCAAGGCATGACGTATCCCAACTTGGACATCAAGCCACCATTGATGAAGACGGTAACGACCATGACGACGATATAAGGGAGTAACCGCACTCCGGCATCGAGGGGACCGTCGCCCTGGGTGAACTGGAAGAAGATTGGGACCATGTAGATGGGCACAAAAGAGCACGCTCCACCGGCAGCGGTGATACTGAAGAGAATGAGCACCATCCGCGATCGGAAGAACTGCACAGGGATGATGCGACGCGCTTCCGTTGTGAGTATGTTCCAATACTGTTGTATGCCCAGAACGATGAACAGAACACCGGATACGACAAACAGTGCGATAATCCGGCCTGAGTCCCACGGATACGAGATACCACCCATGTTGATGGCAACGATGAAAGTCGTCAGTGCGCCGGCCTGCAGTATAGTGCCTGGATAGTCCATGTCGGTAATTCGCGAGCGGAACGAGACACCGGGCCGAGGATCCTTGCTGGGAATGAGGAACAGGTAGACTGGAGCGCACGCCGCGCCGATGAGTAGGTTGATATAGAACGCCCATCGCCATCCCACAGCAGACTCGCTGAAGGCACCTCCGATGACTGGGCCCAGGACGATACCGAGACCCCAGGTAAAGCCGGTGCCAGAAACGTAGACCGGACGTTCAGACATGGTGGTAGTGCTCGCAATAAGCGTCATGCAGCCGACGTACAGACCAGATCCTCCTAAGCCCGTAATGGCACGGCCGAGAATCATCACGTTCATCGACGGCGCAGCGCCGCAGATGGCGGAGCCAATCTCGAAGATCGCAACATGGAAAATGTAGAGCCACTTGGCATCGAATTGGCCGTAGACGCGTCCCCAAAAAAGAGTGGTTACTGTAGCGCAAAGCAGGAAGCCAACACTCAGCCACGACAGCTGCTGGATGCCGCCGAATTCCTCGACAATGACAGACTGGAGGTCCGCGACAACCGTAGCGTCAAGTGCGTAGAGAAAGGTGGAGAACAGGATAGACACTACAGTCAGGTACCATTTCCAGCCAGAGATGTCGCGCGGAGGCTTCTCCGGTTCCGCTGCATCGCCGAGAGTGCCAAGGGTCGGCTCCGCTGGCTTCTCGTCGTTGATTGAACGCGCGACTGGTGTCGAAGAGGTGTTGGAATCCATGAGAAAGAGATAGGAACAGAGATGTAGGTCGAGTGTGATTTTGCCGGCTAGAGTACTGTAACTACATGTTTCTTTCAGATGTTTTGTCCCCCAAATAGAGCAAGCAGCGTCGGGGTTGGTAATGCACAACATGAGAAAGTGCCAAGGACCGTAAAATGTCGGCCGAAAACGTCGGTCATGTAGGTAAGCAGCGGGATTACCAATTTCCCCCTTTCACTCCCACGACTCCCACCCGACGACCAGCAGCGATCGGCTGACTGGCCCGGACAAGCGACAAACATTACGCGCCCGATGTCTGACAACAAACCGGGCCCGACATGATGCGGCAGCTGCACAACCTCAAGCAAGAGCATGATGGCCGAAATGATGACTGGCGACTTGTATAATTTGAGAATGCGTTCTCAAAGCATGAGGGACAGTAATTCATTTTGATCAACACGACACGCGCAGCGCCATCATGTCAACACAAGCAAACGATGTCGGCGTTAAATCCGCTCCTAACTCCGAAACGGTTGACTTGCTCGCCCTTGCTCAACAGGTTACTCAGCATACGCAGGCAATCGCCGACTATTTGGTAGCAAACAAACATGCATCGCCTACGTTTGCATCAGACTGCATCGACCGCCCAGAAACGATTGAGTACGCTGAGCTTCATGGTAACTTGAAGCGTTCCCTGGAAGACCTCCAATATCTTGTCGAGGGGCCCAAACGACACTTCCGCGCACTTTGCTGCCAGGGCTACGAGCTCGCAGCCATCCAAGTGGCACTGGACTTCAACTTCTTCAGCATAGTTCCCGCGCATGGCAATATCTCGCTGGAAGACTTGGCGAAACACGCAGGTGTTGACCTGGACAGGACCAGCCGCATCGTCCGCCTCCTGATCACCGAGTCCATCTTCCGAGAACCCGCCCATGGCTATGTCGCCCACAGCCCCAGCTCATATCTTCTACACCATGACGAAGAGATTCGTTCGACGGTGCATTACACGTATGTCGGAAATCGCAGCTGTGGTATATTCGTCCGCACACTGACCCTCTTCAATACAGGGTCGATGAGATGCTCAAGGCTGCATCTTCTACAGCTGATAATGTGAAAGCATCGCCGCTTGAGTACAACAGTGCACTCACGCCGTTTACCACTCGACACGGCCTGCCCATCTTCGAGTTCTACGAGAAGGATACCCAACGTTCCATTCGCTTTGCTAAAGCCATGGCTGGGTGGGCTAAGCGTAGGTCATCTTTGCTCTTGATCAATCTCAGAGTCTGACGCTGATGTGTGTCCAGTGAATCTGAACATCAACGTCCTTAAGGAAGCCTTTCCCTGGGGCAACCTCAAGGGCACTGTAGTGGACGTGGGTGGTGGTAGCGGCAAAGTCTCCGTCACCCTTGCTGAGCATTTTCCAGCTCTCAATTTTGTGGTGCAAGACTTCGCCGACATGCACCTAGCGGGTCAGTCTTTGCTCACTGATGAGACCAAGAAGCGGGTTTCTTTCATGCAGCATAGCTTCTTCGAGCCGCAGCCGGTGGGCAACGCAGCTGCTTACATCTTGCGGGCGTGCGCGCTCAACTGGTGCGACCAGGACGTTGTCACCATGTTGCGCTCTCTAGTCCCTGGACTCGAACGCTGCGAGCCCAACACTCCACTGCTCATCAATGACCTGATTCTCCCGGCCCAGGGTTCGGTAACACGCGACTTTGAGCGTGGCCTGCGTCAGATTGACCTCATCATGTTGGTGAGCTTTGGTGGCAAGGTGCGCACTCGGGATGAATTTGAGGCTTTGTTGAAACAAGCGGATGATAGATACGAGGTTCGCAGCTTCCGTCCGGAAGGTCTAATGGGGCTGCTTGAAGTGTACTTGCAACGCTAAGCAATGCAGTTGCAGGGTCAGGTAGATTTGGTATACATGCGCGTCGCGGTAGTTTAAAATTGGAATATCCACCGCTAAAATTGCTTGCTTGCTTCCGGTGAATCATGTACTGTGGTCCCATTTAGATATAGTGTGTAACGTTTGACGAAGCCGGTTCAAAAGATCATACCACTGCTGATGACGCGAGTACGCAACCATCAGTATGTAGTCAGCCCTACTGTATACTTATGCATTGATTATTGGATATGAATGCTTTCGGATCTTTAGACTGCCGCTGTAGTGCATCTTATCTCTAGCCATTCACCATAACGGGCTTGATGTGCGCCTTCCGTCAGCGCCAGTACTTCCGCTGCAATGCGTGCCGTTCCCTTGCCGTTCCCTTGCTTGGCAGGTGCAAGGGTACCGCGCCAGGCCCTGGAGTGACCACAAGAAACACCACCACCCCACACTCGACCTCGATTCTCCGCGCTTGCTGGTCATTTCTCATCTTTTTCTGTCTCTATGATGCAGAGCACTGGAAAGAAACGCATCGTCTCGTCGTGCATTCCGTGCTACACACGGAAACAAAAGGTGCGACCGTCTTTTGTTGTTCTCACGTGCCTTGAACCACAACTTTGGGCCGGTGAAGGACGTACCAAAACGCACGAGGGCAATTTAGGCTAACTCAGTATCGCTAATATGTAGTGCAACCGTCGCTATCCCTGCGATCATTGTTCTCGTCGCCGACGCCCGGAGGAGTGCGCATACTACCCCTCGCAGGCATTGCAGGCTGATCACACGTCGCTGCGGACCCAGAGAGTAGAGAATCGTGGGAACGAACATGAGCAACTCACCGCGGATGGCGATCTCCAGCCGCATGACAGCAATGCCAGTGGGTCTGCCACTAACGCCCTAACGAATTGGAACAACGCAAGACCGCGAAGTTCCACACCTGGCCCAAGCAGCAACTCTGTTGCGGAGTCTTTTGGATACTTCGAGTACAGCGAACGCAATACAATCGCCTTGATTCGTAAGGTAAGTCGATCGCACCTCCAACTGCACGTCAACCTAGGAAAAGACTGGACAGGTCTAAAGCCTACATTAACATGGACACACGCAAAGTAAGTGGCCTAGTGTTGGTGCAAGCTCTAGACCTGTTCCGCTTTCTCCTTGTATGAGGTGGTTACTGTACCTGAACAAATAAGGCAACCGATCAATTCATCATCCATCTAACCAGCACTGGTATAAACAGCTAGGACTGAATAGCGGCGAACACCACGGCAATCAGGACATTACCCGAGAGGCGTCCTCGGAGGTCGAACAACAAATGAAAGGATTGCCTGATCGTCAAATCTGCGACTTCCTGGTCCAGTATTATATCGACGAAATTCACTGGTAAGTATCCGCTCGTATTTTCTTCGTCGATCGTACGGAAATCGTAACCATGAGTTGCGAGGAGGAGTATTTCATGTCCTTATCTTTGTCACTACATGAGGGAAACTTTTGCTAAAGCTGATGTATAAATATAGGAAGGAGCAGCTTGTGCACCCACCATGGTTCTTAGCACAGTATCAACAACTGTGGAGCCTGGAAACTGTGTCATCAGTCTTCTACGTAGAGTTCGTGGTACTAATCATGCGGATGTGTTCGTACGCATCCCAGTTCCTTCCTTCACCGTCACATCCCATCGACCGCATTCGCAGAATGTCTTTGTCTGAGATCCGCACGTTGTGCGATGACATCGCGGAGAAGCTATCTAGTCTATGTGCGGGACTTGATGCCAGAGGCTCTTTACTACGCGTGCAGCATCTGGCGTTCTTGGGGCTGCGACTTCAATGTGAAGGGCAAAACATGGCTTTCTGGGAAACGCTCAACAAAGCTGCTTTGGTAGCTCAGAGGGCCGGCCTCCATCGAAATCACACAGTTCATATGCCAGAGATGCATGGGCTGGAACAGGAGATGCGACGGAGAGTGTTTTGTAACCTCTACATTTGGGACAGGTACGACAATATCTTACTGTTATCAGTGGAAGTGATCGCATGTCCGTTTTGTTATTCTGACAAGGTCAAACCGTAGTATGCTCTCACGCCAACTCGATCGCATCCCGTTTCTTCCCGCCGCTCTAGATGCGGACAATCTTCCGCGAATGCATCTTACACCCATTCTGGACGACGACAGTGCTCCAGAAGCATTCTCGGAACGAATGTTGCAGGCTCGCTTGGCCGCTTTCTGGCGGAAATTCCCCTCGACATCGTATACAGAGTATGACGCGACTGCGACCGAGGAAAAGTATGAGCAGTTCTGCTCTGAGTTCCTTGCCAATATGCCTGCCGCGTTCGCTCTTGAGCCAAGCGAGCAGTGGGACGAACAATCGCGACGCTTACCCATTCAGCGGCAGATTCTGCATATCGCCATATACGAGAGTCTATGCCAAAACTATCGTGACTTATTGCTCTGTACAGCTGCTCAAGTTCAAAGACTTCCTGCGTACAAGCAAGTCCTGCTAGCCTCGCAGAAGAAGGCACTAGCGATGGCAGCACTCAAGGTGCTGGACGGAGTCTCAAAGCTGCACGCGAAGCTGGGAGGGTCTCATACCAGATTTCCGGGCATTATATTACCGACATTCGAAGCTGCAGTAATTCTGGTCGGCGTGTGTGAGGACACCGAGTTCCCGGCTGGTAGGGTAGATGGCCCGTGTCATACATCCAAGATCGACCCTCTCGGGTCAGGCACGCCACATCTCAGTCGTCAACGGTGTATTCAGGCTACTAGCGATGCACTCGGTCGTCTACGCACCCTAGCTGAAGTCAGCGTCATGGCTGAAGAAGGTGCAAATGCGTTGTCCTGCCTTCTGAATGAGAGAAGCGCGTCCAGTTCCACAAGCATGGTGCAGCATATTTCCAGCCTCAGCGCAGAAAACGCATCATCACCACTGGACATCGCAAATCTGATTCAGGCACATCAGCCGACGGGCGACACTTCTTCGTGGCCGGCGTCTGATGCGTCTCCCTCAATTCTGGATGCGGGTGCGCTTAACGATTTCTTGTATAGTCCTCTGTCGGACATTGCGCCAAGGTAGAAATGATTGCTATTGGGATGAACATACTGTATTTATGCGAACAGAGGAATGAATGGATTTGTTGGTCAGTGATGCGCGATGATGCACACCGAGGTCTATCCCTTTTGCGCGATTGTAGGGCCTCCCGAGGTCGGGGAATGACGCTCAGTCACGTGTGAGATGGCGTTCCGAAGTCAGCCCGGTCGCCCGCGTCATCAGCCGGCACAGCGCGCAGGAGCAAAGACACGAAGACCATCACCTTTCCATCGAGTACAAGGTGCCCATACAATGACCAACTATCTAGACAACTCACAGAGTTCTTCTGCCTCTCAATCGCAAATGACACTGGTCCGCCCGATGGACGATGCCGTAGCTAGCCTTCGGGTCAGCCAAGTCGGGAGACACATCCAACAAGTCGAAATTCCAGACCACCAAGCAGACCACTAAGCGCAGCTCCAGATACGCCATTCTTCGCCCCCAGCAGCTGCGAGGGCCCATGCCAAAAGCAATCTGCGGTACCGCGTTTGCGTCGAACTCAACCTCAGCAGCAGCACCCGCTTTGTGGATTAGCCAGCGCTCTGGATCGAAAACCCGCATGTCGCTCGTCTCCCGCCATCCTCTCGACTTGACGACCGTTGCACTACGACGCGCACTCTCCATATCGAAAGCTGGCGCGTGAAAGCCTGGCCCGTTGGCAATCATAACAACATTTGTTCCTTTGGGGATGCGGTGGCCAAGAACTTCCGTGTCGCGCTTGGCCTGCCGGGCGACACTCGTCGCGTGGAGTCTCAGAGTTTCCTCCAGCACGGCTTCGAGATAAGGAACGCGCGACGCGGTCAGTTCTGCGAGTGTCGGGACGCGCTTCTCCGCATGCGCATCGCTGCATGCCTGATGCAGTGCATCCCGCAGCTTACTCTGCACGTGCTGAAGACGCGTGAGGTAGATGAATGTCCAGGCAAGTGTCGTGCTGGTCGTATGCAGACCAGCTATGAATTGTCCTGCGATCTGAAGCATGATGCTTTAGCTAAGATCCAACCCTGAAAGAGATTTAGGCTATCCATGACTTACCTCGTCCATCATGATAGGATTACCGAAATCGGCCTTCCGGTTATGCTTCTCAGCGGCCTTCTTTTCACGCACCAGCATGTGCTCGATTGCGGTTCTTGGCTCGTCCGTAGCTTCAAGGCGTTGAAGAGCTCCCTGGATTTGTTCCTTCACAACTTGTCTCTTTACAGCCGTCACTCTCTTATAGCTGGGTGTCTGACGAATGAACCACATCGCGAGTTTGGGCGACATGGCTTTGGTCACAACATCGATCTTGTCGACCGTCTCATACAGCGCGGAGATGAACTCGTGGACTGGAGCCCTTGGAAACCGCACTTCCCCTTTGGGCCCTACTGCCAAACTGCTTGGGGCTATCCGTGACAGTGTCTCGATTTGTGGGCCGAGTGCGGTGTGCTTGAAATGGCGATCGAATACGAATGACAACATCCCATCCAGCGCACTATGATCCAAGTCATCGTTGACATCGAACGCGGAACCGTTGGCGAGCCTTGTCTTGGTATCCCAGAACCTGATGAGATTCATCGTATTATCGAACATGACGGGCCCAACCACGTTATTGAGAAAAGTCGGGCTCATCAGATCCTGCAGCCACGCTCGCGTCGTTCTCCATTGGGGGCCTGTCTTCATTCGCGCATGGAAGTTGTCCATGGGACTCAACCCGTCCGTGATGAAATTCGACCGATCAAAATCTGGTCGCCGGGTCATGATGTCGTACGCTTCGATAGGGTCAGCGAGCAGGACCCAAGGCTTTGAGAACGGCTCCACGAAGACCTGACATAGCGGGGCCTGGAGCTTGTTGACCTGCTTGACCAGCCACACATTAAGTTCCCGAGTGACGCTGACTTCACATAGCATGTCTGGTGCATCGCCCAGCAGTCTACGTGCTGACGTCTGGTTGTAGGGGATTCCTGGGAGTGGTCGAGGGAGGAGGCTGCGATAGATGGCGTACAAAGCTCCCAGGCAAGCGGCGACCCCGAACGAGGTTGACAATAGCCCATGTCCAGAGACGTCAATTGATTGAAGGAATATCATGACTTCAAGAAGCGGTCGCAGCTTGCACAGATTGAAAGATAGGTAGTATTCGGATTCGTGTTCACGGTCTGCAAAGCGTTCCAGTGTTCAAGCCAGACGTCTATCAAATACCGGCTCAACACAGCGGCTTCCATGGGCAAACGCCACCTCGGCACAGCTATCACGATAGCCAATTTGGCACACAACCAACTGCTCAACCGATATCTGCACCGAGAATTTATGCTGTTCCGCCCGACGGACTACGGTTCAAGTGACCTGGCTATTCTCTCCTTCGGAAGTACCGCCAGCTGATCGCCGACTACAATACGTACCCCCACCCGCAGCGGTCTATGATGTTGGCGATACTCACCTTTCGAGCTCATGCGCAAGGGATGGCCTTTCTCCCCCGTATGCTCCCCACATCTGTGCAGAAATGCTGACGGTTTGCATAGCCGGTTTCGGCCGAATTTTGACGGCTAGTAAGCTGACGGGATTCAGCTGCGAAGGCTGTCTTGGCATGGGCTTATCTCGTTCTTTGGTAATGAGGCCTATCGGCGCAACATCAGCGGATTACACACGATCTTCTGCCCGTTCATGTAGCTGATCGATTGTAGAGACCGGAGTGTGGGTTTCCCGAGAGGCAGCCTTGGAATGGATAGGACCATTCAACACATATATCCTCTCAAATTGAAGTGCATTAGCTTGCTTGAACCATTGCAATAGTTCAGTATCGTTTTGCTGTTTGTAGCTTCGCACTTTTACAACAACTATTAGACGATTGAAGATGGCTAGATCAGAAGACCCTGAGCCTATGGCGATAGTCGGGATGGGTATGTGATCGAGCAAAACCTGTATAACATGAGCTTGTGCTGACGCAGTTCAGGTTGCCGCTGGGCTGGAGGCGTCCGTAATCCTACGGACTTGTGGGAACTTTTGCTAAACAAACGCTCCGGCTACCATGATTGGGCGGCGCCACGCTTTTCGGCAGAGGGCTTTTATCATCCGAACCCAGAGAGACCAGGCACCACGGCAGCAAAGGGAGGCTACGTGGTGACTGAAGACCCACGACTATTCGATCCATCTTTCTTCGGGATCTCAGGCCTCGAAGCAGAGACTATCGACCCTTCTCAACGCAAGCTACTGGAAGTGGTGTACGAGTCATTGGAGAGCGCAGGCGAGACGTGGGAAAGTGTTAATGGGACACGCACGGGTGTCTATGTCGCCGATATATCCTACGACAACTCGTATGCGCAGACACGTGACTGGGAGTATGCCAGGCCACATGCTACCACAGGGGTGTGTCACAACATCCTCAGCAACCGCATCAACTACGTGTTCAACTTGCGCGGGCCAAGCGTTACGCTGGACAGTGCCTGCACGTCTGCCATGTACGGACTCCATATGGCGATCCAGGCGATCCGCGATGGAGACTGCGACTCGGCGATTGTGGCGACAGCGAACTACATCATGGATCCAAGCATGCAGATCGCCATGGACAAGTTGGGAGCCCTGTCTGGTACATCCATGAGCCATGCGTTTGATGCCGCAGCTGATGGCTACGCTCGTGGCGAGGGCTTCGCAGC
The DNA here is from genome assembly GCF_024043145.1 of Alternaria conjuncta. Taxonomy (NCBI): domain Eukaryota; kingdom Fungi; phylum Ascomycota; class Dothideomycetes; order Pleosporales; family Pleosporaceae; genus Alternaria; species Alternaria conjuncta. The sequence continues at coordinate 1,262,438 of NW_026250092.1, read as the reverse complement.
TATTTACGTGAAGAAGCCGCAACAGGCCATGCAGGACGGAAATCCGATTCGTGCACTCGTCCGCGGCAGCGCTATTGGCGCCAACGGTCGCTCCAGCGGGATAACGCACCCAAGTGGGACTGCTCAGGAGGACATCATCCGGAAGGCGTACCACAATGCCGGTAACTTGTCTCCTTCCGAAACCCCATTTCTCGAGTGCCATGGGACGGGCACACGGGTCGGCGATCCACTCGAGGTAGAGGCTGCTGGTAAGGTGTTCGGGCCGGGACGATCCAGCTCAGAGGAGGATCGTTTGTTGATTGGATCCGTCAAGACCAATCTTGGACATACTGAAGGCGCTGCAGCTCTTGCGAGCATCTTCAAAGTCGTACTCGCCCTTGAAGCAGGGGTGATTCCGCCTAGCATCGGTGTGACGACGTTGAACCCCAGGATCGATTTTGACAAGGCCAAAGCCAGGGTCGTTACCGAAGTCATGCCATGGCCAGAAGACAAGCTGCGACGCGCCAGTGTTACGTCTGCTGGATTTGGCGGTTCTATCGGGCACTGCATTCTCGACCACGTGGAAGTCGTGTATCCGGACTATGTCAAGCCGGGTATCGTCAACAGAACCAGACCAGTCAATGGGCATGCGAATGGGCATGCGAACGGCTCGACTCACAGCCATGGGAATGGCTTGGCGGTATCTCAGCCCTCTACGCCTCAACCTCCTACGAAAACTAGAAAAGCAGATGTCAGCACACGTGAACTAGTGCTGTTACCTTTCGCTGCTCACAGCGACACTTCCCTCAATGCCAACATAGACGTACTCGCTCGTGTCATCGATAAACATTCACTAGGAGACGTGGCATACACACTCGCGACGCGACGTTCCAAACTTGCACAGCGGACTTTCCGCATCGTTAGCAAACACGACGTTGCGCAGGGACTGATGAAGAATGTGGAAAAGACCTTCTCAAGTCCGCCCGATGAGTCTCGTCTAGCTTTCGTCTTCACCGGGCAGGGCGCGCAGTGGCATGCCATGGGCGCCCAACTCTTCGACTACAATGTCTTCCGCACGTCAATCGACTATCTGGACCGTGTACTCGAATCTCTACCTGGAGCGCCGTCCTGGAATATTGCAGACATACTTTCTGGAAACTGCGAACCGGACCGCGTGCAGATGCCGGATGTCTCGCAGACAGTCTGCACAGCGGTACAGATCGGTCTCGTTGACCTCCTTGCCTCATGGTCTGTCAGCCCTGCAGGTGTCGTGGGTCACTCCTCTGGCGAGATGGCAGCTGCTTACGCGGCCGGTCGCATTACTGCCGCCGAAGCGATTGCTGCGAGTTTCTTCCGCGGGCAAGCTGTGGCGCAGAATAAGAAGAAGGGCGTCATGCTGGCTGTCAGTCTAGATCGTGAGCAGGCCAGTGAGTACCTTGAGGGGCTCGAGCAATACATCAAGATTGCAGCTGTCAACTCGCCCGGCAGCCTGACGCTCTCTGGAGACGAGGAGGCTGTGAAGCGGCTCGCTACGACCCTCACGCACGACGGCGTCTTCAACCGACTTCTGAAGACGGGTGGAAATGCATATCACTCACATCACATGATTGCGCTTGGCCATGCGTATGAGACACTGCTCACCGATGGCATGGCGTACCTCGAGAAGTCCGGGCTGAAAGACCAGCGCCCAAAGTACCCTCATATCCCTTGGTCTTCGTCGGTCACTCCTTGGAAGAGTCTTGCAGGAGCGAACCTTCCGGTTTCATACTGGAGAGCCAATCTTGAGTCACCCGTCCAATTCTCAGACGCAGTCGCCAGCCTGGCAGGGCAGGAAGAACTCGATGTCAAGGCGTTCGTGGAAATCGGACCGCACCCGGCGCTGAGAAGCCCGCTTGACCAGATTCTAAAGAGCATCGGCAAGCCACTTCCATATGCGTACGCATTGAAGCGAGGAGAAGACAATGCAAGATCTTTGCTACAGCTCGCCGGGTCACTATTTGGTCTCAACGCTAAGATCGACTTGGCTGCCGTGAACGCGGTAGATGCAGGTGCTGGGGCGCTAGAACATGGCACTACCGCTATTGATCTTCCGCCATATCAGTTCACGTACGGACCAGTCGCTTACTATGAGAGCCGGGCTAGCAAGGAATATCGTCTTCGTACCATCCCCAGGCATGACCTTATCGGATCAAGGGTAGCTGGCAACGCGAAACTTCGACCGCAATACCGCAACGTGCTACGTTTGAAAGACCTCCCCTGGTTGAGTGATCATCGTCTGCTGCCCAATGTTGTATTCCCGGCTGCTGGATATATGTGTATGGCAATGGTGGCGGCAACGCAGCTCTACCAGGCAACCGAGGACGCACAGCCAATTCTTGGGCACTCACTTCGCAACGTCAATATCAAGTCAGCGCTGAACATCCCCGAGGATCAGTATGGTATCGAGATCATGCTCAGCCTGGTGCTTGACGATAAAGCTACTGCACAAGAGCCGGCTTGGGTCAGTTTCTCAGTCAGCTCCGTTACACGTGAAACGGAGCAATGGACGGAACACTGCACCGGAATGGTCAAGGTGGACATCTCTGAGCACTCGCAAGTTGAAACGATGAGTGTAGCTTCCGAATCTCGAGCGGTGAATGCGCGCAGCTGGTACAAGAAGTTCGCTGCGATAGGTCTTGGCTACGGCCCTGCATTCCAAGCCTTGTCTGAGATACGCGCCGACCCGACCAAGAATCATGCCGCTGCCAGACTCAATCTACAGACTACGGCGGGCATGGTTAGAGGTGGAGAATCTGAATATGTTATCCATCCCACCTCATTAGACGCCATGATCCAACTTGGCCTCCTCGCATCCCATGGAGGCCAAACGGACAAAACGACGACAGCATTCGTTCCCATTCACTTATCTGAGCTGCGTGTCAAGAGTAATATTGACGAAGCATCGGGTACAGCGGTCGCATACGGCGACTTCATGGGCCTCCGATCTGCGTACCTCCAGCTACAGCTTCAGGATGAGGCAGGCGATGTTCTTGTGGACATTGAGGACCTCCGTTGCGTTAGTTACAGCTTAGAGGCAACGTCTCCAGACAAGACCGGAGCCAGGGGCTTTTCGAGCCCGTTCACACGTATGGTGTACAAGCCAGACTTCGGAAGTCTCAGTAACGAGCAGGCTCGTTTACTATTCCCAACACCGTCGGAGAATGTCACTCAAGGACCAGTGCTTGCTCAGCTCGATAGTATGGCATCGCTCATCGCCATCGACGTGACTGAGACGCTTTTGAATGACACTGACTCAATGGAAATCGATGGTTTGGGAACAACGGATCGCTATATCGCAAAGCTTCGACAGTTGGCCAAGAGAGGTCAAGCTGAGCAGTCGACAGAACTCTCGGCGGAGGATCGCAAGCGACGTCTGCGAGAGGCATATGAAGGCCACGGTCATCTTGTCGAAGTCAGGTGTATGCAGCGGCTTCACGCACACATGGTTGATATCGTGGACAGGCGCAGAAGTGGCGAAGCGGTCCTGGCTGAAGGCGGGCTGCTGACTGACTTTTTTGAGAAGAGCCTGTTCGTAACGGGGGTTCACACTCACTTATCTACTGTTTTCGACTCAATGGCTCATGCCAATCCGAGCCTTCGGATATTGGAACTCAAGGGCGGGAAGGGTCAGACGGCGCGCTTAGTGCTCGAGACGCTCAACAGTGGGAACAGCATCAAGCGATACCGCGACTACACAGTAGCAGATACGAGTGAAGATGCGCTGCAGGCGGCGCGGTCGCAGCTCAGCGATTACGGCGATGTGCACTTTTCGGTGCTGGACATGGAACAAGACACGCTGCCAGCGGGCTTCGAGGCGGCGTACGATGTGGTGTTTGCGTCGCAGGCCGTGCACACGGCTGCATCGGTCGCAAAAGCGTTGCAGACGGCGCGCAAGCTACTCAAGACTGGGGGAAAACTGGTGCTGGCCGAAGTGACGGGCAGCAGTGCGTGGGTCGACATGGTTGGCGGTGCACAAGAAGGATACTGGCACGGCGTGGATGACGGACGCATGCAGCGGCCTTTTCTCGATGTGGCCGGCTGGGACGCGACGCTGCGTTCGGTCGGGTTTACAGGAGCCGAAATCGTGCTGGACGACTATCCCGCGCCTTGGACCCAGTCGAGTGTTGTCGTGGCCGGCGTGGTCGATATGACTGAAAAGGCTGCGAATGCGGCGCGTGTGGCTGTTCAGCCTGTGCATCTTCTCCATAGCACAGCACAACCACCGCCTTTGCTCGCTCAACTAGCCCGTTTGCTGGAATATCGCGGAGAATCGACGACGACGGTACGACTTGACAGCTCAGTCCGTGAATTGCCTGTCGACGCTCGTGTAGTGGCTTTCCTGGATGATGACCATCTATTGCTCGCTGCCGATGAGCGCCAGCTAGAGCTCTTCCAGCACCTTACTCATCACACCAGTAGCATGCTATGGCTCACCTCGACGGGCATGGCAGTTGGCCGTAGTCCCAACGGCGCTATCGCTGGCGGTCTACTACGCACCATCTCAACTGAGGCGCCTACAGGCCGCTTCTGCTCAGTCGATATAGACGCTGACCACTTTGTCCTGGACGATCTGCAGCAGAGTGACGAACTCATTCGCGTCCTGGCCGACTGCGAGCAAGCCTTGCAGCGACCCATTAATAGCGAGACGAGCGAAGATCGCGAATTTGCCTGGCATGGCGTCTGCCTGTGGGTGAGTCGCCTGCTGCCCGAGCCTGCGTTGTCTGCTTATGCGGAGCCTCTCGTTACACCAGCTCTTCATGGCGCTGAGCTTCTACCACTGGATACGCAAGGCCCTGTCCGCGCTGCCTTTGAAACACCGGGTATCCTCAGCTCCTTGTACTTCCGTCCCTACACAGAGCTGCGCAAACAATCCCTGCCATGTGACTACATTGAGGTTAGGGTCACTGCCGTCGGTCTCAACTGGAAGGATCTAGTCTTGGCTACTGGCCGCTTCGACGGCAACAACTTGTCATCTGAGTACGCTGGTATCGTCACTCAGGTCGGCACTGATTCTGCGAGCTCTTTCGCGGTGGGAGACCCAGTCTACGGCCTAGGGAAAGGCCATTTCGGCAACTATGCTCGCGTACCTTCAGCTTTCGCTTGCAAAGTAAGACCTACCGATGATCTTGTTCACATGGCCACCATGCCTGTTGTCTACATGACGGCAGTGTACGCATTCGAACACCTTACCCGTCTGCGACAGGGCCAGAGTGTCTTGATTCAGTCAGCCTCAGGCGGTGTTGGCCTGGCTGCCATCCAATTCGCCCGTGCCAAGGGCGCCCAAGTTTTTGCTATGGCTGGTTCGCAAGAGAAACTGCACTTCCTTGTAAAGACCATTGGCCTGCCCCCTGCGAATGTGTTTTCGGCACGTGAAAAGGCCGAAATGAATCGTGCTGCGGCTGCCACGCGCAACGGGGGCTTCGATGTCATTCTCAGCACTGCTCAGGGTGATATGCTTCATGAGACAGCCAAAGCACTCGCTCCACTCGGCCATATAATCGACATTGGCCGCGCAGACGTCGAGGATGCCCGTGCAATCGGCCTTGAGCTGTTTCAGAAGAGCGCCAGCTTCTCATCTTTCGATCTTGCCCGTGTCGTAGATCGCGACCCTAAACTAGGTGCCGAGCTTATGACCGCGGTGGACGCTCACTACCGTGCGGGGCGCATCAGTCCCATCCAACCTCTGGCTACCTCGGACATCTCCCAACTCCACCAGACGTTGCTGGCTTTCTCCAAAGGCAAACATGTTGGCAAGCTAGTTGTGACATTCGCATCAAACTCACTGGTACGCATGGTACAGGCACCACCAGCCGTCACCTTCGACCCAGCAGCCTGCTACATCATCACTGGTGGACTGAGCGGTCTGGGACGATCTATTATCCAGTGGATGGGTGATCGCGGTGCACGAGAGCTCGTTATCTTGTCCCGCCGTGGTGGGAGCGCGCCCGAAGCGCAGACACTTGTGGACAGGCTCGCCGAATCTGGTATTCGTGTACATCCCGTTGCGTGCGATCTCGGTATTCGAGAGAGTGTCGCAAAAGCCGTTGAGTACGCGTCCACCATTGGCAAACTCAAGGGCATCGTCCACTGCGCTGTTTCCTACCAAGATATCTCTTTCGACAAGGTGACAGCCCCTGGCTGGCAGGATGGCCTCGCCGCGAAGGTACTTGGCACGCAGAACCTACACGACACTACCAAGCACTTGCCGTTGGAATTCTTCGTCATGACCACTTCCATCCTCTCGGTACTGAGCTTCGCGACTCAGGCTGCGTACACGGCCGCCAACAACTTCCAGGACCAGTTCGCACGCTACCGCTGCCGTCTAGGTCTGCCTGCTACGGCTGCCCAGTTTGGCCTTGTCAATGACGTTGGCCACCTGAGCACCGACACCACGACACTGGATTTGATGGCACGCAACAAAGTCCTGACTGAATCTGAAAGCTACTTCCTCCGCCTTCTCGAGCCAGCATTTCTTCCCCCTTCCAATGTACCTGCCACTGACCCCCTCGCCGCCGCTACCTACGTAACGTACATGGATCCGGCACACATGCTCGCAAAAGAGCGCGACGACGCTGAGATGGGTATCCGAAGCGTCGCAACACCTCGCTGGCATGGCGACGCTCGCGTCTCCCATGTAATCCGTGCATTCGAAGATGCTTTGCACCAGGAAGAGAGCGGTGCCGACTCTCCACAAAAGGACACTGCACGCTCATCCACAGCGCAGGTCCGCGACGCATTCGGTGCTGCTGTGCAAAAGGCTCGCAACGCTGCCCCTGGCTCAGATCAACTCGCGTGCCACGCGGAAGCCCTTGCACTCGTCACATCAGCCATATCCAACGCGGTTGCGACTATGCTCTTGCTTGATCCAACGACTGTGAATTGCGCGCGTGCTGTGTCGGACCATGGCGTCGATAGTTTGATCGCAGCCGAGTTACGAAATTGGTTCCACGTTGCGCTGGGGTACAAGGTTGGTATGGTGGATCTATTGGATTCGCGCACGAGTATTGCGGCGTTGGCGGAGCGGATAGTAGGCAGTGTGTAGAGCGATCTCGAGTATAGAATGCCATAGAGAATAGAAAAGAGTTGTGATGATCCTTTGTATTCTTGGCTTCTTCTACGCTACCACGCTAATGTGACCATGGAAGCTTGAATCGGCTAGCGCGCTGATCACCCCCTGGTGTTCGCATGTGATATGCGATGCCCCAGGTTCCTGGAAACCCGTCGTGCAAACATCGTGGGCTCTTTGTTCTGTGGCGCCATGCCTCGTCTAATCACCGCTCGCAATGTGGTCATACTTGTCAATATCGTCCTTCTCACCGCCCTCTTCGTCCATCTGAAGTTCGCGCTCTGGGACAAGACGGCGGCCTCAGCTGGATCGGCCAAGTCGCACCTTCCCGACGAACTCTACGATGAGCAGCAGCCCGACGAGTCATCGCACAACCCGAAAGGGAAGCCGCTAAAAGCAAACGATGGTATCAAAGCGCGTCGGACCGCCGTCGTCGTCGCCAGCCAGAGTTCCGAGAACGCAACGTGGCTCGAGGAGTACTTCCCGCACTGGGAGAAGAATATCTACCATGTCGACGATCCGAGCGCGGAGCTCACGGTGCCGAAGAACAAGGGCCGAGAGAGCATGGTCTATCTGACGTACGCCCCCATCCATACTATCTTTCGTCCCATGTCTGCCATGCTAACGACGGATACGCGCGCAGCTACATAATCGACCACTACGCGTCCCTCCCCGACAACGTCCTCTTCATCCATCCCAACCGCTACCAATGGCACAACGACGACCCCGACTACGACGGCCTCCCCATGCTGCGCCACTTCCAGCTGCCCTACCTCGAGAAAGAAGGCTACGTCAACATCCGCTGCGCCTGGTCCCTCGGCTGCCCCAACGAGATCAAGCCGCTCGCGGAAGCAGGCGAACACAGAGAGGCCGTGCATGCGGGCGGACAGTATAAGAAGGCTTTTGAGAGCCTGTTTCCGGGGGAGAAGGTGCCGGATGCTGTTGGGGTGAGCTGCTGTGCGCAGTTTGCGGCGACGAGGGACAAGATTAGGGAGAGGAGCAAGGAGCAGTATGAGAAGTATCGCGATTGGATTATGGGGACTGAACTGGGGGATGCTATCAGTGGGAGGGTGTTTGAGTACTCCTGGCACAGTAAGTTCACATCCGCTACCCCACCCGTGATGAGGCTCTGCACGCTTTTTGCTTCTTCAAGTGGCGCGGATCATGTGCTAACAAGCTTGATAGTGATCTTCGGCAAGCCTCCCGTTCATTGCCCAACCGCGAAAGAGTGCTACTGCAAGACCTTCGGCCTATGCGACCTGGACTGTCCGGATGCGGGAAGTTGTAAGGGACGATACACTTTGCCGCCCTACTCGAGCCTACCAAAGGGCTGGCCATATGTGGGCTGGGAAGGTCAAGAACGCCAACGCGCTGGCCCTGAGCAGTGATGAGATGTTCGTGGCTTACCTCAAGCTACTGCGTCTCTTTCCGTTGCTTCGGAGGACGAACATCCACGCCCACAGACTGGACCCCGCTGCGTCGCTTCACTATTCCGCTTCCGTTTCTATGGGCCGATTGATTGCATAGCTCCATGCGACGAGGCACATGAGCAATCGAGACGATCAGTCATCCGCGGCTGTACACGTTGCTACGTGCCACGAGGCTCGGAGCCCATTAGTCGGGCGCTCTAAGAGCTGGTGAAGCCATACAATCTCGAGAGGTGCAACAATCTCTATGGACTGACGCGATTTCCCAGCACCGTTTGGACGCAGTCGAAACAACGAGGCACACATCCCTTCGTCGGTATGGGGCCCAACTAGCTGCGAGGACGGCCACTCAAACCTCATTCGAGTAGCCCCCTCGCCATCGGTTCCCGCAATCAGGTTTTCAGTTTCTTCTGCGCCAACCTGGAAGGGCACAATACATCGCGAGGATCGATCACATGAGGAATCGCGTGTAGTTTCTGCCCCATGGCGTACTACGTAGCCCACTATCGGTTAGGTCCATTGGTAGTCTCCTGGATTCTCGGGCTATAACGCACAACGTCTTGTGGAACGGTCCCAACAAATCGCAGATAGCCTCGTATAATCCCGCTTCCCCGATACTTCCACATCATGCGAGTAGGGCCAAGGGCAATCAACATGCATCAAGTCTACATGCCCGAGCCTGTGCCTCAGCATGCATCATTGCGGCACTGGACGTGTAGGGAGTGGTCTCGACCTGTTTTAGAATTAGCCTGGCGGTTGAAGTACTCCAGTTGGATCCTTGAAGGCTCGATGGCAAGGCTGAGCACTTCTCAAGGCGTACATTGATGCGCACGGCATGATAGGGGCCGAAACTTCCCAGCGATGTTGAAGCAACCTTGCAAAGCACATCGACCCGTCAGCTGGTCATCTAGCACCGAGGGGTAGACTCTTAGTTCGCAATTGTGCGGGGTGCCCCCTAGGCTGAGACTACAAGAAAGAGCAAGGTTGTGTGGGTCCGTATACTTGCGCAGAGCCGCACGCTTACGTCAAGCGAAGCTCTACCTATGCGGCTCACTTGGCACAACCCCATCAGCCCGACCCTTATGGCACACAACATATTCGTATTCCAAACGCATGCAACACGGCAAATGATCCTTCCTCATCGGTATGAGTGTAACACATCGTGGCCCCATTCGACCCCGCGCAATATTTATCGGGCCTTCATAGCTTCGGATTTCTCAGCCTGACGAGCCGCAAACGGGAAGAGCAACCAGGGCTTACGCGAAACGTAAGGTTGCTGGCGCTATTACATGAATTAGACTATATCCTAGCGAGGAAATGCGCCCTAGTAACATGCGGCTCTGCGCATGTGGGAGCATTCAAAGCCCGTGCTCTCTGCACATCCAGCGACCGGTACTCCACAGCTGATTTACGCCACCTATCGTTAGCTTGAACCCTTTTTCTTGTCGAGATCTCAAGATCTTGCTTCTTCTTAGCCAATCACTCGTATGGAAATTCGCTCGCGTGCCCTATTTGCCTTATCTCTATACATCTCTATCTCGTTCTATGACGACTTCCCTTGATCGGCTACCTTTTGATCTACTCTTCTGTATCACCTTCGATTTGGATCTCGAGGATATTGTTCATCTCAGCCAAACATGTCGACACTTAAGAGCCGTACTAGACGAAAGGACAGTTGTCAGGCGTGCTGTCGAGGTCAGATGACGCCAAACGGTCAATCTGCTTACGCCAAAAGCTGACGCTGCTTATAGATCAACTATCCCCACACCCAGGAAGCGTCTTTAGCCCGAACAGAGAAGATTACCTACAAGCAAGCCTTTCAGGCTATTTATGACAGAAGAAATGCTTTGTCAACTGCGCACCCGTTCTCGGCTCGCGTTCTGGGCCAAGGGAATAACTTTTTGTATCGACAGGGAACTATATGTATTTTCGACGCTGGGGTGGTCCACGTCACGGATCTCAATTCGCAAACAGAAGCTATTCGTCTCGATCTCCAAGCTATCATTCGGCCTATCTTGGAGTCGAAGTTCAGAGCTTTTGGTAATATCAGCGTACGCTTACTTTACTATGCTGATCGGATCCTCTCTGTGCATGCTATACCAAAGTACAACTCGGATGACAGCCATATATTCGCCATCAACACGGCTGCGAACCTTGCAGATGGACACAGAGTGATCGAATCGGTGCGACTAAGCGAATGCTCTAAGCTTTTTGTTAGACATAATGAGCATTATTTATACTACGGCACACATACTGGAATCGGCGATGACGGTCATCACAAATGGGAGATTGAAGGCATCTCACTCCATGAAGACTTTCGGATAACCGAACGCGAAAGACCAGTACTGCTCGATAAGTTTCACGGATCTGATATCGGCTCCACCATCGCGTTCGAAATCCACAATAATTACTTTTACGCTGTCTCTAACCAGGGTACATTTGAAGTTGAAGAGATCGATTATACTTCCTTCTACCATGTGGTTCGTTTCCCACTGGACAAACCAGATGACGTTCAGAAAGACGAGCGCCTCTTTCGTCGACAGCACAAGCAAGGACCAATTCACGACTCATGGACCGATCTTGCACTACAGCTTGATGAGCGTACAAACGAGACGGTGATTGTGGAGTCGCGTCGAGAATGGGCCCAAGCATCTTCCCGCCAGTCACGCACCTTCTACGTCACTAAGATGGACTTTCAAGAAGAGGACGACACCGAGGAACTATCGGATGAGCTACTTGGGCCTGAGGATGATCTCTTCCTCCCGCTCATAGATTCATCGAACAACCCCCAATGGAAACCAACACCCGATCTCTACAGCTGGAGCCAACACCCCGAGTTCTCCCCCACAGATCCTTCACCCCGTTCCTTCACCCTGTCCCGAACAAAATTCCGAGCCTACAGCTACCCATGCACCTCCTTCGTTGACCTCGTAGAAGACGACCGGTGCTGCCCAGACGCCTCTTCAACACCGTGCTTCAGACTGCGAATAGGGTCACGCCGCGAACTAGGCCTCTCCTTCACTTCCAATCACAACGGCACCAGCAACAGCAAAGGAAAAGCCCCCGTCGACGACAACAAGCCTTTTTTCCTCGACACCCAAACACGCTATCGCCAGTCGCCCGTCCGCATGTGGCCCCCTCCCTCATCGCGCTGTCCCTGCTCAGCGCGCCTCCACAGGATACTCAACCCAACCCTGCCAACCACTACCACATCTTCTTCCACCACACGCAGCGTAACCGGTGTTCTCGACTCCCAACGCCTAGTCTTCATGATCAAACCAGGGCGCTCTTACGGCTCCAGCGAAGACAACACATCAGGCAGCATCGTGGTCATAGATTTCTGCCGTCCGCTCACGGCTACAGGGCCGACACCCTCAGCATCAAGCTCATCGTCACTAGCACTGCGGCCATCGTCGCTGGCACGCTGCGATAGTAAGATGGGCGATGAGTTGGTGACGCCAAAGAAGTGTGTTGACCCGTTGGAATGGCATTGGTCGGATGATTCAAAGGGGCGCTGTAGGCGAGGCACGTGTCAGTGAGTGGTTGGGGAGAGTTTGCCGTGGCCTTTTGCAATTGGTAAAAGGTAGCAAGCAAAAGGTCATGAGTGAAAGAGTGAGGCGGACGATAGAGAGGGAAGTTCGCAGTTCGGTGCATCTGTGTTGAGCCTCACAGTAGGCAGATGGTGCGCAGACCAGGTTTGTATCGGTTGACTCGGGGTTTCTAGTATGGGTTTCTTTGCCTTGCTGCACGTTCTTATACGATGCATGTTATATGTTTGTGCATATGCACGCCCTTTGATCTTCTCGGGCTCGTTTGGGGTGTTTCCGGTGAAGGACCCCGCACGAGGCTGCGTGGAGGAGATAAGGGTTGCGAGCACGCCATTGTTGTTTGGTAGTTAAATGTCTGTTGTTCGTCCTTGTATTTATCATCTCAATGCTCATACTTTTCCTATATGTATTACAACAGCGTGGTAATGTGATGGGTACAATGCTTCCTTGGGCTCTACAAGCTGGTAGGATTGGACACACATAACCATGCACACGCGCTCGGTTAGGAACATCACAAGATATTGGTTTGACTCATGGAGGAACACTTCTGAGCTTGAAGTATGTCACATACGCGGAGATGTATCAATCTCTAACTTCTTACGTGACAAATTCTCACGATCGCAAGGCTTGTCAAAGCGTTTACCACCGAAGCCGTAAAGCAAGACAATCATGCAAGTCCCCCATCCATGCGCAAACCCACAAGCAATGTAGCCTTCCTGTGAGAGCATAGCAGGAGCGAAGCGCGACAATCGATAACGCATACGGTGTTGGACAAAGTGTCTTGATTGGTCTATACTATATGCCGCATCCGCATGCGTAGTCCATCTAAAAAGAAATGCTGGCAATGCCCAAAGCGCTCGTTTGCTATTAAGTCTAGACTCGAGGATCGCGACATGTGAAATGGGAAAAAGAAATGATGAAAAAAGTGACGGTGTGATGTTTGTTTCGCCGTGGAACTCCAAGCTATGAGATAAATGATGTATGGGGGAGCTCGGTTTCTCCAAGATGTGCCTGGGCAATGACACAAAGGGTGGCCACTGTATTCTGACAGCACAAAATACAGTGGATTACTCAACGTGTCTGATACCCAAAGTACAACTGTCAAGATACGAGCTCCGTAGTAGAAAAAGGTGCAAAGTGGACAGAACAGCCTAGTCGGTCCGATAGTGGAGAAGTATGTACAATCGAAATGAAGTAGCCGCGGTAGGAATATCGGGCAGTATAGTCGGTAAACGCAGCACCGGTACGTTCTTCACCGCAGACTCGAGCGAAAGGTATGGCGAAGAATGTTTCCGGTGAGAATGGTGGAGTGATGACCTCGCGAAGTTTGAAGACTTTGATGGACAGACCCACTCCGTTGGAAGCATGCACATGTAAAGTAGACCGCTCACGGCCGACTTTGACCGGCAAAATGTTTTCGCGGTGTGCATGGCCTTGTCGCGGTGGTGGTTGTCATGATACGACGGATCTGTAGCCAAGTCCTATGGAAATTATAGTTCCATTCCGTCGAGATCTCGCATCACACACGCCATCTGTGCCCGTTTCGCAGCCTCAGCAAGCAGCGCAGCCTGGTTGAGGTAGTTTGTCGTCTCAGCAGCCGTCTGGCCAGCTCCCGACCTGTTCGGTTGGTACTCGAAGCTATTTTGCCGTTGGGCCTGCATGCGAGGCTGCTGCTGCAACTGTTGCGACTGCTGGTTCAGGGAGCCAAAGTACTGGTGGTTCTGGGGGCTCGTGGACGGCGAGACAGGCGGTGCAGATTGCGTCGAAGAACGTGAGGAGGCGTGGCTTGAGGCGGAGGTGCTGGTGTAGCTTGCGGCTGGGGTGCTGGAGGACTGGAGGGCAGAGAAGGCGGGTCGGCTGGGGGCTCCGTAGTGTTGTTGCGAGTAGTTGGACATGGCTGCGGGAATGGCTGGTAGGGTCGTGGTGGAGTCTTCGAAGTCTTCGATGAAGGCGAGGAGAGCAGAGGAGTGCAAAGGGTGTAGACAGTGGGTGAGGCGAGGGTATGGGTAAAGTAAATATGGACCCGTGGTAGCTCGATATTACCCTGTATTGGCGATCTTCTGCGCGTCACCCGGAACAATCCCAGCGAATTCGTCTAGACGTGTGCAATAAAGGCTGAAGTCGGGACAAGGTGAGGCAAAGCAGGATACAGGCAAAAGGAAGGTGGAATCGCCTGCAAGATAGGCACCACAATCCATGGCTTTACTTGGACCGCGGCTCAGACTGCTAGCTCGTGAATTTCGTCACAGGCCAATCTGATCTGCCGACGCTTGCCATCGCATCGAGACGCCAGGTCTCTTTAGTTTTACGCGGATTGCCTCTTGCAGGCAAAGCATTACTCGCCCTACTCGCAACATGCCCGTAAGTCCTCGTTGAACCTTCCCCAGACTCGCCTACTGACATGGGCAGCTCGTTTTAATTTCAGGTTCCACCTTCCCCTCCATGCTTTTCCCCCCGCCATTGAGCTAACCCACAAACGAAGGCTTCCCTTCCGCGGGCAAGACCACCAGAGCCCTCCAGCTAAAAGACTACTTCGAGGCCAAGATCGCCAGTTCGCCTCCTGATGCGCGCACTTCCCGCCTAAAAGTCCATCTCATCAACGACCAGTCGCTGGGCGTGTCGCGCGCCGTCTACCATACCGCCAAAGCCGAGAAGGATGCACGTGCGGAAGAATATTCCGCCGTCAAGAGAGTCCTGTCGCGCGATGACATCGTTATCGCCGATGGCTTAAACTACATCAAGGGCTTCCGCTACCAGCTGTATTGCGAGGCCAAGGCCCTACAGACTCCAAGCTGCGTTGTCAGTGTACCGTGTGCGCAGATGGGATGCATGACTGACAGTCCTAGAGCTGCACATAGGCACGCCCGCCGACCGATGTCGCGAGAACAACAAGAAGCTCTTGGCGGATAAAGAGGTCGATGGCGGCTATGAGGAGGAAGATTTTGAGAACCTCATCTTCCGGTACGAGGAGCCCAATGGCATGACGCGATGGGATAGTCCACTGTTCATCGTCGTCGAGGAGGACGAGAAGCCGCCGTGCGACCAGATATGGGACACCATAGTCAGCAGCGATGGCAAGATGAAGACTGTCAAGCCGAACCTCGCGACCGTGCTGGTGCGTACTCCCGTTATCCTAACGTGTCGAGATGCCGTCTAACACGCAGTAGAAACCAGCGACAGAGCAGAACTACCTCTACGAGCTCGACAAGACGACCTCCGATATCCTCGCCCAGATAATGGTGTACCAGAAAGACCACCCAGGTGAAGGGGGTGGAGAGATAGCCGTTGCCGATGTCGAGAAGCCCATCGAGCTCCCTGCGACGCCAATGACCCTCCCGCAACTCCAGCGCATTCGCCGCCAATTCATCACCCTGAATCGTCAACACAGCTTCTCCAAAGCACGCATAAAGGAGGTCTTTGTCGACTACCTCAACGCCGAGTTCCTGCGCTAGACTGGCGATGTCGGAGCTATGTGGAGCAATGTGTCTTCGGATATGCTTTTATGCATCGCGACAAGGGAATTTCAAGGGACGAACGGAGAGACTGGATGTAGACAGCTCAGCGGATACCGAGATGTTGGCACAATTCTCGAACGTTCTCCCAGCGACGACGCATACCACCTCTCCGAATTCTCCCGACCAGACAATACCCCTCAACACCAGCTGTACGCCATAACCACGTTCGCAACGATGATTGGCATCCCAGTCCCTGCACTTGCAACAACATGGTGTGATCCAGTGACCAGTCTACCCACCCCGCATTTCCAACGCCCACGCGCTACTTGCTACAAAGGGCCGACCCATTACCACCATCAGGATAAGGACGAAGCCTGTCGGACCTGTCAGGAGGCAGCGATAGAAACTTTCTCAGTCTATTTTTGTGATTGGCTACAACACTCCGATTAGCTCCAACCCCCTCAATACGAGTGTAGAATATGTACATCATGGGGAACAGATCGCGATGTATGACGTGTGCGTAGACTCCGATCGGGAAAGCCAGCCAAGTCCCTTCCCGTCGATCATGACGCTGTGCATCGTGATGTCTTGCCAAAATCCCTTCTCACGAGTATGGGCAGTCAGCAGTCAAACTGAGCTGAGCTGAGCTGATTCTACTCAGACGCCCCATTACGTGCCATATACTAAGTCATCTCTTTACACCCATCCCTAGCGCTACGCCACACCATCTGCCCCAACTGCCGTTATCATTTCAGGTTCTCCCAGGTGCCAAAGCCATGGCGTCAATAGGCGTCTTGTCTCAAGCACACACCGATTACGCAGTATGCCTCCGATCGCGAAACCCTTGCATCGCTTCCCCACTCCCAAGCAAGGGCCAAATGGAAAATGGAAAGCTGACGCTCGAATGGGCTGAGGCTGACAACCCCCCGCATATTTCTCCACGTGCGAACCATGTGGGTTGTGCAGTGGGCTAGCTGGGGTGCGGGGTGTGTATGTAGGGGTGTAGGTAAGGGTTGTGTCGTGGTAGTGGGAGGGTGTGTGGCTGGAGACGCACGCGAGGGGAGAGGTAGGACTTCCTTTCATCCGGCGCGAGGTGCATGCTGGGGTGCGGGATCTGCCGATAATCGTAGGTTTGGGGAGACGGTTATGTACGAAGAACGAGCTTTGAAGCTCAGGGCGATGTGAAGCGACCTTACGAAACGAATGAAGGCAGTGAGTTGTAAATGTTGAATTAAATTAACCAAGAAGACTATGTACGAAGATTTTCATTGGGGAAAAAAGAAAGTAGCTCGTCCCTCCATCCCAATTCCCATCGCGGCTCTCTTTCGCTCAGGCCAGAAGCGTGGTATCTCAAAAGCAGCAAAAGCTCAACCAGACCCGTGTTACCAACAGGTGAAGAACCCTCAACCCTATGCGCCAGACACCCATTCTCCATTTATACAACCCATCATAATCATCGTGATGTCGTCGACTTTGTCCCCGCTTTACAACCCACAATAAGTAGCATCCAAGCCCGTCAAACCCGTCGTGCTATCATAGTCACCCGGAATCATGATACCAGGATATAATCTATCGCTACCAGGCGTAGACCCATAATCACAAGCCCCAGTGCTGAATTCCTCACCACTAGTCAGACTCTCATCGCTGAAGCTGAGTACGCTTTGAGGCGGTGGGGCTTCAGAGCTGTAGGCGCTCCAGTTCCAGACGTTTGGCGACCATGTCACGTTACTGTTGTCTGTGTTGGCGGATTGCGGGGCTACGTCGACGAGGGCGTCGGCTGGGGGCCCGCCGTAGATTGTGTCGTAGATGTTTGTTTGGCCGTTGTCTAGGGAGGAGAGGAGACGCTCCCAGTCGGAGGTTGAGACTTCGGTTTTGATGCCTTGGTTATTTTGGAGGGCGTAGCTGGCGAGTGGGTCGTTGGCGAAGGAGAGGTAGTCGATGTTGCGTTGCTGTTGCTGCTGCTGGGGTGTTGGCTGACTTGGGCGACGCTTGTTTGGCATCGAGAAGGATGCGCGATGTGACAGTGGGCTCAAGGTCGGTTCTGAACGAGCGATAGGAGGCTCTGATCGAATGGACGACAAGCTTGTCAGCGAAGGATTAGCATGCGCACCCACGCTGGGCGAGAGGGCAGGCAAAGTCGCGCGACGAGGCTCTTGGTCTTGTCGGGCATTCTTCATCATGCTCGGTGAGAAGCGAGCTGCAAGAGCCTTAAGCGACTTTTGGGTCGCACGGAAGGTATCCAGAGGCGCTCCCATGTGGCCCTCTGAGTTGTGTCGTGACAGAGGTGGGGCTGGCATTTGCTCCACCTGAGGAACAGCCACGATACCGCAGCCCACGCGACGGAACTCGGCATAGCCAGCAGCATTTCCACGCTCGAGCATGTCCATCACGGAGCATACCAGGCGGTTGCTGTCCTTGATCAACTTGCCCTCGCGAGCTAGCGTCAAGGTCTGGAAGAGCAGGCCGAAGCCGGCTTGGACGAGAACCTCATTGCGATTGAGGCAGAACGAGAAGCTAAGCTTGCGCTCGTCTAGGAGTTCGACGATTTGCACAATGTGCTTGCAGGCATCGCCAACGGCTACAACGGCCGACGAGCCCTTGTCGCCAAGATTAGCAACAACGGCTGGGCGGTATACAAGCGCCCTAATGTGGTGGTAGACGAGAGACTAGGCTTGTCAGCATTCGGTAGATGCAGCAGGAATTAAGAGACATACCAAAACAGGTGATCTGCTGCTGGTGACGTTGGTGCTTGGCTTATCTTGCGCAAACGTCAGCTTGAGGTGAGGCGCAAGGTTAGTCTGCCAGTCTTCCAGCTCGTCGGAGAGCGACGCAATAGTGCGGAACGAGATGTCATGTGATGCCGATCCGGGGTAGAGCTCCGTCAGGACCTTGGACAGGATGCGCGACAGGCGGAACAGAGCCAGTGCGCTGGAAAGTTTGGTGTACTCGCCGGGCAGGGTCGGCAGGAACCCCTTCTCGGTGACGTATTCGTCATCGGCATCTACCGGATACTCGCAGTGCACATCTTCCTCTCGGATCAGCTTCGGTAGTCCGAGGTGTGCAGCGGAGAGACTAGAAGCGGTCAGTAAGTGTAACGGCGGGGTTCGGCCGAAGGCTACTTACCAGTCGACTGTGTACAGCGACCAGAACAGCTTCTTGCGCGTTTCGCTCGTCAGTGCATCGAGTGCGAAGCGCTTCTGGGATTGATGTAAGCCAAGACGTTGCGACAGGCCGACAGCCAAGCCCTTGTACTTGAGCACCCGCGAGTAATCAGCCCTCAGCAGGCAGAAGATCTGGGCAAGGACAAGGCACTGCAGCGTTGCGACGTCATTGTCCATCAGGAAGCTCTCGACAGCGCTCTGCCACTGAGCCTCGAATGACTCTACATCTTGACCGTCGCGTGGCTGGACAAGTTAGCATTCTGCTAGACGCGATTGCGAGGTTTACATACGTCGCTTGACAGCGCGGCAATGCCAAAGACCAAGTTGAGTTGTGCAATCGACTTCTTGTCGCTCATGGTATCCGGGCTAGCCACATACTGCTCGTACAGTGACAAGAAGGTCGGGCGATGGAGAATCGGGAATAAAGGAGCCCATTCTTGGAAGAAGATGTTGATCATCTGATCTGAGACCAGACGAGGAGGGGCTTTGAATGAAACGATGCGCTTGGGATGAGTCGCAGTCGGTCTTGCTCCAGCACCGAAGAAGGCGCTCGAGTTGATGTCGGTGGAAAGTCGGCCTGTCTCTTGTGCTTTCTGCTTGAACGCCTCTGTGAAGTGTTAGACGCGCTGCATCTCGTTCTGCCAGTACGTGAATCTTACCAACAAGGGTTCGTCCACTCGAGCTGCCCACGAAGTACGAATCTTTGTTCAGGTCGTCGAGCAGAAGCGGTGCCTGCTGCACCTTGAACGTCTCTTCCTTCTCTTGTGATTCTTCTCGCACATCGGAAGACCCCGGAGAGTGTATGGATGGTCGTCTAGCAGTCGAAAACGCTGCTGGAGAACGCGCATGCATGCGTGATAGCATGTCAATCTTTTCGTCTTTCTCATCAAGGAGATCCTTCAGGTCGCGAACCTCTGCCTCGAGTATGCGTACGCGTTCTTCCAGCGATTCCGTGTATCCTCTGGGAAATGCGCGTCGACTGAGCTTGTCGCTCGTCTTGCACTCGAATCCGACATTGGTGCATTGCGTGCAGCTGGGGCGGATGCCGTCGCATCGTATCTTCTTGGAGCGACATCGGTCGCAGGCTTGGGCGATGCGGCTCTGGCAGGCGGAGCCGACTTTGATCACTTTCATAGGGAGTATTCCGGGCATTTTGGCGTCGTTCGTTACGCGTCGTCGGTGGTGTCAGGTGGTATCCGTCCAAGGCCCAATGGGCGATCACTGATAGGTCGTGTCACGTTCTGTCATCCGCTGCCCCGGTACTCGAGTATCGTCCGTGTGTCGTAGTTGAATTTTGAGTATGAGGTCGCCAGGCGTATCAGAACTTGAATGCACAAGAACAGAGTAAAAGCAGTCAGGGCGAGTGCGCAAGTCAGACGGGCGAGGAGGGTTGGCGGAAGAATCGGGGACGGGCTGGCAGATGTAAGCTGCCACCTGCCACCCTGGCTTAGTCTTTCTCTGGGGAATTTGTGGGCGGCTGCGGGGCGACAGGCGCCATCCCACAAGGGATAGCACGAGCAGCACATCTTTCGCCGATACTTTCTCGTCCACGCCTGTTCACTAAACCTTAAAGCTGGCTTCGCTGCGATCAGCGCGCGGGACTCGTCTGCTTGTCAGAATTACGACGGCCTTTCTCGGCACTCCTCACCAGCCTCTCACAACGGTGACTAGAGCTTTCTGCGGGGTGGTGGCTTCGACGACGGTGAACACCCACGCTCAGATCATGCGAGGACGTCGGCCCGATTGCTGTGATTGAGCCACCCATCACTCCCTCAATTGCAACCTGCTCTAGCCCTGTGCAGCGTCCGAAATATCGCGCCCTTCTTAACCGGATGGGTATCGTCTACAAGGGCTGCTAGCAGACAGCCATTCGCTAATAGCCGCAATATTGGCTGCCCGTGTGACTCCGACTCATCAGCGCACTCTATGTGTCACATTCTAGAAGACAAAAGGATCATCGTCCCTGTCGACACGGAACGCGCAACCTGTATACTCTGTCATTACAGGCTTAAAAGGCGGTTGTATCGACCAGGGACGGATGATGAGAGTGCACTGAGTGGGCGGCGCGGCACGCCGCTTATCTCGACTAAGCCACATTGCGACCTGCAAATCAATTCTCCTAGACGGGATCAATGGCATCCTCGCGTGTCTATGATGGCTATTTAGCCGGACCCTGCGTGTAAGGCTGAAAAAGCAACTGTTGGTTGTCTCAATTATTAGACAGTGGCTGTTCGGCAGGGCAGCCATATGAGCCGTCCGTGCCACATTGTTCGTATAGAACATGACAAGAGTGTTGTTGTTGGTGAAGGGATATAAGTATCTAACCTGGCATGACCAACTATAGCAATGACTCCTGTTGAAAGCGACATGTGCTCTGGTAGTAAGACTGTTGCCAGAGCTATACACACCAAACATCGACTAGCGACCGTTACTACACAACAGCATTCGCCTGACTATAAGTATCTCACTACGCAGAAGCTGGACTGGTGCCGTCCTGCTCAGAGTTCACCCCTAGTCATATTCTACGCCTCCTGATATTTCTATGCCTCAGCGTCATCTGGATACCGTTCTTACAACGTAGTATGGATAGCCTTAAGACAGTGCCGTTCCCGTAGCAAGTCAGATCAGGCCATCAATGACGACTTGAACCACCCACCCACTCACGTGGATAGCCATCGAAAGAAGAATTGGTTGCCTTATTCTTCGTAATTAGTAACCATTCATTCTTTCCTTTCCGTGGTGGACTGTCATTTGCGAAAAACTCGAGTTAATCTATCAGTTGCTTTGAGGTATACCAAGGTATCAAAAAGTGTGGGATGCATGGTGGAGAGCCGATGCTTCTATTGAAGTTCTACCGTAAACGTACTGCTACCCATGTTGCAGTAAATGCAGGGCGCGTGGGGCTCCACCACGTTATATGAGCTCGTCTATCTGGAGTGGGGTCTTGGGTCATCAGGAGAAATCTTCTTCTTCTTCGTCCTTTCCTCCCTCGTCCAAGCCTAGATAATGGATGACTGCCTCTGTGTCGAGGAGTTTGGCTTTCTGTTTGTCGTCAGTGCGGTTCCGGCGAGAAGTTGCAGGAATGATAATTTGGTAGTTTAGCAGCCTGACAGTCTGGGCTTTTAAGCGCATGCAACCAAATTTGGTGCGACGCCACACCAGACAAACTGTCGTCAAAGGACATGATGCGGCACATGCCCTTTGGCGGTGTAAAGTCCGAAACATACTATGATGGAGCTCGCACTGCGGGGTATAGAGAGAAATTGGTCTTACCTGGCTGTCAAGAGTAGCAGCTGCACGCTTGAGCAAGTCTAGCTCCAGACTTCGGAGGCGCTCCGCAAGTCGCCACGGCATGTCCCGCATTGTACCCGTTCGTTTGGCACCCTCTGCTTCCGTGAGCAGCTCAATCTGCGCATCAACGCGATTTTGTAGGAGAACCGTGGCACGCAGCTGGAAGACGTCCCATAATGGGTCTTGTTCAAGATTTTCTCGGAGCTTCACGGTATCGAGTTCCTGCTCTTTCCAGAAAGATTGGACTTCTCTCTTGCCATCGGTGGTTTGTCTGACCTTGAAGTCTAGACCATCTTCTTCGTTGACTACGACGAGCCATATGAAGTCACTTTCCCAATCTATGGTACCGTCTTTCTCAAAGATGCGGAAGCCCGGTGCGACCTTGGACACGTAGATCTTCGCAGGTCTGAGGGGGTCGTCGTCTGGGATATCGAGGTCTAGAAAGACGACCTTTGCAGACGTCATGGCATCCTCGAGGAATCCGTACGAAAAGATGTTTTCGCATGCGCCTTTGTCGTCGCCATATCTATGTTTGTAAGCGAGTATCCTCCGATTCGTCATGATGACCTACGTGATCGTTATCTCATCACCAGCTTTGACTTGTTTGCCCTCTCGAAGTAGCAATAGACCATTCCCGTTACCATCAGTCTCGTACAATGCGGCCGTCGCATCACCTGACGCGTGGTTTGCCATGTCGACGCAGGGCACCATGCAGTCACCAGTACCTGGGAACTCCAGAGCTCTAGATCTGTACATGGCATCGACGCACATCCAGTCGTCGAAAGTCAGCATACCATTATGTTCATCCCACCAGTACTTTTTACACCAGCCGATAGACTCTGTAGCAGTCCGTAAGTTTTCGAATTCGCGCAACAAGCTGTTGAGCTTTGCGCTGACTGCAGGTTTGAGCGTGGTTCCAACGAGAAGCTCCTGTTCTTCCTCGCTCCAGAAAGTGGGTAGCAACTCATCTGGAAGGAACTTGACGTATTCCGTAAGAGGATTGAGCACGCCAACATCCTTTGTATCGGGGCAGCAGATGGTTGCTTGAAGGAGTAGAAAAGTAAGAACGGCACCTCTTGTTGTCTGTTTCATGTCAGTGGCGGGCACATTTGCATTTCTTCTGGAATTGCCACACCCTTCCAAAATCTCCAAGAGCTTCGAGAAGTTCGCGTAGATGATGATCGGACTTTGCGATAAGTTCAATATTCTGACGAGAAATGATCAATTCCTTGGGCACGACAAGCAAAGGCTCAGCTTCGCCCCCTTGAAGCTTCTCGTCAGCAATGACTGTAGACCCTCTGTCCTCATAGCCTGGCAGCGGGCCTACTTTGACGCCGTTAAACTTGACGCCATTGAATGTAGCCCAAGTGGGTAAAACATCAATGGACTCTTTGAGCCACCCCTGGGTCCTGCCTCTTCGGATCATCGTAATCTTGATGTGGTAGATGAGGCTTTACAGCGCACGGGCGCGGCCCACTGCTACTCTGCGACACACAGGTTTTGTGGGTCGCCAAGGATCCCGCCTCAAACAGCGACAACTCTGTGGAGTCTGTACGATGACAGCTGACTGTTGACAGTTGGAGTAACACAGGAGAAACAACAACGGCTCGATGGCTGCATGCGGTGAGGACGATCGCGATGCCGACGGGCTCTAGTGCGGGTCGCGCAAATTGTCCGCGATTACTGCAGCAATCGAGATGCAGGCTGCCTTTAGGAGTCCGTACACTGGACCCTGTGAGGTCATGCAGACACGACGACAGCTGCAGGTCCAAAGCCTCGAGCTGCTGGTTCCCTAAGAGACGGAAACAAACAGAGTCGTAGCCGGCGGGACAAGAGATGCTGGCAAACGAAGAGATATGTCTCAGGACACCTATAGGCAGTGCGTCATGCAAACAGCAGGGAGGGCCTCACCAGTTGTTGTGTTGTTGTGGTGCTTGGGCCAAGACGTCTAGAGTTGTTATGATGGCGTTGCGGGCATCCCGAAACCATGGAGTGGAGCTAGCGGGCGCGTCCGTGCGTCTGTAAACAACAACAACATGGAGGATGTGCTTAAACCTCCAACCATCCGCCGTCACACATCTTTACAGTTATTCCTTACTCCGACCGCAGCAGGACACGCAGACGCAGACGGCACTTCCGCCACCAGCCATACCGACGACGCATCTTCCCTTGCGCTGCGCTGCCGACATCGCTGCTCTCGTCCCAAGTCGGCATCTCGTCCACGTCCTTCCCCAGCTGTAGTCAACACCTGCGGGTCGCACCTTCTTCTTCGCAATGGCTTCACCACGCGATCGAGTGGCCAAGATGTCGCGCGCATCCACCACCAGCTATGGTCAGGTGATCGAGGTGAGCACCACAACACACACCAAAACAAAGCGATCGCGGGACCCGTTCTGATCGATCTCCTAGTACATCCAAGACAGACTCTACCTGGCATCCTACACAAGCCCGCCCGATGCGAACACTCCGTTCCCGTACCCCAAGCAGAGCCAATCGCCCTCCAAGCGGTCGTCGCGCGCGCAAGTAGGTCCTACTGCCGCCGGCCCCAAGGCGCACCCTCCCGTCTACTTTAGTATCGACAAGACGCTCCTGTACAATGCCTTCCACGGCGACTTTGGCCCACTGCACATTGGCCACCTCTACCGGTTCGCGGTACAGCTGCACGAAGTTCTGGGCGATCCTCTCAACGAGGACCGCGCCGTCGTCTTCTGGAGCAGCGCCGACTCGAGGAGTGAGCTACTCCACATTCCTCGCTCAATAGCACCCGTTAACATGCCTAGGTCGCGCAAACGCTGCCTGCATTCTCGCATGCTACATGGTGCTCATCCAGTCATGGCCACCTCACCTTGCTCTGGCGCCCATTGCCCAGATGGACCCGCCGTGCATGCCCTTCCGCGACGCCGGCTACAGCCAGGCCGACTATGTTCTGAACATCCAGGACGTCATCTACGGTGTATGGAAGGCCAAGGAAGAGGGCCTCTGCGGTCTCAAGGACTTCAGCCTCGAGGAGTATGTCTACCGAACCACATCAATCGATGAATACTGACAGTTTTAGGTACGAGAAGTTTGAACGCGTAGACATGGGCGACTTCAACTGGGTCACCCCCAACTTCCTCGCCTTTGCGTCTCCCCAGCAACAACCCACACACGAGATCCCGACCTCATCACCCATGTACGCGACGCTTCCCTCCAACATCGCCGAGATCCAGCGATCTGGACTTCCTGGTCCCTTCAAGAACGTGCTCTCGCACTTCTGCGCGCGCAACGTCGGACTCGTCGTACGCCTCAACTCGGAATTGTACTCCTCTTCATACTTCACCAAGCTCGGCATCCAGCACCTCAACATGATCTTCGACGACGGAACATGCCCGCCGCTGTCCCTCGTACGCAAGTTCGTCAACCTCGCCCACGAGATGATCACAGTGCAGAAGCGCGGCATCGCAGTCCACTGCAAGGCTGGACTGGGACGAACTGGCTGCTTGATCGGCGCGTACCTGATCTACAAGCACGGCTTCACCGCCAACGAGATCATCGCATACATGCGCTTCATGCGCCCGGGCATGGTCGTTGGCCCCCAACAGCACTGGCTGCACCTGAACCAGGGTACTTTCCGAGAGTGGTGGTACGAGGACCAGTTCAAGGCAAAGTACGCGCAGACCGTGCCATCGACACCTACCAAGTCACCGCACAAGCAGCGCCTCGCTAGCAACGGGCAAACCTTCACACCGCCCAACGGATCGTCCAAGCGCGCCGCGCTCGGCGAGATCGAGTCGAACGAGCGAAGCAACTCGGGCCACATTGGCGTGTTGGAGGACAACCTGCCTGCGCCGACACCTGGACAACCGCGAAAGACTAGCAAACTTTACGGCAACGGCTCGCGGTCACCACAGCGCATCGACGAGAACGAGCCCTTCACGAGGTCGCACACAGAGGTCAGAGCGGACATTACACGCTTCGATGGCGAGTCAGACGAGGAGTTCCACTTGCGCCAGATTGCGCGACGCACATCATCGCGCTCTCCTCAGCGCTCGCCGACCCTCAAGGACAAGCAGCGCCGAGCTTTCAGCACCACGTCCGTCGTCCAAACGTCAGTAACCCACACCTCCTTCGGCTTCGGTGAGGAGAGCGATCTCGAGAACACTGCGCCAGCCGGCATACGGCCAAAGACACCAAAGGAGAAGAGCGGCAGTGGCAGCATCAACATGGGCAAGATCCGATCAAGTCCCTCGCGCCGAAGCACCGACGGCAAGTCTGCTGTACGGAAAACCAGCGGTCGTGTTGGAAGCATGGGCAACGCCATCTCCCGCCCAAAGTCATGAGCATCGTCACTGGATTTTGCGTTTCTGATCCCGCATCTTCATTCCGGGAGTTCTAGCACGGCGTCTTGGGACACGACCTTCATCGTCACTTCGTTTCTCGTCTCAGTCAATTCTTCGTCGAACAGCATGCCATCGGGCTTGACGCTACACATGTCGTCTGCGGGCGGGCGTTTTTGGATCACTACAAAGAGTGCATAACGGAGTTGGGTCATCATTCTGGGAGTTTACTGGGGGCGCATGGTGTGCTAATGTCTCTTTCTACTGTCTCATTACCCAGTCACTTGTTGCTGCATCTTTACTTTAGTCTTGTCCCTTTTCGCGGTAATCTGGCTGCGGATATGTTCATGACGTGTATGAGTTGATGACTACTTCTAATTGTCCAAAAACAATGGCATGTTCTTCTCTATCACACTTGACATGTCTGATGAATTGTGACTGTGACTTTTTCTTTGCACTACTGAAGAACGATCTATTCTCAAATTTGGTTGACGAAAGATTGTGCTGCATACAAGTATCTATCCAACCCTACGGATATGTTACCCCGATATCAATCATGATAATACATCCAACGGTCGTAGACGTTAGCTTTGCTATTTCTACGGAGCCCTTGTATACATAGTTGGTGGTGGCGTATAGGTGATAGATCTCTAACCAAAAAAAAAAAGAACGTTGCATCTCGCCATCAAACCAGCAAATATATCGTTCAAGTTAGTGTACACCACTAATCGTGAGCGACATACGATCAGCACGGGACTCGAACCCGCAACCTTGGCCTTGGGATATCTGTAGTAGATAGGAGGGCCACGCGCTACCATTGCGCCAACCGACCGGTTGCCATGAAGAGTTCTTGTGGTGGGAGAGGTCTATGTAGCTGTTGAGCAACGAGACGAGTCCACGTGTCCCTGACCTCATGATCTATTTCTGGATTGTAGCAGCCTGGGCTGCTTGGATGTCCGTTGTGCTATAGCGGTGAAGTTTTTGCTGGACGATGTGGAGGGAGGTATGTAGGTGTGGGGATGGTTTGGCCGAGGTTTGTAGAACAGAGCCGAGATGCATATACAGTATATCCTAATTGAGCCCCTGAATGTGATCTATCTGATTCCAATTGTCGCAAATGGGCACATATGCGACAGAACTCGGATTGAATGAGGAGGTTGTTCGTTGACTTGCACGTACGCCTAGATAAGATTAGACAGGCGATGACGCGATCGACAATTTTTGGTCAACCTAAACCACTTGCAGCCAGGACAGTAAACAATCATGTAATACCAATTCCCTTACCCACACAACCTACCCATATAACAAGTACAAATAGTTACCGCCGTGCAGTTGAATTTTTAGAGTAATTTGTTGTGGATAATTATTGCTGCTGCCCGGCAAGCTTCGGCGACTTCCGTTCTGTGCACACAAGAACTTTGGAAATAGCAGCCAGGAAAGAATCGCGACCCCAAGAAGTAACTGAGTATCAACGACCATGGTATGCAGCCAAGGGTTTTCGCTTAGTCTGGACTAAGATGTCTCTCGAATACGTGGCTGACAGGGCTGGCTGCTGGTGTAGGTGCACGCCGACGCGTCCGATTTTGCCGATGGAATGAGTAAGAAGGAGGTTTATGAGCAGGTGCTTGAGCAGGCGAGGTCGCTTTTTGATGGGCAGAGGAATTGGGTAAGTGAAGTCAAAGTCTCAAGGTTGAGGAGGATGAATAGGATTGCTAATATTGTATAGGTCTGGTGAGCTCCTACCCTTCCCAAACTTGTGACAAATATCCGTTCCTGACCAAGATTCTTTTCACCAAACAGCAATTTCTCTAACACAGCATCCCTCCTCTGGCACGCCTACCACTCGCTACCCTCTCCCTCCTCCTCCGTCAACTGGGCAGGTTTCTACTTCACTTCACCAACGAATGCGTCGCAACTCCTGCTCGGTCCTTTCCAAGGCCAAGTAGCGTGCCAAACCATCAACTTCGGGCGCGGTGTATGCGGAACTGCAGCGAAAGAAGCAAAGACGCAGTTGGTAGCAGATGTAGAGACATTTCCGGGGCATATTGCGTGTGATGGGAGGAGTAGGAGTGAGATTGTTGTTCCGGTTGTGCAGGGTGGGAAGGTATGTTCTCTTCTAGCCATCGTGCTATTAGGAACATCGGTTTGCTAATGTAGATACAGGTTGTAGCGATTATCGATATAGATTGTGCGGAACTGAATGGATTTGACGCGGAGGATCAGGCGGCTTTAGAGGAGTTGGCAGAGCTGTTGGCACAGTCTTGCGATTTTTGAAATAAGAGCATGGGTATGATAGGGGAATTGTCAAGATAGGGTAGAAAGAGATAAAATGGACAGGGTAGAGGGATTGGTAGAATCGTGCACTACTGCATATCGGAACTGTAATTACACTAAACGCGTTGAAGCAAATACAACGGGTTGATGCGCCTTGGTGGAACACGGACGCGGCGGCGATTTCTGAAGATACGCTCAATGGACCACGTTGAAAGGCCCGGACGCTGTGTATACTTGCCATCCACATATCCCTCGCTTCTTTATCAGGTTCTTAATAGATGCCAGTCCCGTGTCAATGGACCGTGGCCATCTCCTCTCTGCATGAAAGTTTCCCCTTTCCTGCCATGTATGAAGAAGCCTCATCCAATATTTGACGCCCGCGTGCGGTACTAGCAAATTATATCTTCATAAGGGCCATATCACGTCAGTGGTACCCTTCATCCATCTCGCATCCCATTTCAGACACCCATCTTCCTTGGACATCCCTGAAAATTTCTCCCATCTCCTTTTGTGTGGGATCCATATCTGGTCGGGTCGATTGCGGGATTTTACAAAAGACTACGCCCGACCCGCGTATACTGGAGTTGGGTCTCCACACCCAGCGAAACTTTCCGTCGCAACAGATGTTGTTCATGTTCATGCCTGCACCCTTGTGCAACACGAAAGGGCTTATCCGTCCACTGAAGAGGAGTACCCATCTTTTGGGTCTTGGTAGTGACCCAGTCATCTCGGCATAGCTTGCCATCGCATCGGCTAATTTCGTTGTCGCATGAATATATGGATGCGTTCGAAAGAGCTCGTAGGTGTTGGGCTCGTTGTGCAGGTGGATAGTGAGTGTGTCGAACCAGAACTCTCTAAATTCAAGAAGTGGGTCGCGGCGGAGATAGAGCATATATGTATTTAACGTATGCCAGCAAATAGTTAGGTTGCGCCAGCCGCAGAAAGAGTCAGGTGGAGTGTACACCATCTCCATTCCAGTGCTTTGGCGTGCATGATCAGCTATGTCGGCAATAGCAGTAGCCATACGTTTGCAAATCTCTGGTTCGAGCTCATGTTGTATGGCCTTGCAGCTGCAGAGAAGGCCGGTAAACTGTGATGGTGGACTATCGGATTTTAAAGGGATGATAGGTACAAGTTCGTCGTAGATACGCAAGCGCAATTCGCAAGGGAGCCTCAACAGAGGGCTGTCCTGGACCACGCTATCTTCCATGGCGCGTCGGAAATTTTGGAGGCAGGAAAGCAGATCTCGAGACTACATCAAGATGAGAACATGCAGAGTTGGTGATCTGACGTCGAGGTGGCCTCCAGGGTGTCCAGGTCTTTCCTAGGTTGACGCGGAAGTAACTCTGTCGATGTTGACGATGGCTCAGCCCCACTTTTACGATATCACGTGCGGACCCGTTATTCGATCTCGCGCTCAGCCATCCAAAGCTGCCCGCTCTCCATACACCGGCGCAACACCAACATGCCGTCCTCGGACTACACGGCGGCCACAGGCGGCGCGCTGAAACTCAAAGGTGGCGGCGGCGTCGACAAAAAGAAGAAAAAGAAGAAGCCAAAGACCACCGAGTCCACAAAACCCGCTGAAGACACGTCCACCAGCGTCGCGAAACGACCAACGACCGACGATGACGCGCGCAAATCACCTTCAGGCACACCTGGCCGCTCGATGTCACCCGAATCTGCAGAGCGATCTATACGCGAGGGCGGCGGCAGGCAGAAGACAGAGGCGGAAAGGCGGCATGACGAGATGCGAAGGAAGAGAATGGAGGAGAGACTGAAGAAGGAGGGAGTAAAGACACACAAGGAGAAGGTGGAGGAACTCAACAAGTACCTGAGCGGACTGAGCGAGCACCACGACATGCCCAAGATCGGACCTGGCTAACGCGCTTGGGTGGTGGCCGGCTGCGACACTACGGCGGATCTCTGCTGCACACGAAGGCATCTCAAAGACTACTCACGACGATGCGACGAATATCCGACAGATCAAAACAACGAACTACTCCGAGAACGACATGCCTTCATCTGCTATGCGTGGGGATGGGCCATAGGGAATGTCTGTGACTCTGTACCCGGCACAAGGACATTGTCTGGAGAATGGATGGATACCTTGTCGACGGTTTTTGATACTGTGTGTATAAATGTCATGGAATTGTACACCCACAATCTGATACTTGTAACAGTCATCTGAACCCTCAAAAAGAGCAACGAATTGCAGACTTGTACTTTTGATACACGGTACAAAAGAGCATTCTCTAACCTTTGATAAGCTCGAATTCTTCGGTCTTGCGCCAGTGCGATGAATGCAGCACTTCATCCAAGGAATAAACTGAATCCCGGGGCCTACGTTGAAGTTGGGCTCACTACTTTCCAAGCTTTCAGACTGATGTAAGCTGCAGACCTGTTCGGCTTTTCTTTGTGTGAGGTGGCAGCGGCTCCTCAATTTAACTAGTCAAGTCTGCAAGCATAAGCCAGGTACCGGTGGCTTTAACTGGGCGCATGCTGACCGCGTCTACGCGCTTGAAACATTTCAGAGACCATCTCCATTGGATGTTGTGATCCGCTGTCAGCCTTATCGGTGCACAAAGCCTTATGAGGACACAACTCTTAGGCTCTCGAGATGGTCACATGTGCAAGTTTCACGCCTCGAGTACACCCACCTGCCCAAAAGACATTCAAAAGACCGCATGGGATGACGCTCGGGTCAGCTCAGAGCACTCCGGTCTTCGTGCTTCCAACTCGGTGCATATCATTGGAGGAACGAGAGTCTTGTGCCATCAGTCGGAACCAGTATACGAATCGCCACGGTTATCTGCAGGCTGACGACTCCAATCAAACCCTTGCACGCAGTCTGGCGACACATCTGGCCGAGTAGATTGCGCAAATTGTCTGTGCAGTGACCGCATCAGCGCGGGAGGGGCGGGGGCGTTCTCGCACAGAACGCACGTCTTGTTCCCGCCATTCGTGGAAGCGCATCGCGAAAGTCGTGGTCCAGAGCCATCTCGCGCTTCTCATCCCACTGGAGTCGAGACGGAATGCGCGAACGCGTAGTGACAGCGATACCACCGCAGTAGGTCCGCGCGCTAGAATGTGTTCTAGAAAGGCGTGCAATTCGCACGACTCCCGATGCATCACCCCTAGTAAGCCCACGATAGTGGAAACTGTTCTGATGGGTTGTAGCTTGGATCCACCTGCCGAGAATGCTTAGCGTGGGCTAGGGCGCCCGATAGCTGCTTGCTTCAGCGCCATTGAGGCTTGTCTCAATGCCAAATCGCACCTTAAGCGAGTTGGAACGCCCGGCGCCCCATCCTGCGGTCGCGTGCTGGTCGAAGGCGCCTCGGTGTATCGAGAGGTTTGCTTGACAACACTCTGTACGAACAGTATCTGCGACGTGTGAACAGCAACGAGAAAAGGCTGGTTGTTGTACGATAATTCGCAAGCAGGCATGCATGCCGTGCATAAGCTGTACCCCTCTTTGAGTAGACAAGGCTTGTATCGAAGCTTGTCACTCCAACGTCTACCCCAGTACAGCGATCCCATCCTTATCAGCCCCGGGCGAGGTTAAGGCAATTCAAGGCGGCATAGCCCATACCGAACGGCGACACCGTCTGCATCTTAATCGTATCATTCGCTCCCAATCACACCATTGACCAGTAGGCTTTCCAGACCACACCGGAGCTGCGCCGCGACTAGTCTGCAGAATGACAGTCGCCGCTGGGGTCCAGCCCATGCTCTGCTTTTGCGAGCGGTTCCCGGGTGCTGGGACGAGGGTGCTGCGAAGTTGAGAAGGGAACCCTCGCAGGCGCGTAGGTATAAATGCCGTTTCGTACCCCCATTCACCCGGCTTGCAAGGCTATCTTCTCTCGCGCCTCTACCCTTCTTGTGCTCTCCTGGGTTCTTTATCCCTGGTAGACTCAGGCTCAGTCTTCCACTTCGCTGAGTATACCTCTTGGTGTTCTTGTCTCCCTGTCGCCCGATATGTCGGCCAACGACTACGAAAAGCAGCAGTATGTCGCTGGCGAGAGTCCGTCTGACCATGCTGTGGGCGATGTCCACGACATTAAGGACCACGCCCTCAATGAGGCTGCTGGTGTCTATGGTTCCGCTCAGAAAGCCGAGGACTATGGCTACGTCCAGAGAGGTCTCAAGTCGCGCCACATCCAGTTCATCGCACTCGGAGGTACCATCGGTACTGGTCTGTTCCTCGGTATTGCCAGTGCTTTCGCCAATGCCGGCCCCGTCTCTGTCCTCCTTGGTTATACCATCACGGGTGTCGCCGTCTTCGGCATGATGCAGTGTCTTGGAGAGATGGCCACATGGCTCCCGCTTCCCGGTGCTATCCCGCAGTACGCTGCTCGCTATGCGGACCCCGCTCTTGGTTTTGCCGTCGGATGGAACAACTGGTACAACAGCTCCATTACACTCTGCGCCGAGATCTCTGCTGCCGCTCTCTTGATCAACTTCTGGGATCAGGAAGAGAAGTAAGTTTAACTGTCCAATCGACTTCCAACACTTTCTGACTCCAGTTAGGTACAATCCTGCGATATGGATCTCCATCATCATCGTCATCATCGTCTTTCTGAACATCTTCGCCGTCTCGATTTACGGAGAAGCCGAATTCATCTTTGCATCCATCAAGATCATAACAATCATTGGACTGCTTCTTGCCGGTCTAGTCATTATGCTCGGTGGAGGTCCTGACCATGACAGGCGAGGGTTCCGCTATTGGAAGGAAGGTGCGATGAAGGAGTACGTGGGCACTGGGAATACGGGTCGCTTCACAGGTCTCTGGTCTACACTTGTCAACGCAGCGTTCTCGTACGGTGGTGTTGAGATGGTTGCAGTCGCTGCCGGTGAAGCCGCCGACCCCCGCAGGAACAGTAAGCAACGTCTTGTCTCGACTCTTCATATAACGATCACTGACCTTGTACGTCTCTAGTCCCCAAAGCCGTTCGCCGTGTCTTCTGGCGTATCCTGTTCTTCTACGTCCTGGGATCGTTCATCATCGGTACCTGTATCAGCTCAAACGACCCTCAGCTCACCGACGAGAACGCCAAGGGCGCTCAGTCATCCCCCTGGGTCATCGCCATGAAGAACGCAGGCATTCCCGTCCTCCCCCACATCGTCAACGCTGTCATCTTGACATCCGCAACCTCATCTGGCAACGCTTTCCTGTACACCGGATCGCGCTATCTCTTCAGTATCGCACAGAACGGCCAAGCCCCACAATTCCTCCTCAGGTGTAACAAGAAGGGTGTCCCTGTCTACGCTGTTGCAGTCACAGCCTCAATCTCGCTACTCACATATATGAGTGTCAGCGCTGGTGCCAACAAGGTATTCGGATGGTTCCAGAACTTGACCACCATCGCGTCGCTTTTTACTTGGTGCACCATCACCTACACATACACCCGGTTCCGTGCGGCATGCATCGCCCAGAACGTTGACCGCAGCACCATGGTCTTCGCGAGCAAGTGGCAGCCATACGTTGCCTGGACTGCCTTCGCTTACTTCGCCCTCATTATCCTCTTCAATGGCTTCAAGGTCTTCACAACCACTCCTTGGGGACCCGATGAGCTGACCAGCTTCTTCACTGCCTACATCGGCGTTGCCATCTTCGGTCTCCTCTATGCTTTCTGGAAGATCTTCAAGCGGACCAAGATGGTCAACCCAGCCGAGGCGGATATCTGGAGCGGCAAGGCGGCGCTTGATGCGGAGGTTTGGCCTGAACAGATCCCGCGCAATGCGCTTGAGAAGTTCTGGTTCTGGCTTTGCTAGATGGGTGGCGGTGGTATTCGCTTGGGTGGTGTCTTTGCCTTGTCGAAGTCGGTGTATAGAAAGGACATGTTTGTAGCGACTATTATGTTGAATGAATCGTATGAACAACTATATCGTTTTGAGAGGCGAGGAGAGCTCAACAGTAGTTTTTGTGATCTGAATTACTATACACCCAAGGCGCTAGTCGCGCCCTACGCTGACGAAGGTTTGCCGTCGGGTAACCTTGGAAGGCATGGGGCGCCTTAGCCAAATATGCGGGGCGCGATTCTCTCCACAGCGTATGTCAGCGCGGATTTGACAGAACTCTCAACCCCGGCTGCTATGAACTGTTTCTTCGAGATAATACTCTGGTGCTGTGTTAACGGATTCGATGGTCGCCCGGCATATCTCCGTCGTATTGCTTTGCTGCCAATCACATGCAATGTCGTCACGAGGCACCGTTTGATTGACCAATACTCCGATCCATGCGACAAGTATTGGGGTGCCTGAACGCGTATGCAGTGTATTTATAAGTACTTCCAGCTCATGTTGCAGTGTCGTAGATGCCTTGGGTTCTTGCAGACTCTGGTGCGATAGTCGTACATACAGTATAGTCTATTGATACAACAGTCCAAAGGTACGGACAGCAAATTTCCTAGGGATTGCTCCGAGACGCTAGAGCGAAGATCGTGTGTCGCGCATTGCGGGCTCAATATTTAGCCACAAGTCATCCACTAGACCCACAGGTTTGCCTAATTGGTGCTTCGCGTGTCAGACCCTGTCGCGCGACCTTCGATCAACGGCTTCCCAGGCATCCACGTTCGTCATACATCAAACACCTTACTAACTCCGGCACATCGAGGATTCAAAGTTGTCGCACATAATCAGCGACCGTCAATCTCCGCTCCAGCGCGTGTCTCCGACAGACCCTCACAAGATCTACCGGCCATTGCATGCGCTAGTCGATCTTCCATTGATTACAAACATGGAATTGCGCAGTTAGCAACGTCGAATCTGGATCAAAGACGTTATGCGTGCGCATGTCAAGACGACAGTCATTCGAATATATCATCCTACTACAAGCGACAGGTTTGCCGACGTCAACCAGAATGTCGGGCCTTGGAGATGACACCAAGTCACAGACGCTGTGGACCATGAACAACCAACTCGTCAACAGCCCAGACGCGGAACAGCCCCGGAAGTCTCAAGACCAGCCATTAAACCGCGCTTGTGAAGCATGCCGCATTTCCAAAGTCCGATGTCTTATGAACCCGGACACAAGCTCGACGCAGTGCCAGCGATGCGCCAAGGCGAACAGAACATGTGTTTTCGCGCCGCCGGCCAAGAGAAGACAAAGAAAGAGAACAGACGTGCGAGTCACGGAGTTGGAGAAAGAGATACAGCAGATGCGAAGTCTTCTGAAGACCAACGCCAGATCATCGAACGATGTTAGCGAACAGGAATCCGGTGATGAGGACTCGGACGATCAAGGCCATGTGAGAAAGAAGGAGACGCCTCCTAGCGTATCAAGTCGCCCGAGTGTCACAACATCAGCGTCAATGGTCACAGCACCAATCATAAAAGCCCCTACTGTCGACTCTACGTCTACTGGCGCGCCGACAGACTTCCTGGGGTCTTCTGATAACGACATTATAGATCGTGGTGTCATCTCGGAAGATCTAGCAGTCGAGCTCCTGAGCATATGGCGCACCGAGCTCGTTGCTGCATGTCCAGGCATCACGATTCCCAAACAATGGGATGTTTTCGATCTCCGAGCAAACAAGCCTGCGCTCTTCCACGCGATTATGGCCGCGGCTGCGCACTCGAAAGGTTCTGCCCTGTCGGACAGACTACATGAAGAAACCGTCCTTCTCTACGCACGTTCCGCATTCATCAAAGGCGAGAAGTCGGTCCAAGCTATTCAGGCGCTCATCGTCACAGTCACATACTACTCACCATCGAAAACACCAGGCCAGCTGCAAATCTATCAGTGGGTCAACATGGCCGCGTCGATGGCTCTGGAGTTGGGCTTGACGTCCAAACCCAGAACGCACGAGCAACTCCCCAAACGTGCGATTCGGTCGCTCCAGAAGATTTCTTCGCCCGAGGAGTTGCTTGAACACTGCCGTACTATCCTCCTACTCTACATCATCAGCGCAGGCTTCTCGATGAGATTGAAACGCCCCAACATACTGCTGTTCAACAGTTGGATGGAAGAGTGCTTCAACATACTGGAGAAGTCGAAACTGTTGGACGACAAAAGGATAGTGGCATGGTTGAAGCTTCAGAGGATAGCCGACGAGGCAAATACTGCATTTGGCTTTGACGACGCAAGTACGAGCTTTAGTCTTTCAGAGCTCCGCATGCAGATCATATTGCGAATCTTTGATCGGCGGATGCAAGACTGGAGGAAAGGGATTCCAGACGACGTTATGACGCTGAACCTACAGATAGAGTACTACTCCGACATGTTATCGATGTGGGAGTTTGGTATGGACGGAGGTCGCTACGACGGTAAGCCACAGCATACATATAACATCTACCCCATCTAACCCAACCCAGTCATCGAATTCCGCAACCGCCACATCACTCTCCCCGCCCTAGACGACGACTGCGTGCAACCCGAATCCCTCCTCTCGCGCTCCGCCCTCCAAATCAACGCAACCACAAAATGCATCTCCGCCGCCCACACAATCCTCGACTTCTTCATCGCCGTTCCCGTCGACAAACTGCGCAAATCGCCCAACGCCCTCTACGTCCGCGCCGTGTACTCCCTCGTCACCCTCATGAAAGCCGAATACGCCGTCGGCACCGACGCGGAAATGGGCGAGCTGCTCGAAAGCCAGAGCCTCAAAGTGAGTTATTACCTCGACACTGTGCTGGATAAGACGAATGAGGCGGGTGGGCCGCAGGAGTGTAGAGTCAGGGTGCCGAGTCATTGGAATTTCTTGCTGCATGAAAAGTTGAAGAGTTGGTGGGATGAATATGTGGTTTGGAGGAAGGAGGGAAGGCATCTTAAGAGGAGGAAGAAGGTAGGGGGTGGAGATGAGATGAAGACAGCAAGCAGGAATCAGACACCTGCTTTTGCGGATCAGAATGTGCAGGTTGCTGCTGCTACGTCGGCGTCTGCTATCGATCCAGCTCAGGTTGCGGCACAGCAGCAGCAACAACACCAACCTGCACCTCCTTCTCTCCCCACGTCGTCATTCGCTCTGGGTAACGCGTATCCCACACCCACACCATGGAATGCGAATGACATGGCCATTGACCCGCAGCCGATCAGCGATCAAACGGCATTTACCACGGATATGGGCGACTTCTCCGCGGCGTTTCAAAACGGAGATTTATATCTGTGGAATGATATGACGGCGGACAATTTCGGGGGATGGGTTCCACAGGGGGGATCGTATGGTGGTGGTGCGGGATTTGGGGGTATGAACGGGGGTATGTTCTAAGCAATTCAAGTTCATTGTGGATATATTGAGGGTCTTACTGCAAATGTGATTGTATTCCATGCAGATACCGTCTGAAGCACATCATTCATGACACACATAGTCACCCTATCTACAATTTCTTCAACCCGCCCTCAACCCACTCGATGACTTTCTCCAGTAACCCGACATCAGCCTTGGCCTGCTCCAGCGCCTCTTCACCCTCAACAACAAGTGCGCCACCACCCGATGACAGCTCCTTCTGAAACCGCGCAGCAGTCTGCTTCAGCACATCTAGATACTGCGACTGAATGCTATGATTACTGTTCAACTCCTTGATACCAAGCGTCTCATGTAGATGCTTCGCCTGTAGTAGGAGATAATAGAAGTTGAGTGCTGCAACGTAGAAACCAAGTTCTTGGCGAAATTGCATCCATGACTCTTCTAGGACGGCATCGGTGGCATATTGCTTGGTGAGATCAGGCCATAGGAAAGGAGCGACGGTAGATAGCGCGACTGGGGTAGCGAAGATGTTGGTTTCTTCGTGCTCGTCGTCTGCGGATTGAGGACGCGGCGCGTTGGCCTCGAGGGTCTCGCCTTTGAGCCACGATACTGCGCTTGCTTTGAGATTCTCGTACGGACAGTGTTCTAACGTGTCGCGGATGAATGTTAGGCGGACGAGATCGTGGGGATGTGAGCGCAAGACTGTTGTAGTAAGGTAATGCGCATGGCCGCGTAGGCTTGGGGACGGCGAGTTTGCGGAGATGAGCGAGATTGTTTGCAGATATTGGGCGAATGATTCGTCATCTTTAGGCTCGCCGATGTTGTTCTTTTCGAGTGCGATGAGGCCAAATGTAAGAACTGTGTCGAGCAAAGCTTCGGGCTCCATACCAACGGTCTGCTGCCCGAGAGTTCCGATGAAGTTGCTGAGTATCGTGGCGTGTCCTGGGAAAATGGCAATT
This sequence comes from Alternaria conjuncta, assembly GCF_024043145.1. Classification (NCBI taxonomy): domain Eukaryota; kingdom Fungi; phylum Ascomycota; class Dothideomycetes; order Pleosporales; family Pleosporaceae; genus Alternaria; species Alternaria conjuncta. The sequence continues at coordinate 1,223,735 of NW_026250092.1, read as the reverse complement.
GACGACGACTCGTCTTGCTTGGCTGAAGCATACAGTTCCTGTTTGACATTTTGCGCAGCGATAAGTAGAAGAGCGCCTGTTCGTGAGAGCGGGATGTCGCCAGCCGTGGCTGGTGGCTCGTCCTCAGTCCCTGGGATACCTCGCTTTTCATCCTCCGTATCCATCACAGTCCGCAGCAGCTCGTTGTACTTCAACCCAAGATCCTGAGTCAAGGCTACAATCTGTCCAAGAATCGCAACCCTAGAGGTCAAATCCTCTTCTTCTGCAAACCTATCCGCATATTTCTTGTAGTTGGGCTTGTTCGGTATCCGCTGGGGCTCGTACCGCTCCATCAGTCTGCTGGCCCACGCGAGACCTGGAACATCGTCGTCTGATGTCAATGACAAGACGTAATCCTCAAGGATATGCGTGAGGAATGACTGAAGTAGGCGATTGACAAGATCATTCTCCTCACTGCTCGGTGCATCGCTCTGTGCCTCCGGATCTGGCTCCGACTGGTTCGTGTTTACACGTAGCAGATTTCCACTGCTTCGTCTTGAAGGCAAATGCGGCCTCTTAGTGCCGGAAAGCGTCTTGACGAACTTGACAGCGGATAGAGTGAGGTCCTCAATGTGCGTATTGGCCCTGTTGTATGCGAGCAGTGCAGCCTGCAGACTGGTAGACAGGAACCGGCTCGGATATTTCGTCTTGACCCGTCGATGTAGTGTTGCCAGTATAGTCAAGAGTACCTCAAACTTTAGTACCGGAAGTGGCGGGACTACGGCTGGTTGGAACGCAGGACTTGTGCTCGATTCGCCCATTCCGACCTCTGCCGCTTTCTTGCTTCCGCTCGTGTCTGCATCATCATCTTCTTCGTCGGTGTGATCGTGTGGTTCCTCGAATTCCAGTAGCCGCAGCGCCTCTGTCACTTTCAAGACACACTCTCTGGGGTTGCCCTTTGCGGCAATGTCTTGCAAACAATCTTCCGATAGCGGGAGCAGCGGAAGGAGCAGATGTATTAGATCCCAGCCGATAGTCGCAGTAAGTTCTGCATCTTGGAGGACCTCGTGTAGAATAGGCAAGTTCTCCTCGGACAAGTTGTATTCAATAATAGTAAGATAGGTGATGGGATCGGTAACCGGCGGACGTGAGGCTAGAAGCGGATGCTCGTCCTTCTGGGCAGGGACCTGGATCTCGGCCATGACTCGTGCTCTTGCTCGTACGTCCGGGCAGCGTATACTGGATGGCAAGTAAAGTCGAAGCGAACAGAAAGTGATCGAGAGTAGGGCGGCGGTGGAAACTGGGATGTTGAGGGTGAATGTACCTAGAAATGTTGGATTGGGGCTGGGCCCTGACGCAATGCCTACCAGCCCACCACTAGATTCGCGTGCACGCTAGTCCCCGCTTCCGCCAAGACGATCGCTCCTGCCAAAGTTCACCGCGGAGGCGCCTTGTAGCTCTCACACGACGAATCGCATCCACGACAGACATATTGCCCGCCATGGACGAGAAAGAAGAGACCAACGAGCCCCTCGACCTTGTGCGCCTCTGCATTGACGAAGTCGTCATTGTCAAATTGCGCGGCGACCGCGAACTCAAGGGCAGACTACACGTGAGTCGCGATGCAGCAGCCTGTACATATGTACATGCATAGCTAACAGCATGGCTAGGCATACGATTCGCATTGCAACCTCGTTCTCGGAGACGTCGAAGAAACCATATACATTGCTGAGGAGGAAGATGAGGACCAGGAGCCTCGCGTGCGGACAGTCAAGAAGCAGAGCGAGATGCTGTTCGTCAGAGGTGAGAAATGTACATGACTTTTGAGATGATGTGAAGCTGACGGTATGCCAGGTGACTCGGTAGTCTTGATCGCACCGGCAGCGGAAGCAACACAATGATCAGCATTCCACGGTTTCTCGCACGAATCGAATTTCGACATAGCAAGGGCGTAATTGGCTTGCTGAGATGAAAAGGGCAACGACGGCACGAAAAGGAAGCAATCACGATTGAGATACCCGAATGCTTGGATGGTGGGGCGCATTCGCTGGGGCAGACTTGGGGTGGAGGATAGCAAACGTGTATATGGAGGTTTCGGGCGTTCAGCACAGGCTTGGACGTGTCATCTGAATCTCCCTCTCAACGACCATGAGATGATGCCCACCAAGCAAACATCATCAAGTACAATGAAAACCCATACGAAGTCTCAAACCTAGGCCAGAAGAACACGCACATCCACAATCAAGTTCGCTCACTGCAAGGTGTTCGCACTCATCACTCAAGGTCAACGTTGTTGAAGATGCAAGTATTAAGCGCTTTTCTTGACTCTACTGGAAAGCCCGATCTAAGAGCTTCATTGTGCCACGCATAACGCAGATAGAGAAACCCCATACGCACATAGTGCGGTGTCCATGTAACTCCTGTGCGTCGAAGAATCGCCGATCGCTGAAACCCGACCCAAGAGGAGTGACTAAAGGAGAAAAGGGAAAAAAGACGGCCACCAGAAGGAGAATCCGCGTGAGTTGGAGAATTAAACTAATGGGAGTGGGTGTTCATGACCTCATTTCGTCGTGATACGGCCGGAAGCGCTTTCCAAAGCAAGTAGATACAGTCGAAGGGAAGTTTGCCAGCTGCCAGGGTATGGGTGACGGTGACGAGAGAGTAAGAACCAGTGACGGAGGGAACGAAAAGACTCAGGCCGGATAACTATAAACTCCATGCACCGGGTGTCCGAACGAAGGTTGGACTAATGTAGACTGGGAAGATTGCTGGTGTTGACCCTGTTCCAAGAAGCCGCCAAAGCGCCGGGTATCCGTGAACAATAAGCAAGAATGGAGAAGATTTCGATGGTGACCATGTTGGTGCTGATGCTGAGTTGTAGCAGACCGGTTGACTTGTACTGCCTGGCTCTTGACGGGTGGGTGCTGGTGGATGCCCTCGGAGAGATGCGCGATCACACGAGCCCTGAGCCACGTTAGAACACAGTCAAGTCAGAGCCATGTGGAGACAAGTGTATTCACTTTCGCCTCCAAGTTTGGCTGGCAAGGCTGTCCCTAGACACAAATGGCAGCGAGAAGCCCTTTGAGACCTCTGCCTCGACGAATATGGAAGCACGCTTATAGCGCTTGTCGGTGTACTTCTCGTACACAGCCGCGTGGTGCTTTTGTGGGTTGTCGCAGCACTCAAGGATGACGGAGATGAGGTGTCGCAGTTGGGTCAGTGTGTACCCGGAGTAATGTACGTGTGCTTGCGACTAGGGGATGTTAGCATGGTCTGATATAGTGCATGGGTACAAGCTTACCCAGTCACCCTTCTTCAGCATGAAGCGGGCAAGGCAGTGAGCACCGGCCGACAGGAAGCTAGGAGCGCAACCCACGAAGCGCTCATCCATGACGGTGATTTCCAAGAAGTACTTGGATAGGGTACGAGTCTCCAGGTCGTAGTCATCTGCTTTGCTGATACGGCGAAGGAAGCTCATTGGGCCAGGCCAACCCAGCTCGAACTGAAGCATGCTGAGCATGAAGCGCTCAGCCTTCAGGACCTCATCGGCAGTGTAGGCACCGTCGACCATGTATACGATCTCTTGTACTGACGGGCAGTTGATCTCCTCGTACTTTGCAGCGACGAACAGCGCGGTGGCGCCGACCAGCTGAAGCTTGCCAAGTGAAACGACCTTGCACGAGAGGAAACGGTCGACGTAGTTGACGGCGAGGAAAAGAGTCTCGGGCAGAAGGGTAAAGCGGTTGTGGACCTGAACGAGCCAGTCCATCAAGACGGATCGCATCGACCACTGGATCTCGGCCTGGTGGTCCATGTAAGAAGCGTTGGGCTTCATGCGCTCTTCAAGGGCGTGCATGTACTCGAAGATCTCGTCGCCGTATTCAGCCACCATGGAGGTATCCCACTGCTCGTCCTCCACGTCTTCGGCACTCCGATTCGCTTCGACGAAGATGCGAGCAGCCTCAAGTTCGCGTTGTGTCTTTGCAGTGACCCTAGGCGCAAGGACAAGGGTGACACCGCCAGTTGTGTTGTCGCCGCGCGATCGCAGAGACCGGGCAGTAGTGTAGCCGTCGGCATCATAGTACTCTTCGTCTTCCTCCTCGTCCCAGTACTCTTCTTGGTCGAGACCGTTCAGGCCGTTGACCTTGGCGAGTTCCTCATTGCGCTCCTGCTCTAGGACGCGCGCCTGCTCCTCGAGAGCATCTAGGTATTCGTACCTGTCGTCCGCCCCATTTTTTGACTCGGCTTTCTCTTCCTCTTCAGGGATGGTCGTTGGTTGCTGGGACTGTGCTGAGGCACGGTCCACGTTGGGAAATGAAGATGGCTGGGTAGGGAGAGGTTGGCGAGCAGGTACATCTACGAGAGTTGTTGTGTCGTTAAGGGGTTCTGATTGTGGCTCCTTGAAGACGGCTGTGGAGGACTTCTTGGTGATGACCTTGCGGACTTCGGCGGCCGGCTGGCTGGCGTTGACGGTGATAGGTTTGGTAACAGCAGACGCGACGTCGCTTGCCTCTATTGACGCGTTCGCCTTGGCTGTGACGTTTGCCAGAGGGCGTTGCGCTGGTCGTGCTAACGCGCCAGCCTTTGTGGTGATCTCCTTGACCGTGACGGCAGAGTTGTCCTTGAGCACCTCAAGACCCTTCTTCTTCCCATTGACCTGCATGTCGTCCTTTGTTATGGGTTGCCGCGTGTTGCTGACGTCTCCAAACACGGTCCGCTTGGCTGCGGCCGCCTTGATGCCGCCGACCTGCATCAGTGTGGACAGCGCTGGTGTTGACTTATTGCGCGAATGCAGAGTCTTGCCGGCAGGTAATTGGGTCGGCGCGTTCTCGTCGCGTACTCGGAGAGCCCGCGCAGGACGTTGAGGCTGTGGAAAAGTCTGTCAGCTGGTGTGAAAGGAAGATGGTCTGGGTGACCATGAAAAGATGAAGTCGACAGCCTCGAAACGCGTCCACGCACCGCCATGCCGCCAAAGTGAGAGTAAACAAAGAGAGAGCAGTCTTACCTTTGCGTCCATTATGTTCTGGTCTGTCGATTAAAGACAATAGTCTTGGAATGTATGTTGTGTTGACAGCGACGGTTGCGAAGTGGACGATAGGGGCAGCGGAGGTGGAGCGCTACAAAACAGTGGCCGATATAAAGAAACTCTCCATCTAAGTTGGCGACGATGAGATAGACGGGTCGACGTTGTCGAATGGCACGAGGAGTGGTGTTGACGACAACAAGAGCTTGTAAACTTATATGGGAGCTTGGAGCTATGCGCGTTTGGATGGGCAATGTTGTTTATTTACTGGACACTATCCCCGAGCGGCCCTAGTGATGATGCACGGGCCGCACCTTCCCGATATGCTTCCGGAGCTGACAGGCACGTCATCTCGCCGAGGCAAACGCGAGCTCCAACATCATCACAAAAGACGTCCTTAGATTGCGCTTCCGCACATTGCGAATCTCCCGCTCTATAAACTTTCACATAGTATCCAAGTGCTACCGAGAGTGTATTTTGACACTTTCAGGGTTTTCAGACACCTACATGTAGATATACACGTACCCCGCCAAAAGACGCGCTGATGGTGGATTAAGTCAGCTGGAATCGCGGAATCACGTGACGGCCATCACCATGCGACCCCGTTGTAAACATCCTGTTTATGCGCTCTATTGCCATAACAACCCGTCTCGTCATACTCCAGGTGCTTTGGATGGCCTCAATTGTGGTCGCGATCAGAAGGGTGGTCTGGAACTCGTAAACACGACCCGCCGTCGGGCGCCCACACCCAGTCGATCAGCGCACTGCCACCAGATATCAAACGGCAGCCTGCGCTTGCCTTTGTTGCGCCGGCGTTGTCCCAGGCAGCCTGGAGGAAGGTAATGCGTCTGGGGAACGTTGAAAGGCCTGAAACTGGCGCCGTTATCGCGTCTTTCCTTTGCTTTGTCCCCGCGGGCTGTATAGGCCGAGAAGCTCACCGCCGACTGACTGTGTGGACCGATCCCATCCGTAGCGAGATCGCATGGAGCCAAAAATGCGCACAACGTCTTTCGAAATGGTCCGCGACCGGGATCCCTTCTGAAACGTGTTTGCGCAAAGTGCGGGAGACATGCTGTTCAGACTTCTTGATCGACCCCTCATCACTTAGAGTGGTTGTCCGAGCTTCACGCCACGGATTTGCGAAGTCGCATGCCGCGCTACATGTGTACCCTCGCCATGATCCGCTCGCGCACATGCAGGGTCGGAATCTGAGCAGCAAGATAACAAACGGCGATAATCCGGTCAACGCATGGCTTCTACACCACAGCGGGTGTGTAGACTATCCGCGGCTTGATTCCTGCGCTTGCGCTACCATCGTCATGAAAGTGTGGGTCCGAGATCATCAGACGATTGCGGGAGCACATGTAGACATAATTCCTTGGTCGCGTAATTCATAAGTAGCACGAGCCTCTAGGGAATCCTGTGGCGACTCATTCAGGGACGGTTGTCTGCAAAGGGGAACTACGGAAGCAGGCGTGTGGCATTGAGTGTCACACGGAGATCTCTCCAATAGACGCCCGGCACCAGTTGCCAACGAATCCACAGCGCTTCACCCACTTTCGGGACCGGAAGCTTCCTTAGCCCTCTGACTAGAATTCTGTGTGAAGGCGACCCGGAGTGTAGTATTCGAGTACTCTATGTGCTCGAGATGGCGCATCGGGGTATCAGGGTGCTAAAGCTCGTCCTGTCCATATTCGCATGGAACGTACGCATCGCGACCAGCACGCCGCGTATCCGCCCATTGGTCATGTTTGACCTGTTGAGATCGGCTCTCTTGCGCAGGTATAGTCAACAAGCGATTGAGTTGTCCTGTGGCATGCATTCTAGTCCCCCTCTACCATTGGGCGCATAGCTGCCGCCGAGTTGTCCCATGTTTCGACCTCAAAGACAGGCACACCAGATGGGACGAAAGCTGGGGACTTCCTCAGCTGCCATGCACTCTTCGTCTTTTTGCGTGACTGAAGGACTGAGGTGGGCTGTTTCGTGTAGTAGTGTATATACTAGTTACCAATGGAGGCGCAATCGCATATGTGCAGCGGGGAGGATGCGCTGTACTGTTTAAACCGTTTTGATGGTATAAATTTACATGGCAGATTCTGGAAGTGTGTGTAAAGGCGACCGCCATTTGGTTTGAGGCGCATTTGGAAAGTACGTCGTGACCTGGAGTGGTCATTAGTCGGTGTCTCTCTTGTTCGCTTGCGAACATCTCCCATCTGCAACCCACCCTCCACACCATTCTCCTCCGTCCCACACCACCTCCTCTCTGTAAGCCTCAACCCTTTCCATCAAGCCTGTGGCCCGTCTGAGATCGCACTCTGGCGCTCAGATAGAGTCAATCCTGCCCTGCGCATTCCGGTCGCTAACCTGACGTGCGCAGCCAGCGGCGGTACACTCACGCAATCGGATCGAAGCATCCAGTGCCCATCCAGCGCTCTAGACATATCTGTTGGTAAGTACATCTCTCCATAGGCCTTTGCGACCGGCTTGGGCCCGACAGGTGACTGCGACGCCGCCCCCTGGGGGTTCCGCGCTGTCGTCACCTTCTCCCTGTAGTCCGCAACTGGCCAGCGGTGACGAGCCCCCAACCGCCTCCAGCCCAGCACAGGCTGCGCAGAACAACGCGAGCAGCACTCGGAAGGCCATCAAACCTCATCAGCGACCATCTGCTAACATGTCACCTCCCAGACTCGACGCCCGTTTATCCTTCCCCGACCGCCGTCCGTCCAAGCCCTTGCGACACCGGCAGGATCGGTGCGCCGCCCAACCACACATACATACACAAGCTCGTTTTAGAGGCTTTGGAATACACTCTCAACACCAGAGACATTGGCATGCAAGTTTCCAACATGCTTGCGGAACCTCGGCCTGCGGGCGCACAACGCTGCCCTGAGGTGGAAGAGCTCCTAGCGGGCCGACACCACGACGCCATGCAGATGGAGTCTGGCTACGACATGCTGCCTCAGAGAGAAGACTCTGGCATCATGGACGTCTACCCGAGCACCGAAACCGGCTCGGCGCACGACTCCCTGTCGCCCTCCAAGCAGACGCCCAAGAAGCACGTCAGCTTCGAGCTGCTGCTCCCTCAGTCGCCAGCACACAAGGCCCGGCTACCCATGCGGGTCGACATATACCCTCACGACACCACAGACTCCATCATCACAACAGTCAAGAACTTCTACGGTCTGTATGAACGTCGAGGCGTCATCTTCGAGGACCGCCACGGCAACACGCTGATTGCGCGCTTCGAGAACTTTGAACATGGCATGACCGTCTACGTCCGTGTCTCACCAGAGACTCTTGATGCTGACGATTTCTCTCCTGATCCGCGCCAGCAGACCATCTCGCCCCGTCGCGCTCGACCCCACCTCGACGAGGCCTTCCAGATGCTACCGCCGATCCAGCATCACCAAGGCTCGAGAGCGGGGTCCCGTCATGCGCGCCAGAGCCACTCCCCACATCGTGGTCGGAGGAGCGCGTCCATCAACAAGCGCATGCGCCCGTCTATAAAGAGTCGCGGCAACAGCTCGCACGGAAGCTTCGCTGACGCCAATGGCGACGGCTACAGCGACAGCGACGACGAGCATGGCTCTGTCAGCAGCTCGCGACGCTCGAGGAAAGAGCCATTGGCGAGCGCTGAGATTAGCGTTGACAACATTGTCGAGGGTGGCCGCCGAAAACGTGCCAAATTCGACAGCTCGGTAAGTACCTACAGTGGGCATGTATCGTGCATTAGTCTGACACTCGTTCCTTTCATTAGGAGCTGCCTCTGTTCGTACCGCCTCAAGTTCCCATGAATGCTTCACAGTCGTCCGTATCCCCCCAGCGACGCATCAGCGGAAACACTGCTGGCTCGCCATACTCTGCCAACCAGCAAACATTCTCATACTCGCATCCGCTGCCCTCCCCGCAGAGCTACGGTCAGGGCGACAGTTCATATCTCCAGGGACTAGTCACACCATACTCTGCGGCTAGTAGCCAGGCTCAGGGATACAAGTCTCGCGCGCGTGGCTCGGCTCAGCACTCCCACTACCGCTACTCCGGCAGCGGTGGGGTCCTTCCTACCCCTGACACCACTCTTGCGAGTATCAGCGTCATCTCTGATGAGGATGTCGCTCGTCAGCTCATGCGCTTGGGTGATGCGTCCAACTTCTCCGGCCACGGTCGCACGTCTACCTCTACGCTCGATGATGCCTTTAGCGGAAAGGCTGCAGCATCCTCAAGTGACGAGAGTGCTGATGGTAGCGATGACGAGAGTGAGCTTCCTCCTCTCCCGTACAACATGGCTCGTGCAATGAACGACCATACACGTGTCTACGACGAAGCCGAGAGCAGTGGTGAGGACTATGAGGACGACCGAGATGGCTCCTTCAAGGGTGCCAGTGATGAGATGATTGCCGATGAACACAACCACCGCGTGCACGCCGGTATCATCAAGGCTCGCTCCGTGTCGAGCAAGTCTGGCAAGTCCGGCAAGCCCCGTGCCACCTCAAAGAGCAAGTCCAAGGTCAACGGCACCACCAAGGCCCCAATGTCACCGTCTTCTCTCCCCTCTCAGTCGCGCAAGGCTTCCAACGCATCGCTGAACTTCCAGCATCAGCTCGGCGTCGATGAGGAGGATCTCTCGAGTAAGCCACGCTGCCAGCGCTGCCGCAAGAGCAAGAAGGGCTGTGACCGTCAGCGACCATGCCAGCGCTGCAAAGACGCCGGCATCGGTGCCGACGGATGTGTCAGCGAAGACGAAGGCAACGGCAGGAAAGGTCGCTATGGACGCCACATGGGGGTCTCGGTCAAGAAGAACTCAGTCTCCTCGGCGACCTCCATGGCGCCTCCCCCAATGCACGACTACCACATGCCGATGCAAGACGCGTACTCCATGAGCACAGCACTGGACAAGAGCAAGAAGCGCAAGAGGTAGCGGTTACACATGGTCAACTCGCATCATGCGTCTCGCTACAAAGTAGTCTTCACCACACTTCACTCACACTCTTCTCTGGCGTTTTGAATAGCGAGCCCCTCGCATTGCATTATTGGGTGGTATCTTCAGCGACTGCCCGTCCTCTCCTTTCAACAAGAGTAAAAGTGTCTTTTCGCACGCTATTCTTATCGTTGCGCAGCGATGCGTGAGCACAAGTTGAAATTGCTATGGTGTTCCCGGTTAGAGTTGGGTGGGACTGGTCAGCGATATGGGCGGCACAGGCTGGGTAGAGGTTTTGGGCGGATTGGGAATGGAGTGTAGGGGTTGTCTATGTGCTTGCTTTGGCGACTCCATATGTTCTACTTACGACTTGTTTGATACAATAGCGATTTTGTGTGCAATAGTCAACAAAGAAATTTTAAAATCAGACGGTCGCTGCATGTGGTGATACAGCCATGAAATAAATGACTACTTCATACGATCAGGTATACTACCCAAAATTTAACGACTTTGTACCAACAACAGACGTCGAGGTATTCATGCATCCAGGAGGATCGTCGTCAAGGCCACTTATGTCATCTGCATGTACCTGTACGGCACGACCCTATGCACCGGTGAGGATTTGGTAACGGGCACCCGGGGGTACACAGCATAAGCGCAGGCTCTGAAACGTCATGCGAACCTCGTGCCACGACAGATGACAGTCGCGGCGGCCAAGGCACGTTGATGTCATTCAATAGTCTGGGAAGGCCATGAGCTATCTACCACTAAGCCAGCACCAGAGTGTCAGCCCTGAGGATCGGTCCGGGCTATTTTGAGACGAGAGGGAAAGCTTAAGTCGGCAGGACGGGATAAAAAGGTGGGGTTGCAGCTTCAGGACTAGCGCGAACTGACAGCCAGCCCCGGAGGCTGTGCATCGTTTCTGCCTGCAATTATCCCTCGCGGTCAGGCGTGCCTCTTGTTGGGCGGACAAGCCTCGTCTCGTCATACTCACAGCTTACACGTTCCTTCGCTCACTCTGCTCACTCTCTCTGTAGCCTCTCGCTCGCCACGCAATGAGAGGGTGCACGTCGACTGACACCACCAATTGATGCTCCTGTTGACTCCACTGAGCACCAGCCACACCTAAAACACAGACCGTAGATCACCCGAACGCGACCGTGATGGCTGAAGGGTCGATCAAGTCGAGGATTGCCGCGCTCAACCTCGAGGAGGTGCACACTCCTACACCGGGCGCCAAGCCGACCTACTCGTACGATGCTTCGACTGCAAAGAAGAAGCCACCGCCGCCGCCGCCCAGCGCGCGCCCTCCCGCCTACTCGCGCCAGACAGTCAACAACCCGCCAGTCCTGAGCAATGCGCCCACCTCCGCGCGACAACTCGGCAACCAGCCCATAGTAGTGAACGAATCCGAAAAACCAAAAGTCTCGCCCGCGCTGCCTCCTCGTCCGCCTCCGCGCAATGCCAGCACGCCTCGCCAAACGCCAACACTGCCTCCGCGCAAGGCGTCTGAATCGAGCGTGCGCAGGCGCGAGTCTTCTGAGTCAATTTCCACAATCGCGTCAGGCATATCAACGCTGTCATTGGGTTCTGTGAAGACGAATGGCTCAGGATATAGCAATGGAAGTACAGGCACGGTATATCAGGTCAGGGCTCCGGCCTATGACCCGTCAAAGCTGCCACCGCTGCCAGCCAAGAAAGCACCTGAGGACCCTAAACAGAGCAAGGCGACACTGAATGCTATGAAGAGCAAGAGGGATTATGTGCCTTCTCGGGAACTACCCCCTCAGCTCAAGACTCCCAGTAAGTAGACTAAAGTCGGAAGCACACATCGAGAGCACTGCTAACATGATGCTGTGCAGACCTACCGGCAAGACCCTCTCTACCTCCTAGACAGTCCATCGTTCGCGAGCGATCACCTCAGCCTGTGCCAGCGCTGCCACAAAGGCAATCCTCAAACGACACCTCTCGAACAAACAGAGTGATCGCACCACCGCCACCGCGACGGTCAGCGTTGGACATGGGCTTCAACAATAAGGCCGCTACACCTCCACCTGTGCCTTCAACTCGCCCACCAGTAGTTACATCTGATTCAGCCCCGGCTCTTGGTGCACCACCACCTGTTCCCATGTCGTCCAGACCGAACCTCAGCGCCATCATGGCTTCCAAACCGAAACCAGGTGCTGCTCCATCAAGTTGCCTGAAGTGTCGGGACTTCTCAGGCCCAGACAATCACGCTGCGCAGTTCCCTCGTACCCAACTTCCCAACTCAGACGTGGGCTGGCTTGCTCATCAACTATGCTCACAGTTTGCCTCACCTACAGACAAGGCTCGAGCGATCTTCACCTGGCTTCATCACAACGTCGACTACGATACTCACTCGTTCTTCAATAACACGGTTATGCCTACTACACCCGAAAAGACAATTGCATCAGGTCTGGCAGTATGCGAAGGGTATGCCGGTCTGTTCGCTGCTCTGGCTCTGAAAGCTGGGTTGGAAGCTATGGTATGTTCCGGTGCGTGTAAGGGCTACGGTCACGCACCTTTGGAGCCTGGTCAACCTACACCACCTTATGAATCGACACATGCCTGGAACGCTGTCAAGATCGACAACGGAGAATGGAAGCTTATTGATCCCTGTTGGGGAGCTGGACACCTAGGGTGTCGTAATAAGGGCGAAGGGTAAGATTTTCGAGATGATACTTCTTTCGCAGTTCACCACCCGTAGAACAAGGGCTAACATGCACTAGATACGTACGAGCCTTCGCTCCGCAGCATTTTATCATGGACAACAACGAATTCGGACTGAAGCACTACCCCGGAGAAGCCTCTCACCAGTTCCGCACCGACGGACGCATCATGTCATACGAAGAGTTCATGCGGCATGACGAGGGCGGGCGCCTCTTTCTCTGCGGCAATGGCATGAAGCTCCACGGCTTCGGCGAGCAAACATTTGAACCATCACAAGCCAGAATCAAAGTAAACGACCCCTACGCACCAGCAGTAGTCCGGTTCCAAATGTCATTCATCTGCCCGCACTGGGATCCCCAGATCAACGGAAAGGGTCCGCCCTACATTATGCTCCTAAGCGTTGCCGGCAGAGACGGCCGGAATCCAGACTACAAGCCGTTGAACACCGACGGGCGCACTTGGTGGCTCGACTTCCCGCGCATGGACCTCGGTGCGCCGGGCCAGAAGATTTCGATTGTGGCCGTGACAGAATTTAATAAGAAGGACGCACGTGGGTTGAGCTTGGCTGCTTGGAACAATAAGAGGGCATACTCGTGCATGTTTGGCAGTGTGGCCTCTTGGGTGCTTGTTTGATGCGGAGCTGGGAATGTCGCGTTATCAGTCGAGGCGCACGCGACTTGCGCCTCGTGGTTGATGGAGCGCAATGACATGGAACGATTGTATGGATACCCTGGACTTTTTGATTTGCTTTTAGGTGATGAGGCGGCCTTAGTTAGATGAAAACGCGTAATGAAGATGAGTTATTATTCCTTTCGTCTCCTTTTCATGTGTACGTCATTCCTGGGAAAGTTGAGCGCGTGCCTGGCTGGGTACTATGACAGAGAGAAGATACACCATAAGTCTAGATTGCTCTCACATATTCCAAAAGATCCTGCATCTCAAGCTCTTGTAGTCTTTACCCCCTATTCGCTTTCGTTCGTTTTCTTCCACATGCAGGGTACCTTGGCGCAACTTGTATCCGGGTGTCCCTTTTATGCTGAGCATGTGAAGACGCACCGTTGGCTAGACTGTGGCTGACCACTGCGTTAGCGCGAAAGCACGACCCGCGAAATAGTTAGGTTGGGGTTACAACGGACTCGGGATCACCGCTCCACCTCCAACACGTCCGATCTACCGCAAACATGGCGAGTGCTTTCGTCGGATTGTCGGTCGCGGTCACGCTGCAGTCTCCCCCTGGTGCTGTCGTCGTGGGCGTGGTCAGCGCCGTGGACCAGCAGACAGCTACACTCGTTCTCCAAGATGGTACACCGCAGCCAGAATTCGTGAATATGGGCATACGCTGACGTCTGCAGTCTTCTTCCCAAACTCGGGTCACCGTGTCGCTTCCTACACGGTAGAGGGACAAATGATTGCAGACATTAAGGTCAATCCGTCGGCGCCCGCTCCTCCCCAACCTCTGCCCACGCGATCAGGGCCGCAGGCATACTCACACTCGCAGTATCCTCCGGGCCATGCCCCGCGCCAGTCGCAGCATATGGGCCAACAAGTTCCGCATCTTGTCAGCCAGCCGTCCGGGATCCCGCCTGCAGGCGCGCCTGCCTACCAGAATGCTCGTCAAGCGCCTCGCCAGACCGCTCCTCAGCCAGGTCAAGCCGCGCCATTCGTCGATCCTGCGATTCTCAGTATGGGAAAGCGCACTTCTACCGCCCCTATTTTGGGTGGTCCCGTTTCCGCAACCCCTCAGGAAGCCCCTGCGACGCCCATAAAGCCCGTGGCTGCTGCGAGCGCGGCGACTGTATCGAAGAACACGTCCTCTTTCGCAAGCCATGCGAAGCAACACAACGTCCGAAAGCCGAGTGCGGCGACTCTGGAAGGTCCATTCTCGTCGCTGGATATTGCGGACGCTGAGGAGGCGGACAGTGAGGCGCGGACAGCACAGGTGAATGCGCGAAGGGCAAGCATCACCAAGACGAGGACCGGCAAGCCTATGGATGACCCCAGCCCGCAGAAGAACGACGACAATGGCAAGAAGACTCGAAGAGGGGGCAAGTCTCGTAAGAAGGAACTTGCCGCTCAAGAGAGGAAGAACGGTGATGTTGAGGCGGTCAAGAAAGGGTATGTGGGATTTTGAACACCAGGTCTTCTGTCGCATGTCCAAGAGCTAACCTCTACTAGCAAAGGCAATGGTTGGAGAAACACTCCCATGCTGCAAGCCGCCGAACAGCCCCAAACGAGAACTCCTGGCGTCATTGGCGGCAGAGTCGGTCTCGCAGCGGCGAACGCGTCGAATCGCAAAACGAAACGGCAACAGGCGCTCGAAGCTACGAACGGCTGGGCTACAGAAGATGCGACCGATATTCAGGACATGCCTGAATTTGACTTCCAGAGTAACCTCTCGAAGTTTGACAAGCGAACAGTGTTCAATCAGATTAGGAATGAGGACACCACTGCAGACGAAGACCGTCTGGTCAGCTTCAATCGCTTGGCAAGACCAGGTACACACGGCGGAAAGAACCTTCATCCTACGGAAAACGTGCTGGATCGGAAGCTGAAAAGCACGACCAACACAAGCTCTGAGGAGGAAGAGGAGGACTTTGGCAGCGGACGTAACTCTAGACGGGCAATGTCCAGGGCTTCGGTTAAGATGGCACCAACAAGGCAAGGCAGCGTACAGGCCGACATGGATATGATGGGCTCAGGCGTGTTGCCGCGGACTAATCGCTCGTTCATCAACCGACCCTACACGTCCTCACATGCTACTGGTAGCCCTAGGCCAGGGCGGGTTGCTTCACCACCAGATTCACCTCTCGAGTCTAGCGCTAAGGGCTGCTTACGACTGGTGTCTAACAACCGCAAGTGCTTCGCCATCACTCCTGGTGCTATGCTGGCCGTAGAGGAAACCGCGGAAGTAGACTTCGGCCTCAACGAAGATATTATGGCAGAGAACTCAGGACGAGGTATTGCAGAAGTTGCTCTGACTGCTATAAATCCCGGAGGCATGCGTCTTTCGCGCGCCAATCCAAACGCCAACCCCGTTATCGTAGTCCTCGCAGGCAACCACCGCGGAGGCGCACGCGCAGTAGCAGCAGCACGGCACCTCGCCCAACGCGGGCCAAAAGTTATGGTCGCCCTCCTCGGCTTCGAACGCAACGCAGACTGGGACAAGGACATACGCCGCCAAGTCGAGCTCTTCCGCAAATTCGGCGGCACCGTCCGCTCCTGGAACGCGACTGAAGAAGCTCTAAAGCGTCTTCAAGCACCACCGGAACTTATTATTGATGCTCTGCTCGGCCGCCACAAAGAATTTGAAGCCCTTGGCGACCAAGACCAACGCGTAGTTCTGAACATCGTAGGCTGGGCCAACAAATCGCGCGCCGCCTGCCTTGCTGTCGAAACACCATCCGGCGTCGGCGGCTCTACGGGCGAAGTCTCCATCTTGGAAGGCGAGCCCCTCGAAGTCCGCGCAAAGTACATCGTTTGTCTCGGTGCGCCACGGACTGGTCTTGTCAAAGCCCTTCAAAACGGCTCCGGACGCGATCCGCAGTGGCTCATCTGGATCGTGGATATCGGTGTTAATCGTCCTTGGCGCAACGCTGGTATCAGTGGCGGGAAGGGTATCAAGTTCGGCGAGCAATGGGTCGTTCAAGCGGTGTTTGAGGAGCCTGGTGGTATACCGGGGGCTTAGGATACCGAGGTATTACCAGCTGAAGAAACAGAAGAAGCAGAGCGGAGCCCAGCAGAGCGTGAGCGAAGACGGAAGCATTACTTTGCGCAGCAAACCAAGAAACTTATGGGGAAGCAATGGAGGAGTGGGTTTGACTAAGTGTGGGTGGAGATGGAATGGGTTGTTTTCGCATTGCGTGGGCGTTCGAATGGGCGGAGCTTTGGATGCTCTATTCCTTTGCTTTTGGGATGGGGATAGGATGAATTAACGGATTATGGGTTGGGACTGGATGGGGATACCAAAAGCTAGATATCGTTGAGTAGGGAATGGCCGAGAGGCAGTGGTGTGCGTGGATAGCATGCCACGGTAATACATTACTTTGAAGAACAGCGTTTCTCATGTTTTTTTTTTTTTGGAAATTTCGAAGCACAGAGGTCTACATTGTCATTCAATTGTACAAAACCGCTGCTCCTAGTCCTTTTTCGACTGCAGAGACCCTATCCCAGCCAAAGATCCAACACCACTAAATATTCCACGTCATCTCCAGACCCAACGCAAAAACAAACCCAACAACCCTTCCTACCAGATCCTGCACAACCTCCTCTGGATCCCCATCAAGGTTATGATGAGCACCCGGTACCACACCACCAGTTATACTATTTACTACTCCACCTCCTTCCCGTATTATCCTTGTCCAGCGCTCAAGTAGAGCCGCCCGATCGATACTTGCGGGCACATACGGGTCCTCAGCCCCTAGTAAAAACATTACCGTTGTGGTGTCTGGTATCCTGCCAAACGTGTTCCTGAAGTGTTGGTCGGAAAGGTCGCTCGAAAAGTAATCATCGTCACCACCCTTTGCAAGTAGGGAGTATGCGCGATATGCGTTGAGAGGGCCGCCCATGTCCTTGATCACAGGATTACTCTCCGGTGACAAGACTTCCTCTCCCTTCCCCTTGTCCACCAATTCTCTAGCCATCGCAATCGCATCGTCAAGCTGCTTTCTTCTCTCTCCCTCTTTGTAGTAATCTTCCCATGCCTCCCTATCACTAACACCACCCTGCAGTATTATGCCATCCACTTTCTCCCTCGCCTCATTTCCTTTCCCCAGCAAATATTCCATGATATCTTGACACCCCGTTGAATGTCCCATGAGCACAATTTTCTTCCCCGGCCGCCTTGCCTTGAAATATGCCACGCATTCCCCTAATTCCTTTGCGTCGCGCGCGAGGCTTCCGGTGCCCCAGCCGCTGTAGGAGGAGGTGAGGAGGACTTCGGCGAGAGACCAGGTTGGTGGGAGGGAGGCAGCGATGAGCGAGGGGTAGGGGACGGTGAGGAGGCCGTCTGTTAGGCCGCCTATCCAGAGGACGGTGTTGTATGAGGACGAAGGGTGAGTGGAGGCGTGTTCGAAAGCGATGAGGCCTTTGGTGTATTTGTGTGCGGTGCCTGGGTGGGCCATCTTCGCGTTGAGGTTTCGATATAAAAGACAAATGCGGGTTGTGGTATTTTGAAATGATTATTTCGAAGTTCAGCAATGCGACGCGCAAATTGAAAGATGAGACGAATTGCCTGAGGACGCGATGGCTGGAGCTCGACGCGACAGGTTGGTGGGGGTGCAGATCAGAATCTTATCAGATGGTGGGGTAGCTTCGAAGCGTTCATGCCGAATATACTCCGCGAGGCCCGACCGCTCTCCATCTTGGCGGCCATGCACATAGCTCTTGCTTTCCCACTCTCTCATCGTGGTGGTCAGCCCAGTTCGAGCCGAACCCAGGTCGCCTTAATCCTTTGTGACTTTCAATTGCCGCTTTCGAAGATGCGCTCTCCACGTCGAATCGTCTTCGTTTGACAATTTGCCCAAGTGACGTATAATATCTATCTTCAGTCCGGTTTCCGCTGCTGCTGCTCCTGGCTTGTGAGGCGAAAAACACAAGGATTTGACGTATCTGGTTCGTACCATCGTTTTACAGTGCTCGCAATGTACGCGATGGGCTTGGTTCTGCTTTTCTGCTTTGACGGCCCCGGTCTCGGCATCGACAAACCGGTTTATGGTGCTTTCCTCAGAAATTTGTCTGTGAAGACACGCTGTGAAATCGAGTTTTTGTAGGACTCTACGCGCTTCTGTATGTAAACCCGAGCCTTTTGCTTTCGAAAAGCCTATGGTTATGTCACTTCTCATGACATAGTCTCCAGACGTCTGATCGTATGTGACGGCACAATTGGTGAAGTATATCTGGCTTTTTTTCAACTCTGTTTCGCAAGTATAGCACCGGAGACTAAAGTACATGGCCTGCCTACCCCTAAGAGATACAGCTCTTTCTACCTTATCTCTCAAGTAGTCCAGAGAGTAAGACCTGTGTGGGCACAGTCTGAGTGTAGAGGAACATTTGCGTTCCTGCCGTGGGCGACAGAGCATGCTCTCGATGAAGTGCGTATCCTTGTGTACATCTGCACAATAAACGCACCAGATCCCCGGTCGTTTGTGGGCTTCTCTGTAGAAGTCGTCTCTCAGAAGCCGAAGATGGACGTCGATCTTGGTATCGCCGACTTTCTCTTCTGGAATAGTGATGGATGGAAAACTTTGGAAGAACTTGGCACCTGACAGCGCAAAGCAAGTCTTCTCGGCGTGATCCAAGTACCCCCGGATATGGGCTAGGACCTCGTAGGGAAGGGCGTATAGTGGGCTTCTCTTTGCATTGATTTTGTAACGTTTCTCAGCGCACGAAACGGAGGTTTCCAGCTGAGACATGATTGTTGAGGCAGGCGAGTAGTGAATGTAAGTGTGAAGCTACATGAGATGTTGAAATTCTCCCAGATGTGTGCGAGTCCATGTGGCTCCGCACAAATTTCGTGGTAGCGAAGGTACCATAGCCAGTCGAAGGCTCAGACAATCACGGGTGTGTGCCATCAACTCACACTCTGGGTACCGCTCCATAACTGCAATAGCGGCCTAATGGTAGGAATGAGCGCGTCTCGCCATCTCCTCCACAAACGCAAGGGCTTCGTGCCCAGTTGATGATCATCACGGCGGCAATCGGTCATTCATGCCCAAAGTCGTATTGTTGGGTATTGAGCTCTGGGCACGTAGGTGAGGTCCGATTGTCGAATGCCAAGATCGAAAAAGCAAGCATGGTCATATACAAGAACTCCAGTCTCCCGGACCTGTTCCGTATGAGGCTCGTCGTAGTTTTCAATGCTTGGTGTAGGAGTGGTGTCGGAAGACCGAAACTTGGTACGGCATCGCCCAGAAAAGGAAGCCGGCAGCTATGCTTGCTGACATCTCGGGGTTCGGGGGAAGGAGCGACCCCACAGTAACGCAAAGCTACCCCTCACGCATCTGCGCAACCCCACTTAGAGCACTGGAGCTCTCCAGATGCCTGGAAACAAGACGGAACGCGGACGCGTTTCCGTGTGGCCACAGGCTATGTCGGCACATGTCAAATGACACGAAGGAATGGTGGAATGATTGCTTGTCGTCGGGTCGGGTATTGAAGGTTTCTTGGTCTTTCGTCATGCCACTTTTGCGATTTCCATCCGCTCTGTGCTCCGTCGTTCTGCACCAATTCGCGCACTCCATTGAGCTGGACATATAGTAATCACAATGTCATGTATGCATTGCCATCAAAACCTATGGGATCAGATAGTTAACGTACTCAGCGAGACACTTCATCCACGACCCGACACACCTCGTCAACACCGCGCTACTCAGCATCCCTCAGACGAACCCATCCGTGCAATGCGACATCAACAACAAGATCGTCTACCGCAAGAATGGCGCATCGCAAGTCAGCATAGTTTCTGGAGGTGGTAGTGGTCACGAACCCTCATTCGCATCCTTTGTCGGCGCGGGCCTTTTATCCGGAGCAGTCGCAGGTACCATCTTCGCTTCGCCAAGTGCAGAGCAGGTGCGAAGATGTATCTTGCATCGCATTCAAAAAGACAAGGGCGTCCTCGTGATTGTAATGAACTACACTGGCGATGTGCTGAACTTCGGCATGGCCGTGGAGAAAGCGCGCGCTGCTGGTATTGAAGTCGACATGGTGGTAGTCGGGGACGATGCGGGTGTAGGGCGTGCGAAAGGAGGTAAGGTCGGACGCAGAGGTATTGCGGGAACAGTGCTCGTCCAGAAGATTGCCGGTGCGCTTGCTGCTAAAGGGTATGCACCACACCAACATCATGCCTATAAGGAAGCTGACATCATTGTAGAGCGAATCTCAAAGATGTAACGCAGATGGCCCAGCTCGTCGCAGACAACACCGTCTCGATCGGCTCTTCACTGGCTCATGTCCACGTGCCAGGTCGCCGAGAGGCAGAGGAAGACGAGCTGGCTGAAGGCCTAGTCGAGATTGGAATGGGCATCCATAATGAAGCCGGTTCAGAGCGCAAGAAGATCGATCTACCTGGTCTTGTAAAGACAATGTTGTCGCATTGCCTGGACGTAGCGGACCAGGACCGAAGCTTCTCCAAGATCACCGACAAGGACGATGTGGTACTACTGGTCAACAACCTGGGAGGTGTCAGTCCACTCGAGCTAAGCGGAATCACGAACGAAGTCGTTGAGCAATTGGCGGACAGCTTCAAGATCAAGCCAGTGCGTATTCTAGCTGGCACCTTCATGACCAGTTTGAACGGATTGGGCTTCTCCATTAGCTTGCTTAGAGTCGCCGACGCTTCAATGCTCGAGCTGCTTGATGCGCCTGCCGAGGCAAGTGGCTGGTCTGCGGCGATTAGTAGCAGCACATGGGCAAGACGCAGCGAAGCGAAGAAAAGCGAGGAGCAGGTAGACGAAGAGGACATCCAGCCAAGTGATCTGAGAGGTAAGTACATGCAGAGCTGCATATGACACATGCTAACTTGAGTAGTGAACTATGCTCAGGCCAAGTCAACCTTGACAGTTGCGCTGAACCGACTCATCAAGGCTGAGCCGGACGTCACCCGATATGACACAATAGTTGGTGATGGCGATTGCGGAATCGGACTCAAGCGTGGCGCAGAAGGTAGGTTCTCATCACGTGGGCATGGATGCCTGGCGCTGACACCCAACAGCAATCCTGAAGATGCTCGAAACGGCAAAGGAGACGGATGATCTGCTGATCCTCATGAATCACATCATTCAAGTGGTGGAACTGGCTATGGACGGCACGTCAGGTGCAATCTACGCCATCTTCTTGAATGCGCTGGCGCATGGATTGCGACAAAACGCGCCTTCGTCGCCACAGCCTGTCACACCCGCAATCTGGGCCAACGCCCTTGACTCATCGCTCAAGGCACTGGGCAAATACACTCCTGCCAAACCCGGTGACCGAACGCTGATGGATGCCCTCTATCCGTTCGTTGAGACGCTGTCTAAGACGGAAAGTATCGACAAAGCGGCTGCGGCGGCACAAGGTGGCGCGCAAGGGACGAAGGGTATGAAAGCGAGCTTGGGGCGAACGGTCTACGTTGGAGGCGAGGGTTTCCAAGAGGTTCCAGACCCTGGCGCGCATGGCCTCGCGGAGCTCCTACTGGGCCTGAGTGACGGGTTGAAGAAGTAGAAGTTGGGGTATCGTTGTTTGATTCGTTCGGTGTTCCTCGCCGATTTCGCGACGGTTATGTAACTTTTAATTCATTCCAACTCCATTTCGTGCGCTCGATCTGGCGCTACCGTCCCAAATCCCCAGTGCTTCCAAGCTCTTATGATAGCAATACAAGAATGACCGAGTCGCCGCGTAGGAACCTATAAAAGTCAGCGCATGCGCAAATGTAGAGTGTAATTTGAACGCACAGCTTGGAGATGAAGCGGTCCTTGTTGACCTTCCTTCCGTAGCTGCCGTTGGCTAACCGTGGAGTCTCAGTCCACATCTCTTTCGCGTTCTCGAGAACCATGTTGCAATGACGATCGAAAGCCTTGACACGTGCGAGAATCTTGCGGTTGTTTCGGCACGAGATCAGGACTTGTGTGCGCGAGCGGACGGCGGTCTGGAGGATGGAGAGGGGGCCGGTGGTGAGCTCATGTTCTTCGACCTGAGCAACTTCGTACTCGCTAGGCAGCAATGTCAGTACAAGAATTGTTGTGGATTGGAGGGTGTACGTACGTCAACTCCGAACGCGGCTTGGATAGAAGCTCTCTGCGCAAGGTTAGCTTATATAGCGGTGAATGTTCTAGCAGTAATACATACTGGATCTTTGCGTCCACCATGGTGTCGAATTGTGCAAGGTAGCAGGGGGAGATTTGCTATATGGGGTTGGGACTGTTACAGGTTAACTTTCTAGCTCTCGAGCTTCTGCCTGCGAATTTTGATATACGCTGCTCAGGGAAGTAGCGCGCAAGGATGGGGCCGCGCAAAAGATATGCACAGACCAGGAGCGGAAAGACTGACCTAGTTTTAGAAAGGAGGAACACCACGGCAACGCGCTTGGATGAGGTGGATCGGTCGGCGATGATATGAGGCAGGGCGATGAAGTGAGCGAGCTTGGCAGAATCGGATCTGGAGCTACACTTTATCCGCGATTGAAGCCAATCAACGCGTCGGGAGTGGGGCTGAAACTTTAGCATGGAAGGTGCGTCACGCGTCTTTGTCCTCCCCGCGTTAGCGCGAAGCGGGTAGCGTCAAACCTCCGAGCTCGTGCATGCAACTTCACTTTCACCACACGACCTCTTTCACGACGCCCTCTACGTTCCTTCTCTCTGCCACTTTACGCGTGCTGTTGCCTAATTCGGATTCATCTACACGCGAAAATATTTAAAGACACGTTTACCCCGCCAATTCGTCTTCTTGTCGCTTTTAGTCTCGCTTCTTAGTTCACCTCGAACGCGTTCGCGATGATCGCACGCCAGCCACCGATCGCGATATAACATAGACCACCCCGTCGCTCCCGACAACCTTCTTCTCTCTTCTTCATCACGGCCCGCCTATCCTTTGCCAATCTCATAGGCAGCCATGTCGACGCCCTCAAGTACCACGCCGGATTCTGGTGCGATGCAGCACGCGCCCACACCGTCCGCTGCCGAGGAGAGCACAATGGACGAAATACCGCGCAGGCAAATGCGAGGCAAGCACATCTGCTCATTCATCACGACTTGATCTAACACAGCTGCACCACAGTCAAAGTACTCTACACATTCGATGACCAGAACAAGTCAAACTGCCTGGCCCGTCTGCCAAGCGTGCTGAACGTGCCTGTCGTGTCGCTGGACGAGACCACCGAAGTGGGAGTCATCGAACTCAAGACCTGCATTCAGGCTATTGTGACTGCAAGGTGGGCCGACTCCTCCGCTTATTGGTTAATTGAAGCAGCTTGCTCACTGTCACAGCCCCGAGCTCGTAGCCAAACTAGGCCACGACTACACCGTATACGCTTACGACTTCTCCGAGTACGAAACGCCGCTGGTTGGTCAGGGCATGCTATCATGGATCCTCGCTTCAGCATCGCCGACTCCCAATGCCCCCGCCAAAGATTCCCAAACCATGGTCACTGGTCGCGTGTGCAAGAACATTCTTGGCATCTTTTCGAACGGAATCAAGGAAACCCTGGAGGTCAAACTGAAGCTGGTGCCTGTTCCGACATGCATGCAAAAGGAATATGTCGAGAACATGGAGCGGTACCACAGCCTCAGTCAGCTGATGCCTGAAGGGTTCGATTACAACGCCTGGTCCGACTTTCTCAAGGAGAACCCTGCACTGGGTCACCTGGCCCAACCCAGCCCATACCCCGCACAGCCTTCGCCGCGTCCTTCCATTGGTGGTGTTGAGCCCTTCCACCAGATGCTTACCCGCCAAAGCCCGTCACAAGAGCCACCCCGGAACGACTCCTTTTACGATCAGTCAAACATGTCGTTCATGTCTCAGCCGACTAGGGCTTCCAGTCCTGCTATGAGCACGCTCTCATTCCACCACTATCAGTACAACCCACCCTCCCGGCCAGCGTCACGGACCTCTGTCAGAAGTGAAGGTGCCCAGCCGACCCAGCAGTTCCAGTTTAGCGATCCTTATGTCATCGAGCCACAGGAAGACGGACCTCCGAAGAAGAGGGCACGGATCACGCAGACCACGAGACCGAGGAATACACCGCTCAACGCCCACAATGATTCGCTGCGCGTTACAGCGAGCACAGCGGCATCTGTACGCCTACTCAAGCCTTCTCTCAGCAATTCAGGCGCCGCTTCAGATATGGTGCCCCGCGCGCCAACGCCTCGCCCCGGTGAAAAGTTCAGTCAACGAGGATCACGCCGCCCACCCGCCCCTAGTGCTTTAAGACATGGATCCATGGATGGAGGACGGCCATACGTGTCTCCGTATGAGAGTAGCGTCTTCTCAGACAATGCGATGGAGTCTGCAGATGAGAGAGATGGAAGCCCAGGAGATACTCCGATGCCGTCATCCCCGCCAATCGCACCAGCCCGAACCACATCGCCCGATGCCTCAAGCCCCGACCTCCCAACACAACCTCCCAACGATTCCGGTTTCGTTAGCGACATGCCGGCTAGTCGAGACGGTGATGGTATGGATTTTGAAAAACTTTGGAATGGACAATACCAGGATCATCGTCGCGAATCTGTCACACAGCCAGTCACTCAGAGCATTGAGATGGACATGACTGCTCATACTTTTGACTTCGACACCATGGACCAGGATATCTTCAACTCGGTTTATTTCCAAGGCAACGACGCGAATGATGACAGCGATTTGATCGCGAGGCTGTCCATGGTACAGCAGGATGACAACCTCGGGGACAAGAACGCTTTACAGAAGTCACGAGCTACGGTATCGACTGCCGGCTCGCCTGATGGCATCATGTCACACATTTCTCCGACTGCCGAGAGCGAAGCGCAAGTCTACAGTCGCTCTGCAACCCCAAACCTACCGCCGAAGCAAAGTAAGCCGTCTAAGCCGAGAGGACTACCAAGGTCACACACATGGTCTGGAGCAGAGCCCATGTCTGATGCGCCCACGCCTTCCGAGTGTGGCTACCCACGAAGTGGATCCGGCGCGAAGAGGAAGCGGGTTATCAAAGACAGACTGGACGCGGCTATTCGGAAAGGTGAAATGCCACCACACTGTGTAAACTGCGGAGAAATCGACACAGTCACATGGCGAAAGGCTTACACACGCGTGGAGAACGGTACACCCAAGGACATTGAGCTGTCTACCGATACTGCTAGCACCGACATCATCGCATACGAAGTGATTGAATCATCCTCTGAGGACGCTGAGCCGAAGTACCGTATCTTCAAGAACAACTTGACACGCGAAGACAAGGACATCATGGCTGCGAAGTCTTCTGAGGCATTTGAAGAACTCAACCTCTGTAACCCGTGTGGACTCTGGCTTATCAAGAAGTTTTCGATGAGGCCGCAGAAGGTATGGGATCGCGCTGCGCGTCTCGCCAACCGCAAAAGGCAGCAGAAGGCGGGGTCACGCTCCAAGTCTATGACTGGTGGTGATGATCTCATGTCCGACGCCATGATGCCAGAGTCTGACGCTGCTATGCCAGCTGAGCAAGATCAAGCTGCTTCATCCATTGACAGGCCCGTTGATGGAACAATGGCACCGCCAGCTGTCGCACCCAGCAGGGGTGAGCTCGACCCTGAAGAAGCTAAAGCTGCCTTCGAGCGAGCCATTGAGTCAAGCCCCGCAGGCGTTAGAGGGAGCAAAACTTCTCCTATTGACATTGACCAAGACCTTACACCAAAGCCTACAAGGCGGCTACTTTTCCCATCACCTAGGAAACAAGGTCGGCGTAAGACGCTAGCCGACCCACCTCCAGCCCCCGTCGCTGCGGCTCCAATTGCCACCCCAATGTATGTCCCTGACGATGACGCACCCAAGAAGCCCCGTTGCCAGCGATGCAAGGAGCTCAAGAGAGGCTGTGACCGCGAACGACCGTGTGGACGTTGCGCGAACGCTGGTATAGGACACGATGGCTGCATTCCGTGCGAGTCAAAGACTATGTGGTACTTCAAGCAGCCAGTGGCGCAAGTGGCCATCGTCGACCAAGAAAATCCGGATAAGGAGAACTGCCCACCACCCCCTGCCGCAGAGACAGACGATCTTGCCCACCTTTTCGAAGACCCTGCTTCTCGGAAACCTACGCCGAAGAGCACGCCTAAGAGGGACCAGATCGCCCAAGATCCTCTAAAGACCCCTACTCCAAGCACGCGCAAACGTATTGCTCTGACGCCGAGACGAGGTGCAGGGAACGGAGATGCGCCTTCAACGCCGTCCCGCAATATCCTGAGTCCTCGTGTCACCCGTTCGACAACAGCTGCACCTGACACACCGTTCACCCGTCAGCTCAATGCACTTCTATCCGACCACCCGATCTCGTCGCCTTCCCAGACTATCGACTTTTCGGCTTTTCCCACATTTACAACACCCGGTCGCAGTGATGCTCAGTTTAGCGAGTTCCTGGCCGATGACTTTCTGTCCAGTGACATGCCTGTGAGCAGCTCGCCGTCGAAGAACGGCTCACTGGGACTGGGCTTTGACCTCTACGAAGACCCCAACACTTCTACTGTGGGCCTGTGGAGTGGCGATAACATATTTGACAATGAGACCATGATGTTGGACATGGAAAACGGCTCTAAGCGCGGAAGTGTTGACGGAAGTACCGGTCCGGATGCCTCTGCATTACTCAAGATGAACGTCGGTGGCATGACTGTCGACTTCGCCGCCATGATCGAGGAAGTCGTCGGCGCTGCCAACAAGGAGGCAGATATCAACGAAGTCACGACCAAAATCCTAGACGCTAGTATCAAGCTTGAGCCCAAGAGCCCCGAGGACGAGAGGGAGGATATGGGGAAAACACCCGAAGAGCCCACGGTTTGAGGCTGAGGGACATTCACGGCGTTCACGATTCGGCATACCCCTTGTCACACTTTGTGACTTTACCGGCGTTTAGCGATTTGCAATAACACGGCACGAACACATGAGGAATGATTCGATTTTTGTATACTAGTCCATAGATGGTTCAGCAAGCCTTGCTTCAAACAGGCAGGCTGCGAACGAGCAACGAGCGTGGAACGCGCGTCTTCATATACCCAATGAATAGTTTAGATTAGACACTTTTGCTTTTCTTCATCGGAGTGTACATGTCATCTGAACTGCTGGCTTGCTTGGTGCGATGGCAGAACCGAATAGATACCCCTTGTGCTTCGAAAGCATTCCCAACCTCTTTCTCAACCTTCGAAAACGCTACCCACAACTTCGATTTGCGTGTGGTGTGTCTCAACACACGTACGTCTTTAAGTAGTGGATACTTCTGCGCACAGTCCATAGCTAGACTCATAAGTGCAACCTTCGGACACCTAAAGTACGGCCAAGTTGGTTCGTACATATCGAGATCAAGCCGACGTAGACCAGGCGGAAGGGAGTTGAAGATTTCGTGCTGTTGCCGGTCCGGGTTCGTTGTCTCGTCGCGATATAGGGTTACTATATCGGTTCTGAGGTACTCCAGGTTGCGGACTTGTTCTAATCGTAGGCATCCTGCCGCAGCTGTATTGTATATGTTGGGCTCGTGCGACAGGTTGGTCTGTAGAGTGAGGCTCTCCAACGAGTTGGAATGCTCCATGATAGCCCCATTTAAGGTAGGATAGTGTAACGCTGGTACTCCGTATCCATTGTGTTCGTAGATGGCTCTGCTGATCGAGGGTTCGGTTCTGGTTCCGGCGAACGTCAAGCTGAAGTCTTTGAGGTTCTTGATGCAGCGCAGGATCATGGCGGCATGCTTCGAGTGGATAGCGCTATTCTCGATGTGGAGATACTCGATAGGTGAGCTTCGAGGCGGGAGCCTTGATAGGTGTGCGCATCGTGCCAGGGAAGGATTCATCGGTCGAACAACTCCGTGATTGAATCTGTCCTTGTCCACAAGCTCGCCTTTGAAGCTCAGTGTACGTAGAGCTGGTAATCGGAGAGCATATAAAAGCGCTTCCAAGTCCACGTCCTGATGGCCAAATCGTAGCGTACGTAATTTGGCGAAGCGCTCGGTAAGTCTGGGATCGGGGTATCGCCTCAGCGTGGACCATAAAGATGGCCCGTATTTGCCGTCGCTCATGCGAAATCGGAAATCCGTGTCCATAATTTCCAGGGCTTCTACCCGTGGAGTGAGCACCAAGACTAGAGCTAGTGCGGAACATTTATCCCTCCAGTCGCTAGACTTCCAGTGCGACGGGATATTGGATATGCTGAATACCCGTGCGAGATTTGGTGTACGCAACCGACCCGACAGCGCTCCGTACCATTTGGGAGTTTCGCTTGGCTTTTTATCCCAGACGAGTCGCTTGATGTGTGTGACTAGAGTGGGGTCGTCCTCTAGACGCTGAACGAGCTTTCTGCAACGAAAGTGATCGGTCTTGATGGTTTTGTAGAGGTAAGACTCTGTGAGTCGATTGAACTGGCGGCTGGTAGCGGATAGAGAGAGAAGAGTCTGTATGGTGCCGGGGACGTATTCTTCATCGATGCCGGAGCCGACTTCGTCTAGGATTCCGCAAAGGAGTTCTTCGGGGAAATCGCTCAGGCTGCACTTGGACAGCTTGGAGTTCGACATGATGTAAGAACAGGGGTTCTGTTCTTGACTGCTCGAGATTGCGGATGTATTGTGGCAGTCTTGCTTAGTGGTGGTGACCGAGAGAGGGGTTTGCGAGTTGTGAGATGAATAGGTATGAAGTAGAAGTAGAGAGTATTTATAGGGGAAAGTCTCTTGCAAAATTATCACATAAAATTCTGCTCGTGTGACCTACATGAATATTCAAACTTTGGTTGTGTGGTCGAATGCCAAACTGCTGTTTTCTTACTGGTAGTTTGAAGTTCCTATGGAAGCGATAAGGGAAACGTCTAGAATGAATAGAGTGCGCCATTAACTCAGACTGCAGCCTGGTCCTAGTTCAGATTAGTCATGAAGAGTGTACTTTGGTATACGATATGATTGAGATCGCTTTGGTGTTGTTTGCTGGAGTGTTCGGCGTGTCACGGCAGTACCGTGGTTATTGGAAAGGTCCACCGTGCTGGGCTAAGTCGAAATCCCCTACGAATGACAAGATCCTGTTCATGGCAGACGCTTAATTTTCGTCAGTCAACCGAAGTACATCCTGATACAGGTCGCAGGGTGTGTAAAGTAGGTATGCCCGCACGCTAACCTAGGAAAAACCTAAACACCCTACCTAGGTAGAGCCTACGTTGACGTTGGGCCACCCGCATTGTAGGTCTTTGTCTTGACGTAGTCCGCAGGCCTGTTTAGTTTTTTTTTTCTGGTATGAGTGCCCAGGTACGCGGGCAGATCGAACCACGTGATGGCGTTGCCTAATCGCGTTTGGTGACGTAAGTCTTGGCAGGGTACGTGGAGCCTTCCAAGGTTGCGCACACAGACCTTAATCACGACACACAGTCTGAAAGTTGGCACACGCGGGAAACACATCACGTAATTTTGTTATGACTAATTCTTTTCTTCGAGCGATGGCTTCGAATTGGGCTCTCTATCAAATGCGCTGGAATACATACAATGCGACCGTCATTCGTTCATCATCACCACCTCAGTCTCAGCTTACTGCGATGATCCACCGGAGATGGTCAGCACTTGACCGTTGACCCAGCCACCGTCCGCTGATGCGAGGAAAGCGACGACCCTCGCAACATCCTCAGGTACGGCACACCTTCCAAGCGGGCAGTGGTTTGCCATCAGTGTCTCGATCTTCTCCGCTGGCCAGTCAGGCGAACCGCCGGGGATGTAATGCCAGGCGTTCTGTGTGAACATGTCCGACTTGATACCTCCTGGTGCGACACCGTTGACGGTGATTCCGCGCTTTCCGAAGTCGGTTGCGAAGGCCTTGATGAAACCAATGACGGCCATCTTGGAGGCGTTGTAGAGGGCGTGGTCCTTGACACCGAGAAGACCGGCAGCAATGGAGCTCATGAGGATGATGCGGCCGTTATCCTCGATGTGCTTGTATGCGGTCTGGCCAACGAAGAATTGAGCTCTTGTGTTCAGGTTGAATACGTGGTCGTACTTCTCCTCGCTGATCTCCTCTGTCACGTCCCAGCTCTCGGTTCCTGAGTTGCTCATGACGATGTTGATCTTTCCGAATGCCTTCTTGGCCTCCTCGAATAGTCTGTTGATCTCACTGACTTTGCTGACATCGGCCTTGATGGCTACGGCTTTGGCACCGTTGTTGAAGCCCTTGATGATTTCGCAGACCTCGTTCGCTGGGCCTTCGGATGAAACGTAGTTTACGATGACGGAGGCGCCGCGCTTGCCGAGCTCGATAGCACAACCCCTTCCAATGCCGCGACCGGCACCGGTGATGAGAGCGACTTGTCCCTCGAGGGAGGCGGTGGGAACGTTGATGACCATCTTGATAATGTGTTGGTGTCTAGATGATTATAGGACGGTGGATGATGGAATATATAGCTTCAAGGCGGGGAGCTTGAAGATGTTGGAGTGGTGGGTGAAGATGGACTGGTTATACTGATTATCTTTCTCATCTTGCGCTGCCTCTTTATAAACATCTTGAGTATTCAGTCTCAGCATTGAAACAAATGGTGTTCACGGTATGCGGGCACGGGCGGGGATCCGAAGAAACGAACACCGAAAATAGCTGCTTCAGGGACCTGCGGCTCTACACTTTCGCACCCGAAGCTCTGGTCGTTTTAGCTACACACAGCTAAACCTGCCGGTAGACTCTGCACTCCCGTTTCGAAATGTCGTGGATGAAGTGCCGGCTGTCGTGCGGACGTCGGAAGGGGGAGGGGCCATGGATAACCCCCGAATGAGGGTGTTCAGATCTGCCATGGAGATGCGAGACAAAGTCCGGCGTCGCAAGCACTTCTACTCATACCATCAGTCTTGTTCCTAAGCGTTTACACTGCTATTAGGTGCGACGTGGAAGTTCGAGTTTCTTCGCAGCTAAGCTCTGATCGTCGGCACGATGCAGGGCGCATCAGCGGATCTACCCATGGCGCAGGTAC
The DNA here is from genome assembly GCF_024043145.1 of Alternaria conjuncta. Classification (NCBI taxonomy): domain Eukaryota; kingdom Fungi; phylum Ascomycota; class Dothideomycetes; order Pleosporales; family Pleosporaceae; genus Alternaria; species Alternaria conjuncta. Next base: position 1,192,527 of record NW_026250092.1, on the reverse strand, counting down.
CACTGCCAGTTTGACGGACTTTGCCATTGCCCTGCAGCGTTCGCGGACGACGTTTGCAACCGTTTTGTCGAAGAAACGGCCATGCGAAAACAAATATGAAAGCGCAGAGGTGTTGACGGCGAAGAATGAGGCGGTGACTGCCTGCCACGGGCTTCGGACTTATTGGTAGCGCACGTCACTGTCTGCCCCTCTGCATCTCTCCCTCTCCAATCCACAACACGCATCTCCAGAACCCGCTGCACTGTCCACATAAGCAATCATGCATATTCTTGTAAGATTGTCGTATCTTACTAAGCCAATGGCAAGCACTGATCGATCTAGGTTACCAACGATGATGGCCCGCCATCAGACCAGTCCTCACCCTACGTACATTCGCTGGTGTCAACACTGCAGAAGCATGGACACACCGTTTCAGTCGTTCTCCCACATACCCAGCGGTCATGGATAGGCAAGGCACATCTTGTGGGCAAGTCGGTATGACACAACACTTCTACTACGCCGCTCGCCATACTCACTACCATAGATACAACCGACGTACTACCGCCCTGCGCCCCTCCAAACCAACGCCGAAGGACGTCTCACGAACCATGGCACAACCCATAACTCGCCTCTACCGCCCTCATCCAATGAAGAAGAATGGGTACTCGTCGACTCGACACCTGCGTCCTGCGTACAGATCGGTCTCTACCACTACTTCTCCGACCGCGGCCCGATCGATCTCGTAGTCAGCGGCCCGAACTATGGTCGCAACAGCACCGCCATCTTCTCTCTATCATCGGGCACAATAGGCGGCGCGATGGAGGCAGCAGTGTGCGGCATGAAGTCCATCGCCCTCTCGTACGCGTTCTTCGACCGCAACCACGACGCTAAGATCATCAGCGACGCCAGCGAGCTCAGCGCAAAACTCATACAACACCTGTGGGACAACTGGGACACAAACACACACCTCTACACAGTCAACGTACCGTTGGTAGAGAATGTGGGAGAGCGCAAGATTCTCTGGACGAACATGCTGCAGAACTCATGGAAGAGCGGAAGCTGTTTCCAGGTCGTCGAAGTACCCTCCGAAGCAGACGACACGCCATCAGACATTGAAGGACAGATCCGCAAGCAAGAGGAGAAGTTCGGCAAAAAGGAGCTCAAGGCGAACTCGGAGATTCAGGGTGGCGCATCCGGCACGGACAGTGGACGAGAGACGCCTTCGGGCCAGGCGCATATGCGGTATACACACAAGCACTTCAAGTGGGCGCCGACGTTTAAGGACGTGTACGAGAGTGTTGAGGCCAGCGAGCCGGGCAATGATGGATGGGCGGTTGCGCAGGGGTATACGAGTGTGACTCCGTTACGGGCAAACTTCATGCATGTGAATGGATTTGAGGGAGAGATCAAGCTTGCCGGCGGCTCGTCGTAGACTGAGATGCCTGATGACAGTCAACCGGAAGTGGACATGTGAGTGTCTCTAGGTAGGTCGAGGGTGCTAAGACCCTGGAGTCAACCCTCTGATTCACAGCTACTAGTCCGCAATCCAGTCATATCATGAGCACAGTCAGTGTTAACCTTTTAAGAACACGAAGTGTAGTGCAACTCTTCGCTTACACGCCAACTCTAAAAAGACATACCCGTAAACAACCAGAGCTCTCAGTAATCGAGCGATACCTTTCGGTACGAGATGACGACTCAGTCCAACGCAACCCGACTAGCAGACGAGGCCCGAAAACTAATGGAACATCGTATGGACGAATACAATACGATCTTGAACAAATTCGACGAGACCGAACCCAAGAAGGATGACAGACCCGTTCCGTATATAAACCCGCCACGCACTATCCTCCTCGAAGAGTTCATTTGTTTGAAAGAGTGGGGAAGAGACATAGGAATATATGGATACGATGATCAAAGGACAAAACACGACTTCCGCAATCTTCCTTCCGTTACAAAATCATCGATTATCGATTATCTCAAGAAAATGTATGACACGCTAGACGTCATGCGCGTGATCGTCGGCAACAAAAGGCAGCCCTGGTGGGAAGGTTCTCACGAACTCATGTATCCTGACTTAAAGTGTAAAGGTATGCTGGACCAGCAGATCGGCAACTTGAGGTGCATCATCGTCAACCTGGAACTATCGATCGATCCGGAAGACGGACCGAATACTGGAAGAGACGACGCAAGCCCTGGTATCAAGATGCTTTTTCGACGCTGTGCAACCGAATACACGACATTTTTTAAGCGTATCGAAAGAAGCTTGAGCCTGACTTACAAGCTACCATCCGGACATATCGAAGGCCCGCGCAACGAATTCATCAGATGGGGCCGTGAAGCCGGAGTTCTTCGTGAGGGTAGAAAATTTGTGGAGACCAGAATCGTCGACTCAGGTAAAAGCGAGAGCCGAGGTCAAATCGTTAAAGTTCTCTTGAGCATCGGTTCGGCCTTGGGGACGATGTCTGAGTTACTACCGGAGAAGTACGTCTCGGGAGAAGATCTTACGACAGCAGACACAGGCAACAACTCGAATTCGAACCTTGGCCTTACAGAACTTGCGAAAGGGTTGATAGAGCAAATGGCGATACTCCGCCAATACAACGAGTCTTTGACCAGAGAGACAAAAAATCTCGTAAGGAGATAAGATCGGATCGAACAGCTTCAGTGCGGAGGACGAGGGCCATACTGCGACATACCCGGTGATGAAGGGAGGATGAAGGATCAAAGTGAGGATAATCAGTAGCGCAAGTGGTGGAAATGCACAGCGATAGAGCCTACATGTGGTAAATGACTGTTGGCAGTACATCGTATTGTGCCGAGGGCTATGACGGAGAGATCAAGTCGTGTTGGTCATCATGGGGTCAGATATGACAAGGTCTCTGGATCATTCCTGAATGAGTCTATGGTGCTCTTAGAGTCACGCTTCTGATTCACGACGATTGCGTAGAGACTGGCCATACACAGTTACTGCACAGTCATTGTAGGTATTTGAGAAGATGAACAGCGGCATATACTTTCCGCTCTCACCATTCCTTCCGAGATCCTTCTACTACGGCATGCATTCAGCAAGCACACCAAATCAATTCATATGACAAAGATGAGGATACCGGTGAGTACCGATACGAAGCTGGAGAAGACATTAAGTTAACATCTCCAACGACAAAGACAACGATTCCAAAGAACAGGCCCGAGCCGACTTCGAGCGAGATGTTCGGTCAGCTGGGTGCGGTCAACAAGAAGCTTGAAGATTGGATCGATGCGAACCTCACTCCCATGACGATGTATAAGCGCTGCCTAGCCGCCTACGGGAAGGTTTGGAGCAATATCGACGACCTGGATAAGCCGATAAATAGCGAACCGGCACTCGAGGCTACTGGACGCCTGTGTAAGGATCTAATTACATGGGCGGAAATAACCGGACTATGTTCGGAAGAGAAAGTCTCTATCGACTACAACACTTGCGCAAGTCCCAGATTGAGAAAGCAGGTCTTAGATCATGTCTTAAAGCCACTCCATAACATCGAAGCTGCGCTCAAAACAATGGCCGCAATCGCGCAAGAAAAGGCCGCCCCAAGAGGACTGTTGGCCTCAGAGCTAGACTTGGCACCGGACTCAGGATCGGCCCATGTCCCTACGACAAAATACGGTTCTTTAAGCTACCCAAATTCACAGAAAATAAGGCTCACACAAGAGAGCCGAAAGCTTGTCTACAACCAGAGTCTTCTTTCAATCTAGATGACGCGCAAAAATGGTCTGCCGGACCAGGTGCCTCCTGAAGCCTTCACGCATGAAACAAATGCGAGTGTCTTCATGGATTATTCTAGGCCTGATGCGGCGGATACGGCGAGCGAGCGGAACAATACAGTGAATAGTCACCCGCAGGCTTCTTAAAGGACTTCCGGTATACATTGACGCGGCTGATCCGGAACTGAGCGAGCTGCTCGATGAACTGGAGGCGGCCATCGAAAAGCTCGAAGAATGTATCAAACCGGCCAAAGGACCTGGTGCTCAGACAAGAAATGCGGACTCTTCCACCAAAGATCTGGACGAGCAAACAGTCAAGCGAAATGCCTCTCGTTTGGATGTAAAGCAAGGCGCTACAATACGTCATGGTGGATGGAAGACATGGCCCTGGAGGATAAGTCGAATGTTCACCAGGAGCTGAATTAGTGGAGCTATCCTGGACTCTATGTTGATCGCTGAATTCGGTGGATGTGCGTTATGGGCGAACTTAGTGCCTCTTCGCGAGCTGGAGGAGACGAAGCTGGGTCAGAGTTAGTCGCAGAATCATACGTAGCTCATGAAATAGAAAATGACAGCAGAGTTGCAGGAGAACATTCGCTGCCCGCTTATGACTAGTTGGACATAGTGCTATGACACGCTACTCACCAGTCACTCGGTGTATGAGTCGCATCGAACAGTGACTGTACTTGACTATAAAAGATTAAAGCCAGTACACATTCGTCACTTTTCCATAAGCAAATCTCATAACAAGCTACATCCGCAGCGAGAACTCGGTTCCCAGCCCACCATATTGCATCTTATACCTAGGTATCTAGGGCCTCAAAGACTAAGACCGTCACGTAACCAAATCTGGACGGGGTATCCAACATGGCATTGAATCAGCCCAGCCAAGCGATCGAAGAAACGAAAGACATCGGAAAAAAAGAGATCATAGAACTTGCTAAGGAGTGCCTTACGAGATACAAAAACGTCAAAACAGACTTCGACAACGCGAATGAGGAAGTAAAAACGAAGGAATTGAGAGACGCGGTGAAAAAGCAGAGCAAAATCCTCAAGGAGTGGAGAGACCAGTACAAGTTACTCCCAGATTATGCAAGCATTCGCAAGAGCAAGTTCCTGAAAGAGTTTGAACTGACACGCCAAGAGGTAGAAAGATGTCAAGGAACTCAGTATCAAGTGGAGAAAGACCTGATAAACATACTCAAAGGCATCAAATCCGAGTTGTACTTTATGGCCGGAATCTTAGAAAGAAATACAGATGTGTCGGACTCAGACTCAGACTCAGATTCAGACTCAGACTCGGACTCGGACTCGGACTCAAGTTTGGATTCAGATTCAGACGACGATGGCACCACGGCAAAGTCAAGACTCCAGGATTATGTAAACTCTTTGACTCGGCACAACCAACATCTTGCGCAGTTCACGGACATCATCAGTGATAAGACGCCAGCTAAAGAAGGCGTATCACCAAGACAAGCAACTGAAGAGCCTGCGACGAACACCGAAGACAGTGCAATCGCAAAGCTTGCTCAAAGTTGCGTTCGGGACTACTTTGACGTCTTCGACCGATTTGTGATCGTCACAAATGACTTGTTCTTGGCCTGGATAGAACGTAACGAAGCAAAATCTGACGAGAAGATTACGAAACTACAGGGTGTGACACTTGATGACACAGAGAAGGTGTGTATGGAGAAGATTAAGTCACCAGGATCTGTCTTCCACCAACTAACGGTTTTCTACAACTGGGCCATTCGAAATGGTGTGTTCAAGAACGGTGAAGATTCGCTCGATCACAAGCTTCGGAAGCCTACTCCAAACATGAAGGACCCGTTACCAAACCAGCGCATACTTTCTGAGCAGGGTGAAATCATAATGGAGCAATTTCGAAATACCAAGACGACTTTGGGCTTGATGTCTGAGATTTTGACTGTAAAACTCAAGGCAGACGAAGACGTTTCAACCCCAGAATCAGATTCGGAAGATAATGTGTACGCTCCGGGTATGGAACCAGTGCCAGAGCTCCGTCGGCATGTGAATAACCTCATGTATTATAACGAAAAGCTTCTTCACATGACGGAGACCCTTGGCGACCCGGGCCCAAGTGTTAAGAACAGTTATAAAGTTGTCGAGAGCGATGGAGACGTGGTCGAACCAGAGCACTCTTACACCGGGAACAGGGGAACAGGAAAGGCACCCATTACAAGCTAGTGGTTAGATGAGAATGATCGGGCGTGTAATCATAATGGTCGTGGTGTACAAACTTCAATTCAATGTCTTACAATTACCTCCTGGTATATGCTGGGGTATCAAAATGCTTCCAGTACGCCGTGGTCTCAATGCCATGAGCCCACCCATGTCCTGCAATGCCGTGCAAGCACTATCCAGTGCTGCCATCCTGTGAATCAACGCCGTATATGCAAGATCGATTACTACTCGAAGTTGAAGAAGGCGTCGTCGAATTGCGACTGCTCGGGGTTCTCGTACTCTTCCATATTGAAGAGGTCTTCGAGGTTGTCCGTAGTCATAGTATCCATCATCTCGTCGTTGGTATTTGTGATCGGCTCTTCCTTCTTCTCCTCGACCGGCGGCTGTTCGGCGGGTTTGGGTTCCTCGGCCTTTGCAGGCTCGGGCTCTGGTTCTGCGGGCTTTGCAGCTGTCGCATTATCGCTCGTATTCGCGGTCGCGTCGGTATTCATATCTAAGCCTGGCAGGTCTGCCATGGTGAAGTCAATGTCCATGGCCGAGGCTTGGTTCGCGTCGTCGTCGCTGTCCTTGGCGAAGTCCTCGAGACCGCGTAGTAGCGACGGTCCGTCGTTGCCGTCATCGAGGTTAAAGTCCATGTCGCCCGAGGTATCCATCATGTCGTGGTGCGGGTTGTCGCCCGATGTGTCCATCGCGTCGCCGAACATGGCATCGAAGTCGAACTCGGACTCTTGCGCGTTGCCGGTGGTGGGCGTGCCGTCGAAGAGGGGGTCTTTCGGGGGCTCGACGTCGGTCTCGATGGGCGGCGGCGGTGGTGCTTTCGCGTCTTTCGCGTCGTCTTCTTTCTTCGGGGCTTCTTCTGCCTCGGGCTCCTTTGCGCTCGCTGCCTCGGGCGCCTGTTCTGGTTGCGACACGGCTGGCTCGGGCGCTGCGGGTGTCGCAACCTTTTCCACCTTCACAGGCTCTTCCTCGACGGGCGCAGGGACATTCTTCGCCTCTGCCGCCAGTCGCGCCTTCTCGACCTCGTGCTGCTTCGCTGCGGCCTCCTTCTTCTTTCGGTCCTGCTTCAGCAGCGCCATGTCGCGGCGCAGGACAGTCTGCGCCAGGCGGACCTCGTTCTCGAGCTCGTCGAGCGCATCGTGAAAGCGCTCAGTAGCGGAAGGCACGACCTTTTGCAGCTGCTGCCTCATGCGCCCGGTGCCGCCGCCCGCCTGCTCCTCTTTGAGGAAGCGCCCAGAATGGAGGAACTGTAGATGTTAGTGGTGGCAACAGCAGGCACGTGACCAGACATACCACAGCATTGAGCATGCTCTGGAGCATGTCCAGGTGCTGAGTGGAGTTTACGGCGGTGGCCATGGTGGGCATGCAGGTGCTAGGCAAAGGTACGGCCGTGTGTCAGTGATGGGTTCGGCGCGGGACCTCAAGAGGGTCCGCTAGCAGGCTGGGCTAGCGGCAGTACGGTACTACGTTCATAGCTCCCGCTCCTTCGGGTGCCTTGTGGCCTGCGGCGCTAATTCTTCGAACTCGCCCGCTCACCTCTCACACCTCTCCTTCTTCACCCCACAGTGGAGATTATAGCTTTGCCGTCACAGCTCGGCGCAGCGCTCGTCTCTCCTATCTCTCTTCCTCTTGTTTTCCCTTGCCTTTCCTAGTGCTGTCCGCTCTCTATTGGTAGCCTTAGTCGCGCTTTCCATACTGACTTTCCTTGCCGCCTACCCAGCTGCCACCACCCCGCCCGCCAGCCTCGACCTCCCCGTGGCCTCGTCGCCCTGACCGTCGCATCACCGCCGACGTCTTCGATACCCGCCGCCGCCAATTGCGCCTCTTGCGACTCGATTCTTGTGCGCATCCCCGCGACAGCAGCCATGGCCGACCAGCAGAACCCCGGGGCACAGCTGCCTCCTCCCCCTTCCGCTGGCGCTCCCGGCTACGAGAACCAGGGCCAGCCGCAGCAGCACATGCCGCCGCCGCCGCTTGCACCCGTCATCATCCCCCAGAACAACAACCCCATCCCGACCGCCATCAGCTCGCCCATGTCGGGCAACCCCATGAGCCCGACCAGCGGCCAGCCTGGCTACGTCCCCCGTCGCGCCGCCCCCGAGCCCAACAAGCGGGCGCTATATGTTGGTGGACTGGACCCGCGGGTCACCGAGGACGTGTTGCGTCAGATCTTCGAGACGACTGGCCATGTCCAGAGCGTCAAGATTATTCCAGACAAGACTGCAAGTTCTCCTTCTGTAAGATAACACTCCGCACCTGCTGCATAACTCTTGACAGCTGGCCGGGCTTATCTTGCAAGTGTTGCAACATTCATGTGCCGCTGACCGCTAACAGTTCAACTCCAAGGGCTTCAACTACGGTTTCGTCGAGTATGATGACCCTGGCGCCGCCGAGCGTGGTATGGCCACCCTCAACGGCCGCCGCATCCACAACAACGTAAGCGCGCCCGACAATTACGTGCTGGCGGTTCTGACAGATACAGGAAATTCGTGTTAACTGGGCCTACCAATCTAACAACACAGCCAAGGAAGACACATCTAACCATTTCCACATCTTCGTCGGTGACCTTTCCAACGAAGTCAATGACGAGGTTCTCCTCCAAGCTTTCTCTACCTTTGGTCCCGTTTCCGAGGCTCGCGTTATGTGGGACATGAAGACGGGCAGGTCGCGTGGTTACGGATTCGTCGCGTTTAGGGATCGCGCCGATGCTGATCGCGCTCTCAGCTCTATGGACGGAGAGTGGCTTGGCTCTCGCGCTATCCGCTGCAACTGGGCCAACCAGAAAGGGCAGCCTTCCATTTCCCAGCAGCAGGCCATGGCTTCCATGGGTATGACGCCGACTACTCCCTTCGGACACCACCATTTCCCCACCCATGGTGTGCAGAGCTACGACATGGTCGTTGCTCAGACTCCTCAGTGGCAGACCACGTGCTACGTCGGGAACCTCACTCCTTACACTTCTCAATCTGACCTTGTGCCGCTTTTCCAGAACTTTGGTTATGTCACCGAAACCCGCTTCCAGTCTGATCGCGGATTTGCCTTCATTAAGATGGACACTCATGAGAATGCTGCCATGGCCATCTGCCAACTCAACGGCTACAACGTCAACGGCCGTCCTCTGAAGTGCAGCGTAGGTTGATTCGTTCTCTTTTGTTATTTCTTAGCTCACATTTTTAATCTAGTGGGGCAAAGACCGTCCTCCGACTGGCCAGTTTGAGGGTTACTCGCCTGCGGGCGGGCCCAACTCAGCTTATCCTCAGACGCCAAGCGCGTACTTTCCTCAGTATGGTGGTGGGCCACAAGGTGGTCCCATGTCACCCTCAGGTGAGCGGCACCGGAGGAAGCTGCAGTATCGAAACAAGCAATCTAATGCGCGGGCAGGACCCAGCCCCGGCGGACAACCCTTCGCGCAGCAGCAGCAAGCCTTTGGCAACCCTGGCATGCCTTACCAGCAGCAGATGCAGCAGCCAGGCAGCGCTGGCGGCTACGGCCGTGGCGCTCCCCAACAACCTCAATGGGGCCAATCTCCTCAGGCAGCCTTCAACCAGAATGGCTTTGGAGGATACCAGGGCTAAGCACCTCGTTTGTTAGATTTGTCTCTTCAGCGCTGTGCCCTCTGTTGTCCCAACACGCCTGTTTGCTTACGGGGGCGCTGTTTTGGATAGCTCCGATTTCTGGTCATATTTCATCAGCTACTCGGTTTTATGTTCTTAGGGAGTCGTTATTAATTCCGTTGTCCAAAATGGTGCAAGCGTTGTTGTCTTATGGCATGGCTGGTACATTTCTTGTGGGATCTGGTTCACGGTCGTTTGGTTCAAAATGAATCTCCTATCTCGTGTTAGTTTTCTGTTGCTTCAGGCCTCGGCTCTGATTACCCCTTCACTATCTATTATGACGTTGAATCTTCTCCTTGATACCAGCGAATTCTCTTCTTGATACCAAAGCGAGTTCTTATGATACCAGAAGTGGATTTCTTGTGGCGCGCGCTGGTCGTCGCGGTATGACTTTGGATAGTATACTATACTGTGGACTAGATGGTAGTACTGATGGTGATGGAGACGTAATAGAATGGTACGAGGCACTGAAGCCGCAAGCATACAAGACGTATTCCCGCCAAAGTGAGGTCTGCACCAGTACGTCATAGAGCCGCCTAGAGGCAGTCAAATCCCGTACCTGCGTCAAGGTGCCTGGGATCCTGCATGTTCCATCAAGCTTTCAGATACACCGCAGAAACACCGTTGTGATGACGGCACGTGACGTACTGTTTTAGCGCATCCGCATTGAGACGTCGTGTCGCGTTTTGTGGGCCCGTCCGCTAATTGATGCTAACATTCACACCCCACCGCGCCGGATGGCATGCACACACTCGACATCATCTCGGTAATCCTTTCTTTTGTCGGCGCTCGCTTTATTTGCTGTATGCTTGCCACCCTCGGGAAGAGAGGTGCGTCGCTTAAACCGTACAATCCGAAACGGTCGCCGCTCTTTTGCATCCCACATCCCGCTCGGACGCATTCGCCTCCAACACGGTCCCTCACGCACCTTCCGCGTACGCGTTTCTCGACATCACACCTGCAGCCGCCGACGGCTTCGCCCACAACACCACCCCGCCACTACTTCGGCTACCTCTTCACTCGCCCGCACACGACGGCTACCATGTTCAAGTCAGCGGTGCAGAACCACAATGCCATCGCGTCTACATCACCCCCAAACAACGCCTACAAGCAGGGTTCGCTCGGAAACGCCTTCAATCGCACCGGGTCAAAGACATCGTCAACGCGTCCTGTAGGGAACGAGATGAAAACCGCCATTGGGGCAAGTACACAAGGGACCAAGCGCACGTCGAATGGGCTGGTCAAGTCGTTGAACTCGCAAGAGGATGACTTTGACTACCCCTCACTCAACATTGCTGAGATTGACGAGAAGGAGAACGATCTGCCGGCTGCATTCCACACATCTTCGCGCAACAACCCCGGCGTCCTCGCCCAGGCTTTGTTTGATGAGGACGACTTCGATAGCGACATAGATCTCGATGTTGAAGACCCAGCGACAAAAGGCACTGTCACATATCCTACCTTACCTCGCGTTGGTTCGGGAGGCTCGGCCGATTCAGGATACAACTCGAGAGCGCACACTGCGGACATCAAGCCAGAGCAGCCTAGTAGCCAGCCGATACCGTGGTCCTCTTCACCTTTATCACACTACAAGACACCGCAGAAGCCCGAGCCGCCGAAGACAAAGCGTCGTACTCTACCGTGGACACAGGCCCAGAAGCAGCAATCGATACAGGAAGAGGAGGAGGAAGAGGAGATTGCGCCACCCAGGAAAAGAGTGGTCAAGGAGGCCGACAAGGCAGTGTCAACACCGGTGAAGGAGTCGAAGTCACAATTCCCTTGGAATACAACCCAGAGCGCGCTGAAGCAGCAGCAGAAGACTTTTAGGGAAACCAACAAAGCTCAAGCGAAGGCGAACCTTGGGACCGATGAGGACATGAAGGAGGCTATCAAGAAGAAGAAAAAGAACACCATTCACAAGATCTTCCTCAGCGAAGAGCAACAGAATGTGCTGAACCTGGTGACGGAGTACAAGAAGAGTGTGTTCTTCACTGGTTCTGCTGGTATGTGTAGTAGATTGTTTGTAAACGCCCATGCTGACAACGACAGGTACCGGTAAATCAGTCTTACTTCGTGAAATCATCGCTGCGCTACGACGGAAATACGCTCGCGAGCCAGATCGCGTGGCAGTGACAGCGTCAACAGGCCTAGCAGCATGCAACATCGGCGGTGTTACCCTACACAGCTTCGCAGGTATCGGACTGGGCAAGGAGCCTGTAGAGGACTTGGTCAAGAAGATTAGGCGGAACCAAAAAGCAAAGCAGCGGTGGATGCGCACGAAAGTGTTGATCATGGATGAGGTGTCGATGGTGGACGGCGACCTATTCGACAAACTGGAGTCCATTGCGCGGACGATTCGCAACAACGGCAGGCCGTTTGGCGGTATTCAGCTTGTCATCACCGGCGACTTCTTCCAATTACCCCCAGTGCCAGAGTCCGGACGGCAAGCCAAATTTGCTTTCGATGCGGGCACCTGGACTACAAGCATCGAGCATACCATTGGTCTACACCACGTCTTCCGTCAGAAAGATCCGGTCTTTGCAAACATGCTCAACGAGATGCGAGAAGGCCGCCTGACTCAAGACTCAATCCAGAAATTTAAGCAATTGGAACGACCACTACCAAAGGGAGATGAGAGCGTCGAAGCCACAGAACTGTTCCCCACGCGCCAGGAAGTCGACCGGGCAAACACTACGCGTATGCAACAACTTCACGGCAATGTGTTCTTGTTTGAAGCTCGCGACGGAGGTACGATCACGAACAAGGAGCAGCGTGACAGGCTACTACAAAGCTGCATGGTACCAGCGCAAATACATCTCAAGAAGGGCGCTCAGGTCATGTTGGTCAAGAACATGGATGACACACTAGTGAACGGTTCGCTGGGCAAGATTACGGGATTCATGACCGAGCAGATGTTCAACGTCTATAAGGAGGACGAGGAGGCCTTCCTCGAAGGTGGACCCTCCGAGGCCGCCATCAAGACTGAGATGATGAAGAGCTCGCTCGGTGTAAACAGCAACCAGGTATACCCTGTCGTCCGATTCGCCATTGCAGACGGCACCACGCGCGATCTGCTATGCAAGCGCGAAGACTGGAAGATCGAGCTGCCAAACGGCGAGGTACAAGCCTCACGCTCCCAAATCCCGCTCATCCTCGCATGGGCGCTCTCCATCCACAAAGCACAAGGTCAGACGCTAGAGCGCGTGCGCGTCGATCTTGGTCGCGTCTTCGAAAAGGGCCAAGCGTACGTTGCGCTCTCTCGTGCGACAAGCATGGCCGGTCTGCAGATCCTGCGATTCGATCCCAGGAAGGTCATTGCACACGAGAAGGTGCGAACGTTCTACGCTGGTCTGAGTAGAGCGGAGCAAGTCGAAGGCAAGGCGAAGAGCAAGACTATCCTCGGCAAGATGCAGGCTGCGAAGAAGAGGAGTGGTGATGACTAGGAAGGGTGACTGTGTGAGGTAGGGCTTGGTGTATATTGGTTTACGATACGATGGCATAGGTGGTGTGATTACTTCTGGTGTCTCAACGGCGTTTATCGAATCTCGATGCTTACATGGCTAGAAAGCATGGTTCTCGCGGCTTGTAGCGACGTAATCTTCTCTCACGCGGCGTCTGGCAGGAGGCTTAGAAAGATACCAAATCACATCACTGGCTGTTCGACATGTCACGGCCGAGATAAAGGATACGTATATACTCTCTCCTTGTTCCCAGTTTGACGTTCTGCAAATCAATCCACGGTGGCCAAGCGCCCGCACCCTTCTAGGTCTTTCTTCGCTCCAACCCCAGCTTCGCCCACCGTCACATCACCCACTTTATCGCTGTTTCCTAGTGTTGTTTAAAAAACATTACCGGTCTTTCTGGTCCCCAAAAAGAGATCACCGACGCACTAAACAGATCGATGTGGATAGCCGAGGAGCTGCCCCACACCGCCCACCTTCCAGCTCGACTGTCAAAAAAGGGCAAAAAGAAGCCCAAAAACATACAACAGCTAACTACTAATCCGCCGGTATCATGCTTGTATATGGCTGAGCGGACGGGAAGCCTAATTTTCATGATCCTATGGTCGTATGTGAAAGACTGAGCAAGTTTGGACAATATATACTCATTGCAGGTAGGTTCACCATCTTGGCGGCCGTGAAAGCTGCAACCGACTATCCGACCATCGGCGACTGTCAAATACTTCACGGGGGCGATGGCTCTTCCAATGCTCGATTGTAGGGTCATCTAAGAGGAACCAACGGCTCCTTCGAGTTCTAGTTGTACCCTTAGAGTTATACTCTGCTGTCTGAGAGAGGAGAAACACTTCTGCGCAAAGCTAACTTCCTTCAGGTACTGCACAAAAGGCATCTTCTCAATACCTACATGTACAACACTATCGTCACCGCCTACATAGCTGCCGTACCCGTACCTGCAGCCCAAGTCTTTGAGGTATTTCTCGCGCTCCTTGTTCGTCATGTGAGCTGTACCGCGCAGATCCTTGACAGCAGCGCTTGAAGCAAAGAGTGCAATAACCGCGGCGAGGCTGGTAGGCATGCGCGCGAGGTAGCGACCAGGACGGCGTATGTAGACGATGAGAGAAACGACAATGTAGATGCTGAGGATACACTCCGAGATGATGAATAGGGGAGTGACAAATAGCAGGCGTTCTTCAGGTGTGATGACGATGCCAGAGATCTGTGGCGTTGTTGTGTTGTTTGCCGGTACGAAAAGAAGCTCCCTGTTCACACCGAGCCAAATGGCAAAGAGTCGTGAGTATGCTTGGTTCATTGGCGTCTCGACGTCTGCGAATGTGGGTAGTGGCATGTTTGGGTCCGTCAGCCGTAGCGAGCCTTCAGCTCGATTCGTGAAGTAGTGAATGAACTCGCTGGCAAAGGTGTCGTTGTGCCACCTAGGCTGCAGAGTTCGAAAGATGAATAAGCTCGATTGTGACATGAGTTCGGCAGCGTCGTTCGAGAAGTATTTGTCAAGTGCTTGAGAGCTTTGATCTTGATCAGGTGCGAGATCTCTTGCTGGCTCTGTCAAAACGCCCGTTTTGTCGACCAGTACGGTGGCATCTCCGACTTGGATCTCTGGCTGGCATAACATGAGGAAAGTGTTGTTGCTAGCGGCATCCTCAAAACCCGGATAAGAAGTCACCGGATGCGCGTTCGGGTCTGTCAGGATTTGTCTTCGCCCAAAATCGCTCATGCCAAGTGGTCCATCACAGTATTGATGTGTAGCCCGAATCCATCCAGCTGCGACTGCAGACCTGCATATTGCCTTTTCGTCTCCGGTGGCTTCAAGGTCGGCCTGGAGAGATGTCGCTATTTCTGCTCCGACTTTGCCGTCACGACAGAGGGTTGCATTATACTGAGCATGCCAACGACTAGTTGATCCGTAGTTTGTGGCGAATAGATTGCCATCCGTACCATAGCATGTGGTTCGCCTTCCGCTTGTAGATGTTACTGTGACATTGAGAACTTGTTTCCAGTCGACAAATTTATCGGTCCATAGATGCATATGATAGTCTTGGTCGAATATGAGAGGTTTGCATCTTGGTTCTGCAGCAAAGTATTTGGTACGAGCTTGATAATAACTCTCCGTGGATGGACTGACTGTTTCGCGGTGTTTGAATGAAGCGTAGGTAGCTTTCTTATCTGTCCAAGCTGGTAAGGGAGTATGACGTGTCAAGTTAGACTCTGACACCAAGAAGTGGCTCTCCCCCGTGGACCCCTGGTAAGCACCTGACATCTCAGGCCTCTGGTCTTCTAAGGTCACAAACGGATTTCCCATAATTGGTGGACCTGACGAGCCGTTGATGTGTATAAATCTTGCCTCAAAAGGTGGCGAGAATAGTGCTGACTGAGGGAGTGTCAGTGTTGCGCTGAAAAGAAGACCGGCGAATGCAGTTGCTAGTAGATTTGCTAATAGACTCATTGCACAGACTGCTGCTAATAGGTAATGACCAGCTCGAGCTGCTTTGAAGAGTGTGAGTTGGGGAGGGAGAGCGCCATAACTGAGAGTTATGCTGCGGGACGCAGCTGCTCTCGGGCCTCGCATCTGCTCTATAGGCTGCAAAACACAAAAGAGTCTGTTGATCATGATCCAAAGCGGTTCGATGAGAGTGGCAATGGCTGTTGGAAGATACTGGGTAACAATGTTCCGAACAATGCGATCATTCGACGGCAGAGATAACCCTGAATGGTATCAGTAAGAACGATCGCATTCAATCAGGTCAGGGTCATTGTATGTCATGGGTTGCGCGACACCACTTACCGTATGGCCGAGATCGAGTGAAGAGAACGGCAAGGGCTATCACCAAAGCCACAAAAAGGCTGATGAAAGGAACTCCAGTAACCAAACGAAACTCCGTAGGTCTCATGGGCTTTGATAGTCGTGGTTCGTCGGTTTTGAGTAAGGGCTGTTGCAGCTCCGAGCTGAGAGCTACACTTCTTATGCTGGAATATGTGAGTTATGTAGACTGCGAGATACTCAGAGTACAGACCCATGGTCTTTTTCGAGTTTGAATCCGCTCGCATGGAGCTTCTGATTGAAATAATGCGTTGACGCACAATCCAGGTCTCCAAACCTGGCAAGTAGATCGGAATTGGCTGCCATCATCGACATGACAGAGGCCAAAGAAGCTGAACATGAGTAAGAGGCGATCAATACGATAGGTTTCATGCTTACCAGGGTCGTCAACTAGCGATCTGTTTTTCTGCCCCACATACCCAATACAGATCAGAGCTATCGCTGCGATCGATATCACGGCAAGAAACCCCTCAACCATGTACGTGAAGATGGGTTCAAGCACTACTGCTTCCATTTGCGTCCGGAAAGACCCTGGCGATTTGGTACCACTTGGCGTAGAAACGTTGGGGTTGAGGATGTCAGCCATCGCGCGAGCGAAGAAGAGCTGATACACAGTCTCATATGCGCTTGCTAGCTTTCCCGGATCCAGTAGTTCTGGCAAACGATCTTTTGATACGGACATAACGGTCGTCATCATAGGCGAAGCTGTAGATGGTGTCAGGTCTGTATCCCACAAGTTTTCGAGGTACCGAGGCAAGGTGCTCATAGGCAAATTGTCTTGTCTTGTTTGAAGTAAGCGAATACCAGAGGCGAGTGTTTCCTCGAAGACGGTAGTGTTGAAAACCTCTGCGGAGATCTTGCGCCTTGCGCTGAGAAGACTAACGTTTTGAGGTTTCCCAGTTATCGCATCCACAGTTGCCTCAACATCCTGCTCATAGTATCCTGGCCTACAAAATATGGCCGTAATGTCGCTGAGTGGATCCTGCTTTCTTTCTTTGTTTTGTGTGAATGTCGCAAAGAAGGTCCCGTTTCCCCGAAATCGACACCACCGCTGGTCTTTGAGAGAGTCTATTCCCACCACAAATGCTGCATATATTGGAGAGAAATAGCCCATGTAAGATGCAGAGAACTTCTTGAATCGAATCGGCTGCTTCGGGTCTGTGAGGTCTCCAACTACGGCACCGTTTTGTTGTGGCGAAGAAACGTAACAGCCAACAGAATTATTGAAGCCGGCTTCGCTTGTGTAAGACCATGTCATGTTATGTAGAACGTTAGTCCCTGGTCGAACCTGCGCAAGCATCTCTTCTACCCAGGTTTCGTTTCTTGCTCCTGCTTTTCGCGCCTTTTCGCATTCAAGACCCATACTATACATGATAGTACGTGCTGTCCAAGAGTCGCGAGCACTAGGTATGAGACCTTGAGTAGTGAAAGGTCGTAGGGTATAGTTGCGAGTGGTAAAGGCTGGCATTGTTTCGTTCAACTCCAAGATGCCATATACGGATTGCGCATAGCTCAAGGTCACAGCCTGCTCTTGCATTGACGAGTGTATAAAGTCATTCGATGTGTCGAAATTCTGCACGAAATCCCTGGTGATCGGCCGTGTCGAGAATATACCTGCTTGTAATGGTACAACGCCGAATGTAGTGAGAACGGTTGCTAATGAAGCCCAGAACACAAGCCAATGCCTATACAGACTTCGTTAACACTTTTTCGTTCTTCTTGAAGTGTGGTGTGGGACTCGCCTCTTTTTAGCTGCTATTATAGGTACAATCGGGATGTAGTCGAAAGGATAGTGCAATAGAATGGAGTTTGCCGCTGACGCTCCACACGGCAGTGCCATGTGCCGATAGGGCTCATAACGCTTAGCATCGTGGTCGATCCAAATAATGAGGATGCTGAAAGTTACAGCAATGATCGTTGGCAGATAGAGGTACCAGAATGAGCGACGTAAGGGAAGTGAGTTCACCGTTGTGGCGAAAATCACCCCACCTTGAGTCTGGCTTCTCCGAAGATAGTATTGGAGAACAGCAATAAAGGTCCAGCAGAGTAGTGCAGTTATGGCGAGGGTCCACCATCGTAGCGCGGGAGGGTACCAGCTTTGACGGGATTGTGTGCCATCCTTTCGTTTTGGGACTAGCGTCGACGGGCGGAATCTGAGCGCTTCGAATTGTACCATTTTTTTGGTGACAAAGCCTGCCCACTACAACGGCGTCGGGTGCGTTAGAGAACTTCGCCTTTTTTCTCAGCCGATATATCGTTGAGATGACTGCGGAGTGCTAGTAGTGGTGCTGTCGAAGTGTTAATTTTGGCCCCCATACACGGGTGGAATTGATTGATAGTAATAGTTCGCCGAGGCGGTAGCATGTTGTCTTATCTAAAAGTCGTCAGCGCATAGGAGACGGAGTCGCCTTGCGCACCAACTAGTGATACCAAGGCAATATGCGGACTAGTAACATCCTACGGGGCGCAGCCGTAAGCAAGCGCTGTAGAGCGGAGTCAGCTCAGTCATTGGTCATTGGAACATAGCCCTGTCCTCCACCTCTGTTATTAGAGCAGGCTGTGACTTCAATTCGCCCAACAGAGATCATTTGCTTTGCGCATAGTGGTATGTACAACACAAGGTGTTTTGGCGTAACAAGATGTCAGCGGCGGTAGATCTAGGGTCCAGCAAAGTGCGCCTTCTATATACAGGAGCTAGATAAGCACCTCGTCTGACGTGCAGTCGTTCAGCGAGGGCAACGCTGTGCAAGCCGAATGTTGGCTACCAGTGGTGAGTGTCGGTATACCACTGGCCTCCGATACATCACCACTATCCGACAACGCCCTTCTTTCTCGGCACAAATCTACATATCACGGGTTCTGCACACTTAAGGTTAAGCTCAACCTTGATCTTCATCTCCTCTGATCCCTTCTTCCCACCACCAAGACCACACCACTCTATCCCCTCGAACTCCTGCAGCAACCGAACGAGCACATACTGAATCTGAAACCTGCCGAACACTCTCCCAGGACACTGTCTTGGGCCAATGCTAAAGGGCAAGTAAGTTCCATATTTAGGTGACCAGGACTCCCAGCGCGATGGGTCCCAGATGTGTGCCGTGGGGCCGTATAGAGTGGGGTTGCGTTGTAGACCTGCAACTGAGTATACGATGATTTGGCCTTTCGCAACGGAAATAGGTTCTTTGCCTTCTAGACCGCCGCCGACGGGTAGGATGGCGTCAGTGCGGGCTTCGCGGATATTGAGACCGAGGGGGTGGTACATGCGCATGGATTCTTTGACGGTGTTGGCGAGGAGGTCGAGTTTGCGGAGTTGGGAGGTCGTGGGGAGGGTGTCCAGACCGATGCTGTGGAAACGATGTCGGTTAGTGGTATGTCCCTGTCTTTCATGCTGCCGTGGAAATGAATGTAGCACTTACTGCTCTTCCACCTCCCTCTGTAGTTTCTTCCACAACACTGGGTCGCGGGCGAGGTGGTATATTGTCCATGTTGTTAGAATAGCACCGGGGTCTTTCGATGCCATCAACACGGCTATAAGCTGGCCGCGAATGAAATATCGATCGTTCGGATGCGTAGACACGAGGTCTTCGACTAGATTGAACTCTTTTTCTGTCTTCACGTCGGTTTGGTTGTTGACTGGGAGGGCTAATGTCTTCTCGATCAGGTCGTCAATGTAGCGTGTTAGATCGCGATAGGCTCGCGGCGCGAAGAGCCAGTCGGGAAAAAGGTTTGCGAGGCGTCCGAAAAGGAGACGGTTTGTGTTGAACGTAAGGAGTTCTTCCATGGCTTTGCGGAAGGGTTGCTCGTTCGCGGAGAGGGAGTCTGTGGATTCGCCGAGAAAGACTTGGGACACTAGGTCAAGTTGAAACCTGTCAACCATGTCGTACACATCCACCCTTTCGAGTGAGTTCTCGATCAATCTTAAAAGCTTTTGCATATGAACTTCAGCGGTAGGAATATCATCCGGACGTACTCTCGACACGTGCGGCTCTAATTGTTCCCTGCTCGTCTTCCACAAAGGCCCGTCAGTGGTAAACACCGAGTCCCCCAAGATACTGCTAAACACATCATGTGGCGTCTGGCCTTTCGCGAAGTCCGTAAACTGATCTGCCTGGATGGCCTTGATGTTCTCGGCTCGGTCGGTAATGAAAATGTCGCTGCCGAGTAGGTTCATTTCGACTGTGCGGCCCGGTACGGAGAGAACTTCGTCGCAGATGTATTCGACGAATGTGTTGGAGTGAAGGCGCGTTACTAGGTTCCATGCCATGTCTAGTCCTATGGTTCATGGGGTGGTCAGTCTCACCCCCATATTCAAGTGACGCGAATACTGCTAACCAAAGGGTAGTTTGTACGGGAGGCGAGGAGCATGCGGGATCGATGATCTCGTCTTGTTGCCATCTTTCAGTTTTGAGGCTAGAATAATAAGGAAGACAATCGTCACTGCGCCGTATAGCAACAACTTTGAGATATCGCCCTCTATAGTCGTCAGAACACCCATCTTCGTGGTTGGCTAGTGGCCAGTTGAAAGACTTGATGAATAGAGAATGCAACGGCTTCCTCTAGGTGTGCAAGGACAGGCACATGATGTATGTGCTCATCTACTTCGACTTCAGCGCTAGACTCGCTAGGAACTTGGAGGGAACCAACGGACGGGACCACGATCAACAGGGTACTGAGGCTCCAAGTGGGTAATGGATTAGCCGGAATCGTTCGCCATGGCTAGATCAGAGATGAAGCCGCTTGGGTGGGACTCCAGGTGCGCTGATTCGGGGTGACGTCGGATCGGCATGACTTCGGATAGGCTGATCTGGGGGTACTGCGGATGGAGCTAACGGAATGACTTCGGATATGGCTATACATAAACGTTGCGGTAAGCGTTTTGCCGTGCAACGGCAAGCTCCATGAAGCCAGTGAATCGTGCCCTAGCCACAGTACTTTTGTACTAGTCTCCGGCTCAGGTTGTAACACTCTAGCTCCAAATGGTTGAGGATATCGATATTCTAGTAACCATCTCTATCTGCCGGAACAACTGCTGAGCCATTCATGCCTGCACTGGTCGACTTCCCTCTCAGAGGGCTAGCCCTCATCGCCAAATGCGCCTTCGAGCCCATCATTACCGGCCCTCTTCTTGGATTATTGCTATACGCCCCAGAGAAGACATGGACATGCGCCTTGGAAGAAACATCTCTTTCGCATATCGTCGATGAATACAACTTGCTCCGCGTACTGGGGTTTCTAGCTGCTATTGGTATAGTCAGGAAGACCAATGCAGCTCTGAACGCGTGGGCGACAAATAACTGGCAAATATATGCCGGTCGTGGCTGGGACTGGCCTACTGAAATCGCAGTTGTCACTGGAGGATGCAGTGGAATCGGCAAAGCCATCGCAGAATCTCTCACTTCTCACGGAATTCGCGTGGCAGTGCTCGACGTGCAGGATGCGCCCAAGGTATCCTCATCGAACAACTTGTCGACATACTTCCGGTGCGACATCTCCAACCCTGAATCGATAGCAAAAACAGCCGAGAAGATTCGCAAAGACCTTGGCAGTCCCTCAATTCTCGTCAACAACGCCGGCATCACGGGTTCTCACACCATTTTGAAAACGCCAAGCGAGTTCCTCAGTCGTATCTTCGACACGAACATTCTTTCCCACTGGCGGCTAGTTCAACAGTTTGTGCCGGACATGGTCGCAAAGAACAAAGGCCATATCGTAACAGTCGCGAGCGTCAACTCGTTCCTGACGAACTCGGCTAATGCGGACTATGTGGCAACCAAGACCGCGGCTTTGGCGTTCCATGAGGGTCTTACGAGCGAGCTGAAAATCTGGTACAAAGCTTCGGGTGTCAAGACTACGATTGCGCATCCGAGTTGGGTCCGCACGCCCCTGATTGAGGAGATGATCTTGAGAAGTGGCCAAGACCCAAAGATTCTGGAGAAGATGTTGATGCCAGAGGAAGTTGCTGAGGTCATAGTGAGGCAGGTCATTAGCAGGCGTGGTGCTCAGTTGTTCATTCCTAATATCGCGGCGCCTATCTCATGGTTGAAAGGGTTGCCGAACTGGGTACAGGAGCTTGTGAGAGACGCGTTTGGGAAAACGAGTGCTGTCACCAGTAGTTCGATGATCGCGTACTAGATGTCAACACTCGATTAAAACGTGTATTGGAGCATGGACGCCAGGTTCACATTCCAGTATTTTCAGTTTCTTGCTTGTGCTAACTTTGTCGTGAAAGCGGTACCAGTCGGATGGGATATTGCCAAGTGACGTTGGTTGCGTCTCAACCCCCTAGACCGCTACAATTCTTCCCAGGTACACACAACTGCATGCAGGAGTTCTGATACGTGTCGAGAACACGTGGGAGACTTGTTGCGGTGAATCGAGCTAGAACGGGTACTGCCGGTACGAAGAAGGGCCTTTTCGGCTGCTTGGGGCATGGGCCCATGTCTAGTCGAGAGCTCGGTAGAATTCCTATGGTTAATCTCGTGGGCTTCTGATTCGTGTTTCATTTTGGTACGATACCAGGAAACCTAGCTGGGCTACTGTAATGTCGAGTGCGGTCACTCGCATGACGGGAATGAGGCGTTACCAGCACAGGCATTCCACGAAAACCTAATTCGCAGGACCAGGACTCTTGCTTATCGTGCACGATCTCTTGGCTCTGTAGCTTTATTCGACGTCTTCGCACAATCGTGGATTCTGGTGACCAACCATCGCGTTCCGTTCAGTGTTGCTTCTCATTCATCCAGTATCCAAACATGGCTGCCGAATTCTCTCTGGCTGAGACGCCAATCGGCAAATACTTCGCATCCATGGCGGAGATGGGCGTATTGCGCGTCTTCGTTGAGCACGGCATCTTCGACGCCATTCCAGAAGAGGGAATCTCTCTCAAAGACCTTACGGAAAAGCTGAGCATAGAGTACAAACTTCTGGAGCGCTTCACGGCCTTCTTTCTCGCTATTGGCATGCTGACTAGCCCGGAACCTGGCCGTGTGGCGCATACACCGGCGTCAAAAGCATTCACTGACCCCCGCGTCGCGCAATTCTATTCGTACCTCTTCGACTTCTTTATGGGGCCAACGACGCGGTGGACAGACTACTTCGAGGCGAACGGGCTCGCTGAGCCGGCTAGATCGAATCGTTCGCCGGGAGGATTTGCGCTGGGCATGCCCGATAAGACAGCGTATGAAATCATGGCGGCGATCCCGGGGTTGGCCACAAGGATGAATGGGGCGATGGCCATTGACGGTGATATTCCTGTCACGGGGGTGTATGATTTTGGATGGGTAGCTGCATTTGCCGCGGGAAACGTCGGTTCGGAGAGGGAGCTGATCGTTGATGTTGCCGGAGGGAAAGGTCAGGCGTTGAAGGCTATCTTGGAGGAGACGCCTGCCATTCCTGCCGCCAGGTGTGTCCTGCAGGATCAGCCGCATGTCATCGCTGAGGCGGAGGAAGAGCACAAGGATTCTGCTGTTTTGGGTCCGGTGAAGAAGATCGGGCATAGCATCTTTGGGGAACAGCCCACCAAAGGTACGGAAATCGAGTTCTATCCTCTCAGGATACACGATACTTGCGCCAGGAAACAAGCTGACGGACCACTCTAGGTGCTCTCGTGTATTACATACGTCGCGTCCTGAACGACTGGTCCGACCACGAAGCTCTTCAGATTCTGAAGAACGTGCGCGCGGCTTGCGCGGACGACTCGCGCGTGTTGATTGCTGAGTATCTGCGCCCTGAACAGCCAAGTGTATACACTAGCACCGTCGACATGTTCATCTTAAACATCGGCGGAAAGGTGCGCAGTGAGAAGGCGTTTGCCGAGCTTGCTGCGAAGGCGGGGCTAATGATCGCGTCGGTGGTGAGGCATGGACAGACGGAGTCGGCGGTGGTTGAGATGATACCCCAGCCACCGCCGATCTAGCTGGAGGGTGTCGCGTCCGTGCGCACACCTGGGCAGTCACCGAAATCCCAAAGCGTACCAGTGCAAACTGCAGACTTGCTCGGGCCGTTCCCTACGCCTCTGTCACTCTAGCCGTAGAATGCAACTAGAAATCTACCGAACGTGTATTATCTAATTGCTGTTGTCGGAACGTTCCTCGGCCTTAGCCGCACACCGCCATGGTTGATCTGGATTCTGTGACCAACTCGTCCGTCGGCCGCGTCGGCTCCTCTGTGGGTACCTTAGGTGCTGGCTGACGTGCAACAACGGCGACCGGATATCTGTAGTCGGCAATGAGTCGAAGGGCCCACGGAGCGTGGGTGGGAACATTGCACTACTCCGCCGCAGATGCATGATCCAGGCTGGAGACCACGACTTAGCCGCTATGGGAAGGATTGAGACGGCATGCACTGTAAGGGTCGGTGCAATCGTCTTCCCTAGTTGACTTCGCAACTGCGCGTGTTGAGCTGTCGACCCCGGCAATCACCTTCTCCTGTGCATGAGATGCTGACACAACCCGTATTTTGTATTTGTATACACTGCGAAAGAGCTTTAATATCAAGCTTTCTTCATTGCGCGCACAATGGGCTCCACAAGGACATGGCCTATTGATGCGCTCACTGAGCATCAGGAGCTCCTCTCATTCTGGGTATTGTTAGAAGTAGCCCTATGCGCCGTATTAACCCCGGACAAATGACACGTAGGATACCTCTACTGACGTACGCTACAGGTCTTTGGGCATACCGTATGGTCCGTCGTATACAATCTCTACTTTAACCCACTTAGCAAAGTGCCCGGACCGTTCCTGTGGTCTGTATCGCCACTCCCACTCCTGTTGATGTCATGGTCGAGCACGCCGCACAAACAGATCCTGGCATTGCACAGGAGGTACGGCGACGTTGTCCGCACAAGCCCAGACTCAGTGTCATGCCTCCACGCAACAGCATGGAAAGAAGTGTACGGGCATCGTAAGCCAGGTCAGCCAGAGAACCTCAAGCACCCAGGTTTCGTAGCCGAAGTCGCCTCAGGTATCATCGGGGCCGACACAGACTCTCACACACATCAACGTCGTCTGCTAACGCCCGCGTTCTCCGGGCAAGGCATACAGCGCCAGGAGCGTATCATCCGCCACCATATCGACCAACTCTTCAGCTGTTTTGGAGAGCACTGCGCCGAAGGTCGATCCCTGGATCTGGCCAAGTGGTTCAACTTCTTCTCATTTGATGTCATTGGCGATCTCAGCTTCGGCGAGTCTTTTGCGAATATGGAGCGGAGGGACTTTCATCCATGGGTTGCGACAATACTGGAGTTCTTCGTTGCGCAACATGACATGGCACACTTCCGGCGGGCGTATCCGTTGTTCGAGGCGATGATAAGCCCGTTTGTTAGAATATTCGCCAAGAAGATCATCGCAAAGCATAATCTGTTCATGCGTACTCAAGTTGCGAAGCGTTTAGCTCTGGAGCCCAGCCGACCGGACTTCATTGAAGAGATGAAATCCGACAATAGTAAGGGAAAATGCGTGAGTGCATCCACAATGCTGTCTTGGTCCCAATCCCGCTCATGGATCTAACGGCGCGATAGGGCCTTTCCTTCGAGGCAATCTGCCATAACGCGAGCATCTTCGTCGTAGCCGGGTCCGAAACAACTGCAGTTGCGTATGACGAAGCTTTCCTCTTTTGTCCATTTCCTTTGGAAGTATCAATGTACTGACCATCTCTTGAGTCAGACTTGCTGGGGCAACTTATCTCCTCTGCACCCATCCTGAGACGCTCGCTAAGCTAAGGAAAGAGATCGACGCATCTTTCGATAGCGAAGAACAGATCACACTTCTCAGTGCGCAGCGTCTCAGATACCTCTCGGCTGTCATAGACGAGACCTTGCGTATTCATCCGGCTGCCGTAGGCTCAGTGCCACGACTGATTCAGCGCAATGGTGAGGTCGTCGGAGGGCACTTTCTGCCTGGAGGGGTAAGTCTCAACAGCATTCCCGCAAATCCTTCTGTGGACTTCTGAGCACGTCGCTGATTGTAATGGGAAAAACCTAGACCTGCGTGGACATTTGGCACTGGGCGATGTATCATAACCCAGCCAACTTCACGGAACCAGAAGTCTTCGCTCCAGAGCGCTGGCTCGGAGATCCTCGCTTCGAAGCGGACAAGAAAGCGGCATTCCAGCCCTTCTCGACAGGAAAACGCAGCTGTATCGGTCAGAAGTACGCCACGCCCCGTCTCTGGTACAAATACGAAAGAATTCGCTGACTGAGAATCCGCGACTAGTTTGGCACACTCAGAGATAAAGCAAATATTGGCCCGGCTGCTGTGGAAGTACGATATTGAGCTTGTGGACCGCGAGTGGCTTGAACAACAATGGCACGATCAACGCGTGCGCGCATCTTACGTGCAACCGCCTTTGAACGTGAGGCTTACCCTCAGACGAGAGAGGTCAGATCTGGAGTAAAGATGCAGTGTGGAAACAGCTGAGGTTGCATTGATGATGAAGCTCAGGTGTTCTCTGGCGGGAGGCAGAAACCTCGGAGGCTGGAGCCGAGGCTCCGAGGGCTTGGCATGGATCTCGTCCCGCCATCTGTCGCGTCCCGTCGCGTCGCGAACAACAACATTTCTCTTCTCCAATTCTTCGAACGCAGCTACCACTCATTCTACGGGCTAGGTTGCAGCTACATGGGGTGTCTTCGACCAGGACAACTTCACTAGTAAGAAACTTAATGCGGAAAGAGCTGCCTGCGTTTTGATGACGTCAATATCTTTGGCACTGCGGTATGGCAGTTTAATCCGACCCTCCCAACTAAAAGTCTTGCATTGCGCTGTGCGAAACGTTCATGGATTCCAAAATCTGCCTAGTCTCGCTCAGAACCTTCTTTTCCAGATCGTCACCACGTTTCGAATACATCAGAACGGGATAACTACGACAGTGTCAGCGAAACCCTCAGTCAGAGTGCATCGTTGCAGTTTCTCGACTTACGGACGTACTCCCCACTCACTCAAGAAGCCCCCATGGCTTTCTCGACCAGCGACCACTACAGCATGGACATGAGTGCTGGCGCCCTCAGCCAAGCTTCTACCAAACAAAGCGAAGTACACCATCAACATATACCTCATGACAGCGTTTGCGTTTAATGTACGCCAGATCTCTGTTTCTCCCACCAGCCCAGGACAAACTGTATTGATAATCACCTCATCGGAGTTCACCAGCGATGCCAGCTTCCTCACGAAAAACATCTGTAACAACTTCTCGCGCGCATACCACTTAGTAACGTCATACTTCTCGTCGAACTGCGGCAAGATTGGTTTCCCATGGTCGAAATCCGCGAAATATGCCGTCGTCGACGTTACAACTGTGAGCCTCGCCGGCTTTCCCACCAAGCCGGTTTTGGCTCTCAATATCGGCAGGAGAAGCACCGCCAACATGATAGTCGAGAGGTAGTTGACCTGGAAAGTCTGCTCTTTGCCTGTCTTGGAAGAGACAACATAGTCCTTGTTCTGCACACCGGCGTTCAGAACTACCATGTCCAGCCTACCCAGAGTCTGACATCGTCTGGCAAAAGCCGCGACAGATTCGGGATCTTCCATATCTAGGATCCAGACTTCGACTTCAGCGCGCATAAACTCCCTGCGGAGGGCTTCTGCTGCAACATCGCCTTTGGCCTGCGATCGGACGGCTAGAATGAGCCGAGAGAGATCTAGCTGGAGGAGCTGTCGCGCCGCCTCGAACCCCAGGCCGGTATTCGCGCCGGTGATAATGGCTGTCTGACCTTCAAGAGTGACTCCTGCTGCCATTGGCGGAGGATGCATGAACAGTTGGCGGTACATGAAGCCTATACCGCTTTGGAAGGTAAGGCGACTGTTGATTCGGTCCCACAAAGACATGTCGACTGCGTTGTGTTGGAATTCGGAGATACTGTTTGTGATCTATCATCAGAACACGTTACTATCTGGACGACTTTAGTGGCAGCGGTGAGCCCTCGAAGGTGAGGTGTTTGCATTTGTGGGTCGAAACGGTCCCTGAATCGTACTCGTATCATACGTAAAGCCACCGAGCTATGGCCTAACCACCGGAGTAATACCTAGCCACCGGATTACGCCCTAGCCACAATTCATAGAGTCCGGCCGGTTCAACAGCCACCGAGGTGGGTACAATCGCATGCGGTACTGACCGGTTTAGCGTCTCCACATACGGTAATGTGCCTGACACCATGGTAGCTACTCTGGCCTTCGAGACAAGGAAGGTACTCATGGGTCATGACTATGATGAAAGCGGTTTTCGGCGAGACGTCTGTTGTATTTAGCAAAGCTCGGTCACTGTCTTTTCAACGAAACGAGTTTGTACATATCGGATTCCCAGACTTGAATTGTACTTGCGACCATCCCAGGTAATCTTCCACGAACTTTATCATTAGGCCTAGAAACATCTGCACTTGGCAAGAAGATTACAGGACGTTGGAAAAGCTTGTGTCCGTTAAGCTTCCGTACCATACCAAATACCGCAATCATGGCTACTACCGACAAGACAACGCCCATAGCCATCATCGGCATGAACATGAAGTTCCCAGGCGACGCCGTATCCGCCTCCTCCTTTTGGGAACTGATAATGAACGCTCGAAATGTATCCAAAGAGATACCCACCGACCGCTTCAACATAGATGGTATGCAACCATATCCTCTACGGAAGTAAAAATGAACATAAGCTAACTTGGACGAACAGCATTCTACCACCCCGACCCAAACCGCCTAGACAGCCTACGCATCCGCCACGCGCACTTCATGGAAGAAGACCCCCGCAGTTTCGACGCCCCCTTCTTCAACATGTCCTACGCCGAAGCATCAGTCCTCGACCCGCAACAACGCGGCCTCCTCGAGGGCGCCTACCGCACTTTCGAAAACGCCGGAATACCCATGGAAACACTCTCCCGCTCTCCCACATCAGTCTACTGCGCCTCCTTCTCGCGCGATGGCGAAACAATAACAGGTCGAGACTTTAGTGCACAATTTCGGTATCACGCTACGGCGAACGGGTCGTCCATGCTGAGTAACCGCATTAGTCATTTCTTCGATCTCGCAGGGCCGAGTTTGACGGTCGATACGGCGTGTTCATCAGGGTTGTACGCGCTGCATCTTGGTGCGCAGAGTATTCTTGCGGGAGAGAGCAAGATGTCGCTTGTCTGCGGCGCAAACACATTCATCACACCCGAGAGCCAGGCGCTTGCACTCAGTAACGGCGGGTTTCTGAGCGTGGATGGAAAGAGCTATAGTTTTGATGCCAAGGCGAATGGCTACGCTAGGGGCGAGGGCTTTGGCTTCGTCTTGCTCAAGCCGCTGGATGCGGCACTGAGGGATGGCGATGTTGTCAGGGCGGTCATTAGGGCGACTGGTGCGAATCAGGATGGCAGGACGCCGAGTATCACACAGCCGAGCCAACAGGCCCAACTGGATTTGCTGCGGGATACGTATCGTGTTGCGGGGCTGAACGTTGCTGATACCGACTATGTTGAAGCCCATGGAACCGGCACGCCAGTTGGAGATCCTATTGAGGCGGCAGCTGTAGGGCAGGCTTTCCGCGATGGTCGTAAGGCGGACAGACCGCTTTACATGGGATCTGTGAAAGCGAATATCGGTCATTTGGAGGGCGCTTCGGGCATGGCTGGTGTCATCAAAGCCGTTCTCGCGCTGGAGAATGCGGTGATTCCGCCAATTGCCATGTTCGAGAAGCCCAATCCTGCTATCGATGTAGCAGGTTTGCAGCTTGCATTCCCCCAAGAAGCAGTCCCATGGCCAGCAACAGATATTCGCCGGGCGTCCGTCTCCTCCTTCGGCTACGGAGGTAGTAATGCCCACGTCATCCTCGACGATGCATACAACTACCTGCGCACCCACGGTCTGGAAGGCCTGCACCAATCTGTCGGCGAGCCCACATCCACCAACGACCATACCAATGGCTACACGAACGCCAACGGTAACGGCACTCACTCACTCATAACCCCCTACGCCATCATCCCCTTCTCGGCCGCAGATAGCGACGGCACAAAACGCCAAGCAGAAGCCCTCCAAACTTTCGTCTCCTCGCACGAAGCTGCCCACACCGCAGACTTCTTTTCTGATCTGACTCACACCCTATCTTCCCACCGATCTCTTCTCCAATTCCGGTCTTACGCCGTCATCTCATCCCCTACCGACGATCTCACCACTATCGTCTCGCCCAGCATCTTCAGCAGTACTTCCTCGGCCCCTGACTTGTCCTTTGTGTTCACAGGGCAAGGCGCACAGTATGCCCGAATGGCGGCCGGTCTCCTGCATTATACCGTCTTTCGTCAGAGTCTTGAGGACTGCGACGCGTATCTCGCCACTCTTGATAGTACATGGTCTGTGCTAGAGGAGCTCGAGAAGAACGAGGATGCGAGTCAGGTGTCCAAGCCGGCGCTGTCACAACCTCTCTGTACAGCTATTCAGGTGGCGCTCGTCGATCTACTTCGCACATGGGGTATCATCCCCCGTGCTGTGGTTGGTCATTCGTCGGGTGAAATTGCAGCTGCGTACTGTGCAGGTGGACTGGATCGCGAGAGTGCATGGCGAGTGGCCTACTTCCGCGGTGTTGTCGCCGATAAACTGGCGTCTGACCCACAGAGAGAGCCAACAACAATGATGTCTGTGGGCTTGGGCAAGGAGGCTGTCCAGACATATCTGAAGGCTGAGCCAACGGTGACTGTCGCATGCGAGAACAGTCCTGTCAACGTCACGTTGTCAGGTCCCACAGTGGCTATCTCGCGCTTATTCGACACGCTGGATGCTGATGAGGTCTTCGCACGGAAACTGACTGTGAAGATTGGGTACCATTCCGAAGCGTTGCGGGATGGCGCGGTGAACTATGAGAATTCCCTGGCTGGAATACGCGCACCAACGAGGGAGGGCAAAGAACCGAGCACTGTCGCCTTCTTTTCATCCACCGAAGGCAGCTTCATCACACTGGAGGGTCTTGCGAGTCCGAGCTACTGGGTGAAGAACCTGCTCTCCCCAGTCCTGTTCACTGACGCGGTAACAGCGCTGGTAAGCGAAAAGAAACAGGTCTCCAAATTCTTCGTCGAGATCGGCCCTCAATCCGCTCTTCGACGCCCCGTCAAAGATATTTTTAAGCACCTAGGCGAAGGCGAGGAAAAATGGTCGTACGCAGCTGTGCTCAACCCTCGTCAGCCTGACGTCCGCACCCTCCTCGAAACCATCGGCGCTCTTTGGAGCGCTGGCCTCCCCATCGACCTCAACTTGCCCAACCAAGCCACTCTCAAGCCTACAGCCAAGCCAAAGCGACTAACAGATCTTCCCGCCTACCCCTTCTCCCGGGCCAAGCTCTACTGGGACGAACCCCGTCTCAGCGCCCTCTACTCCCAGCGCCCCTTCCGGCGACATGCTCTCCTGGGTCTACGCGAAAACGACTTCAACGCTGCCCAACCCACCTGGCATCACAAAATACGCCTCGCGGAAGCTCCTTGGATCGTTGACCATGCGCTCGAAGGCTCGCCGCTCTACCCCGGCACGGGTATGCTCGTAATGGCCATCGAAGCTGCGCGTCAGCTGCTTCCGCCTAGCGCAGCCATCAGCGGGTATAGACTTGAAAACATTCGTTTCATGCGCTCTATACCCGTGAACGAGACGGAGAAAGGCACCGAGGCCAAGATCTACCTACAACCGCGCCGGCATACTGCCAAAGACGCTGCACAAGGCGTGTATGACTGGCGCGTGTTTACTCTCGGCGGCAACGAGTGGATTGAGTGCGCGTTTGGTAGTATTCGCGTCGAGCTTGAGGAAAGTGAGCCGTCTCCAGAGACAACCTCGCGTAAAGCTAGATGGGTGAAAGCTGTGGGCGAGGAGCACGCAAGCGCGGCGAAGCAATGCACGTTGAGTGTGCAGAGCGCCCAGCTGTACGAGAACCTGAGTAAGAAATCTGGGTTAGTAATATCCAAGTACGAAGTATATGTGAGACAAATACTGACTTCGTACACTCATCTTTAGGTTTGACTATGGGCCGTATTTCCAGGGCTTGCGGGATATCAAGTACTCGCGCAACGGATGTGCAACTGGCACTCTTGCGCTTCGGGACTATGCGAAGAGTATGCCGTATGCCGCCGAGGACCCGTGTGTCATTCACCCCACAACGTTCGACTCGGTATTCCATGTGGGCTTTGTCTCGCTGAGTATGGGTGGGTGGGAACCGATCCCAACGCTCATGTTCAGCAACCTTAAGGACTTGTGGGTGTCGCACAAGCTGTTCACGCTGCCTGGCAACCCGCTGCTGCATGTTGCGACGAAGGAGGTGGCTCGCACGTTCAGGGAGTTTGAGTGGGATGCCAGTACGTTGCTTGCTGAAACAGGTGAGCCTGTCATTGTCGCCAAGGGTGAGCGCGGCACTGTCATCGCTGGTGCGGGCAGCAGCACACGTGACGATGATGGTGCAAGTCGTTTCTCATACGGCATCGACTTCAAGCCCGACCTCTCGCTGCTAAGCAAGGCCGAGACAGAGACATACTTGAAGGCGCTGTTCGCGCGCGACCCGCAGTTTTCACCCGACCCGAAGGATGCTGAGGCTGTCGACCGTGCGGACGCTATTGCACTTTATTTCATCGAGCAAGCGCTGGATAAGATCGAGAACGGCGAGCCAGTAACGTTTGACAACCACCTGACCAAGTACGTGGACTTCCTACGCAAAGTCCGTGCAAATAGGGAGAAGTATACATTGGAGTCCCGAGGATTAGGGCATTTGAGCATTGAGGATGTCTTGCGCGAGGCAGATGACGAGCCGACGCAGAAGCTGGTGAAGAAGGCTGGTGAGCATTTATATGGGATCTTGACCGGGACGGACAATGCGCTACAGATTATCTTTGAAGGCAATCTGGCTAACGGTAAGTTGAACAACTCATACCGTGGACATGAACAGGTAGACTGACACAGAGACAGATTTCTACCACTGCGACTTCTACTCGCGCCACTACCGTAAGGCTGGCGCGTACATGAACATCCTTGCACACGCGAATCCTCAGCTCAGGATCTGCGAGGTTGGCTCAGGGACTGGCAGTGCCACCTCCAAAGTGCTACCGTTTCTGGTAGATGATGAAGGTCTTCAGGTTGATCAGTTGGTGCGCTTCAGCGAGTACGCCTACACCGACATCTCAGTCGGCTTCTTTGAGAAGGCTCGCGAGAAGTTCGCATTCGCAGAGAAGCATATGCGCTTCGCCAAACTGGATTTAGAGATCGACCCCTCTCTCCAGGGCTTCGAGCTCGGCAGCTACGATGTGATCATGGCCTGCAACGTAATTCACACCACATCGGATCTCATGAAATGTCTTCGCGATCTCTACGCCCTCCTCCGCCCTGGTGGCAAGCTCATCATGATGGAGACCACCGTCGACAACATTCGCGATGGCATTATCTTCGGCTTATTGCCAGGGTGGTGGATGCGCGAGGGCCATTGGTGGGAAGGCGAGGAAGTTGACGCCGTGCCCGGAGAAGACGAGGCGCTGGGACCGATTTTGACCGAAGAAGGATGGGACGCTGCGCTGAAGACCGCGGGCTTCTCAGGTGTCGACATGGTGTTTAGGGACAATGAGTACAAACCTCGGCACCGTGTCTCAACGCTCGTCGCAACGAGGCCAGAGGAGGCTGAGGTTCAAGCTGCGCTTGAAAGGTGGGTCATCATCGCGGATGCTGCGCAGGCTACTTCTGCCGATACGCTGATGGCGAAGCTCACTACTTTGCCGTGGATCGGCAAGACTGAGACACACACTCTCGAAGGCCTCATTGCCGCTGAATTGGATTTGAGCAGCACCAAAGTAATCAGCTTGCTCGAGCTCGACACTTCCATCCTCGGCACCATCGCAGAACCCGAGTTCGAAGCCCTCAAAAAGATCAGCTTGGACGCTAAGATAGTCCTCTGGCTCACACGCGGCGGCAGTCCTGGTGCTAGCAACCCGGCCGCTGAAATGGCAGTCGGCTTCTCGAGAAGTATCTGCTCTGAGCGGGGTGATCAGGCCTTTGTCACCCTGAGTCTGGAGACCAATGACCCAGCTGAGGGAGCGAGCCATGTGGTCCGTCTCTTGGAGCACTTTCACAAGATAGGAGACAAGAGCGCAGACGCCGATTCCGAGTTCGCAGTGCACAACGGCCTCATCCACATTCCGCGAATCGTCCCACAGAAGAGCGTTAATCAGACCCTTGCCGCGCGCGCAAAGCTTCCCGAGAAAGTCGCTTTCACGCTTGGCCAAGCATCCCCGAAACCGCGCATCAACTTGACCATCCAACAGCCTGGCCTACTCGACACCCTGTACTATACCGAGACAGTCCCTTCCAGCACAGAGCTGCAACCCGGTGAAGTTGAAATCGAAGTAGCAGCTGCCTCCCTCAACTTCCGCGATGTGATGATCTCCCTGGGCCAAGTCCCAGGTGACGGTCTCGGCCTCGAAGGCTCTGGTATCGTCATCCGCGCCGGGCCAGACTGCACGTTGCAGCCCGGCGACCGCGTTATGTACTTCATCTTCTCGACCGGTGGCTGCTGTGGAACCTATGTACGCTGCGACGAGGCATCGACGCGCAAGATCCCGCGCGAAGACATCTCGTTCTTGGATGCAGCTGCTATTCCTGCCGTATGGGCTACCGTTGTGTATGCGTTCGATCATGTAGGCCGGCTGCGCAAAGGCGAGAGTGTATTGATCCATGCCGGAGCTGGTGCGGTGGGACAGGCGGCTGTACAGCTCGCGCAGCTGCGTGGGGCGGAGGTATTCGTTACGGTAGGGAGCGACTGGAAGCGCCAGCTGGTGAGAGAGCTTTACGGCCTCGCGGACGACCACATCTTCCACAGCAGAGAGGCCAGCTTCGTCGACGATGTGTTCCATGCCACGGCCAACCGCGGTGTTGACGTCGTCCTGAACTCTCTCGGCGGCGAACTTCTACAACACTCATGGCGCTGCACAGCGCCCTTTGGTCGCTTCATCGACATTGGCAAAGCCGATATCCTCGCCAACAACACGCTTGAGATGGGCCACTTCCTGCGCAATGTCACGTTCGCGGCCGTGGACGTCGCGGGTATGTACGCCGAGAACAAGCCCCTGATGCAACTCGTGCTCGACGACGTCTTTAGTCTGTTCGCGGCGAATCCTGGGCTCCACAATCCCAAGCC
This sequence comes from Alternaria conjuncta, assembly GCF_024043145.1. Lineage (NCBI taxonomy): Eukaryota > Fungi > Ascomycota > Dothideomycetes > Pleosporales > Pleosporaceae > Alternaria > Alternaria conjuncta. The sequence continues at coordinate 1,157,584 of NW_026250092.1, read as the reverse complement.
GCTGCATGCATTTGCGCCGAGTAAGATTGAGGAAGCGATGCGCGCGCTGCAGGGCGGTAAAATTGCAGGGAAGGCCGTCATCGATTTCGAAAAGTCGGGAGATGTGGTCGTGTATCAGCCCGCGCAGAAGCCGGCGTACGCATTTGAGGAGCAGGCTACATATGTCATTAGCGGTGGTTTGGGCGGTTTGGGGCGCGAGATCATGCGCTGGATGGCGTCCCGCGGCGCACGGCATTTCCTCGTCACCTCGTCGCGAGGCGTAGCTGGGCGCGCCGATGTGATCGCCTTCATCAAGGAGATGGAAGCCCAAGGCGTCGTAGTCCATGCGCCGGCGTCGGATATCTCGAACCGCGCGGTCCTCAAGAGCATCCTCGAGGAGGCTAGCAAAACGCTGCCGCCGATCAAGGGCTGCATCCAGGCGGCGATGGTGTTGTCGGACAACATGCTCTCCAACATGACCGTCTCGCAGTTCCACCGCGCATTGGCGCCCAAGTATCAAGGCTCGTGGAACCTTCACGAACTCCTGCCCAAGGATATGGACTTTATGGTCTTCCTCTCCTCCATGAGCGGCATCATCGGCAACCCCGCGCAAGCCAACTATGCAGCCGGTAACACTTTCGAAGATGCGCTCGCGCGGCACCGTGCCGCCAGTGGGCTGAAGGGCGTTTCGTTCGATCTCGGTTTGGTGCTAGAGGCTGGATGGGCGAGTGACAACTTTGAGGACGTGACGAAGAGTCTGCGCGCAGGGCTGGGTGGGCTGACGCAGAAGCAGCTAATGGCGATTCTGGATGTCTTGTGTGATCCCGGATACGATTGTGCCGGCGGCGCGGCGCAGGTGGTGAACATCCACGATAAGCCTTCGAAGCTGTATCGGATGTTCCAGGACGGCGTTTTGCACTGGGTGGGTAAGCCGCTGTTCAAGAATCTCCTTCGTCTGGGTCAGGTCGAGTTGGTCAACGGCACCGGGGCTGGCGGCGAAGGCGAGGCGGCAACCGTCGACTATCTCGCTCTCATCAAGGCGGCCGCTGGTACGAAGGAGGCTGCGCAGATTGTAACGTCGGCGTTACTTGGGAAGCTGAGCAAATCGCTGTCCATACCAGCGGAGAATCTTGACGTAGGCAAGCCAGCCTATGTGCTTGGTGTTGACTCGCTCATTGCGGTTGAGTTGCGGTACTGGTTCCTCAAGCAATTCGGCGTTGAGGTTCCTGTGTTCGTCATTTTGAAGAAACAGCCGGCCGTTGAGTTGTGCCAGCATGTAGCGGATCAGGTCATTGCAGCTAAATGAGGTTTGGAAGTCGCGACGCGACGCGACGAGGTTGGTTGGCGTCGCTAGCTGCGCGGGGCAGCCGCTCACGACCCCAACGCAGCGAGGCCCACCACCTTCGATAGAACATCACCATATTTGTGAAGACAACACAAGTTCATTTTGGAATAAAACAAACTGCACATGATTCCAAGGAAGCCATCACACTGATTCGTTAGCGGAGCTTTCAGTTCCAAGCGAAGCCGATCCGATCGACCAGTAAGGTTACGTACTGATTCATAGCGGGCATCCATGGCAAACCTCGCGCCGACGACAGCAAGGTCTCCGGGCCCTCCACGACGCGCAACGCAAGAAGATACATTGCTATTATCGACGCTTTCTGCGACCTTCCTAATCGGGTAATTTATTTGAGGTTTGTAGGCTGTTGTAGGTTTGTTAATTCTACACCTGAGAAATCTTGAACCCGCCCGGCAATTGACTCTGGTAGACGCCTGTCGGGTCGTACTTCTTCGCGACCTTCTTCATGAACGCCACCTTGTCAGCACCGTAAGCCGAAAGCGGATCCTGGTCCTTATCGGCATAGTTGAGGTACAGGTATTCCACCGCTGTGCCTTTCTCCGTGGCAAACTTCTGAATGCCGTCGGTCAGCGTCTTGCCCTGAGTAATGAACAGGTCATCATCCTTCGCCTCAGACCAAAGCAGGTATGACTGGTACATGATGAAGTTCTCGCTGTAGCGTTCCAACCCAAGCACGTTGCCGCCTCTGGCTGTACTGTTCGCCGTGTAGCTTGTGGCAAAGACCTGGTGCAAGCACGAGATGCGCCATTGTCCAGAGGCCTTGGCTCGAAGCTCCGTCAGCATGATGTCGTATAGACGCGCTGTCTCCTGAAGAGTCTCATAATCAATCTTGTATGAGAGGGTACGGAATTGAACTCTAGTTGCTTGTATTAGCGACAATCTCACATTGAAGTCAGTGGGAAAACGTACCGTTTAGTCGTGTCACTACCAAACTCGGCAGCAATCGCGCTCATTGGCTGGATCTTGGTAGAATCGCTGAGGGTGTTGTTGACGGCGAGAAACTCGCTGTAGGCATCCGGGCGAGCCACGGGTTTGGTGTAATCGAACGCAGCTCTTACGACATTTACGGGACTCGCTGTTGAGTATCCTTGGAAGAGAATCAGAGCAGCGTTTGAATCTCTGTTCGGGTCGAGACCAAAGTCGACGAGCGACTTGAAATGCTGGTTGACGGTGGATGCAGGCCACGAGACAATACCTCCCCAGAGGTCTTCGTTCTCAAATGTCTCCATGTCATAACGTGTTACGATGCCAAAGTTGCTATTACCCCCTTTGAGAGCGGTGAAGAGATCAGCATTAGACGTCTTGTTGGCATTTACGATGCGACCATCGGCAAGGACGACCTGAAAATTGATCACGTTGTCACAAGACAATCCAACGCGAGGTGCGTAGTGAGATATCCCACCACCTAGTAGGTAGCCACCAACGCCGACGGTACTGCCTCGGCCTCCGGCTACCATACGTCCTAGTGGCTCAAGAGCTGCGTAGACAGAGCCCCATCTCGCCGCTGGTAAGATGCTTGCTACCTTGGAATCAGCATTGTAGGTGGTTCCATTCATGTTCAGCAGATCGATTGTGACGCCATCGTCGACGTTGTTGGCGCCAGGAATCGGGGTATGGCCACCAGATCGTACGGCAAATTTGCAAGTTTTCTGCGTGCTGGCAGTCGTAAGAGCCTTGACAATTGTAGCCACGTCCTCGGCGTTTGTGGGCTGCACGATACAGTTGGGCGACAGTCTGCTCTTTCCATCGAAGTAAGAGGCAATGCTAGCGTCGTACGCATTCTGACCAGGGTAGGTTACGCGCTTGGCTACAGGACTCTGAGTCAGAGCTGTGCACTGGAGAAAGTCAGCACAGCATCATAAGGTAACATAAAGCTTACACAGTGGGATTCGTTTTGAGCGCGCGTTGCGCTGAGCAGGGTCGCGGCGACCAAGGCCAGGCTCAGACAGAACATGATGCAAGAACAGTCGGTGAATGAACCTTAACGAGGAGGACGAAACAACTCAAAAATTTGTGAGTATTCGGGTCATCAGCCTTTTGATACTGATCTCATAGGTGGACTAGATACCCGCCGAAGATGTGAAAGCTCATTGACCGAGTCTGCAAGGTCGCGGATGGCTGCAGCCGAAAATGATCTCTACGCTTTTGGACCATTGCGGCAGATGCCTCCGTGCCGACAGCATTGACTCGACTACATCAAATCTGGAGTCTGCCGTGGGTTTTATGGAGAGTCTGGGCATAGTGATCATGGAGGGAATGGGGAAGGAGGAGCACCCATCGGAGAGACTTACCTAGGTACTGACCAAGCCGGTGCTAGTCCTAATTGGGTAACGCGCGGCCATTTCTAGGTGTCCGCGGAAGCACGGCTGCGGGCGGCATCCCCATGGAAGAATAGCACCGTCGCGGCTCTGCCGTCTATCAAGCGACACAACTCTCGATCCAATGAGATCGAGTACCGACACGGCTGAGTCGATGACTGACCCGCAACTCGTTCGCCTGCATCCTTCGCGCATGTTCCCCTTTCCTGGCCTGGTCTCGCAGGATTTCCCTAGCAGCGTGGCAGCAATGCCACAGAAGTTCGGCTGTGCGACACATCGGGACCTCTAATTCAAGCCACCGTATATCGCCTTGTAGTAACTGAAAGGCAATTCGATACGAGTAAAGTCTACCTAGGTAGGTACTCGATGGAGATGACCTTGAGACAGGCGCACCAAGATGTGATGGACGATACTGGGAGTCAACGCGTTGCCTGCAAGCTGAGTCGGAAGGATTGCGCTATCGATAAAGTTAGATCGAGATTCATCATTGCCATTACAGGGGACAGTATGGACGGGACGCATTGCATTATGCTTTCAGCCTCGCTCACGATAGCGGCACATGAAATGTCCGGATCAATCAACCTGCTTCGCTTAGGTGGATTACCATTTGGCTGGATCTGCCAAATAAGCTTGTTTCGAATCCTGCGAGACAGTGAGACTCAAATCGAAGTAATGTCCCCGTCTTGCTGTTTAATGCACCCCAACTGAGGGCTGCCTCCACAGCAAGCAATCTCGCAGGAAGATGGCGGATCTCACCCAGCCAATTGTACCCGCACCAGACGACTATGTGGTAGATCTCGAGAACCCACAAAGACGAGGTGAACTCATTATCCTCTGGATTGGAATCGTGGGAACGGTTATTTCCACGTTTCTGTTGGCTGTTCGAGCGTACACCAAAGTTGTATTAGTTAAGAAACTGTCGTCTGACGACTGTAAGTCTTCCCCATTCACGCAGTGCATCCTTACTAACAGCTGCGCCAGATTGCCTGCTCCTTGCCTGGGTAGGTGGTCACGATTCTTCTGTCAATGAAAGCTCATGGCTGACATGAGCTGGTCGTCGATTGGCAGGTCCTTGCCATACCTGTACAGTCACTCATCATTTGTAAGTTCTGCCCGTTGCTTCTTCGTTCTATAGAACGAGATTAACAACAGCATCGCAGATAGGGCACCCGCAGGTTTAATCGGTGTACATGCCTGGGAACTTACCGGTCATCAACTGAACACTATCGCAAAATTCGGTCTCCCGTCGGCAAGCTCGGCAGCATCGTTCGCTGACTTCCAGGACTCTAGATAACGCTGACGACCACTGTGCTGTACTCGCCAGCTCTCGCCTTCGCAAAGTTGTCCTTCCTCTGTCTCTATCTCAACTTGAGCCCCGCACGCAGCTTCCGCGCTGGAGTCTACTTCACCATATTCGTTGTCGTCGGGTCCTGTGTCGGCATCGTCATCTCTTTACTCGCAGCATGCGAACCGTTTGCAAAGAACATCGACGTGACCGTCACAGAAGGGCAATGCTTGAACAAAGCGGCGTTGTACATCGCTACTGGGGTACTGAACATCATCACAGATATCATGGTCATCATCCTACCTATACCCATGGTTTTGCGATTGCACATGTCGAAGGAGCGGAAGATCATGGTGATGGGTATTTTCGGTGTTGGCTCGATGTAAGCTTCCAGCTCCAGGTACGCGAGTATGACTGACTCATATGCTAGTACATGCGTGACGAGTGCGGTGCGTGTCGCATTACTTCCTCCAATGTTGACTTCCAAAGACGCCTCTTGGGACACTGTTTACCCTAGTCTGTGGATGTAAGTGCGCAGCTTTCGCCGAGCATCAGCTCTTTGCATCCCTCGCTGACAAGCTCCGCTAGCCTCATCGAAGCTAGTCTTATCATCATCACCGGTTCCCTCCCAACCTTGCGGCTCTTCCTCAGGCACGTCGCCCCATCTTTTATCGAGAGTTTTGAAGCAACTCGACCATCGGCAACGCGTCAAGACTTCGAATTCGAACTACAAGAACACGGAATGCTTGATCCCTATGAGGTTGAAGATGGTGCGTCTGAGAGGGAGATACTGGGAAAGCAATATGACGGGAGTGACAGCTTACCGCCGTCTCGGAGCTCGGAGCTAAGACGCTTTCATCAACAACAACTACTTGGCTCGGAAAATAAGCTTTGATAAGGGTCTGGACGCATTTTGCTTAGATGCGAAGACTATGACATCGCTTTCACGGAGTAGATTCTGTGTCACCATCTTTCACTCCACATGGTTTATGCCAAGCCATGCTTTTCAGTCTGTGCTCTTGGGCATTGCTTCAGCTGCCTTCTTGATATAAGATTGCGAGACTAGTTTCTGAGATGCATTATGTCGGGTCTTTCCAGCCTGGTAGCACAGCCACTCTGATCAAGGCGCTGGCGCACTAGTGCTATTGACAACCAAACTAGGCCACACTCCAAGCTAGCCGGCCGGGTACCTTGCATCCGCCCGCGCTATATTGTTGCGCCTCCCCTGTCAAATGACAGTTGACTATGAATGTCGATATTTCTTGTTAGATGGAAAGTCACTCAGGCGGTCATCAGCAAAGCGGGTCTGCAGAAGGGTGAAGTGAAAAGAATGTTTTGTTATCATCAATCAAATATCTGATGCGCTTGCAGATTTACAAAAAAAAAAAGAACCCCTAAAAGGGAGGCACCAAGGCCGTTAAATGAATGTTGCAGAAGTCATCCGCATCACACCCACATCTACCCATACAAAACCACCGGAGTAGCTTCTGCCGCCTTTGCGACCGTAGCCAGGGTAGACAGGGGAATCCACCTAGCAGCCACGGAGGCCTTGCTCTGCACCGGCGCCGCACCACCATCGTTGTTGTTCTGGCAAGTACCGCCGGAGCACTTGTGATAGATGCTCATCGCATTCGCACCACCACAGATCTGCTTGGCATTACCGACACAAGACTTGGTGCATGAGCCCATGATACCGGCCTTGGGCGCGTACTTGGGGTTGAGGCTGTTGTTGCAGAAGCATTCGTTGCCGTTCTCGGGTGCTGCGTAGGTGAAGCCGCGTGCATTGCAGTAGTCGACGCAGATCTCAATGGACATGTAGTCGTTGAAGGTCCATGAACCGTTCATCGCGCGGTCGCTCACATTGTCGGAGCCACAACCAACGTACTCCCAGCCCTGGATGGCGGTCAAGTCGTCGTGATCGGTGGAGCCGCCGTCTGTTGATGGTGTGGTGCTGTCTGGGCAACTTCCTGGTGTAGCGCGTTGCGGGCCATAGGTGACGGGGTTGCAGCCGGGGAGTGCAGCAAGCTTTCCACTAGTCTTCTCGTTGACCGATACTGGGATCTTGCAGTCGTTGCACTCTCGGTCGGTGAACATGGTCACGGCTGGGCAGTCTTCCACTGCACCTCCGGCGTCGTTGCAGTTGTCGACAGCATTCTGAAGCACCTTGACATCCCATCCGTTCAAGAAGTCGCCGTGGAGACCAAAGCCAGTTGCATCTCCTTGAGCGAAGACAAAAGGGTGCTTGCCATCAACCCACTGGTCGGCGAACAGGGCAGTGTCGTAGAAGATCTCGAAGAAGATCGATATCATGTGGACAGGATGCGAGGCGGGGCAGTTGCCGCTGTTGTATACGTTGCCCTCTGGGTAGCTCATATGACTCTTATGATCGGAAGGATCAAGGGTTTTGCCGTCCCAGCACTGAGGAAAGTAGACTTGGGCTCGCAGTCCACCTGGGCATGGGTAGTCGGGGAAACCGTTAGTTTCCGGTTTGTTCGCACCAAGGCAGTTGAAGGAGATGCCCTGGGCGGCAAGACTGCCGTCGTAGCTGCGAGTGAATGGGTCCCCGGCGACCATGCGGAAGCCCTCCGGGAAAGCGTGGAGTTTCTCAGTCTCATTGGTACCTCGACGCTGAAGGTAGTAGACGGTCATGCCGCCGTTGGTGTCATCTGGGTCACCCATGACCGGGACAGGAGCAAAGCCGGATCCGTCCTTGTATTTGACGTAAAGCTGCGGCATCCAATAATTAGACATGTCCTCCTGCAAATCGTTAGTCATGTAGCACCAAAACGAGGTGACTGTCTTACCTTGATCGTGCATGACGAGCACTTGGAAGCTCGGGTGTCTGCGTAGGTCATGGAGGCTTTGAAGGCCGCTCCGCCTGAGATCGTGTGGACATGGCCAGAAACGGCTCCAGGGTTGACAATGGGATCAAGTCGCTCTCTGACAGTTCGTCCCGGGCAAGACATTCGGAAGAAAGCATCTGAGGAAGCAGCAAGCCCAAGAGCAAGAAGAAGAGTGCTGGTGCTGAACATGTTGGAGATCTGAATAGAGAGTAGAAGAGAGAGGTGAAGATGGTAGAAGTGGTGTGCTGGTGATGATATTGATGCGTTGGAGACACGAGCTTTATACCGAAATGAAGGTAGATACTGCTGGTGAATGCTAGTCCTAAACCCGTGTGACAGATGTCAAAATGGAAAGCGTGGCACACTAGAAAGGTGATGATGTCGGATGTCTTTGTTAATCAGTAGCCCCGAATCCTTAGGTCAAATATATCAGTCTAGGCGCAGAGGTAGTATGTATCGGGCAGAAGATGTGAATTCTAGCCGGTGGGCGTTTGTCGTGGCTGTTTTCTCGATCTCAATCATCGCGCGAAGTCGGTTTCTGACAGCCGCCAAACGGCGTGTCGCAGTCCCACATTCATTACGCGTGACCTCACTTTCGAGTTAGGAAATTAGATGAAAGAGCAAATCGTGGCTTCCAGGATGGCTGTGAGACTTAGCGTCCAGACGCACGCTTCTGGACGTGTATCACCTTGCCAATTTGAAAGAGGCCATATCCACACGCCATTGTTTTCGCCGTCGGTCACCGAGATGCGTCCATCTCCGAAAAGCGACACTGGATAGCGCGAATTGCTGCATGCGATAGCGGTACATACGAATGGGTGTGCGGTCCAATCCCGCGCACGCAAAAGGCGCATGACACCTCGACTGAAATCTGAATGGCGAGTCCTATTCGTCCGCAGCCAAGAGATGACCAGTCTTGTGGTGGATCTTGAGAAATCCTGGCTCTATCGACTATCAAGCTTTTGTCCCTGGAGTGAAACCTTGTCTGAGATGCAATTCTTTAGCATGAACGGGGAATCCGGAAGTAAGGCCTGTCACAATATCGCCTTTTCGACCTCTTGCCCGGCTACAAAACCGTGAACGAGATCTAAGGGGAAAGGGAGCTATACTATCGAGTAGCGCTCATCGAAGGCCCTCTTTCAAAACTTATCCTAGATTCTTTGTTGCTGGTTCAGAAGAGACTACCCAAGATCAGCTTCTCGTGGTACTGCGATGAGCCACCCACCTCATGACATGTGGGCGGCAAGCCACTCGCAAATTCCGCATTACCAACAACAAACACAATGCCGACAATCCCCTTCATGCGATTGATATCAGGGACCATGCGGATGCTTACCATTAGCTCATTTCCAACTCCCGCGTTCATGCTAGAGGCAGTTGCCGGGCGGCCGCATCCCCGGAGTCGAGATGTTCGATAGCGTTGGTGCTAGCCGCAAACGGCTAGACCATGTCAAACGATTGCGATTGCGGACCCGGCAGATGGCCCGGGAACGTCTCGGAGCCCTCCCCACGCTCCCCTGCAGGACAAAATCCCATGAACTCCTTCATGAACATATACACTACCCTTCACTCACATCTGCCGAATGTGTTCCTGCGTCCTGAAGTCTCGTCGCCGACTCGTACCTTCCATCCACGGGACATGCCGACCAGCGCAATTTTACCTTTCACACAAGCCCCTCAATCTCTTCTGACCTTTGCGCCTAGGCCCTGATGTACTTTCATGCCACTCGGCCTCCATCACCACATTTGGCCTAAACATGTCAGTGACACAGCATCAGTATCAGCAGCCACCGACCGAATTATCGCGCTGATAGTGCTCTGTACCACAGTGCAAGTGGGGTTGATTAAGAGGCGAGACAAAGACAAGTACCCACCAGGTGGCGCATCACTTGATATCTACGAGAACTTCAAGGTGCATAGCGCATTCTGACCCCAGGTTTTTGCGCAGCCTCCAACAGACTGGGGTTTCTCTTTCCCATGACATGTTCCCCGGTCTTCTAACGCGACGTGGTTGCTGGACCGAGCCGGATCCGCGAGTACCATGGTACGATCCTGCCTGGGAACAGGTCACAACGCTGTTCGAAGGACCAGGTTGATGGGCCTGCAGGAACCGTCAGTCCAGTATCAGGGCTTTCGTCGCATACATCGTTCCCGACGATGATGTTCAGCAGGTGATAAAGATATGGGGTGCTACCGCCCTTTCTCGTGAAGTCGAGCGGCACTATCACTGTGCATGCGTCAAGAGCGGATGACAATTTAGACATTGCTATGGCCTCCTGTAGTGCATGCGCCGCACGCGGGAGGTCATATTTCCGGAACTTACGAGAACAGCTTGTATGAGTCGTCCGTCTCGCTCGGAGCGTCTTTCGTGAATCATGTCGTCGGGCGCCTAACAGACACAGTCAGCAACCGCACCTCGATTTAGGCCTCGGATTTTGACATGTGCTTTGCAGGCAAGCGCGGCCCGCATCTTTGCGCCGTTGACGGCGAAGCTCATCGTTAGCCTGCCTTCCGTTGTCCAGACTCCACCATATGAACCGCTCGCTACTCACTACGTGAGAACGCTATACTCACTTCAGCAGTTTACGCGATTATACCCAGAGCTCCGGAAATACGCATACGGAGGGAGCAAGCGTTGATACGGAGCACGAGTCTCGGCATTACCAGGATAGTATTTACCCCTCGACACGGTGGAACCTAGTCACCATCAACTCTGGTATTTCAAATTTTGGTCGGGTAGGCTGATAGTGCTGTAGATCTACTGACCACGCGTCATCCTCTTCTTACACAACACGTGCTGGGCTTGTGCAGGCTGCAGCTGTCTAATCCTGCTGACAACTCATCATGCTAGCTGGATGCAACGACTATCGTCTTTATTGCACAGTATGGTTGAGTTACGCCATAATCCACTTTTCACGTGAACCATGGCCGCCATGTCGTCAAACTCCGCCAGTATCGTCGTTCGAATGTGCGTTGACACCTCATCGTACATCAAATCGTACTGATATGGTATGAAATTCCACCCGTCTAAACTGTCAGCCAACTATCGAATGCGGGATTACCCCAGTATCGACAGCAAGAGGTACCTTGGAGTTTGGGCCCGTCGAACCTTCTACTATCAAGCAACTAGCAAGGACTTGAGGTTGATTAGATGCAAAGATGCAAGAGATGAATGACATCAAGGCTTTGAGCGAGGATCGCTTGGCACTATCGCGATGTGTTCACGCGACTATCGTACGACCAATTCTTCACATTGGTCCTTTTGTGAACGAATAAGCGAGTTTGGCTTTCTGGTTACAAGCAGCCGAACACTACACTTATCACTACTACGGTTATACTCGGTTACTCAGGAAATGGGTTCACGATGGAGGTGACCAAAGCCGGCCCCACTAAGTTCCCCGGCGGCTTTGCTCTCTGTTGTCGATAAGACCACGCCAAGCAGACCCCTTTAATGATTGGCCCTCTAGGCTTAAACTTGCGTTCACTACAACCTGGGTAGACGGTACGGGCGATCGGATAACGCGACGATATCCCAGCACCCCATATCGATGAGACCTCCTAACTGGAAAGCCACCAATGAGCTGATTGTCGAATGGTCGAATCACAGAGTAGCGCAATCGGGTCAATTCTCGCAACTGAAACGAGCTAGCACTTGCGGTCCCAACGTCCACTTCAACAGCTTTCAGCCACCGAATTCCAGACTCTAGGTCTCTTCGCGTGATAATGGGGTGAGCTCACCGCATTTCCCACCATGAGCCACCACCACACCAACGGGTGGCGGAAGCTATGCGGAACGTAAGACCTCGTAGTACCCGGAGCAGCTGTAAAGCTAACGGGGAGGCGGGTCTGTGGTCGCGTACAAACTATAGACTGACAAAGCGCTTGTGTCTGGTCGCGTTGAGGCTCATCTGAGGGGTATCAGGGGATGCCAGGCTTTTTGTCGCATGGCGTGTCTACGAGAGCTTATTGTTGACAGATTAGAATCAACACCTAAAGCAGTAGAATACGCTATCGAGCGTACGATCTGCTTGGTAAAAGACTGTACCATGTATGCAGCAACGCGACACATAGCCTGTTACCCCCTGGTGGGGCCCTCGAAGGGAGAGGAGGGGCACTGCTTGGTAAAGCAGTGTTTTTGCGATATGACGACTCTTCGGCGTCCCAGATCGTGGGAAGTCTGCCGGGGCGGCAGCGTCGGATCTCGCACCATCGGCATCCACAACACGATGTCGCAGCGGTCGACTCGCTCCCGAAGCGAGTCTTGAACGGCTGCCATTCTGCGACATTGGGACAGGCGACCCACGTGTACCCCGCGGAGCAAGGTCGCTTACACCTAGTTCTAGATCTAAAAAGAGTTGACAGGCTATCTTGAGGCCCAAGTGGCGAAGGCATCTACATGGCCAGTGCACATGAACAGTTCTTCACGTGCAGTAAGGCGGACAAGAAATGCGCGGGCACGTCAGATGTCAGATATGCCAGATCCGCGGGAGACGGTCATCAGCTAGGTTTGCTAGTCTCGAGACGATTGGTCGACGGGGGTCCGATCCGGCGCAGACTCATCACGACTTTTGGTACACTTGGATATGCGCTAAGCCTCACATCATTTCTTTCAGCCTGAACATTGCGGAACCACCATTCCCCACCACGTTCACTCCCATCCGCCCTGTTTCAACGGCTCACTCGGCGCGTAAAGCCACCAGCATCACTAAATAAGCTCACGGGTGCTAAAATACATGCGCTTGAGTAACTTCCACCAGTCTGCTCGTCGCGCAATCTCTACCACGACCAAACTTGTCGGGCCTATACGGACGTGATTAGTCTTCGTGTAAATACGCCAAGAACGAAGACTAAGACAGTAACATTTCGGAGTGACCGACGAAAGAGGGGACATGGCATGATATCCGTACAAAGAGACGCAGGGACTATTGCCTGAGGAGGGTTCGGCGTAAAAGGGAGGAAGAAAGGGCTGAAAGTTTCGCGCCCAAGACCCTAAGCGAAACGAGCCTGTATTCTCTCCCATCGATGAATCGATGATGGCCTGATCATCAAGAAGGAAGACAAGGACGAGCTGAGACGTTTTTGTGCTGACAATCAAGGCGCGGAGATTTAGCCACAGGCTACGGGTTACTGTTGAGTCCAGCTCGGTACCGACGAGAACGTTTCCTACTCGCCCAGCTCAGACGCCCTGTGTAGGAAAGAACGCGTCTGGACCGTTTTGCATCGAAACACCTCGCTGCATGGCAGAGGGTGTGGCTGTTCCTTTTGGAAAAGGCGTGGCGGACGAGGCTGAAATCTCGATGCAGTATCGCGGTGAAGTAAGAGTCAACAGCTCTCCACCGTCCACGCCACCCGCAGTCTGAGACAGCATGAAAGCACGTGGAGACAGACCAGTCGAGACGCTTGCTCGCACTGACAGCTGTATTGAGCACATAACCCCCGTTTGGCCCTCTCTTCGTCTTTCCCGTTCCATCGAAAAAGCGCGCTAGAGGGGGAAAAAGCAAGCTTCTAGTCACCTCTCTCTCCGCTCGGTGCCTCTCAAACTCCTAGCTCTGCTCGCGAAAAGAAAAAGCAGCATGCTAGTCGCCCCGAGGGGAAAGTAGGGTCTTGAACCTTGTTTCCCTGTCGTCACATCTCGTTGTAAGGTACCGAGCAGGCGTAGTCTGGTCAGTTTCCCGCGGAAGCAGACACCCTGAACCTGGCTAACGTTTGTCGCTGATGGTGGTGGGGCCAATCCCAATACGGACGCGTTGCTTCTGATGGAACTACGGTGGGTATGGGATGCTGATCGTTACGGGCGATCGGCGGTGCTTTTCTCATCGTTCGTTGATTGCGACGATGCGCTATTCTTTTGGAACTGGGGGGTTCAGGTTTAACCCCTTGATTGGTGTTGAGGACGTGTAGGGGTGCGTGTGTATATATGGAGGGTACTTTTCCCTTGTAGATGATCGCCATCCAACCATCAGCTTTTATCACTCTCATCAGCTTATCTGATTCAACAACCTCTCTACATCTTCTACAAGTCTCACCCACACCTCAACGACTTTTCCAACTGTTATCTATACAGCAGCCAAACCATACATCACACACTGAGGTCTCACAACCTCGCCAACCAAACAACCACCACACACATCATCAACATGCCATCAAAATACTTGACAACGCTTCCTCCCTGCCCGGGCCCACCACCAAACCGACCTCTTCCCCCGCTACCCTCATAACGCACAACACACACTTGTGCGGCAAAGGGACTGAGTGCGACATCGACACCCTCTTTTTTGTCGAGTCGATAGGCAGCAGGAGAGCAGAATACCCAACACATGTACGATTACGAACACCGATACGAACATGATACCGAAGTCGCGACTTCAATCTGGAAGGAATCGCGCGATAAGATGGGAGAGGGGTTTGATTCTGAAGACTTGTTAAAGTCGACATAACTCGTTGTACGAGCTTCTATTCTATGGAGAGCAGTTTGAGGAGAAAGGACGGGTATGACAGTAGCTTAGACAGCGAACACAACCTCGTTCAATTCAATGATGAAGTTTCATTCACTACAACATGCAATCTGCGCATTCTCTTCCGTGACAGTTGCGCAAGATGTGTAACAGCTAATCACCAACACGACTTCGCCTACCCGCCACTGTCAGTCTGCATTCTCTACCGTACACAGTGCACAGCGTCTTTTCGCGACAAGTCCACAAGAAGTGCGTATCAAGTGACTACGCAATACAGCCTCGCACCCTACCCACGATCTCCACGCCAGATCCTCTGTCATACAGACAGCATACCGCTCTTTGTGACATCTCCGCATACTATACGTATCAAGTGACTCCCCATACAGCCTTGCTTCCCACCCCTACCCTGTTAGATCCCCAAGCGCACATGCCACATGCGCGATGATCTGCTCCAGTATGTCGTGCAGCCTCGCCCCACCCCTACCCCCAGCTTATCAGATCTTCTAGCCTCCAGCTCACCGATCCAAGAGATCAGCATGGCGAACACCCTTCAACGGACCGGGACGTGTATCTTGGTATACTACGGCTATCCAGCTGGAGTAATATTAACCGGCGGAAGCATGTAGCCTACGAACGAAGGAAGCTGGGGAGGAAGAAGGAACGAAGAAAGCTTGGAAGTGATCACATGCGGAAGTTGACTATTCCCATTTCGTGTATCACGAACACCTGGGCATGCAGCCTAAAAGGGAAGGGAAGAAGGAATGGTAGAAGTGATCACATGCGGATGTTGGTATCTCCCATTTCGGATACTATGGCAATTATCCTAGCTGGTTCTTAGTTTCCGTGTTCACACCGATGGGAGTGAGCGATCTAGGAACGAAGGAAGGGAAGAAGGAACGTTTGAATGGTCACATGCGGATGCTGCTAATCCTGTTTCATCTACTACTCCAACTACCCCAGCCTCGTCTTGCTTCCCATGTCCACCGATTGGAGCATGAAAGGGAAAAGAACTACCCCAAATGATCACATGGGGATGTTACTATTCCCGTTTCGATCAGCATGCCGAATGCGGCATGTTCATCGGCAGGACCAGGCAGAGGTCTACTAACGAAGGACGAGAAACGTCACCTCCCCCACCGCTCCTACCCCGCCGAATCAAAGAAGCAAACCCGAGGAAGCGCATGCAGATGATACTATTCCTATTTCAGCTTACTATGCTAACTGTTTTGACTTCGTCTTACTTTCATGTTCACCGGTCGAAACATGCAGTCTAAGCAGGGACAAGAACAAAGAGCGGTCAAAGCGGCCACATGGGGATCTTGAGATTCCCATGTCGATCATCTGCCATACCGAAGGAACGCTTCAGCGCGCTTGTGCAGATCCTGCTACTACCTAGGTAACAGTGGAGCTAACGCACCAAGTGTCCTGACCTCGACTTATTTTCTCATATTGATAGACGTTGATAGACGGTGCTGGAAGCATGCAACCTCTAAAGCAATGGAAGAAGAAACATTCGGATAGTAAGATGTGGATAATGCTATTCCCTTTCCATCTTGCTACATCAGATGCTTCAACTCCGTCTTACTTTCTCCTGTTCACTGATGGAAGCAGACATCCTGTGTACGAAGTAGAGAAGAACGTTCAGTTGTGACAGTGCACATGATGCTATTCCCGTCTTGTCCACAATACCATCTGCCATCTAACCTTGGCAGGAAACGCTACTTTCCACCTGGGAACACTAGCCCGTTATCATGTCTCACCTTCTCCATAACCGCCAACGTATCTCTGCTATGCTGCTCCAACCTCTTCAACGCAGCCTCATCCTTTTCCTCAATACATCTCGCAAACTCCCTCGCCTCCTCCACAAGATTCAACTTCTCAGGCTCCTTCACACCCGGCACATCCTCCCTCGTCTTCTTCTTCGGGTCCCAGAAGGTAATCTTGTTGATATCCGTAATGGTAGGTACGATCAACGTGCCCTTCTCCCCGTAAATCTCAGACGGAGCGTCGGAGTTGTAGATCTTGCTGTGGCAGAGATGGACTGTGAAGGTAGGGTAACTGAGAATGAGACGGCCGCCGCCGTCAGCACCTGTGGCGATCTTGACAGGGAAGTATTGCGATGAGGTTGGCGCGCCGAAGAGGTCAATGGCGGCTGCGACACAGTATACGCCCAAGTCTACAAGCGCACCACCGCCCATCTCCAGGTTGAAGATGTTGGGGACTTCGCCTTGGAGTACCTTTTCGTAGCGGCTGCTGTACTGCGCGAAGGTTATGGATGCGCCGTAGAGCGGGCCTAGGTCAGAGATCTTTGATTTCAAGAGCTTGAAGTTTGCTTCTTGGATGTGGCGGAAGGCTTCCACCAGGACCACCTTCTTCGACTTCGCTAGTGCGAAGAGCTCGTCGAGTTCGGCGACGGTGCTGCACGATGGCTTCTCGAGGATTACATTTTTGCCCGCGTTGAGGAGCTGCTTGGCTTGCTCGTAGTGTAGGATGTTGGGGCTGGCGATGTAGACCGTGTCGATCTTATCTTGGGCAAATGCATTCAGGTCGGTGAATGTGGTGATTTGCTTGTCGGAGTATTTGGATGCGAACTCTTTCGCGGTCTCTTCTTTGCGCGAGTAGACGGCGGAGAGGTTGTATTTGCCTGTTGCGTGTGCAGCTTCCACGAAGGAGTGCGTGATCCAATTGGTTCCGATGATTCCGAGATTGATCATGTTGGCGGTGTTTGTTTGACAGATGATTTGGGTCTTCGTTTTGAGAAGGAGCTGACCTGGTATAAATACGTCGTTCGCGTCGAGGGGCAGTCGCGTTCAACCCCACTAGGAAGCTTCAGCTCCAGCTGCCAGTGTGATGTCATTGGCCGACTGCTCCGACTGCCCAAAGCGGCAGTAGTTGGCAAAACTAGACACTAGGGGCAAAGGTCAACGGATGAGTAAACAGTAGGCTTGATCAAATTGGTATTGTATTGCAGGTTACTAAATGCAGTCATACTATAGGATAGCCTCAGTGCTGTTGCGCAAAACTAGAGTTCCTGAAGAGGGTATCATGCTGCGACCATGTGTCGTGTCGTTGAAATGTATCATACCATATGCGTGAAAGAGAGGTGCATCTTCGTTCCATCCCGGCATCGATCGAAGCCGTGTTGGATGACGATCATAATGAGAAGGAAAAAGTGCAGGACCAACCGTACGCCGAAATCAAACCCCAAAACTCCGTACGCTCAAAGTCGCATACTTGAAAATGCAATGACGCTGACAGTACTGAAAAGGAAGTACTCATGTGTCGTTTATTCAGTCCTCCCATATAGTGTCGAGGTCCAGGTCGACGCGTCGCTCAGCTCCGCAGACACTCCATCTCTTCCGTGAGTCGCGCTTGCCGAAGCCGAGACTGCGCCCACGGCTTTCAGGCACGTCTAGGCTGGACCTCCTGGCATCTCCGCCGTCTTCACGGTCCGCCGCAGCCTTGAGCCGCCGCAGGCGATCAGCCTCTATGGCTTCTTCTTCTGCGTCTGGGCTGTCTTCGATGGTCTCGAGAGACGAGATGGAAGGGCTGCGGGAGCGCATCGAGGTCGGGGTGGATGGCACGGACGAAGAGGCATGGGACATGGGGTAGTTCTCGTTGAACCTGGAAGGTGCGAGGAGCGGTGAGGAAGCAGTGGAGGTGGGCGTGCTGACAGAGGGGGTGCTCGTGGGTGGTGCGCCAAAGGGTACAGTGACCTGATAGAGCGGTGAAGCTGGTCGGCGTCGCCGGGAGAGCGAGCCTGTGCTGCTGTGGAGGCTCGACACGGTGGTGCCAACGCGCGGCGTGAGTTCCAGTTCGGCGTCCTCTGATATGTCGCACACGCTCGGTACACCCTCAAAAGAGCCGATGGAGGCTGGACGAATACCCGAGCCGTACCGCTCCATGGTTCCTACTGAGTGCGGGCGTGGCTCCAGTGCCCGTGGGCTGCGGGTCCGCTTGGGGGAGCGCAGAGGAGAAGCCGGGCGGGCGAGCGGCATCGGGGCAGGCGAGAGCATCAGATTGCCGGAGGGTTGCATGACTGTAGGCAGCGAATGGGCCCGTGTCATAGGCGGCGCATTCGGCAACGCAGACCCGCTCTGAGAGCGGAGGTGAGAGCGCGAGTAGGGCGAGCGGTTCCGTGGCCGGGTGGTGAGGGCTGCCATAGACGTGAGGGTGTCAGGCTGGGGGTCTGTCTGGGAGCGCGGTGTAGAGGGCCGGCGCGAGGTCATGCTGTCGTCGGACGCGTTGCTGAGCTGGCGGGCGAGCGTGTTGCTTTCTCCCATGGCGGCGGCAGAGGGCGGGCTTGAGCGTGAGCAGGATGCGTCTTCTGCAGCGGGCTTTGTAGGAGCCGGTGCCTTCTTCGGGCTCTTGAGAGGTATCGGGCCTGTATGGGCGCTCGCGGTGGGCATGGACTTCAGGCGTTGGACAAGATCGTCGTGCTGCAGATCCTCATTCACACTCAGCGGCGGCGAGAGATTTGAGGCAGTCATGGCGGCGGGCAGCGAGTATACATAGTCTGCGCTCACGCCTAGAGAGTATGGACTGGAGAGGCCGAGGTGGAGCTAGGGAGCGCAGGGGAATAGCGTGGTGCCCGTGTTGCTCTGGGCGGTGGACGCACGCTGGACCTTGCAGCGTTTCAGCCGCCGGAAACTGACTTTGAGCGCGCGCTGACTGGCTGGCGGCGGCCAAGGTGAGCAGCGACAAATAAGAGCGACAGATAGTGTGCGAGGACGACTCTGTTGGAGCCCGGAGAGTCAGAGCAGTGCACGAGGACGGTCACGATGCTGCTGCCCTGCGACGACAGAGGAGGGAGGGGCCGCGACGTTGTTGGTACCTGCCGC
The DNA here is from genome assembly GCF_024043145.1 of Alternaria conjuncta. Taxonomy (NCBI): domain Eukaryota; kingdom Fungi; phylum Ascomycota; class Dothideomycetes; order Pleosporales; family Pleosporaceae; genus Alternaria; species Alternaria conjuncta. Next base: position 1,138,500 of record NW_026250092.1, on the reverse strand, counting down.
CGAGATTGCCGCTATCGATCTGGGGCAGTCGCGACCGCCTCCATAGGCAAGGGCTCCCAACAATGCCGCCACCCTGCCATGCAAACAATACAATGTCCTCTGTTTGCTACACAGCCGCCCCATTGACACTCCCTACACATTAAACTGTCATCACCACGCCCGGCACCGTCGCTCGCCACACCTCTCTCCAGCCGCCATGTTCCCTGATCAGCGCCGGACAGGACTCTAACGGACCCTGAAATTGCCTGCAGCTGACTAGCGCAACGTCTCCACCGCCCAAGACGACAGGCACAATCCAATCACGGCCGGTTCTCGCAAATTAAGACGCTACCCGGGGCCGAATTGGGACCTCGCTGCTAAATGTGGATGCCTCAGGCTTCAATCCACGACGGCGTGGTTATTTATGCCTCTTCCCCACTTAATCTCTCGCCCACGCCCGTGTATTGCTTGCATTAACTTCACCACCATTGTCCATGCTGCGCAGGGGTTTGATTATCGATAATGAATGCGCGATCTTAACGCTATCGATAAGCCGCCTCTCTGGCCGTACTCTGACCTTTCCCTTGCATATGGAAAAACCTCTGTAACGACAGTGGACTCTCGAAGGAAACAGGAGCCATAAACACACACTGACTCGCTACCTGGGTTCTGATGAGACAAACTGATGCTCTTAGCCGAGGCTCTCTCCTATCCGAATTTACAGTTTGGCAACCAGGAGATGAGGTGTCTAACAGAATGCGCAGGCGATAGCTGCCACAGGCGGAAGCCAACAATTCCCACCACGCAGTCCGCAATGATCCCGCTAGCCGACCGACAGAACGCACCACAATTCGAGTCACATTGCGTACTCCACGAAAGCATGCTTTGAATCGCAGCGAGCTCGGGGTGTCCTTCCGGTTCGACCGTCAGCAATATCTTGCCCGTCTGGGGATAAGCTTAGACAAGATACTTGAACTCGTAGTCTTGTAGAACGCAACCTTCATCCATCTGATCTCAGTTGCCTCGATGACAGGGTCCCGTCTTGGTTGTCTTGGATCGCTCCACGGCCTTGGTCAACGCACCCGTGACGACAGATGAGAAAGGCTGCACGTTGTCTGGATTGCCGAATGTGAATACAAAAGAGATGCTGCAGTCATTTCCGATCGTGTGAGCCTCGGGCTTGTACAAATTGATGACGATGTTGAATGATTCATCAGTAGGCAGCTGGAAGTTGGAGAAATTATTGCGGGCCGTGCTGTGGTTGTACGGAGACGCGCTCAGATCGCTGAGGGAGCAATTTGTGACGATGGCCCGTAGGACGGCCCAAACGATGAGGAGTCACCCGTGACTTCCTCAATTCAACGACACAAACGATGCCAAACAGTCGCTTCAAGGGAGGAAATCAGAGGGCGAACGTGGGGCAACTCGCTCACCGTTGCGAACACGACACTATAAAGCCTATCACGATCATCCTCATCACAAAGGGTTAGTTGTACCGCTAAAGAAGTCTGACAATGAGCGAAGTGATGCCTTCACGTCCTGTTGACAGAAGTTACAAGGTGGAATTCAGTGGTATAACTATCGCCCGACGTGCTAATGCAGTGCAGCACGCTATCGCCATTCTTCACAGCCGACGACGCCCAGTGAGACCGAGTATCAGTGCTGCAAGCGAACCACCGAATACTGGCCGTGTCACTGATGGGAAAGGGAAATCTGAACTGAAGGGTACACCGAGTATAGTCGGAATGAAACAATGGCTACAGCAGATCGGTCACTCGGTATGTCTCGTAAGCAGTCTCTGGAGCTGTACTGACAAAGAAAGACTGCCGAAATTGACGACCTCAACATCATTCACGTCACCGGCACCAAGGGCAAAGGCAGCACCTGCGCATTCATCGAATCTTTTCTCCGGGCTTACGGAGAAAGAACCGGATGGCCAGCCAAGACAGGTCTATACACTTCACCACATCTCATCTACCCTGAGGAGAGGATTCGTATCAACTTCAAACCCATCAAGAGAGACCTCTTCGCAATGTACTTCTTTGAAGTGTGGGGTATCCTGTCTCAAGAGCCTGGAAGGTTACCTCGCTATCTCCAGCTCCTCGCCTTAGTATCGTTCCACGCGTTCATCAAAGAAGGCGTAGAGGCAGCAGTATTCGAGACTCACCACGGAGGCGAATATGATGCTACGAACGTGATAGAACATCCTGTCGCAACCGTGATAACCGCCCTTGGCATGGACCACGTCCAGCAGTTAGGACCCACTATCGAAGACATCGCCTGGCATAAATCAGGAATCTTCAAGCGCGGGGCCTATGCTTTCTCGTCCCCCCAGGAACCCTCCGCTGCTGATATTCTCCGGAATCGCGCATCGGAGAAAGGCATCAACATCCACTCTATCGGAAACGATCCGGACCTTCCAATAGACATGCCGCAGTTGAAGCCAGATGTTCAGCGTACGAATTGTTCGGTTGCGCTTGCTGCTGTACGCTGTTTTCTCGGATATAGAGCTCCCAAAGACCTTCCGTTATTATCAGATGTGGATGTTTCGCAGGCTATAAGCCAATTCTCATGGCCTGGGCGCTTTCAAATCATTGTCGATGGGGTATTAAGCTGGTTTCTGGACGGTGCGCACAACGAGATGAGCGTTAGCAAAGCAGCGGAATGGTTCATCGAGAACTCCCAGGGAGAGAAGTGCGTGACCAGCCGGGCCACATATCCCCGCTAATCACTGACGCTATTAGTGCATCTCCCGTACGCATCTTGGTCTTCAGCCAAACATCGAAACAAAGAGATGCGAAACTAGTCCTCGAACGACTGGCCGCTGCCCTCAGCCCTATTCACATCGATCATGTCATCTTCACTCTTTACGATCCACAGCAGGACTTGGACTCTCCAGCAGGTAAATTCCTCTTTGTGCTTATAAAGCTCGCCCGCTAACTGCGACACAGCTGTGGTTGATGAGTCGGAAGATGCTTTGCAACAGGCGTTCGGCGAGATATGGTCGAGATACCACCAGGATAGCCGCATAGTTTACGAACTAAGCGTAGAGAAGGCTTTGGATGCTGCTAGAGAGCTAGGGACGGAAGCTGGTGGCATGCAGACTCTCATCACTGGAAGCCAACATCTAGTCGGTAGCGCACTATTCTCGATAAACAGATGTGCGTCAACGAGAGACCGTCAATCCTCTCAACGCTCACCGTAATCGGGCGAACAGTGCACTGAAACAATTTGGAACGGAACCAGGTATTGCTAGGAATTCGCTCTCTTAACATTGACAAAAGGCTCTACAGCTACTAAGCTGCGAGAAACTAGCGAGCAATCCTACAAATGAGTCTTACCGCTAGCTACAGAAGATACCACAACCATGTACACCCACTTTCATCCTCATACGGCTCATAGCCTACCACTAGAAGTGGTTAGGACCAAGCGGAACACCCAAAGCGTTCAGAAGAACCATGACAAGCGAAATACCAAGCTTTCCAGGCGAGCCAGCATCCAGAAGATCCAAGAACTCGTTGCGGATGCTGCAGCCCGAGATGGGAACACCGTTGAACCTGTCGGTGAGGTAGTTGAGGACATCACCGGTGCTAGTGGCAGCCTGGGTGAAGTGCTCGCCGAAAGAGTCTCGGACGTATGTGATGGAAACGCCCGCCTTGCAGAACTGGTCTACGAGCGCATCAGTGTCAGCGATTGGCGAGATCTCATCCTTCACGGCCTTGTATACGAAGATCGGCATGGATGGAGTGCCGTGAAGACCCATGGTCGCTCCAGTCCTGATGGTGTTTTCCGCGATAGGGTCTGTGAAGATTTGTAAGTCAGTGTCATCGTCAGGATTAATGTTTCTCACGGGGGGTACATACCATCGAAGATCGCCTGTCCTTGCTTGAAGTACGTGAAGATATCCTGTCCCGCGTACGTCTTCACGTCGGCGTAGAAGCACTGGCGACCAGCTTGGTTGAAAGCATCAGCCTTCTCTGGCTTGAGGCTGTCTTGGACATACTTTCCGAAATCAGGATACGCGTTTCCCAAGCCCAAGAAGCCGGCAGCACTGAGACCAGCGAAGAGTCCCTTGTTGATGGTGTTGAACACATTTTCGACATTGGGAGTTACACCGCCGATGGCCATGCCAACAAAGGGGATCTCTGGGGCGTAGTTGGCTTGGAGTTCGGCGGCCCATTCGGAAGCCAAAGCGCCTCCACTATATCCCCACATCTGGACCTTTGCAGAAGAGTCGACGCCGGTGGTGGCGCCGGAAGCGAGCGCCGCACGAATGCCATCGAGAGTCGCGTAGCCTGCTTGAAATCCAGCGACGAAAGTGGACTTGGGTCCCTCCCAATCTGGCGAGTTGACAATCCAGCCTTGGTTGAGCGAGGCAGCAATGAGGGCGGCTTCAATGCCTCCGGTTCCGGCATATGTGGTGTTGGACTTGGTTTGAAGAGTGTAAGACGGTGCGCAGTTGATCTCACCACCGCTGTCTTCAGCGACCTGGTACGAGAGCAGCTTCTTTGAATCCGCGTTCTTTGGCACCATCACCGTAGTGACTGTGGCCACCGGGTTTCCGAGCGAGTCAGTGGTCCTGTAGAGCAGTTGCCAGGCACCCTTCAAGTTGAGAGGAATGGTTTGAAACAGCGAGAGGGCGCTGGGTACTGGTCGGCTTCTCAAGATAGCACCAGGTTTTGCAGACTCGAAGCCAGCAGGCGGTGTATAGAATGGATCATCAGAGGGAGGGATGGGAGCGCTGCCTCCAGCTCCAAGGAGTGAACCAAGTAGACCAGGTCTGGGAGCGGCAGCAGTGAGTCCGACGAGCGCAAAAAGCGCGGCCTTGATGGCAGAAGTCCTCATGTTGGAGTGAATGGGATGCGATGCGTGAGAGAATGTGATGATAGCGATGTCTTAATGTGCGCAAGAACATTCCCCTTATATGTCCATCTCTCCCCTTCCTGTTCAAACACCTAAACAACAACCTCTGGCCTTAGGTGTCAAATTCCGTTCATGTCGTCACATGAGCATCTCGAAAGCTACACGAGCATGGTCGACTAACGACTGGCCGATTGGTTGCCTTCTATTTAAGAGCCCGACTAAAGGCATGCCGATTGGTCGTGACGGCCAAGTTCTACCATCGGACAGGTACGGCCATTCATACGCAAGCTCGGAGCCTCGGTGTCGAATTTAGCGCCCGCTGCGTCGGGACCTGTAGACGAATGCGAAAGCTTATTTTGATTGTCAGGAACCACGAAAGCTCCACTCTCGACTGCGTTCCTCTCTGGAAAGAAGACCGTGAGTGGGTCTGGCCTGTTCGATCCTTGGAAACATCCATGAATTCCGGCGAGAACGTCGGAAATACCAAGATACTAGCCAGAGCTTATGTCCGCCACCAATCGGTTGACAGCATGGGCAACGACATGTGAAATCGTGACTACGAAAGTCGAAAGATTTGACATGGAATCTGGGGAAGATCCCCACGGGGAACACGCTACCCCTGGGAAAAGATGGAGACGGTGGTGTTGAGCGGGGTATGTGGTACCAAGATGTTTGACCAGCACGTCTTTCGAAGAACTAATGTGTTCAAAATCATACCATGCCCATATTACTCCGCAGCTCTTTGCGTCATTTGAGCAATCTAGCCCGACCTGAACGCCTATTCAAGAGCCACTCCGGAGAAATGCGAGAGAAACCATGTCGTGCCAATACTTCTCCGCAATCTTGTGCATCATTTCAGCCATCTAGCCTGACCAGAACGACCCGACCTTCTTTTTCTCCTTTTGTCCGCTCTCGTTGTTTCTCCAGAGTGAGAAGTACGAACGTCACGTGGCATGGTTCAATGATCAGTCTCCTGCCCGCGCTGGGTTTGCATATTCTGAGAACCCCTAAAGGCTAGGTAGACCTCATCAATCGCCACGCAGAAAATGCTGAAGTGTCTTCTCCAGGGGCGCCACCACCCCTTCAAAGACTGCCTGTTGGAAAGCCTCATCGTCAAGACTGGATTCTTTTCGATTGAAATCGCATCGAATACATCGCCTGACCGCTTCCACGTAATGTGTGGGAGCATTGAACTCGATATCTTCATCAAGTAGTCTTTCAGCCGTGCACCACGTGACACCTGGCGTACCTGCGCAATCTTGGTCTTGGGGAATTTGCAGCTCTTCGATTGGGTTGCCATAGATAAGCTCGATGAGCACTAGACCGAGCGTGTAAAGTGTCTGGTTTCGTATGACTTTTGCGACTGCTCGTTGGGTGTCATGTGGCTGGATCGTGCATGCCGATGACAAATTGCGATAAACGAACGGATGATCGTAGAGTGCAGACAATGGTACACCTGGACGATGAATAAAATATACGTCGTTGTCACTCCAGTGCTCATCCAGCCACGGTGTCCTGTAGAGTTGGAGTACACTCGACGCCAAGTCTACTGCAATTCGAAGCTTATCCTGGAGTCTCAGTGGCCGCCCGATATTTGTGTGCTTGGTAAGCACTTGCCGCAATGAGTACGCTACCCATTTTTGCTGATCAGAGCCGCTTGACGCCTCCAGTGGATAGATTCCGTGTTTTCGCTTGTCATCGTCGATCAAGTAGCCAATACATAGGTCGTGTTTTGCATCGCCAAGCGCTCCGACTGCTTTACACAAGTCTTCTATATGCGTTGGTGTGGAACTCATACCAGATGTACTTGAGTTTTCGACAAGCGTGATGGTGCTGCTGCTGCTCGATCGAGACTCAGTCTGCATGAATCTGACCGTTTTCGGGAGCTTGGGCGAAGTGAGAGCTCTATGCATGTATGGCGGGGGTGGCTTTTTGTCGGGCTGGTCGGCGATGTACCGGATGTCCGCTTCAGTCCATTTCCAATAGTTGCATGATATTGGTTGCGGTGACGCCGTCACAGTTTCGTTTGTGAATACCACACGAAATGGCGTATGATCCAGCGCATCATCTCCTTGCTGCAGTTTCTGATTTCGACTTTCCAATCGCAATTTGACTGCATGACCGCTGCAACCGCATCGCAGACCCGACTTTAGAGTTTCGTACAAGGAGCGTGCATACTCTTGTAAGACACGAAAGTTGGGACACTGGTTTGATTTGGATTTCGTGCGCGACGGTTCCAGTTCGAGAGACTGCTTGGTGAGGCTGGACAGATACTGGTTGTGCGTTGTCAGATCGTTGAGTTGTTCTGTGTATTCCGATTTGCTAAGCCCAAACTTCAGTCTGTTGAACTCTTTCTTAAACAGCTTGAGGTCTGAGAAAGGAGGCTAATCCAAGTCAGTTCGTGTTCTTCGTGAATAGCATATTGCTGAGGCGGACTGACGACTGGGCCAGTAAACAAACGGCGAAGAAGTGGATCAAGTCGGTCCGGACGCATTTGCTTTGTAGTCTGTGCGTCGACAAGAACGCAATGCCACAGTCGCCGCACTAGGTATGAGAAAAGAGGAATAATGACTTACCTTGCCGTCAGGTGCCAGCGCTAGTTTGTCCATAATCTTTTGTAGCGCTCCTGCCATGCCCTGCACATTGGCCAAGTACACCTCATACGCGCCGCGTAACCTATCTTTCAAACACTGTTCGATGAACTCGTCTTGCCACTCTTCACCGCCTACATTCGCCAACATTCCTGCCATTCTATCAATCCTGACGATTCCTGTAAGGAGATGCTCAAGGGTGTTGACAAATGTGGCCTTCTCCGAGTTGATTCGAAGTAACAAGAATCTCACTTCGGATTTGAAGTGCCAGAATCGTTTGGCTGTGCTGACACCCTGCGCATAGTGCTCCAAAGCTGAGATAATAAGCGGCAACGCTCCAAGCACAATGCCAGCGACCTCGAGGCCCGACATTGTGGTGAGCAAGGAACTCGCGCGATAAGTCTAAGAGAAGCGAAAAGGTTTGTGAAGCTGCTCAACTGTTTCTTGCTGATCCAGATCGATGTTGTCATTAACAGTGGAGGTCAGCTGTGCCGGTCCAAGGCTGCGCTGCACATGGGTGCCCGCAAACGTGGCCCCCACTTCCACGTTCGTCATGCAGCAACATTATCCGGAAGCTCTCAGGCTGGACGCTTCTCAACGGAAACTATCGACTCTCTCATGATTTTCCTCTGCGCGTTATATCAAATCTATTCAGGACCGCTCTGATGCCTGACTTTTGATCTTTCGAGTACCGCGAAACATCCGCGGAACGTCACCCGCAGGGACCACACCCCACAGAGACCTTCGACGATCACAGTTGGCTGGTAGCAACTCCACACACTTCCGAACGATCATCCGGTTGTATGTCCTGGAATAGCCCTCGACTTATCCTTGACAATCGAGCATACGTGGAGTATCGCATCAGGTCGAAGCATCGAACATGGCGACCCAAGCAGCTGAAGTGCTCGTCGCAGCGGCATCTTCCCGTGAGGAAGTCACGAAACCCGACGATCTTTCTTTGGTAGCACTCAATGTCCACTACTGCCTAAGGGACTTCCAAGCAGTGTGCAACAAGCTTTCAAGCGCCCAATCAAGCATAAAGGCCAAGCTCCCGCTAGCTACCCTGAAAGATATCTTTGGTGGATTCAGGCTATGGTCGTCGAATGTAGGTGCGCATCGTACGGGAAGAGGCTCTCTCGGCTACAAGCTTCGTGAAGCATCTCACATACGTGACCAAGTTATTCAGCTTGTCCAGGGTATGAAGGCTGTCCTGAACGAGGTGTTGGAGATAGTGACGGGCCAGCGACCATCCTGGGAAGATATGTCTGATTCGGAGTCAGATACGGAGGAAGATAGTGCCAATGGCCTTCAAAAGCCGGATACAACGGAGCTTGCCCAACTTGCAGCTGAACTGAAAGAGACGAATGCCTGCCTCATGCGGCTGTCAGTCGCCATTCGAAATCCAGCTCCGCATGATCAATTCAAAGAATCCGCGCACATAGATACGGCTTATTACGAACCGTTCGACATCGCTCATGTCCGTGGAAAATTTCCCAAGGCGCCAGAGTATCTCACGGCCCGGCTAGGCAAAGCCATCTCGCGTCGCCGACAATACCTACGTTACCGCGATGATCACTCGAAGAAGTACAAGCAAGGCCTAACAAGAAGAGGCACGCTTCCAGACATGGGAGCGCATCGTGAAGTGGAGAGTACAGTAGCATCTTCCTTGCCACCAGCTGTGAAGGCTAGCGTCAATATTGCCGATCTTGAAGAGGAAGACGAATACGATGAAACGCAGTCTGTCACTTCTTATGCATCCTCCGGTCATGATCCGGAGAAGTTACGTCCACCGCCCTTGCCGATGGAAGGCCGTGGCGGCGAGCCTTTCGTATGCAAACTATGCTTCCGCTACACTGCAGTTCGACATGTCAAAGCCTGGCAGAAGCATGTCTACCGAGACCTGCAACCATATGTGAGTTGCTCATGACGTTCCAGTGTGACCGACTAATAACCCGCAGTTATGCACCGTGGAAGATTGTGAAATGCCCGACCGGACATACGAATCAAGACACGAGTGGTTCCGTCATGAAACTCAGATGCATCGAAAATGGTGGCAGTGCGTCGATGGTTGCGATAAGCCGTTCCAGTCTTCTTCTAGTCTCCGGGAACACATCGCGCATGAGCATCCGTCGCTTGCAACTGGAGATCGTGTTGGACAACTCGTTCGTAGCTGTGAGAGGCACCGTAGTATGACTGCCAAGGCAACCTGTGTGCTGTGTCTGGCTGAAGTCTCTTCGTTGACGATGTTGCGGCGTCACGTGGGCAAACACCTGGAAGAACTGTCGCTGTTTGCGGTGCCTGCACACGTCAGCGAAGACCAAGAGGATAACGAAGATCCGGAGAATAGTGATGAAGGAGGAGAGGCAGGTGGCAGTCAAGGGTCGCTCACAGACTCATCAACGAGCTCACCGGCGCTGAGTATCATTGAGTGTGGGGTTGATGGTTGTGAGGCGACGTATAAAGGCTTGGGAAAAGCGCAATTTTTGGGCTTGCATCGTGCGCGCGAACACTACGGTCCGGTTTCGTTCTGTTGTGAAGACCATCTACGACAGTATATCAAGTCCGCTCTATGAGTGTGGCTCGAAGTGGTACCTAGACGTAGCATCAATGAGAAGATCGCGCACTCCAATAGCATAAAGGAATATATAGATGAGTATTTCAGATTTGGCAGAGTCGATGCCGACTTGCGCTCGGCATTTCATTCTCGGTCTACGTACAGAGACCATGGGCGTATTCCATCCCAGGCCCCTGCCATCTTGTCGCTACGTAAACCTTCCAGTATTGCGAAACCAGTTTCCAACTCTTGCATTCTCTCTTGCGCATATAGCGATCGCATAGATCAGTCTAGATCTGGAGGCGCTCGACCTTGTCCTTGAGGGTGCGGATCTGGCCCATGAGGTCGGAAGCCTCGTTGGTCGTGATGCTAGCTGCGATGACGGGCCTGGCGACACCGCAGGCGCGGCCGAGAGCCATCTTGGAGGGGACGTAGACGTAGGGAACGTTCTTGTCCTCGCAGAGAAGAGGCAAGTGGAGGAGGATAGCGAGCGGGGAGGTGTCGGCCGCGAGGATGATCAACTCGCTGATACCACGGTTGAGGGTCTTCGTGGCCTCGTTGGCGCCCTTCTTAAGTTGGCCTATGCGAAATCAGTATTTGTCTCGCATGGAGTTCGCACAGCAACTTACGGTAGTGGGTAGCCTGTTGGACGAGGTCAAGGATCTCCTGGGAGAGAGCCTGGTCGGCTTGGGGCCAGGCGGCGCTGTTATCTTCGGCCATTTTGTTGGAGGTTGAGATGCGATGGGGTGGATGGTAGGGTTCACTGCTAAAGCTCGTCCGAAGGAGGATTCCTATAGGGTGTTAGTATGCGACGAGAGTGTAGGTATGCGACCGAAGCTCGTGTGAACGATAACAGTGTCGGTAGGCGACGAGTGTCAAATTCGAGACAGAGAGAGAGATAGCTATGCGACTTACACTGCTTGCTCGCCCGGGTTGAATTGTGGTGAAGGTTGTGGTAATTTGGAAGCTTGGGAAAATCAAAAAGTTCGTAGAGCTGCTAGGATTATTACTTGGCACACCTCACGTGTGGCGCTAGTGACGAACTAGGTATAGGGCAAAACCGAGCGACGTCCAGCTCTTCGCCAACCATCGTCACCACTCCTCGACATCACATCCGCCCCCGTCGCCGCATCCACGACTCCCGTCCATCTCAATAAAGATCTCGACACCCTTCTAGACGTCTCGTCGAATACATACATCACCGCAAAGATGGTCTCCGAACTTTGGTGAGTGAACACGGAGCTCCCTTGTTGAGCATGCAGATAGCTCCAGCTTGCCTCTCTGGAGATAAGCTGGGCATGCGACTGTTACATGAGCATCGGAGGAGCTTCTTCGTCATCACCTTATACGTACAATAGCTAACATAATGGATGCAGCCCCGTCTATGCTGTAAGTCCTCGGACCAACCTCCGCTTCGCCTCCCGACGCGACAGCACCGCGTCGACCCGTCCATCGTCATAGCTAATGAACAACTAGCCCTTCTTCGGCGCGATGGGCTGCACGTCAGCTATCGTGTTCGCCTGCTTTGGCGCGGCCTACGGAACCGCGAAGGCCGGTGTTGGTGTGTCAGCCATGGGTGTCCTCCGCCCTGACCTGATCGTCAAGAGTACGTGATGAACCGCTCGCCAGGTGTCGCAATGTCCAGCACGCAGCTAACACACTTCAGACATTATCCCCGTTGTCATGGCGGGTATTATTGGTATCTACGGTCTCGTCGTGTCCGTCCTGATTTCCAACGGTCTCTCGCAAGAGTCTTCGCTCTTCGCCAACTTCATCCAGCTCGGTGCCGGTCTCGCCGTCGGTCTGTCCGGTATGGCCGCTGGTTTCGCCATCGGTATTGTCGGTGATGCTGGTGTACGAGGAACTGCCCAACAGCCCAGGTTGTTCGTCGGAATGATCTTGATTCTCATTTTCGCCGAAGTTCTGGGTACGTCGCTCGAAACTCAACAAGAAGCTCGCACTAACATATGCCAGGTCTTTACGGACTCATTGTTGCCCTGCTCATGAACTCCAAGGCTAGCGACGCTCACTGCTAGACGATTACGCACGTTCGATTGCAGATACGACAATACAAAACTGCAACACTCAAGCAACGGCATCGATACGCAAAGTCGTTCAGCAATCTACGCATATGACGCGCAATACCCACATGCGCGGCATGTCTCACGTCTCCATGTATTATTCGAACGGACGGACAACGAGGGCTTCGAAGTTGGGAAGCGAGGTGGTAAATAATGGCATCGGTCGAGGTGCACTTGCGATCCATTTGACGGCGTGTATTTTAGGGTCTCATCAATTTCATTCTGCGCTTGTAAACGAAATGCATTGGTTTCATTTAGACAATCTGCGCCCTGATCTTGTTGATGCCTGGACTGACGTGAGATAGCCGTGCGCAAGCTACCAAGTGACGCGACTGCGACCCTATGCCACTCTCAGGGCTGTAGAACGACCTTCGGATCATCGCGACCATACGGACGTCCTGGCGTCCCTGCTAGTTCTGCTGGCTCCCTACATCCCATCTCTACGGCTGCATTCCCACCATACAGTTCGCTGGGCGCCACCGAAGGATAATGTTGCGCTTCCAAGTTCTTCTCGTCGATAGTGCTTTGTGGCAGCTCCACGGTAGCAGCCTGCTCCCGGCGTCTTTTCCTCTTCAGCTTCCATGCTAATAGAGTAACGAGTACTATCAATATAGCTATCGATCCTGCACCGACGCCGATTCCTGCGCGCGCACCAACACTGAGCGCTTGCGGCGTGGTCGAATTGTCTGATCTTGAGGAGGCTGGATCTGCGCTGTTGCTTGGTGATGAGTGTGGGACGGGTGTCGATGCGCTCGCGTTCGATGATGCTGAAGCGTCTGATGTTGGCGCAGATGTTGCGGATGTCAATATCGATGACGAAGTCGAAGATGCAGTCTCGCCCACGGTCGCTGCCAGGGTAAACCGCTTCGTTTCATCACTACAGCAGCTCGGATTCCCACAGCACCAACTATTCTCCCCACACTTCCTCACTGGCGCGTTCTCGTCCTGCCACTACAGTCCATCAGCACCATCAACCACGGTCCAGCATAGACTACTCCACTCACCGTACTATTATTACAAACACTCCCTAAGCACTCAGCACTCTGCCACGTCGGATCCGTACACCCATTTCGCCACCATAACTTCACGTTCGCGTTCGTCCCATCGAAAGCTTCGTAGTTCTGACATAGGCCGTTGCTTTCACATACATCGTCGGCGACGTTTGTTTGGCCCGCGCCTTGGTGGTTGGTGCCGCAGCAGAACGAATCGCGGTCAGGGTCGCTGAGGCAGGGTTGGTAGGATATGTCGGTGATTGGGCTACCGTCGCGGTTGTAGCAGGTGCGGTTTGTGGATGCCATGGGGGTTCGCGGATGGTGTTTAGGTTTGTTTTGACGAGAAGAGAAGAGGCGGATGACGAGAAGAAAGGACGGAAGTGGTCGCAATAATGTGTATTCTTCATCCTTGCTGTGTTATGATGTATTCGTTGCTCTGCAAGGGGCTCAATTTCACGACTTGCCCTCTCACGGGAGCGCAGCCACTGTGCATAACCGCCGGAAGTTTGGTCTCAGCATATGCGGCTCGCCATTGGATTGTTCGTCTGATCTTCAATTCTGTTTCCCTCCCATGCTCTCACGTTCCTGCTATGCGGCGTAGTGCTTGCTTGAAGTCCATGGGGCTCTTTTCATACTGAGATCTGCATTTTGGTATCCGGGTGATCAAGCAAAGACTGGATCGTTAAGAAGCAAGATACAAGGCTTTGGTTACCCCAGCCATACTATTATCTTCTCGCGTCGCACTGTTCCTGCATCGATCCAAGTCCAATAGAGTGCGCCCGCAGACGGTTGGGGCGGAAACCAAGAGCAGACTAGCGTGATTGACCAACATCACGAAGGGCTCCTCCTTGCTTTGCGCAGATCATCAACACACCATGATGTATTAACAGCAATGCGCCTACCAATCGATTTGTTGAGTGATGATGAATTAGGAGACTTCGAGTGCTGCTTGCGTCGTAGATGACCTTATGACGCTGGATCGGGCTAGCTCCTTGGCGATCTTGTCTCCATCCCGCAGCTGCAGGAGTGTCCTCGCTATAACCATCGCCTTTTATCCCAGTACGACTCACCCACACCGTCGCGCGCCCGCATGCAACGACACTCGCTCTAGAAGACATCGACTGGACAAGAATCACACGCGGAGCAAGGGCATCACACGATGGACGTCAAATTCGTTGAGTATTAACAGCCATAAGAAGAAGACAGACTCCGCAAGCACCAGTAACAGTGGCTGGCCCGTGCCGCACATTTCACAAGGCCAGATTCGCTCGTTGTCGACACTCAGAGGCCTGTAGCTTGGAGCCCATACTCTAGCTCGGGGTACTCCTTCTTCAGATACCGGACCATTTCATCATCGTGATACTTCCAATTCGATCCTTCGGGCGGTACAAACCCTTCAATCAGCGCCATTCGTGGTGACTCAAGGCCCAGATGCAGACCGGCGAATATCTGGCCCAGTCGCTGAGGTTGTTGAGCTGTCGGTAGGCGATGTAAAGACACTATCGTAAGATTTCTGAAAAAGATATCGAGCTGATAGGCGATGCCACGAGGAAGGATATAGTGGTGTTTTAGTGAGGGCGCGCTGACGACAGAGACATCGACGTAGTAGTGGCTGAACAAGCCGCGGTCCAACGCGCCGTACATGGTTAGCCTGAACGTAGCAGACTCGACCAGGTAATTGGGATATGGCGGTACGGAACGTAGTCCAGAAGTGTTGAGTGCGATGACCCAGCTACTGGTATCTCCGACACGACGCTGGGAGAGCAGGGTGTTCCTTTCTTTCTCATCTAAGGCGTCTTGACGTTTCAGAGGGAACACGTCGAGGCCTAACGATTCTGTGTCGACCCATTCGGAAGTGGTCATTTTTGTAGGGTGTCGTAAAAGATAACCCCTCTTGTCTATGAATGTCTCATGTGGAAAGACAGAATAGGCGCGATTCCAGGTGATAAGGTTGCTCAGAGAGGTCGATGAGGGCAGTAGCGCTTCGAGAACCGGAGTCATCGCTGTTTCCACGATGTTGACTTCGCTACACTTTCCATCGGAATTGACTCGACTCATTGTTATTCGAAGCTTCTGGGAGGGGTTAGCGAGACACGCGTGGAACATACGAATTAGCTGAGCTCATTCGAACTTACTGAAAGCTCTTTGTCCTCGGGCGTGGGAGTATCGAGACGTTCATAACCATCTTTTTCAAGGAAGGTGCGTAATGCATCAGCATTGGGTCCTTTCTGAACAAGGAGGCTATAAAGCCCATGTTTTCCGCCAGTCTTCACGACCGGCTTTCTCGCCATGAACTCGTACGCGAAATTTCCTCCTATGAGGATATTATTTCGGGCTTGAAGAGCGCGGAACTCGACAGGAGAAGTGACGAAATGCTTCAACCGGTCGTTGATGTTGAATTGAGTGCGCTCCACCAGCTTAACCAAGTCCATGAACGGCTTTGTGGTCTTCCTGAGCGAAACAATATCGGCCATGTCGAGTTGCGCGAGTATGGCATCCTGAACTGGAGCATATCGAGTCAATAAATCCACGATCGGAGGTGTTCTCTTCGGTTGCCACCATAACTTAACTAGCTTAAACAGACTCTTATCTCTTAGAGATACGACAGCCAGGGAAAAGATGAAGATAATCATGGGAGTCAAACAAGAAATGAAGGAGAACATGTTGGCGACTTTCGACGTTGAGTTGCTCGTGGAGGAAGGTTGAGCGACAATTGGGGTAGAGTGTATATTGAGATGATCAGGGGCTTCTATACACAGGAAAGGAGTCTGAGCAGGAGCTGTGGCCTACCAGGCGCAACAGTCTTGCCACTATATTCACTACGCAGCTCATACCTCCGATTCGAGAACCATCAATCCAAGAACAAGAGTGAAGGAGGGCGCTAACCGAGTATACAATGACGCGTTTTACCTTGAGCGACATCGCTACCAAGACAAACGCGATACTCCATCTACATGACCAAAGGCAAACGCAAACTGCGTCAAAGACGTCACAAGTACACTCTCCCCTCATCTTCTCTCACCAAACACGAAGTCACGCTGGAAAGCAAGCGTCTCTCACCTCGGGATTAGCTCCAACCACAGGGTATAAAGTCGTCTCCCTCCGCGCCGTCCCTCCTCCTTTCTCTTCCTATCAACATAGACATTGAGGCAACTTCGGCAATATCCAGACTCTACTATATCTGATTCACTTCGTTCAATTCGAACCGACTTCTATATATCCTTTCCAACCTTAACTTACCAATTTCAACATCAACATCAACACCATGTCCAGTCCTCCAGGAAACCAGCCTTCCAGGCGCGGCGGTGCTTCCTCATCTGGTAGTCCATACAACGCTCCTCGCCACGGTCGAATCCCCTCCCGCACTGGAATCGAGCCCCTGTCCCCGCCTCAAGCCCAGCAGCCTTCTATGCCCAATCACCGCGCTCCACCAACAGTCCACCATCTCCGGGAAGATGAGCCAAACCCCCTCCAACGCTGGAACGGCTCTTCTGTAAGCCCCTTCATGCGCTGGGCCTACGCAGTCACCGATGCGCGAGGTGCCGTTCGCCCAAATTACAACTACGATCCGGACATGAACAACGCGATCTACCTCAGCGAGACCATTGTGAGCACATTTCTACTTCCTCTCCACCCGCACCCACACCTCCAGAGTACCATATACTAACACCACCCCACAGGACGACTTCGACCGCAACCCTTCCCTCGTCCACGAACTCGTCCTCCGCATCGCGAACCCAGACCTCGGCCACCCCTCCATGGATTGGATTCGCGCCAACCGCTCTCTCGTCGACATTCTCCTCTACCGCCACTACCAGCGCTACGGCGGTCTGATGTTACCTCCGACGGCGGCAGCACTCCAGGCCATGCAGCAGCACGAGGCCGCCATCGCTTCCGCTAGAGCCGCTGGTGTGCATCCAGACAACTATCCACACATCATGTTTCCGGCTTTTGGACCGCCGCCGCCGGGTGAGGGCGAGGTGGGCTCGCCTGGAGGGAAGGGTAAGGGGAAGATGACGCCGGGGAAGCCGTCTGGATCGCCTCCGGGTAAGGGCAACCCGTTTGGTAGTATTGGAGATAGGGGTGGGTTTGGACGTGGAGGCGCGAGTGGTGGTGGGGTTTACTACTGAGTAAGTTGTACATCTCCTGGTTGTAGTATGGTGTGTCTGTTGAGGTTCTCGAAGACCTTTGTGACCTCCTGGCTGCAGTATAGTGCTGCTTTGGAGGATCACAAAGAGTTCGAGAACCTCCTGGCTGCTTGATACTGGAACTGTTTGGACGATTTTGATGCAGCCTAGCTAACCTCGAGTAGTTCACCCGAGATTGAGATGGTGGGAAGAAAGACATATAACTTACTACTACGGATACGACTTGAGACGGCTTATTGCTGAGAAGTTATAGTGTGAGATGACTACATGGATTGAAATGAGATGGTTACATACATAGACACAGAGATTGAAAGATGGATATTAGAATATCATTCATATCATTACTATCATATGACCATTACCAGACTTTTGACATCTACAACCCACTCTTCTCGTTCTTCTCATCCCTAACACTAAGAGTCTCAACATTCTCCGCATCGCCGACCTCACGGCCGCCCACGTACTTGCTCTCCTTCATGTTGTTCATAGCATCTTCCTGAGCATCTGCCTTGCGGAAGGTGAGGTAGAAACCGATACCACCGAACATGGCAACAACAGCAACGGAACCATAGTTCCATACGAGAAGAGGGTCCTCAGACAGACTGACAAAGGCCTGGCCGAGAGCGGCGGAGACAGCGGAGGTGGAGAGGGCAACGGCCTGAATGGTGGACTTCATGTTGTTGGGTGCCTTGGTGTACGCGTACTCGAGCTTGGTGATGGAAGCGAGGATCTCGGACATACCGATCAGACCGTAGGGGAAGGCTTGGACCCAGACGGAGATGTCGGCGTTGCAGTCTTTGCGTTCCTTGCTGAGAGCGTTGATGTTGCTGCCGCAGGGTGACATCTTGTAGATGTAGTATTGGATGACGCAGGCTGACACCATGGCGAATGAGGAAAGAGCGAAACCGGCAGTGATCTTCTTGATGGGCGAGAGGTTGACACCAGCCTTGCGGAGAGCAGGGTAGACGAAGAAGTCCATGATCGGGATAAGGATGACGATGAAGATGGGGTTCAGCTTTGAGACAATGTCGTTGGGTGTCTTTCCGAGGTTCATGGTGTTGGCTTGGGAGACAAGGTTGTTGGTCATCTGGTTGTACGCCAGCCAGTAGAGAGGGTACCACAAGAACACCTTGCAAGCGAGAATACCGCGCTTGACTTCATCAACCCAGGCATCGTCAAAGGTCATCCATTCAGGGACAGCCTGGCCGCTGGCACGAAGAGCAGTAGGCTTGATCCTGTCCCAGAAACCATCGTCCTTGAATGTGTTCTTGCGGGGCGACTGCTTGATACCGAGACCGATGAGCTTGAAAGCCTTGCCCATGACAGATCCAGTGGGTGGCGAGAGCTTGTAGTGCTTCTTCATCGTGATGAGAATGATGGGGCAGAGGAGGTAGCAGATAGTGGGTAGCGTGTAAGAGAGCCAGAAACCGACGAAATGCTGGATGGCGTTAGTGAGGTCACACAATGCAGTCTGATTCGGCACATACCTCTGAGTAAACCATGGCGATGGAACCGCAGATAGATCCGCAGTTGATCAGGAAGTAAAAGTAGATGTAGATACGCGCAGTGGTAGTGGCGGGGTCGACAATCTCCTTCTGTCCATTCTTCCTGACACGGACGTAGGCCTTTTGATCCTTGTACTGTTCGGCGATGAGCGGAGAGATGTTACTCTTGAAACCACCGGTTCCGAAACCCATAACGACGAGACCGACAGCGAAGACACCGATGGCGACATTAGGCTTGACGATAACTGCGGGGATAGCAGACATAATCAGAATAATGTGGCCGATAAGAGCGATAAGGTTAGAGTACTGGATGGTTTTGTAACGTCCCCAGTACTCGTCAGCGAGCCAGGCACCACCGAGAGGCGTGATGTAAGACCAGAACTGGTTAAACATGGTGAGACCGGTGGAGGCACGTTGGCCCATGTCCAGAGCACCGGAACTGACGCCCTTCTTCAAGAAACCAGCACCAGTCGTGGAACCAGGAGGCAATGGCTTTTGGATGAAGTCTGGTAAAAGTCAGTGTATGCCCAGATATACGAGCTATTAATCAACTTACTGACGAAGACAGCGCTGGTACCGTAGTAACTGAAGCGCTCAACGAACTCAACAGCAGCCACAGTCCATGCTTGCCACGGGATGCGACCAGCAACCCTGGGAAGAGTCGCCCACTCCTCCTCCGTAGGGAAGGGACCCAAGAGATTGGTGTTCTCATCGAAAGAACCAGTGGAGCTGGTGTCGAGGGGGATAGGGTCCATAGCAGTGGCGCCCTTGGTGATCTCAAGGGACGCCTTGACATTGGTGTTGGCCGCCATTGTGCTGGAGAGAACTTGAACTAAGTTCAGGTAGAACAAAGGTAACAAGGTACGACCGCGAAATTGAATGCGCGGGCGGTGGAATCAAGTAGACGCAACGGGCGATGAACTTGAGTGCCTGCGGTCCAGACAGGTGTACCATGCCCCTCTTCATATACACCCAAGCAAACTCCAAGACCGAAGCTCTGGACAAGAGTTGCACAAGGGTCGCACGCGACTATCGAGCGTGTCCACTCTCGCCATGGCATTTCGTTCGCTCGGTTCCCGCGTTATCACAGCAACATGCACATAACAGCCATCCAAGACCATGGAACGGCGCCTAGTCCGGTCGGAGGATCATACAAACCAGCCCTTCAGGCATACTGCCGCAGTTAAGCGCGTTGGTTAGAGGCATCCAAGGCCGTGGTAGCCCCAGGATCAGGATAAGATAGGAATGAGCAAAGAACCCGGGCGCCAATACGAGCAACCAGCCTTGCTCCATGGGCGCGGCGGAACGTTCGAAAAAGACGTGCCAAGCTGGGCTAAGCAGGAAAAGATAACGCTCAGGGAAGCTTCCCATGGGGGCGCGCAGGACGCGCCAAGCCAGGATCCATCTCTTGGTCTTGTCACCTCCCCTTCTGGCCCTAGTCACGATTGCGACGCGCCTGAATGGATCTAGGATCTCCGCCCGGATGGTAGCCAAGGCCTTGGACGTAGGGTTATCAGTATAAGCGTTTCATCACGGTTACCTCCTTCTGCAATGGATCACGCGCGAGATGATGGCTGATGGGGCGTGGTTGCGACGGGGCGTTGGAAAGTTGGAGAGGTTGGTGTTGAAGCGGCGGGTATAATTGGTGTTCAGATAAACCTCACGCTATCAATCAAGCACGGACCTGCTAGCGGAAAACTGGCGGAAGGCGTGGCGGAGTGATCACCGCACCAACGAACTTCTTTTGATTTGACATCTATGGGTATCTACTGCCGAGAGGATGGAGGTGGTGACATCCACTGAGGCAAATTACTCGCAGCTGCCAAACACCATTTCCCCAAAACTTTTGCCCTTATCTTTCCATGCTCTCGGTCTCACCGAAATCTCACTTGCCGGAAAAACTCGTCTCACTTCCAATCAGCCGTCCCGAATCAGTTGTAGCCATTTCTGGATCCTGCTGGTGGTCAGTGACATGGGCGTTGTAGAATTGATCTGGTGGGTCTCCGAACCTGGATAGAACTCTTCAGCATCAGGGCGAGGCACGTGAGTGCTCGCACCTGATCCTGAAGCTGGTTGTTGAGGACGTGTTGGATGACCTTGGTGAGATGGTGCTTGTCCTTGTTGACTTCCTGAAGAACCACGACCACGCTGAGCCGGTTGTCCTTGATGATACGAGTAGCCACCTTGCTGTGACGGCATCGCGAAACCGCCGCTTGCTCCAGTCTGCGAAGAGTAGTCTTGGTGGGCGCTATACATCATTTGACTACCAGTCCAGCCACTACCATACTGCTGTCCGGGGTTGGTGAATGGCTGCTGTTGGTAAGGGCTTCCAGGATAGCCACCCATAGCCGGCTGAGCCATGTAAGGATTACCATACCCATACTGATAAGTTGGGTAGCCATACATTCCTTGAGGTGTGTTTGAAGGGAACTGAGATGGCGGCTGTTGTATGTTCGGAGGGGCATTTGGTCCTTGGTTGAAACGACCACCACCGCGGTCCGAACGTCCAACGAAGTCGCCACGAGGCTGCGAAGGCCGACCCCTTCCACGACCGTTTCCGCGACCATTTCCACGACCACGCTCAGCCTGAAGGCTGGCCAGTTCCCTCTCCAGTGTCGCATTCCTAGCTTCAAGCACCGCGACAGCGGTCGAGCGCGCTGGGGCAGCTTCAGCTGGAGATGTGATGGACGGCCTAGTACTAGTATGTCCTGCTCGAGGGAACTCCGGACTCGGGTCGTCTCCCAAGGAATACAGCATGTACGATCCGTGTACAATGGCGTGGCGAATGAAGATACGGAGGCAGTGCAGGCTGCCTCTCTCAGTGACAGGGATGAACTGCGACATTTCCGCCGGTGTTAAGAGCTCTGAGTTGAGGAGGCAGAGGCGGAGACGTTCAATCGTGAACGGGAAGTCTTGGTATTGATCCTGGGGTGTATGCGTCAGTACTTACGATAAGGTGATGGCGGCATGGCTGTTTTATGACCCAGGTGCACTTCACGTATTTTCCCACCGTTGTGTGGCTTGGTGGAAACGCAATGTGTGCTCTTGGGCCGACTGGTGGGGAGTAAGTTGGCGTTCGGGTTACTTACAAGCCAATCTAGGTGTGCCCTTCCGAGGACGACCTGGCGGTTCCACTCCATTGTGGTCTTACGCTCCTCTGGGTAGACGCGCTGAAGGAAGGGAATGAGTTCAGCGTCGACCCAATCTTGGTCGATCGGCGCAGTGGAGGAGTTGAAGACTGCAGGGGGGGTTCGGCCCGTCATTGGAGCAAGAGGGTAGCTTTGAAGGTGGAGAGAAGATTGAGTCAAGTATCAAGTCGAAATGGAGGAAGGTCAAGTATACTTGTATAAAGTCTGTCAAGTCCCGAAGGTGTCGTGTATGGAGAAGAAGAAAGAAGTATACTCCTGACAGTACCGAGAGATTATATACGTACAAACAAGTGAACGACCTGGTAGGTAGCCGCATTGTTTACCTATTTTGCTCACTGCCTCCTTCACTTTGTTCTTTCGACGTCATTCCCGCAGTCACCCGCGCCTTTTTGCTCACTTGACGAGCACGCAATTGCTTGCGTCGGCGCCACGTTAAGTCCGAGCAAACGCAGTCCTTTACTGCAACCACTGCCTCGGTACTTATCTTCGGTTGGGTGAAGGAGAGATTGAGAGATTGGTCCTTCACTTTTGACAATTTTCGCAGTGAGAGGACAATGCAGTCGAGTTTGCATTGCGTTTTCAGAAAGTAGCCGGCATTTGACGAGACACTGTGATAGCAGCAATTAAGGATGTACTTCTTTTGAGATTAGTACTGCGATGATGCGGAGGGGCGAGTGAAGGACAATTCCTGATCTTTCTTACATTCGTACGGAAGGTCATCTCTAGCTAAGAATGTCGGAGGGTTGGTAAAAAACCAGAGTCTATCTGCCATTTCCAGGGATCGTATAATTCATCAATGATACCATGCATACTGAACACAGAGAAACACATATGTCTTAGAGCAATGAGATAATATTGGTATCGAAACTACACTCATAGGAAGACAAACAGCAATCGGAAGAAGAGAAGACCGACTCTAGGAAGAGACCAGGAAAAGAAGACCTAGGTCGAAAGGAAAGAAGATAACCCTGGCCCACCCGATGCGGCCTTTTGCCCTTCATCAGACCCCCAAATCTATCCCTACCTTGCATCAAAGCGCAAAACTCCGTCTCCCCCTCTCGACATCCTCAATCCACTCCCTGAGCACACCCATCCTATCCTCCTCCAGCCCCTCCGCATCCCTTCCCCCATCAACATCCGTTTCCCCTCTCCTTCCCCTCCCCCCAATCATCTCACTCCTCGCAAAACTAACCCTCGACCCATTCCCTTTCAGCTGGCCCAATCTGCCCAACGCACTTGCTTTCTAAGCCCCAGGATTAGGCGTCGTGCTCCTATCCCTCCTGAGTAACCCCCTGCGCTCCGCGGTCTTGGGTCGCGGACTCACGCTGCCAGATGGACTACCTCCGCTCTCACTAGGCGTGAAGCTACTGCGTATCGACACCATACCCTTGCCCACACCAACGTTTTGCTCCGCGCCGCTACCCTGGTCTGAGATGGTGAATTGGGTTTCACCCAACTCCTCGTCTCGGCCGAATTTACTGTGGTCTTTGACGACGAGTTTGAAGAAGGCGTCGGCCGTGCAGTTTGTCTTGAAGCTCTCTTCGGAGGGGTCGAATTGTACGGAGCCTTGGGGCGCTTTGATGTGGTCGGTCTTGTGGATTTCTTTCTTGCCGAGCGAGATGTGCACGCGCAGGTTGGTGCCGGCAGGGAAGCCGTCGGCGGAGAGGACGGTGATGTTGGCGGTGCCTTGTTCGGCGCCGCCGGGGCCGGCGTTGTCGCCGAAGCGGCTGTGGAAGCTTTGAGCGCCCCAGCTGCGGTGGCGGTTGTGGTTGTTGGAGTCTTTTGTGGGGGTGTTGGGCTCGCCTTCGATAGATATCATGGGTGTGTCGGCGGAGGGACGGTCGGATGTGGAGGGGCGTGCGAGATCTTCTTCGTCGGGGGCTTCACCGCGAGACTTTCTGCGCTTGAAACCACGACCTAGGAAGGTACCTGCGCGGACTACGTTACCACCGACAAAGGCCGCTCCTTTACCAACTCCCTTGACGGGCGCGCCAATGACTTTCCCGGGGACAGCAAAGGTGCCGGAGAATGTACTGGAGCCTTGCCGAGATCGAACGACGTAGTCTGGCTTGAACAACATTCTAAGTCGGATGGCGCCTGACTTGCCGTCGAGGGCAAGCGTAACTTCTTGTTGTTGGAAGGGCTCGAGGATTTCCAGGTTGATGGATGATTTGCCGAGGAAGTCGGCCTTGTCACCAAAGTCCCAGTCGTAAACGTTGACAACAAAGTCTGCCGCCGTTCGACTCCGTACAGGTACTTCGAAGTACTCGTTCCATGCCGGGTGGAGCGTCTTCTTCTGCGTCTTGGTCTTGTATACCTCCTTGTCGTTGAGCATAAACTTGCAGTAAGGATCGGAGAAACCGTTGCGGTCCGCAGCTGGGAGATCTGCCGCATCGAGCACATCGACTCGGAGCGTACCCTGGTTGTTGAAGGATTCGCTGGGGTCGAGACGCATCTTGACAGGAATATACTTAAGCATAACCGTAATCTTGTTGTCGCGTCCGTTCTTGTCCTTGAGCGTGAATTGAGTGGGCGTGTGCAGAGATCTTCGTAGCGTATCGATCGTGTTTCCTGTCAGCTTAGCAATGACGTGATCTCCGTGATCGTCGCCGTCGTTGTCAATGTGCTCGATGATACGGAGGGTGATCTTGGAGAAGTCGAGCTCGCGAATCATCGTGTCGCCAACTGCATCCCGTTAGCTTGGTACGTCTTGAAAGACTTGACATAACCCACCATCGTTGAAAGTCATCTTGTTGCTCCGGATCTTCGTGCTAGAATAGCTGGCATACGCCATGTCATCCATAATAACATCGACGTGGCCACCAGTCCTTGCGAATTCACCTTCAATGAGCTTGAACACAAGCAGACCAGATTCTACATCACGTTAGCCAAGACTCGTAAATATGATGTAAGAATACGGGGTCAGGTTGCAGGTCAGGGTGAACCAACTGAGCAAGCCAAACTCCACTGTATCCTCATAGTCGGCATGCGACCTACCATACTGCTGCAGATCGTCCGCAGTAAGCTTCAGCTTCTCGATCTTCGGCTTCTCGGGAATCGACTCTGCTTGCTGGAGTTCGTTCTTCTCGAGCTCCTTGGCCATGTCCTTCTCGTTCGACTTGAGCGATGAGATGGTACCTGCGGTCTCTGACCTGGCAATGGTAGAAGCGTTGGATACAACACGTTGGTGGCTGAGCTTAGATCCGTTGGACACAGGCCGGGCGGCGCCGTTGGATTTAGTCTCCTCCTCTTCTTCCTCGTCCTCTTCGGGGTCCCATGTGGGGTATGTAGGGTAGAAGGAGCAGGTGTAGTTGAGAGTGCCCTTGGGCTGAGAAGAACCAGCCAGTCGGAGAGCTCCGGCGGTAGGCTGCTTCTGTTCATGTTCGAGGTACTCGCCATTCTCGTTTTGTTGGATATAGTCGCCAGCCGAAAGCTCGATATGTCCTAGGGGACGATCCTTGCCAAGATTCTCCTCGTCCATGACCTCCAGTGTAAGCTTCTCGCGTACAGTGTGAACAGGAACATAGACAACCTCATCCCAGTCAGGGTCGAGGTTGTTCTTGAAAACCACAGTCCGGCCCTTCTCAATACCAGAGAGTAGCACACGGACGTACGGATCTGACTTGCCCAGGGCTTCGAGGTTACGAAGTCCGCGCGCGCTCTGGAAGTGTAGTCGCATCACACCGATGGGAGTAAGATAACCACTGGAAGAGACTGCACCCTTTAGAGCAACGGGCTTCCAATCAAGCTTCATCTTCACGCGACCACTCGATGTACCTGCGAGGTTGTACCACTCATGACCCTTGGCCATGAGTTCAAGCATGTCGTCCATCGTGATTTGGTAGGTACCAAGAATGGGGTCAGCTGCGAGGTCGCGGTCGTCCTTGATGACTAGACCGAGCTTAGCCTTCTTGCGGTCTGTGATGAGCATTTCCTTTGTTGCGTCTGGCCAGATAGGTTGGTTTGTCCTCTTCATGACCCGGGACTTGTGAATCTCATGGCCGTTAAGGAGGAGGACGGCGTATGGGCTAAGCTGCCCAATCATGCTCTTGCTACCGTCCATATCCTTAGCCTGCTCAACAGTGAACTTGCAAATACCCGTGCGCGACTCTGGTGGAGGCTCCTTGGTGCCGTCTTCCAGCGTAGTGCCTTCAAGAACAGGGAAGAAGCGTACATCCGCTGTCACGAGACCACGGGCGCGACCTCCTGACATGACCTCTAGTTGCATGTTCTCGTGGTCAGGGTCCTCCTCTAGCTGTTCTAGCGCAAAGGTAGCGGTACCGAGCTCCTTGTCCTTGCGAATGTCGTTGTAATCGAAGAGATTGATAGTAAGCGAATCCTTCAGGGAAGTTACGATGATGTTGACAGTCTCATTCCAGCGAGGATTGGCACTCTCGTGCACCGTCTTGGTACGTGCAAGCACGTTGCGGTTGTTGATGGAGACCGTGGCATAGGGATCAGGAGTACCAGAGAACTTGTCGGGGTTCTTGAGGCCTTGAGCACCGTGGAAGTGGACTTGCAGAACACCGATAGCTTGGTCGACAGGGTTGCCCGCAAGCATCTTGGCGATTTCGATGGGGAACACATTGGGGTCGTACATCATCGGGCCCAGGTTGGCGTGGATCTGCTCCATGATGAAAGTCTCCAATCCGGGGATGAAGTTGATGTCGAAACCAAAGGTCTCTCCACCCAAAGGCTTGCAAACATAGTCGATAGTTGGGCGCTCGAGGAAAGACATCTCGACCTTCTCGATGTGGGGGAACGGCAGCTGCAGCTTGAACTTTAGGCGCATCAGACCGGAAAAGGCCATGTCTTCCACGATAACATCCAGACCCTTGCTGACAAGGCCCTTTCCGATGCGGATCTCCAGGACGATCTTCGGGTTGATCTTGTTCTTGATTTGCCTCGCGGTAAGATCAGCGACGTCGTTGGGCGTGAAGCTAAACTTCCAGTCCATAAGAACGATGTCGTCCTGCGTCTTCGGGTACGTCTTCACATGCTCCAATCGCGGGGGCTTCGTTCCGAGGACGAAGGTCTTCATCTTCAGACTGTCCAAAAATGCCGGGGTCGACGTCGAGAGAACCTGGTCCACGGTGCCGACAATGGTGTCACACAGAACTGGCGCGTAGATGGGCCAGAACTTGACGAGGAAGCTGTTGATCCACTCCAAGCTCTCTGTGTCCGTCTCCAGCTTGTTCTTGGCCATCTCGCGGTTGAGGTCGTCGCGCGCATTGCGGCGCACGCGACGGATCGAGGTACGGTAGTAGGTGCCGCAGACGGCCATGAAGATCATGATCCAGCCCAGGCCACCGCCGAGAATACCGACGACCCACGAGCTCAAGCACGCAAAGATTATGATGCCCGTGTTGTGGTACCAGTCGCCGAAGAACTTGTCCTCTATCCTGCCCTCCAGCCATGTCTGGTGGTCGGCCAGGGAGGCTTCTTCCTCCTCCTTGTTCTCAGAGCCGGGCATGCCGAATCGCGGCGCCCATCCGACCCGATCCCACCGCGCATCGTCGTCGAGTTGTTCGGGCGCGTGGCCATTGGCTTTGGCTTCCTCGGGTGTCTCTATGGCGCCGGCTTTGGTAGGCGAGGGGAGGTCGTATTCGCCCGGGCCGTTGTCGTCGGCATCGGATACGAGGGCCGTCGCGTTCTTGTTGCGCTCGTGGTGGAAGTTTGCGGGGACGCGCGCTCGTGCCTGTGCCCGCTTCTGCTCAGGACTCGCATCGGGGTCGAATTGGAAGGCAGCGCTGCCGCCCGCCTGCGCCTGATCAACGAGGGATTTCTCCGCCTGGTTCGCCGTGATGGAGGAATTGGGGTCTTTGGCGGCGTCGAGCAGGCCTTGCTGCTTCAGCTCGGATTCGCGCGATGCGGTAGCCATGTCGGCAATGTGGAGCGGAGGTCCGACCCGCTGACGTTGCGCTGCAGTTGCAAGATGGCTGGCGTGCAATTGAATGCTCGCGGTCGAGGGAGGGGCGTGACTTGGGTGAGGAACCCCGGGAAGGTGAGAGTAGAAGATAGAGCGAGCGGCTGGGAGGTGTTGGGGATCTGGAAACCTGTTGTTTGGCTGGTTAGCTTTCCTTGGTAGACGGCGGCAGCTATGCTTTAGCGATACTGCAGCTGTACGCGGATGGCTGGCACTAACTCGCCGAAGTAATTCCTGGTTCCCGGTGAGAACGGGAGAAAAAAACAAAGGAAAGGCCGAAGGAAGGACTATAGTTCAGGGTTCATGAGAAATTGATGAAGAATTGAATCGCACGCGGTCCTACTCGCAATCAGGAGCTCGCGAGAGGTGTTGGTTAGCAGCTGCGTCGAGCGATGACTAGCATCCCTCACGGCGATCCCCGAGCTCCCCTGCACAGCCACGCTTATGACATAGCGATCCACGCGTAATCAGCGACACGAACCATTCCCATGTTTTTCCATTAATCTACTGCCGTCAGCCATTCACGCGTCGATTGCAACAACCCCGTCTACGCTCCCGTCTATCGTGACACTATCCTTCTGCAGGGCTCGCATGGCGTTCCCATTGATTTGGCTAATCAGTAGCTCAGGGTCCATCCCGCACAGCTAGTTGGTGCCAAACGCACACCTCCGCACTGTCATGAGCAACCGTTACACCCCATACAAGTAAGAAACTCGGCAGGTCTCTGTAGGTTACACAAAGACGACACATCCATGGATGTAAATTGAAGATTATGATGTCACTGCAGGTTTCTACTTGTATACAATATCCCTACCATAACACGTTATACCTAGCAGGCAACGTCGCTAGTGTCCAAGGTTGTTTTCTAATTTGGACATCTGGCACGTGAATGCTGTCCACCACCTCCCGAGGTCTCCTCGCATACTTGGGCCGTGCACCACAAGTAACTGTTACACCGCCCCATCATCTCCGAACACTTTCCCTCCATGTTGCACAAAGAAGAGACTGAACAGGTGTCTCTGTTCTTACTGCAACTTGTCAGAGCGAAGACTACTGCAATACCTGCATAGAAAAAAAAAATCGTGAAGCCTGCACCTCATATCAGGTGCAGTCACGGGTCCTTATACCGTGTGTCACACAATGTATTGAATTCGATACCAAGTATATGTGTTACTAGCGTTCCGGTGTCACCACACGTGCATCGTCAGTGTTGCATCGTGCAAGCTCTTTGCGAGCTGAACTGAACATACCCGGCCCACTGCGCCACAGATCGTCCAGACCAATCCACCCAACTCCATAGACCCCACCATCACCACCCACGCGGCATAGCCGATGGGTCGAACAAAGCCTTCGAGAACCCACCAATCCGTCCCGCTTGATAAACTGTTCCTGCTCAAAATTCCTTAAGCAGCCTCATGAACTGGCCCCTAACACTCTGACTCCTGCTGCAACCAAAATCTTAGTAAATGAAATCCTTCAACAAAAAGCTTAAGCGACAGGATATTTCCGGCCAGACACACCGTCCTGCACCCCAGACACATACCTATGCACGCGGGGATCTCGCACCCGGTCTCTCTCTCTCTCTCGATCTCGATCTCTTTCGCGACTGTCGTCTCTGTCTCTGTCTCGGTCCTCGTAGCTGGAGTTGCGCTTATTGCGGTCCCTGTCTCTATCCCTATCTCGGTCGCGGTCGCGGTCTCTATCTCGACTTCGATCATGGCGATCGTCCCACTCGTCTTTGACTCTATCGTGACTGCGTGTACGGGCTGAATCGCGGGTACGTTCCCGCGGGTATTCGACGTCTTCCGAGTGGCGGCGGTGGGAGCGGCTACTACCGCTTCCCATGGCGTACGGGTCGCGGTCGCGATGGTGTCTCTCCCTATCGCGATCACGTTCTCGTTCCCGCTCACGGATGTATGGTGGTTCAGCATCTCGAGGTGGACTTACAGGATGCACAGTCTGGGGACCCCACCGCACGCTGCTAGATGGGACGGGTCTATAACTCGTGCGTGGCGGCATGACGGGTCGTGAGAGGTAGTATTGCTGTTTCTGTGCTTCGCGCTGGGCTTGCGCGACTTGAGTCGCGAAGAGAGGGGATTGAGTTGGTACATATACGTGTTGGGGAGATGTTGCTGTTGAAGTTCCTTCGTACATTCGGACTGGGTCGTGTTGATTTGAGTAACGGCGCGCCTCGTTGTAGGCGGGAAAATAGCCCGGCTGCGATATGGGCGGCTCGTGAGATCGATGGGTACGCAGTACAGGATTTTGTCGCCGAGGAGACGGGCGATCTGGATCTGAGTCGGAGTCTGTTGTTGATAACGAGGATTCGCGTCGCGGTGGGTGTGGACGCTTGTGGGCGGAATATCGGGGACCTGGTTGAGGAACAGGCGCAATGGGTGTGGCATCTTCATCTGAGTACCCGTCGCTTCCGTACCCGGTGCGGTCTGGAATAATCCTCTTTCCGGCGATTCTAGTACTCAGAGGGTTCAGCATGTGTCTCACCCTTGAGATAATAGCCCCCGGCCTTCCATGATCTTCTGCGGGCCTTGGAGATTGCTTCGAGACATGGCGCATGAAGGTCGGCCGTGGTCTTCCATTCCGATAGAGCGGGTCTTCAAAGTAGCGGTACGCGCCGGACTTGTCATCTGCTGAATTTCCCTCGCTGTCCGTCGAAGTGCGCGGTTTTGGCTCTTCAGCCGCACTGCCCCCATTTAGCTCTTCTTCCGCCTCCTTCTTAAGCCTGGCGGCAACGCTCTGATACCACGTCTCCATCGCATCATCGGGTTTCTCTGGGAAGCACTCCTTGGGTAGGATTTTAGGGAATGTGCCCCCGGTTTCCAGATCGGGTATGTCATCCAGGTCCACCGCCTTCTGTAGGAAAGGCACATGCTCTTCTGGCCCTAGCAGCAACTGTATTGTCTGCCATGTCACAAAGCCGTCCTTCTTCAGCGCAGGTATGGTAGGACTCGAGTAGCCGTCGTCGTCTGGTGCTGGTTGCAGGCTGTGGAATGCGCCGAGTGACCGATATATGAACGCGACGGATGAAGGTGGTGTGTCTGTGAATAGTACGTCGTAATCGCCCCCAACACTGCGATACCAAGCTGCGATTTGCGACGGCGTAAGATCAGGCGAGTCGCTTGATCCGAACTTCTGGCTCTACCGTGGCGCATTAGCTTGAGGTTTCCCAGTGGACATCTGAAAGCCACGCTCAACTCACAATGACGTAGGCGATGCCCTTCAACAGGCGATCCAGCAACGGGGTCCCGCATTTATCTTCCTTGAAAAGGTAACCCCAGAAATCGTATGCTTCGCGATGCGCCGCATCCGCTTGCGCTAGGTTCGCGGCGCGTTCGTCCTGGAACTCGTTATGTGGCATAGGTTCGGGTGACATTCTGTCGATAGGTGGGAGCAATCGCTATTAATGGGCTCAGGCATGCAAATCTTCGGCTCGATGCTCGGAGCTGATGCTCGTCAGGTTGCGAACAACCCCGCTGCGTGCGACGCGAGGATGCAGGCGTGTGGAACGCGACAAAACGGCGTCAGGAAGCCACGGCTGCTTATATCAAGTGCTGCTCGCCGCTATCAGCAGGCATCATCGCTATGTAAGATACAGGTGACTGGCCGACTGCGCCTCTGCACTGCGCAGGAACCGGGAGATTGGTGGGGGTTGTTGTTCGCGGGTTGGGTTGGCTGCGTGGCTGGTGACATTCTGACATCACCGCGGTAGGGCCGCAAGGCTGAGATGGCGTGAGGCCGCAATCAGGCACCATTTCTTGGAAGTAATAAGCTGCAGATGGGTCAGTTCTTTGGGTTGACATGGATCTTCTCCATACTGGAGATTAGCTTACTACTAACCACATCTTACTAGCTTCAAACACAGCGTGTGGTGAACTCGAGCAACAACAAATGGATCATTATGGATTGTATTCAAGATGCATTTTGTCTATGATGATACGTGAATCATGGACATGCGTGACTATTACGCCCCATTACCGCCTGAGTCTTTTGCTCAAGTACGTTGCAATGCAGTCATCCCTCGTTACCAGTGGCTAAAGAAGACCTGTATCCTCAAAAAATCTATAAGAACTGTGAAGAAAATGTCGACAACCACTCTAGTGCTCGAGCAGCCTGAGCGAACCCTGGACGACGACGTTCTCGAGGATGGAACCCGGGGGAATGTCGATGGTGGAGCCCTCGGTCGCAACAATGATGACAGTGCCCTTGAGAGTGACACCACGGCCGAGGTTGACGGGACCGGTGATGGTCAGATGGTCAAGCTCGACAATCTTGGGGATGGAGGGGATGCGGGCCTGGAAGCTGGAAACCTTCTTGAAGTCGCTGCCGAGCTTGATCAAGGGAGCAGGGCCGAATCGGTTGGGGTCAATCACCAGCTGGCCGTGCTGCAGTGTGTACAGATCCGACTTGACGAGCATCAGGTCAGAGCAAGTCTTGACGGGCAAGAAACGCTTTCGGGGAACGTTGACACCGTGTGCGTTCTTGAAGTGCTTGATGGCGGCACCGACAGCGGTCTCGAGCTGGAGAACCGAGATGTCGGCCTCGCCCTTCTTGTCGGCAGGGATGGACTTGCCGTTGGGGATGATCTCCATGGCAAGCTCGTTGGCCTCGACAACGCGCTTGATAGCGGCGAGGTTCATCCAGATGTTGTTGGTGTTGAAGTACTTGAACTTCTTGATTGACTTGAACTCGTTGACGTGCTCCTTGGGAACCTGGGCAATTTCAAGCAGACGGACAGAGCCCTCGTAGTCAATGATGGTTCCACCCTTGACGTCGGCCTTGGTCTTGTCTGTCAGCTCCATGATGTACTCGGCCTGGGAGTCGACCATGTGCTGGAGAATGCGGAGATCGACAACGGCACCCAGGTTGTCGGCGTTGGAAAGGAAGATGTACTCGATACCACGGTCCATGAGCTTGTCAATCATGCCGGTGTTGTAGAGAGACTCGAAAACGTCACCGTGACCAGGGGGGTACCAGTTGGCGATGTCGGACTTGTTCTCCTTGGGAGCGGGCAGAAGCGAGTCCTTGAGGATACGGGGGTATCTTGACTGGTTGAAGGTGAGGATGTCGATGTTGTGGCCCTCGTACTTCTTGATGATGCTGGCTGTGTCGGTGTCGGTGTTGAACGAGTTCATCAGCACGAACGGCACGTTGACATCGTATGTGCGGTTGAGGTACTCGATCTGTCGTACTGACAGGTCCAAGAAGGACATGCCATCACGGACCTCGATGACGGACTTGGGGCCAACGCAACCCATGGAGGTACCGAGACCACCGTTGAGCTTGACAACCGCCAACTTGTTCAGGTATTCGACAGCCTCGGTGTTGGCCAGCTCATCGTAGCTGACGACCTGCTCGGCCTTCGGGGGAGCGATGCGGTTCCAGTCAATGGCAGTGCCCTTGGCCTTGTCGTTGAGGTATCGGCGGAACAGAGCGAAGAAGTTGTCCATCTCAGTCTCGAAGTACTGTAGTGGGTCAGTATACGCTCAGAATGACGTATTCTCCAAATGCCCCTCCAAACACGTTCACGGCTTGTAGTCGCGGGATTGACCCACGCAAGCATATCGAAATGTGTAGGTGGCAGATGAAGATGGAGGGGTATAGAAGGATTCAACTGACCTTCTTCTCAGCGGGGTCTGTGACGGTGTCGGCGAGCTTGTTGAGCGCATTGCGCATTTGCGAGGCGGCGACATTGGTGGATGTGTTCTCGAAAGCCTGCGAAGTCGTTGTTAGTTGATTGAAATCGAATTCGAGGTGTTGGAGTTGTTGAGACGGTACGTGTTGTCACCACGACATCACTCCCGCGGGGAGTAGGCGACGCGAATGCGGGGCCAATACTCGACAGTGGCAGCGAACACCAACTCAGATGGATCGCCTAGTCCGCTCGTAGGAAATCGCCTTGACGCCTGGCCGAACGGCGTCTTGCGATCGACCAGCAATCGTGGCCGCTCAATGCCAGCTCTCCTCGGTCCCCACCATACCCATGTCGAGACAACGGGAAGCGGTGAGGATAGCTGCGTCCGCTGTGCAGCAACAAAACCAATGCAAGCAAGCAGCGCTGGAAAAAGCAAGACGCACGCCAGACAACTGCAGAAACAGAGAGAAAGAGTACTTACCACGTGGGACTGCGACTTGCCGTGATGGCGTTGGGATGAGAAGCCACCCTCGCCGCCCTCAGCAGCGGAGGGCTTCAAGTGAGAAGGAATCGCGCGAGACGCCATTGTGTATGTTTGAAGAGAAAAGAGGTTGTTCCGTGAGGAGAGAGTGGTGTAGGGAACAACAAGTGTTGGGGAGCTGGTCTCCTTAAAGGCAATGGGTCGCGCTTGGCGTTGAACGTGGGGCAAGTCGAGAACAAGCTATGGCCTGGTAACGAGAACAGGCTCGGGGTTTGATGGGGATGGTGAAGAGACGGTGTGAATTTGCCTTTTATACATGCAGGTCATTGCCGCTCAAGTACTAGAAGGGCAGTTACGACCGCAGCATCTCTGCATGGCAACGGCCACGCCACCAATAGTGCCTGCCCACGACGAAGTTTTGATACTTGCTTTCACACCATCATCAGCCATAGTGCAGCCATTACACCTCCTGTGCAATGGCTTGGGCTAGTAGCTATTTTCACCCCAGCTATTCTGGTATCAATTACAGCCCTCGAGTTGTTTCATCCAGCTTCTCACTCAGCTCTCACTCAGATCTGACCACGTTACTGTATCGTGGCTTCACAACAGTTACACTTCCAAGTCTTCGCACCATCCCGCGTCTGCCCGAGTCAACAGTGACTATCGAATGGCTGCGCGGCCGCCTATCTGCTCGACCTCACGATGCACAATTGTTGAATAACTTTTCGGAGAGCTATGTCGATAAATTGAAAAGCCCCTCATCTGGCCGCCGCGCTAGCAGGGGGCTGCAGTCAGCTTGACGTCGCGCAGAGACCGCTCTTCCGACTTGCTCCCCAACAGACTTCCCCGGCTGGGAAAGTTGCATTTTTTTCCACAGTGGCGACTGCGCGATGCAACGCGGAGGCGAATGCAGCGGGGTTTCGGGTGATGAAGGGTCTTTTGCATCTGCATATCGCGGAAGTGACTTGGGATGAAAGATAGTGGCTGCAGAAGTGGAAAGTGGCAGTGGCGCAGGTACACGTCTGCATCGCTTGGACCACGTGGGGGATCTTCTGCTACTAAGTCGGTGTATTCACACAACAACGATGCCCATGCTACCCGTGGACGACAGCCTCAGGGAACGCCATCTCCACTACACACGCCCGTGTTGAAACTCTGCGGGAATTCAGTTAGATCATTACTCGAATCCTGACAAGACCCATTGATTGCATTGTGCCCAACAACAAGAATATCATTGGGGTGTACCAATGGCCCAGCCTGGAGGAACTCGCGATACCAGGAACCGAGATGGCAGAAGCTTCTAACAAGCTTAGACGCTTGGCGGTTCCCGACTTCACGCCGTCAGGTTGTAAGACAGGGACAGC
Organism: Alternaria conjuncta; assembly: GCF_024043145.1. Lineage (NCBI taxonomy): Eukaryota > Fungi > Ascomycota > Dothideomycetes > Pleosporales > Pleosporaceae > Alternaria > Alternaria conjuncta. Next base: position 1,103,217 of record NW_026250092.1, on the reverse strand, counting down.
TATGGAAGTGGAGACTGAATCGGTACCGGTTGCGCTAACGTACCTCCCCTAGCACAAGTCAGGAACAGACATCGTTAGCTGTGCCCGTGGCTGGCGTCCGAGAAAACCTGCAGACGTTTCCACAGTCACGGCGACGCTTTGACTCGCTGCGGCAGTTTGCTAGTGACACCACCCCACCCTAGCTCGACCGTACGGGTCGTGTTATCTCGACGGCTGGCGCATCTGCAAAGGGTACCGCATGGGGCTTGCTAATTCTCAGCTTGATCCACGCGTTCTGGTCCGCCTCTTCTGTGAAGAATCTTTGTCTGAGCTCGTCGACCAACCACGCAAGCAGGCTCTCGATCGTTTGGAATGTAGAGCCAGATATTAACTACGCTGGTCAGTCGGTGTGTACGTATACATTGTGCTGTGCATACCTCGAATAAGAAAGTTTCTAGCTGAGGGTATCCCTCCACACGAGAGTCAGCCATGTTGTCAACCCAGACATTGAGGACCACGGGCTGTTTCTGCAGCCTCTCATTGGAGTTGACGCCAATCAGGCACGGGATGCGGACGTTGCGCAGGTACAGTATGTTCGAGCTGGTGCCAGACCCTTCGACGCGCGAGGTGATGTGTCCAGCGCCTTCGCCAAACATACTGCCTTTCAAGTAGCAGACGTCGGTTTCGATCGCGTATACGTCTGTCGAGCCTGCGACATCGCGAACGCATTGAGAGACGGCATTTGATAGAGCGACGGTTGACATCCATGCCATGGAATCATCTTTGAATCGCGCTTGTATCGCCTTGCTGAGCGTCCCGTAGTGCACAGTGCTGTCATCGACGGAGTCCGTAGAAGAAGCTGACGTGAACTGCTTCCCGAGTGTCAATGTGACACTGATCAAGGCCCGCTGCTTCTTCTTGCGTCCCCAAACATCTTTTCCTGCGTTGACGACGACCTCGAGATTCTGCACCATAATCTTGTCATAGTGTCCACTGGAGGCCACTTCGGCGTCCCACTGGGCCTGACGAACGACCTGGCTCATGACAAGAGTTTGGTTGGCAAGTCTGAAAAACGGTGTTGACTAAAATGACAGAGCGTATCTTGCAGCAAATAGATAGTGTGGAAGTTGGGTGACTTGTTCAGGATGTCAGTATAGAGTATCTGTGCGATCACATAGCAATTATGCTAGACGACAATGCGCGTGGGATAATTGTTGGGTCTGCGATTGACTAAATGCATTGTTGTTTTCGAATTCCTCTGGATCTCATCACCTGATCTGTGAAATACTCGCGCATGCAGAGGGCCGGAGGGCTGAAAGAGGGCTGAGATGGTACTCACCAGGCTGAAAGTGAGTTGGGTGAGGCTCGTGGTGGGGTACATGACGAGCGCCCTCCAGATGTCTGCCGCACGGACGTTCCCGCCAGAGCTCCGCAATCGAACATTCTAGCTACCCATCAAACTATAATTCAGAGCCTGTCCCTCGCACGCGTGGTACCAAAAGATTCGCAGTCACATTACAGAATCAACCACACGCATATACCTCCACCATGGCCGACGCACTAAAAGCCGAGGGTAACAAGCTCTTCGCAGAGAAGAAGTTCACCGAGTCCATGTAGGGTCCCCGCAAACACAGCCTAGCGACGGTTTACTAACAAATCCCAGCGAGAAGTTCTCACAGGCAATCGAACTCGACCCCCAAAATCACGTCCTCTACTCGAACCGATCCGGCGCATATGCCTCGCTAAAGGACTGGCAAAAGGCTCTCGACGATGCAAACAAGGTTACCGAGATTAAGCCAGACTGGGCCAAGGGCTGGGGGCGCAAGGGAACGGCGCTCCACGGCGAGGGCGATTTGGGTATGTACAGCATTCCTGGTAAATATGACGTCGCTAACACCCAATAGTGGCAGCCACAGGGGCCTTCGAGGAGGCACTCAAGCTCGACCCAAGCAATGCTCAGGCGAAACAGGGCCTCGATGCCGTCAAGCGCGCAGTCGAAGCCGAGGCGAACGACAGCGGTGTCGGCCTCGGTGGCATGTTCAACGACCCCAACATGATCCAGAAGCTCGCGGCGAACCCCAAGACAGCCTCCCTCCTCGGCGATGCAGAGTTCATGGGCAAGCTCCAGCAGCTACAGAAGAACCCGAACATGGCTGGCCAGTTCATGCAAGACCCCCGCTTCCTCTCCGTCATGAGCGTGCTACTAGGCATCGACATGTCTTTTGGTCAAGGCCCAGGTGCTGGAGGAGCAGGCGATGCAGGCGCAAAGGAGGCCGAGGAGGACGTCGAGATGCCCGATGCCCGACCAGCTCCCGAGCAACCGAAGAAGGCGCCCGAGCCCGAACCAGAGCCCGAGCCAGTAGAGGAGTCTGAGGAAGACAAGGCTGCGAAGAAGGCGAAGGCCGAGGCGGACGAGCTGAAGAAGAAGGGCACTGAGTTCTACAAGAAGCGACAATTCGACGAGGCTATTGAAAACTACAACAAGGCATGGGAGACACACAAGGACATTGCATACAAGACCAACCTTGGAGCTGCCAAGTTCGAGAAGGGTGACTACGAGGGCTGCATCCAGGCTTGTGAAGAGGCTGTCGAGTACGGTCGCGAGATCCTGGCAGACTTCAAGATCATCGCCAAGTATGTCATTCCCAATCTTACAGCAGCCATTTACTAACACACGCAGGGCCTTTGCACGTATCGGTACCGCATACGAGAAGATGGGCGATCTCGCCAACGCAGTCAAATACTACCAAAAGGCACAAACCGAGCACCGCACACCCGAAGTCCTCGCAAAGCTCCGTGCAGCGGAAAAGGCCAAGGCCAAACAAGAGAAGGAGTCATACATCAACCCCGAAGAGGCTGAGAAGGCGCGTGAGCTCGGCAATGCCAAGTTCAAGGAGTCCAACTGGCCCGAGGCCGTCGAGGCATACTCCGAGATGATCAAGCGCGCACCAGACGACCCAAGAGGATACTCCAACCGCGCCGCCTGCTTCATCAAGTTGCTAGAGTTCCCATCGGCTGTAGCAGACTGCGACGAGGCGATCAAGCGCGATCCAGACTTCATCCGAGCCTACCTGCGGAAAGCCCAAGCCTACTTCACCATGCGCGAGTACAACAAGTGTGTCAACGTATGCGCGGAAGCCATGGAGCACGACAAGGACGGCAAGAATGCACGTGAAATTCAGCAACAAGAAGCCAAGGCTCTGCAAGCACAGTACTCGGCACGCGAGGGCGAGACCGAACAACAAACCATGGAGCGTATCCAGCGGGATCCAGAGGTATGTCGACCCATACATGTTTCAGATGAGAGCTCTACTAACACACACTCAGATCGTTGGCATCCTCCAAGACCCCGTCATGCAAGCTATCCTTCAGCAGGCCAAGGACGACCCCGCGGCGCTGCAAGAGCATCTCAAGAACCCCAGCATCCGCTCCAAGATTCAGAAACTGGTGCACGCCGGTGTCATCAGGATGGGACGCTAGAAGCATTTCTCTGATGGCACCCAGGGTCTCATGCATGCTCATGCCAAAATTGACGATGAAGCATGAGTTCGCGATCATTCCACACATATTTTGTATGAATATACGGGAACTTCCTCTTTTTCTCTGCATAGCGTTTAGGTAATGAAATATCTACGATTTCTCCTGTTCACGTATGACTTGCCATGATGAGACAAGTGAGATGAATGAATATGCGTACATGTAATGCGGTAAAGAAATGTAGTCGCCTGTTATCGAAATCCACAGTATATATCTTCGTTGAGTCTTTACCTTTGCCAAATGCAGTCTTCTCACGGATACGTCAAAGAGAATGTGTAAGACACCGTACGCCCATCCCCATACTCCTTCCCAAACAAACCCAACAATATACTCTACTCTCCCGTCAAGTACACTTCCTCCTGTCTTCCATATACTACAACCCACTAATAAAATCCAACAATCGCAACAACGCACCATTCTCAACTCTGCAGCCCTCGCCCTCCCTCTGCGCTCTTCGCAACCCCTGCGCCAACCACAGCCTAATCGTATCTGGATCGAGGTTGCGGAAGTTCTGCTGCCCGATCATGACGAAGGCTTGGGCGCAGAGCGTTGTGCTTTCACTGGGTGACGGGGGCGGTTTAGTGGAGCAGGATGTGCATTCTAGCGTGTTTGTTGGAGGTGGTGAGGTTGGAGTTGGGGGGTCGTTGCAGCAGGGTGGGGGACCAGTTATCGTGAGGGTTGTTGTGTTGGTTACTGTGAGGTGGGTGTTGAGAGTTGGGGCCTGGGTTGATGTTGGGGATAATAGCGAAGCGTTCGACTGTGTAGACGATGGCGACGGCAGGTAGAAAGAGGATCCGCCCAGGAAGGAAAGGTCGCTCATGTCTGGGACATGCCCGTGGACATCAGGGTAGTTTGCTAGTTGCGGGTCGATGAGCTGATCTGGTTGGATGGATGTGAGTGCTAGCGAATCGGTTTGCTGGTCGGTTAAAGCGGAAACGGGTGGTCTGGGTATATCTTGAGATATAGTCGCGTTTCCTTCTCCTAGATATCTTGCTCCTTCTTCAACATTTTCGTTGCTGGTGTTCTGTCGTTGTTGGCCTTGTCGCTGCTGTTTGCATCCCCCAGCTTTCAAAGCGGCGATTTCCGCTCGCGCCTCTTCAAGCAACTTTTCGGTCTCGGCGAGCTTTTGCTCGAGAGAAGCGACATGATCGCGCTGTCGAGCGCGGTGTCTTCTCTGGTTCTCGCGCACGCGGTTCAACGTGTGCTCTGCTGAAACGCGTGACTTGCGGCCGTTGCCGCGAGTCGCTGTCGGTGCGGCATCGGAGGTGTTGTGGTCTGACGCCGATGAAGAAGTGGGTGATGTTACCATTGCTGTGGATGCTGAAGAGGGTTTTGCTGGGCTTAAGATTTCACGGAAGTGCTTTGAGAATTTGTGGAGGAATTGCGCACGGAGACGCTGGGCGGCTTCGAGAACGTTGAAGCGTGCCTGGGTGGAGGTGAGGCAGCGGGTGTAATAGCTTGGCGGTGACATATCGTTTTTGCGGGGATCTTGAAACACGAATGTGGTTGCTCCATGTTCGGGGTTGTCAGAACATGAGCACATGCGAAAATTGGGCTGAATGGATTGCAGTAGTAATTTCGGTCAATATGAGATGCACATTTTTTGGCCGACTTTTGAAGTTTGTTTGAAATTACTTTTGACGTTACTGACGTGTGGAGGCTATTCCTTGTCGCCAGCCTTTCACGACTTTGACATCTAACATGGGAAAATAAGTGTGCCCAAATTCGATAGCTCTATGTAAAATCATACCAAGCCCCGTAGGAAAAGCTTGATCCGATGATCCATCCAATCCACATCCTTCGAGTTGGCCCCGCCACCCGCAATATGTCCCCAGATACTGGGCACTATCTCCACCGTCGCATTCTCCAGGCTCTTAGCTTCCTTCTCGCTGACATAAGGACGGAAGTACTGATCGTACTCGCACGGCATGAGCAGAACCTTTGCTTTGATGCTTTTGAGTGCCGACTCTAGATCCTCCGCTTTGGTGCACCGAGTGATGTCTCCGCGCTGCCACATACCCAGCATTACCAGAAGATCGTCACCTGTCCAACCTTCGTAACCCTGAATAGTAGCCACATCATCCCAGTCTCGCAGTTGCTGGAAGCCCATCTCTTTGTAGCATTCTTCGTCGAACCATTCGGCGCTTGTCAGCCACGCGGAATAAGCCTTTCCAAATGCCCTGATACCCCTCTCGGGACTCTTTGCGCTTTCCAGCGCTGCCTTCGGTCCCTCGAGGAACTGGAAGTTGTGTCGGCTAGTTTTGGCGGAGGAACATACGATTACGGCATGCTTAATGAAATCAGGGTGTGTTGTTACCCAATGGTAGGTGATTTGGCCGCCCATAGAAAATCCTAGCATGACATCTACCTCTTTGATACCGAGCTCTTGGGTAAGAAGCTGGTACTGAGCATTGATGCAGTCCATGTACTCAAGGGTACTGGGGAAGTCGGGCGTGTTTGAAGGGCTGGAAGATTCGCCATTGCCGAGAAGGGCGATCAGGATGATCTTGTGATTCTTCAGAGCGGCGTTGGCATGTGTCAAGGTGGTGTCAAGACGGCCTTTGAAGCATGTGTGTACAACTGCTATCTTGCTGTTGTGTGGGTTGAGGATCTTGTAGGCCAACTTGAGTTTCGGCAGTGTGGTGCCATTGTGGAACTTGAAATCGGAAATTTCGTACGTTTGGAGAGGCTCGGAGCTGGCTTGAGACGACATTTTGGGATGCAATGGAATAAACGGCAGAAGCTATGGAGATGAGGGGAAGACGAAGTTTCGCGGGGTACTGTACTGAGGGTTCAGAGTGCCGGTGCGATGACGATAGTATGGGGCTTTCTTCGTCATTGGCGCATGGCTTTGCCCCACTTGCGGCTCTGAAAGACCGCGGTTTGGTGTTCGTCGGAAGTCTAATGTGTACTTTATTCATCCATCGGCCAACACCGGCTCTCATGATGCTCAGTGGAAGCATGGAAGCGGAGAGATGTGCTGATGGAAATGAAGATGGACAGTTCCTTCTTCTGTGCATCGTATGCCCTAGCAGCCAACGGCTATATACTGCAGAGCCGTTCACTGCACGTCTACCGAATTTGCAAGTTTCCTGCTGGGATGTTTGGTGGTTACTGCTTATGGGTTCATCGGGTTGCGCCACCAACGGCTTATAGTCTGGTAGATGAGCGCTCATCTTAATCCTACCATGTCGGCACACCACTGCATATCGGTAAAGGCCATGTGGCCAATAGCGGACGACCAAGGCCGCTAGCGTCTGAAGTAAGCACCGGTTGTTCGTGTTGCATCGCGAGACGCGCTGAATGGAAAAGTGTTTGAAGCGCTGGCAAAGGCACAATCCTCCTGCCTCGAAATTCTTGTGGCCGTGTTGTGTTGTTCGTTCGTGAAAGCGGAACGTCAAGGCCTCCGTTCCGAGTATATTTAGACGTCGGCCAGGTGGCACAGCCGAGGCTTCAGGTACGCTAAGGAACCGCTACCCCTGTCGCGCCTTATCAACTCCATTGTTGTTTCGGGCATAGCCCATCCTGTGGTCTTCCCCTTCGGGAGACACTCAATAGCCTTGCAAGCGAGATATCGTTGAGCAGTTGGAGTCTGTTGTTGTTGTCGCCATGTTCCTCAGGGGGTTGTCGAGGTGCGCACATGAAGAGGAGAGTGAAACACATGCCACGCACGTCATGACGATCTTGACAAGCTGGGGCCAGGATCTACGTACATAGAGTAAGACGTTGGGCATAGAAGACCGGGCAGTGCTGGTGGTGAGATGACAATGGAAACCACATGGAGAAGTCATTGTCGATGCGCCGGATACAACAAGGTCAATGTTTGAGCCGCACACAGACTGCAGGCGCTGCCGCCAAGGGAATTATATACGACCGCATGTGGTAACTGGGTGAATGTAGGACCGAGTGCGCGGCGCACAGACGGGATCTGGTGGGCTGAATGTGGGGTGTGTCGACGTTGGCGCTGCGAACACGAGACATCTGCAGACGGCCGTTTCCAAGCATAGCCGTAGCCGGCAAGCGACGCAGAATCGCAATTTCGCTGTACGGCTTTACGCAAATCTTGCTCGTGTAGAGAAAGCCCGAGGCAGCAGACGCAAAAGGAGTTTAGGATACCGCTGCAGGCATGCAACGATAAGCGGGCGGCGCGCAATTAGCTTCGACCCTGGGCAATTTAGCTGATAAACTACTCCGCAACTACAGCGGCGGTTCCACGACGTTGTTGGGTCCTGGCTTGGTCCGCATTTCGTGGCTTTCCTCCCATCTGACTTTCTTTTCACCTGTATATACCTGACGGCGGCATTGGTTCTTCGCATCAGGCCGTTTCATGTGGCCGGACCCTGTTAGAGAAGTGACAGACTCTCGGAACACTTTGGCCAGCCCGTCGTCGCCGCCGCCAATAATCAATTGAGCCCCAGGGACGGCAAACACGACACACGCAGCCTCGACGCCAGGCACGCGATCACCCCGACGCGCCTCACCCGCCATTCACGGCGTATTCTTCCACCACCCACGACCCCTCCCACCACCAGTGATAGCACCAGTCTTGGTCTGCGGGCAGCACCATGGTGGACGCACAGGATGCCGGGAGTAAGCTCTTCTCCAAGAGCCGCTGGAAGACCAAGATCTTCGAAAAGACCAACGAACTCGCCGCCGCCACGCAGCCCAAGACGAAGCCGCCCTCGGACGACCACGACATCAACGACTTCCTCAAGCCCTCGACCGACCGCGCCGCCCAGCAGCAAAAGGACGCCGCTGCCGCCGCCTCAGCCTTCCTCCGACCCCGCATAGACGTTGCGAGCGCCCAGCGATGGCCCGGCGCACAGACGATCCTGAACAGCGCAGCTGCTGCCGGAAAGAGCCCAGGGCCCGGCGGTCTGAAGACAGGCACGCGCAAGAAGGGCTTCACCGTGAGCTTCGTGCGCACAGTCCCCGAAGTCATAGGCCATGGCGGTGACGAGTGCGAGGACCCCGTTGTGGAAGTCGCGAAGAACAAAAAGGCAGCGACGACCCCGGAACCAGAGAAGGTGCAATCTCAGACGCCGCAGGACGATGCAAATCTGGGAGCGCGCAGCAATGGCATAGGCAGGACCCCCTCGCAGACTGAGTACAGGACCAACCTCACGAGAACGCGGACGAACCCCGGCGAGCTGTCCCCACCACTCGGCCAGAAGATGCAGATGGGTCAGATCAACACCCACGCTACGCAACTGCCACCCACACCGCCGCGCTACATGGGATCTATGGGCTTGGGAGACCGACCAAAGGGCCTCACCAGGGCGCCTACTGGCTTTGACGGAATACCAGAGCCTATATCTATCCCTCCGGGAAGGCGACCCAGCACCAGCGAGGACTCTGTGTATTCACAGGATTCGGACAATCTCTCACCTGTCATGTCGAGGAATATGTCAGTACGCGAACCCACTATCCAAGAAGAGGACGACTTCCAGCCAAAGCCGCTTAAACGCACGCAGACTGGCTTCAGTACTCTGGGTGACGACGATCTGCCCTCGCCGGTGCATTCGATACCTTCGGTGCCCATGATGCCAGAGAGACATTTGGCTGAGCAGGAGGACGACGGCCCGAGTTCGTTCGCTGCGAGGGTGAAACAAAAGATGCGATCGGAAGAGGGCAGAACACTGCATGAGGCGTCGCAACGGGCAGCCTCGGGTCAAAGACGGGACTCCGAGACCAGTTCACAGCAGTCCCTCGTGGGCACACCTCCTTCCTCATATGCCACACCGGCCGCAGCCAGAACACCTCTAGAGACACCACAGTCGGATACCAGGGGATCTCCTCGGATGAGACTGGACACTGAGGACCCTGAACGATCGAGAGCCCGTGGGCCCTCCCCAGGACGGCCGGGAGCGCAATCACCACCATCCGCGTCTAGATCGCAATATGTCGCATTTTCCCCTTCACAGACACGCGCCTCTCCTGCTGCACGGTCGGATCCTTTTATCAATACAAACATACAACGAATTCCTTCGATCAAAGAGAATGCTCTTTTCGGGGCCCTTGACGACAGCCCAAACCTCCCAACTCCACCCCAACTTCCCCCGAGTACATCTTATTTCTCGTCTGCTCAACCTCAGCTGCAACCTTCTTCACTTCCCCAGCCTCTAGCAATCTCAGGACCTCCCAGCCAGTTGCCATCTCGGAATGCATCTGGTGCCAGTACCAGCGCCAAACCCGCTGCTCCTCTCGCTCGTTCGGATACGAGATCTGCGAATGATTCTGCATACCGGGACTTTGCCGAGCGCATCACGCACATGAGAGGCATCTTCCAGCTGACAGCTCAGCTCGGGGGCAACCTCAACAATCACTCGCCGATGCAATGGCTCAGAGTCGCTACTTGGTGGTTCTTGAAAGGACGTACTGGAATGGAGAACCTGATAAGGAGTCAATCCAAGTCTGCCGAACCGATACAAGAGCGACTGGCTCAGCCGCATGTCGACCTGGCCAAAGTGTGGTGGATCATCTCTGAAGTCCTTCCGAACCATCCCAGCTTACAGGGGTACGGCAACTCGTCCCCCGACGCGCAAGTCGGTATGGCAAGACAAGCTGGAGACCATGCGAGTGCGGAGGTTTTTGATATACAGAATGCGATTGCTCATTACCTCAAATTGCTGGTGGGGTCGATGAAGAAGCACCAGAGCATGCCTCCAACGCAAGCTCTTATCCAGGGACAAGACCAGAAGATCTGGGAGGAATATCCGACATTCCCCGCAGACGCGGCGAGCGTGCTCACTTCCGGCCTTCCTGCTCCCAGCGGCAGCCAGTTTAGTCTATCTCAGTACATACCCCTCTCCGACACCAAGACCGACTTTTGCTATTTCCGCATGTTCGTCAAAGCCTCAGTGTCGACCGATGACCCTGCCACCGATCGCGTTCCGATGGATGCTGTTGTTTCTGTCATGCGGTCTAAGGAGGAGTATCAAGTCAAGTTGGCCATCTGCAGCCAGAACAGCCTCATCAACCTTCTGGTGGGCTCCGGATCAGTACTTGGCTGGAAAGACGTCAACTGGAAGCAGCAGGTTTCACAACTTACTGTTCAATTGAAGCACGGATTTGTTCTGACACTTGCGCTGCACGAAAGTGACTTCCGTAGTCTCTGGTCTATTGTCAACCACACGAACCGAGTCGAGTCAGACCTACGAGAACGGAGAGACGAGCGCTTTGCTTGCAAATTGTACCTCCAGGAGGCGAGCTACCGGGATCCTGCAAACCCATCAGCATGGCCAGGCGATCGGATTCAAGGCTGCAAGCTGATGGTGTTCCAAAGGATCGAACGAAGCAGTGAAGGTACAGGAAAGCGGAAATTGCATCGAGGCTACCGTATGGTTCTGGTCACGCCGCAGCAAACTAAGCAAGTCAGCTTGATCAACCATGAGCTCGGAACAAAACAGGAGCCCATGAACTTCGAATACGTCACCGAAGCTAACCAGGCTCCGGCGTTGAGACTGCGATTCCGTGAAGAGAGTGCGGATAAGAAGCTGAGGACATGTGCAGCTCACCTCGTTTTCCAGAGTGGCAGGGATCGGAACGACCTCTTTGGTACATTCACATCCATGAACGTCGCAGAGGGCGAGACTACATTCGCCCAAGTAGCGCTCAAGGCTTTTCACATTGAGAGTGCGGATCAGTCAGAGGGCTTTACTTCGCAGGGTAGTCACGTGCTTGAGAAGCTGCAATGGGTGGAAGCCAAGGTTATGAACCTGGATCCAGAAGCTGCAGGACTAGAATCAGCACCTACTGTCAAGAGTGAGAGTTTGAGGATCATGTGTCGACACACAGCCGGTATCATCTCTGACCGCATGAACTTGGGTAAGTCGAGTCTTCTCGGATGAAGAATGCGATACTAACGATTTCCAGGATCAGGTGAACTTCTAGTCCGCCTCCCAGTCGACGGAGCCGCCGAACTCACACTCCTCCGCGAAGCTCAACAAGACATGGCTGTAGCTGTCGACAGCAGCCGAACTGACCCCGCCGTTCCCGACGAACTAGCCAAGCTTCTGAAGACACTCACAAGCGCCTCGACAATCCGACGACTGACCTTCAACTCTTTCAATGACCTCCACACCTTCCAGTTGGCTGTTACCGGCTTCCACGTGAAATTCGACGGGTATGTCTACCCCCATCACTGTTCCTTCTGACACCTAGCTAACACTATCCCAGTCTCGCAAACTCTTTCTCCATCTCCCGTCGCCGCATGGTCGTTCCTATCTACAAGCAATGGACCGCCACACGAATCCGCCTGCAAATCGTCGAACAAGACAACATCATCCAACTCCTCGCTTTCTTCGAAGACTTCTCTCACGCCGACGCCATGAACTTCCAACTCCGCCTCACCGACACGTTCCAAAAGACTGACAAGAACGGTCAGTTCGGACTCAAACTTGTTGATGCGAAGTTCGCTCTTCCGGTCGATGAACGCAGGGGCGAGGGCAAGATCCAGAAGGCGGAGGGCAGACTTACGGGTTGGTCTGGTACGAAGAGACGATTTGTTTGTTTAGATGAGATTGAGTATCCGGGCGAGCATGATGATATCCTCATCATGTTTGATTCTGCTGAGAGTAAGTCATGTCCACACCACTTCATAAAAGGGACAATGCTGATATGAATAACAGCACGCGATACCTTCGCTGAAGCCTTACCCGCTGCGACCATGGAGCGCAAATTTACCGTTCGAAGGAAGATATAAGCTCCCTTCCTTTCCCAGCTTACTGGACTTGGAAGACTAGCTGGCTTGCATAACCACCACCACCACACTTCACATCACATACCACAGATGGACACTTTCCGTTGTTACTACCTACCACCAAGCGCGAAGCTCGCTTCCCCATTTCCTTCCCTCTTCTCTCTTCTACTCCACACCCTTCTGGACAAAGAAGACAGGCGCTTCTCTTTTTCCTTTTCTATCTTGGCGTTTTGGAGCAAAATGTGACACGAGATATCTCTATTGGCATGTAGGGAATTACGGGGTGTTGGCTTGTTAGGGCTTCCTAAGCATTGTTGGCATATGTTTGTTAGCGGTTGTTTCGATATATACCAGAGTGTGTTCGCTGTCAAATACAGATGTCTGAAATGGAAGCAGAGTTATTGGACTGGATATCTCGACTGAGCGAATGATTGATGCACAGTGGGTGAATGTGTGAAGTATGTATTACGTGTATAGATAGTATGCTATACAGATGCAGCGAGCGAGCGAGTCTTTGACTTATTGTCTCGCGCCTACGCTCCCGCTTTCCCAAACGCAAAAAGGAAACTGACCGAAAGAATACCAGCAGCGAATTCCGATGCCCAATGAACAAACCCAAACCTATCCAGGTATATAGCCAAAAATGCAGAACAAGTCGTGACGTCGTAAAAGAAAGAAAGAGGAAATGGGGATATGCAATATATATATGTGCTAGGGCCAAAAGAACAATGGGGAATCCAACTACTCGTAGAAAACAAAAAGGTTGAGACAGACACGCCGTGTCTCTCTCTGGTCGCAAATCAGATAATGTCGAAAAGAGAGGTTTCACACCGACCCCGTACCAACAGGATCAACATAATACCTACTCCCAATACTCCTGCGAATCTTCTCGCGCCTCTTCTCCGTCCGTCGCTCCCTCAATTTCTCTTTAACACCGGAGATACCAATGTATTGGACGTGGTATTTCTTCAAGCCGGGCAGACTCTTGCCTTGACGCCAGGAACCCCTACCACGCCGACTCTGTTCGTACTCGATGGATACGGTGGAGACGTTGTCGGGTAGGGAATTTGTGCGACGGAGGTCGTGGCTGGAGCGGCGTTTGGAGATGCCGCCGCTGCGGTGGCGGCCGAGAGGTGCGGTGGGGGCTTGGATTATGACTTTGTCGGGGGAGGCGAGATGGCGGGCTGTACGGGGGGTGCGGAAGTGAGGAGGCAGGGTGATGTGGTGCCGACGTTTGTTCGTGCCAGCACGTTCGAGACCCATGGAGTTGCCGATCAGGAAGCCGCCGCTGCCGCGGAAACCGCCTTTGAGCTTGTTGCTGATGGTGCTCGCGCGGCGGGGGCGCGAGGGTAAGGGTTCTGGCTCTGGGTCTTCGATGTCGCTGGTGTCGCCGCCGGAAGGGAGGCCGCTGTCTTCGTCCGAGTCATCTTCTGAGTCGCCGTCTTCGAATCCGTCCCAGAAGCCGCGGGGGCGCCAGAAGGGGTGGAGGGTGCCGTCCTCTTCGTTGACGCTGGGGACGGAGGGGTTGCGGTGGATGTGCTGCTTGAATGGGTCGCTGGTGTACCGTGTTCGGTTGTTGGAGGCGCGACCGAAGAGTGGTGTGATGAGGTTGTCGGAGTAGCGCCGCGCTCGCTGGAGGACAGACAATCGGCGCTGGGGGTGCGAATCAGAGCGCTCCGGTGGTCCTGGTGGCGGGGGTACCAGTTGGTTCTCGAGTTCTTCCATGGGGGTGGGAGGGATAAATTTGATGATGGGTGGCTCCGGTGGGTCTCGGGGGTTCGTGAGAGGCGATTCTACACCATCAGGCTGAGGTAGGTCGAACTGTGTTGGGGGTGTCGAGGGCTCGAAAGTCAGAGTGGGCTGGGGGTAGGGCTCGTCAACCTCCTCGCGAGCTTGTTGAGGTGCCTCAGGTGCCTCTACGAATGGCGGACTGGGTGTACTCCGCACCTCACGATCGTCCTGCGGTGTGAGATAGGTGTTGCCAGTTATTTGACGCTGCTCTGGCAACAGTGAATTACCGCGTGACTGCTGTACAACGAGCAGCGAGTGGTTGTTGTGGGGGTAGATGCTCACAGCAGTCGCCTCGGTGACTTCGACCGTATCGGAAAACTGTGAGAACGGCGTCGATTGAGAGTACAGGTGCCGAGCATTGGCGTGCTCCTCAGTCCGCGAAGCAGACCGAGAAGCGGATTGGTCGAAACTGACGCGGCCATGGTCTCCAGAATCAGGACGCGATGCGTTGCTGCGGCGTTTCACCTCGTCCGTCGATGTGCGATCCTTCAAGATGGGACGCACTGCCATCTCGGGAGAGAGAGATGCTCGCTTTGCCCATGAGACTGGCCTTGCGCCCTGACGCAGATGAGGTGAAGTGTCTTTTAGCGGTGAAAACTTCTCCAGGTTCTCAGATGTAGCAGGATTCTGCTTAGAGTCAACAAGAGTAGCTGACTCTGCAGTCTCACGAGCCGCAAGTAGTAGACGGACTCTATCCGTCAGCGCAGACGGCACACGAGTCTCTTCAACAGGATGGCTCGCACCCATGAAGACATCGCGTTCGGCTGGCCCATCTACGCCCTGATCGGGAAGATTGGGCAGTGTGTTCTCAAGATTCGCCGGCAGCTTCACATCGGTAATCACTTGTGACTGTCTTCTGTTCTTGCGCGATGTGGGTGACGTCCGACGTGGCTTTGGCGATAGGGTCGGTGACGGCGCTCGTACAGGAGGCGATGGAGCTCGCATGGGAGGTGATGGTGCTCGTACAGACATCCGTTTGACGGGATCCTCCATCGGTGCAGGACTTTCGGAGGGCCGCAGCTCTGTAAAGTTCCTTGGCTTTGAAGACAGCGTGCGTCTGGTGGCTTCCGGCGCCGAGTTGACTCGCTTGTGGTAGCTACCGCCTGATCGTGCGACTGTGCTGTGCCGACTAACTATGTCCGCTGCTGGCTGAAGTACGTTTCGTATCGACTCTTGATGGGCTAGTGTATGCGCCGAGCTATCGATAGTCCTCTGTCGCAACGACAGCGACGGGGACATGATGCGCGATGAACCAACATCCGAGTTGGTGCTGAACCTCGCACTCCTGTCGGCGATGTTCGTCCTCTTGTGCACCAGGCGATGGGGCGGCATGTCGTCGTACTGCGAGATCATTGAGTTGCGATTCGAGTGGGTCTCAGAGCCGAGATTCGCAGGTGAACTGTAGTCTCTCCTGTATGCCATGTTCCGCCCAGAGTGTCGCAGTGTTGGGTTTCGTCGCGGTGGAGTGATATTGACGTACGCCGACACGACCGTCGAGGCCACTGATGCTGTGGAGAGTCGCTTGTTGGTGTTGTCGCGCTGCCTCTCGCCCGTCATGCCTCTACCCTCCGAGGGCCAGCCAATTGAATGCGCAAAGTTCTCGATGGAGGGCGTGACGGGACTGTTGTGGCTGGCTTCGACGCGTTCGCGCAGGCTGGAAGCGCGTCGGGCGCGGGTGCTTGGGGTCGGCGAGGCGGCTTCGACGATGGTGACGGCGGGCGCGGGTTCTTCGACGTCCTTTGCGACAGGTGACGGGATACGCGCTGGAGCGGATGACTTGCGAGGCGTGCTGGAGGGCGTTCTGCGTTTTCTGCGAACCGTTACGTTCCGCATGAGGTCTGTGTTCCACTCCCGATCTGGGATATCCTCGACCACCTGGGATCCCTTGTCCTCTTCAGCACCGACCGTTGAGTCCACCAGTTCAGTAGTGGGGAAGTACGGGCCTTGCTTGTTCGTGGGCGTGACATCATGCTGGTCGTGCTCGAAAGCCAGGCCCAGTCCGCGGTCTTCCTCGACGGTGCTCAGCCTGTCGTTAGCAGGTGTTGCGGCTCTGCTGTCTTCGCGGTCCGAGGAGAAAGGGTCCTCTCTGGCGGTCTGGAAGGAATCCGCGCGCGAAGACGGATATGTGTATATCGGGGGCCGTTCGAGCGTCGCAGTCGTGCCATTGGTGCCGTTGGAGGCGTTGGTTCGCGGTGGACTGGGATCGGGCGTGGGAGGACTGCGCGCATTGACCGGCGTGCTGAGCGACGATTTCTGCGATATAATCGAGTTCCTTACGCTGTCGGCATGTAGCGGTTGCTCGGGCATCTGTGCAGTTCTTCCGTCCTGGGAAGCTGTGGGCGGCGTAGGCGGGAGGCCGCTGTCAGCTCCCGGCAATGCGCCTGGAGACTGAAGCGGTGTATTATGCTCGCTGTCGGCTATCGAATCCGTGTCGTCGGTCGCCTGTGTGGTATAGGAATAGTCGCGCTTAAGGGGCGCTGCAGCCCTCGAGTAGGTGCGGTAGTCGTCGCTACGGCGCGGCAGATGTTTCGGTTGGCGGAGATTCGGCGAGGCCTTGAATGATGATTCGAGCATGGCATAGACGTCGGACTGAGGTTGTGACATGGTGGCCAGGCGCCTCAAAGTGAAGGCGCACTCGAAACTCTATCCCCGTCTGCCGTCCCTATCGCTGCTGGCCCGTGTACCGGTGCAAGGTGGCTCTTCCTGCGGTTAAGAAGAAGCCATGACCCGCGAGCGCAAGACGGCAGTGTTCTTCTACATGCGACGCTGATGTCGCTCTCACCAGTCGCAGCGCTCAAGAGGTATGCAGGCTGCCGTGGGCGCAGGGCGATGGGTGGTGACGCAGGTAGCCTCGGGATTGCAGTGCCAAGAGAACCGTTCACGATGCGATTAAGCGGGCGCACGATGGAGACTCAACTGTCACGATATTTTGGGGCGGCCTCGGATCCAGCGAACAAGATACGGCGGTGCGATAGGGCGAGGGCAGCGAATTTGGAGACGGGAGGGTGGTGTGCGGAAGGAGCAGGTCACTGCGCAATAATCGATGCGCGCCGAATTGGTGGCTTTCCAAGCTTCGGGCGACGGCGAGGTAGCGGCTTGGGGTCCAAATGGTCTAAAGAATCTCTCTCCTGGAGCGGTCCTGGGAAAAACGGGAAGAGGCCGTGGTGGCGACTATCTATCGAGAAAAGCAACAATTATCACTACGGGCATTACTATGGGAAGGCGCTGTGGTTGGAGACGGTCGTAGCAGCTAATGCTTCACCATGAGCTCATTCGCTCCATCGCAGGGTTAAGTCCCCGATCCCACCAGTCATCCCCACGGAACACAACGCTTTTCTGCACTACACCTCCTCTCGTCCCAGCCTGCGTCTACGGCAGGCAACCCCTCTTTCCGTGCACCACGTATGTGACGGTACTCCCCGGCCTGCATCGACTCTCGATCATGTGCCCAAGTACCTTTGTACCTTTTTCTAGAGCGTGGCTAGCCTGCATTACAGCCCAGGCGCCTACTTGAGGAATCCAGACAACCTCAACTGTTTAGCTACTTGTTCCAATTGCACAGGTTTCGGATGCGTAAGCCACAGCACAAGTCTCGGTCACAGCCGTTGGACTATCTCCCGAGATCGGGTCCTCCCAACGCACAGATTCTTCCTAGACACCACAGTACATCTGCCGTGCCACGACACGTCAAGTACCCATCGCGACTAAGGCATCGTCTCATGGAGTCGGGAATAACTCGGCCAAAACTGAAAATGAGACATCAGACATCTTCATATCGAAGTAGAAGCATATGCGTGACGTCATCAACCTCTGATGGCATCTTTACGTGCGATGCTCCAAACAGTGGAGTCTGGAGAAACCGCAAGATAAAAGATGAACACCACCAGAATCATGCTTTCTCACAGTAACAAACAACTTCCTACACACCGTAGCAGATAATGACATCTGACGACAAAATGCACGCCATCGCAGTAACCTCCTACGGCCCCATCACAAACCTGCAATCCATTTCCGTCCCTAAACCTTCCTCGCCCCAAGGCCATGACATTCTCGTCCGCCTCCGCGCCTGCTCCGTCAACCCTGTCGACACAAAAGTCCGCGCCGGCACCTACGACGACTACCCAGACTACTTTTCACGCACGCCGGCACTCCCGCAAATCCTCGGTTTCGACGGCGCCGGCATAATCGAAAGCATCGGTTCCGCTGTCAAAAACTTCAAACCTGGCGACGAAGTCTACTACGCCGGTTCCCCAATCCGTCAAGGCAGCAATGCAGAGTACCAATTAGTCGATTCACGAGCCGTGGCGCTCAAGCCAAAGAGTTTGGATTGGGGAGAAGCTGCTGCTATGCCGTTGACGTGGATAACGGCTTACGAGGCACTAGTCGAGCGGATGGAGATACAGAAGGGTGAACAAGCGGGTATCCTGATCATCAATGGCGCGGGAGGCGTGGGCAGTGTGGCGAGTCAGATTGCGCGCCGGGTACTCGATTTACCCGTTGTAGTCACCACGGCGTCTAGAGAAGAAACAGTCAATTTCTCCAAAGATGTAGGAGGTGCTACGCATACGATTAACCACCACAACGACCTCGCGGAAGAAGTGGAGAAGCTGAAGCTGGATGTACCCATCAAATACATTTTCATCACGCATACACCTACGTCAGGCTACCTCGCCCCCGCCGCCAAAATCTGCGCTCCTTTCGGAAAGGTCTGCTCTATTGTCCAAGACAAAGAGATGCCCATGTACGGCACAGAGTTCATGGCAAAGAGTCTGACGTTTGTGTGGGCGTTGCTGGGCACCAAACCGTATTATGGTGTTGATGTGGAGAGTCATGGGCGGATACTGGAGGAATTGGCGGGGTTGCTGGATCAGGGGACGGTAAAGTGTCATTGTAGGCGGAGGTTGAGGATGGATGAGCAGGGGCTGAGAGAGGCGCATGTGATTATTGAAGGGGGTAAGAGTGTGGGGAAGGTCGTGTTGGAGTTTTGAGTAGGGAGTGGTGTGACATCTACAGGCGTCATCATAGATCCACCAGGAGATGATCTTTTGCTTTACCTAGGTATCGTTGGAATCGCAGACATCTCGGCTCGCTATGGGTGGGTGAGGGAGGAGTTGGAAAAGAGCATGTTGTAATTCTGATTGACGGATGGAGATAAAGAAAGAAGATTTGGAGAGTGCGAGCAGGCAAGTTATACTATGTTTCGCGTGCTACGAGGTAGTCTGGTCTCACGTAGACCAGTGGCTTCCTAGTTCTCGTGGTGCAGGCGCCTCGTGGTATAAGGCGAGCTACTCAGAATCTGCGAAGTTGTGAGGTGTGATAGTACTAGGAAGTTCCTGGTAGCTACAGTTGAGGACCGGGCACACGGAGACGTTGAAGTGGAGAGCTCGAACGATGCGCAGGCGCGGTCGGCCATGGGCACACCCGATTCAAAAGACGTCATGTAGACCGGATGTGTCGTGGCTATTACTACCGGAGCGGCGAGACGGTGTGGTCACGTTTTGTCAAACATAGGCGGGATAATCTGTAGATGGATTAGTCCAGGCCAATGCAAGTCGTAATCGTTGCGCACTTACAGTGATCATGTGGAAGCCCGGCCTACCCCACGCGGAGGTAAGCCGGGGAGCTAGTATTGCGAGACAGCTCTGAATGGCGAGCGCAGCAGATGCTGGACTTCTTGGACCATACCCTTCTGTTCTCCCTGGTGCTTACGAGAGCATGTTTAACAAATCAAGCGGCTTGAATGCCACTTCCGCCTAGGAACTACTCGTCGTCCATATCGTCTCCGTCGCGTCCAGGACTCCTGCTCCTGGCTCTTCCGGCCCCACGTCCGCTTTGGCGCCTGTCGTGGTCGCGCGCCCGTCCTTTGCTGGCTGGCGGTGGTCGTACAAAGGCGAAGTCGACGGTAACCTTCTGCTCGAGGAATTCTTCGCCGTTGGCGCCCTTGACAGCGGCGTTCGCTTCTTCCAAAGTAGCATACTCGATGAGCACGTAGCCCTGTGTGATGTCAGTCCTCCATCACTCTTTCCCTCCTCGTCACAACCACCAATTTCAGGCGCGTACCTTGACGTAACCCGTCCTCCTGTCCAAGTTCATGTGCAGATTCTTGATGGTACCAAACTCGCCGAACATGTCCTGAAGATCCTCCTCGGTACATTCCTCGTGCACATTGGTGACAATGATGATCCAGCCCTCGATGGAGCGCACAGCTGTCGCGCCTGCCTGGGTGCGCGCGTCGTTGCTGTCGGTGGTCGGCTTGGCGTCAGTTGCGACGTCGGGCTGGTCAATGTCCATGGTTTCTGTGGTGTCGGCCATGGCTGCGAAATGTAATTGGTCGGTGGGTGGTGTGGAGTGGATATGGTGGTGAGGGCGTTGTTGAGCTCTCGGCGTCGCCAAATGTTTCCGTAGTCGAGGCGGTTCGCGCTAGTGGAAGAGCGGCTCCATCCCAACTTACGCGACCCAGGTTCGCTCTCTCTCTCAACGCGCCTGCCCTGTGTCTGGCCCCAAGTCCGACGCTTACATGCAGTGCCTGTTTCCTGCATACATCATGGCCGACGACCCCACCCCTCACGGCACTGTCGGAAAGAAGCAGATAAAAGGGCCACCGTCCAGCCATTCTTTAGCAGTGAGCTAGGTCCAGCTACACCCCCGCCGACGTCACTCAATTGTTATATGACACGCCCCAGACCCGCGCCTTTCATCATGCTCCAGTTTCTCGACAATCTCGTACACTACGCCGATCCGACGCTCCCGTCCTTCTCCTCCCTCACATACTTGTACATTGTCATTCTAGGCTGCTCGCTTTTGATATCTCTCCGTTCGCGACAAGAAGAGGACAACCTCAACTAACACGATGTCCAAGTTCACAAATGTATGTCCAATTCTTCATGTGGTCCCGAACAGGACTAACGATTTTAGATCGCCATGATTGGGTGCGGAAGCATGGGCGGTGGAATGGCCCTGCTTTTTGCTGAGGACGGTGTCAATGTTTCGCTTTCAGACCCTTCAGAGCAGGCAATGGATGCGGTCATTGAGAAGGCAGAGAAGCAAGGCTACAACGGAAAGGTTCAGAAGTTTAATGGTAGGCGGAATCCTTGAACGCTGATGCACACCAAGACTAATGCAGTAACAGACTACGATTCCCTTTGCAAATCACTCTCCACACCACGCTTACTCGTCTTCTCTCTTCCACATGGCGGCGTCGGCGACAAGGTCCTCGAAGGTCTGGAACCACATCTCTCCCGCGACGACATCATCCTAGACTGCGGAAACGAACACTTTCAGAACACCGAGCGGCGGCAGGAGAAGTGCAAGGGCACTGGCATCCGGTACATTGGCTGCGGTGTAAGTGGCGGATACCAGGCAGCGAGAGCCGGACCTTCCATGTGTCCTGGTGGTGACATCTCTGCGCTCAAAGAAGTCCTGCCGTTGCTGGAGAAGGTCGCAGCCAAAGACAAGGACGAGAAACCTTGCGTGGGTGTCATTGGCAAGGGTGGAGCAGGACATTACGTGAAGATGATGCACAACGGTATCGAGCATGGCATGATGAGCGCTATCTGTGAGGCCTGGGGCATCATGCGAAAGATGGGTATGGGGTACGAGGAGATTGGCGATGTTCTCTCTCAATGGAACTCAGAAGGCGAGCTGGTATGTTCACAACTCAAGAAATTATGGATTCACTGAACTGACGTGCGAATAGCGCGGCACTTTCCTCGTTTCCATTGGCGCAGATCTATCCCACAAACGCGACTCAAGCGATAAGCCCAACCAAGCAAACCAGAAAGATGCCCAATTACCTCCTCTTGTCATTTCGGAAGTCCTCGACAAGGTGGTCCAGGATGTCACTGGCGAGGAGGGTACTGGTGTGTGGAGCAACACTGAAGCTATCGAGCGTCACGTCCCGGCCTTCACTCTCAACATTTCGCATGCGTTCCGCCTCGCATCCGCTTTCCGCGGTGATCGTGAGCAAGCCAGCAAAGCCGCCGACGGAGGCTTCCCCCCTTGTCAACTGAACATTACGGACAAGAAGGCTTTCCTCGAAGATCTCAGAAAGGCAACATATGTGTCGTGCCTCGCCAGCTACATCCAAGGCATGAATGTCATTGCGAAAGCAGACCAGGAGAACAAATGGGAAATTGACTACTCGCAAGTCTGGCAGATCTGGCGCGGAGGATGTATTATCCAAGCAGACTACATCTCCGATGAGATTCTCGCGCCGATCCTCAAATCCAATCCATCTCCGGAAAACCTCAACCTCAACTTCTCGACTCGCGTGGCCAAGGACGTCAAGAATTGCTTCCCCGCACTTCGTCGGATAGTCGCCAAGGCTGTAGAAACCGACCAAGTCGTACCGGCCATCAGTGCTACCCTGGAGTACTTCAAGGTCGCTAGCGGTACCGACCTGCCCACGTCATTCTACGAAGCCGAGCTTGACTACTTTGGTAGCCACATGTTCGACAAGAAGGGTGATACAGACGCGAATGTCAAGAAGCCAATGGAGGGCAAGCACCACTTTGAGTGGAAGCCTGCAACGAGCCAAAAAGAGGTATATGGCAAGAATTACAAGATCTAAAGCAGCCGGTTTGGATGTTTCTCTTCTTCATGATTGTTAAATAGCGTAGTTTCCATAGCAATAGCAAATCAGTCTATTCTAAATTCCTACAGTTTTCTATAAGAGGTGGAAGGCAGCACCGTAAAAGTGTGTGGTTGCTAATGCAACAGTTCAACAATACGAGATTCGTATCGTGACGAAAGGGGTTCCTAAGTCGAAATGACGTTATTTCCGCCACTTGTACGAGCTCCACCACACTCACTCCGCTTCCACTAACCGGCATGACGTACCCTCTCGAAAACACCATACTTTTCGTACAACAATTCGGAACCTACGGCTCGACCATCCTCGTATCCAGCTCAAAATAGCGACCATGTCGACGAGATCGGCAGTGTACACACCGCCCGAGTGGTCGCCGTGGCTGCGCCGGGAGATCTGCACGAGCCCATGACCAGGATCATTCGCACAACAATCTTCCGACACCAGAGCTTTTGTGGAGAAAGGTGACGCTGCATGATA
The DNA here is from genome assembly GCF_024043145.1 of Alternaria conjuncta. Lineage (NCBI taxonomy): Eukaryota > Fungi > Ascomycota > Dothideomycetes > Pleosporales > Pleosporaceae > Alternaria > Alternaria conjuncta. Next base: position 1,080,142 of record NW_026250092.1, on the reverse strand, counting down.
TGATGCGATATGAGATGGTGGGAGCTTTCAGTAGTATCGGTCCGCTTTCGGTAGGTGCTTTGCTATTATAAGTAGCGGAGAGGGAGGAGGTATATAACCCATCTCACATCACCTCACCGAGCGAATTCCGTCTTGCGTACAAAACCACATCACAACAATTTCTACCTCCTCAACGAACATCACGCATCACTAAACTACGACGTCAACCTAATAAACCACCAACATGCGTTTCTCCACCCTCACAACAGCTCTCACATCCCTCTCCCTCGCCTCCGGCCGCCTCATCGGCATCGCCGCGCCATCCACCCTCGCCCCCAACAGCACCTTCACACTCACCCTCCTCTCAGAAGGCTACATCCAATCCGTCGCCGACGTCGCCGTCGCATGGGGTTTCTCGCTCGCCCCCGGCTACCCCGGCACGCTCGGCTCCTACACACAATCCGCATACCTTGGTCCTGAGAAGAGCAACCAGGGGCAGGAAAACGTTACTATTACTGCGACTGTACCTGCGGGACTGGCGATGGATGCGTATCAGGGGAAAGATATTCTGTTGAATGCGGGGATTTATTCGTTGTATGGGGCTAGTGGGGGTGCGACGGTTACGGGGTTTAATGTTACGGTTAGGGTGGGCGAGAGTACGGGGGATGAGGTTGTGGAGAGTGAGGCGCAGGGGTGGATTCAGAATACTGTGGCGTAGGGTGGTTGGAGAAAGAACAGGGAGATGCGGAAGTCGCGCATGTTTATATGGGCATAGTTAGCGGTTGGTGGGCATATGGTTCCATTCACACTATCTTAATGGGCTTCAGCATAAGGCGCAGCTTGCATCTAATGGGTTCACGGGGTTCAGCTGATGTTTGCAAACAATTGATTTGATTTGTTGATAGTGATGGACCGAAGCTGACGTGACCTAAAGGCTAGGCCTCTAGGTCATGTGTAGCAAGACGGTGTAAAGCTATCAACTTGAACATCGAGGGCCTTTCAGGCTTAGCGCAGCTCCATGTGTTCCTTCTGATTCTCGAACTCTGCGTATCGTTAGTGGGTAGATCAAACAAGCTCGATGCATCTTCAAAGACTTACCCTCGAGCCAGTCAACAACAAAGTTCTTCAGGAACTGCTGCGCATAGACGACCTGCGGTGGTGGCAGATCAGGAGTGGTCTGGTTCTCAAAGATACCGTTCTCCTCCCAGTGGTGCACACCGTGGCTGATCAGATGCCATGGGCGCTCCGTCGTGCTGTTCCTGCTATCGGGGTACCACAGTGGCGTAGCAGGCCTCCATGGATCCGCGTTACCTCCGAGGTGGGCGAGACGCTCGTAGTCGATGTCGTAGCCTCCGTACTTGTTGACACGCTCAATCTCCGGAGGGTGGTTGATGCCGAATTGTGCGCGGCAGAAGAAGGTCAGGTACTCTACATCGAGGGTACGTGAGATGAGGGGCATGATATCAGCAGGCGTGTTTCCGGTTTGGATGTAACCCCACTCCGTGCAGACTTGGTAGCTCCAGCTCACGGCGCCGTAGTCTTCGATAGAAGTGTACTGCTGGAGCGCAGTAACGTTGAGCTGGGTGAAGTACGAGTCCTGAGTCCTATTCGAACGGCGCCATCCAGAGAGAGCTGTGCTGTTGAGCCAAGCAATAGCGTTGAGAGTGATGTTCTGCACGGCGGTATCGTTGGTGTAGCCGGCCGCTGAAACGAGTTCCGCAACAGCTGGGCGTAGGTTCTCGCCTGCAGGCTCTTCTGCGGTAATGTTCTGGCAGTAGTTGAACCAAGAGGGCGAGTTCTCCTCAGGGTCCCAGTTGGTGCTTTGCAGACCGTAGACACCGGTAATCTGGCCTGCGAAATCACGGTTGTCGGTAACACCGCCCATGCCGAACACATCCTTGAGTGCCTGGACCTTGGAGGTGTCGTTCTGGCGGATAAGAATGCCATCAACAACGTCAATTAGGAGTTGCGTGTTCTTCATGCAGTCTGGAGGACCGTATAGCCTAGCTGGCTCAAAGTACTGCCAGTAGTCGTAGATCGCAACAGTTACACCAGAAGAAGAGATTGCTCCCCAGAAAGTCTCTGGGTATACAACTCGTAAGAACGCAGCTTGAGCTCCAGCGTACGATCCACCGTAAACGACCCATGGGGTGTTGGGCGCAGTCAGATCCGCATCAATGCCTTCGAATTGCACATTCTTGGCAAAGTAATCAACCTCGGCAAGCGCCTGCTCAGTCGACAAGAACCGCATGTTCGGTGTCGTCAGATCGGGCACCGGGAAAGATTTGCCATAGTAACGGTGCTCGAGAATGACACCGAGACCGTTGGTAGCCTTGATGACCTGGTGGACAATTCCCTTCTGGAGGAAGGTGAGACGACCCTCTCCATCGGTTTCTCCACCAAGAAGAACAAAGACCGGTCCGCCAGGCTTGTAGTACGTGTCATCAAACCAGTACCTCAAGTTGAAAGAATCGTTGCTATGAGGCTCGTACCGTGTCTCGTTGTGGAAGAAGTCGACTGGCACAGAGATGTTGTACTCCGGGTATAGCAACGTGGGATCGGTGTCTTCGCGCTTGGTCAGGCTGCGACGCGTCCGTGCAGCTTGCACCTGATATCGTGTCAGCTTCATTTGCTTACCACCAGCTCATCTCCGAGGTATGAGATATTCGTCGCATGTTGATGTTCCATGCCGAAAAGGTCCTATCGATACTTTCATACCTCTCGTGCATATTGCAGAAAGGCATGAAGCAATTGAATGCAGAGAGGCACCGTCGCTACATCGATGTAACAAACAGAAAAAATGGTGCTTACCTGCTCTTCCCTCTCCACCGCATTTCTGGGCGAAAGCTTGAGCGCAGAAGCAGCCTGAAGGCCGCCTAGGATCGCTGCGACAGCAATTGAGAAACGCATGGTACCGGTAGGACGATGCGTAGTCGCTGGCAACGGCGCACGTCAGGCAGCGCTCGCCTATATATCTGCCCCGACACGAGAGAACAGAGTTATGACGCCGGTGATAGCTACCCGGCCATTTCATTATCATCTATGCGAGGGACAACCATGTTTAGGGAAGGTGGATAAAGTAGTGCGCCTGTGCTAGCGCAAGTACGATGCTCGAACAAGCAGGAGATACGGTGATCGGCAGCTGCTGGGCCGTTGGCAGTGGCGGACAGCAAGCTTTTTTGGCTCGGGTGCTTGGTGGGAGGCCTGGTAGCGCCATGTAGGATGCGACTGACTGCCTTACGTGCGGTAATGCGCGCTCGAAGCTGTGTTGTGTGTTGAGCATGACGCGGTCAAGCCTTGCTAGGATGTATCGTGATGTCGCGAGGTTGGCGATGCGGCCCCGCCTCGTCACCAGCCGAAGTCTCCTCAGAGGCCAATCGGCTGTACTAGAACCCTATTTCCTGCACCATGACAATGGTTTCGTGCGCGCAATTTGCTTTTGAACCTTGCACATTGTCCATCATGGTTGCCTTTCTTCGTGCGACAGCATCTCGATTATCGCAGTATGTGAGACCAGTCGCCCGCTGGAAGCCAGAATTCGACACAGAGGTTGCTCATCAAGTTGGATACATATCATTGCAGTGTAACGAACTATCCGACATCACATACTCGCCTCAGAGCTTAGCGATGCGGCCCTCCTACTTCGTAACCTCCTCAATGTGCGACACAGACCCGTCCTTCTCTCCACGCGCAATGCCCTGCTCCTTGACGTCCATCAACGCAGCCTCGCCAACATCAACAGCATCGTCGCCATCGAAGAACTTGGCGATTTCCTCCATGGGCGTGTACCTTGTCTCCACAATGCAGAAGTAGATGACGCCGATCTCAAAAGCGAGGAAGACGCAGTAGCAGATGTAGTACTTCCACGCGAGTGCATCGAGCGCAATGCCGTTAACGAACTGGTTGAAGAAGAGAGCTGCTGTAACGCAGAAGTTGAGCCATGTGAATCCCTTGGCACGAAGACCATATGGCAGGATCTCAGTAGTGTATCCAGCCATGATACCGGACTTGATATCGTAGAAGATACCGTAGAAGAACTGCATGTCAAGGTTAGCATAGCGTTCTGGGTTGGTCCAAAGGTGGAGGAGTAGCAGGCAAAACTTACAATACTAACGATGAAGCCTTTGCCGAGAGGCGCCCGAGGCTCGATGTCGTACCGGGCAGAGATGATTGTGAAGATGTTGAACATGACGAACGTTCCGATCGTGGAGATAAGATAGATCGGACGTCGACCAAGCTTGTCAACCAAGAAGGCAAAGAGGAAGTTTTCGCAGAGCGCCAGAGTCTTCATGCCGCCATTGATTCCAAGTTGCGTCTGGGGATCCGTGAGGCCAACGTTGTCCATGACATACTTTAGGTAATACGAGATCAGACCGTTGCCACTCCACTGACTGAAGAATCCAATAGCAGTGATGATAATGATCCTCTTGCGGTTGCCTTTGGTCTTCAGGAAGTCGGACCAGCTGGTTCGGTTGTGCTCTCTGTCGAGGGCAATGGCAGCGCGCACTTCGGCGTATTCGAGTTGAACAAACTCGTCGTCAGCATTTCCTTCGCCGTGCCAGCGGGCGAACATGGCGAGGGCTTCTTCATGGCGGTCTTTGTTGCACAGCCAACGTGGAGACTCGGGCATGAAGAAAATGAAGCCGAGGATGATAAGGGAGCAGATCGACTGCAGAAGAGATGGGAGTCGCCATGACCAGTCGCTCTGTAAAGTGTTAGACGACCTTTCTGTGAAGGAGAGACAGTAGACTGCACAAGGGTGAAAAGTTAATGTACCTTTAGCTGGAGCGTTCCGTATGTTACCCAGGATGCGATGAAGGCTCCAGAGTGGTAGCTCGCACCAGAGAGTGTAACCAAGATAGCACGATCCTGTGGATGAGCAATCTCTGCGATCAACAACGGCGCGGATCCAAGAACAATGGTGTCTCCGAAACCCAAGATGAGTCTAGCAGCAATGAACATGCCGATGTTCTGCGCTCCAGTCTGGATGGCAACGGCGATCAACATGATAACGCAGCCAATCGCCACACCAATCTTCCTACCCTTCCAATCAATGAGGTAGGGGGTGAAGAAGAGACCGATGAGTGAGCCGAGGGACATGGATGAGTTGAAGAAGCCGAGCATAGCCCCGCGAGGCTCGCCGAAGTAGTCTTGCCAGTAAGTCAGTGACTGAAGACCATTCATCATGGATCCGTCGAAGCCATTGGCGGTGTTGGTTAAGATGAGAACGACAATGTAGATGTAGAGTCTGCGGAGGTTGGCTCGCTTCCACCATGCGACTCTTGGATAGGCACGGCCAGCGAAGAAGAAGTGCCCTTTCGGCGGTTTGAGGGGCACAGCGCTCTGCGTGGTCTTGGGTGGGCGGAAGGATACCATCTTGAAAGGTAGATGTTGCTGTTGCGAAGAAAGACAATGGAGCTGCCGCTGCAAGAAGAAGCCATGAGCTGCATGGGTCACTGTTGCATATATACCCTCAACACCGCGCCACGTACAGTATCTTCGATACATGCCATCCCAGCTACTCAGATCTCACCCATCTTCCCGGGCACGCTTCAATAGCCAAAATTGGGTTCGGGATGAAGCCAAGCAGGATGAATGCGCATATTTGCCTTACCTTGTCCCGCAGTCAAGCACTCATTTCTCGTTTTGTGTTGTTATGCCTCGCGCCACCAAGGCGCTGCGGTCTTGATAGTTCTAGGCATCGTGGAATGAGGCCGAAGTGAACCAGTCTGGATGCATGCGACTAAGCCCTTAGTCGAATGCGGGGAAACCAACTAGTCGTGCGAGCAACCCCATGGGGTTGTACCGGCTAAAGATGAACCTTATCAGGCCTTTTGAATGAGGTTGGACGTGAGACAATGAGTATTGCCGCCCTGTATTGCCGGTGTCTTGTTGGCAATGCTCGGAATGTGGGGCTGTTCTCGGTCGCTATACCTAACGCCGTTAGTCGACGGCGTTCTGATTGGATCCTGATCTCGGATCAGATGACAGCCCAGCAAACTCCCAGACATTTCGTGGCTTGCGCGACTACCAGCGCTACCAAGAGCGCGTCTAGACACCACAGCTTCGGGAATTGCCACACCTTACACTCGAGTTTCATTTGTACCGGGGTCGTTCCTTCCACCTGGGTCCTGGACCCTTTCACTGCGACATGTCGATCATGTTCACGACATACTGGTGAGCCTTCACGCATACGAACTCCCTCGAATATGCTGAACGTATCTCGGCAAACAACCCTTTCTGCCAACGCTTATACATACCACTAGATACCTTCGTAGAAGAATTTCCGCATCCCAAGGCTTGTTACATGCACTCTTGGACAGAAGCGTGACATGTTACCGACAAGAGATGGCGAAGGAGGGCCAAGGATCATTCATGTGATTATCGTGCGCATTTACCCGGCGGGCATAATATCGTTGTGCCAACCGTACGACTACCAGCACGCTATACGCCTTCGCGCGCACCAAGAATAGTCTATGATCCTTCTTCCTGGGTAGATAACTTGGTTCGTATCTCAGATCATAATCTGTAGTAGCGCCACCACCAACATGGAAGACACTCCGGCAATCAACCCTATCATTGGAGGCTTTGCTCCAGACCCCTCCCTGATCCTCGTCGATGGCACATACTTCCTCGTGAACTCAACGTTCCATTTGTTCCCTGGTCTTCCAATCTATACATCACAGGATCTCATTCACTGGCACCAGATCGGCAATGCTATCAACCGACGAGAACAACTCAGCTTCTCCAAGGCCGCTACCTTGATCCACGGTCTGGACAATGAGGATCACCTTTATGCAACAGGTGGTCTCTACGCCCCGACAATACGGTTTCACGTTGGCACCTTCTACATCGTGTGCACGAACGTGGTGAATGATGGAGAAGAGGGCAAGGAGAGTACGCTGCAGAACTTCATCGTCTCCACCACAGACATACATGCCAGTAAATGGAGTGACCCCGTCTACTTCGACTTCTACGGCATTGACCCCAGTCTGTTCTTCGATCCTAACACCGGGAAGGCGTATCTCTGCGGTTCCAAGTCTCCAGGTCCGGAAACCAAGATCACGCTCTTCGAAATCGACGTCAAGACAGGAGAGAAATTGAGCGAGGAGAAACAACTGTGGCATGGCACCGGTGGTATCTACCCTGAGGGCCCACACGTATACTTCCGAGATGGGTTCTACTACTTGATGATTGCGGAGGGAGGTACGCATGAGGGGCACAGCGTCACCATGGCGCGAAGCAAAAGTCTCGAGGGCCCGTGGGAGACATCGCCCAAGAACCCCATATTGAGCGCTGCTGGAACGGATGAGTACGTACAAGCCACAGGTCATTGCGAGGCATTTGAAGATAAGGAAGGACAATGGTGGGGTGTTTGTCTTGGAATCCGAATGGGCGCTCCCAACCTATACGGGCTTGGACGCGAAACATTCCTTACAAGAGGGACGTGGAGTGATGATGGCTGGCTCAATTTCGATCGCGCGAGGATGAACATCGAGAACTTGAGTATTGTACCGGATCTATCGAGGAGACTTACCGCAGCACCTGGCGTTGACTTTCTCTACATCCACGACCCCGAGCTGTCGCGCTACAAGATCAGCGACCGGCAGATCACGCTCACCGCTTCTCCAGACGGTCTGAAGTCTGCCAATGCGTCGCCGTCATTCGTTGGTAAACGTCAACGTCAGCTGAAGGGAAGAAGCAGCGTCACGCTTCTACCTCCCGCATCCAGCTCTACACCGACCAGTGCAGGACTGGCGGTATACAAAGACGAACATCGCTTCCTCTCGTTATCTTACATGGCCTCGAACAATGGCTCCTCCCCTACCGTTCGCCTCCATGTCTTCAACAAGGCAAAAAGCATCGATCGTCAAGAGAGCGCCAACCTAGATACCGCGCCCCAGACTCTGCAGCTCGCATTCGAGTACACAGAGACCTCGTATTCGCTATCCTACCGCGCCGACAGTGGAGAGCCCAAGGAGTTTGCCCAAGTACCCACAATGGACCTGAGCGACAAAGATTTCGTAGGACCGATTATCGGTATATTCGCGGAGGGGAGTGGGGAGGTTGATTTTCGCGATTTCGTATTAGACAGCGCATCATCGCAGCGGGCCGTTTGAGATGTGGGTGGCGAACCTATAAACCGTGCGTGATGCGCGAACTGCTGATGGGTCTTGATTGTCGGTGAGAACTCCGCGCGAATTGATCTACATATCGTGCATTATCGTGGGCGAGACCCTGCGATCAGCATGGGGCGCGGAAAGAGACGAACGATGCGATGCCCGCGGGATGTTCACGGTATGATATATTGTCTTAGCCACCCATGAAGCGATGTTCACGACTTTTGTTCTCGTCTCTTGCATTACTAGACTTCATATCATTATATTGTACATGTGCTGCAATCTGGATTGCTGCTGGATGGTCCCATTTTCCTTGCGCGGTGGATTTGCCATGTCCTAAAACTTTTTTCTCTGCAACATCTTTCGACGTGGCTCTGGGCAGCTGCGCAGTGACTATCACCGACGTTGCGACGGGCGAGTGTGAATGCCGCTATAGGGCATACCGCTGTCTTTTGGGTCCACGCTTCGTCTTTCACATGATCGCGTCGGAGACCCAACTGCCTATCTTGATACGGGTATGGCGATGCTGAGTCGACTCTATACTTAGGTTCGGGTAATCTTGAAATCCTTGGATATCTGTATCGCGTCGAAAGGCAGTGGCTCTGGTGCGGTGAGTTTTCGTTCCGAGCTGGCATCGTCGCCTGTGACGGTTATGTTTGTTTGATCCTTGTCGTGCTGCATCTGATTAGTCTTGTATTCTGTGTCGCAAGACATTGAACCAGACTTACCAACTCCATCCACTGGGTGTAGTGCCCAGGCCTTGGTTGCTGGTGCGACCCCAGTCCACCAGTGTTCGACCGCTTGATCGCACTGAGGTTGTGGCTTCCTGATTGGCTCTTGTACGTTTTGCGCCACTGGAGGTAGAAGGGTCGCAACATGGGAATGTTGATACAGAGACCAGCAAGCATGAGCTCGACGGTGCAAAGCATGAATGTGGTACCCGATGTACCAGTGAGGTTGTTAATGAGATCTGCAAACTATCAGTCGTGTTTCTCCTTCTCGTCAGATCGAGAGTACTTACCGACGGTGAAGATGAGAACGAAACGCGCAATACTGATAACCACGCAAGCGAGACCTAGACCGAAACAAGCCAACACGGCAAACTTTTCCGTCTTTCGCATCTGTAACTGCCATACACAATGGATTGGGATGACTACGATCATGAGATCGGTCGCCATGTTTGTCAGAATCAGACACTTGAGCAACAAGATCTGATCCATGCAGTGTCCAACTCGTTGAAGGGTCCATTGTTGGGAGATGGGGTCGCAGAGGAAGATAAAGACGAAGTTGAAGATGACAGCCCATGCAATGACTATACCGGCAGTAATGTAGACTGCAAGGCGCAGTTGCAGTTGGAAGACGCGGTGGTAGAGGGCTAGTTGAGATAGCTTGAGAGCCGCAAGACACCAGATGTAGATCAAAGTGAAGGAAAAGGTTATCTGCATGACGACCGGGAGGTTGTTCATCACTATTAGGTGGTTAGTTCAACATCTCCACCGGATGTAATAGCCGCCAGAGCAGACTTACGCTTGGGAAATTTGTCAGAGGTAGGATCTAGGTCGTAACCAACGCCAATCGTGAAGACTGCTTGGATGTTAATATGAGTTCTGCCTATCCACGAGGTTGATGCATACCGTAGGCATTCAGGCCGATAGTACTTGTCGACAAGAGCAGCGCAACACCGGCGAAGATGTCATCCAGTGCGAGTCCAGGTCCACGCATGCGTCCATAGAATCGAAGGGCAACAGTTGAGGCGAAGAGCAGCCACAGACATGACATCGCTATCATGGAGTCGCGGCCGCTCCGGGCCATCGCTATATCGATTGTTTCCACCATCCTGACCTGCGGAGGCAAGACCCCGATCCAAAGCTATCACTCGAAGTCCGGAGAGATGCAAAGTAATGAACGGAGTACTAAAAGAGTGGGTCCTGTCGTGAGAACTGGAGAAAAGGAAAGAACGAAGAGATGAAGTCGGGGCGATGAGTCGGGGCAACAGTGTATTGTTAAAACCTGATCCATGTCTCCCGTCTCCTGTCTTCGTCAAAACTGTTTTGGCTTTCGTAATGATGGCATACCCGTTGGGTTAGCGGGCCTAGCCTGGCGGACCGAAAACAGTTCCTTGCCTGTCATCGTTCAACAGTGGAGATCGTAAGGATCATTGCCACAAACGTTGGCCGAACACCTGAACTATTCCCTGCGGGTGTGCGTTCGCGTTCCCCGGATACGCATGCAGCAATGTTGACCTACGCGAGGTGACGATCGTAATGAAGCGCCATCAATCTCGAGCAATCATGCAGCGTGAGTCGTAACGAAGAAACTGACTTGAAGCTTGAAAAGAATTGGTAACGTGCCGGCGGAGAGTCGCCGACGGTGAAACAGTCTAGGCCAGGTATTGACCCACCACGCCAAGGGCCACTGCCGGGCGCCTCATCCGCTTGCCGTTATGACAGGCGGCACGCCGCAACTTTCCGACTCGAGGGTCATTGGCTGCATGAATAAGCAGGGGATAAGCAGGAGACCTCATGTTCGGCTCCACACGTGTTGTCAGGGTTCATGACTTGCCTGTCTCGTATTCTGCCTGAGGCAGGAGGCCTGGCGACCAAATTCTCGAAAACATATAGAAGAATGCAGGATCCCCGATCTTCTCGACAGCCCTATCCCAGATCCTTGGGTGCTTAGACCTAAATGCGCCATCTGTGCGCATACATCGGCGAAGTTGTACCCCTTCTTATCCTCATGGGTCTGATAGTGAAGAATTTTGAGTCCCAAACCAGCTTAACTAAAAGAGACAGCATTCCCGCTGTGGCCAGCGCGCATCTCCACTTGAGCGTGTTAACTTCCTTTCCACGTGGCGCTATGATCCTCCAGGGTCTTGGAGCACCAATGGTCGATCGCTGAATGAAAACCTAGTGGAGTCGATACGGGGCATCTTCGGCGCTGCACATGCGATGCTCGTTCTATCGCCAGGTGCGGATGCACTGCAAAAGCCAGCGGTTGGAAGGAGAAAGGATCGACCCTGTTGAGCTATCAGTCGCCTAGAGACACCATTGCGGTATATACCATTGCCCTCGCTGAAACATCGCCATGCAATCACGTTCTCCCCTTTGTGCAGTTGTGCCTCGCCAAACTGCCAAACCTCCCCAACATGGACGACCATTCGGGCCTTTCCCAGGGCTCCAAGTCAGTTTTCTCTGTCGCGATGGTGGCTTGGCTCGTCCTACTCTGGGTCGGCTATAGAATTGCCATTGCATTATACAACATTTCGCCCTTCCACCCACTCGCCAAGTTCCCTGGCCCGAAGATCGCAGCTGCCACCTACCTGTACGAAGCGTACCACGACTGGTGGCTCGGAGGACGCTATGGAAAAGTCATCGCCCGCATGCATGAGCAATATGGACCCATCGTACGCATAAACCCAGACGAACTACACTGCTCCGACCCTGCTTTCACGGATGAGATCTATGCCGGTCCTGGACGCCCACGCGACAAGTGGCAGCATCAATTGAACACTGGAGGAGCCGGACCTGTTTCAGTAACTGGATTTTCGACTGTCGACCATGACCTCCACCGTGCCCGCAAGGCTCCATTGAGCAAGTTCTTTTCGCGCCAACAGATGTTGAAGCTCGAAGGCGAAGTGCATGAATTTGCCGTAATGACGGCAGACAAGATGCTCACTTATGCCGGCAAGACCGCTTTCGATGTCAAAGAAGCGTTCAACTGCTATACTGCCGATGTCATCTCTCAGTACGCATTCGGTGAGCCCATGGGCTTTGTTGCACAGGAAGGTTGGGAGCCGAACTTCGCAACCTGGGTCAAGTCGTTCTTCAAGAGTGCGTATATGATGCGTCACAACGCATTGGGCCGAAAGATGGCTCAGGTCCTGCCATTCATGGCCGATTACCTCGGTGAAGATATCAAGGCTGTCATGCGTGTCATGAACGTAACCATTCCTCAGTACATTGGCCAGGCTTTGAAGAACCCCGAGAATGGACGTGTCTTCGCTGAGGTCATGGGCAAGAACAAGACCATGTCAGAGGAGGAGAAGTTCCGCTACAACGGTGAAGGCTTCAACTTCCTGCTTGCGGGCACCGAAACTACTGCTGTAAGTACCCGATGAATGCCATTGTCAAAGAGCCAGAGCTAACAGCAACCGCAGGCTATTCTTACTGTTTTCACGTACTGGAATCTCGCAAAGCCGGAGATTTACCAGAGACTGATGGCTGATCTCGCTACCGCTGGAATCAACACACAGACTGTGAAGTGGGTTGAGCTTGAGAAGGTGCCTTACTTCTGGGCTGTTCTGCAAGAGTGTTTGCGTATGATGCCCGGCGTGTCTCATCGATCTGCCAGAATCGCGCGTCAGGAGGACCTGCACTATGTATCCGCTGATGGCAAGTCTGACTGGGTGATTCCAAGGGGTACACCTATCGGTATGACATCCATGATCAACCACTGGAACAGGGAGCTTTTCCCCGACCCTGACGAGTTCCTTCCCGAGCGTTGGCTGTTGGTAGATGGATCGCAAAACTATGCGCTCCAGAAGAAGCTCATTGCGTTCGGAAAGGGAAGCCGCAGCTGTATTGGTGAGCAACTGGCGTACTGTGAGCTGTACATTATGGGCGCGTACATGTGCCTCAATGTTCTTCCGAGGGCGAAGCTTGTGGACACCGTGAAGGAGGACATTTCGTACGACCACGACTTGATTGTTGCGCAAACGACCAAGGGTTCCATCTCGGTGAAGATCGCGATCGAGTAGGTCGGCCACTGCGAAGATGAGGATGTTGGAAGTAGATAGGAGACTAGAAGTAATACCCGTTCAATCGTCACTACATGCGATGGGCCGAGCCGAGCTGACGCGTGATGTGTCCGCGCCGCGCGCGTTAGTGTTGGTAGCACAAGCTGACGCGTGTCGGAAGCTCCGAACCTTGGAAGGCCACTTCCGACGCTTGGCAAAAAGCGATTCGTGATTCCGCTCCGTCATCAACAGGCTGACTCAGTAGCTCGACACGGTCTCATGTCGAGTGCGCCGTCCACGCGCCAGTTGCCTCTGTAGTCTGTATCTGCAGCCTTCATCTGATACATGTCTCCGAGTACGATTGCGCCTTTCAAAGTCGTGAAGCTGGTGGTGCCACTGATATTCGATACCTATCGCTGCCGACATCGCGCGTTTGGGATGAAAGTCACACCACTCGCGTGTTGCTGACACACTCAGTGATTGCGGTCACGATAAGACTTCTTCAACTACCCAGTACCCTTGCGCAGTAGCTGCCTAACCAATGCAGCAGCAGCCTGTATGCTGCCAGCTGCCGTATAGCCGAGTGCGATCGTTGTCTCTCGACAAGCGACAACCATCACCCACAGTGCAAGCGAGCGCCCCTGTATGGCGCTCCTGGTAGCTCGCAGCATAAGTAAGGGGCGGTCTAAATGCCTAGGCGTCCAGTGTGTATTTGAACGGTGAGGAGCGCACATGATCGGTCCAAGTTTCCAAGGTTGGGTCCCGTCTACATGATCCTGAATTCGTAGATGTGGTACACGCCTCGCCTACCTACTCGCATCCCACGCGCCCCACACGTGGGGAGAAGCGTAGCGTACTGCTTTACCTTACCTACGTGTCACCAGCACGAAGCGCCCTTCATTCGGCATCACAACCTCTCGAGAGTACGGATTGAACATGTTCGTGGCATCATCCATCGTGCTTCCGTTCAAAAATTCTCAACGGTGAGCGTGACTTTGCTGCACAGTCGATGAGCCATTTTCGCACGGACTACCCCAACTCCGGCAACGCTATATCTCTCGACAAGTCTGACCCCATAGACCCTAAGACCAATCACGGCCGAGTTTCAGGGGATGCCTGGAATTTATCCATGCTGAATCTTCCATTGCGTTACGTGGAACTGCGTGAAGTGGTTGGCGATGGTTTCCTTGGACATTACCTAGGTACCTAAGTAGTTTCGAGGAGCTCGCAGACACGCCATGAGAAAACGAAAGCACCCCGCTAGCGAATGTCGGGGCGCGTAGCTCCGTTCAGCAATCCTGGTCGTGCCTTTTGGCAATCGGCAAGTGACATTGACAGCGCCCTTGAGTTCCACGGGTGGAGCGGATACGCGTGAAGCATCGCCAAGCATCGTGCTCTCTGAATAAGCTTTCACGCACTTGCTTATTGGGTTGTAGTTTGCCATGGCATATGTACAACATGGCACATGCTCTGCTATGCGGGACGTTCTATCCGCCATCTTCTCTTGTCTTCTTCGCAGCAATCATTCCGCACCTGTTAACCAATTCTGTCTGGCGGTTCCTGTTCCGACGGCGCTTCCAAACTTCTTACTGTCATCTAGCGCACGGAGACACCGCTTTTTGATAGGTGTCGCCTTCGCTTCCACCGCGCACACTGCACTTGAAGCCCTGTAGACAATTCTCAGTGGGTGACATGTGAAAGGGCAAGAGCGACACGCGGCACTCGCCCCTCGTCGCACAGTCGGCAGCATTGATCTGCAACGATCCGGATATCAGCATGGAGCTTCAACCTACCATAAATCCAAGTCCATCGGAGAGGCTAGCATATGACGTGTTGTGCGGCATTTTAGTCAAAGACGGGCGGTTTCGAGAAGAGTGACATTTACACAGCCCCGTTCTTGGCAGGTCGAAATCCAGACGGTGGTCGCCGCTAACTACACGGCCAGCGGACCTCAAAATGCTCGCGCACTCTCTTTGACCCACGAAATTTCATCTTTTAGGGTCTCGCATCCCTCGAGTCTCAATGGTTCAGGATGTCTTCTCGCTGCACAACATCGTCGGCCGCGACGAGAGCGCATTTCCGTTTTCCCTCAAGGACTACCAGAAATACGTATTTGGCGACGACCGACTAGCGCATCGCTTGGGCACGGACCTAGCTCGAGCCTTCATTCCCACCATCTCGAACCCTACAGACGACTTCGCAGTTGCCGTGCTATCCGAAAAAGTCCCCACGGCCACGCATAGCCTGCGCAACCACTTTGTGGCTTACCTCAACCGGCACCTGATAGCGAATAACGCAACCCCGGCCCTCAAAATCGACTTTCACGATGCGGGGGTGAACGCACATGCGCGGAACGGTCCGGATTGCAAGAAAAAGGGCTCATATCACATCGATGTGGAACGCCTGGGGAGCAGGACTCTGATAGTACTGGCTGAGATCCGAACGAGCCAAGACCGCGAAGACCGGATACGATCGTCGTTCGGAGACCGTGGCATAACGACTGTCTTCGCCTATCTTGCATCCCTCAGCGGCTCCGCAACAACTGCAGCCATCTCGTCCTTCTTGTCCCAAGTCGTCAGTCCATCTATGAGAGACATCGAGGAAATTGCGCATGCCACGAAATTCGTCATGAATGAATGCTTTGTTCAATTCGTGCTGGGGAGGGAGTACGCAGAGTTCTGCAAATTCATAAGACGACAAGACGACTACTTCGCGAGGGAGTTGTTAGATCACGCTATCGGTGGTCACTACTACAACCATGAGGATTACGAACATAATGTACAGTTTCTGATATGGGAGACCGAGGCGCGGGAAAGCGTTTAACGACGGGATCGTGTGCGGTAGCACGGTAATGGCGAACGGCGACGGACTTGACGAGCGACCGCGATGATAGCGTTTTCTCGACCACTTTTGTACATCCTCTTATATACCCAAACTGGTCACTGTCATCAATTCTTGCAACTCCAGGTCCGATTTTCGCAGTCGTAACTGCTCTCCGATTGTCATCCCATCTGCACACATTCAACAAACTCACCATTGAACAACTCATCCATGCATGCATCTTTCTAGATCATGAGGAGTACTTCTTTGAGTCATTGTCGTCAGTCTGCATTGTCGTGTGCGGCCTTTCATATCGGGACGTTGAGTGCGATTCTTTGTCCGCTTTCTACTCCACTACAAACATCACAAGCACACCCACTCCAGGCTACACACAGCTAAAACAACTTTTCTAATCCGCTGAAGTATAGCACGACGTCTGCGACGAATCTAGAAACATGCCGTTACAATCGCATAATTACGCACCCAGCCAAGTGCACTCCAGCCCGCAAAGACGAGGAAGCATCAGCCATTCTCAGGATCTACCCTTCTTAGATCGATCGTGTTACTACGAGAAGGACGACGCATCGAGTCAGAGTACTGCGAGTACAACATACGCTTGGAAACATGAGAGCGGATCTGCAAACTCAATGTCACAATTGGAGAGCACGTTAGGAGACAGCCAACAACCTCTGCTTCAATCCATCAAATCGTATTCGGTAAGAAGTATTCACGCAATCAGAACATCTGAGGTCACTTTGCTAACCATCATCAGCTCCACATCCTAGTAGCCATAATCGTTACCCTGTTCCTCTTCGAAATCACCGTTCGCCTACCCTTCCTCCTCGCACTCACCTTCGCGATCCCCTACGTCCACATGATGCTCACTCCAGAGAAGCCCACGCTAAACTCTGCGTCGTATGAGAGTGATTCAGAGGAAGGTCTTTGCCGTCGCTCATCCACCTTCTCAATTGTCCCCGGCGAACCTATTGCCCAGCAAAAAGCTCCAGCAACATTGGGCCCAATCAACATCACCTTCCCCGGATTGACTCTCTTCTTGCCATCGACATGGTTTCCAAGCGCGACAGACCCAGGACGACGTAGAAGACAATGCTTGCACACCACGTACCGCGAGTCTGCATACCAACCCCGACGCACATTCCGCGAGGCATTGGAAGACACTGGACCCAGGCTGCTGAGAAGGTGCGGTGCGTTTGCACTTGAGACTTTGTGCTTTCAGATTACTTCTCGGCTTATGATGCGTATGGCACAGGTTGCATACGAAGCTATGTCTGGAGAAGAGATCAACGACAATTTCGTGCATATGTATGTTATGCACGTTTTGCGCTTCTATAAAGACTGGACTGTGGGCCTCAGCTCTATTACTTGGTTTATTGTGAAGAGGATTGTTGGGAAGACATTGCTGTCGCTGGGGAAACAGACTGTGATGGCCGCTGGCGGCGTGAAGGATACAAGATTGGAATATGAAGATGCGAACACAGTGCAGTTCTGAAAGAAACCGAGGCCTGAGGCGGGAAGAGGGGATAAGGATTATGCTATGGAGCGTATGACAGGGGTTCCTGTTGCTCAATGTTTGGCGCCAATGGGCGAATAATGTGATCAATAACAGTCGTTTGGATTACTCACTTTTAGCGCTTCAATGTGCTGCCAGCGAAACATTGACTGTTTGACTAGCATGTCTCTGACATAGCTCTACTCAATGTCTTTTCCTTCAATGCTGATCGTACCCATGCAGCAACTCCACGCACAGTGCTGTTGTGATGTATTTCCTTTGACCAAATTCGTGATCAACAATGCCAGCCATGCGAATATTATCAACACCGCAGTCATGATCTGTATGATCACATACGTCCCCATCAATACCGTGTTCACGAAAAAAACACTAGGATTCAATAAGTCTCCGCTATATAGCGGCACTTCATTGCCACCCATTTCAAACCTCGAGCAACATATCTACGTAATCCCAGTGTCCTCCTTTGCACATTGCCATTCTCGCCAGATATACTCTACCTCCGGGAAGCATGAAGCTGATCAATCTAGCAACATCAATAACGCTGTTCACCACAGCCTCAGCACACTCATGGCTGCATTGTACCAACCACAACAACACCGGTATAAAAGCCGACATGGCAGCTGCGGCACTTGCAACGCCACAGGCGCCGGTTGACCCGCTGTACGTATCTACCCTCTGCTCACACGTACAATTGAAGGAAATTAATCCTCTCACAGCATGCCAGCTTTCGCAAACCTATGCCACGGCTGGCCGCGTGGAAAGCAAAATCCAGGCGATTGGAGAGACGAAGGCATAGAATGTGCGTGTACCCCTCTTCCTCCTCTCTTACACATCCCCACTAACAACATCCAGATATATGGGATCTCCCCGCCGCAGCCTCAAAGGGGGACACGCATGCCTGTCACCCCAGGCAACGCGCGCCAGCCCAATACCTAACTCCTACGATCCCGCAAGAACCTGGTAGCAAGCCACCCCACCACGACGCGCCGGCCCCAATGGCGACTGCCGCACCCGGGTCATCCATAACACTCATGTTCGGCGGCAACGGGCACAGCCGGGGTAATTTCGGTGGCGTGGAAAAGGGCGATCCGGGAAGGGTCTCCGTGTACTGGGCTGGTAGTAAAGAAAAGGAGATTGTGGATGTGAAGGAATTAACAAAAGAGAATCTTGTGCAGGATAATGGGTTTAGTGAAGAGAGCTTTGCGTATCCGGCGGACTTGAAGATTACGGCGCCGCCGGCGCTGCAAGATAAGGGAAATTGGCAAACGGTACATTTGTAAGTCCATCTTCTTTTCGTTGGTGCTGTTTTGTTAGGAGCGGGGACAGATGTGATCGGAGGAGTTCCCTGCTAACGTTCTGGTATAGGCCAGAGTGTATGGAGAAGGGTCGGCATATGATGGTATGGGTGTGGAATTTTGATGGTGCGAACAAGTACAGTACTTGTTTCGATGTCATGATTGAATGAGAAAGAGAGGACCACTGGGCGAGAAGATACATCAGATTGGTGACACAGAGTCAGGCAATGTATGTCCCTCTACCATTAGTGCTTTGCTTCTCTTTGCCCACTCGCTGTGCCTGCTTCTCCTCTCGCATGTGCAGTCGCATTGCTGTGTTCGACCAACTTCAACGGACGATATTTTGCATCCCACATCTGCTCTCTGATCCACTCCTCTAGATCTGCATCGCCACTTGGTATATCCTTCTCTTGGGCCAGATCATCCTCCACAGCCTTCTTGATCACACTCTTCGCAATCTGGACGCTAATTTCTCGCACGTCTTCGACGTCTGGTAAGAGACCGGCTCCGCGGTTGTTCAGAACAGGAGCCTCCGAGGCAAGGGCTTGTACAGCTGCGACGAGGAGAGCGGGAGTCATAAGGCGGGTTCGGGAGAGGACAGCACCGAGGCCGATGCCAGGGAACGTTACCGAGTTGTTACATTCAGCTTGGAGCGGTCAGCAACATCATTACGGAACGAAAATTGTAGACTCACAGATATCGTATTCATTGCCATTGTGCTTGACCGGTGGAAATGGCGAACCGGTTGCCACCAACGCTTTGCCATCGGTCCAGTCGAATAGATCCTGCGGCTTGGCCTCATGGAGTTTGGTTGGGTTCGATAGTGGGAATATGACAGGGCGCTCGACGTGCTTCGCCATCTCTCGAACGACGTCTTCTGAGAACGACCCTGGCTTGGTCGAGGTACCGATGAGAACGTGTGGCTTCACCTCCTTGATGACGGACAGAAGATCGCCATGTTCTTTGCCCTCCCACTCCTTGTCCTCTCGCGCAAACGGAAGTTGGGCCGGAGTGAGCTGATCCTTCTTGCCTTGTAAAAGCAGACCAGGCTTGTCGACGCACCTATACTGGGGTCAGCGTGGGCTCCTGGACTGAGTGTGTAAAGAAGCATACCAAATTTGGCGCCCGGCTGCTTCCTTCGACTTCCCGGTGTTCTGGACGATGGCATCTTGGATCTGGTCCGCAATTCCCGTGCCTGCCGACCCCGAGCCAAACATGACGAAGCGAGCTTCTTCCCATTTGGTTCCGCTTACTTTGAAGGCTGCCATGATAGCTGCAAGCGTTACGCAGCCGGTGCCTTGTACGTCGTCATTGAAACATGCGATCTCAGGTGTGTATTTGTCTAGAATCCTCCGCGCGTTGTTCAATCCGAAATCCTCGAAGTGGATGTAGGCTTTGGGGTAGTGTTTTCTCGCAGCCTTTACGAACTTGTCGACGAAGTCATCGTATCGCTCGCCGTATACTCGCTCTTTTCGCATGCCAAGATAAAGCTCGTCGTTGAGAAGGTCTTTGTTCTACTCTCGTTAGCGATGCGCATCTGATTCGGGTCTCTCTACTGACATCGGTGCCGCAGTCAAGGACCACAGGGAGTGTTCGCGAAGGATGTATACCTGCGCACAGAGTGTAGATGACGAGCTTCGCTATGCTGATGAGGATGGCTCCTACACCCTGATCGCCAATGCCGAGTATCTGTTGCCCGTCGCTCACGACTATCACATCGATATCGTCGGGATTTCCCCATTGCTTGATATCGTCCTCGACGCGGTCTGCATCGTCAATGTTGAGGAAGCAACCTTCAGGGCGCCGGAAGATCTTGGAATAGTCGGCAATGGCCTCGCCCTCAGTGGGGGTATAGATGACCGAAAACATCTCCTTGAGGTGGTCGAGGATGAGCTGCAGCCGTCAGCCATGCCATGCCATGACCGACACTATCAACCGTCGCATACCCTGTAGTATAATACTTCGTTCTGCTCCTTCAGACTCGTCATGAAGGTGTTCTTGGCGAGGTCATTCGGTCGGGAGCAATACTGGGCGTATGCGCGCTTGACCTGCTCGTCGAGGGTCTGGACGTTGGTGGGAAGGAGCCCATGAAGCTTGAAGACATCGCGCTCTTCTTTGGTGAAGGCCGAGCCCTTGTTGAAGTAGGGTGTTCGTAGAAGTGCATTGCCCTGGACAGTGTGTTAGTCGTATGGCTACTAGAGTGGGTGGGCGTGTAGTACAGTCAGGCTAGTCTCCTGTGGTCCAGACGTAGACAGAGGCAGATGACCGAACTTGGCGTTCTTTTGCTGCTTTGTATCAGTCGACATATTTGCGATGGGTCTGCCGCAAGCGATGCGCGCAACTCGAGAGACGTGACTGGGTAATGGCTGGAATGCGGGCAGGCCGACGTGATCCAGAGAGGCATGCAATGTTAGCAGAGGCTAAATGTTAGTGTCGTAGAGATCACAGTCTCATATTGGAGGTGGTCTATCGTCCTCGCTGGCGGCGACAGCCTGTTGAGAAAGGCGTTGCGCGTCGCGGTTTCGGCATGATGACGTCGACGTGAAGCTATCAGGTGCCGGACCCTGCAGCGCAGAGGCTAGACCGTTCAGACGTTTTTGCTGCATGAGGAAGACACGCCGCTTGACGAGTCCATGGGACATGGGCATGCACAGATATCTGATAGTAGGCAACGAGAGCGCGAAGTTTGCCCAGGTGGTCACGAAACGACCCCGGACGGCTGTCTTCGCGCACGCGGCACGTGCTGGCACCTGGGCAGTTAGTCGCAACCACCACTCCACTCTCTTTTCTTTCTATTCGACTTGACCCCGCAGCGAACAAAAAACACAACGGCGTTATCCTTCGTCCCTCAAAGATTCAATCGACTGACACTATCTTCATCTCCATACCAATCCCTATCCAAAGCTGACAAGCCACCCAATCGGACTTACTTGCTCCAGCACCTCCTTTATTTGTTTGCCTTCTTGAACATGCTGTAAAAAATCGGGCTCTCGTCGAGTAACACCGCTCTCCATGTTGTCTCATTTGTAGAAACCATTTCTTTTGTCTTGGATTAGGTTGAGTTCGTCTCGCGAATGGTATCTACGCGAAGTCGCGCTGGTCGACTACATTACCTACTTCGTTGCTGTATCAGTCTCGTAATCTTCTTAGCCGAAGTTAAGGAGAATGACTTTAGGATCAGCTCAAGACACATTTTGAACTACTTTACATTGCCAGAGCAGGCACGATTGGAAGGACTCAGTAAGAGCTTGGAAATTACAGGAACTCTTAGAGCATCCTTGAAGTGGCTCCTCCAGTGGGGATTTATAGACCTGTCACGATGGAGACTACAGCTCCAGCTCCAGGTCGGCCTTTTCAGGAGCGACCTCGGGATGCGTGGCAGGCCGACGCAGTCTGGAAGGCGCAATCGCATAGTCGCCTCCTGCCGTGAGCACATTTATCTCCTACCGGATGAGGATAACAGCCCTTAGCGGTCTAGAAGACTGAAAAGTCCAAGCTCAACAGGCTCAACAGGCTCAACGCGGGCGTGCTTGCTGTATGAAGTTTCTACGCTAGCTACCCGCATTCTGGGGAAGCAGTCGCACACAGCATATAATCCCCCGTTTCTTCTCCTTGCTGAAGATCCACACCTTGCTTTCGCTCACAATCATCAACTGCTTCAGACTTTCCATCACACTCAGTACCGCAATCTCCATTACATCCAGCAACCAAGCACCAAGTCGCAGACATGAAGGCTACCACCATCATCGCCACTCTCCTCTTCGGAACAACCATGGCCGCCCCTGGAGCTGTAAGTTCTAATCCCCATGTACCATCACCCTGTTTGAGACTATTACTGACAGTCACTTCCCAAAGATCTCCCTCAAGCGCTCCTTCATCGAGGCCGACACTGGCATTGATGGCGGCGGTGCC
This sequence comes from Alternaria conjuncta, assembly GCF_024043145.1. Lineage (NCBI taxonomy): Eukaryota > Fungi > Ascomycota > Dothideomycetes > Pleosporales > Pleosporaceae > Alternaria > Alternaria conjuncta. Next base: position 1,057,750 of record NW_026250092.1, on the reverse strand, counting down.
ACAGTCGCCGATACTCTCACGGCGTGTGTCGAGTGTCCATGCAACGTAGGTTATCTCCTCTGCTAGCTATCGCAGAACGAATAATACTGTACCTGGCTGATGAACATGCGTCTAGGGTTTCTACGGTGGCTGCACATGTGTCGTCAACGGCTGCTGTCTCCAGAAGAACTGCACTTGGCCTCGTTCTTGAGGGCTACTTTGTCACTACAAGACCGGAATGGACGCACCCTGAGTGAAGTCTTCTGGGGTGCAAGTATGTGGATATATAAGGGATGGATGCACGACTTCACGGCAAACGACAGGATATAAGGATCATGGATATATGTCTCAAACTATACGACTAGGCAGTGACAATGCCTGAGACTCAATCAAGAAGATGTTTTCAAACTTCGTTGTCCACTCGTCTCGTAACAAGGGGGTGATGCAAACAGCAGTACCCACCAACATATTCAAGGCGGTATACTGCCCGAGGCCATCGTGAAAAGAGATGACAGCCAGACCAAAGACCGGACAACGATTGCGAGGGCGCTGACCACGGCCGTTGTCTAAGCCTTCCAGCCACCCTCAGGCACCTCGACATGGCCGTTATCATCACAGCAGCATCCCCCCGAGACGCATTCACAAGCGCCAGTAAAGCCCTGGAGGCGCCGTCAGTAACTCTTGATAATACTCCATGCGCCGCCCTTGCAGAGGAAAAGGCCGACGACGAGGAGACTTACTCCACATGGACACTCGATACAGGCAACTTGCACAGTACCCTCGACGTTATCGTTGTCGCGAACTGCGATGGTCTTGAAGGAGCGCTTGAGAGAGACCTGGCAGGATGGTGTCAATAAAGTCTTTAGGCCGAAGGTATGAAGAGACGTACAGCTCCAGGAGCGGCTAGGACAGTGGCAGTGTAGAGCAAGGTACTGATGAAGAGGGCGAACTTCATCTTGACTTGGTGTTTCGAGAGGAAGTAAATTGGTGTACTCGGTGGTTGTTTGGGAGATGCTTAGAAGAGTCGAGGAAGTCAGAGTCGTCACTTTATGGGAAACGAGATTGTGGCGGAATGGCTAAGTGAACTTGGAGTGAAACCGCAGCGGAGAGTAAATATTCGCGTACATAACTATACACTGGTAGTCTCACTCAACTTTCCCTCCTTGCATAGCTGGTACCAATGAAGCGTCTTTCTTGCCTTCGTGCAAGACCCGAACTGTGGCCAAATATCGATTTCCTTCTCAGCTTATCCTCATGGAATGGTCAAGAAACATGGCGTGGCCGGTGGAGTGTCGCGTCTTCCTGTCAGTGGCTGGCTAAAAAAAAGTGAAAGTCGACTACGCCCCACGCCGTCATCCATTGTCTCTCCTCGCCGCTAGGTCAGAGTAACGATAATCCTACGAATGACCCGGTCTGACAGCAAAGGGCCAAGACACAGGTAGCCGAGTCTTTGAGCATAGCTGTGCTGATGTGGCTCTCTCTTGTCGACCTCGGGAGAGGAAAAGTAGCCATGCAGCCACATGATGTTCTTCCCTATATGGCATTGTTGATCTGCCCATTCTGAAAGCTTACGCAGTGGATAGGTACTCGTTGGATGCGATCGACGGTAGCCAAGAAGAAGGACGTGTATATGTGCGTATTATGCGCCCGAGTTGCGCTGCGCCGTGTTGGTGCCTTGGCTTCGCCGTGGGGTCTGAGACAACCCGTCAGCACACAAGGCTGTGAGATACGACTAGTATAAGCCAGATGTTTGACCCGAGAGATTCGTACTGAAAATGTCAATGAGCGTTGATGAAGTGCGAATTTGTCGTCAGGCGGATGATAGGGAGTGCGTCATCGCCCCGCTTTTGTTAGTCGCGTCCCTGACGCGCCCCTACCCGTATGCGGACGCGACTGCGCTTGACCATCCTCAACTATCATCATCTCGAATCACTTAAGACGACTCAGACACTCGATAGCTTCTACTAGAGACGCAGCGCTGCATTTTTTTGCTGCATGCGAAGCGTTGTACAAGCTATTCCCCAGTTTTATCTTTCCGCCGAGCCTCCGGTGCGCTCTACCTGGTTACGAGACTACTTTGAATAGGTTCAGGCAATACCTCGAGGATAACGACTGCTTCATCTTTATGAATTGCTTACCATGGTTTACACTATTCTCGCGCGGGATGTGGCTCGTAGGCGAAGGCAATCGTCGTTGTCATTCGCCTCGAACTTCGGACATGCTATAAAACAAAGTTCACCCACTTGAGGTCTACGGAAGTCGTGGTGAAGTCGAGATGAACTCAGTAGGCTATCTCGCACCATCAATTCTTGTCCCTGGTTCTCGTGGTGAAGCTGGGAAATTGTCTCATATACTCTGCCCTTTTTTCACTGTGTTCGATCCTTGTCGCAGCTTTGTCGTGGTGAATTCGATGAACTGTCTCGCATACTACGATTTCACTTTCTTAAATCCTCGTCGCCCCTTTCAACATTCCCCCTCACCGACCGCGCAACGACTTTTGTCCGAGCCACAGGAACGCCAGAATGAGCGCTCCGATACTCCCCGTTTATCCGCAATGGGTTGCGCAGACCCTCACACCCTACCTGCGCTACGCCTTCAAGCACTTATTGCGTGACGATCTCGACATTGAGCCGTACGTCCAGCGAGCGCTCGAGACCTCTAGCTTCCAGCCCGTAAGTTCCCTCATTTGTTCACTTTGGCCGCCGTCGGGGTGCTGATCCGTTTCAGAAATCCTCTATCGACGGCGACGATCTCTTTTTTGAGCGCGTATTCTTCGCGATCGAACGTAGACACCAAGGTCTCCCCGCCGAGCTTAATGGACTCACGGATAACCTGCAGCCTCTGGCGAGGTTTCTCATCCGGCGGGCGCAGCTAAAGGGACCCTACGAGCTGCTGCATCGCAATGCGCAGCCTAGTGAAGCATGGAAGAAGTACGAGAGTGTACGGCTCATGCAGATTGCGCCCGAAAACGCGAGAGGTATGTACGCGCTTTCACCAGATTTGCTACCACACCGTCATAAGCACAACGCTCTTCACCCCATTTAAGCCCTACATCCAACCCACACTGTTCACAGTTCCGCTCCTTCATCTCGGTAATGTCATATATACACCCTCAATTTCTCTACGCTGTCCACATTTCAACTGCTACATAGGCCGTAGACTCTTTTGCAGCGAACTCTTTGCTTAATTGTGGATACTTACGCCCACATCAGTGCCAAACTATTCCCCTTCATCTGTGGATAATCAACCAGGAACTTCAACTTTCGCGATGACGGCAAGACCACCCACGAACCACGATATCGACCCTCGTTTGCTATACGCAAACCCGGGCGACTTCACTGAACCTGGGCTCTCAGGAACCTTGACTATTCCTGAGTTGCAGCACTATCAACGTCGAAACCAAGAGATCGAGGCATTCTGGGCAAGGAGACAGGGTCAGCTTCCCAATCAGCAGCAAGGAATTGGACTACAACACCCGTCACCCGGCTCTCAAGGTTCTCTACAAGGTCGTCAACACGAAATGATGTCGCCAATTTGGCAGAGACAGGTCGATGACACTGTGAACGGCCCAGAATTGTCGTACGCACCGCGTCCGGCTCTTCAGCAGCATTATGTTCCGGACTACTTACAGCAGGTCGGACAGCAGCGGAGTATGGGTCCATCCCAGCTTCCAACCCCTGCACCAACTCCTACGGCGCAGATGTATACATCGGCTCAGTCCATCCAGCAGTACTCCCCACAACTGGGTTCTTACCAGCCTGCGGGTAATCCATCTTTAGCACAGACGCAATACTTCCAGCCACGCCAGGCGCTCGCGGCGCCAGAGCTCAAGATTAAGCAACACAGCTTCCCTATTGCGCCTCGATCGCAGCCCGCGCAGTCCGGAAATACTGCCAACCGTCGTCGCAATACTCAGCCTGGCCTCCCGACTCTTGCTAGACCTGCCGGCATCTCCAAGTCCGTTCCCCAACTCCTCGCAACTACTGTCACACCGGACTGGACCGACACAGCTCAGCTTGCAGCTAGCATGCCGGCTTTCAAAAGTCTCCCGAAAGCAGAGAAGGTAGCCAAAATTCTGGAGATCAACAGAGCTATAAAAGCCAAGAACCCTACTGCGCTCACGGCGATGGATCAGTTCCTCCTTGACCATGGTGTCGCTAAAGAAGACGTCACTGCGGTGGGAGTAGTAGGGCCCGATGGTAACATAGTGAAGCCACCAGGTCAACAAGCGATAACCGTTCCGGCGCCGGGCTATCCGACTCATCCGGGGGTACATATGACTCCACCGGATATGCCAGCCTTCGCGCATCATCCAGGCTATTCAAACATTACGAGTTCGTTCCCTCAACCGTCCTATAACCCACCAACAAAATCTGCACCGGCCAGCAAGCGAGGGAGGAAGAAGAAGGAGAAGAAGTGAGACAAGCTGGAACAGCACGTGAGCTGAACTGGCTGTTAGGATACTGATTTTTTCCCCTGAATCACTTTATTACTTGATTGGAGCTTAGGTAGTGCTTGGTTTGAAGGTAGTACGTTTCTGGGCTGTTATGTGCAAGTTCATACTGCAAGGTTGTTGGCCTAGGCAAGCTTCCACGCTTCCACGTAAAGTATAGCTTAACAAAGTTGATGAAGCAAATTACAAGATATATTAGTGACTGTGATATTGAACGTGACTATCTGTGAGCCGCATCTATCTAGCATAAGCCCTCAACTCAGGCTCAGCGTACATCTTTTGTGGGTACGTCAACAGCAGTACACCAGCCACAGGAATGAGCCCTTCAGTAGCCAATACATCGTCAAGGTCGAGACCCTGAGCGGCGTAGGTACTGCAAACGCTCTTGACATCAATGCGATCCACATTACCCGGTCCATCGTGCGTAAGCGCATCAACGATAAGCGCGTAAGTCAGAGGGTTGAACAGAACGCCGGCATGGCCATAGAGGGAGCCGCCTAGCTGTCCAAAGCACACCTTCTGTACCTCGTTGTTGGAGACACCAACATTGCGCGCGTCATTGATGAACGCGGATGCGATAGTGCCTTGTTGAGGCTCCACAACCTCATCAAAGAGGCCGGAGTAAAAGGTCGTAGTGGGTACGTATGCGCTGTCGCCTCCATCACGCCTGAGCGATGCAATGTAATCGGAGGTAGCCTCTTGCTGGATAACAGAGGGGTCGCAGGGAAGGAGCGCGATGTCGCTGTTCGGTGTCAAGCAGATCGCGTTCGCGATGACAGTGCCCTTGAAGTCTGGAGACACGGGAAGGAAGTCCTTGACAACCTTGCGGGTTGATGGCCAGTACTTCAACACCCACTGTGTGTCCAGACCACCCTGGGACCAAGATATGACGGCGATGTTTTCCTTGTTCGTGCGTGAGACGGCACTGATGTAGTTGATGGCGTAGGCAATGTATTCAGAGTTGGTCTGCGCGTCTGCAAGCATAGCGCCGGGGATGTTGAGCCATACAGGGTCAGCATAGCTCTTGCCATTCAACAACTTCCTGAGGTTGTTGGCGAAGTTTGTGCCTCCATAAGCACCAGTTCCGGGTACAAAGATCACTGGGCGTTTCGCGCCGTAGGTGAAGCTAGGTGGGATGAAGAGTGCTTTTCGGAGCGCAGACTCGGAGAGTGTGTAAGGTGCATCAGCAGCATCCTTCTTGGGGTAGATACCGACGGTGGCTGGGTTATTGTTGTTGATGCTGTTCTCGCCGAAGGGCAGACCACCGGTGAAGGCGGCCTTTAGCGTGTCGTCAAGGACAAGGCCACCGGCTATCTGGGTCGCAACAGCGGCGAAAAAGTCCGTTCGCGTGGTCGGGCTCGCCCAGATCTGGGAATGCCTTGCAACCGCCTCTTCGATGTTCGTTGGTCGCGAAGTAGGCTGAAGTTGCTGAAGGATGTCGAGCACCTTTGGGGCATCGCCGTCCTTGACTGCTTGGTCGCATTGGCCGAGAAGGCCACCAACGAGGGAGGTCAAACCAGATGTGAGTTTACTGAGCAGTTGACGTTCATCCAGACCCTGGACTGCGTCGACGGCCGGTGCAGGTGCTGCAATCGGTGCAGGTGCCGCAGCTGGAGATGGTGCGGGAGCTGCGAGCGACGCAGGGAGAACGCTCAGAAGAGCTAGCGATTGGATGGAGAGACGCATGTTGACAATTGCTGGACCTTGGTACAAGAAGCAAGCACGACCAAAAGATGAGGAGATGCAGGGCCCTGGTCGATCAAGATAAGCAAGCACACGACCCTTCTTTAACCATTCTTACACCACGAGTCGTGAAGCTCAAGATCGTCATCCTGCCCAAACGTTGCATCGCAGTCTACCACGAAATGTTTACATTGTCACCGCTCTAGCGTCGCCGACCAGGTGGAAACGTCGCGGAAGCGCATCTTGGTATATATCGATCTGCATAGGCCTTGTAGATCATGCACTACGTAAGTCATTAGCGTACGGGACGGGCTGTGATCATGATCTCTCCCCTGAGTAAATCAAGAGCTGCTTTACTAGATCCGGTTCGAAGACTATTGAATGCGGCAGTTGAGCGCCACTGACATCGTGAACCCACTTTCCGCTTGGGCTCGGATTGACGCATGGCTCTGGCGCATTCGGCATTCGATCCACGCGAAATAACCTTCTGCACGTGTTAGAGATGCATTGTAGTGATGGTGGTTGAGCAAGGAATGCATGAACATCGGCCGGTGAAGAGTGCGCGGAGAGAAGAGGAGTTGCGTCCACAGCCAAATAGACGGACTGGGTTGTGAAGATGCGATTGGCCGAGTCTTGCCAGCACACCTGGATAACCGCCTGGGCAGTCTCTTAACCTGACCTCGCTCGACCTCGGCTTAGCAGCCCGCCAAGATATCGGCGATGAGGCTTGCGCGCTGTGGAGACATACACATGCAATTCTTCTCAGAGACGAGGGATTCTGTCCGTCAGATGGGGGTTTTGACGTTGATAAAATGTCCGTGGGCCCACACTACGCACATCCAAGCGCGGCCCAAACACCCGGTCCGCCCTGCGGAAGTTATCCCCGTACTTCTTCTTTTCCAGCCCGCACAATCTCTCCTTCCGATTCTCAACCACGGGGAGTATATTTCAGGCGTATGCTAGCGTATCACACCAGAACAAACTTGTAGTTTTTTCCAAGACCCCTCGTTCGGGCTAATCTGTGGCTAGAGCACCACTACTACTGCGTTAACATCTGGAAAGTTACTGAACCGCATACAATCACCTCTACCCCGCCACAACTCCAAGCATTTGGTCTCGACTCTCTTGTCTTTTTCTCTCTCCCCCTCAATTCTGCGCGTTCCATGGCGCCTGATTTGACGAGCTTCTCGGAGTCGTTGAAGTTGTGGGCTGTCACTGAGTTCCCTCGGCTCGTCTGGGTGTGTATACTAACGATGTCGCAACAAGAGTTTATTTGGAGGTGTCTGTATGGTCAGGTGTATAGGATCATTCCATGCCTACAGCCTACAGTAGGAAGGGACCTCGGGACCTCGGAAGTCGAACGGTCTTGAGCTCCATCAAAGTCTTGGATCGAGAGATAGTAGCAGCTTCTGCCCTCCATTCAAAGACGCAGATCCAGCGCACAAGAATCATCAACCAAGACATCAGAGAGGATTGATGTTGGATCGTGCAACACAGCAATCTGCTCGTTCTGCGATGCGGAGAACATCCCGTGTTGGTGCTAAGAACGCGTGACGTCATTTTTAACCAGGTAGCGCGGTTCACAACCGTCCCGGGACGCACCCGTGGACGCGACATCTACTTCAGCGTCCCATTTTCTGAACGACACCGTGCTTGCTATATGGGTCCTTATCACGCGCATGCGATTGATGTCTCTTTGTTTTTTACATTGGAGAAGCCCGTCGCAAAGCTACCCAGGCATCTAAATGATGCCCACCGGCTTGGAGAAGGCATGGTACAGCTCGCGGAAGAGCTCGCATAGCTGCAACGGGGAAGTAATACTTTTAAGCAGCATGCGATGTATCGGCGACATGGTAATGTCTGCAACGGTCTGCGTCATGATGTAGCTGCCAATCATGTTCTGATTGTCGCAGTCTTGGTAGTCACGTCCACAGGAACCGTAGCTACCACGCTCATAGCGTCTATGGCCCAGGCACAGACTCATCGCGACCTTTCACGTTGTACGTCGCACATCGACCCTACAAACGCACGCCCTCCCTATTCCTAATGTACCTTGCTTTATCATCGCGCAGGGCCGACACGATCTATCTGGACCCTAATGAGTAGCTCGTTCTTTCAGTTACCGCTGCCTACAGCTCCTTCTGTCTTACACCAGGCCCAAAGGCAAGATGCTGCTCTGGACGTCCTCAACACATGCACCCTTCCGCAACTCTTGGATCTCGATGACAGGCCCACATTCATGCTCAACATGGACGAATATTCGACGGGATGTCGAAATCCGATACGACCCATTTTCTGCAATGCGGCACTTCGTGAGCAACACCAACTACTGGAGAAGGTAATTGGCACTTCACCAACCGATCGCGACTTGGTGGATGGTAGTGCAACGCATGACGAGTTTCGAATATGGGCGACAATCCTCAGCCGATTCAACGATTCCAGGGACATGTTTCCGATTACCATCGAGTTCGAGAACTTGTTGTGGTTTGGTGTTTCGATCCATCCCAATTGGCGACTGATTAGCGCACACAAGCTGTTCCAGAATGAAGATGTTCCCGAAGGGGATCCGCTGTGTGCATCAGCGCCGCGACTCGAGAAAGAAGGACACAGCGATCTCACTGCCGACGCAGCGAAGCGTTTAGCTTCCGCAGAGGCAATACCGACGCGGGAGATTATTGAAGATGTGCAACAACCCAAGTTCCCGTTTGTTTCCCTCGGCCAGGACCGTGACAAGAATAGCAAGTCGAGCATCTCAGCGATCACTCTGTCTACGCCTGACTCGTCTGTACCTGACTGGACAGTGCCGCACCCCAGAGGTATTCTCTCGGATCATCTACAGTTTATACGGGGCATCGACTGGGCAAATACACCATTAGGAGCTATGAACAGATGGTCGATCCAGTTCAGAGAGATCGTCTGTTTGGTCATGCGCAACCCTCACCCGTCTTCTGTCTTTTGGGGCGAGGACCTGACCATGCTTTACAATGAGGCCTATCGAGACGACGTGACGGGCGATAAACATCCGGCTTTGATGGGAACCGGTTTCTCAGGCCCTTTCGGTGAAATGTGGCATGCGGTTGGTCCTGTAATTCGCGAATGTGCTCGGACAGGCCATGCGCAGCTAAACCACAACCAGCCGCTACCCATCATGCGTTACGGTTACATGGAAGAGTCTTTCTTTACTTGGTCTTTTGTCAGTATTGATGCCCTCGATTTGGCCCCATGAATACATCTAACAGATGGACAGGTTCCGGTCTTTGGTGGAACAGAGCGGGTCTTGGGGTGTGAGTAACACTGCGAAACGTTGCCGTACCGCGTATCAGCGAGACTCAGTGGGCTTGAGCCAAAGATACTGGAACTGCTGACTGAGATGCGAACTGTAGTCTATCTCAATGCTTTTGATACCACGGTTGAGTCGATCAGCAGTAGAAGAATGTGGTTACTGCGATCCCTCGGGGAGCGTATGAACGCCACACGTACTGTCAGTAAGTGAATATGGACGATCCTTCATGTGAGACTGACGCTAACCGCGCACCCACATTTCAGAAGAATTCTGGATAAGAGTGCTGGAAGGCCTGAATCACAACGAATACGACGTACCCTTTGCGCTTCTATATACCGTTACCGAGGCAGACGACATTGAGAATGGTTCCTCGCATTCAGATGCAACGCCAACGTCTGTCAAGTCATGCGTGTTCGAAGGATCTATCGGCGTGCCGAGAGGGCATGCAGTGTCTCCCGACAATTTCAGCTTCAAGAACTACGATGGTATCTTGACACCTGCTTTTCGAGCAGCTACCCAGACCCTGGAGCCCAGGATGTTGAGCATCAAAGACCATACGCTTCCACAGCCACTGTTAGACATCATCGAATGGCGCGGCTACAAGGATCCTTGTAGAGAGGCCATAGTTCTACCTCTACGACCAACCAATGCAGACAACGTGTGTGCCTTGTTACTAATAGGCATCAATCCACGAAGGGCTTATGATCATGAGTACAGGTCTTTCATCGCCATGCTCAATAGACAGATCGCCACGTCGTTGGCGTCAGTACTACTTTTCGAAGGTGAAGTGCGGCAAAGCAAAGAAGTCGCTGAGATGGCTACCCTACAAAGAGAACAGATGTCTCGACAGCTCCAACTTCAGACCGGACGAATGCGCCGAATGACCGAACTATCGCCCATGGGCATGTACCTATTCAATCCGGATGGACTTTTATTGGAGGCGAACGAGAAATACTACGAGATGACAGGTGTCTCACCTACAGGAACCAAACTACCTTGGACTATTGAGATGATGGTGGGTGAGAGCAAGCAAGTGGCACAAGACATGTGGAACTGTACGCGATATTGCCATGCCAGTCGCATGTTTCAAGCGCTAACCACAAAGTTTAACATCCAGATATGATAACTCACCATAAGCCAGCAAGTCGTGAGCTACAATTCGCCAACTCGACATTCCAGCCCCGAGATATCGACGGTTCACTAATCGAATATTGGGTCCTCTCTGCTAGTCAGCCAGAGCTAAGCCCCGATGGTGAGCTGATCAGCATCATGGGCTCGCTCACGGACATTTCGCATTTGAAGTGGGCGCAGGGTCTGCAAGAACGAAGACTACGAGAGGCAGAAGAGGCGAAGCGTCAACAAAACGAATTCATCGACATCACGTCGCACGAGATGAGAAGTAGCGATATCCCTCCCTATGCAGATTGCATTCGAAATGTCTACTGACGCGTTTCTCAACATCTAGACCCGCTTTCCGCGATCTTGATATGCGCCGACGATATCAAAGATACTCTGACGCACTATAAATTCTCATGCACTGGCGATCGAAAGATGGCCCAGGACTGTATCGAGGCTGCTGAAAACATCGCTCTTTGTGTTCAGCATCAAAAGTCGATCGTCGACGATATTCTCACGGTCTCAAAGCTGGACTCGAATCTTCTCCGCATCACTCCAATTCCAGCGCAGCCTATCATCGTTGTACAGCGGTCTATGGCAATGTTAGTAGCCTGTAGTCGAATATATACGGAAGCTGGGCTGACATCATCCTAACAGGTTCCGTCCTGAAATACAAGCCAAGAACATCGACTTCAAGTTCGTTCCGCATCAGAGTATCCGAGACCTCGAAATTGACTGGGTCATTCTTGATCCAAGTCGACTCCTTCAAATCATCGTCAACCTTATTACCAATGCCATCAAGTTCACTATGGACGCACCAGTTCGCTCGATCACAGTTCATGTCTGTGCTCATGCGGAATCGCCAGACTTTGGCGTACCAGAAGGATTCCAATGTAAGTAGCTGCATTAGTTGAATATCCTGAAGGTGAAGCGCTAATTCTATGCGCCCGCCGTTAGTTGTTCCGCCAAGACAAATCGTGAGCGAATTCGGAAACGGCGAGGGTTGGGGCTCAGGCTCGTTTGTCTATCTTCGGTTCAATGTCCAGGACACTGGATGCGGTTTGTCGCCTCAGCAGATATCGCTGCTATTTGAGAAGTTTGCGCAAGCTGTGAGGAGCGACCAGCCCCGAACCACTGCAAAAACTAGGCTGACAGATTTCTCAATGTGAAGTCTCCACGGACACATATGCAGTACGGCGGTAGCGGTCTCGGACTCTTCATCTCGCGCCAACTTGCCGAGCTTCACGGCGGTCAGATCGGCGTCTCGTCACAAGCTGGCGTCGGCAGTACTTTCGGGTTCTACTTGAAATGCAAACGCATGATTGCAAAAAAGCCTACGATCTCAACAGATACAGTGAAGCACGCTCTAGACGCCGAACACGCGGCATCTTCGCGCAAAATCAGCGCCGCAGCTGCGAACCAGAACTCCACCGCGCCCGCTGCCACGCCTAAGGAAGTTGAGACCCCGGTACAAGCACAGATTCCCCGGCCCACAGACGACAAGAAAGACGAAGAGGAAGATGACCGACTTCACGTTCTTGTCGTCGAAGACAATCTAGTCAACCAAAAGGTACTGGTGAAACAGCTCACAAAAACTGGCTGTGTCACACATACCGCCGATAACGGCGTCTGGGCATTGAAGCATCTCGCGAAAACGAGATTTTGCGTTGCTAATGGCATGCCACTCACCATCATTCTCATGGACTGCGAGATGCCGGAGATGGACGGCCTCACCTGCTGCAGGAAGATACGAGAGATGGAGGAACGGAAAGAGATTACGAAGCATGTGCCAATCATTGCGGTCACCGCGAATATTCGAGGGGGACAGATGGATGACGCAAAGGAAGCGGGTATGGATGATGTTGTTGGAAAGCCGTTCAGGATTCCGGATCTCTTGGCCAAGATGAAGGCCTTGTTGAAGAAGCTTGAGGACTAAAATGATACATCTTTCCTAATACAAATCCTTGAAGCATAGGTAGTCCTGGACAGTCACCGTCAACCCTATATCTCATACTACAAGGTCTTTGATGTGGGACGAGGTCGTATGCAGTCAGTGGACCAATACCATCGCCAACAAACTTTTCGATGCTGGCTGTGGTGGCGCTGAGTATGGCGACACACTCAATACTCAGAACATCTTCACCAGTTATCGACAAACTTATAAAACGTCGAGGCCATATGAACCACCTATGTTGTTCCCGTCGTGCGACTTCGGTCGAGGTCATCCAAAGATGCTTTACGTTCGCAGATACCCCGAGAGACTCGATCAAGCGGCTTTCATAGCCTCAAATCGCTCTTCTTCTTAATTCATGTAAACTCAGACTACCAGACACATGTGTTGAAGACCTCTCGCAGACATTACAAAAAGACAGTCGGGTAAACTCCATGCATCTAGACTCCCCAGACGAAGAAACAGCGATCATACATTGCAAACCCATCCATTTTGGACACTCAGACCAAACACAGACATGCTTCTAACTTCTTGAACTTTTGGTCGACGAACTCACAAATTCGCCGCCATGAACGGAGAGAAGAAGAAGAGGTTTGAGGACGGGAGAGGAAGTTTATATGCAACCAAGGGTGGTGCTAAGGTAGCGCTAGTCAAACATGATGGTACCGACAAGATGGTATTGAAGAGGGGGGCAGGTGACGTAGCAACCTGACGTTGCAATGGACGTCACTAGCTGATAAGAAGCATACCTACCCAACGTTTGTCTAGTACCGAGGGAATGACATGATGACGAAAGGAAAGAAGGGAAATCCAATCAAACAGTGAAGGGCAGAAGGAAATAGGGCAGGACAGTATGAGACACCCATCACCGACTTACCGTTCCGTCTTATGAGCCAGCGCTCACATCCAAAACATGATCTTGTCGAGAGACTCGTGCCAAGGGTTTCCCGTTTGGTCAGTCTTGTACGCGTAGAACTCGTTCTTGGCGTGTTGCATGACGAAGTCCTTGGTGAAGGCGCGAAGGCTGTCCTCGTCTTGCCCTTCATCTGCAAGCTCTGCGTTAGACTTCGCATTATGCACCGTCGAGTTGAACTGCTGTCCTTGACGGTATAGCAGATCACGATTGTTCTGACGTGCAGTCGAGTGGTTGGTTCTTGCGGTATCGATACTGGCCTGCAGCCCCACATTGTTGGCGGTCCAGGATTCGGGGAGGTAGAGACGTGCTCGGTCGCACAAGCGGTCGGCATAGTAGGTTGGGGCTGCGTAAGAGATACCACCCGTGGCTCGGCAGTAAGTGTAGCAGAGACTATGAGTCTGTTAGGGTAATTAGCAAAGAGTAACGAAGCCAAGATTATAGGCTATTTCCAACAATGAAGCGAGCGCGAACTTACCAGCATCCGAAGATCGTCGATGGTGGTGCAATTAGGAATCTTTCCGTCCGCGAGCATAAAGTAATGAGTTGGTCTCGCTGTACCCTTGACACCGCTGTGAGACTGAAGATAGAAGTCTCGATAGTATGGCGAGGTGACGACTCGGTCCACATAGGTGCCAGGAAGGCAATTGTTGTTTCCCCATTCAGTGTCCGCATCCTTGTCTGTCATCGGGTAGAAGCGGGTATGGTGGCGTTTCACACCCACCAAAGCCGTAAGCCTCACATCCTTGACACCGCCCAGTAAGATGGTGTTGGTAGCGGCTTGTGCTTCTCTCCATGCTCGGCGGATAGCTCTCAGCTCGACGCTCACTACCTTCTGGTAGTGTCCTGTTTGAAGGTATGAAGTCAGTAAGCTGAACAAGGTATAGGTCACACACAAAACTTGTCAGTGGACATACCTTCGGACACTCCGTCGCGATAATAGATGATGTTCAGAGGGAAAAGACCCCCCTTGTCAACCCGCTAGGCCTTGATTCTCTCTTTGACCATTGACATAATGTTCTCTTCGTCAATTATCTTGGTTACTGTCAATAGAATTCGGGAGATGAACGGTGGAACTTACCTCTCGGTCGTCTCGGTCCTTGCTTTGGAGTCGGGCAGATCCCGGGAAACAGCCGCCGTGATTGTCGATAGAACCAACCATACAGGCAATAGAGGGTGTATCTTCGAGTGCTCCAGCTGGGGGATGTACTAGATCTGCACCCAGAACGAGCGTCTTTGTCTCCAAGAAAGATTTGACCTTCGCCACGTAAGAGTTCACACCACCGAACTTGATGTTTATCTTCTGAGCAACGTTGCTCATGTACTTGGAGTTCGAGAATAGCGCCGGCTTTGCTAAACAGAGAGAGCGTAGCCCATACTTGCGGTCTGCCAGGTTCTTGAACTCCGAGTAAGCGCTGCGGTCGAAATTCTGAAGCAACAAAACCGCCAGCTCAGCCTCGGATTCTTTAGCTTGCTTCATTCTTAGTTCCAAGGAAGAGCCTCTGAGTTCACTTGCAGCTTCGCTGGCATTCAAGCGGACTACCCCCTCGGCCTTCGTATTGCATCTTCGGAGCATTTGGTCTTGCAACTCCGTCTCGAAACCGGCCACGGGGACTGTCGAATCCAATGAATGAATGACAAAGTATTTCAACGTCTGTACTTTAGGGGTGTAGAAAGCTGTGAAGGGTTGCAGGTTCCAAGCGGACTGCGTAAAGGATGGAGGTTTGTCGTTCGCCTTCTTGTCTTTCTCAGGACGAAACGTATTCCATTGGTACTGGACTTCAGGGTAGGACAATGTTGTGGAAGGTACCTGTAGCATCGTCGGATACAAGGACAGTGGGACATTATTACGCTGCACACGAGTTAGCTCCAGAGCGGCCAATGTGGAGAGTCGCTACTCACAAACTGAACCTCCTCATTCTTAGCGTTGGCAAACCCAAGTTGAGAAAGGCCTTCATTTTCGATGAGCCACTGCGATTGACCTGGATCAAGTGCAGCCATCTCGACCATGTTGCGGGTAAATCGATCGGGAACAGGACGTGTGTACAGTTGGTAAGGAATGATGCGAAGCATTTCTTGAGCGTAATAGACCGGGTCACCAGCTGATCCCACGTTGACAGCCTTTCGACCTGGGACGGCAGACTGACCAAACACTGTAATGACGTTAGCCAACGCACTAAATATAGATGAGTCTTATTACCTGTCATCAGATGATCAACTACCTGAGTAGGAGGATCGAGTTGCCAACCACCTGGTTGGGTTATGTCCCTTATCGGTTGTCCTTGGGCATCTTTGGATACTTTCCGGAAGGACAGAGTGCCGATAGCGGGTCCAAGATCCTTGATCTTCTTGATACGAGCACCTGGCCTGTTCAGGCGATCCTCAGAATGAGGGAACTCTACATAAACCCGGAGAGTTTTGAGATTGACTTGTCGTTCCCAGTCGCTGCTGAAGGTGCCACGATCCGCAAGAAACTCGCTTACAAGGATTGGACGAAAGAATGCACTAGTCGCAACGTTGAAGTTCATGAGCAGGTTTCCCATACCCGGCCTGACAGCGTAATGGTAGCCTCGAATGATCTCAAGCGACGTGGAACTTCCAAGGTTTGCGCGAGCTTTTCTTACGTAGAATTTCTTTCCAGAAAGCCGGACTACGCTTGCGTCAAAGCTCTTCGCAATAAGGATGTTAAGACACCGCTCCGCAGAAGTATGGTCAGTCTTTTCTTGGTCCGGGTTACTCTCGCTCTGCTGGATGAGACCAGCAACATCGACCGTTCCAACGAAGCTGAAACGCGCTGGGATGGTAATAGCGCTATTGACTACAAGATCGCGGCGCCAAGTAGATGAAGTGCCTGCTTCGAGCGTGCTAGGGTCCATGTTACTGTGCAGGCTTTTCCAAGATACGATGGTTTTCTGGCCGTCTGTAGCGAAACTGTCCTGGTGGGCGTTGAGGAAAGGCCATGTATCGACTGCTTTACGAAACAAAGCCTGGATCTTTTTCCGAGTCGGACCGTCCGCGTCGAGATCGAGAATTTCGTACTCGTAGAGTTCCTTGTCGCGCGTCTTCAGCTGGAAATGGTTGGTCAAGATCGTTTTCTTCGAGCCGCTATCGAGAGATTGGAGTTTAGTCCGAATGGGAAATCTTCCGGCGTGTGGTGGTTTATTCTTGTTGACTGCGTAGGCCAGTGACGCTTGTTTCTTCGCGAAGTCGGCCTCATCCCATGCGCGACCAGGTCCCGTTCTGACTGGATTGTCTGGTACTTGTAAATCGGAAGGAGGGTAGTAGAAGTCGTGAGTTGTGTCGTTGGCCCATACCGTCAGGGCGTCGTGCTTCTCGGCAGCCTGTGTTGTCATTACCGTGGGTATCAGCGACTAGAATGAAGATAGTTGTTCTAAAACTGCCCAGTGGCTCTGGTGTGACTTTTGCATCAGAACTGCAGATCCTTAATATACCTCCAGCTTACCCATTCAGCTTGCTGGTCAGAGGCACACTCGCAAGAATATCTGTACACAAACGGTGATGATTACACGCGCAAGCGGTGTGATGCTCCAGAATCGTTGTTTCATTATGAGAAAGCGACTATACGCAAGGGAAGCTGATCGTGAAGTCAATCAATATATTGATTGTGCCTTGCGGTAGACAAGCGAACATGTTTTGGGTTACTACCAACGAGCAAATGGAGCTGTATGACGACGGACCAGTTTCGAGAAAAAGTCGAGAACATATCGGGGTGCTAGATGAAACCGAGTCCAGTTTGCGCATGACCAGATCGCAGTCTCGAGGTCGAAGAACACGCATTCGTTATGTGAAGTCGCGTCGCGATATGTGAGCGCCGAATGCCCGCAGAGAGGTGCGGGCTTGCCCTGGTGAAGGTAGTACATCGTATCTGTGGATAACATCCATGTTGATGTCTGTTAATTAGAGGATCCATGGTTCCGATTTGAGAAGCTCGGGTGTGGAGGTTTCGTCTCATTCCCGCTGGCCGAGATACGATCAGGAGCTCAAGCGCCATCACGTGCTAGCGCATTTTACGCGACGCGTCAAACCTGCCTTCATCTCCACCTTGCCGTCCAGACCACACTACACCACAATACGCAGCACCATCTCCGCCTACCACACACAATCATCCGGCAGAAGCACAACACATCTATACTACATTAAGCGCTCACAAAGCTTCTCCGCACAAAAATCCGAAAAAGCTAGCTTCACAATGGACCACCCACAAACCCCCCGCATCCTCGCCCCACACCTATCAAACTTCCAACACCGCATCGTGCGCATGCTAGGCAAAGTCGTGCAACTGCGCGGCGAGACGGCAGTCATCGATGCAGGAGGCAACGTTGATGTCATCCTGAACAGGGTAAGTATTCTCGCATGCAGTTTGAAATCATGAAAGCTAATATTGAACGAACTAGGATTCACACCTCGCCGTCGGCCACGCAGTAGAGATCATCGGCAAGGTAGACCAGAATCTGCATGTCAAGGTACAAGCTGCTACAGACTTTGGGACAAACATCGGTATGTGCCCTCCTTTACCAAGTAGGGTTTATGTTGACGCAAGAGCAGACTTCAATGCCGCAAATGCTGTTGTGGATGCTACACATCGGTACAAGGAGATCTTCTACGATGACAACTAATTGTAAGGAGTCAGTAGATCTGCCGTCGGGAGTCGCTAGCGAAACGATCACCGTACGTTTGCAAGCGGAAGAAGGTCTTGGCCAGATGTGTGTATATCTGCAAATCAATCGTATAAATTCAATACGCTATGTGTTCTACGCCCATTGTATGGTATCTTCCCGCCACGTAAATTGAGCGCCTCGTGAACGCCTACCCATTCCAGACAACGCTCGCATATTCATACAGTTACACTAAAAATTGCCATCTCGATTAGGTGCTTAGAGCTTACTTCGCACTCCCTCGAGTCTAAATTTAACATCTTTGAGCTGTTTCCCAGTTGGCTTCCATGCCTCAAACATGCCCAGCAACTTCTCCACTTCATCTCCAAGTTCTTTTTTGACGAAGTCTTCTTCGAGTAACCCCCTCATCGCCCACGGTAAGAAGTAAGGGTTTGGGTTTGTTGTGGTGGCAGATGGCTCGTAGTGATTCACCCGGAGCTTAAATACGTCCTCCTTCTTACTGTTATTTGCGAGTTTCTCACCAATAATGGGGATGTTGATACCCTGGAAACTGCCCGCGGTGTTCGGTCGCTCTTTAGTTGTTGTTGGTGTCGGTAGGGATGTTGTTTCGAGGGCGTGTTGGACGGCTAAGGAATAGATGGCAGGGTCTTCGTAGACGCGGGAGTGGCCTTCGCCGCCATAGAGTGAGCCTGCAAGGGCGGGGGAGAGTTCGCGAATGAGGCCGTGATCGGGGAGACCCAGATTGCGTAGCTTCAGCGCGAAGCCGACGAGGTGGGTTAGAAAGTCTGGCGCATGGATGCGGCCATCGACGAAGACCGCGCGATATATGTAGGGGTGCGAAAGCGTAGAGAAGGTTGATGACTGGTATGTGTTAGTAGGTGCAAAAAGTATGTTTCGAGAAGAGTCTGCTTACTTCAAGAGAGACCAGCTGGTCATCGATGCTACCAACGTATAGTATCCGCACACCAAAACGAAGGACTTCGTCTAGAGCAGCAAGATACATCTGGCTAACAAGACTCTTAGGGTTGGAGAACTCAAACAACTCGGCAGCCGTAGGGCCAAAGTACTTCGTCTTGTACTCGATGAATGGGCCCATGTTGACACCGGCCATGGCGCATACTCCGATTCTCGTTGCGTTGACACATCCAAATTGGATGAGCTTCGCGACAAGCATCATAGCTACCGGCACACCCTGCGAGTGGCAGGCGACCAAGATGAAGTCGGCTTGCTTCAGGTGATCGATCCAGTTCAGCAAGAGTTTCCACAAAGAGTTGACGCGCTCAGCAATGAAGCCCTCTCCTTCTAATGCTATCTGCTCAATCTCTGGACTGTATCCCCGCGCTTCGGTCCAGTCTTTGATCGCTGCTGCCGCTGCATTCGCGAATCGAATTGATGTACCCGTTGGTTGCCCTAGCACCTTCTGAATGATAGGCGCAGGGAAGAAGCCATGTACGCCAATCGCTACAGCCTTCTTGATCTTCGGCGGTGCCGGGTTGATATGTAGGTGAGGGGTCGCAGGCTCGCCTCCGAGGAAGTATCGCCGGATTTGCTTCCAGAAAGTTGGTTGCTGGACCATTTGGTAGGTGGTCCTGAACTCTGGCAGCAGGAGGTTCGCCGGTCCTTGCTTGGCCTTCGCTGCCTGCTTGAGCGCTTGCTTGGCAGCAGTTCCTGTCTCGGGTTTGGCGTCGGGCTTCGTCTCGGGTTTCGTAGGCTCGAGCACTGGTGAGGCCTTCGTCGGCGTAGCGGGCTTACTTGACGTGGGAGTATCTGCTGGCGTGTCTTTAGCGGGAGGCTTTGTCTTCGGTCTGCCTCGTAACGATGCAAACGATTTCTTGGTCACCGGTTCCTCTTTGGGTGGCTGCTGTGGTTCTTTGGGTGTCTCTGTGTCTGTTTTGGGCTGCTCTTGCTCGTTGAACTGCGCTGCTTCTGGATTCGATTGTGAGGGGGTATCGAACACTGCGACCTCGCCGACATGTTTCTGCGGTCCGGCCTCTCCTGGCTTCTTTTCGTCTTCTGGCTTGCCCCTATACCAAAAAGCCCATGCGGAGGTTTTTGAGGGTTCTGTAGTACTCTTTTGAGGGGTTTCGATAGGCGCATCCGGGGCAGTGGGTGCTGGTGTCTCTTGAGGGGCAGTGGGTTCGGGTTCAGCAGGTGCTTCGGGGAGAGTCTGCGGTTCGGTATCGCCTTTAGCTGAGTCGCTATTCTCAGTGGGAGGCTCGACTGGAGGTGGATTCGCCTGCGCATTCTGCGCACTACTCCACGTCCAAAACCAAGAGCCAGATGCAGCTCTCGCCAGGACTTTGGCAGTTGTAGATGCTATAGCCCTCGACTCTGTATCTGGACGAGGTGCCGCTTCTTTCGGCATATCCTTCCCATCTACATCTGCGACCTGATCGGTGTCGGGTTGGATAGTGCCAGCATCTAGGCCCTTCGTTTGCGCATCTGGCTCTTCTGAAGGTGTCGGTCCAGGAAGTGGCGTGGTGGAAGCCTCGTCAACGCTGGAGTGTGCCTCGCTTTTGACTTTGGCTGGATCTGCGTACCCGTCGGGGCGTGACCACCAAGATTTCCATCCCCATGCACTAGCAGCTGCGTCCACTTGTGATTTTGGCGGTTCGGGGGGTAATG
Source organism: Alternaria conjuncta (assembly GCF_024043145.1). Classification (NCBI taxonomy): domain Eukaryota; kingdom Fungi; phylum Ascomycota; class Dothideomycetes; order Pleosporales; family Pleosporaceae; genus Alternaria; species Alternaria conjuncta. The sequence continues at coordinate 1,037,110 of NW_026250092.1, read as the reverse complement.
GCGGTTCGGAAACTTGGGGCGCTGGTGTCTCTTCGACTTCTTGCGGCTGCAGCTTTGGCTTTGGGGCTTCATCGAGGAGACCGTCCGAGGATACGTTCACCTGGGTGATGGAGGCGGGTATGGCATCGCCCTTGCTCGACTTGCGCTTGGTGAGGAACTTCTTGGGCGACTCGTCTCTTGGCTTCTTCGCTTCCTCATCAGGTAGTTCGCCTGTCGCGCCGCCGCTGACTCCGATGCTTTCCTTCGCGGTCTGGACTATGGCAGGCGCTTTCGACCGCCAACTGCCCGTGCCCGAAAGCCACCTCTTGCCTCGCGGTGTCTGTGTCCCGGAGGCGGTCGGTGTTGTGGCGCCAACTGAAGACGTTGACGCTGCTACCGACTGGTCAGAGGGTGCATCTGGCAGGATGTCACTACTGCTGGGAGTAGTGTCGGCCGTACTTGCATCCTGTGGGACTGCTGGGGCCTTGGTGGATGCGTCGGAGGGAGCCTCGGGGTTTGGCTTGGACTTCTTGCGTGGGTTCATTCCGGCAGGGAGGGTGAAGGAGCTGAGAAGGCGATGCGACCGCTGGATCAAGCATCAGCACGGGCAAGACACGTGAAGTTGGCAGCATACCTTCATCCCGAGGTGGACCAGGCGCGTCGTGCTGAGCCAGCAATGACGCATGTGGGCCCATCCCGTGCACTAGTCCTGGATTAGCGTACCCTGATAGCGTGGATTCTGCCACCGCCTAGCGATATTGCCGGGCTTCCCAAATTTTGTAGCGCGAACTTTTGCCCGCCGTACCACGACGCCGAACCGCAGCAATGGCGATCCAGAAGAAGGTGCGCAAGTACAGAATTAATACTGGCGATAGTGACTAATCTCCAAAAGCACGGAAAAGGTCGTCTCGACAAATGGTACAAGCTCGCCAAGGAGAAGGGCTATCGTGCGCGTGCCGCCTTCAAGTTGATCCAGCTGAACAAGAAGTACAACTTCCTCGAGAAGAGCAAAGTCTTGATTGATCTTTGCGCTGCGCCCGGATCATGGTGTCAGGTCGCTTCCGAGGTACGTTACCATTCTATACACAATGCGCCTGCATGCTAAAAACCACAGGTTATGCCCGCGCATTCCCTCATCGTCGGTGTCGATCTCGCCCCAATCAAGCCCATCCCACGATGCATTACCTTCCAGAGCGATATTACCACGGACAAGTGCCGAGCGACTCTGCGCCAACATCTTAAGCATCTCAAGTGCGACACTGTCCTCCACGATGGTGCGCCCAACGTCGGAACTGCCTGGGTGCAGGATGCCTTCACGCAAGCAGAGCTCGTTCTACAATCTATGAAGCTGGCTACAGAGTTCTTGGTCGAAGGAGGAACCTTTGTCACCAAGATCTTCAGATCCAAGGACTACAACTCACTTCTCTGGGTGTTTAACCAACTATTCACCAAGGTCGAAGCAACCAAGCCACCGTCCTCCCGAAACGTCTCCGCCGAAATCTTCGTCGTCTGCCGCGGTTACAAAGCCCCGAAGCACCTCGATCCCAAGTTCCTCGACGCCCGCAGTGTCTTCGCCGAACTCTCAGACCCTACCCCGAACAACGAAGCCAAGGTTTTCAAGCCTGAGGTCAAGAAGAGGAAGCGTGAGGGTTACGAGGAGGGCGACTGGACACAGTTCAAAGAGGTGCCTGTCTCTGACTTCATCCAAACCACCGACCCCATCGCTATGCTGGGTGGCTTGAACAAGCTCAGCTTCGAACAGAAGCCGAACGGTGACATCGCTGTCGCAACCATCGACAAGCTTCCGGAGACCACAAAGGAAATCAGGGACTGCTGTGCCGATCTAAAGGTCTTGGGTCGCGCTGACTTCAAGCGCCTTCTGCGCTGGCGTCTGAGGGTGCGCGAGATCTTCGGTTTCGCGACCAAGAAGACGAAGGCTCAAGAAGAAGCCAAGGCCAAAGAAGCGCAAGAAGGCGATGAGGTCGCTGAGATCGAGTCGATGGACGAGGAGATGCAGATTCAAGAGGAGTTGGAGCGACTGAAGGAGAAAGACTCAAAGTCGAGAAAGAAGCAGCGCCGAGCTGAGAACGAGCGGAAGCAAAAAGAGATCACTCGTCTACAAATGAACATGGCTACACCTTTTGAGATCGGTCTGGAACAGGCCGGACCAACTGGCGAGGATTCCATGTTCGGCCTCAAGGCAGTCGACAAGGCCGGTGCTCTGAACAGGATCGCCAAGGGTAGAATGGCGCAAGTCATTGAACGCGAACAGCCAGAGGAAGAAGAGGAGGAACCGGAAACTGACGACGAAGAGGATCGTCTTGAACGAGACCTTGACAACATGTACGGCGAATACGTCGAGCAGAGATCAGCAAGAGACGCCAAGTACAGGGCAAAGCGTGCAAGGAAACAGGACGACGACGAAGAGTTCAATGGTTTCTCTGATCAAGACAAAGAACAAAGTGACGACGAAGAGCTTGTACAGTCCGACAGCGATTGGAGCGATGACGAGGAGGAAGGCCCTAAGAACCTAATCACCGACCTCGACAACGAAGAGCAGCCCAAGACCGGTCTCACCAAGCGCGCAGCACGGTTCTTCGACCAGGACATCTTCAAGGGCATCGACGGGCTCGAGGATCTGGAAGAGGAAGACGATGACAGTGGTATCGATGTTGAAGGTGACACCGAGATGAAGGACGAACCTGCCACCCCCGCGCCAGCTACTGAGCAGGAACTGAGCATAAGAACGGCTACCAAGGCTGCCTCGCCCTCAGCATTCGACGAGGAATCCTCGGACGACGATGACAAGATCGAAGAAGTCAAGCGCGACGAAGATCAATGGGAGCAAGACAGCATGCCCATGAAGAACGGCAGGCCAGACATCGACATCATCACCGCCGAGGCCATGACCCTCGCTCACCAAATGGCCACAGGCCAGAAAACAAAGTACGACCTCCTCGACGAATCCTTCAACCGCTACTCCCTCCGCGACGTCGACGGCCTCCCAGACTGGTTCCTCGACGACGAAAACAAGCACTCCAAGCTCCAACGGCCCACCACCGCCGCCGCCGCCTCCGCCATCAAGGAGAAACTGCGCGCCCTGAACGCACGACCCATCAAGAAGGTCCGCGAAGCGCAAGCCCGCAAGAAGTTCAAGGCCGCCCAGCGCATGGAGAAGCTGAAGAAGAAGTCTGCGCTCCTCGCCGACGAGGAGGGTATGACGGAGAAGGAAAAGGCACAGAGTATTGCACGCTTGATGTCGAGGGCTGCCAAGAAGAAGCCCAAGCAGAAGGTCAGCGTTATTGTGGCTAGGGGTGGTAACAAGGGTATCAAGACTAGGCCCAAGGGTACGAAGGGTAAGTATAAGATGGTGGATGCTAGGTTGAAGAAGGATGTCAGGGGTGAGAAGAGGGCGGCTAAGAGGAATAAGAAGAGGTGAAGTGGTGCGTATGTATGAATTGTTAGGTCTGCATCAGAGGGCGCGACTTTGACTTGTTTTTTGGTATTAGCAATGAAGAAATGGTATGGACTGATGTGTCCTGTCGGTATGGTGCTACGTATGGCGTGATGGCTACAGGAAAAGTCACTTCTCCGGGTATGCGATCAGGGCAACACCGCTAAACATCAAAAGTATGCTCATAGTATCATCTGGATGATAACACTTCTTGATTTGCCTTATCAGAGAAAGAACTCAATTCATTTCATTTCCCTGGAGAACTCGACATCCATGCTACCTGTGAAGCCTAATGTCCTCTACTCAAGCATCGACAACCTCCTTCATAACAGCCTGATCACCTTTCTCATCACCCCTACCATGCATTTTCCTCGCCACCTCATCCGTAAGATACTGCTCGACATTCGGCGACAGCACCGCCGCAATGATAAGCAGCACGCCAAACGGAAGTGTGCAGAGATACACCGTGCGGAAAGACAGTGCATACGCACTCTTGACAGCCTGTCCCGTTGCTGCGATAATCTCAGGCGAAATGCCAGGTACAGCGCTGAAGTCACCAGCCGTGATACTAGTGAACAGCGCCGGAAGTGACGTTTCAGGAAGACCAGCAGCAAGCGCAACAGGCATGACCTTTTGCGGTATGTACTTTGCGGACTCGGTTGCGAGAATGGAAGAGTACATGCTTGTGGCAATGGCAGAGAGACCTGTTCGGATAGCGCCCATGACACCAGTGACGAGACCGATATCAGCGGGGTCCCAGAGGTAGGCTGTGCTGGATAGAGTGAGGTTCTCGATGTAGCCTGCGGCGATGGTGCCGATGAGGAGCAAGGCGGTTGTGCGTTGTTCTGTTGTTTCGTCCGAGGCGGCGACCGCGGCGACGAAGGCGGTGGTTATGACGGCTGCGACGGTCATTTGGATCTTCATGCGTGGGAGGTAGCGGACTCCGGCGCCTCCGAGGATCTGACCGAGGAGAAGTCCTCCACCAACGGCGCACTGTGTTTGTTAGAACAAGATTATCAGGATGGTATGATTTTTGGAAGACTTACCGAGAGCCATCCAATCTTGGTGATGTCTGTGGTAAAGAGCGAGGAGACCATCGTAGGCCAGATGATCGAGTTTGCGTAGTAGACAATGGCTGCCAGACTAGCACAGGCGACGTTGGCATCGTACTCGATGTTCCTGAACAGACGTAGAGGAATAAGGGGATATTCCAGTCCTGGGGCGTAGGCCTCCCAGAAACAGAAAGCAACCAGAGTGGCAAAGCCAGCGAACAGTGCTCCCAGTACGTGGCCGCTCTTCCATGGGTATGCAGAGCCGCCCCAGTTCATACCAATGAGGAAGACGACGAGACCAGTTGAGAACAAGAAGATACCCATCCAGTCAAGGGTTTTGAGTTGTTTGAGTTTCGATTTGCCGCCAACGTGAAGCATTTCCTGCGTTTGTTAGTCGGGTTTGTCTTGGCTGAAGTGGGCTTCCTTACGTATGTTGGGGGGAAGTAGAAGAAGAAGTATAGAACAATTGCCAGTACGTTGACAATGCATCCGAGGATATAGCACCACCTCCATTGCAGCTCGGTAGTCTGGTAGAGCGATCGTGCTACTGGCGGACCAAAGACGGCGAATGGCACTGACGTTGACAGCACGAAAGCATTCACAGGACCTCTCAAAGAGTTTGGAACAAGTTCGCCAAGGATGATGTGGAATGAAAGTTGGCCAGCTGCGGCAAGACCATTGATGGAGTTTGTTGCCTGGAACAGTCAGTATCATTCGTAGGCTGTAATCAGTCGAACATACAATCAACATGTTAATGCTCTGTGCACTCGCGCCAATGATGTTTCCAACAAGACCGAGTATTGACGAGCAGATGAAGAACCATCTACGACCGAAGATATCCGACAGGCGACCGACAAGTGTGAAGCCGATGGCGAATCCAGCTGTCCAGGAAATACCGACCCAGATGATGTCCGGGGACGGTCCGATGGCCGCGTTGATGAGGCTCAATGTGTTTGCGGGGAGAACCCACCCCAGGTAGCTGGAAACTTTTAGTACCTTCATCTCCAGTAATTAATGGAAGCACCTACCCAGAGATTTGCGCTAGACATGTGGCCACGACAGTGCCGATGAAGTTGATGCTTGTGAAGTATGACTTGCCCAAATCAGCGGTATGGCCACCAAGGGCTTCTTGAGCGACATGATCATGGTGAAGGCCGTGACTGCTGGCGGTATGCTGATGAGTGAGGCTCTCGTTGGTGGTGGTGACTTCTTCGCGGTATTGCTTCTCTTCCGCCATGATGGATTGATGTTGGTTCGATGTTGACGGCCTCTGTGGAAGGTTGCGTAAGAAACGCAGAGGCTAGAGTTGTGCAACCACACTGGGCTCTGGGTTATCTTTATCATGCACAAGTGGCTCACGAATCATGGGTGAAAATCTGGGGTACCCCAGAATTAGGTGGAGACTTACCTGGTGAAGGCAGGTTCCAGATAGCCGGGGACACTGTCATGTCAGCGCCACGTTTTAGAAATCCGGAGTAATGATCGACTTTGTCTACATAAGGGCAAGTTCTCGTATACCGACTGGTATCTCGAACGTCTTCATCGGGCCAAAATGTTACGCGCAAGCCAAATCCACGTGCTCTGGCGTTAAGCAGCGGAAGCCCCGGAGTCGGGGGTGTTCGGTAGAGGCTGAATGCTGTGGTCTCGAGGAGGCTGATGGGGCAGTACCCGGATGACGGTAACCGGGAGTCCCGTGAACTTGATGCCCTGGTGAAGGGAACCTGTGGATCGTGCAGACAGCTAGGCATGGATACTACGACATATACACGTCGTCGAAATGCAGCAGATTTCTATATGCAGCGACTAGATAATCTCGACTGCACAAAGACGTGTCCCCAACCCGTGGTTGCAGGATCGTCGAATGCTCGAGAGAAGATCGTCTAACGTTTCCCGCGCTGCAGTAGTCTGCTCGGCCTTCTTTCGACAGTCGTTAACCGGGTTACGCTGCTGATCTAGCGGAACACGCATGCGGGGTCTGGACTCGTGCGGTCTACTTTCAGCTGCGATAGAGTCTCGAGCCAGATCAAGCCACTCCAACGTCTCACGTTAGTCCATGGCATAGTCGATGCCGGCAGAGTGGATGGTGGAACACTCGTGACGGGAACACTGACGGCGTCTTATTCACCTGCACCTCGATACGGAGCTTTTTGTTGGCGCACTGAGCAGGTCTGGGATGGGCGACGCGACGAGGATGTAGGTTCGGTGTGACGTTCCCCGCATCTGCGTCCCGTGGGGAAATTGGAAGCTCGAGAGGATGCCGCCGAGCCTATGATAGCCCCTGGGAGGTGTAGCTGCCATAAATTATACGAGGTGCATGCTATCCGATTCGCTTTGATGCAGTCATCTAAGAACAAGGGATTCCCGAAGTAAACCTGGGATCGTGGGATGGTGGGTGACCCGGAGCGGGTACTTGCGCCACAGAAGCGTGATTGGGCGTGGTTCGCGGCGGGCTCCACTCAAAACTTTTGGTGATTCACATGTCGCGACTTGAACGCACTCGCGATACTCGCATGCCCGACCGATAGCACCACTTCCGTCCAATATCGCACACCATGGCTTCAGCAGTAGCGCCGTCGCCCGCGCCGAAGGAGGAGCCCGCCGAAACCTCCGCGACCGAAGTCATCAGCCCCGCCGATGCTCTATACGACAAATGCGCCCAACGGCCTGCGGGCCAAATCTTCTTCCAGCGCGACCTTTCCAACATGCAGGTCGCAGATACTGTGGCTCAGCTAATAGTGCTGCTGCAAGAGCTATGCGACCGCCACTTATTGAAGCTCATGAGCCTCGAGGGCGAAATGTGCTGGAAACTGAGGACAAGGGAAGAAGCCGACAAGTAGGTCTAGACTCTCGCGGACATGGCATCTTGAACTCTTCTGACAGACATCCCTTCTCAGACTGCGACGACTCACACCCGACGAACGCCTCCTCTACTCCCACATCGACTCAGTACAAGCCGACGGCATCTGGTCCAAATCCCTCCGAGCCAAAACAAATGTCACACAACAGACCCTCACAAAATGCCTCAAGAGCTTGGAGTCGAAGGACTTGGTGCAGTCGGTCATGAGCGTCAAGTTCCCCAACCGGAAGATGTACCTCTTGAAGCACTTGAAACCATCAGAAGACATTGCAGGTGGCCCATGGCAGTCAGAGGGTGACTTCGACATGGCACTGATTGAAACAATATCGGGCATCGTCGCTCAGCATGTGGAGAACGAAACCTGCATCAAAGTGCCCGGCAATTGGAACGACTATGACAGCACGGGCGACAGGACAGCTGCTATCGCTCAGAAGAAGGCCGAGGTTCTGGGCGCCGTGCGAGACATAGAAGAGGCGCCAGCCGTGAAGCCCTACAACCCCGCAAAGGACCCAAACACATCCAAGCTCGTCCACCGACACAACCCGCAATACCCGACAGCGGCCTCTGTGGCCAACTGGCTCAACTCGAAGGAGGTCCTGCGTGGCAAGACTGTGAGGGAGGACGATATGGAGCAACTTTTGGAGATGATGGTTCTCGACGACCGGCTTGAGAAGATCTCTGGCACAAACTACCGCACCGTCTTACGCGCCACCGACACCAAGGTCTACAACGGCTTTGTGGATGCGCCTTGCGGTAATTGCCCTGTTTTCGATCTTTGCGGAAACGAGGGTGAGATCTCAGCAAGGACATGCGTCTATTTTGGTCAATGGCTGGAGACTTCATCCGAGGAAATATAGACGCTTCGAGACGCATGAGGTCATTGTGATCTCCAACGGCGTGGCTCAGGCGTTTGAAAAAAAACAAGAGGAATTTTGATTAGGTAGCATAGCGCGGAGTTTGGGGTGTCAGCATTTACAAGGAAGATCGAAAAGGTATACCCATCATATTTAACCAAACATTTAAACGTTAAATTATTTGGCCTTTGCATAGAAGCATGATGCAGTTCCGGTATCTCACTATGCCTCGTAAGCATGCGTGGGGCGTTGAGTTCTGTTGTTAAAATGCTCTGCTAGCCTGTCGTATGAAGTCTCCGAAACCATGAAAATCGCTCTCGGAGACATACGTGAGCACAGCTGACATCGACTGTGGAGAATTTCTTCTCTATACGCCCGATCGTATACGCTCACTGACATTGTCTCCGAGCAAGAGGGTTTGCAATGTAGTGCTGCCGGGCGATGCTCAGCCATCGTATATATGAGGGATGCCGGCTCTCATGTTAATCGCATCACACACAGCACACCAGATTAAATCCAACTCACATCCCGATATCCAGCTCATCTAAAATGACCCTTCCTACCTCTCGATACACAATGGCAAGTTTCCTCGACGCTGAATCCGCGCACAAGTACAAGAATGCCGAGAAGGCGACTCGCCCTTATGTCAAAACCATCGTCCAACAATCAGGAATAGCTGCCTATCTCGAAACAGGAGCTGAAGCCAATATACTCGATTTCGCATGTGGAACGGGAGTTGTTGCACAGGAAATCTACGATACAGTACCAAAAGAGAAGTGGGAACAGCTGAAAGTGCTGGGCACTGACATCAGTCCCCCGATGTTGGAACATTTGAGAGCGCGAGGAGAGACGCAGGGATGGAAGAAACTGGATACGAAGATGGTAGATGGGAATGTGAGTTATCCGTGTCTGCGGACGCTCCAGCACTGGGTTGATACTAATGCTTTCTTCCAGACCGACATAACCCAAGCTCTCCCCAAGGCATCATACACACATATATTCATCTCCTTCGCTATATCCATGCTCCCCGCACAGACACTCACGCATCTTTGCTCACTGTTGCGCCCAGGCGGATACATAGCAGTTGCAACGTGGTCAAGCATGTCATGGGATAGCCTTCTCACTCGCAGCATCGCTCTCACGAACGCGCCACAGCCTTACTCGCCCTCGCGTGAGGAACTGCGAGAAAAGTTCTGCGGACTTTGGGCTGATGAGTCGTACTTGGCACAGCAGTTTGAAGCAGTGGGCTTGGGAAGAGTAAGGACCTCTAACGAGAAGAAAGCTGTAAGCGTTGGGACGCCAGATGTTTTCGTAGCGACTATGCAGTTTCCGCTGCATTATGTAAGGAGTACATGGTGGCAGGGCGAGCGAGAGGGAATCCTAGAAGATTTGAATGGTGCTATGAAAGGCATCGTACAGCAGGAGGTTGGAGAGGATGGGGAAGTGGAACTGGTGTTCGATGGGATAGTTGGGTGGGGTTGGAAGAGTGGTTAAGGGTCCATCTAGCTGTGCAGCGCGACGTAGTTTCCATTTATGACATGTTCAAACGAAACCATATTCTTCACCCTTCAGTATTTAACAAACCTTCACGACAGCAAGGATTATGTCAGTGTCGTTCAGCGGTCATGCCTCACTTCCAGATGATGCTATTCCTAGCGTCGAGGCGCACGTCCCCGCAAGTGTTCCACCCCAATGTCGATCAGCCGGTGCGACATCTCGTGGCCTCCCGACAGAGTGACCGGCGGTAGATTGACTCGACACCCAGCGCCATGTTCCCTTGAGACACCCCGACACTCCTTTGGTCCACTTACAACCTCCACCTCGCCCACTAGAGCGTCTACCACATTTCACCCACGAACATGTCCGGCGCTCGCCCACTCCTCTCCGCACGCGCGTCCTCGGACATCAGCGGAGAGCGCGACATAGCAGAAGATGAAGCCCTGCTCACAGGCCGCCCAACAGCACACACGGAGAAGGACGGGCCGCGATCATGGAAGTTCTGGAGAGAAATAGGTCTATTTGTCTGGGCTGTCATCGCAACCGCGGCCGTCATCGTGCTCGCCGTCATCTTCCAGAAGGCCGGTTCCGACTCCAAGGCTTCACATGCGAACGGGAAGAGGAACTTGATCTTCATGGTGTCTGATGGCATGGGCCCTACCTCGCTGTCGCTCACGAGATCATTCATGCAGTTCCAGAACGGCGCACCCTGGAGTGAGCAGCTCGTTATCGATCAACACCTTATCGGACAGTCGCGGACACGGTCCTCTTCCTCTCTCATTACCGACTCGGCAGCAGGCGCGACTGCATTCTCTTGTGCGCAGAAGAGCTACAACGGTGCCATCTCCGTAACACCCGACCACGAGCCATGCGGCACAGTGCTGGAAGCGGCCAAGAAGGCAGGATACATGACTGGTCTCGTTGTGACCACGAGAATCACCGATGCGACACCGGCATGCTTCGCCGCTCACGTCAACATGCGATCGGAAGAGGACCGCATCGCAGAACAGATGGTCGGAGACTACCCGCTTGGGCGCGTCGTGGATTTGATGTTTGGAGGCGGCCGATGCCACTTCCTGCCCAACTCGACGGTCGACTCAAGCTGCCGCGCCGACAACAAGGATATCGTGGAACTGGCCAAGAAGAAAGGATACAAATACGTCGACGACCGCGCGGGCTTTGACATGTTGAAAACAGGAGCGGGCCTAGATCTGCCTATCTTGGGACTTTATGCCGACACAGATATTCCCTACGAGATTGACCGCCGCAACGAAAACGACATCTACCCTAGCCTGCACGAGATGGCTGAGGTTGCCATGAAGGCGCTCAGCGATGCGACCAGGGATAGCGACAAGGGCTTCTTCCTTATGATTGAAGGATCAAGAATCGACCACGCAGGCCACCACAACGACCCTGCTGCTCAGGTACACGAGGTGCTCGCATACGACAGGACCTTTACGAGCGTACTGGACTTTATCAAGAACGAGAAGACAGAGACAGTCATGGTCTCCACCTCGGACCACGAGACAGGTGGTCTAGCCGTTGCCCGCCGTACGTTCTCCCCACCCCTCCAGTAGCAACCCTCACTAACATTCACCAGAACTCCACGCATCCTACCCCGAATACCTCTGGTACCCCTCCCCCCTCGCAAACGCCTCGCACTCCGCCGAGCGCCTCGCCCTCGAATACACAAAGTACCTCCTCGCCGGCCCATCTGACGAGGACAAGGCCAACTTTGTCCGGAGTTCCATCACATCCGGCCTCGGCATCTACGACTACACCGACAAGGAAGTCGCTGATCTCGTTGCCGAGCCGATTACCTCCCTCTACCAATACGCAGACATGGTATCCCGCCGTTCACAGACCGGCTGGTCGACCCATGGCCACAGCGGCGCGGATGTCAATATCTATTCTTCGGACCCCGAGGCTGCCAAGGCGCTGGTGGGCAACCATGAGAACACTGAGGTTGGGGACTTTTTGAGGGATTATCTGGATGTGGATGTTGAGGCTGTTACTAAGGAGCTGAGGGAGAAGGGTACGGGGTTGACGGTGCTGGATGTGAATGGTACGGAGGTTAGCTGGATGGGTAAGATACCTGAGGAGGGACAGAGACTGGATGGTCAGACGCACCTCGCGAGCTATGGAGGTGATCATAAGAAGAGAGGTGATGGTGGTGTTGTTCACGGTGAGGACTGTGGCTGTGGACATTGATTTTGAAGTCGTTTGGCATGCTTCGGCGTTCTGGGTGCAGAAGAGATACCGGTTGATATAGACTGTTTAGCTCTCAGCGTCAAGTTACAGTTCAATTTCAGCTAAATCCATCAGCAACTTAGTTGACAAGCAATTCATGGTCTTCATGATGATTGGCAAAAGAGAAGATTCGACTACTTTCCGTGTACAAATTCACCCTGGATATCTCCCGCGATGCAGCACCGCCAATCAAGCCAAACACTCGAAGAACCCCTCCGTCTGCCAGCTCCATCTACTACCTCTACTCTCCTTCCTCCTGTCACTACCTGCATCACTCTTGTCTTTTCTCGTCCTTCTTCTCTGCGTCATACCAACCCCCATCTCCTCCCGACCAAGCGTACCTTCCCTCCTCTCGCCACCTTCCGCGCCAGCTTGCGTGCCAGACTGCGTTCCTGATCTGATGCTCCTCCTCAGCGAACTCCTCGACCGTATATCCACATCTCGCGGTGGGTACTGCCAATCTGCCATGCCAATAGCTTCTCCGCCACCCCTATGCTTTCTTCCCTTCATCTTACTCTTCATCCTCCGTATTGACCCTTCCCCCACACCGCCCCAAAACCTACACACAAGTGCAAATACATGCCACAGAGCTAGCAACATCGCGCCCGTCGCTGATATGCCACCTGCACTGTGTATAGCCCAGTTGACGCGATTGCAGCGGGCCTGGAACGAAAGTCCCTTTTGAAGGAAGATGAAATGCCATAGAGGGTAGTGGAATTTTCCGATGCAGAAAGCGAGGCCGGGCTTGATGTTGGATACGTAGACGTAGATGTGGGAGGCGAGAGTTAGGAACATGATTGTATCCCAGAGGCTGAGGAGGAGGTTGTGAGCTAGGGGCTTGTAGGCCGGGTGGAGGAAGGGGTGGTACGTGTGCTGACGCGGGGATCGTGGAGATGAAGACAGTAGGTTGTCTGAGTCGCTGGTCCAGTGTGATGATGTGCGGTTGCGGAGTGTAGAGTTTTGGCTTGATGGCTGACGGTCCATGTCGTGTGCGGGTCTTTGCGAGCGTTCTTCTTCTTGTTCTCCATCTCTTCTTTCGAGACGTTCCAACTGCTGATTCCACCATGTGGAAAAGCGCTGCCGTAACCTTTGCAGCCATGCTTTTGTAGCTCTTCGCCTTCTACCCACATCTCTCTCCCTCCGTACCGGATGAAACTGATCCGCATACCATCCAATACACAGCGAAGCGTGCAGCGCATCCAGCGGTACCTATCACGCGTCAATATTGGCAACTGACACTGACGGTCAATCCTGCCTCCCCGACCTCAATTCCGATCCCTACTCCCTTATCGTACCAGACTCTTACTCCTCAAACTCACAAACAGATAGATAAAGACCCAACCGAAAACTGCCGTTCGTTCAAAGAACATTCGCATGAGTTCCTTCTTCGCTTCTTTCGGCATACCATAGCTTTCGACTGCTTCAGCGGCAGCCGTGTGCGATATGAGCTGCATGAGGAGTAGGATCGCGGTGCTGAGAATGAGTATATGTATGACGATGTGGGCTTCGAGGACGCGCGGGTGACGGTCGTTAGATAGAGAAGCGAGGGAGAACGGCGGGGAAGTGGTCGAGGTCATGGCGATACGGGAGAGTTGAGAACTGCTTCGGTCTTTGTTGTGGAGGTGATCTGACGAGACGTTGCATTTTTCTGGGATCGCTCGGGCAGGCGCTTATTCGTGCTTGCCGCTGGAGGCTGAGGAAGGAGTGATTTGAGGAGGCTACGGCAGGAGCAACCATGACCCTGGACACAATACGTGTGTACCTTTGAGGTTCCTTTTCTTTGCATCGAGGCGAGACCGAACTAATTATAACCTTTCCGAGATGTGCCTCAGAGGCGAACTCTACCTTGGACGTACACATCACATTCAACATGATGATTCGACGAAGTTCAGCGTTATGTATGCCTCAAGAATCTGATTCCGTAGAGATACCTCCCAAGATAAAGTTGTGTTCATACCGATGAGTTTCCCTTCATTACTGAGCTACTCTCCCTCAATACCGAATACCAAGCGACCATCACCAGTTAGGCGTACCTTCCCCTACCCACAACTCCAAACTCCACGCTAATACAAGGGCAAATAGCACTCTGGGCAAGCAAACAGTTCCCCACCTGCCAAATTGAGTGAAAGTAGACAAACTAGAAAGTCAATCCCATCATGCTGAGCAAGATCATGTGGGCCTGCTACACTCCAAACTCGTTACCAAAGTTGCCATTGCCGTACGACGTCGTCCAATCAGGCTGAGTGTCTAGTAACCAGGAGACCGAATCGAACATTTCGAAGCTGTTCGCACTAGCCATGCCATTGGGCATTTGCAGTGGCATACTTAGCGTGTTGATGTGTGGGTTGAAATTGGGCAAGGTATGAGCCGGGTTTTCCACGGCACCAGGCGGTGGTGTAGAATTGCTGGAGGAGTCCGGATTCGTGGGGTTTGTCATGACCGTGTTTTCGAGCTGTTCCGCAGCTCCACTAACCTGCGCTTCTCGCCAGCGGAACGCGCAGTCAAAGACTACACTCATGCTCATCCGACTACGGATGATTAGGCCGAGAGGGTCATCTAACATTCCAGTGCTTGGTCGCCTCTGCTGCTGTTGATGCTGTTGCTGATTGTGCTGATTGAACATGGTGCTCATGCCTGAGTTACTAAGAGACGGCGACTGAGAGAGGCTGTGTAGGCTGCGGCCGCGGGAACTCTCTTTCCACAACTGTGCCAGAACCTCGGCAAATCGATCCAAGAGATCGTTCGACCATACTTTGGATTTCCTCAGCGCATCCACAGTCTGTAGAACAAATTGTCGACCTTTGTTCGCGGGAAGCTTGCTGGCAAAGTCTGAGTTGAGGAGCTTGAGCAAGGCGAAACCGGCTGCAAGAGCCATCTGCATGACGTAGTAGGGAACGTAAGGCAGCCTGCCCTCGTGTTGTATCTTAAAGACACGCTCCAGATAGGCCGTCGCGGCGAAGTACAGCGCGACAAGGTCGTCCCGCCGTTCAAGCCGTATCTCCGGGCTGAAGAACGAGTACAGATGCAAATGTAAGGAGACGGCGTAGTGGTACAGTTCTTCCAGGCCTGTTTGAAGTCAGAGAAGTCCCCATGAATGAGGGTGTCATATATACCGCTGTCCACCCCGTCCAGGGAGCTGTTTTCTTCCTTCACACGCTCTTCCTTGAGACGATCTGCTTCCAGACTCATGTAGCTTGTGGCGGCGCCTTCGGCGAAGCGATGGCTGTTGGCGGAGTACAGGAGCTTATTGATCCTGCTCGCAGCCATTTCCTGGCGAAGGCGGACGAACAGTGTGGGTGGTATAATGCGCATGTGCTCTTCGTCGTCTACTTTGAAGTCGAGTGTCGAATCGTAAAGGGTTATCGAGGGCTGTCCGTTTCCTGTTGACACACTGCAATACGTTAGCTTTGGCAGTATGCTTTGATGGTACAAACTCACGTTTGCGCAACGATGTTGCAGACGGCCCACGTCCTCAGCCGATCGTGTATATCCTCCCGTCGCAGCTGCATTTTCGTTCTGGAGAAGTCATCCGGGTGCGTCGGCTGATGCAGACCAATCTGCATGGCAACCTGCATCATAGCGCCACACAGTATGAAAGTCGGGTCGGTCACTGTCCGCTCTGCTGGGAGTGGCCAGGTACAGAGCAGACACAAGGCCTTGACTACATGGTGGTTCGGCTGATTTCGAATAGAGTCCCAGATGAGATCGCTCAGCGGCTTGGAGAGATCCTTCAGCAGAACCGGCCGTGGCCCATAGCGGCGTGCGGCAACCGCGATAATAGCCCAGAACAGCAGCTTGTGGTCCTGCGAGTAGTACTCCTCAGGCGAACGCACTTGATCTAAGAATGGCAGGAATGGGTGGTATAGCTGAAAGTATTCGGCGAACAGCTCGTTGACCTCACTGTGGCCCAGTCGCACTTCGCCGGCACCCAGCGAGAAGAACATGGGCGATCCGCTGCGCAAGTCGAGCAGAGATGTTGCCGCCACTTGTGTATGTTGTGTCTGTAGGAAGGCGTCGTCCTCCATCTTGGGGACTGGGCCGGGAGTGAAGGTGTGGTTGTCTGACGTCTGCTGCGGAGCATTCAGGACAGGCTGGTTCGGCGTGGACTGGCCTTCGTACATGGCGAGTCGCTCTCGCAAGTATTCCATCTCCTTCTCCATCTCGGCATTCCTATTACGCTTGCCGACACGCTTGAAGTTGGGCTCGATTACGCATCGCAGGTTCTGTTTCTGACATCGCGCACAGCTGACGAAGGGATCTTGCTGGACGTTACACTTGAGCTGCAATGGCACCGTTAGCGGGACTATGAAACATTGACATCTGACAGCATGTCGTTGGTGGTAGCAGGGCGTATACAGGCGCGGAGCATCGTAAACAGTCACACGCATTGATCCCAGTGGCGCGCACGCGGGCGCCCAGGCTTGGGATTGAGCTTCTCCATGGGCGCATGGACGGCATGTAGAAAAAAAGAACTTACCTTCTGCTGGCGACACTCGTTGCAGGCGCGCTTCACCGCGGTATTGCGCCGCGACGACGACGAGGGCCGCGTATCACCGTCGCCATTCTCATCATCGTCGCTGCTAGCCGAGCGCTTGAATCCTCTGGTGTGGGTGCTGTTGGGGCTCTGGAACGGATGCGGCAGTCCATTTAGTCCGGGCGTCGTTGGTGACATGGAATGCAGCATATTGTTCGACATATGCGACCGATATCGCAGGGAATTTAGGTTGTGAGGGTAGGTAGAAGTGGGGGTCCAGCAGAGGGAGTCCGAGGCCGCAAGCGCGTGCGAAACTTGACCGGCTGCCTGGCCACGACTCTGACTCCAATGCCGTGGGAGACTCACTCGATCATGCGCGCCTGACTGCTATCACAAGCTGCAAGCTCCTGCAGGAAGCCGCCGAACTGTGGGCTCTCAGACGCGGGCGAGCTTGTCAGAATTGGTTCTGACTCTCCAATCATAGCCTGCGACCACCCATGCTGAATCGCGGCAAGCCTCGTTCTGGCAATCTCCACCGTAACTATCCGGGCCCTACACCTACGCGTTACGAACCGGTTTCTTGGACTTTTCGCGTTTTGGCTGGGTATTCCAGGACTAGCCCTGGTGCGCTGAAGATTCTCGATGTCGCATGCGTAGGAGCGTGAGAGCGCGCGAACAGGACCATCAAAGTCTGAGGTCATTCACGCTTGCATTATTGTCATCGGACGTGTTGGCAGAAGTTTAGTGCATGCATCGTCAAAATGGGGGATGAAGAGATGAGAATGGGAACACTGGTAATTCCTGTCACCACATTCAAGAGAAGAATTGAACACCCTAGACCCTACATTAACTTTAGGTCACCCCGGGGCCTACTTCGCACGCTTTTATGTCAATATAGGCTGCAGACCTGTTGATTTATTCTTTCTATAAGGTGCCGTCACAACTTCAATCTTTAGATCAGGTCGCAAAGTGTCAGATTTCCAAGTCTTACTGATGTGTACCCCATCCGAAGAGGTTATTTAATGAGGACCAGCGGTAAAGTGTAAGTTCAGGGCATGCTATCATTATCATGACGCAGGTTGCAGGGACATCAGACAGGCCTGGGTTGAACATGGTGGTGTGGATTGTTGGCGTTGCCTTGGCCGCTGTTGAACCTCGCGCACAGGTTAAAAGATTTCGGATATCCATACTAGCATTCGAGATCTGAACAGCATGCAAGCCACCAAGTCCTGATAATAGTGTCACACCGCAGTCTGTCGGGAAACATAGCGTGTAGCTTGTGGATGTATTCGTGACCCTACTCAGCTACATCCTGGCGGAGTGACGTAGAAATCATCTTGATATCGTAAAAGCCGACCGAACCAGGAGACTGCCCATAATGCACATGAACACCGAAGACCCAGTTTTGACATGCTAAACCCCTTGACACTCAATGCAACCGCTTAACGCTTCTTTTGCTGGGACTCCTTGAGGACCTTCTTGACGACCTTCTGCTCCTCGATCAGGAAAGCACGGACGATGCGGTCCTGGACGCAGCCGGCGCATCGCGATCCACCGTAGGCGCGCTGGACGGTCTTCTTGGGGCGGGAGATCTGGGCGTACTCGCGGGGGCGGAGGGCTGGGATACCCTGGAGCTTGGTACCGCAGTCCTACAAACTGTCAACAACAAGCCTTTGCATCCTTCCGGGTCTGACTTACACCGCACTTGGGGGCAGTGCCCCTCTTCTTGATGTGCAGGTAACGGAGTTCACCACCGGGGGTCTTGATGACGCGGACCTTCTGGCTCTTGGTGTTGTAGGGCGCGCGACGCCTCTGCCCAATGTCAGTCTTTGCTTCCAACGATCCAAGATCCTCATTCGCCTGGTCCAGGGCTCGGGAGTGCGGTGCGACGTACGTAGGTGAGTCTGTTGGACGGCATTGTGAAAGATTTCCCGGGGAATCAGTGGGCGATTGTCTGTGTGCGTGTGAGCGAAAGGATGTCGGAGGTGGTGTCGTAAAGGGCGATAATCGTACCTGGGTCTGGAAAGGGATTGTTAGTATCGTCGAAGAACTTCGCAGGACGGCGAGCTTGCTTACCACTGTTGTCGTCGTTGGTTAGTGAGGCAGCGAAAATCGTCGTGTGCTCGGTTAGCCGACCTGCGCTAGCACGCTAGACAAGGAAGCCGGGCTCCACCATCACGTGACGCGCGCCCGTGCACGGAGGCCTGGCAAGAAGATTCACTAGACTATAATGCGAACATCTCCATCGCCACTCCACACAACGCGCAGAGGGTGTATCTCTGCTTCGTGTGCCCCGCCAACTATACGACTTTCGAGCTTCTGGAGACAGTCTGGAGACCCACGCGCCGACGCGACTTCCCCTTCTTCGACCGCGGCGCCGTCCGCAAAGCTCAGGATTCGACTCCTAAGCTTGTCGCGCGACCAACTGTGCTCAATCCACGAGTTCAGTATAGCACTGTGATCGCGTTATAGAGGTCAGTAATCCCCTTCAACCCTTTATCCCGTAGAAGCTGTGTGGCTCCTACAAATTCGATACTCGATACAGAGGCGCATAATTCCTCCAGTCTCGCGTTTTCATCCCCTCTAACGGCAACAGATTTCTTTCCCTAATATCAGTCAACATGGCTTTTCCCCCACCCCCGCCGCCGCCTCCACCAGGCCCTCCAGGTGCTGGCTACGCGCCGCCACCACCACCACCTCCGCCAGGTCCTCCGGGCTCCGGATATGCGCCGCCACCGCCGCCTCCTCCAGGACCACCAGGTGCGCCTGGTACAGTAGGCCCTCCCGGTATGCGGCCACCTGTCGACCCGCAAGTTGCGAAGTTTGCCCAAAAGAAGAAGGACTGGTTACGGCAACAGCGCCAAAGGTTCGGCGAGAAGCGCAAGGCAGGATTCGTCGAGACACAAAAGGCGGATCTACCCCCGGAGCATCTGCGCAAGGTGTTTAGGGATATCGGCGATGTGTCCCAGAAGAAATTCACCACGGACAAGCGAAGTTATCTCGGTGCGCTCAAGTTCATGCCGCACGCGGTTCTGAAGCTTCTGGAGAACATGCCCATGCCCTGGGAGAGTAGACGAGACGTAAAAGTCCTCTACCACACCAACGGATGTCTGACCCTGGTCAACGAGGTTCCTCGTGTGATCGAGCCCGTCTTCCACGCACAATGGGCAGCCATGTGGCTGGCCATGAGGAAGGAGAAGAGCGATCGCCGACACTTCAAGCGCATGCGTTTCCCGCCTTTCGACGACGAAGAGCCGCCCCTGTCGTACTCGGAGAACATCGAAGACGTTGAGCCACTGGAGCCTATTCAGTTGGAGCTGGACGAGGACGAAGATAGCCCTGTGTACGAGTGGTTCTACGACCACCGCGCGCTTCTCGATACCCCACATGTCAACGGACCCAGCTACGAGACCTGGAACCTTGACCTGCCTCAGATGGCAACGCTATACCGTCTGAGCAAACAGCTTCTCAGCGACATCGTTGATAAGAACTACTTCCACATGTTTGACATGGACAGCTTCCAGACAGCCAAGGCACTCAATGTCGCGATACCCGGAGGGCCCCGTTTCGAGCCATTGTACAAGGACATCGACCCGAACGACGAGGATTTTGGCGAGTTTAACGCTATTGACCGCATCATCTTCCGATCGCCTATCCGAACCGAGTACCGCGTCTCATACCCATACCTCTACAACTCCCTGCCGCGAAGTGTCAAGCTGGCTTGGTATTCTCACCCGCAGGTCGTGTACGTTCGTGCTGAGGACCCGGATTTGCCCGCTTTCTACTTCGACCCTGGAATCAACCCAATCTCTTCAAGAGCTGTAGCACCAAAGAACATCTCCGTAAGCCACGAGGATCTGGTCTTCGGTGAAGATGACGAGGACGACGAAGACGACTTCCAGATGCCCGAAGAGATGGAGCCGTTCATGGCTGACGAGGAGATCTCTACCCCAGACACTGCTTCAGCCATCGCGCTTTGGTGGGCACCCCATCCATTCGACAAGCGATCAGGTCGTATGGTGCGGGCACAGGACGTTCCCCTCGTAAAGCAGTGGTACCTTGAGCACGTTCCTGCGGGTCAGCCCGTCAAGGTCCGGGTCTCTTACCAGAAGTTGCTGAAGACGTTTGTTTTGAACGAGCTTCACAAGAAGCCGCCACAAGCACAAAACAAGCAGAATTTGATGCGGACGCTCAAGAGCACCAAATTCTTCCAGCAGACCAAGATTGATTGGGTTGAGGCCGGTCTGCAGGTTTGCCGACAGGGTTACAACATGCTCAACCTTCTCATCCATCGCAAAAACTTGACTTACTTGCATCTTGACTACAACTTCAACTTGAAGCCTGTCAAGACCCTTACTACCAAGGAGCGCAAGAAGTCACGTTTCGGAAACGCTTTCCATCTCATGCGTGAGATTCTGAGGTTAACGAAGCTCATTGTTGACGCTCAGGTCCAGTACCGTCTAGGCAACATCGACGCCTTCCAACTCGCCGATGGTATCCTTTACGCTTTCAACCACGTCGGTCAGCTGACCGGTATGTACCGTTACAAGTACAAGCTGATGCACCAGATCCGTTCCTGCAAGGATCTCAAGCATTTGATCTACTACCGATTCAACTCTGGCCCTGTCGGAAAGGGTCCTGGGTGTGGTTTCTGGGCTCCTGCTTGGAGAGTTTGGCTATTCTTCATGCGCGGTATCATTCCCCTGCTCGAGCGCTGGCTCGGAAACCTGCTCTCTCGTCAATTTGAGGGCAGGCACAGCAAGGGTGTTGCAAAGACCGTCACCAAGCAACGTGTTGAGTCGCATTTCGACTTGGAGCTCCGCGCTGCTGTGATGAGTGATCTCATGGACATGATGCCTGAGGGCATCAAGCAAAACAAAGTCAACACTGTTCTGCAACATTTGTCAGAGGCATGGCGTTGCTGGAAGAGTAACATCCCTTGGAAGGTACCTGGCCTGCCAGCCCCCATCGAGAACATCATCTTGCGCTACGTCAAGAGCAAGGCAGACTGGTGGATCTCGGTTGCACATTACAACCGTGAGCGTATTCGACGAGGTGCCACCGTTGACAAGACTGTGGCCAAGAAGAACCTGGGTCGATTGACACGTTTGTGGCTCAAGGCAGAGCAGGAACGTCAGCACAATTACATGAAGGACGGTCCTTATGTCTCTTCCGAAGAAGCTGTCGCCATATATACTACCATGGTGCACTGGCTCGAGGCCCGCAAGTTCCAGCCAATTCCCTTCCCAAGTGTCTCTTACAAGCACGACACGAAGATTCTCATCCTGGCCCTGGAGCGTCTCAGGGAAGCGTACTCCGTCAAGGGCCGACTCAACCAGAGTCAGCGTGAAGAGTTGGCTCTCATTGAGCAGGCTTACGATTCCCCGGGTACTACTCTTGCGCGTATCAAGCGCTTCTTGCTCACACAGCGTGCTTTCAAGGAAGTCGGTATCGATATGAACGATAACTACAGCAACATAAACCCTGTGTACGACATCGAGCCCATGGAGAAGATCACCGACGCCTACCTCGATCAGTACCTATGGTACCAGGCTGATCAACGGCACCTATTCCCAGCCTGGATCAAGCCCTCAGATTCCGAGGTTCCACCTCTGCTGACCTACAAGTGGGCGCAGGGTATCAACAACCTTGACAAGGTCTGGGAGAGCCAAGATGGAGAGTGCAACGTCATGATCGAAACTCAGCTGTCGAAGGTCTATGAGAAGATTGATCTTACCATGTTGAACCGTTTGTTGCGTCTCATCATGGACCACAACTTGGCGGATTACATCACAGCGAAGAACAACGTGCAACTCAACTACAAGGACATGAACCACGTCAACGCGTACGGTATGATTCGTGGTCTCCAATTCTCTGGTTTCGTCTTCCAGTTCTATGGTCTTGTACTGGATATCCTCCTTCTAGGTTTACAGCGTGCAAACGAGATTGCTGGTGCACCAGAGAGCCCCAACGACTTCTTGCAGTTCAAGGACAAGGAGACCGAGGTGCGCCACCCGATCCGATTGTACACCAGGTACATTGACCGCATCTGGGTCTTCTTCAGGTTCACCGCTGAGGAGTCTCGCGATCTGATTCAGCGTTTCCTCACTGAGAACCCGGATCCTAACTTTGAGAACGTCATTGGATACAAGAACAAGAAGTGCTGGCCGCGTGACTCGAGGATGCGACTGATGCGTCACGATGTCAACCTTGGTCGCGCAGTCTTCTGGGATCTCAAGAACCGCCTACCACGATCGGTCACTACGATCGAGTGGGACGACACCTTCGCTAGTGTCTACAGTCGCGACAACCCCAACTTGCTGTTCTCCATGAACGGTTTCGAAGTCCGTATCCTGCCCAAGATCCGAAACTTGACTGGCGAATTCCCTGTTAAGGACAGCGTATGGTCTCTTGTCGACAACTCCACCAAGGAGCGTACCGCGGATGCCTTCTTGCAGGTGACCGAAGAAGATATTCAGAAGTTCAACAACCGCATTCGACAGATTCTGATGTCTTCTGGATCTACTACATTCACGAAGATTGCGAACAAGTGGAACACGACTCTTATTGCGCTCTTCACCTACTACCGTGAGGCTGCGGTGTCCACCGTCAACCTACTCGATACGATCGTGAAGTGCGAGACCAAGATCCAGACGCGTGTCAAGATTGGTTTGAACTCCAAGATGCCTTCGCGTTTCCCTCCTGCTGTGTTCTACACGCCCAAGGAACTTGGTGGTCTGGGTATGATTTCTGGATCTCACATTCTTATCCCAACCAGTGATAAGAGATGGTCAAAGCAGACTGACACTGGCGTCACGCATTACCGTGCCGGTAAGAAACTACCCCGTATAAAATGGAATGAAACTTATGCTAACTTAATAGGTATGTCGCACGATGAGGAGACTCTCATTCCTAACATCTTCCGATACATTATCCCATGGGAGTCTGAGTTCGTCGACTCCCAACGTGTCTGGATGGAATACTCCCAGAAGCGTCAGGAGGCGCAGCAACAGAACCGCCGACTAACCCTCGAGGACCTGGAGGACAGCTGGGACCGTGGTCTCCCTCGTATTAACACCCTGTTCCAGAAGGACCGCAGTACCCTCAGTTTCGACAAGGGTTTCCGCGCACGGACCGAGTTCAAGATTTACCAACACATGAAGAGCAACCCCTTCTGGTGGACGAGCCAACGCCACGACGGTAAATTATGGAATCTTAACGCGTACAGAACAGATGTTATTCAGGCTTTGGGTGGTGTTGAGACCATCCTGGAGCACACTTTGTTCAAGGCAACGGCCTTCCCATCGTGGGAGGGTCTCTTCTGGGAAAAGGCATCAGGTACGTTTTTCCGTGTACTGAGTACAGTCTCGGTCTTTCTTTACTCATCTCTCTACACTTCCTGCCACCATTGTATTCCCCAACTCGCTTTTTAACCCTACCCTTTGAACGTCGTGCCACCATCGTACACCCCAACACCCTCTATCCCCAAGCCTTCTATCAGAACACGATCACGTGTCGGTTGCAAGCCTTGGCTTCAGCCTGACCCTCGATACTGGTTCGCAGGAAAAGCTCGATTGTCCCAACCAGAATACACTCTCATCACGTGCTGCTGCTGGTGCCTCACCTCCGTCACGTGCGGATGCGGGTGCCTGGAGAGATACATGAGCATAAAATTCTTCCACTCCTCCCCTTGTCATTTACTCTTCTCCGTCACGATCACTCCGAATACTTCACGCTTCTGTGCATAACAATGCTAACTTTCGTATAGGTTTTGAGGAGTCTATGAAATTCAAGAAGCTCACCAACGCCCAACGTTCCGGTCTCAACCAGATCCCCAACCGTCGCTTCACACTTTGGTGGTCACCTACCATCAACCGAGCCAACGTCTACGTTGGTTTTCAGGTCCAACTCGATCTCACTGGTATCTTCTTGCACGGCAAGATCCCCACCCTCAAGATTTCGCTCATCCAGATTTTCCGTGCCCATTTGTGGCAGAAGATCCATGAGTCCGTCGTCATGGACTTGTGTCAGGTCTTCGACCAAGAGCTCGAGGCTCTCGGTATCGAGACGGTTCAAAAGGAGACTATTCATCCGCGAAAGTCGTACAAGATGAACAGTTCTTGTGCTGATATTCTCCTCTTCGCCAGCCACAAGTGGAGCGTATCACCACCATCTATGCTTTACGACACCAAGGATACCATGAGCGCCACGACGACAAACAAGTTCTGGATTGACGTCCAATTGCGATACGGTGACTACGATTCTCACGACATTGAGCGTTACGTCCGCGCCAAGTACCTCGACTACACTCAGGACAGTATGAGCATCTACCCGTCCGCTACTGGTCTCATGATCGGTATCGACCTGGCTTACAACTTGTACTCTGCATACGGACAATACTTCCCTGGTCTTAAGCAACTCGTTCAACAAGCCATGGCAAAGGTCATGAAGGCTAACCCTGCGCTCTACGTCCTACGCGAGCGTATCAGGAAGGGTCTTCAGCTGTACGCATCTGAGAGTTCTCAAGAGTTCCTCAACTCACAGAACTACTCTGAGCTGTTCAGCAACCAGATCCAGCTGTTCATCGACGATACCAATGTCTACCGTGTGACAATCCACAAGACCTTCGAGGGTAACTTGACGACCAAGCCTATCAACGGTGCTATCTTCATCTTCAACCCTCGCACTGGACAACTGTTCTTGAAGATTATCCATACTAGTGTTTGGGCTGGTCAGAAGCGTCTTGGTCAACTAGCCAAGTGGAAGACGGCCGAAGAAGTAGCGGCCCTTATCCGGTCTCTGCCTGTGGAGGAGCAGCCGAAGCAGCTCATCGTCACTCGTAAGGGTCTGCTTGATCCTCTTGAGGTCCACTTGCTTGACTTCCCCAACATCTCCATCCGTGCCTCGGAACTGCAACTGCCTTTCCAGGCGGCTATGAAGGTCGAGAAGCTCGGTGACATGATCCTACGAGCGACTGGACCTCAGATGGTGCTCTTCAACTTGTACGACGAATGGCTGAAGACCATCTCCTCATACACGGCCTTCTCCCGTTTGATCCTCATCCTGCGCGCCCTGCACGTCAACCAGGACAAGACGAAGCTGCTCTTGCGTCCAGACAAGACTGTCATCACACAGGAGCATCACATCTGGCCCTCACTAGCTGACGAAGACTGGATCAAGGTTGAAGTTCAACTTCGAGATCTCATCTTGCTTGATTACGGCAAGAAGAACAACGTCAACACTTCATCGCTCACCAGCAGTGAAGTGCGTGACATTATCCTGGGTATGGAGATCTCAGCTCCTTCGATGCAACGTCAACAGGCTGCCGAGATCGACAAGCAGCAGGAGGAGCAACAGCAACTGACTGCTGTCACGACTAAGACGCAGAACATCCACGGTGAGGAGATGGTTGTCACAACCACATCACAGTACGAGCAGGCATCGTTCGCCTCCAAGACTGAGTGGCGGACGAGGGCTGTGGCTACTTCCAACTTGCGCACTCGTGCGAACAACATCTACATTAACTCTGAGGATGTCAAGGAGGAAGGTCACTTCACGTACGTCATGCCCAAGAACGTACTGAAGCGCTTCATCACCATCGCCGATCTCCGTGTTCAAGTTGCCGGTTACCTGTACGGAAAGTCGCCAGCGGACAACGACCAAGTCAAGGAGATCAGCACCATCGTCATGATTCCTCAAGTAGGCAACACCCGCGATGTTCAGCTACCCAAGGAATTGCCCAATCATGAGTACCTGGACAATCTCGAGCCCCTCGGAATCATTCACACTGTCAGTGGCAACGAGCCGCCATACATGCAAGCCAGCGACGTCACTCAGCACGCTCGCCTCATGAACCAGCACCCTAGCTGGGACAAGAAGACCGTCTCAATGACAGTTTCCTTCACACCTGGTTCCGTTTCGCTCGCTGCATGGGCCCTCACTCCTGACGGCTACAAGTGGGGTGCTCAGAACAAGGACACCATGTCTGACAACCCAACTGGTTTCAGCACCAGCTTCGGTGAGAAGTGCCAGTTGCTACTTTCAGACAAGATCCGAGGTTACTTCCTCGTACCAGACAACGGCGTCTGGAACTACAGCTTCATGGGTAGCACATTCGGTACCGTGGAGAAGAGGCCGGTTCATGTGCGTCTCGACACACCTGTACGCTTCTACGACAGCATCCATCGCCCATTGCACTTCCACAACTTCGCTGAGTTGGAGGATGTCTGGGTCGATCGCGAGAACCAGTTTGAGTAGACGGGACGATGTACAACAAAAGGAGGAGTGTATCTGGGTAGGAGTATACCCTCTCACGGCGTTCCTAGGGATTTGGCGTTTTTGCATCATCGCATCATTGATTGCATGGATAGTGGAGAATGGGCGATGATTGAGATTGGGTAGCAAAAACGTGCATAGTGTATTATAATGATTTCAGCGAAATGCATACTGAACTTACAACATTTCTTCCATGCCGTTGTGATTACTGCGCCTGCTGCTCTGAACTACTCGACATTTCGCTGTCTGTACTAACTTCTACCGATGAGCCAGCGTTTTGCTCCTGCGCTCTAACACCTTTGGTTCCAGCAATGGCGACGGTGAGAGGAGAGGGTTGAACGTTGTGACTATTGAGCTACTCAGCACTGAAGCCCAGCTATCAAAGCACGTGCGACTTACCCTTGCTCTTCTTATGCTCGAGACTGAATGCCAAATCCCCCTTGTCAGATGCAGTTGACGACGTCGAAACTGACGTCATAGGTTTGGTCGCAAGCTTCAACGGCCGCTTTCCGCTTTCTGTGAGGTGTTCGCGCGGCATAGTACTCGAATTTTCGAAGGTCGTGTGCGATGAGAGAGGTTGGATATAAATTAGATAAGGTTGTGCTGTTGTTGAAAGGAGATGTCTCTTTTCTGCACGTGGTGCCCCGCATCATCTTAAACCTTCGATACTTCCCAACGCGGTCAGCTACAAACGAGTACTTGCACTTGCTCTCTCAGATTTTGTGGCTCAGCTCTAGTACTCGTACAATGGCTTTGCACCTAATTTCATCGCAAGCATGTTACAGCCTCTATTCCAACACTGTAGTCTATCATCGCTATCCCACAGTACTGCGGTAACCTAGAGGCGACCTAAAGACAACAAGCTAACTACACCTCCCGCATGCTATACGATTTATACGCAATGAGATACTCTATCAAAGATAGAAGTATTGCATATCCGAGAACTCCTCCACTCCATCATCCACAACCCACCTGCCTCGCTCTTTCCGGGGGTTGTATGACACACGCTTCATTCCCCACTTGGTACCTTCGAAGCCATATCCCTCGACGGCAAAGCTTTCGAAAGACAAGTTTATCGAGACGTCCTCAAGACTCTGGAATGTATTCACGATCTCTCGCGCTGTTTCTAGAACCGCAGAGCAACCGGCTCGCTGTAGATCCAACCGTGCATAGTATATCGAACGGAATCTTACGTCGAGAGTTCTGTGTTCTATGTTCTTATTGCTAGAGTCTCTTGCAATCATCTTCAGAAACAAGTTAATGCCGTTGCGCAAGCGCTCTCGATTTATACAGAACGCGAAATACCCGGATTGGAGGTTGATAAAGACAACGAACTTCCTGATTTGTTTGGCGATGGCACAAAAGGTGGTGTTGAAGTGCGCATTTTGGGGGTGCTTCTGGTTGTTGAGCATCTTTCCACAGGGCGCCAATTTGAAGGACTGGTTACAGAGTCGGATATTCATCGAGCCTGTGTCGATTGCTACTACGAATGACTTTTGTTTGTAGAGTACTGTGCGAACTTCGTTGCTGATTTGCTTTCCGGCGAGCATTATGTTTAGGATTCTCCCGCGTCCCGTGTCTTCGTCTCGGCGGGCCATCGGCCACCTTTTCCCGATATTCTCAGGAAGGTGATGGTTGATGATCATCTCGCGAAGCTCGAGGGGAAGATCCATGATGCGGAAATTCCAAGGCTGGCCGTGATGCTCGGAGCAGGCTCCTAGTGCCGTCTCGTTCCAAGGGCAGGGTGCTATCTGCGAGGGTTTACTGCATTGTAATCCTGTCCCGGTGAGATATTGACAGCGTCTCGACATTTTGTGATTGGGCACTGGCGATATCGGTTTGAAGTAGATACGGTGGTTATCGCTGGTTGAGTGAGGTGATGTCGATGGTGATGATAGTGTGGTTATCGCTGGTTGAGTAAGGTGATGTCGATGTTGATGAGAGCGTGGTCTTTTCTTGAACGTAGATGGGAATGAGAAGCATAGAGAAAGAGATTTTTGCGGTACTTTATACAAATGGACACCGAAAACAAGAACATGACGCAGCGAGAAATAGAACACCAAACCATGGTTGCGCGCGACCATACCAAGCTCTACCACAGTCCTGGCACGGCCCACAATTGGCGAGCCACTCACGAATACTGCGATTCAAAACAGATCTGCAGAACACAGTAATACAAAACAATCAAGTCATGAAATCTGGTCTTACTATAGGCTCCGGGGTGTTCAGTTTCCCCTAATCCCAACGCGCCTTTAGTAACCCTTGAACCTCATCATCATACCACTTCCATCCCGCCGGCACAGCGCACCCAAACTCATCCCAACCATGGTCCAACCTGCTCATGTCCAAGTCACCTACGTACCAACCTGGCGGTTTCTCATCATTCTGGAGAGCTTCGATTTGCATCAAACTGATATCTTTGTACCGCCTCGGAACGATGAACTGAGCTGGATGTGAACGATCTGTTGGATCGATGAGGTACTCATACTTCAAACATGGAGCTGTGACCACATGTGTCGAAAGTTTGTAGTGAGACGGAGTAAAGCGGAGTCTCCCCTGATGATCTTCGATGGGAGGTGGACAGAACACGGGAAGGAATCGAAAACTTGCGTGAGTGGTCGTTATATCGGGTTTGGTTGGTTGGCGAATGCCGTCAACGTTCAGCGCTATGGTCCATGTATGCTTATCGCCGATGCGACGATGGCCATAATCTACAAGCGATGTCAATATCGGCTGATGCTCTGAGACTGTACAGTTTTGTGCATCGCGTATGTCTAGAGGCTCGGTGGGTAGATCGAGAATACGCTTCTTTATCTTCAAGAGCCGCGCGAGACCATCGGATGAACCATCAGCTGCGTGTTTCATGAGGAACGAGCGTTGGAGAATGAAGGTCGGGTATGGTAGAAGGGAGTATGCGTGCGACCAAGTGATTATGTTGAAGACTTCTGTTACCGAGGGCTGGAGCAAAGCAGCGCAAAGCGGGGAATCGCAGCTGCTGAGGAGGACCAAATGAGGGCAATCGCATGACGGACGTACTTTCGCTTTCTGCTTACAGTTGCGGACATGCTTATCGAAGTGATATAACTGTCATTTGTTAGCTCTATGCGTCTTCTTTAAAGCAGATTCAGCTAAAAAGGGCGTACTTCATCGCAGTCTTCGAGTGGTGGCGGGATCTCGGGCCCAACCCATCCATCCTTCTCTAGGTATGCTTGCATTTTCGTAGTTGAAGAACCTCTTCGAACAAAGATAATAAGCTGATGTGTGCCAGGTCTGCGAAGGAAAAAGCAGATTGCAAAGCTGTTGCTGATGATAGCATCAGTTTCTGCTTGGACGTTGCGAAACTCCACCGGTGAAGCGAAAAACGGCTTCAACGCATTGTTGATGTTGTATTGGGTCTTTATAGTAGTTTCATAGACGTGCTTTAGCGTTTTACACACGCGAGACAAGGCTATGATATCCCTGATTTCGAGTTGCTGCAAGATAGACGCTTGGACGGGGGTGTGTCGATCGATAAGACCTACAAGGTCGAACATGTCTGAGTTCAAGAGTGCTTGAGTAGTGAGAAGATAGGGAGTGTGTGAGTAGCCAGGAGAGTAAAATGGAAAAGAACGAGCAAAGGAAACTATATGCTAGTCGGGGAGCGTGAAGAAGACGTTGATGTGATCTAGAGAGCATGGAAAGAAAAGGACACTGCGTATGCGTCAACGACTGAAAAAAACACGAAACGCAGACACATCTACAATCCATCACTCCCGCTTCAACCACGCCAAATTCACAGCACTCAAACAACCTTCCTCCCCCTTCTCCAACCAGCCCAACAAATTCTCCATACCCAACCTCTCAAACCCAACATGACTCTCGACACTCGCACCCGCCGTATGACTCAACACCATAACATTGTTCCTCTGCACCAACCTCTCATTCACATCGGGCTCATTAGCATGAACATCCAGCCCCGCCGCCGAAACGATCCCATCATCCAACGCCGTATTAAGCGCCTCCTCATCCACCAACTTGCCCCTCGCAATATTCACAAGCCTCGCCCCCTTCTTAAACTGTCCAAACTCCTTCGTCGAAAGCAGCGTATCCCCCGAGAACGGCGTAGCAAGTAGCACGCAATCCGACGACGACAGCAGCTCCTCCAGGCTCGCACACCACCTCGCCCCAATTTCCTTCTCCCTCTCTTCCATTCTCACAACATCGTAATAAGCAATCTTCATGTCAAAAGCGCGACTAGCCTTCTCCGCAACACGCATACCGATGCGACCCAGCCCGACAATACCAAGCGTGCTGCCATTGGGATTGTGCGTCACGGCCGCAATGTTCTGATTCGCGTTGCGGAACTGCTCTGGGTCGCACGATCGCGCTGCGAGGAAGGACCAGGTGATTGCGCGGTAGCAGGACAGGATTAGTACGATGGCGGCGTCGGCGACGGATTCGGTGCATGCGGAGGCGCTGTTGCAGTATATGGTTCCTGCGTGTGAGGCGAGGTATTGCGTGTTTACCCAGTCGAAACCTGCGCCGGCTGAGGCATAGATTTTGCAGGAGGAGGGGAGGAGGTCGCTTGGGGGAGGGTTAGTGCGTGGGGTTGCGAGGGAAGGGGATGGTGGTGGACGTACATGAGTTCTTCATCCCAATTCCCCATTTCGCCGCCTGTGTTCCAGAAGGGTCGGTACATGCCTACGAAATCGCCCCATTTTTTCTCTTTGAGCGCTTGTTTGAAGTCTTCTCTAGCCATCGAGTATGTTCTTATGATGTTGAATTTGTTGTTTAGCTCTGCGTACAAGTCATGGTTCCACCGGATATCGTCGCCGAGATGGAGTATGGTTGGCTTTGACGCAGACGAAGCGTCCGACGTCAAAGATGAGGTTTCGTATGGCGTTGCAGGCGCAGGCAGCCCAGAGTCCTGGGGCGTTGGTGTTGCGGATGACATGATTTATCGTCGAATGTATAAATGCTCAGATGCGATAGATATGCGAGTAGAAAGACAGTATGAAAGTAAACGTATATCGAGGGCCGAAGTGCAGAGAGTAAAATGAAGCTGCCGCCGATTTCGCTGGCTCTAGAAGCGATCTCTTGTCTCGCAGTCCGCTCTCAAGACCCTAAAAGTGATGTAAACCCGAGAACCAGACACTCGGGTACACTTGCTTAATATCGCAACCTTCTAGATCTCCTTCTTTCCGACTGCTTACTCGCAGGTCTCCTAGTATCCACTGCAAACCAGATGAAGAAGCGACAGGCAGAGTTCTCAAAGGTGCTGTGATGTATTCGACAACGGAAAACTTCATAAACAAAATGATGTTGTATTACAACGAGCACGTATAGCGCACGTAACGTGGCGTGCATGAAAGAGGACGTGGGGCAACAAGCCGCTGGCAAGCGGTGAAGATAAGGTTATCGATACCAAGAGCTGCACTACGCAATCAGAGCCTCCACGTGGTATATATATGCGCCTTATCCCTGTCGCATTCTTACGTGTTTACCGACCAGCATCACCGGTGTGTATGAGCTGACATCAGGGTGTTGTACTAGTTAGCTCCGTTCCACCATGTTATCTGAGAGTCAAGGAAATGTAGCTGGTTGGTGGAATGGTTGAAAATGCATTTTGAGTGTATCGAGCACAAGGTATAGTTGCAATGCAGATGTGATTCCAAAATCCCTTGTATTCGCTGTATACAAGGTGCTTAGGAATTACACCTCTAACATAAGATATATAAAACCGCCCATTCGTTCACTCGCTCATGTAGGACGGAGTAGAGCTCTTTCCCCACCAAACGCCGATATCTACGCCAATCATAGCTTCGTGAAAACATTACTGTTTGAAATACTCACTCAGAACCAGTTTACTAAAGCCGTACTAGCCGGATTCGACGGGTTGCCCCCGTGACCATACTGAGTAACCATGTCGTCCCAAAGCGTCCAGTCCATGTCGCCATTGTCCATCATGACGGCGTCGTCAACCTGCTGCTGCTGCTGCCCGTTGCCGCCCATGAGCATGCCATTCAAAGCAGTGTTGCCGGCGTTGTCGATGCTGAAATCCATGTTGGTGGTTGGAAGCATGCCGTCGCCAAACGTGGGGTAGCCATTCGCCTTTGTTGGTGGATGCGCGCCATGTGTGCCGTATGGATGTATTGAAGTGGTGGTGTTCGAGCGCGGAGGCTGCGAAGTCGTGGACGGGGCAGCAAAGTTTGGAAAGTCTACGGTTGTCCCGTCATAGACTCCACCAGCACCCATGACATCGTTGATCACATTGTCAAGGCCGAATTCAAACAAGTCACCGAATTCCTTCCCAGGACTGCTATTGCTGTGACCTCGTGTGCCGTTTGCTGGTCCATTCGGTAATTGTCGTTGCCCACTCATGCCGTCTCCATTCTGCAGCGGACTGTTCCGCGATTTGGCTTGCGTGGGGCTGTTCGGCCAACTTCCAAGTTCAGTGCTAGGCATGTCTCCCAACTTCGGTGCAGCAGGTCGCAGCATGCTGTCCAGGATGTCGGCGTCTTGTTGTGATGTGGTCACTCCTGACTGGTTCATCTGACTCTGCGCAGATGGCATCTGGAACGAGAATGGGCTGTTACCAAACTGCCCGCTTCGAATAGCCAAGCTAGCCCGCTCAAGAGCCAACTCTCGCTCTCGCGCAACCCTTGCTTTCGTGAGCAATTTTCTGAGCGGTTTCCACAGAGTTCCTTGCTGGCCTTTGCGGAGTGGCGACGCGTCGTTGAGCGGGAACCACCAACGGCCCGCCGTGGCTTCTAGGGCCCTCCATGCGCGCTCTACGGCTTCGCCTTTGGTACGGACGCATAGCTCAGAAAGCAGAAAGGCGATGGCGTGCCATTGCACATACGTGCGGAAGAGCCAGCCCCATTTCATAGTTCGCGCCTCGGTCTCGAGCAGCATGGAGTACTCCACATTCTCAAGCGAGGTAATGAAAAGCTTATCCTTGGTTTCCTGGGGCAACGTCGCACCCCCATCTTTCCGCTGATATGGATGATATACTATCAACCACATCTTGCTCATGATGAGCCTGGAAATCGTCGCCGTAACCCAACAAATCGGAATAGTCATATCGCAGTTCTTGAGGTATTTGTTTTCCATGGCCTGGTGGCACTCTGTTATCCACTTCTCCTTCTGCTCGATCGTCATGCCAGCGAAGTACTCGGTGCACCTAGCGGGTCCCGGAGGTATGTATGCGATGCGGCGCATGATGTGAGCGATTTCGAAGCGGAGGAGGCAGAAGGTCATGTCTGTGAAGCCCTGTCGCTCTTCGGGGAACTCGGTCATGTCGGGGTGTATATCTGTGTCGTTCACATTGAGGGGCTGCGAGGTATTAGCATACATGTGCGGGACTTGAGTCGAAAAGACTTACCATCTTGGTATCAAACTGAGCTTCCACAATGGTGGGATCGCAGCCGTGGTCTTCGGAGGATCGTGCGTCGAGAATACAAATCTGCCACCAAAGCCGCCTTCGCATCTCGATCTCGAATGGTGGCAGACCGAAGTGGCTGCCATCTCGGTGTATTCCGAGCGTCTGCGCGATACGTACAACCAGGCCAGTCAGCGTCCAGATCTTGCGCGCGTCATCGTTGCGCCGCATCAAGACGAGGAAGATGACAAACGACTGCAGTATAATAACCTCGTCGCAGTAAAGGAAGTTTGCCCTCGCCAAGGCCTGTTCCAGTCCAAATCGATATCGATTCAGCAGTGTAGCTCTGTCTTCTCCCCATCTTTCCAGACAGGTTTCCGTGGTGGAGCTTGTTACGGCGCCGTAGTATACGGCAAACAGGAGCGTTTCCAACCCTTTACTCACTTTATCGGGATGTGCGAAGGCGTCGAAGACGGTAGGCTCGAAGGTGGGAATGTGCAAGACCTTGACTAAGGACTCGACGTTCTCCTTGTAGACTTCCCAGAACTGGCGAGCTTGTTGCTCGGGAGGATGCAGCGCGTGCATATCGACGTTGGAGGAACTGTAGCCGAAGATGAAGCCCTGGGCCGAGGACATGTTGGACGATTCGGGCGACTGTGCGTCATCTTCGTCCTCGTCGTTCTCTATGAGTATCGCCTTTAGATCTTCGACCTGGGATGCATCAGCGTAGTTACTGTTTAGTCAGTTCTTCGTACATACCTCGTTGTTCAGGGAAGCCCAGAAAGAGTTGTTGATATAACGGCTCCGGCCATTCTCAACCACCAGGCGTCCGAAGCGGCTCTCGAGACCCTCGACGCTGGTGTCTGTCGCGACCTTTGCGCCATGCTGCTTGGCAGGCCACTTTACGCCGCTGTTCCCGTTGGGGCATCCCTCTTCGCTCGTGCTGCTGTGTCGCTCCTTCTCACGGTCGGCGGCTTCCTGCTCGTGGCCCTCCACCTGGGCATTCAGGCTGGTGACGACGCCCTCCAAGCGCCTCAGCCTCTCCAGCAACTCGGCATCTGGTGGTTTCCTGCTCTTGCGCGGCGCACGTCCAGGTCCGGGGAAGATGCAGTCGATTTTGGCGCGTAGACAGTTGGAACACGGGTTCTTTTTGTCGCATTTGACTTTGCGCCTGCGGCAGGTTACGCACGACCGGGGGTTTGGCGTCGGCCCAGCACCACCACCGGGTGAGGGGCCGCTGATGCTGCCGCTTGGCCTGTGTGTGCCATTGGGCGGACTCTGGCTCTGCTGCGTATTGTCCGACATTGTACGAGAGGTGGATGACACTGGGAATAGTCTCTTCTCTCACCCAGACGTCTTCTCACTCTTGACACTCGCACCTCCGTGTGGCTTGACTCTTGCGGCGAGACCCTGGTCGATTGTCGGTGCTGACCCAACTTCACTCTCCGACCACTGTGTACGAACCCAGTACGAAGCGGAACATTCCCGGTGGGGCATGCAGTCTCTGGCGAATCAAACTATGGCGCATCAACGCCCGAGCAGATCAGGCTGGTCAACCATGAAATATTGGGACAGAGACGGAAAGTCGATTGGCTGACTTGCAAACCTGCGGAGGAAGCAGCGCACATTATGCCTTACGCCCGACTAAAACCGACGCAACGTCATCCACGGCTGGGACTGAGCATCTGATAACCAACAGCAGTCCTGTCAGGCGGCCCGTTGCAGTCAGATTACTACAAACCCCATATGCCTAAAGTGCTCTTTGAGTCATTCCAGTCAGGCCACCCGTGTGCAGCACATCGTTCGCGACTTAGTCCAAGTTGGAACTCAATCGACACATCACCGTAGAACTATGTCGGGGCCCACGGAGACCTGCCAATGCATCAAGCAGAAAAGTCGAAACAACACGTCACAAGGTGATTTGGAACAGGACCAGGGTTCACGATGTGCTACCAATGTAAGTCTGTCCGCGTCCCGTGGACTGCGAGGAATCGGTCAAAAATTCGGAGCTACCAATCATCTCCGCAAGTCCGCCTTAATCCGACATGCATGCGTCCAAGGACTTTTCCGAGAACAGACATGGCATATCCGTACAGAGTGTTGCCTAGCATAGATTATCCAAATGCTCGTGATGGGTATCGCGAAAAGCGTATCCTCCCTCGACTCCAATATTTTCCTGAACGCCTTGTAGATGGGCCGTGATCAGAAGGTTGAATCCCATTCTAACACAGCAAGGGTATCCAACCCTACCTCCGCTCACCGCGGCCTCCGATATTCTTCTCCTTCTTGCGTCTACTGTTCTCGACGGAGAGACGCGCCTTCTCCTCTGCCTCTTCCTCCATCTCCCGATCGATCGCTTCTCTGACACGCATGAGCTCTTCCAAGGGTATGCCTTTAGTATCCACCACCACACTAGGTGCGCCCTCCAAGTATCTCAAATTTTCGAGCGCTTGCTCGACTAGCTTGTGCAGCTTAGCCTGCGAGTTCAGATTGTCGTGTCGCTTTGTGTTGTGCAGATCAGGGTATAGAACACCATCGCCGTTCTCAGCTCCTTTGAAGGCTTGGAGGTAGGGAACATGGGCAGGTAGCTCGTTGTGGAGTGTCGCGCCTACACAAACGGAAGTTTCGTGGCACCATGTTCGTGCGACATTGCGAGGTGTATAGCCCCCACCGCCGATGATGAGTAGAGGGCGACCGTAGGCTTTTACGGTTTCGACACAGTAGCCGTGCGCTTTGATGTTGAGATTGAAACGACCGAGGCGGTCGCCACCAAGAGAGTCGGCTCCGGATTGGAGAACAATGGCTTGCGGATTATACTTGTCGATTACGGCGCCTGTGACTGTCTTGAACAGCCATTTGTACTGGTCATCGTCGATGCCATCATCAATGGGTATATTCAAACTGTGAGCTTTGCCGGGGTTTCTGGGGTCTACGGGACCTGTCTCGTCGATGTTTCCTGTACCGGGGAAGAATGGGTAGCCGTGTTTGTCAATGCCGTATTTGTGGTATGAGAGTGTGAAGACACGATCTGTAGACTCAAACGCTTGCTCGACACCGTCGCCGTGATGAACGTCAATGTCAATGTACAGGACTCGCTGATTCCGCGAGAGGAGCGTTTGTATCGCTATGACGATGTCGTTGACGTAGCAAAACCCAGAAGCGAGATTCTTTTTCGCATGATGTAAACCTCCGGACCAATTTATGGCGATGTTGGATTGGTTGTTGATCAGGTTGTATGCAGCACTCATCGTAGCTCCAGTATAGAGGGATACGTAGTTCCAAAGTCCGTCGAACACCGGACAGTCGTTTGATTCACCACCGAAGCCATATGTTATGTACTGTGGATCTTCAGGCTGCGCGTTTTGAGGTGTGATCATGCTGAGATAGTCTAGATATTCGCGGTCATGGAATATACCAAGATCATCCTTGCTCGCTGGTTTCGGTTCGAATAAGTCCATAGTATACTCTAGACCATACGCAAGAACGAGTTGTTTCGTCAGCGTCAAACGCCATGGCTTCATTGGATGTGAGCTGCCAAAGTGATGGTACTCGACGTGTGGGTTGTAGTGGAAGGACACGTTCCAGCCCTTCGGTCTTTCAAGGCCATGTTCCTCGGCTTCTCGAGCAATTACTTCTCTTTTCTCGGCATCAGTGAGCACCTTGAAATCCTGGTAGTTGGCGACCCAAGGATCTTCGGGAGAGAGGTACTCCTGCACGATGTTGCTGGGACCGCTGGGCGGCGCATAGTCGGTGACCCGCATATCGCGAAAGATGTGTGAAGAGTCGTGAAATCCCTCCAGAAAGTCCTCGCTAATGGAGCGTGTCTTTGGCGCACCCTCGTAGATCCAGCGATTTACCTCGTCTTTGGTGCTAACGAAAGTATTGATAAAGGAGTGGGGTCTCAGTTCCTCTTCCCGGCTGTTGTTCCAGCGTGCTAAAGTATCAGGGTCAGGTGCGGGGGGCGGAGCTCGATTGTCCTCTGCCGCAAGGTA
The DNA here is from genome assembly GCF_024043145.1 of Alternaria conjuncta. Taxonomy (NCBI): domain Eukaryota; kingdom Fungi; phylum Ascomycota; class Dothideomycetes; order Pleosporales; family Pleosporaceae; genus Alternaria; species Alternaria conjuncta. Next base: position 999,066 of record NW_026250092.1, on the reverse strand, counting down.
CTGCGCTTGTTAGTATATCTGCGAGAACACTGGAGCTTGGACGGGTCTCGCAACTGGCGAACACGATGTTCCGTAGCGAAGGTGTGCAGGGGGTCTCTGGAAACGACACTGCACGCGTACCTTTGGTTTTTGTGGAGGCCGTTTCTGGGCAGATGGCGAGGGCTCCTTCTTAAGGCTGTAGTTTACTCTAGCTGTGCGACGTGTGTACGGATTTGGCTTCTGCCACTGTGGTCCGTTGAGAAGTGTAGCGAGCTTCGGGTCCACACTGGTACCAGTGAACTCGTGGCTATATGGCAGGTGGCCCTGGTCTTCAGTCAAGTCGTCCCCTCGGCTGGAGTTGTCAGCGTCGTCGGAACAAGGCTCGTTCGTGGTGGATGAGACGGGCTCGTATTCGGTGCCGTCGTCTGATTGGGTGTGATAGCGCTGCATCTTGCCGAACACGTAATCTAGCCTCTTTGTCAGCGGCTGTTCCTGCATGCCCGACGCGTTACAACACGACTCCGATAGTCTGTCGCAACAGCTAAACTCACGATATAATCCGGTCGAGACGCGAGAAGAGGTTAAGAACTGGGATTTGAGTGCGACCAAAGTAGGAGTCTGCGGAAAGGTTTTTGCGCTTTGTCATTTCCTTCATTGCGACACGGCTCCTTCACTTGTAAAGCCATCAGCGCTCATCGACTACCATCAAACTCGCAGGTGCAACGGAGAATACAGCGCTTGATCTTTCTGTCCGCCGTTCCGAGCTTGCTGTCAACGGCGTCCTGGCTGCGCGCGACATAACTCGTCACGAACATCGCCACACGCGTCGACACGCCTAGCCATCCGACCTACCTGAAATCTCAACATGGCTATCGCAGAGGATGCGGCAACAGTACTTGAACAGTTCATACATGATGGTAACTTAGATCAGAACATTGTGCGCGACTTCGCAACTAACAAGCCGCAGTTGCCAATCTTCCAGCAGAGATTACGCATCTCTACGAAGAAGTGCAGGCCAAAGACAACCAAATCCAAGAACTGAAGTCTGGCATACAGCAACGCGACGGCAGCATACAAAAATTCATCAAACTCAATGGCAGCCTAGTCGAGAACCCAAAAGAGGCTGGGTATTCGAAAACCATTATGGCAAACTATGAGAAGGCACAGATCCTGCAAGAGGAGAAGATAGGGCTTGTCGACAAGGCGGCTGCGCTGGTGTGTCATTCGTAACGAATTCTGTTACATCTACTTACAATACCAGCTCGACCGTCACGTAAAGCGACTCGATATCAAATTACGAGACCTGCAAAACGATGGTTCAATACCTACTGACCCGGAGATGCCATCACTTTTGAGGAACTCTCCAGGTAACTTGGTGCCACCAGCGTCGCAGTCGAATACAGGGTCCAACACACCGCTGCTCCCCGTGTCTGGCAACGGCGGTGGTGCTCCAAACCTTGCCCAGGCCGCTGCCATCGCACGACTTACTAATGCGACAAACGTAGGTTTAAACTCGAGGATGAATCCATCGCTGCAGAGCATGCAGACACAGGCGCTGTTGAACCAGCAACGACTCACAAACCAGCAGAGTGCCATACAGGCGAACGCGCGACAGGAGCGTGAACTCTCGGCAGGAAGCGACAGCAAGCGTCGCCGACCGACAGGAAGCATTGGCCCTCTCCCTGCAGCATCTTCAAACCTGGGCCGGCAAGGGTCTATAGGGCCCGGGACCCCGAAACCGTCCACACCTGGATCGCGCGCAGGCAGCGTAGGACCCCGGCCGCAGAAGAACGCACTCACAGTAAAAAAGGCGAAACCACAGCAACCGCTGCGCAAGGCGGCCCTTACCGCCAAGTCTGGGGTCAACAAGAAACGCCGCAAGGGTGGGTCACGAGCATCGCCATCGACGACGGCGGACGATGAGAGCGTGGCAAGTGAAGCGGGCACCGAAGACGAAGATATGTCAGGCATGGGGGGCGGCGATGCGGAGGAAGATGAGTCTGATGACACCAAGTACTGCACATGCCAGCGCGTTAGCTTCGGCGATATGGTGGCCTGCGATAACGACAATTGTCGGTATCAGTGGTTCCACTGGGAGTGTGTGGGCATCAAGGAAGAGCCATTGGGGGATTGGCTCTGTCCAGAATGCCGGAACCAGGCGCCTTCGAAGATCAAGAGAGCTCGTTAGGGACGGTTCGGAGTAGATCGAGGGTCGGCGGTTGACACGTGACGAAGCTGCGCACGTGTTGTGGCTTGGCAAGGGTGCACTTGCTCTATAGCGAGCGGGAGAGGCGTCGACTGGGAACAGCCACCAGCGAGACGCGTGGCATCATATGTTCTATTTCTACAACGTAGTCTTGATATGATAGACTGTTCTATACCCCATCAATTTGCGTATTCGCTGTACGAAATTAGTTCAGTCTCCACAGTGTTGGCCCATGATCGCCGGGCCAGACCCGACGGCCGGGATGGCCATGGCAATCTCTTCGTAAAACGCGGACCTCTATCACGACGTTCATGGTACCGCTGCCTGCCATAAGACTGGCAGGACAGGACTCCCAGGGCAGGCTGAATGCGACATTCACTATTACCAGGTTCCGCAATCAACACCACGGGGAGCGTCGACGGCTTCAGTGTTGAGCGCCCTTGCCATGCCGCCCGTCTGGCTGCTAGTTAGCGCCTAAATGCCCCAGCCAAGGCCGCGCGAAAGGGGCAGCATCACCGACATTGGACAACAGCAGCGGGCAGCCTCATAAGTGTCAATGGCCCCGGCTGCTGGGTTCCTGCATACTCGTAGTAATATTCTGGTTCTGATTGTCGCTCTCTTCGCACCGCACCTCGGCCTCTTTGACTAGACCGCTGGCGTGCATTCCACTCCCTTGGCTGGCTGACGTGCTGCGCTGCTTTGTTTGCATTCGCTCCTTCACCGCATCGCACTTCGGAACATTGCCGAACGCCCGTCGACTCCTACCACGCCTAGAGTTTCACCAGCAGCCCTCGCCGCCCGCCACGCCCTCTGCTTTTGCAAACCTTCGCTCCCATCTGAAGCCCACTAACACGCCCCGATACGGATACGATCCCTGTGACAGCGGCAACCCGCGGGGTGAAACGCGACGCAACCACGATGAATGCCATGAACACCCGCAATGGCGCCCTATCGCCCCTCTCCACCGACAGCCAAGAGTGGTCGCCCATCAACGGCTACCGGAACATTGGCGGCGACAATCCGTACTCGCCGACCATCCCTCCCAACACATACGGGCCTAGCAACCCCGATGGCGGCATGCTCAATGGTATGCGCCCTGGCACCGGCAATGGCAACCCCTCGCCGCCCAGCTCAGTAGGCCGATCGAGCGACGGTACGGGCCTGTACGCCTCCAGCATCAGTGAAAACACGCGGCCCATGATAGACCCTAGGAAAATGCAAGCGCTAGAGGAGACCATGTCGGAACATTTTAGAGTGCTCAAGGCCTACTTGGGGCCGTATCTCAATGACGAGAAGGGCAACCCGCGCCCGAGCCGGGCCAAGGACAAGCTGACCCGCCTGTCTGCTGTGCAGTTCCAGGAGCTCAGCACCGACGTATATGATGAGTCGATACGCAGAGAGCAGGACCGCAAGCGGGGAGGCCCAGGTGCGACTGGCAACGACACCCCCAAATATCTCCTACCCAAGAACAACTTCCACCCAAAACGTAACCAGGCGAGACAAAAGCTCTCCACGCTGCCTCTCGAGCGCTTCCGACAACTCGCGACCGATGTCTTCTACGAACTCGAGCGCAGATTCCCGCGCTTCACCGGCGGCGACATCCCCCCACGATCCTCGAGCCCCAACGGCAGCATCGCGAGTCGCATAAGTAACAGAGGGCCTCCGAGTAGAGGCGGCACACCGAACAGCATGGGCGGACGACCTCCGCCAGGGCCAGGCTATCGGGGACCTCCAATGGGCGGACCCATGGGCGGACCCCAAGGAGGGCCCCCAGGTCCACCAGGCGGGCTGCGGCCCGGTTCAAATGGGTCGGGTGGCTCGTTCGGGCGGCCACTGCCGAAGACGTTCCAGTCAAACACGATTGTGCCGAACAAAGGAACCCTGGTCGAAGATGACGATGACAGCGGAGCAGATGATGACGATGCATTTAATCTGGAAGGCGCTGCTGCCAGGCGGCAAACGAACAAGAGCGCGAAGAGTATGAGCATGGCGCAGGAAAAGATGACCGCAGATCTGCAAAGCCAAGTGGCTGAGTTGCAGGAGAAGATTGGCTCGCTGGAAACAACCATACGTAGCAAGGACGACGAACTGCAGCGACTCCAAGAAACCGACAAGACACGCGACGGTGCCTCGGCTTCCGAACGTGCGGAGTGGGATCAACTTCGGAATACGCTTGAACAAAAGGTTCAACAGGCTGAGAATCTCAACTCTTCACTTCGTTCCGAGATAGATAGATTGCGCAACGAAAACGAAGATGTCGAGAGCAGCCTCCGTGAACAGATCGCAGATCTCCAGTCTCGAGCACCTCAGCAAGCGCACAACGATGGAGACGGTGAATGGCGACAACGATGCGAGGAGCTCGAACGGGAGTTGAGCGAACAACAGCAGGTGGCTGAAGAAGTACGAAGAGACGCAGCCATGTTCCTGCAAGAAATGAGGGAACTTTCTGCCCGCAGCGATGCCGCGGCCGAGAAGGAAGAGCAAATGGCGAGTCAAGTGTCATCACTCGAGGCGGATCTCAAAGACTGGAAGTCAAGATATGCCAAAGCAAAGACACAACTGCGAAACCTCAAAGCATCTTCGATGGGCTTACAACAGCTCATGTCCCTGAACCAACCCAACATCACCCGCGATGCTGCCTTTACTACGCCAGACGGATTGGTCAAGGATGTTCACATCACCAAGTTCCAGCTGAGCATTGATGAGCTGCTGCAGACTGCGAGAAGAGCAAACTCAGAGCAGACTCTCGAGAGTATGCGCCATGTCGTCAAATGTGTACGAGCCATTACGGGTGACATTGACAGCACTTCTCTGTCACAGGTCCAGTCTCCCACCAGCAGTGTGAGCGGCGACCTCTTTGCAAGCCCTGAGAAGCAGCAAGCAAAGCTCAAGTCTCGCGTCAGCGCCACGGCCAACAACCTCATTACTGCTACCAAGAACCATACGGCATCCGGCGGCCTGTCACCAGTCAGTCTCTTGGACGCTGCAGCTAGTCATTTGTCAACAGCTGTTGTCGAGCTGGTCAAACACGTCAAAGTGCGACCTACACCAGAAGACGAGCTTGAGGCAGACGATGAGGATGCTGATAGGCCGATGCCACTAAAGCCGGCTGGACACAACAACTACAGTGCGTACTCGCCGAGCAACACCAACGACAATACCAACAGCAGCGGTGCGACCTCGGCATACGGTCACCAGCGTAGTGGTAGCAGCAAAGGCGGCAGCAGTGATACTACCAGGTACAGCACCTACAGCTCTCCCTACAGCGGATACGACGGGCAAAGTGGAGCCATGAACGGTGCTAATGGCGCAGGCGATAGCGGTATGCTCGATTTCAAGGTACATTCCAACCAATACCAGTAGTCAACCTCTACTAACGTTGGCAGAACTACCTTGAAGATCAGACCGCACTCCTCGTCCAGAGCATACAGCCGCTTGTCAATCTCATCCGCTCGAACCCTGATTCTACGCCCGGTGACGAGCAACAAATTTACGAGTACATCCAGGACATCTCGCAAGCAGTCGACGACACTGGTAATAAGACCTACGATGCTGTAAATCAGCTTTCCAACCCTGCGTTGAAAAAGCACGCACTTCCCGTAGTAGAGGTGCTCGATGAATGCAGACAGAGTATGCTTGCTGTCGACATCAACGGTGGAGGTCGCGACAGGATTCCGCCACTTGCATTCAAGACCGCTAGAGCTCTCAAGGTAAGCGCTACAACAGCAACCGTAAAGTTCAACATACTAATGGTAATACAGGAGCTCGTACTTCGCGTAGACCGCATCGAGTCTGGCGAACTTACTGTCGACCAGACGCTCAAGACAGAGCTATAGTGTGAAACACCGACGCACACTCATTCAACGTATAACGCCATCACACTATATACCTTCAACGCAACTTATTTATTGGACTCGAACTTGCCGTTCCTGGTCATCTTGGATCTGGCACGGCGTTTACGGTGCTTTTCTTTCACAATGCCTTACGACATGCGCGCCGATCTCTGCTTTCTTGGCTAAAGTCGTTGGCAATGCTGGATACCCAGTCTTCGACTCAAGGGCAGGACACCATAGCATGTAAAGATTTGGACTCTTTACAGGAAATATTATTAGTGTTTATTGCGGCGATGACGGATACACGGATTTCTGCCGGGCTTTAATGTGGGCATGACTTCCGGGCATGCGCTCCAGCCACCTTGGATAATCGGACTATTTTGGCTGAGTTATGAGGTACTATGATCATGGACGGGCTGTTGTATAGTAATGTAGCCGGGCTAGGAAGAACCTTTAGGTAACAGTATAATCATAACACAGTCAAGAATGCTGAACACCCTTCCTTACTGATAGTGCCCGCAAAAACGTGGCAATCAGACGTGTGGCTTGCACCTTCCCCCACTTCACTGCCACATTGGACCCTGTTTCCCCCTCGGCAATAATTGCCAAATTTTCCGCATCACACCTCCACAGCCTTTCGGTCCGTCCCCATACGCGCCTGCTTAAGGTGAAGCAGTCCGGCTATGTAGTACTAACCAAGAAAATGATTGTACGCGATGACGTCATCATACAGCTGTTACGCGCGTGCGCCTTGGAGCAGAGATCACATGCACACAGCCACACGCTGATAGTGCAGTCAACGATCTAGATTTGGTACAATAGCTAGCACTTTCACTCCATCTGAGAACGTATCCGACCTCTTTCATCGGTTCTGAGGTCTCCCCAAACGATACTCTCACTAGTAGCTGAAGTTCGGGATCGGACCAGAAGGCAAAAGCGGTAAACATGGCGCAGCAACTGCAGCCAGCATGGCCTTCACAACGACCGCAATACCATGATACGATCCTCACCATCACTAGCAGCAGCTGTGCGGATCCATACGTACTCTGGGACAAAGGCACGTACTACATGACCTTCACCTGTGGCGGCCACATCGAGATCTGGTCCGCGGACTCACTCTTCGACTTTGAGAAGAAGTGCAAGAAGAACGTAATCTGGCGTCCTCCGCCAGACCAGCCCTACTCCGCCGACTTATGGGCACCTGAACTGCATTCCATCCACGGCCGCTGGTATGTCTACTTCGCGGCCGACGACCCCAAGCATGGCAACAAGTCGCATCGCATGTTTGTCCTAGCAGGACCACCCTCAGAAGAAGATCCTCTGGAGCCAAGTAAATGGAATTTCTTCGGCCGACTAGGCGGTCTCCCCGAAGAGCAATGGGCAATCGACGGTACAGTCGTCACACTAGGCGGCTCCATGCTCTTCGTCTACTCTGGCTGGCCCCTCGGTACCCACGCCGACGAGTCGCGACAAGAGATCTTCATCATCGAAATGGTCTCACCGACAGAATGTACAGGCCACCCTATCCGCATCAGCACTCCAGACCTGCAATTCGAGTTCTCGGGCACCAGCGGCATAAACGAGGGCCCGCAGTTCCTCTGCTCACCGGACGGCCGCTGGATGGGTCTTGTGTACAGTTGCGCGGGAAGCTGGACACACGAGTACAAAATGAACATCCTGTACTACACCGGTGGCCACCCGCTTGACCCACACTCCTGGGCCAAATCTAACAAACCCCTTCTCAAAGCCGCTCGCGATGACTCTCCGCCTTATGGTCCTGGTCACGGAAACTTTGTCCTAGTCAACGGGCCCGGCGGCCCAGAGGTCTGGGGCTGCTTCCACGCCACGGATGCGAAGACTGGATGGGAAGGTCGTAAAGCCCGCATCATGCGCGTGGGATGGGGTCAAGGAGGTCCGTTCATGGGCTCTGGCGAGTGTGGGAGATGCTGCGGTGAAGTTGAGCATTTCATCCAAGGTTGCCCTGGTGGTACTTGTGGTGGTCAGGGCCATTGTGGTGGGGAGGGCGGTGCAGGTGGGGGATTCATGCAGCCGGGACATCAGGGCGGGAACTCGACGGATGATATTAAGAGGGAGGTTAAGAACTTGATTAAGGGTGGGAAGGGGCTTGTTAGTAAGTTTCTCAAGTAGGGGCAGGGGACGGGGATGAGTGGAGTTGGCATGGTGTGATGGTGTTGAGGCGTATGGGGATCTGCGGTCCTCCTCGTGCTCACGGACTTGGGATGTAGTAGTATTATCCGGATTGAAAAGTGGTTTTCACTATCTAGAGTGAAGAAACGATGCTTGTGTGAAACCTGAAGAAGCTGGTGTTCCCGTGCCAGAAAATGACATACATACCATCAGTACCTAGATGATCACTTTTCACTTGCGCTCAATCAAGGTTTGATTATCTATTTGCAGCCATGCATCCAATTGATGTCAATTGCGGGACGACTTCGACTCCGCTTCCGCAGCTTGTGGATGTGCGGAGTATCTCTGAGTAGTGGAGTACCACCGAAGCCGCCGCACAAGGAACCACGGAATGCCGCTAAGAGAGAGCTGGCGTCGGCCGAGGAGTGGTCCGACTACAGCGGCAGCAGGATGCGGCAACTCTAAAACTACGCGTAGATGTAGCGCAACGCAGTAACTTGGGCGCTTTCATACCACGTCTAATCTCGTCGTCCTTGTTAGTCCGCGCTCTGAGTTCGGAATACGGACGTTCCGCAGCCGATGGCTATACGGTCTATACGGCGGACCGAGTGGGTTCATCCCCGTCAGGTTGGGGAGACGATGCTATTGTTGAATTTGAAAAGTACAAGTACTGCTCGTCTGGTTACAGAAATGCATCATCCACAGTTCGAGCATCTGGTCTGCAAGTAAACTCATACTACGTCTTCACAACCAACATCACCTCGATACGACCACATCACGATATACCAGCCAAGCCTACTCCTTAACCCCCTACCATCACCATGGCCAAAGTCCAAGGAACATGCGACCCTCGCTTCGCCAAAGTCAAGTCCGTCTTCCAATCCTACCTCGACTCGGGCGAAGAGCTCGGCGCCTCCATCTGCGTCAACCTCGACGGGAAGGAAGTCGTTGATCTCTGGGGCGGCTACGCAGATGAAGCCCGAACACGACCATGGGAGAAAGATACGATAACATGTATTTGGTCGTCTAGCAAGACCATCTGCGCCCTCGCAACTCTCCTGTGCATCGACCGGGGTCTTCTGGATCCGAACGAGAAGGTGTGCAAGTACTGGCCTGAATTCGCCGCGAATGGGAAGGAAGGCGTGGAAGTACGCCACTTTCTTTCGCATGCGAGTGGAGTGAGTGGATGGGAGGGGCCCGTTACAATCGAGGATGTGTGCGATGTAGAAAAGAGTACGAAGTTGTTGGAGCAGCAGGCGCCGTGGTGGGAACCCGGTACCGCGAACGGCTACCACGGACTCACAATGGGCCATCTCCTCGGCGAATTGATCCGTCGTGTAACCGGGAAGCCAATGCAAGAGTTCATCGCCGAGGAACTATCTCGTCCACTCGCGGCGGACTTTCAACTTGGTGTCCCAGAGAAGGAGTGGCACAGAGTCGCCGATATTATTCCCCCGCCACAACACCAAGAGAATATGGAGGGCATGGCCATTGATACAAAGAGTATCATGTTCAAGTCTATGGGCATCAACCCCGGCATGGACGCTGACTGGGCCAACCAACCGGTCTGGAGGGGTTCAGTCGTTGGCGCGGCGAACGGATACAGTAATGCGCGCGCTCTCGTTCGTCTCATGTCCGTCATCTCCTTGGAAAACCCTTCTTTCCTATCTGGCAAGACTCTTGATCAGATTTTCTCGACGCAGCAACATGCCGCGCAGGACCTCGTTATTCCGATGAATGTCCGTCTTGGACTGGGATTTGGACTGCCAGCTGAAGGAAGCATAATGGCTGATCTGCCACTGGGACGGGCGGCGACCTGGGGTGGTTGGGGCGGAAGCCGGGTTATCGCTGACGCGGATAGGAAGATGACGTTTGGATATGTTATGAACAAGATGGATGCAGCCGGGTTGGGGCAGACGAATGAGAAAGGCAAGGGTGGTATGGGCAATCCGAGGACGTCGGAGTTTATTGCAACCGTTTACGAGGCTTTGGGTATCGTGGCTTGAGAACGCGTCTCTCGATCGAGTTATTGGATAACGGTGCTTTGGTTTTCGGATGTTTGCCGCTGTTGCTGTTGGTTGACCACTTGTTTTGGCCATTCCATCCATTCGGCCCAGTAGGATCCTAGGAAGTCATCTACTACACCTACGATGCTCGTGCCGCAACCTGCCGTCCACCAACCTGTGTGAAGCTGTTCTAACAGTGCGCCAAAGTAAGCAAAAATGAGTAAAGCCAATGGCTGCCGTTGTTGCTGCAACTTGAAGTATTCTTTCGGTACTAAAGACAACCAAACGAACGGCTGTACCAATCGCGACAAAAGCCGTGAGTCAGTAAGAGTGTCAAGTAGACCTGGAGAGCAAGATTCAGTAACTTACAGCAGACCAGCTACCGTTGTATCCCCATTCCTCCTGTTGATCTTCCCAGGTTTTCCGGAAATGAAGGACCCACGCACTCATCTTCCTCAACAAATACAGCGTCTCGTCGTATACTGCCTTATTTCCATCGTCAGCCCACGTTTGCTTGATGCGCACCACGTGCTGATCATCCGGTCCCGGCTGCATGTTGGGATCCATATCATCCCAGTCCTTTAGATGGAGCGTTGATTTTAAAGGGCCCTCTTTGAGATGTTCATAGATAGGGCCTATCACAGCCTGAATGCCGCGCACAAGAGGTATCCATTCTGCACCCAGAATGCGCGATGTCCGTATTGATAGGCTATCGTTGGTGTTGTCGCTATCTTGCTGTTTGTCCGCGTTGGCATCTGAAAGCTTGGAAAAGGTACAGAAAGCGTAGAAGAACATTAGCGTTGAAGTAGCAAAGACTGCTTCAGCGTTGTGCGGGCCAATCGTGTCGATATCTGCTCTAAATCCGCTGAGAGCGACCGTGTGATGATGCGCTGCGATGTGGAGATTTGCGCGTCTGTCGTCAGGATTGAGATAGGCAACGTGTAAAGCGGAGAGGCTGATGAGACAGTGCATCATATACGCATGTTTGTATGCTATCTCTGGGAAGACCACCTGCCACAACTGGGTGACCGCCGGCACGCCGGGTAGTATGGAAAGACTTGTGGCCATTGTCCAGTGATGCAATAAGGACATATCCTTCAGAGAGAATGAGGGGATGACCTGGGTTTCCGAACATGGTGTGCTCGCTGCGAAAGGGTCGTTCTGAGGGGACGCTAGCTGGAATGCGGTCGGAGTTGCCGGTGTTTGAGCACGAGAAGACGCGTGTTCAGTCGAACTTTTGGCTCTCACGGGAATGTATTCGGGGTATACACAGGCAACCTCATGTCTCACGCAATGCGAACATCGCGGTTTTGCTTCGTCGCACTATCGCGTGTCAGAACGGAGGTGGTAGTACGACGTGCTTCGTACCTTGATCCGGCGGCGTTTGCACGTGGCACAGCCCGTCCGCGATTTCGAGTGCGCTTTTCTTTTCAGGGCCATTGGAACTGGCCAATTGCATCAAGAGCTTGATATTATAGGCGAGGAAAAAGTAGTAGGGAGGCTCTGCGGACGGAGGCAACGCGAACGAGAAACGAAGAACGAAATACGATGAAGCTAGAAACAGGTTGGTGCTAACCCAATTTGTGAACCTCGGCCCACTCGGCGAGCGAGACTTTCCATCCCGGCGACTTCCCCTAAACACCACAACACCTGGGCAGCAGATTGAAGATGCACGCATTCATGTCTATCAAAAATTCAATGCGAGTTCTAGATACATAAGGTTGTCGTGGCCGCAGAATAACTGAACGCCGTAATGATGTTACGCCAAACCCAAACGCGATACCAACGCCCGTAACATCTCGTAGAGTACAGAAAAACAGCAGAATTCCCTTCACGCCCTCTCGTACAGTCCGATAATCTCGCTGTCCAACTTCTTCACAGCCCGATGGTTTGTTCCAAACACGTCATCCGCGCGTACAAAGTGGAACAAGACCTGCACCAGGAACATGGGCAGCGTATCAAAAACGTACATGTACACCTCATGCGAAGCCAGATACCCGCTATGACCCTGTCCAAATTCGATGACGCGGAAAATGCAGCGAGCGATGATTACAACGGCCGCGATGGCAAGGAGTTTGTACTGTCGTAACATTAGTATATCGTTCGTCGACGAGGGAGGAGAGATAAAGGGAAAGCAACTTACCAAAGTCGGCCACGCATACTTCCCATACTTCGGCACCGTGTACCTCTCAGGCGCACTCCTCATCCTGAAATAGAATATGGCACTAACCACGACAAAGAAGCCGAAGAACGCTAACTGCACAAACAACCCCAGCAGCATTATCTTCTGTCCCATATCCGCCATGTCTGCCTGCGCCATCATGCCGCCACCACCAGACTGCATGAGAAACGCAACGACGTCGCCGCATACGAAGATCTTGGTTACCAACGTGGGTCGGATAACGGAAGCGTGTTCGGCGTTTACGAAGACGACGAGGCGGCCGTAGATCATGTAGATTGTTGCGGCGTAGAGCGAGGGCGGGAGGATGATGAAGAGCGATTGCATAATGTAGGGCATTAGTTCGGAGGGGGATTGCGCGGAGAGGTAGCGGGCTGCGTAGCCGATTGTCATCACTAGGTGGAAGTTGTTAGTTCAATGTGCTGTGATATGGAGGAGGGAATGGGAGACGTACTTATTGATCCGATTACAAAAGCTGTGTAGAACCAGGCGCGGCTTCGGATCATTTGGAAAAGGTGGTAGATTGTGCTTAGGCCGAAGAGGACGGCAAAGAGGATGGCGCCGATCTTGCTGGGCTCGTAGGGAAAGAGAGCGTACGCCTCTTTGTCCGTTGATGTGTCGCCTGCCATTGTGATGCTTCGGGGATAAAGTATGGCTGAAGATGCCTAAGAAGGTTGACGCAGGGAGAGAAGGGGCACGCTGTTCCGCAGCACACGAGCAGTTGTCGTAAACGAATGTAAAAGAACTGGAAGTATGTGTTGAAAAGCGACAGGATGAAGACGAACGGAATGAATGTGTGGCTTGTAAAATCCATCATCACAGACATCATTCCTCCTTATACAACTGCGTCCATCGCAAGCTGCACCCAAAAGCGCAAGAGACCCATGTAGTGATCCACTCCGAGACGAATACGCGGATAGCCCTACGAGACGGAGGCTGTGCACTCAGGAACGAGATGCGGGTACCCACTTCGCGTACCCTGAAACCCCTGCATCGCCCTCCCGTTACACTAGATCCGGCGCTACGACGATACGATATACGATGCACGTCTAGAAAATTGTATGCTTGGGTAGAGACGTCTATTCGATACTTCTAAGCCCTCTATGTGACGTTGTCATACCTGCGCCACGTGCCGGAAGTACCGGTCAAAGATTGGCGCGACAATTCCATCATGCTCCTCCACTACCCTGTTACCGCCCTTTACTATCCACTCTTTCGTCTCAATAACGTCGAAAGGCCTTCCACGGTTCCTGCATCTAAATCGTTGTTGACTGCTGAGGCCGCCAGTGCGCATTGTCTATTTCCGCTTGCGTGAGCCCGGCGAAGGCAGCTGCATATTTACTTGCAAGCCACTGCTCCACATGCGACGTGGCCGAGTCGACCACGATTGAGGGCTGGCTTGGTGTATCATCTTCCTGAAGTAATTCTGTGTGATCCTCATGGCCATTGTAGTCCTTGGGCTCCTCTTCGTCTACCGGCGGTTGCGATTGCGCAGGAGCGTGAGGACTCGCAGGTGGCGGCGAGCTATCCTTATGACTATGGTGAGGTTCAGGGACCTCTTCGTCCACCGGCAGTAGCGATTGCGCAGGAGCGTGAGAACTCACAGATGGCGGCGAGCTGGCCCTACGCCTGTGGCGAGTTTCGGCAGCCTCCTCATCCATCGGTATCTTTGTTTGCGCAAAGGAGTGAGGGTCGACAGTTTGTGCGCTCTCTGTGGTGGAGCCTTCGTTCCTTGCGCTGGGCGCAGGAGTTGATTTTGCATCAGCAGCGTCTTCGCATGGCGCGAGGTCCCTGGATTTCTTCTTCTCTGCCGGATGCTCCGATTGCGCGATATCTTGAGGCTCCGCAGGCAGTACCGTCTCCTTGATCGGACTGCTGTTCTCTATGCCAGATGTGGAAGTCGATCCCGCACCCGCAGCATCTTCAGATGGTGTAAAGTCCCCGGATGCCCCCTTATCTGCCGGAACTCCTTGTTCCGCAACATTCTGAGAATCCACAAGCTGTACTGTCTCTTTGGTGGAACCGCTCTTCTCTGTACCTGGTGTGGAGGTCGTTCCTGCGCCCGCAACGACCTTGGACGACACCAAATCCTCGGGACTCCCTTGAATAACTGGTGGTTGTGATTGCATAGTCTTGTGACGGCTCGCAGGCCGTATGGTCTTCTTGATGGACTCGCTGTTCTCTGTGCCTGATGTGGGAGTCGATACCGCGCCGGCAACAGCCTTGGACGGCTTTGAGCCCTTGAAATCCTCTTGCTTGACGGGTGGTTCTGATTGCGCAACAGCTTGAGGTTCTACAGAATGCGCACTCTCTTGGATGGGTTCATGGTCCTCTCTGACGTTTGTGGTACGCGGTTGCGTTTCTACAGCATTCGTAGACGGAGTCGCGTCTCGAGGGGAACTGCGCCCTGTGTCATTCTCCGTAGGCTTAAAAAGCGCTGACCAGGAAGTAGGCTGCCCGCGAGCGGTACTGTTGTGTTCTTTGATTGATCCAGTGCTGCCCTCACCTGGTATTAGAGCAGACAAGCTCGTTATTTTAGATCTGAGATAGTCCGCCCGTACCTCTCTCGATTTCACTTCAGCTCTTGCCCTGTCCAACTGTGCATCGGTAACAGCAGTTGCATAGCCTCTCTCTCTGTACGCATCTTGGATACTCTTGCGATCGTCGGTGCGCTGTTTCTGCTTCTGCTTTGGTCGCACTTTCGCGCGCCCTTGCACCTTTGACCAACTACCCGGGTCGTTCAGAAGACTCTCCTCCATGGCCTTCTTCATGTCATCTTCACTATCGGCATGGAACGCTAGCTTTCCGGCGGACTTCCCAGCGTGTTTCGACGGCTTGGCCATCAAAACTTCGTACCTGTTGCTTGGATGCTCTTGAACCGTCTCTTGATTGGTAGGCGCTTCATCGCTAGGAACCGAATCAGCCGCAGACAAGTGGCCACCAAGGTCACCACCGTCGTTGATAACACTGCTGCCAATAACACCGTCGTTATCCTTGTTGGCGTTTCCAGTAACACTGTCACCACCGTCATCGGCCTTCGCGACAACGGATGGCGAAGACTCCTCCACCGTGATTGAGGCTGCTTGCTTGTTAGCGTCGGATTTTCCTGCCTTGCCATGTTTCTTCTCCCATCTCGATTGCTTCTTTCTTTGCTTCTTTAACTGCTCTGTTGACTGCTTCTGCTCGCTCTTCTCCTTCTCTTCCAGCGTTGAAAAGGGTGTAGGTCCACAAGGTGTAGGCGTAGTCGATAGCTCTCGAGATAAGCGCTGCTTTTTGGTTTGGGGCTCTTCCTGGGGTAGAGCTTGCTCTGGGGATGTGTGTTGTTCTTGAGTTACAGACTCCTCTTGCGGTGTCGTGTCGTCCCTCTGTGGAGGTTGTTCAAGAGACACAGGAAGGTCTTGAGATGTGCACTTCTCTTGAGCAACTGGCAGCTCCTTCTCATCAGGCAGCTCCCCCGATTTGGCACCTTTACGTTTCCTCGGCTTGTTCTTCTTTTTCGGTTTCTTTTGCTCCGCTGCTACAGCTGCTACAGCTTCATCGAGGACTAATGCGTCGAAGTCCATTCCCTTCAGTAGAACACCCTGTCGAGCTTCTGTGAAGAAATATACCCAGGTAGTAATGGTTTCGATTGAGCGTGGTCGAGTAGCGTACTCTGGAAATTTGACTACATCATGGCTGTGGAAGTTCTGCACGAGGCTGTGCCATATGGATTCGCCACCAGGATGCCTCTCTTCGAGGTAATCGAACAATTTCTTTCGAGCTTTCGCGCCATCTAGGCGTAAATCGTAGATGACGTCGATGTTCTCAAGACGAAAGGAATCGATCCAGAGGAATACACTTTCTTTTGTAACCAGAGGTCTAGTATAGATCTCAAGCACCCTCATCGCGTTCCAAAGGTATTGGTCAACGTGGTCGAAATCTGGGGCTTTTATCATTCTCTGAAACGCTGCTATTCCGTCTCGTCTGACCCTTTGGCGAATCTTTGTAGGTGCCTGAACGTATCTGTCGAACGAGGGTTTGTGCAACTTCAAAACCCCACTTACAGCGCACCACAGTACTTCGAATGGTTGGAGATCGGGCCGTTTGCGAGTCAGAAAGAGGATGCAACAACGCATGTCATAATCGAGCATTGCACTCAGGTTTTGCCTAGAGTCTTGATACTCGTGGCTCATCTTCGTGGCCACGCCGAGCTCAAGATCTGCCAGCAGGCCGCGTGTCGCAAATAATGGTATGACACATTTGGTCATATGATCGGGGGGCAGCATGTAGTTGTAAAGGATGGTGTTAGGATCAGGCTTAGCCTAAGGATGAATGTACAAAGTCAGTAAATGTTTCACATACGATGCGTACATGAGGTATCACTACCTTCCATTGAACTTGGTTGTTGTTGATCTCGAAAGAAGCGTCCCAATAGCCCGTACATTGAGGATTGAAGAGTGACATGGGCATTTGACATTTCCGGATCTTTCGGTCCAGCCTTGGAAGACTAGGCAGAAGGTGGTACTTGACCATTGGGTACTATACGTTGTCCAAGTCCCTCGCATCGGCCTCTTCAATAGCCTCTGCTCTCAACTCGTAAAAGTTTAGATCTAGAAAGTCCCCAGAGCCCGGAGCGGCCTGAACGACTGATGATTGTAGCTGCTGAATGGACAATCCGGGAAATGGTGCAGTGGTATCCGAATCATCCCTCGGTTCCAGCGACGGGTGGGGCGGATCTTGCTCGATAGCTGATGCTTGAGGTTGCTCAGCGGTCGATTTGGGGAATGGTGGCGTGTCCGGATTATCCCTCGGGTCCAGCGATGGTTGGGGCGGATCAGGCTCGATAGCTGGTGCTTGAGGCTGCTGAGAGTCCTTGTTGGGATGCGGCTCGATGGCTCCGGCAGGTGTGCGCTGCGCCAACCTGAAGAGCGCATTGCGGTATTTCTCCTGGATCTTCAGATGGGTGAAGAAGTTGACAGGCAGCGGCCAGTAATTGTCGGCGATGTGATGGCATATAGCTCCCTCCAACCAACCCCGGTGGTCCAGTGGGACTGTTTCGAGGCTGTCCACGATAAGCTGACCTATCGGTAGCAGCTTCTGCTTAAGAACCTGAGCGTGCGTCTCGTTGTTGAGGGTCTGATTGTGGTCCTGTAGACTCTCGGGTGTCAACGCCTTCAGTTCCTTCAGGTGGTCGAGAACGGGTGACAGTATTTCGATTATTAGGCTCTTGTCGTCATTTTGAATTTGCGACTCCATCTGTGCTGTGGAGTGGTCGGTATGGCAGGACAGTTCTGTAGGCGATAGGAACCGATTGCGGTATAACTTGCTAAGCCTGAACGACTGGAGGACGGACAGCCTAGGGCCTGAGCTGTGTATGACTGCCGGTAACGATGGGCTATGAATAATCGGTAGTTCGGCGACAAAGGGAGTCACCGGACGTGGTGTTGCTGAAGACGTGGCGGCGGAAGCATCATTGCCATCCATGGTTGGTGGAAAGTCGCCTCCAGCCTCTTCGCTGCGGTAAGAGCGTTCCGAACCGAGTAGCGGCGTAGTGTCACCTATGGCTGCTTCCTCATCAGGAGTTACCACGCGCCTACCAAAGCCCCACCTTATTCCGTGCATATCAGCGTCAGACATTAGTTCACAGCTTCGAGTGATTAGACTGAGGAGAGTGGAAAGAAAGGTCGATAGTGCGCAGGTCACGTATTTAAGCGACATTGGCTTGCTAGTTATGCGATATCGCCGGGCCACGTGGTGGGTCAAGAAGGCGCAAGTCGGAAGGAGCGGTCTGGGGCAGGGAGTCGCGGCTGTGATTGTGACAGTGTTTGTTTGCTCGACGGCCGGACTGGCAAATAGAACTGGTGGGGTCAGAACAAGCAAGCAGCGCGAGGAACGAGTTGGGGAATTCATGAAAAGTACGACAAAGAGAGAGGTAAAGGTGAGACACGAAGGACTTATATGTACAGGTCGGTTCCAGGATCATCTGAGAACAATGGAATGTATGTATACAAATAGTACAATGAGTGTGCTCAACTTCGCGGGCATGTCTCATAAAATCGTTGACTTACGCGCTCATATCTTCGTACTGTGACGTGTCGCTGGCCCTATTATAGCTTGCCTGGAAACAAGACTACCCTCCATGGTTTGGGTGGACCATCGACCTGGAGTCGTTCACAGCCGGATCGTCTAGGCCAGCTCCTAGGTCTTCCAAGGCGTCAATGAACCATCACAGCGTGACCGTTTGGGGAAACCAACGGGACAGTGGTAGGCCCGCTGCTAGTTCGACCATCATCGTCCTTCTCTCCAGCCGATGGGTATGAGCGCCGCCGCAACCTGTCCTACACCCCTCTCTGTCGCAAGTAGGTTGAATTGCGCCGCCGCATTCCTTGTGTCTTGGACTTCTAATCGTATTCCCTGGTCGTTTAGGTATTTGCGAACCGCAGGTGCGAGAGGCACGGTACTGGGGCCGGTGCCAATGATGAGTAGATCTGTCGCTCGCTGTCAGACCACGTTCGTCACGCATTCGTTGCAGGCGATTACAAACGTACCAGGCTTCGGATATAATAACTCCAACACTCCCCAGGCCTGCTCCGGCACCTCCCATTGCCTCTTCGCGTTCAGCAATTTGCCTGTCATTGCATCATCGCCCGTGCCTCCTTCAGCGACGGTGCCCTCTTTCCTACCCTCGCGTAGCCAGGGCTTCCATCGATATGCTTCTCCGCCTATCAAGAGAATGCCGCATCCGCTAATGCGCATCTGGTTGTTGAGCGCGAAGCCATCGCCTGTGCACGCGTCGATGGATGTGGCGGGAGCGACGGTGTTCCGGAGGACATCGAGAGCACTGAAGTCAGTCTGCGTGTCTTCGTCGCTCTTTGGGCCGCGATCGCGCGTTCTTGGAGGTTTGGATTGGAGGAGGGCGGGGCGCGTCGTGTGTAGGCAGCGTGCCTGTTGTGCGGACGCGATCGCCGAGGGTCTGCATTTGGGTAGATTACGACATGAGGCTTGCATCGTACATCTTGAGAATGCACGGGTGCACTGCAGTAGACTTCGTTCCATGGTTGTGATATGCAATTGATTGTTGTGGCGGGTGTATATGTACAGGCCAAAAGTTATGCTAGAGCTGATGATCGATGCTGTCATCGAATCCAAAGAGAGCTCGGACCAGCCGGCAAGCGGGACATCTTTATCCATTGTGCCTCATCCTGCACTCCTTTTGTCATCGCATCCTCCAAGCCATATGCCGCTTCAGTGAACAATGTAACCAGCGTTGCAACGGAATCAACTCCCATGCGATGCGCTCATAAGCTTTTGTTTCATGGATGCTTTTATGCGACCGTCCTTGATCGCGAAGCAGGCAGTGATACTCAGGGGCTCTCATGCTTCCATCAGCGAGCATGTCGGATGTCGTAGTCTTCTTCTTCGTCGTCGGAGTCGAATGCTGACGGAAGATCCTCACAGTTCAGTCCCTCGAACGCGAACTTTTCGGCCAACGTGGGTTTCTTCTCTTCCTTGATGGACACCATCTCGAACGACCTTGTGAGCTCGGAGTTGGTGTTCACTCGCTTCAGTGTCTGCCTAGTAAAGCGGACGGGCGAAGTCGTTGGCTACGAAGATACGAAGTCAGCGTTTGTCTCACACGCAGTTTGTACAGTGATTTCCTTACCTTGGGTCTGGCACCCTGATCGCCTTGCTCGCTCACAGTCGCGATGCTGGTCGATGAGTTCCGCTTGCGCTTGCGAAGATCTGGAATGGGCTGCGCGTTGTATCTGGGGTCTGGCTTTGGCTGGTTCACTCCCAGATAACACCATTCGGACGTCGGAGGGTTGAAGGTGGATGTCATGCCGCGATCCATGTACAGGTCTGAGGCCTTGAGCTCTCCGGTCGGTGTGACCTGCTCGGGCGCTGCAGTGAAGCCACCCCACTGCGAGAAGGCGATGGTGCGGCAGCCGGGAGGCATGATCGAGAGAGCCATCTCCGGGCCAAGAAGCTCTCGCAAGAACGCACTGCTGGCGGATGATGCTTTGCGCGTGAGATGGGAGGGTTGTGGGATACCGCGCTCGTCCGTAGACGGTGCTGTGTCTGTCGCAAAAGGGATATACTCTTGCGCAAACATCTTGAGATGCCTTGCTAATGCGTGCAGTTTCGTGGTTGTCAGACTGAAGTTTCCGGCTCGCAGCTGATCGCAATCTTTTGGACTGGAGGTCGGTGTTTGGAGTAATTGGGAAGTGAGGTCGGTGGTAAATTTGCAGCAGAGCTTGAAAAAGATTTTTCGCCATAAGGGAGTAGGACTACCTGGTGAAGGAGAAACAATGCGGGTGGCTGGTATGGACGGCCCATTGTCTGTTCTATTGTCACCCACGGTATGTGGTCGCCTTCACCTGCCAAGCCGACCAATAAGAGCAGGTCGAGATCAAAGCCATACCGCCGCGTTCACTTTTCAGTGACAGGATTGTCAGTCGCCGTGGGATATTTGGAGACTCGTGGGGAGTTTATAAGAGAAAAGGATGTGTTGTGAGACAGCGATGTGACTGTTTGTCGTATGGGGTGGAAGCAAACTGCCACGCCTGACGAGGCAGTCACTGGCGCCTATTGTTTGCACGCGTCGTCGCTGCACACCACGACGCCGGGCATGGTCTTGAATGTAGAACCGCTTGAGGTGAAAACACGCAACACTGTCAGTCACTGCCCCCACGCCGTGGTTCTCGCATGCTGGTGTCTATGCAGCGTTAGTACGATTCACCCAGGGGTACTAATCTCTTCGTTCATAACTTTAGGGAGCAAGGACCTCTTCGTCGAGCCTACGCGGATAATGGCCTTTTGCCTACTGGAATTAAGACTGGCAGACGAGTAGGACGCAGCAAGATGGGAGGGGAGGACTAAGGATTCCGCCTGAGTGCCTAGAGTTTAAAGGGCACCTCTAGAATCGAATCCGTTTCTGAAAGAAGAAGAGCGGGGTCTTCCGAGAGGTCTGCGCCCACGAGACGGTGTAGGCATAGTGCGTCATCGGTCACGGGAAATCGCGTCACGCTCGTGCGCTCTTTCCGCGACTAACAAATGCGCATTTCGCTGCCTGTTCTCGTTGTTTACCCAACCCCGCTTGACACCTACCTGAAGACTGCGCTCCGCTCTCTACAGGTTTTTTCAGGTTCAACAGTGGAGATGCCTTCCGACGCGTATGTACCTTCACATATCGCCCTACACCTTAGCTGACCGATATACAGAGGCAAAGGCCAGAACTTCCAGACAAGCGACGCCAAGAAGGGCAACAGCAGTAATTCGGGTGGCAAGACGTTTGGCGATAAGACCAAGTTCGAGCCCATGCTCAATTGCTGCCAATTCCTCGAGCTGCCTGCTGGTATGTCCCTCTTTTGCCTATATAGCGCTTTGGTTGGCTGACTATTCGCAGAAATCCGCAATCGCATATACCACTTCGCCGAAGAAGGGGTATATGATGACGACGATGATCTAATACGACCGCTTCTGCTCAAGCGTTCTAAGGTCGCAAGTGACAGCACTACCGTGCCGCATCTACTGAGCACGCTGCGTTACCGTGCGCTCACTCAAGTCTGCAAGCAGATTCGGACGGAGTATCGGCCTATGTGGCTTCGTCAATCTCGCTTCTGCGTGGAACTCCCAACACTCGCTCATTTCATCAACGCATACTACCCCAAGGTCGCAGATTACCAGCACGCTCCAAAGCTTCTGCTAATATCCTGGGACCACGGTCAGCTTGGCGATGAACTTGAGGAAGGTTACGGTGGGGACGAAGAGTCTATGGAGGACGTCCTGACAAACATCACCCTCCTGGCCCGCCTACGCGCACACTGCCCAACCTTTACTGTCAACTTCGCCTCCCGTCAGGTACTCGAAGACGATGTGCCCAACGTAGAGTGCTTCGAATGCGGACACAGCATCCATTGTGGATGCGACATGGACTGCGATCACGAGGACACTTGGGGTGAAGTGCTTTGGCAAATGAGGTGGAGTTATGGGTATCTCGACGCACTGGATGCCTTCCTCGCCAACACCAACGAAAATTGGCTGAAGATGCTTCGCAGTACCACCAACCTACAACCTCGTGTAGAGTTCACTTTTCACGTATACACCCAGCGTCTCACTATCTACATTCGTTTTCTGAAAGGCCAAGCTCCCAAGGGGTTCAAATTGAAGAGCATGTACAACTCTGCTCTTGGCTTCCTCAATCACTGGGGTATGTTGGATCTCAAGGCTAGCGATTCGATCGACTATGTCATCGGCGAAGCATCCGGCAAGTTCACGCGCCACGATGGCGAATGTCCTAGCTATGTCAGCACCTACAACCAGATCCACCTCGACAGTTCCACCATCGCTGTCTGGAAGAAAGAGAAGGAGGCCAAGACATCCGCGGCTTGAGTCTTTGTGAGTTGTGCACGATATACATCATTATGGTGCATATCAACCGTAATAAATGGTACAACGACCAGATGGCTGGTGTTTTGTTGTATCAGACATGGGAGAAGGAGACGTTCATGTGTACACTGGTCAACCTCACTTAATGCAATGCATGCCGTCTGGCTGATGAATATATTCATGTCTGGTCTTATTGCGTGGAGTCTTCCTGGGCCTCGACTCATTTAACGTTCTTATCGTGAACACTGGGTGCAACGTTGGAATACGAGCTCTTTCATACTTTCCACCGATAAGTGGCGCCCCGCTCGGCCGCTTGAGCCGGCCGAGCTTTGGCGCGTCCTGCACAACACCGCCGTCTCGCCTTGCAACATGTCTAGACAGTGTGCATGTTGCATAACCACTAAAGCTCAGAGTATCAGTATCGTTACGAAAACGCTGAAGATGTCGCAATGATGCCGCTGAGCTCAATGAAGCACCCCGTCACGCGAAGACGCGACGATCGCCGTGTGCACTAACTCACGAACAGCGTTTGCGTCGATGTTTTCCCGTCTACTACCTCAACGAGCAAAGCTTGACAACTCAGAGAACATCAGTTCATCAGATGCCGAATCTCCAAGACGTCTGATGAACCGTTGGTGCTCTCAACAACAGACGCTGCGCGTGTTACGGCGTGGCGCGGGGTGGACAGGCCGTTGGCCCTGCGCCTCGGGCCGTCCGGTAGACAGTTTCTAGACAGGCAAAGGCTACTGCGTACTGTGATCTGGCTAAGTCGCGCGCAATATCTCTCGGTCACCAGTTCGCACGAGGCGCAGCGTCGGCATGCTGTCGTGCTCCCATGCATCACGATACAGGAGCCTATCGCGTGGCTGGCACAGCCGAGCTGAACACAAACTCGCTGACTACGGACAGTGTGACGCCCAATCAGACCACATTGGCTGTAACTACATCACCAAAGGACTCTGTATCCCTGCGGAGTCAGCAACTAGGCAGCATTATATGGCAAGGCTCGGTCGAGGGCTGCCATGGGAGGCCGACGTCCCTAGGCTGACATGCCCTGCGCTGTGTTGCTACCCGTGTATATGTAGCCCAGCTCTTTCCCAGGAATGAGCAGCTGAATCCAAGTCCTTCGGTCTTTCCTCCTCGTTGGAAACCAAACATCCGGTCTTGTCACCACCCTAATAATCTTGCGATGATGGCCTCCGATACATCAGATTCTCTGCCTATTCCTCAGCCTCCCCCACACCTATTCGTAGGCAACTTCGCTGAGATCGATCCGAACGACGCTCCAGGCTCCTTCCAACGACTTGCGGATATCTATGGCGAGATCTACCAACTCCAGTTCCCGGGGCGCGACGGCAAAGTCATCGTTGTGTCCTCATACGACACTATTAACGACTGCTGCGACGGTGACCGGTTCGAAAAGCCCATTAATGCTACTCTGGATGAGGTGCGAGCTTTGACAGGAGATGGCCTGTTCACAGCTTATCCCGGCGAAAAGGTACACTTGTCATGTCTGCTATGATAGTAGATGTACTAATATACGCACTAGGCTTGGGGTGTCGCTCATCGGCTGTTGATGCCCGTGTTTGGGCCAATGGGCATCCGAAAGATGTTCGACGGCATGATGGACATTTCGACGCAGATGCTACTCCGGTGGGACCGTTTTGGCCCAGATCATGAGATCGAATGCGCCGATGACTTCACAAGGTGAATATCATCCATTTCATACCAAACGATGTCATTACTAACTACTTCAAGGCTGACCTTTGATATGATCGGGCTGTGCGCGTTTGGCTACAGGTTCAATAACTTCTACAGCAATAGTGCGCATCCTTTCATCAACCAAATGGTGGAGGTTTTGGTGGAGTCTGGTAGACGAGCCACACGCACGTCTATCGAGAACAAACTCCGAGTCTTCGCCGAAGCCCATCGTCAGGATAACGTGAAGAAGATGCATGATCTATGCGACCAGATTATCGCTGATCGAATCGCTCATCCTCAGCCAGATGCCAAAGACCTTCTCAACCCCATGCTTGAGGCAGTAGACAAGGAGACTGGAGAGAAGATGACGAAAGAGTCTGTGCGGTACAACATGGTAACCTTCCTGGTTGCTGGCCATGAGACTACAAGCGGGACTTTGGGCTTCCTGTTTTACCACCTGCTCAGAAACCCAGATAAATATCTGAGAGCTCAACAAGAAGTTGACGAAGTCCTCGGAGACGGTCCTTTAGAGCTGAAACATATCCCGAAGCTTGAATACATCAAGTTCGCAATCTACGAAGCGTTGCGTTTCCTCGGCCCAATTGCGATCAATGGAAAGCATGCGCTGAAACCAACGAAAGTCGCGGTAAGTCCATCTCATAGCTACTATAGTTAGCATCTAACGATTGTAAGGGAAAATACGAAGTGCAACCGAAAGACATGATCCTGATGAACCTAAAGGGACTTCATCATGACCCTAAAGTGTATGGCGATGACGCGGACGTGTTCCGACCCGAGCGTTTCCTGGACGGTGGCTGGGAGAAGCTTCCACCGAACTCATGGAAGGCGTTTGGTGATGGTATGCGCGCCTGCATTGGTAGGACGTTTGCTGAGCAGGAGATGATCATGGTTGTCGCACTCATCCTACAGAAGTTCCAAGTTGAGCTCGCGGACCCCGGATACCAGCTCCGTACGTGCTTTCATATCCTTGAGTGTGACCGCGCTAACCTTGTGTACCAGATGTGTCGGTCACAATTACACAAAAACCAAAGGACCTCAAGATCAAGGTCCGCAGACGTCCTGGACGCACAATGGCTAGCCTGGGTGGGACTGGAGGCGGCGCAACCATTACCAAGGAAGCCAACGACAACGGACCTGGCAAGGCCAAAGAAGCGAATGTACCTAGCAGGGATGCGAAGCCGATTACCATACTGTACGGATCGAACGCCGGCACATGCAAATCCTATGCCGAAGACTTGGAGACCAATGCCTCCCGATTCGGGTTCAAGGCGAACGTCGCCAGTCTCGACTCAGCTACTGAAAACATCCCCAAAGACCAGCCAATCGTCATCATCGAGCCCTCATACGAAGGCAAACCAGCAGACAACGCGAAGAAGTTCGTCGCTTGGCTTGAGAACAATGCGACATCCAAGCTGCTTGAGGGAGTTCAGTATGCCGTCTTTGGGGTCGGGAATAGCGACTGGACCCATACGTACCATCGTATTCCCAAGCTCACCGACAAATTGCTGGAGAAGATGGGGGCTAAACGCTTCACAGACACTGGTCTTGTCAATGTGAAAGGAGATATCATGGGTCCCTGGGAGAAGTGGTCCGAGCAGATGTGGAATGATCTGCGCAAGTCGAGCGGCACCACCACTGAGGTACTTGGGGGGCAGTTACAGGCCGATATCACGCCTCCAAAGTTTGCTACATACCTCGGAGGCAAAGACATCGGCTACGGTGTAGTGAAAGCCAACAAAAGCCTAGGTGGCGGCGAGGTCGGTCTTACCAAGAAGCACATGGAGATTGAGCTACCGCCGGGCACATCGTATCGCTCCGGTGACTACATCGTCATCTTGCCGATGAACAGCATCTGCAATGTGAGGCGAGTCATGAAGCGCTTCGACTTATCTCCTGATGACAATATCGCCATCACGGGCACCAGCAAGACTTTCATCGCGACCGAAGCTCCAACCTCAATCTTCGATTTGTTAATGACACGTGTAGAGCTAAGCACGCCCATCTCGCAAAAGCAGCTGCAGACCCTTGCCGAAGCCACATCGGAAAACAAAAGGGCCAAGCTGTTAGAATTAGCAAGCGACGAAACATATAAGAACGAGATCATACCCAAGCGCTACAGCATTCTGGATATCCTCGAAGACCACCCTGATTGCAAGCTACCCTTCGCAGTCTATCTCGACTCGCTAAAGCCGCTATCTCCCCGCCAATACAGCGTCTCGTCTTCGCCCCTCGCAAATGTAGACTTCATCCAAACACCCGAAGGAACTACCGCCCAGCGTTTGATTGCCTCTCTGACCTACGACGTTCACGACGAGGCAGCATGGAGTGGAGATAACCGCCGCTTCCACGGTGTTGCATCGACATACTTAGCGCGTCAAGAGCCAGGCGAGAAGATTCGTTGCTTTCCGCGTCCAACGAACATCAATTTCCACCTGCCCACCGACCCGACTGTACCCATCATTATGGTTTGCGCAGGCACAGGTCTCGCACCAATGCGCGGCTTCATCCAGGAGCGCGCAACCATCAAGAATGCCCGCAACGCTAAGGTCGGACCAGCGATCCTCTACTTCGGCTGCCGTCACTTCGAAAAGGACTTCATCTACTCCGATGAACTCAAGCAATGGGAAGCTGACGGTGTAGTCAGCGTACGCGGCTGCTTCTCGAAAGTCGCCCCCGAGGGACAGAAAGCGCAACGCGTGCCGGACCGCATGTGGGACGAGCGGAAGGAGCTAGCTGAGCTATTCGGGGAAGGTGGCGCGAAAG
The DNA here is from genome assembly GCF_024043145.1 of Alternaria conjuncta. Lineage (NCBI taxonomy): Eukaryota > Fungi > Ascomycota > Dothideomycetes > Pleosporales > Pleosporaceae > Alternaria > Alternaria conjuncta. Next base: position 971,862 of record NW_026250092.1, on the reverse strand, counting down.
TCTTCATCTGCGGTAGTGCGAGTAAGTTGGCCAAGAGCACCGCGGAGATGTGTATGAAGATCTATAGGGATACTTTCCCGGGCAAGACGGAAGATGATGCTCTGGAATGGCTGGAGAAGGTCAAGGAGACCAGGTACGTGAGTGATGTGTTTGAGTAGGGACCTCGGGATGCTCCAGCAGCACACTAGGCTGTTTTCGGCATAGGGATCGCGCATTTCGGTAATGTATCTACGACATATTCTTTTTACGCACCTAGATAGATCGTGAATGATTACTTTCGCACTACAATCGACTCGTTCTAGAACACAGTGCGAAACCTCTCATTGACCCCATCATGAAAGCGATGAAACAAAATGGCTGACCTTGGTACCTTGGCAGCGGAACAATATGCACAGATGATCGCGGCGGAGAAATACGCAGCCAAGAAAGCACCCACGGAGTGTATCAACCCGAGTAGATGCCGTCGTGTGATGCGCCTAACGGCTGTTTTGCGGGGGAAGACGCACCCCGAACGATCACTTAAACTGTAACCAACAGGTACAAGGGCAGAGATGCACCGAATTGGTTGTTGCATACAACGCACAAAATCATGTGTGCAGTAGAGCGGAAGGTTTACGCAAAAGAGACAGGCACTTAGCGTTGCTTGCAGGTACAATGTTCCGGTCTCGTACAGTGGTGGAGATTTCCCTCGCTCGTCCCAGGGTCTAAGTAATCTGTCGAGCTTGCTATTTTCTGGGGATAGCTGAAACTTCGAAACGAAAGTGGCGCGCGCGCCAATGGCCTTGGGATGGCATGGTAGTGTTTGAAATGCCTGGTATGATAGGTGGTATATTCGAAAACTGGTGTTGCAATTGATCGGCAGGACTGCGGCGAGGGCTAGGGATGAGAAACGCGTGTGCCTGACACGGCCAGATGGTTTACTCATAGTCTTCGCTGTTTTGCATCTTGCTCCGAACTGGTAAGGTTGGTCCGATGGATGTCATATCGAGGGCTTGGTGTCATTTGGAAGGGAGGAGTGCGGGAGTGGAGCAGCGCCATGGCCTTTGGGTTGTATAAGGAGTGCGCATCTCGTCGGTCTAATAGCGGCGTCAACCACATCGCATCTTCTCCTCATTCTTCGATTCACCTGAGCGATCAAGATGGTTCATTTCTCTGGTCTCACGGCGGTGCTGGCGCTTGCCTCCCTCGCCTCCGCTCAGTGTGGTTCCGGCACTCCCGACGCGAAAGTCACTGGCTCCGGCAGCTCCTTCACCGCGACCAAGGGCTCAACAAACCTATACACCGGTTCCGACTACCGTCTAGCTATCCAGCGCGCTCTCGATGGCATCAGCAGTGGACAGCGCGTGTCAGTTATCGCATCCGGTAACATCGGCGCTAGCACCATCACCATCACGAGCGGAAAGACGTTTGAAGGCTGCGGAACCATCACTGCAGCCCCCAAGAGCGGAGGCGGAAACATCGAAGTGACGAACCAATCCGGCGTCAAGATCCCCTACCTCACCATGGCCGGCTCGACGTACTTCGGCATGCGCTTCTCCGGCACCAAAGACCTCACCCTAGGTACCATCAACTTCAATCTCAAAGAAGGAATGGGTATCCGTTTCGACCGGGACCGAGCAGCCAACACAAACGTCAAGATGGGCACCATCACCTGCAACGGCGGCACATCGCACTGCGTCGAGACATGGTAAGGGAATGACTGCAAAACTGCACGCAAGACGTACGCTGATTTCATATCTTCAGGAACATCGACAAGCTCGACATCGGCTCGGTAGTCGGCAAGAACGTCGGAGAATGCGGTCTCCTTCTCCAGAAGGTCACCAACGCGAAGGTCGGCACCGTGGACTGCGACAACTGCGGCGCTGGCACTGGCTACGCGGCTCTCCGTTTCGCCAACGAAGCCGGAAAGGTCAACGGCGGATACGGAACTAACATCTACGTCAACCGCGTCAAGGCTCGTGGCGGCGGTCGCGGCATCTTCTGTGTATCTGCGTCTGGAGGTGCGGAGATCGGTACGATCGATGTCGCCAACACGGGCAACAACGCGATTTTGCTCGAGAACTGCTACAATGTCAACATTAAGGCTGGTACTGTTAGTGGTGGTGGTGAGGTTCGTCTAGCGGCTAGGACCGAGTTTGCGAACAGCAGGGATATTGCCATCGCCTTGAAGGTTGATGGAACCAGTGTGACGGAGAACCCGTGCACTGTCAATAAGACCAAATGGAGCCTCACCGGAAACGGGGCGAGGAAGATCTGCACATAGGTCCTTCCCTGTTTCCTCATTAGGAGCATCTCGCGGTGCTGACGGACGGATTTGGACGGCGTGTATTCGCAACTTCATTGTATATATTGACAATCTCGAGTACATATAAATCCTCATTCTTAAGCACTTTCGAGCAGGCGACATGGTTTGTGATTCGAGCAATCGTGTTCACGATACTGGAATGAAGTTGATGCGGAATCCGGGTCGATGGCTGAAGCGAAACCTGATTTTGCATGACACAAATAGGCACGTAGGCAGCGCAACGCGTCAAGTGCAGTGTAAGTCATGCATCAGCTACCACTAGAAAGTCATACACGCCAAGAAAAGGCGGACAAATTCGTTGGGGCGAGGGCTTACGTGTGACCGAGATTACTGCTACCATATTAACCAACCGCTGTCAACTTTGAGTACCACAAAGCTGAGCGGGAGGGTGTACCTCGCTTATTACCCAAGTTCTGTTTCCAATGGGCTTCATCGCGCGAGTGTAGTTGCGACTAATAGATGTTGCGTTGGCCCCAAGCGCCTCGCGAGCGGTCGTAAGCCGAGGGTGCGAAAGGGGGTGTGTTGCTGAATACTAAAACCAGCCCGAGTCGCGTCTCCTCGATTGTCCAGCTCTTCATTTAGTCCATCATTTCGTGATGTCGCGCAGAACCTTCTCTTTCATATTTCTGTTGCAACTCGCTTGCTTGCAGCCTGTAATGGCAGCCTGCTACTGGCGCAACGGCACGGAAAACACAAACAGTGCGTACTCGACACAACTCAACAACACCCAGGATCCTCTTAGCAACATTTGCTGTGCTCGTTGGGATAACTTACTGAGGAACGGGCTGTGTCAGAATAAGGCTGACGGGGCCATCTGGCGAGAGTCGTGTACGAAAAGCAATTGGGGGGAAGGAGGATGCCAGGAGCTCTGTTCGGACGAGGTACGATTCATGCAAAATTCTTAGTAGGCCATCAAAACTGACGACGGTTAGGATTCTTTACAAAGAAGCAAAGATACCAAGGTGACACCATGCACCGGTGACGTTGATTCGTTGACCTGGTGTTGCGGTAACACTACTCAATGCTGCACGGATGGGAGCACAACACCGCGATACACCATAGCAGCGCAATTTGGGGACCCCATACCCACCCTGACGTCTTCATTAGGCTCTTCTTCGACCGCATCTTCGATCGCGTCGTCCACGGTATCGTCGTCTCCGTCGAGTACGCCAATAGCCACTGGTGACAGTGAGCTCTCTACAGGTGCGAAAGCTGGTATCGGTGTTGGAGCTTCGATTGGAGCCATCGCCTTGATCGGATTAGGCATATTCATCGCTAAGGCGCTGCGCTGGCGCAAGAAGGCGCGGGATGCCCCTACGCCTTATGTTGCACCTGAAGAACAGCCATCAAAAGAGATTTATCGATATGAGAAGGGTGGCAGCGAGACTGCACAACTGGCCAGTGCGGAGATTCAATTGCATGAGCTGTCGGGGTCTGGAGGGGCTTCCGAGCTCGATCAGGTTCGAGACAGTAGGGTAGTCAGCCGTGGTGCCTCGGTGGTTTGATGCATGGCGGATGCGTGTCGTTTGATGATAATGTGGATGGCGGAGCGTGTGGGCTGTAACTGCGAAGGCTGAAGGCTTCGGGGGGCCGGTCACGCTAAAACGCTAGCTCAAGCGCTCAAAGAAGGGGCGGCTCAATCACGTTGCAATTTGCACCATCTACACCACCTTGATCTTCTCCCATTCGGGCACTGGCTGTGTTCTGTATCGCATTGTATGGCGTACCGCAAGGCCTTTGGGAACCTCGCTTCTCCATCGCCCATTATCGAGCCGCCCGAGTCTAGCGATGACGTCATTCGCTGTCGCTACCGGGTTCCACCACAGCCGCCATCATGCAAGGAGATCCGCTCTTCTTGAAGTGCTGCATCTTCATTGGGGTGCTGCGCTCCATCTTCTGATCTCGTCCTCAAGACCGCAACTTCACGGTGGACGTTCATGGCTGCGTGTTACCCCAGCAGGCCCGGGCCGGCGGCCGTGATGGGGGTAGTAGACCCATCACGAAATGAGATTCTGAACGCAATGCGCCGTGGCATACTGTTTTCAGCTTCAGATTGGTTAATCGAGCACTTCAGCAGCTTCTACTGCATAGCTCTCTGTGCATGATGACATGCATGCTGCTGGCAGTGGACGCCACTCGTAGGCCCGCCACAAAAGACGGCCGAATAAACAGGCATGCTTTCACGTTGTACAACGTACTCTCATCGGTCATGTATGCAGCTCGACATTTGGGCTACTGATCTTGCAAGGCTGGTGGTACTGATAAGAACATAGGCCCCATCTTCTGAAGGTAACTCCCTGGATCACGAAACACCTGATTACCGATGACAGAAATGACAAATGCGACAGGAATCAGACCGATTGACGTGAGATGCGATGTTATCAGCGCTGAGAAGAATGCTGTGCAACAAGCAATCGAGGAGCAGGGGACCAATGGCACGCAGGATCTTGGAGGAGGGGCACTAGATGTAAGACCACAGCTCAAACATGGGCTTTCACTAATGGCTTGCAGCGATACATCAACGCCTCCTCTGTGAACTTTTCCTTCCTCATGCAATGTTCCTGGGAAGCATCCGCGCTTACTTTTCAGTTCGCACTGAGCAATGGCGGGCCAGCGTCCATCGTCTACGGTAGCGTATTCGCATGGGCGGGAACCATTCTCGTAGCCTTATCGCTTGCCGAAATGTCTTCCATGGACCCTACAGTTGGTGCTCAATACCGGTGGTCTGCCGCCTTCGCGCCAATATATAATCGCTTCTTCGGTTTGATGCAAGGCTGGATCACCGTCTTCGCTTGGATCTGTTGCTGCACTTCGAATGCAGCGCTAATATCGAATATCGTCGCCGCTATGGCCTCCTTCAATAACCCAGGGTACGTGGTTCAGCGGTGGCACACAACACTCATCATGTGCGCTTCGACGATAATTCCGTTCATCGGCAACCTTTGGCTTCCTAGAATTATCAACGTCCTCGAGACAGTGGGGGCAATATGCCATGTCGCGTTCTTCTTTGCGGGTATCGTTACCTTGGCTGTAATGGCAGAAAAGAGTTCCACGGAATATGTGTTTCAGACCTTGACCCACGACATCAGTGGTTGGAGAAACCCTACGGTGGCCTGGGGTATAGGGCTGATCACTGCTGTATACCCGCTGGCCGGTAAGTTCTGATAGATTCCTGGCTTGCCGCAGCTATACTGATGAGTTCAGGTTTCGATAGCGTAATCCACATGTCCGACGAAGTCAAGCAAGCACATACCCGGGTTCCGCGCTCCATCATCTTCTCTGTCGGAATGAACGGTCTCATGCAACTTATCTACATGATCACCGTTCTCTTCACGATTGGAGACGTGGATCGCGCTTCCGCTTCGCCTCTACCAATTATCGAAGTCTACTATCAGGCCACGGGATCTAAAGCAGCCACAAATTTGTTCATGTTCATGCTGGTCTACATAATCTTCGTATCGTTCTTCAACATATTCGCCTCGGTTTCTCGTCTTATTTGGGCGTTCTCCAAGGACGAGGGATTGCCGTTCTCGCATACCTTTGCTAAGGTCCACCCTGAGCTGAGGGTACCGGTCAACGCATTGTGTCTCAGCGGCCTCTGCGTTTGTATCCTGGCTCTTATCAACATCGCTTCGAGCACTGCTTTCAATGCTCTTATCTCCCTTCCCGCAATGGGCTTGTACCTATCGTACTTTCTACCCGTATTGTTCCTTTTCTGGCGTCGGACGATAAGCGCGAGGCCTCTACCAATTCCATGGGGTCCATTTAAGCTGGGCGCAGCTGGCGCATACATCAACGCCGGAGCTTTGTGCTACATCGTCTTCACCTTTGTTTGGATGCCACTACCCACTATCCTCCCTGTGGACAGGTTCAACATGAACTATGCGGGACCGATTCTAGGTGCGATCATATTAGGCGCTGCTGTAGACTGGTCATGGAAGGGGAGGAAGAGGTTTCAAGTGCCAGTTGCGAATCGAGCATTTCAGTGAATGGACTGAGAACCCTCTTGCAGAGAAGAACCCAATCTTCTTACACGCACTCGATGCGATAGCTCAAGGCACCGTAACCCACCTCAAAGTCTATTTCACTAAGAAGGGCCCGCGTGGTATACTGCCTTCTTTTATCTATCCCAGCTTTCACCTAATCGGTTTCTACGACTTGAGTATTTATATCATTCGTTTCTCTTCTCTCAAGGCTGCATCGATCTACCCAACCGCATTCCACACTTATTCGCGACCACGATGACTCAACTCAATCAACCCTCGAAGGAGCCTGCTAAAGCGCGCGTGGAAGAACTCGGAGAAATCTCGCGTCCAACAGTCCAATCCATGTCTCTGCCGCGCCCACCCCCGAATCCAGTGTCAGACCTCATGGATCTTGTCATCAATCGAGAGTCGCGCTACACAACGCACTCACTCATCACATCTTACCTCGGTATTGATGATATACGCAATGTTCAGTTAGCCTGCAGAAAGACGTCGGATCTGTACGCGGACTTGAAGAAGACCCAGTGGAACATCAACACATGCCTGCAGCCATTCTTCAAAAACATTCAAAAGTTCCGCTGTGTGCAGGCCCAGACCGAGACTTTGATTGGAAGCAAGTTCGCCGGGAACTTCTTCCGTCGTCTGCAGGTCAAGAACGAACTTGAGCTCTTTACGCAAGCTGGGGAGAAGGCAGATGCTCTCATTAGCTATCTCGAAAAGAACGGGTATGTTCGAGACAAAGACTTCTCTCATGACCGCGTTACGTTTGGTGCTTCAAGGGTAAGTCTGCGTTACTATGCATCGTTATCCAAATAGATGTCACTAACTACTGGAAGTCTTCTCTCTTCACGAAGACGTCGCCCAATGACCGTAGCCAAGTTTTCATCACTCTTCGGCACTGTGTTCATTCACCCATCGATGTGTTCCTCAAATGCTGTATAACCTCTTCTCGAGCATGCTTCATTTCTTGGAATAAGGCCTATTACCTGTTTCCCACCACGAGCATCCGCAAGCGAACGTCGTACCTAATGATACCAATGTCACAAGCAGAATCTTCACCCGCGATCGCCGCGATAAAGCGCGACTTCGAAGAAGGATTTATCGTCAAGACTGGGGAGTGGGTGGTCAACCCCTATGGAGAGGCGTCGGAGTCACACCCGGAGTTCGCTTCCGCCCGGACCGCTGGCGACAATCTCTCATGGGTAATCAAGCTTGATACCACCGAAATCACCCCTGCTACAGCCCCGGACTCGCTACTTGACGATGCGCAATTCTCCATGGGTGCAACCTGCATTTCGAGCATAGTGTCCTACCTTCAGTTCAGATATGATGTACTCGCATCTTGCGCCCTACAACATACATACATCTGTCATTCGCGAACCCACTTTGTACCAGGCGGCGGTCACAGGCAAGACGATTACAGGGATCAGATGCAGTACCTCGAAAAGCTACTGAACGATCAGACATCCATGCAACTCACCATGCTTAACCGAGACGACCGGCCCCCTCAATATGTCAGAATCACTAGTACGAGAGGAAGCGACCACACGGCTAAGGGTCACTTCACGGTGCCTCCGAACTGGAATTACTTCGACGCAGAGATTCAGGCTGAGCTTCGGAAAATAACTAAGCAGTTGCTCGCTACCGACGCATCTTGCCTACCGAAATAGAACAGCCTCATACAAGGGAAGTTGGAACAGGTCTGCAGACCACATGAGGGTAAAATGAGAAGGATAGTAGACCTAGCGCCCACGTAATTTTAACGGTGTTCGGCTTTTGCCCTTCATAAAGGCCGTGTCAGAATGACATCAATATAATATATAATTGCTGGTTTGCACTCTTGCGACTTATCACGAACCTGCTAGCTCTCACATCCTTTTTCATCTCCCAGAATGAACGCTATTCCAATCTATCTAATCAACGAACCAGTCCAACTTCATCTCGACCCATAGACCCGCTTCGTGGCTACAACGCGCAATAGCGCTGCTCACAGATCTCATCAGCCTTCGCTTCCTCATCTTTTAGAACTACCTTGTTGCAACCCGCAATCATCTTCACCACCTTGCGAAACGATGACTTAGGTTCCCCTGAGCAATACGTTCACTCCACTGATCTGAATCTTGCCAAACGCCGTTTTCCGCAAGCCACACAGCTCGGCAAAGAGGACATGTCTTCTCGTCATCCGGGCGCTGTTTCAGGAATTCTTTGAGACAGTCTCGACCGATCATGTGTTCGCAGCCTTGGATTCCCTTGATCTTGACACAAGGATGAGCCGCAGCATTCTCCATGCAGACTGGGCAGTCTGTGTTTGTCGTGCTAGTCGTGTTGGCGGCGGTGAGGGGCTCAGTGTTGCGTGCGACGAAGTTGTTGATACGCTGCTCGCTGCTTTCAGTGGGTTGGTAGTCTGCTGGGAGGGGATGAGGCTCGAATTCTACTGGGAAACCGCCTCGTGTAGGGACTGGAACGTACCCAGATCTACGTGGTGGGGTGGGGTGAGCATGGAAAGGCAGGTCTTCGCCTAGTCCGAAGCCTCCAACGTGGACATGATTGCTACTGGTAGGTCCAAATGGAAAGTTCGCGCCGAAACTGCTTCCAGGTCTATTAGCTCTAGGCTCATGAGCGATGTCGTTTCCAGAGAAGATGGGATGGCTGAAGGCTCCCTCAAATGCACTATCGAACGCAGCACCCATACCGATACGAAGGGCGTCGAACCCCGGAACACCGTCTGCGTCGTCGAAAGGAAATCCTGGACCGAAAGCACCTCGCATGCTTTGGCTTTGTGGCCTAGAGCCGAGCATGCTGTCCAGGTCCGCCATAGTGTCGGCTAGATGGTGCATAGCATCGTGGAACCCGTGGGGACTGGAGTGTCTGATGTCAGTTTCGTATTCATCGTCTTCGTCATCCTCGTCATCTTCCTCCTCGGTGAACACAATGTGGGAGGGCTGACGAGAGCTTCGGGGAACATACGCTGTAGCCTGGCTGCGTGTTTGATGCGGATGGCCGCCACCACCACTACCGCCGCCGAGACGCTGTCCTCGTGTGCTGAAATTCTGACCCGCACGATTGCCGGAGCTCGATCTATTATTCCCACGACCGGAATAACTCATTCTCAATAGTATGTGTCGAAGGTTTCGTTCTGTGAGGTTCAGTGATTAATTGGTTGTGATTGGGAGAAACGCGCAGTGATGTGGTGAGTGCGCAATATGAAACAGGCGCGACTTAAATAGGCGACGGGCTGTGCGGTCGAGTGAATGAGAGATGATCTAATGCGAGTGAATTCTGGAAGCGTTTTGTAATAAGTCAGCTGTGGGTTAAGTGAAAGCTGTGGGAGCATGCCAGTGCACCGGGAAGATGAAGGTGAACGGATGACCTTGTGAAGACTAGATAGATGTCTCACAGCGAGCATGCAATGTGTCTCTTCTACTTCTTCCCCTTCTTCTTTGAATCGCTGTCTTTGCCTTCTTTTGCGAAACCACCCAAGACTAATGCCTCCCTAGCCGTAGTGTTGATGATGCGAAAGCGGTCAGGACCTAGATGTATACCACCATACCATCTTGTGACAACCACCATGACGTTCCAAACATCCATCAACTGCATTAAGTGCAGCATGCGCGATCCTGCAGCAGTCTCACCATCATCGTCGCAGTCTTGGTAGCTTGTATCGTTGGGGCCTTTGATCCGCCAGGCAGTCATGTTATGAGTTGCGCGAGCAGCCTTCTTGTCTGTCGCTAGGAGATGCGCGACGTACTGTCTAGCCTGTGCTGGTGACGATACAGGTGCTGCGCGAGCTAAGAAAACCGACTTCTTCTCGGTAAGGACGGGTGCTACAACCCAAGGTGGCTCCGGTCCAAGGTCGACGGCCGGGTCGGACTGTATGGGAGAGGTTTGGTCTTGTTCTAAGTGCTCGTCCTGGTGTTGATCGTGTAGTTGGATGTCTCCTTGCTCTTCCGCTTGCTCCAAAGCCTCTCTTGCCTCTTCGAGCAGATCGTAAATACATGCCTCACCAGGCTGGTAGATCCTTGCCAGCACTTCTCTCACTACATCGACAGCCTGGCTGCCCATACCCTTGGGGACATCTTGTCCCACACTCTGAGTGCCTAGCACGGATGGCGGCGCATCCGGATAGTCTGCTGGAAATTCTATACGCAGAGTTATCGATGGCAGCGACGGCAGACGTAGACTGTATAGTCGTTGGTCTTCATCTAAGGCTGACAGGGTGCCTTCGTCGAAGATGGCGTTGAGCGAGGTGACCTCATCTTGGATGGCGTCGTTGGCGGACATTTCTGTGATTGCCTTGGCCGATGGCGGGGTGAACGATGCGGAAGGCGCGCTAGCTTAGCGTCGTTCGCGTTCGCAAGCTTGGAAACATCAACACCCTCGCGACACCCATGCCGACCTCCTTCCCCACCACGAACTCATTGTCGCAACCTCACGTCGCCAAACATGGCGCCAAATGATGATGCTAAGCGCAAGTCAGGTCTAACGATTGCGCAGGTGAAGTTCAAGCAGGCAATGAAGGATTCCGATGCCGAAGATCGTTCAGCGCCCATTGCAGTCGAAATTAGCTCTCAGCTCTTCAACCACGTTGATGCCGTTCTTCAGCAGAACTCGCCCATCAATATCCAGGTATCTAACTATAAGACCGCGATCACATGTCACCGGGAGCAGACTAATTCGCCGCTCGTAGAAATGCACAGAATGGATTGTGAAGCACGTAGCTCCCTCCAAGGCTCGGATCACCACCCTCGGCGCGTATCTCATCGCTGTCTCAAAGTCTGTCGTAGTAGATCAGAGCACTCCAGCGCTAGCGAAGAAAGCAGCGCGCAACCGGATGGATCTCTTGTTGATCGTCAACGATGCCCTCCATGCTGACAAGTTCCATCGTCGCGACACGACAAAGCAGAGTATTCTTGGCAACGCGTGTCAAGATTTTGTCCCTGACTTGATCGAACTCGCAGCGGCGTGTATCACCGAGAAGGGATCGCAGCTAGAGGTGAAGCTGAAAGCCATTGTCAACTACTGGGCTGTTAACAAGCTCTTGAGCTCAGAGGGTCTGAAAGCTTGTCGACACAAGGCAGACGAGGCCTTGTCCGTAGCACAGGGTCGCAAGCGCAACTACGTCCTTCCCGAATACCACGGCGACCGAAATGCCAGATGGCACGATCTCCCCGCATCGTACATGCTCGAGCCCATAATCAAACACCCGAACCGCCCGATCCACGAATCTCAAATCAAGATACGGAAGTTTGACAAGAAGCCTGTCAGTTCGCACGTTCGCAGCCTCCTCGATAACTTCTTCGAAAACATCGACCTAAAGTACCTGCCAACGGGCGATAATCCGACCGGGGAAACAACCAAATATAGGCTTTCGTTGGATCCTATGGGCCAGCTGGTTAAGCAGGACAAGGAGACTGGCGAGACAACTACAGTGGCAAACGGCTACGGCTGGTCGCCAAAGTTCTGTCAAGACATACAGAAGTTCACCGTCCCGGAGACGATCAAGATCGCGCGAGAGGACATCGAACGCATGGAGGACATGGAGGACCCACCGGTCTTGTCTGTCGCGCGTCGCGTTGGCCACGATAGTCGACCCTCTACCTCCTCGTCGACAGAGTCGGGCCCACCCTATAGGGAACGAAGAAGGGGATACAATCGTAGCCGCAGTCGCAGTCGCAGTCGCCGTAGCCCTGGGGGTTATCAGTATGACGACGCACGCCGTCGATTGTCGCCCGACGGATCCATGGGTCGCCGCAGGGTATCACCACATGGACCTTCGCGCCGAGAGTCTGAGGGCAGAGGTTTCGTCGAGGCGCGACCGTCATCAAGGGCATACGACAGAGAAGGATCTCAGCCTGGATCACAGTGGAGTGGTGCGAACAGGAACACCCAGTCCAGTCCCAACAACCATCAGCATCAGGTCCCGCCCATGCTGCATCAGCCGCCTTTCAACGCGCCGCCGTTTCCACCACCGCACATGTCAGGCCAGTTCCAAGGCCAGTTCCCGATGCCAATGCCGCCATTCGGTGTTCCTCCCCCTCCACCACCGCAGTTCCAAGGACGTGGTGGCTTCGTTCCCCCTCCCCCGCCCCCTAACTTCAACGGCATGTGGCAGCCTCCTCCTCCCAACATGAACATGCCACCGAACGGTCCGCAACAAGGCAATCAGGGTGGCAACCAATTTGGCAACCACCACGGAGGCCAGGGTGGAAACCGGGGCGGCAACCAATTCGGAAATCAGGGCGGCAACCAGTATGGTAACAACTTCGGTCCCGGCAACAATGGCCAGTATGGTCAAAACCGTGGCGGATACCAAGGCGGACGCGGTTATGGAGGTGGGCAGCGCGGTGGCAACAACGGCAACAGAGGAGGCTGGAGGGGTAACGGACGAGGCGGGCGATACTGAGATGTGAACGCATGCGACCAAATGGCGCATGCAGATATGCGTTCAGGATCGATGCGCAAAACTGTAGGATATCCAACCCATGCCGGTATTCCTTGGAGGAAGCATGCACATTCTTATGAAAGACTTTAGAGCCCTTCTCTGGGAGACTTGATTATCTTATAGCTTGCCTAATCTACTCATTGTATACTTGGCCGTATGTTTTCATGTCTTGACGCGAGTGACTCTGACATTGGCGTGATTCGTAGCATGCTCTGAATGTATCGCAAGAAAGTGCAAGAGATATTTCATGGTTAAGCTCGTATTAGTGGCACCAGTATCTAGAAGCCCCAAGTCGATATGGCGGCTTTGAGTCAGTGATGCCGCGGCTCTGCAGTCGGGAACGCGTCGCGTCGCGTCCACCGCGGGCTCGTCATTTGGGTCGCGGATAGTCCCGCACCCATCACCGTTCACCACCCAACAGTCAGCACTCACCCGCCCTCGGCCCGGCGCACCATTACTCTCACCTCTTCTACCCACAATGGAGACAACCTACTCAAACACCATCTCCAACGGACGTTGCGCGTAATGGCGCGACCCAAGAGAAAGCGCAACTCGACGAGGTCCAACACAAACAAACGCTCACGATACGTTGATTCAAGCCAAAGCGAACCCGACAGCCAGAGCGACACTTTGTGGGCAGCAGAGAGCATTCTCGACGAACGAGTAGTCCGTGGTGTACGCAAATACTACATCCAATGGCAAGGGATTGACCCCAAGACTGGAAAGACGTGGGAACCGACTTGGGAGCCAGAGGAGAACGCCAACGACTTACTCGTCGCCCACTGGGCACAGGAGAAGGCGCGCATCTTGGCAGAAGTCCATCAGCAATATCCAGGAAGCGACAACGGACACCCAGAGCAACCACAGGAGGCACAAGCATCGAGGCGCATCCGCAATTCCCGTGTGGTTGACAGTAGCCCGGAGCCCAGCACCGCATCATCTACACCTTCGACGCCTCTCGACAATCGAGCCGACTCGGAGGGACTGCCCAGTGCCGCAGTGCCCGCAGCTCGTGCTTCGCCTCGCATCCAAATCGCTCGACGGGGCGACAGTCTCGAGAGGAACAACTACGTGCGCTTCTCGCAGACACCATCGTCTCAGCCAGCTCCGACCCCAGAGCCTACCCAGGACACCAATCTCGACAGCTCGCAGTTGTTCGCAGCACGCCCACGGCCCCATCTGTCAGACATAGTCCCCGACTCGCAGAGTTCCAGCGGTGAAGGAAGCTTCGTGCCCACGACTCAACGCACCGAGGACGTCAGCCAGCAGAGCACTGAAACGCACGAATCGCAAGTGGAGGAAGATCTTGCTGAAGACTCGGTATGACCAATCCCTCTCATACCCAGACATCAGTGCATTTGCTTACCAGTGTTCGCAGGGCCTACTTGAACTTATTGAAGAAGCAGCACAACACGCGTTGTCGCCTGCACGATCGATTCCCGAGACGATACCCGATACCACCGTAGCAGACTCGCAGAGCCAGCGGCAGAGACCTGAGGCAGAGTCGCAAGGTGCTCCGAACACACTCGAATTCGTACATATTTCCTCACAGGTGGAACACGAGTCGAGCCCAGAACCGGACGATAGTCTGCAGATTCAATATAGCGAAAACGATCAGGGTGTTGCACAAGACGAGCATCAAACAGTCGGAACCAACGAGCTTGGGGCGCCCCAGGCTGATCACGCCGCTTCGCAGACTCACTCAGCACAAAGCGCACGCGAGACTACCCCAAGCAAAGAGACCGGTACACTGGGCAAACACCCTCGTTTGGAATCAGCGGCTACGGAGATTACAAGGAATGCTTCGACTGAGGCTGTTGACACAAATGAAGTCCCGACCTCACTCAGTAAACCATCTACACTAGTCGAGAACAGCCAATCTCATCACACCGAAAGGCCCAACGTAGCTAGCCATACACAAGTCTCCGACGGTGGTAACGAGCCGTCGCAACATCAAGCTTTCCAGCAGATCAGCGTTTGCGACAGTCAACCAAGTCTAATTGAGCATTCGGTATTGGAAGACAACGAACAGTTTCCTTTCCAGTCGCAATACCCGTTTCGGCATTCTCAGCCTTCACAATCCGTATCTTGTATCAAGTCCTCAGAACACCTCCCACAAGCTTGCGCGACACCGGCCCTCCCAGAACGAGTACTTGCTGGGGTAAGTGTGCCAAGCGAATCCAATCCGGCGCCAGCGCTCGACCCACCTCACCCATCAGTCCAAGCATCCACTGCACCCCATCACCAAAATCACAACGACACGCTAGTGGAACTTCTCGAACCTGAAGCTACTCACAGCGTCTCACCGTCAGGCCAGCTTCAAGAAGAGCTATCTCTTCGGGATCAACTGCTGCACGCGTCATCAAGTCCAGAGCGCGTACAGAACGCGCAAGTAGTACCTCTTGAGGCAGATTTGAGCACACAGGAAGACACATCTGAGAGCATACGAGATACTATCGAAGAAGAGGTGGCGCATCGGGCTAGCTCTGAGTCTCGTCACGACTCATCGCAGGAATCGCCAGAACGCCCTTCCAGATCGCTGAATCACGAGACCTCGCCGGTTCCGTACCCACCCAGCTATTCGCTGCAAACGCAAGCATCTCGACTTCCATCACGGCCTTGTACGCCTGTTCCTACCTCATCGCTCTCAATCATGGCGGGCGAGGGTACCGGAGACATCATTAGGCGGCAGATGCAAGAAGCCATCGATAAGCGCATAGCAGAGTCTCGCCGTACTCCCAGAAGGCGTCCCAGGTCTTCGATGACGCCCTCAGTAGTGGAAAATGCGCCCGCAGCTACGCCTACGCCAGTGAGCAGGCTACGTGAGACGCAAGAGCCGGCAGAAGGCACTCGATCGCCTTCCGCTGTGCCAGACCGCTCCCCTCTTGCGCAAGCGCCGACGTCGCTCCGGAATATCGCCTATGCTCCTAGCAACGTGCAGCCAGAAGCTCCCGCACCAGATAAGGTCATGACTTCACCACCACGCAATCATCCAGAGCCTACTATCGCTGAAACGATAACGGTATCAGTGCCTATTGTACCGGTACCAAGATCTCCCACATCCGACGAGATGGAGGTCAGCGACGCAGATGATGAAGATAGCGAGAGCCTCTTCAATGATGATCTGCAGCTGGTAGACCAGGAGTTCATCGTGCCCTTGTATATCTCGGGTCGACAAAGGGATACGTACGCCCAGTACATCACCGCGAAGAGGGATCTGTTAGAGCCATTCCTTAAGGATCGTCACAGTCTCAACTCAGTCGAGGAGGTCAAAAACATCCTATCCCAGCTTCGCGCTATCGAGACGCACATGGACTTGGTCTTCGCTGAGGCTGAAACAAACGTTTTAGATGGTGAGGCGTCGGCAACGCAAGCAGAGCACGCAGCTAGATTTGGCTTGGAAAACTCCACCAAATTTAGATTTCTATCAGCGCTGTTCAATGAATTGCGGCATTGCGAGCCGCAGAAACACGTTGTATTGGTCACAGAGAGCGACAACGAGACACTCTTCCGCATCCTTGAGACGTTCTGTAAGACAACGTACATCAACTATACTATGCCTGGTAAAGATCGAAAGGCAAACCTGAAAGAGGTGGTAGGTAACTTGTCGGTCACCATCATCCCAAGCGATGCATCGCCCATCATACATGTTCCCGACCTGATCATCTGTCTCGACGGTGTACAAGACGCAGCACAGATTCGCAAAAAGAATTGGGCCAAATCACCCAATTGCGATGTGGTACCCGTGCTTCATCTAGTCATTCCGAGGACTGTCGGCCACATCGAACGGTACATAACGTCCAGCCTGGATCCCATCGATCACATGCACACTATCCTAGCGAGCCTGGCGCATGTTCATCCTGATGTTGGAAAAGCCATCGGTGAACGCACACCACGAGACGTTGAGTGCGCTGAATTAGTCTCCTACTGGATCAAGAACAGGATGGAAGGTGCTGATTGGCCATTGTCTTCTATCGGTAGTGTCAAGGACGTCATAGAGTATCAGACCCAACAGACGCAACAGTACTCAACGGATGCCCCTATACCTGAACGTAGCAAACGCCCTCTGGATGACGAAGATCTAGACCCTGCAAAGCGTATGCGGTTCACTCCCCAACCGCAGACAGTGCCTGCTTCTGCGGTGGATAAAGAGCACGAAGTCACGCATATTAGCGATTCTATGCCTGGCACTGCAGCTTACGATTCTGATCTGCGAACACAGCTAGCCCATGCGAAAGAAGGCCTTCGGGAAGAGCGAGAGGCTCGTAGAGCAGGTCAAAGGGACTTTGGTGAGCATAAGGATATGTGGGACAGGCAACAGACAGTGCATGAGGATCTGGCAAGCGAGCATCGCCGTGTAAAGAGAAGACTACAAGATGCCGAGGACAAAGTCGAGACGTTGACCAGGAACAACGCTACTCTCACCGAACGCCTCACGACGCGTACAACAGAAATGCGTGAGGTGAAGGAGAAGCTCAAGGAACAGCGGGAGACGGCCCTCCTTGGAGACGATGCACGACTTCAAGAGATCGCCAAGCTTCGCAACCAGCTCGACGAAGCGAACGAAAAGACGGAGCAGGCAGTGAAGAAGGCTGCGGCAGCAGAGCAGACGTTGGATTACATGAGAGAAAGCTTGCAGGATGCCCGGTCCACGGCCTCTACCGCCACCGCCCGCGTTGAAGAACTCGAGGCCCAGCACATCACACTTTCCAAGGCGGCTTCAGGTGACGCCACTAAGCGGAAGAGCATGCATATTGAAAGAGTCTATGATGATCAACAGCAACGTATCAAGAGGTTGGAAATGGAGCTGAGCATTACGAAGCGTACATTAATGACAAAAGACGATGAGATAGCTCGTCTCAAGAGTATGGGAGGTAGGCCTGGTGTAGGCACCAGAGGAACGAGTGCAACACCGCAGCCCAAGACCAGGAGTAGAGCAGCTAGTCCCACTTTCACTGGCGGGCGCCTTGCCAACTTGAGGAACAGCTAAGGTGCCTTGGGAATTCTTGAGGTTGATGGGCTCTGGATTTTGACCTGCTCTTGTTGAATGCGTTCAGACTTGGTGGGCATGTCATCTCGTCGGTGGTGTGGGCGACATGGGCAGAGAGGCCATATTGGTGACGGCGTATGACGGCTAAGACTACCAGGATACTGTACTTTCTCTCTCGACATGCCTTGAAATGAATATATCTACATTGCATACAATTCACTGTTCCTACACTATGCGCATGCTCTTGTGTTCATGACCTCGCGCCGACGACACCGGAGCTCATCACCGTTCCGACCACCTTTCAATCACCAGGTGCAGACCGAGAGAAGGTCACGCGTAGAAGATACTGCCCTCTTCACCGTCTTCGTCTGGCTGACTACAGCGTTGAGCTACGACGTATATGTCCTTTCAGGCCTCTTCCGCTTCTTCATTCGCAATATGCTAGACGATAGAGTGACCTCAACCACGACTCTGACCGACGAGTTCTGAATAAGATACTTTGAAGTTGTCTGCAACATTTACTTTCACAGACTTCGCCGCTCCAGTCACCGGCGAGCGTATCTTCACCACATACACTGTAATATCACGTTTCAACAGCTATCCGACTACAAGAACCTACCAGTCCCTCTAGCTACAACTCACCATCTAGCACAGTCACCGGATCCTCACACACAACCCGAGAAGCCAGACTCTACCCCACTAACAGCTTCCAAACAACGCCAAACTACACCTACCATGCCAGCTTTCCAAGGTGGCATTTTTGGGGGCTCAAACCCCTTCCGTCCTGGCGGTGGTCGCACAGGTGGCGGTGGAGGCCGACCGAGCCAGCCTCAACCGAACCCATATGATGACTACAACAATTCACCTCCCATGATGGGTGGCATGCGCAGTCCTGGACCCATGTACGGCGGCGGAATGGGCGGTCCCATGACAGGCGGCCAGACACACTCCTACTCCACATACCAAGACTCCGACGGCAACAGACACGAAGAAGGTTACGGTCCAGGCGGTCCATTCAGCAATTCTGTTCGCGGAGGAATGGGCATGGGACAAGGCCCACCACTACAAGGACGCCCAACCCCAGGAAGTCTTCTAGGCGGCCGAAACACCGGACCAGGCGCTTTCTCTTCTGGTTTCTGGAGCGGTCCCAACCCCTTCCGCAGTAATGGAGCCAACGGCGCACCCAATGGGCGCAGCGGACCCAACACCGGTCCCCGCGACCCTTCCTTCAGAATGGAAGTCGAGCCAGCACCTATGCCCCCATCCAACGGTCTCACAGCGGAAAACTCCGATCTCATAGCCGACTTCCTGGCAGAGCAAACACAGCCCCTGGGCGGACCCATCACACCCCCAAATGCAGAATGTCCGATTTGTCTGGAGCCGCCCAGCGCGTCGCATTTGTGTGTTCAGATTAAGAATATACCCGGGTGTAATCATCTTATTGGGAGGGAGTGTCTGAAAGAGATGTTGGTGAATCGGCCGGATGATGCGAAGAAGTGTCCGATTTGTAGGGCGGAGTTTCTGGCCGAGGATGGGATTTGGCAGGATTCGGAGCAGTTTCAGGAGTTGGGACGGGGAGGTCCGCCTGGGTATGGGGGTGGTGCTCCTATTGGGTATGGAGGTGGGATGTCGCCGAGACCTGCTGGATATGGTGGTGGTGGACCTCCTCAGGCTCCTCCTGGTTTTGGTCGTGGTGCTCCTCAGATGTCTCCACAGGCGCCCCGTCCGACACCTCGTCCAGCACCACCCAGTTATGCCAGTGCAGCTGCTTCACCCGCTCCCCCAGGTCCCCCAAGCTACATGGCAGCACCTCGTCCACCTCCAACACCTCGTGCTGCTCCTGGACCTAGTCCCCACGCCGCTCCTCCAGGTCTTCGCAACGCGATGCGCGGTGGAGCCAGGGTACACGGCATGGGTGATGTTGGTAGAGGACGGGGTAACGAGCAAGACGACGACGGTGGCATGCAAGGTGGTCCACCAATGATGAACCAGGACAGGTGGCCACCTGAGCCACGTGAACCCGAGAGCAACTTTGGTGGCCGTGGTCAACAGCTTGGCTACATGGACGAACGGCAGCTTTGGTAGAGCGTGGTCTGCATGGTGAACTACTTCAGACGGACAGCTCAGGCAGACTATGGTTTCTGGCTTACCAAGCCCCCGATAACCACGCATAAAACTACTTGAGAAAAAAACTTCAAGTCGAGCGCGAAGCGCACAAGATCCTGATGGTTAACGGTAGATACGATGCCGTTGAGCGTCTTATTTTGCTTTTCTTTCTTTTGTTTTCACCTGTGTGCTCGGGCCGAACACATCAGAGCATGGCATAGGGCTGGTATTCGCGAATGAGTTCCACACTATACGCGAGATTAATGTGGAATGGGTGTAGGCCCGATATCTAAAGTCAACATTCCGGTCAACGCCTGAAAATCACAGTAGCTGATCCAAATCCAAATCCAAATCCACATCTCTTGTGCAAACATTGGTTCATTCAAATCGTGGTACGCAGGGCGGTCGAAATAAGCTTTGCGACATATCCATCACGGTATCTGTCGCAATATTCGCGCAATTCGTGAAACCACACTAGACGATATTCCATATCGATTTTGTTAGTTGTGGGTGGGTGTATCAGGTACAACTGCGTCCGACCCTGGTGGCATCGGCTCATGCACCCTGCAGGGCGCGCCCTATTGATCGACCGCGAGATAAACTTACATGGTAGCGGTGAGCAGAAAAACATCGCTGCACTTGACGTTTTTCTTGTGTCGCATTTCGTGATTGATCATGCCGTGCGCTGCTTGGTGATTGACGTTGCTTTAGAGTTGACTGGACCGGATCGACAGATCCACAGCGGGAATAATGGTGTTGGTGTTGTTTGAGGAAATGGCGCACCTGCAGCGACATGGACATGTTCAAAAGCGCGTGCTGACAGTATGAGCCTAGCGTTGGGTTGAGGCAATATCGTGCATGGGAGGGTGGCTGTGTGCTTGATAGCGAGGTGCATGCAACCTCGGAAAGCACTTTCCGGATGCTGACATGGTGCAGGAAAGTGTGAAATCCCGTCCACGAAGGACGTTCTGCCAAGTCTTGGGTCAAAATAAACAGGAAGGTGAAGTTGCCGCGGTCACAGCTGTGTGCCTGACGACTGGAGACAAATGACGGCTTTCAGCCGAGCCATCCGATTGAAAGCATCGGCCCCGCAGTACGGTCCCGCTTATGGCGCTGCCCCTCATCGATCGTCGAGGCCTGGTGATGCGGCGCCTGCATAGAACACGTTTGGAACAATGCGGCGTTTTGACATCGTGACGTTTCGGCGGCCTACACCGGTTTTCTCGTACGTAAAATGAGGCTTCTAGACCCCCTTGGTCTGCTGAAATGCCATCATGCCAAACTATGCATATGTTTGCAGCATCGTGGATGACGGACGGCCATCGCAAGAGTTGCTTTCGACGTCTTATGCTGTGGGCCGGTGTGACGTGGGTCAGACTGCGCATGCAGCAAAATGCATGGCAGAGAATTCGAATGAGTTTCCGCATCCACGGTGGAGAGTCTTGGCTGCGGCTTCTTGCGGTTCAGCCCTCAGAAGCGGACGTTTAGTTGCAGATCCTGGTAGTCTAGAAAAAGGTCTCCCCGTTTCCTTGCATGGCGCCAGACGACGCGGCATGGGTCGTCAACGAGCACCACGACGTCCCAGGAGACGTGCGCCAGCAACGTGGTTCTCTGGAAAGGTCTGACACCGTACCAGCGATATGCAGGTGCAAAGTGAGCTGGCTGGGCCCTGCGCGACAAAGAGAAGAAGACTAAATGTGGCCGGTAAATGGCTCAGTCGTGGCGTAGCTGCTGATGTCTAACCCAACGCACGGTCGTCCCACTATGAGCAAGGGCTACCTGGGCCGTCGTCATCTTGGAGCGCGAAATAGAAGCGAATATTGGCTTTGTGTCATTTGCTCCTCTCTAAAAACCGTATTACTGGCCTTTCCGGTGTGTGGCGACGTGCTCCGCAGCTGGGTTAATGCAGCGATGTTGGCTAAGTTAGTCAGGTGGTGCCACTCAAATGCAGTTGTATCAGACTATCTGCGTCACGCAACATCCATCCTGTGTGCCGTCGAACAACGCAGATTAGATACTTGCTATGAGCATCGTGATGTGTGCTATAACAGGTATTGCATGCATAGAGCTCAAAGTAGTCTGGCGCTCAACAAAACATTACACCGCTCAAACAGGCAAACCTGGGGAAGCGCTACGGGAGCGCGATGGTCCAGGGGTAACAGAAAACAAATGGCGCATTCATGGATGGCTAACCGGCATGTATCACGCTTCTGTACTAGGAAACAATCTGCCCCCAATTACGTTGCATTGGTTCGGGCTGATCGAGATGCATGCATCGGTGTCTCTTGTGTGGAACTTATCGTGACGGCGCGATTCGTTCTGTTTCTGATTGTGCGGTGAAGCTTCCGAAGCCCTTGCGATCGTGATTGAATGGTGCCTCGATCCTAGCCCTCAGCCACGTATAAAGACATCATCTGCTGCCCATCTTTCTCTCGAAGCAGCAAACGCATCCACAGCAACTCTACAACCAATCTCGAGTTTCCAATCTCGAGTTTCCAATCTAAACTCTTTCGCAACAAGACGGGATCGACACCAGAGAACTACCCTCATACAAACCTCGAACTACCTACCGCAGCCAATCAGCTCCGCCTACATCACGACCCACACCATCCACCTATCATCTATCATCTATTAGAATTCAGACATCATGCCTGCTCTTCCATTCAACTCGTCCGCTGCTTCGTCACCTTCATCTTCACCCACCTTGTCGCCTACCATGACGCCTTCAATAGTTCTCCATCCCGCATCGGGTATATTTGATCAACCATACTAAAGCCTCCCATCTAATCTCTCCAGCAGGTGTCTCATCACAGAAGAAGGAGCTTCTTAAGCCAAAGGAAGATCCTGCGCAGGCTTACCGCATTCGTTATGCGCAGTACCTCGCAGCCACCTTTGGCTTCTCGATGCAGGCTGCGCTTGCCGAGGCGGATGTTCAGCTCGCGCCGAGACGCTCGTCAAGTTCGAGCATGTCGGAAGCTGAGTCGTTACGCGCGATTTGAGCTGGGCGGACTGCAGAAGGGTGTTTTATGACTTTATGATGCATATATAGGGTAATGGGCATTGGGATGGGGTATTTGGCGCATAGTGAGATGTTTCATAGTGCACAATCAAAAGCGTTCTCTGTTCTACCATAAAGACTATCACCTCGTTGTGACTGCCTCTCTCTTCGTGATAATAAGTGTATGCGCATGGGAGCCTTCAACCAGTCGGAAGCGTACCAGTTGATGCGAACACGCTGTGTTGTAGGAAGAGTGCCTCGGTACGGTCGGACGCCGGAATTGTGGGAGCTGTGGGAGCAGGAGCGCAGAGGCCGCAACTGCCACCCCCACCACAACCCGCCACGCCAGGTCCAGGTCTCCACGCGCTGAGCTTGTCTATCGATACGGAGACTCAATTTCAACGACATCTCATGTCCTGCGATGTCTTTTATATCCCAAAGAGTCCTGTCGCGCCATCATCTTGTTCCGAAAACCGCCGGTCGCTCGCTGTGTCGCCAGCCGAACGTACGCTCCCCAGACTGCTCGGCCCAATCCTCTACGACAATGCTCACTCGGCCGCGCGACGACTGCTCGATGCGTTGCAGGTCTAGTGCAGTGTCTCTACGCGTCCCTATCAAGGCGTATTGGCTTGCGAGACGTATCATTGGCGGTGCCGCCACACCTAACGCCGTCCAAGCCTGAAGTGGCATACGTGGCAAACATCAACCTGTCATATGCGACAGCGCTGCTTACTATCGTATCTCGACCCCGGAATCCATTTCCCAGACGAATCCTCCTGTTGTCCAAAAGCATAATATGGCTCCACACACATCGCGCAAAACGCGGGGTTTGGTTGCCTCAACTTCAACGGGCAAACATTTGGTACCGAAGAGTACTCCGATAGATCTCAACGCCAACAGCCGAGACATCTCGGCATCGCGGCACAGTGCCTCAAAGCCACACAGATGAGACTTAGGACCGGAGAGCGGAGGCCGGATTGCTTGGGCCCGTCAGCCAAGATTCTTATCGTTCGGTCAATGAGCGTTCGAGTTAGTCCGGCCTCACTGCGTTCGCTGACTACTGGTCTTTGAAACCAAGCTGTGGGTACATGTTTGTCCGGAGCATCAGCTGATCACTATGTTTGTACCTGCTAATGCAATACTTGCTGCGACAAAGACATGTGCAGCCATTCATGTGGCGTGGTGGACAAGAGGTTCCAAGCCTCTCCACGCTTGGATGACCCACGTCGTTCGTCTAGCGTGCTAACCCCGCCTAAACCTGGTAGGACAAGCTGCCTATAACTACTCCCCCGCAAAGGCGTATCTTTGCTCTCTACCACCAACACTATCCGTGTTATCACATATACTTGAATGGGTGAAACTGTGCTACTTGCCGTCGAGGAGACCTCTCCTAACGTCGATGAACCCCCTATATGTGGTAGTAAGGATCCGCATACTGCACCAAACCAAAGGCAACTCCAGCCGAACCCCATCGATGGCGACACTTCGCCTACACTCCACGCTCCGCACACCCTCACCTCCGAGGAAGTTGCACAGACTCTGGGAGTCGACATCCAGTAAGGCTCACTGTTCATGCTCGCCGCTCTCGTGCTCTTGCTAACTATCGCAGCCATGGACTCCCTCACTCTGAAGCGCAATCTCGCCTCCAGCTCTATGGCCCTAACAAGGTTAAGGGAGCTGAAGGGCTTTCCATGTGGAAAATTCTGTTAAGGCAGATCTCGAACAGTCTCACCTTCGTCCTCATCATTGTCATGGCCATTAGCTTTGGCATAGACGACTACATCGAAGGCGGCGTCATCACCGCAGTTATCCTCCTCAACATCGTTGTTGGTTTCTGGCAGGACTACCGAGCCGAGAAGACTATCGAATCTCTCAAGAAACTCACCGCACCCGAAGCTACCGTCACACGCCAGGGCACAATGGACATCAAAGTCAAGGCCGTGGACCTGGTTCCTGGCGACATCGTCCAGCTCTCCGTTGGTAGCATCGTACCCGCCGACATTCGCCTCATCGATGGTGTCAACGCTTACACCAATGAAGCATTCCTCACAGGAGAGTCCGCTCCTGTTGAGAAGACACCATGGAAGACTTTTGACGAGGAAGACCTTGCCACTGGCGACCAGACCAACCTTGCCTTCTCCGGAAGTGAGGTGACATCTGGACGCTGCCATGGTATTGTAGTCGCAACTGGAATGAACACCGAAGTCGGAAAGATCGCTACTATGCTCCGTCAGAAGAAGGATGCAGGCCCGCAATCTTCCAACATCTTCGTCCGAATCTTGAAGCGCTTCACGAACGGCGGCAAGACCATCCTCGGTCTTGTCGGAACCCCCCTTCAGATCACGCTGAGCAAGTTCGCACTTCTCCTCTTCGGTCTCGCCATTATCCTCGCCATCATCGTCTTTTCCGCAAGCAAATGGCAGGTTGGTGGAGAGGTACTCATCTATGGTATCTGTGTTGCCGTAGCTGTCATTCCTGAGTCGCTCATCGCAGTCTTGACGATTACGATCGCTGTCGGCGGTAAGGCAATGGCCAAAGCAAACGTCATTACCAGAGTCCAGTCGGCCATTGAGGCTGTCGGCGGTGTCACGAACATCTGCTCTGACAAGACTGGAACTCTCACCCAAGGTCGCATGGTCGCAAAGACGGCCCTCATGCGTGGCGCCGGTACATTCACCGTCGATGCCATCACAGACCCTCACAACCCCACCAGCGGAAACGTTGCTTTTGACGACCGACAGCTCAGTCTGAGCGATTACAGGCCGGACGCTGTCGTCACTCGCTTCCTCCGTACCATTGCTCTTTGCAACAACTCTAAGGTCATACCGCCATCTGAATCCCGCGTCGACTCTCCCAGTGAGAAGAAGGCTGCGGCTCATGAGCAATACAACAGTGCTGATGATCGCGACACTGACGCGTCCACTATCGACACCATCTCGCGTCCACCCACTGCCTTTATGCAAGATGTAACGAACGGAGCCTGGACGGCGCATGGTGAGCCAACTGAAGTCGCATTGCACGTCCTCGCTTCTCGTTTCAACATGGGTAAGGAAAGTCTACTTTCCTCACTCAACATCCATCTCGCTACCGAATTCTCCTTCGACTCCAAGGTCAAGAAGATGACTGTCGTCTACAAGGACAATCACTCTGGCCTCATGGACGTCTACACCAAGGGAGCAACCGAATTCATGATGTCGGCGCTCAATGTCTCGGATCAGGAGAGGGCCGAGATCTTGGAAGCTGCCGAGAGCATGGCCAACCAAGGTCTCCGTGTCTTGTGCATTGCGCATAAGACGCTACAACCTGACACTGACATCTCGGAACGCGATATCGTTGAGGCCAATCTCAATTATCTCGGTCTTGTCGCCATCTACGACCCACCTCGTCTGGAGACAGCAGGTGCTGTCCGCGAGTGCAAGATCGCTGGTATCACGGTGCACATGCTCACTGGTGACCATCCCGGTACTGCGCGAGCTATTGCCAAGGATGTGGACATCATCGACGATCGTACTCCTGCCTCAGCCGTCATGGTCGCGAAAGACTTCGACAGAATGTCCGACGATGAGGTCGACGCCATGGAGACTCTACCCCTTGTCATCGCCAGATGTAGCCCGACCACCAAGGTCAAGATGGTGCAGGCTCTCCACAGGAGGGGCCGCTTCTGTGTCATGACTGGTGACGGTGTCAACGACTCACCAGCGCTCAAGCAAGCCAACGTCGGTATGGCTATGGGCACTGGAAGCGACGTCGCCAAAGATGCCGCCGAGATGGTTCTTACTGACGACAACTTCGCTTCCATTGTAAAGGCCGTCGAAGAAGGCCGACGCTTGTTTGACAACATCCAGAAGGTATGTTGCCTCGCTCTTTCCCCATCAAGATCACTCACTAACATCTGATGCTACAGTTCCTCATGCATCTTCTCATCTCGAACATCGCGCAAGTCATCCTCCTCCTCATCGGTCTCGCCTTCAAGGATCAAGACAACCACTCCGTCTTCCCGCTGTCCCCCATCGAGATTCTCTGGGTCAACCTCATCACTTCCTCCTTCCTCGCCATCGGTCTCGGACTCGAAGAGTCACAGGAAGACAGCATGTACCGACCACCGCACGACAACAAGAAGGGTGTCTTTACAGCCGAGTTGATCACAGACAAGTTCATCTACGGTTTCTTCATGGGAGCACTATGTCTCTTCTCTTTCGCCATCGTCGCTTACGTCGGTCCTGGCGGAGGCAACCTCGGATCTGGATGCAACGAAGGGTACAACGATACTTGCGAGGTTGTTTTCCGTGCCCGCGCGACCACATACGCTACCATCACGCTTCTTCTCCTCGTCACGGCCTGGGAGGTCAAGCACTTCGCTCGCTCGCTCTTCAACATGTACCCCAACACTCCTTCCTCGGCCCCAGCCGGTCTATCCGTCTTCACTACAATCTGGCGCAACCGCTTCCTCTTCTTCGCGGTCATCGCCGGATTGCTCGTCGTTTTCCCCATCGTCTACCTCCCTATCATCAACGAGAAGGTGTTCAAGCACGGTGCTATCACCTGGGAGTGGGGCGTCGCATTCGGTTGTGTCGTCATCTACATCAGCGCGATTGAGATCTGGAAGGCTATCAAGCGTAGTCTTGGTATCTGGTCTGGTGCTCACAGGGTCATTTCTCGCGAGGATGCTGAGGCTCGTGCTGGATTGAACGGTGGTGTTGCTGTTAGGGAGAAGTAGAGACGTGTTTTCTTTTGATGAATAGTGGATGGAACAAATTGTCACATGATTAGAATGGAGATGGAAGTGGGGTGTTGGTCTCATGTCTTCTTAGATTGACCCGTAGTCGCTCGTTAGTATGACTCACGATTGAATGACACATATACGCTGTCATAGTTTTACGATGAATACCATCACAGTCACTCTTTCATTGTCACGGCTCTCAAGTGCAGATTTAATGTAATTTGCACCTAGCTCTGCCGACCCCATCGCCCTGCGGATAAGCCAAGCACTCAATACTCAAACACCCTTCAACCTCCACCTCCGGCTTTTATGGCTGGAACCGATAGTCTTGAAAGTAGAATCATGTCGTTCAATCACAACAGCGCAATCGTTTCCGTCGATTTATCTCCAAGCCCTTACTTATTCCGCTTGCTGGCCGCCTCTTCTAGTTTCTTAACTTTCTCTTTGCTCTGTTCCCAAAGTAGACTATATTTGTGTATCTCCTTTGAAGAAGGTTCGAGCGATGTTATTGAAGGATTCTCCGTTTCAAAGACCGTTCCAAATTGCTTTTCCCAGTAATCCAATTTTTCTCGATTCGAATTGAGCTCGTTTCTCGCGGCCTCGAGCTCTTCAGCATCAGGTTTCGAGATTGTTAACTCTGACTGAGTGTCTGGGCTTGGAACGTCGGACGGCATGGTGCTTTTTGAAAGCAGCGATCTGTACCGATGGTTGATGACGGCTGTCGCAGACAGATTTTGGGTGTAGGATATATGGCTTGGGTAATTTGAGTAGTGTGCGTGGTGTATACTCTTTGCAAGCTGCCGTTTAAATAGTGACATCGCGCACTGACCTCAAACAGTTCACAGTCACTGTAGGATGCCAGTTTGTCATGCGTGAGTCACCTTCAAGGCCATCGTTGACGCGTGGTAAAGCGCACAGTCATACAAGCTATCTTACTGCTATCGGTAGTGTTGCACTCCGTTGGATTACTCACTGGCTACCACCAGATCCAAACTCCATCCTCGGCATCGCCCACCCCCGATCCGCACCAATAGATCTCTTGCCAGTCACAGTGCTATTTGTGAACGGTCCAAGACTAGGAGGCACATCTTCGGACTTCGTTCCCCAGCTGCTTTCCTGCGGACCCAAGGTCAACTCCAAGACACCGCCTTCTAAGAAGAAGCTGTGTTGAATCCAGTTCTTCGTGTAGGGCGCACCGTTGAGTGTGGCAGATTGAATGTAGATGTTCTCGTAAGCCGCATCAAAGTTGATATTCCGAATCGTCGCCGTGTTGCCAGTCTGGCCATTCTTGATAGAGATTGATTCGAAGAAGGGCGGAATAACGAAGTATACGTCCTGTCCAGCATTAGGGAAGAAGCCCATCATGACGAAGGCTTCGAAAGATCCCATGGCGCCGCTATCGTCATTGCCCGGGATGCCGACAACAGTATCGTTGAACAGAGATGGTATGTATTGGTGGGCTCGCTCAGCGGAGAGAGCGGGACGACCGGCATAGTGGTATAGGAACACGTTGAGGAAAGCCTGTTCGTCGCCGAGATATAGAACACCTGATTCGTGCAGCCAGTTCATGCGTTCAACGAAGCGCTCGCGGCCTCCGAGAGTCTGGATGAGAGTAGCCATGTCTCCCGGAGCGAAGAAAGTGTACAGCCAGACAGGACCTTCGTATGTCTCGCCACCTGCGGGGTTCAGGTAGCAACCAGTGAAATTAAGTAGTGGTGAGCAGAAAATTGGATCCTGAGAGCCCCAGGTGCCGTTGAGGAATTTCGGCTGCAAGAAGCCTTCGAAGCCGGTATCAGTACCATTGATGACACTTCGTTGATCGGCCTTGAACATGTTTTGCCAGTTACCGGAGCGCTCGAGGTATTTCAGGTAGTCGGCTGTGTTGCCAAGTTCGCGGGCTAGCAAAGCGATGACAAAGTCGTTGTAGGCGTATTCAACGGTTCGGGAGATTGAGCGTGTCTCTGTGCCTACTCCTTCGACGTCAAGGTTCTCGGTGGGTATGTAGCCTAACTCCTTCCACGATACGAGACCACCGCGGCCTGGACAGTTGTTAGTTATGCATCTATGCCTGTCTGATAACCACAATCTTACCTTCAACGTCCCAGTTGGGTGGTTCGACTTCCGCATCCTTTACGAGAGCCTCGTATGCAAGTGTCCAGTCAATGCCAGTCGTGATGTTCTTGAGATATGCGTCTGTGATCACGATATCAGCGTTTGAGCCTCCTTGCGTGAATCCTTTGCAAAAGCTCATGCGGCAATCTGGCAGCCACCCTTCATGGCGATAGATATCGAGCAGGCTTCTTATCATGAGTGTTTGGCTGTGAGGATCCAAGATCGTGATCAGAGGATGAATCGATCTGAAGCTGTCCCAGATGCAGTAGTAGGAGTCGTAGTAGGGCTCGTCAGACTCCCAAAGGGGATTTTCGCCCGTGTAGTCTTGTGGGCTGATCATGGATCTGTACACGCCACTCCAGAAAGCCTTGAGGAAGACGAGATCAACACCGCCGTCTTCAACCGTAATGACGTCTAGCTTGGAGCGCCATGCAGCCTCGGCAGCCGCAACGACATCATCAAATCCCCACGAGGGTATTTCGCGTTCAGCATTCGCGCATGCCTGATCCTCGCTCACAAAGCTCATTCCAACTCTTGCAAGGATCTGATTACCCTGGGTGGGCTTCTCAAATTGCACCCATCCACCTGCTGGTGTGAGAACGGGTGATTGTCGCACATCGCCAGGAACGACATTCAGACTGGTTGCCCTGTTTGTCGCACGCGTGTTCTGCCAAACGCCAGCATCTTTGATCTTTGCACCATCAAAGTCAAGGCAGAAATGTGACCTGTATGTTCCGATTCCAAACGATGGTGAGAACACTCCGCTACCAGTCATACGCCCGGTTTCGGCATCCACAGTGATGTTTGCTTCGCTCCTTGTGTTCGGTAGATCTGTTAGATCAAGCAAAATGTGCGGACTCAGCGTCGCGTTCGGCGCCGTCGGCGTTTCGGGAAAGGTAATACGATATAGAGCTGTGCGATTCGTGACCGTCGATTCCGTCCTGATGTTGTCCTTCAGTGTGATATCGAAGTAGCCAGGTCTGGCATGAACAGCCCCAGGTATACGCTCGACAGCTCGTTGTGATTCGAAGTAGTGGCATCCGTTGATGTCGTCGTTCTCGCACCCGGCCTGCGCAAAGATTGGGAAATTGCCAAGTGATGGCGAGCCGCCTGTTCCAGAGTCGTGCATATGCGAGAAACCGTAAATAGGTTCTGAGTCGTTAGAGGAGAATCCTCCTTGGTTTTCGCCGATCACGTCAGGCCCCGCTTTGGCCATCCCTCGCAGCTGTCAGTAGGCGCTGACTTGTCCCTGAGATAACCACATACCGAATGGCAATGTCGCGCCAGGGAATACGTGCCCTTTGTGTGATCAGCCGATTATGGTCGTTGTTTCGAAACATTGCGTTCGTACCTCCATTGATCGTCCCGATGAGAGGGTCAACATATTGATATCCGCTTTTCTGTGGCTGCGAGGAGTTGTACTGCGCGCTCGTAGATGTTATGAATACGCCTAGCAATAGAGCTGACGCCTGCTTCACGGAAGGAATGCCCATGATTGTAGCTGAACCGGAACACTCTTGGTGAAAGCAGCCAAGGTAAACATCGACTGCGTAGAGTCCTCATCGCGCTTCCCCACACGAACTATTTATCCTTCCGTTCCATCACGCTTGGCAGTGACGCGATGGTCCAAGACCATGCTACCTGCCGCATAAGCAATTCAGGTAGCATTCTTAAGTCATCTTGTACCGTCCATCATCTCCTAGAACGGCGATAGTCTGGCTCTAAAGCTCTGGTGTTGCGGTGATATGCATGATTACAGCCGACTGCAGGTGGCTGCGGGGTAACGTCGACGGTACATCCATGCTGTACTAAATTGGAGCCGTGACCTCCGGTTGGTAGTGCAGGTGGTATACGGGGTGGATTCGAACGAAGGGTTGAGCCGGGGCCTGAGGTGGGACGTCTGATATTAGCCTTGCGCGTGCATCTCGGCACATTGTAACGCGTGTTGGAGGCTCAGTCGGCGAAGACGACGTGCTCTCAGACTGACCACGACGCAAAGTTTTCACCCGGGATTGCAAAAGAAGGAAATCCAATGCGTAATGGTCTGAGCAAGGAGGATCCTGATGATCGCATGGCGTCGTCCGTGAGCAACAGCTGTGTTGGTGTTGCAGCTCTTGTCGGGATATTGGGAAACTTAGACCGAGTGCCGCTAAACCTAACTCGCGCTTCACGTGAGATCACGTACGTCATCCTGGGCCCTTACCTAGGTATGCGCGATATCACCTCCAACTTTGCTCCAACCGTGGAGTTCATCCACATCCGCTCTGGATCGAACAACTCCAACTCGGAGTGCCACAATACACGCGCCGGGAAACGCTACACTTCAGATCAACCGGATTTCCGATGCGATTCCGCAATACAACAGAAGAGCAGGAACACATGTCGCTGGTCATCTGTGTACACGTAGCGCGAGCAAGCTCCCTATCGAGTACAGTCGCGTCGAAGAATCGTAGACTCAGACCAGCAGCGATGCAGCACCGTCGGAATTGATGCAAGCTGAAAACATTTGAGAGTGGGATCAATCGCCAGGTGCTCGCTGGTTAGCCACCGGGCTCAGCACCAAGGATGCCACGGCTCAGCGCCATGAGAATATCGCTAATCGCTAGGTGACATTGTAACACTGTCGCTTAGTCTGGTTGCGCGATCTGCTGGTTGATGCTAGCAGCTGTGGATTTGTTGCTCCATCGAAATGCCACCTCGATGCTGTGGACTTGAGTACTCAAGCACGGCTGAGAACGTCGCAACCTTTGGAAGCAGTTTCGGTGATGACATGCACGACTCCGTAATAACACACAGGAGCGGTCCTATTCAGAACTCTCAACGATACCTTACGGCTAGAAGTTGAACTGCGCGCTGCTTGTCTATGCCCGGATGCATTGAAGCATTCTACCGCTGCCCAGGCAGACCAAAGACGTCTTGCTGAAGACATTATCGCTACTCTGTTCAAGGGTAGATGTGGTCAAAGAATAACCATGTCTTTCAGTTAACAAAAAAACAGACGAAGTGGGTCTAGGGCGATTCGGCAAAAAGAGAGATTTTTGGCAAAAACATACAACAGCGCGTATTCCCTGGTGGTCACCCACCCAGGTACTAATGCGCCGGTATCTTGCTTAAGTACCGCTGAGCGAACGGGAAGCGCTGATTTCAAGATCCTGTGGTCGTATGTGGAAGAATGAAAAAGTAAATGGATTATGAAGTCGATGTAGACGAGGCTTGAGTGTGGGCTTGGCAAGACCCCCACCATATCCCCAGCCTTGTACAGGCCGTTTCCTTAGTGTTACGACATAACAAACTCTGTCAATACTGCGATGTAGTATTGGTAAATCGCAGAGATTTGTCAAGCTCGGAATTGCGCCCTTCCCGTGCCTTGATAACTTTATCTTCATCACACCCCGACCTTCACCGCCACCAACTGATTTGACCTCTCCCCCCGCCCTCAAACACGAACCAACAGTTGCATAACCCTCAGAACTCGGAA
Organism: Alternaria conjuncta; assembly: GCF_024043145.1. Lineage (NCBI taxonomy): Eukaryota > Fungi > Ascomycota > Dothideomycetes > Pleosporales > Pleosporaceae > Alternaria > Alternaria conjuncta. The sequence continues at coordinate 938,725 of NW_026250092.1, read as the reverse complement.
TCACATCCGAGACCATAAGTTTGTGGGGTACAAGGATGAAAGGAACTACGCGAAACACATCTGACACGCGGCGACTTTATGCCAACAGGGCAGTATTTGCGAACCCCAAAATGCGAGCCAACCAAGCTAGCTATTGAGACGATGATCGTGTGGCTTGGAAGCCTGAGAAGTAAGGGTCGTGTGATTGGGGACGAGGCTTGTTTATGCGATGGCGATGACGGGATATGGCGGCTAGATTGCTGATAAACAGTCGGTGCAGTAGTATAGGAAGGAGAGGTGTGAACGCTGCGTCTGAGGGTAGTTCCTTTCTTCTAATCTGTCGCGGAGTTGTTATTCCGTTATTTCATTCTTGCGATATGGAGCTGCGATCTAGACAGCTGATGCCCGGTCCTGAGCGCAACGACACCCAGGCGCCTCTTCTTCTCGGTGTATGTGGGAGTCTCACGCTCTTCGCTGTCCTGCTACTCTCTGCACGACTTTGGTCGAGAGTGCGTCCTTTCTGGAATCTGCACATGGATGACTGGACGGCGGTTGCGGCGACGGTACGGCGCAGTCTACTCCGAACGCACTCGAAGCTGATTATGAATGTCTACAGATCCTTGCGATAGCAAAATATGTCATCGTCTGCCTAGCATGTTCCTACGGCTTTGGCCAGCGGACAAAATATGTCTCGGCAGACTCGCGTCTTGCAGCCATGCGACTCGTCTTCTACTGCCAAGCTCTTTGGAATTTTTCCATCGGACTCGTCAAAATCTCAGTCGCCCTTCTCTTGCTCCGCATCAAGCAGACACGTCCCTGGCGCATCTTCCTGTCTTTTACGATCGTGCTACTCATCCTCACGACTATAACCTCGACGCTGTTCCAGTTTCTGCAATGCCGGCCATTCAGCATATACTGGGATCCCAGCATCTTTTTGACGCAGAAAGTGGAGTGCTTGCCACAAGAAGCCATCGTTGGGAACATCGTTGCGGCGAGCGCTGTGCATATCTCGACCGACCTCGTATTTTCGCTGATACCGATAACCTTTATTCGGAAACTACAGCGGCCGCGTGGCGAAAAGATCTTCCTTGGTGTTCTCATGGGCCTTGGACTGTTCGCTTCATCATTCGCCATCCTACGCACTGTCAAGGCCAGCATGATACCACCAGGTGGTGACACCTTTTTCATGACAGTCGCGCCTACACTGTGGTCGATGCTGGAACTCGAGCTTGCGTTGATCGCTGCCACGATACCAACGCTCAAGGGTAGTAAGTAATGCACATATGCGAACTGTGTACCAGAAAAATTCTGACACCTGAATTAGTTATGCAGCGGAGCCTCGTAAGGACCGGTCACTACTTCTACGATGAGAAGACAGAGACCCAAGTGCGAAACCGGCTTGTGGACCTAGGATTCCTAGGCCCGAACAACGACGAGTTTGTAGAGATGGGGCGGAAAAGGTCGAAACCGGATATGACTGATGAGGTTGTGACGTTCGGGAGTGGTTCGAAGCAGCGGAAAGCGAAAGACGAATATAGGCTCTCGGTCAATGAGCTTACTCTGGTGGAGAGTGAGGGCCACGCGACAACCCGGGACTTGCGGGCGTTCGGGCCCTGAAGACGCGCTGAAGATTAGGAACTTACCCATTCAAACATCGAGGCACATCATCGCAAGCCAGATGTTCCACAGCGCCGTTGCTGATCCAACCGCTATGAAGGCGTTGCCAGGTGGTCGAATAACAACACCGTCCTCACCCACGCTCAGCTATGTCTTGCAGGATATTGGCGAGCGCACGGCACCAAATCACGGAATGCCTTCTCAAGCACATCCTGCCCAACGCGGGAGCCGAGTCTGAGATCGATCGAGCCGGATGAGGGACCCTTGGTAGGGTAGCGTGAAGTATGGAGCCGCGCGGCCAGAGAAGGAAAGTGTGTATGACATGAAGTTGTGTATGAAAGCGCGAGAGGTGATGTGCAAGTTTGAGGATCTGCTAGAAAGCTGTAATATTATTATACCTAAATCGGTCGCGCACGCACAGAAAGCAAGGGTATCTCTTACTCGGACACAAGACATCGTCACCCAACTCATTCCTTCTTCAGGACATCTACGATCCACTGGCAGGCATCCTTTGCCTCTACCAGTCCATACGGCATGGTCAGAACGAAGCAGTGCATTTGCTTCTCCCAGTGCACCCACTCGCCAATGACACCGTGTTCCTCGCACTTCTTGCGAAAGATGACGCCGTCCGGGCTTAGCACATCGCATCCAGCAGTTATTCCATGCACCTTGATGCCCTTCTTCGCGAGTAGTGAAATGTCGGCATTGATAGGGGATATGCGGCGATCGGCGGCGTCCCAGTCTCCTTGCCATGCTTTCGCTGTCGCTCTGATGATCTTGGGTGTGAGGAGAGGGTCTCGAGGTGCCACTTTATCGATATCGGAGTTTTCGCGAGTTAAATCGGTCGATGGGCATACGTTCATGATGGCGACGGGGTGTGGGAGATGCTTGATCTCGACCCCTTCGTTCTCGCTATCCTCCCGTAGTGCCTCCAGCACAAGACACAGAGCAATGTTCGCTCCCGACGAATCACCCGCCAGTATCACTTTCTCTCCAGCCTCTTCCGCTTCGGCCATCAAAGCTCGGTATGTCTTTTGGCAAACAGGGAAAGATTTGTGCGCGGGGTCGTTGGGGGCAAGAGGTGTCGATACAATCGATATGGAAGTATCAGACATCTCTTTAGCTAACTTGGCGCAGATCTTGTAGTGTTGTGGAGAGGGCGGTTCCTGCCAACTGCCACCGGCAAAGTAGTATATCCGCTTCTTCGAGCTCTTCTCTGCTTTGTTGGGTGGTATGACATCGTATATGTGTATGTCGCATACGGTTCGTTCGCTGAGGGTACACTGGGAGAGGTTCGATTTGCTGGGCTTGAGTCGGATTGAGCCATCCTCGTGGTCTGCTTGACGGTTGCTGATGCGCGTTCGCATTAGTCGTACCAGAGACTGGACCACAGCCATGAGGAAGGTGCGATCATTGCGATGGGTGAGCTGTATCGAAGAGCCAGTCTTGGCAGTCGGGCTGGGAGTGCTGGCATCTGTCATGGTGGTCATGTTGAAGGCCGTTGCTGTAAACACTAAGACGGAGGGAGCTCCGTGGTAAGGAGCGGAGGGATGCTGGACGCGTGGGAACAAGGACGCTTGGGTGGATGCATCTCGTGGCGCAAAGAAAGACGAGCACGCATCGTCGATTACGGGGCCTTAGCAAGCCCACGCGCGCAGGGCGACTCGTTCTCTAGTAAAAAGACGGCACATCAGGGCTTCAATGACGTCGGGACCCAGCGTTTAGGCCAGATAGAGAAGACCCTGACTAAAAGCGGGAAGATATGAACGCTTCCGAGAGTGGGTCGATCTGGAGGTGCTTGCAAAATGTCTCGGCCATCACACAACGGTGAAGGATAGCGGTACGCGTTGCGCAAAAAGCACAATGACGAAGCCATGGGTCGCGCGTGCCGACTGTTCCATGCCAAGCCTTGATTTCTTGGGCAACACCAGGACCGTGCCACTCAACCCTCAACGCGTCTTCAGTTTCTGGGTCTTGTCAGCCGTTATGCGCTCTTTATAAAGACGTCTTTGAATCTGGGACAACGAAGCATTCCATGAATGTCGCAATCGCAGCTAGGTCGTCAGATGAGGAATCGTTTCGACGGACTGCACATATCACGGAAGATGCCATGCGACCAATGCTATCATTCGCATAGCGCACGAAAAAGACATTTGGTTCTAGATCTTGTTTTTGACGTCGGATACGGCGATGCCAATGCAACTCGTGGCTGAAGACCTCCTCCACATGTACTTATCTGACGCGCAAGCTTGCATGATCAGAACCCAAAACACCTGGGCGGAAGTCTTGGTCGTACCGCTGAGTGGCTGTGCAGCAGGCGGAGAGTGCGATAGGAAGCAAGTTCCGCTCCGCCAGGGTTACAAGTTGCGTCCGCCGGCGCCAACTCCGTCTTGGGTCCTCTTGTCGCCTTGGTATCACATCCATGGATTCTTCTTATTGGCGACACTTCATCGCAAGGCCTTGGCCTACGTGCCTGGACCATCAACAAACAAATGAGCTGATCAGGGAACTGACCAAAGGAAGCCTTAAAGGCTATCGTTGCCGTTGAGCCACATGTGGCAGCTGATCCACCACCTACTCCCAAGCAGATCATACCCTATCCCAGCGCTCCTCGGACGTCGATGGCTCCGCAACAGTCCCTTACGGATGACGAAATCAAGAAGTTCATTGACGATCTCGATCACGATAAAGATGGCAACGTCGACTACTGGGAGCTGGAACGCAAGCTGGATCAAGTACACAAGGAGATAGCACCCAAAGCGCAACCACATAACCTCCACCATGGATCTCGGGGCGACGAGGCTCGACATGAGTTTCTCAGGAATGTCATTGGAACACGAGATGACCACATCAATCGAGAAATCTTCGCAAAGACTGTCAAGACATGGGAGATACCGTCTTTGGAACAAGACCGGAAAGAAGCAAAAGATGAGGACGATTACCTGAAGCAGGTGCCCCTCCACCGGCGTGCACGTGCTTACTGGGCAGTCAAAGGGCCTGAGATAATGTTCCTTGGCCTGGTACTTACCTTGATGATAGGGTTTGGTGTCTGGCAATTCGTCAAGTACCTTACCTTCGATCAGTATACGCCTGCGTTCGGATGGGGAGCTGTCTTATCCAAGACTTGTGCCGGTGTGCTGTACCCGACCTTCTTCTTCCTTATCCTATCGATGTCGCGATGGCTCTCGACGTTTCTTCGGCGCTTCTACTTCATCTCCAGGTTTATCAACTGGGACCTGTCGCAGAGTTTTCACATCAAGATGTCCATCGTCGCATTGGTATTCGCAACGTTGCATGCTATTGGCCATCTTAGCGGCTCCTTCGTCTTTGGAAGCAAACCCAATCGACAGGACGCAGTTGCCAATGTCATCGGACAGGACGCTGTACCACGTTCATACACTGACTACCTTCGATCATTGCCAGGATGGACTGGTCTCACATCTCTCGGCCTGTTCTACCTTCTCGCATTGATGAGCATGCCCCAGATACGAAAGTGGAGCTACGAGGTCTTCCAGTTAGCTCATCTACTAATATTTCCCATTATTGGTTTCATGATGGCGCACGGTACTGCTCATCTGCTGCAGTGGCCCATGTTTGGCTACTGGCTCGCTTTCCCTACTCTCATGGTTCTCTGCGAACGTGTGTGGCGCTTGATCCTAAGCTTCCGCCCTATTCTGGCGGATCTTGAGTTACTAGATGACGAGACTGTTGCCATTACTGCGCAAGTACCCAAGACTCGCCCGTGGGACTACAAAGCTGGCCAATACGTTTTTGTGCAAGTTCCGCAGCTATCCCGATTCCAGTGGCATCCGTTCACCGTGTCAACTTGCATCAACAACACCATGCAAGTTCACATCAAAGCAGACGGTGATTGGACAAACTCGCTCCGCGATCTGGCTAAAGAAGACGGACGAAAGACGATCAAGATCGGTCTTGATGGGCCATTCGGTGCACCAGCTCAGCGGTTCTATGACTTCGAGTACAGCATGGTCTTTGGGTAAGTCATCGCTTTTGTTTCTTCGGGAACTTTGCTAACATGCCATAGTGCCGGTATTGGCATAACGCCTTTCTCGGGTGTACTGACCGATCTCCAACATCACGAGCTCGAGCGCGTCAAGTCTGCGAACGACTCCCCGGCCTCACCCGACGAAACGCCCAAAGAGCCTTCGCCGTACACGAACCATCGTCGAGTCGACCTACATTGGATGGTCCGCGACAAGAACAACCTCCTCTGGTTTTCCGATCTTCTTAACGAAGTCTTCCGTCAGAAACCAAACAGCGAAGATCTCGATATCCGTATCAACACCTACGTAACGCAGAAGCGCAAGCAGATCTCCCAACACGTATTCCGATGGTTGCTCGAAAAGCATCGCACAGATGAGCACCCGCAGTCGCCCATCACTGGTCTCGTCAACCCTACACATTTCGGACGTCCCGACATTCGGGGTATTATGGAAGCACACTACGACGATATGAGCAAGGTGTTGGCAGATCGTTTGAACGAAAAAGATGGCAACAAAGATGATGAGATCAAGATTGGTGTTTTCTTCTGTGGCCCACCTGTTATCGGTCAACAGATTGCCGATCAGTGTAGCATGCTGAGTGCGAGGGCGAGGAACGAGGGTAGGAAGCTTGAGTATAGGTTCATGATTGAAGTGTTTGGTTAGCGATAGATGATGATACCTCAAGGCTGTTTGCAATAAATCTCCCATTCCCGATATGAACGCTGGAGCCCAAACTTCACCAGGTGGCTGTGCCCAAATACCGAGTGATTACAATCGCTGGAGCATACAATGACTGCGTCAGGTGTAATTCTTCGTGCTTGCCATGTGTGTACCTGCGCACGTGGCTAGCAAGGGATAGGGCACGTGCCCAGGCGCTAAACCGCGTCACCAAAGCCGACGTGTCGGAACCATCGTCATTCACCGTCCGGAACACTTTCACTCAACCAACAAAGGCACTACACTCTTGTTCCACCCCATAGTTGGAAGCACAGCGCGCCTTCCAACTCGCTTCCAAACAGATACCCCTACTTCGCGACCAAGACTCCGACCTTCCGCAACCCAAACCCACCCCGCGCACACGAGCGACCCCCTCACCTCCGCCCGTACACCCCCGCTTCCGATCAACACACAACATGGCGTCCTCAGCTTCAAAGCGCCTCTTCAAAGAATACCGCATGCTCTCGAATGACCCGCCAGAAGGCATCACCGCCGGCCCGGTCAGCGAAGACGACATGTTCGTGTGGGAAGCGCTGATCCAAGGACCCGAAGGCACACCCTTTGAAGGCGGCGTCTTCCCCGCTGAACTACGGTTCCCGAAAGACTACCCGCTTGCGCCGCCGAAGATGAAGTTTATGACGGAGATGTGGCATCCAAATGGTATGTTTGAGGATGTGGACATATTTGCGATCTTGCACTAGACACTTTCATTCATGTGTGCGAGATGCGAGATGCGAGAAGCATGGGTTTTGAAGCACTGAAGCTAACACCACCAACAGTATACCCCAACGGCGAAGTCTGCATATCCATCCTGCACGCCCCCGGCGAAGACCCCATGCACTACGAACAAGCCTCGGAACGATGGTCACCCATACAAAGCGTGGAGAAGATTCTGATAAGCGTCATGAGCATGTTGGCGGAGCCGAACGACGAGAGTCCAGCAAATGTAGATGCGGCGCGTATGTGGCGGGAGAAGCGCGACGAGTATGAGAAGATTGTACGGACGAATGTGCGAAAGAGTCTGGGGCTGTGATGGATTTGAGAGAAGGTTGGAAATCACGAATAATGGATGCATAGCGTAACAGGAGTATTTGCGGTGCTGGGTATCTGTAGCTCATGTTCATATAAAGACATTATGGATCTTTCAGGAAGAATGGCACTACAAGCGATAAGGTTCATGCGATGCTACAAGGTTGAATTTGTATCGCTAGCGAAATTCAGGCCACGCTAATCTTGCCATATGGATACCAAAAGCACACAGTCAATCCAATTTACCGCTCCGTCCGTCCAGCCATCCTACTATTACCTTCAGACAATCTCCAAACCAGAAGCCTCCCCATACCCATTATACGCCACGCCGCGAAAGTTCCACTTCGGACACTTCTCCTGTACATTACCGCTCTTGTCCGTCGCCCGACTGTATATCGCAACATTCTTGCCCTTCTCAGCCTTGACTCTTGCCTTCCATAATGCCCACGCCCATTTGAGTTCAACATCTTTGGCATCCTCGCCCTCATAGGCTTCAATCAACTCAGCTTCTGTCCATGAGGCCCCTCCATCAGTGCTGACTTCGACTTTGACAATGGGCCCATCTGCACCACTAGGCAAAGCATAGCCCTTGACTTCAATCGTCCCATCTGCCTCTCGCTGCACAGTACTACCCGACTTGGGAATTCCAATGACGCTGTTGACCGGCATGTCTTGTAGAGCATCGACCTTGCCCCAGTACTCCTCCGCCTTTTCTTTCGAATCGGCCTCTGGAGGTAGGACTTTGTAGTCGTGCTGCTGGTAGTGACTTTGACTCTCGGTCAGTTGGACGGAAATGGAGTCAAGCCACTTGACGCTTCTCGCTCCAGCAATACCAGGAGTAACAATGCGGACGGGAGCACCGTGGTTTGGTGGAAGAGGCTTGTCGTTCATTTGAAGGGCGAGTAAAATCGAACTCTCCCGATCCATGGCTCGTGATAGTGGGATACTGGCACCGTAGAACTCGTCTTCTTGGGTAGGCGTCTGGTAGCACGAGAACGCAACATGCGCTTCGCTGAGCTTGTTTTCATCGACCTTGACACCAGCCTTCTCCAGAACATCTTTGAGAAGCGGTCCAGTCCATTTGCAGTTCATGACTGCGCCGTCGAACCAGTCAATTCCAGACACCTCCTTCAACTTTGTACGCATGGTGTGACGACGGTTTCCAGCACATTGTAGTGCGCATATTACGGTGTGTTGAGGAAGTGCTTCGAGGTCTGCGATGGAAAGCGAGAGTTCATTGTTGATGAGTCCTGTGACGGAGACTTTGTGTGTGCTCGCATCGATGTGGGGAATGGGGCCGTGATTGCGGTCGTAGCCGTCTTGGGTGATGAAGCTGTAGACTCTATCAGTATCTTGACTGCGTAGATCTTGAAATTGGACTGTGGGTATCCCGGATCCAAGGGTTACGATCGACTGAGCCCGCTTTCAGGACGCCGTGCGTGAACGGCTGGTCCCCTACTAGCGCCTCTCATCGTCTCTTCTCAGCACAGTCTCCTTCACCCTCACACGCAATAGACACTAGACATACCTTTCAACCAGCTTCTCAAGCTCCGGCTCGCGATTAAGCGGCTCCTCAACCGAGTACTCAAGCTTCTACCGCACCGTCAGCCCTGTCATACCAACACGAATAAACATATCAACATAGTCTACCGCATTAGGAAACCCATATAAAAACCTGGGGGCGTACCTGGATCATGGTTGTCGATGCTGATTTGGCGGATATGGCGTGATTGAGGCTAAGGGAAGAAAAGGTGGCGGGGCACGCAGGCTATAAGGCACAAAAGCGGGGGCGGGGTAAGAGCGAGGTAGGAGCGACGAGGATGTTTGCTGATGCCACACGTTGCATGTGACTTGGGCAGGCGCGTCGGTGATGGGCGGATAGGTGCGGCTCTGCGCTATCTTCTATGGGGAAGTCAGATAGCTGGGGCAATGAGGATGGAGTGAATGGGCACGCTGTTTGCCGTCCTGCATGACGTTTGTTCAACAATATATTACGACATCTCTGTCTTCGATGACCTCGATCTACTGGCAGCATACGATGTCCATCGGAGAGGGATGCATTCTGGGTAGTCTTCGAGTTGATATACATTTACAGTTCTAGACTGGCAAAGATGCGGCCCTTATTCGTCCAGTGCTATGATACATGCTATACCTTACACAGCAGCTTCTCAACTACAGCGCTGGCTCTGACGCCCAGTCCTCTTATGCGTAACTTTCTCCTTGGGTCTTCTCAACAGTATCCTTGATGTAGCGCACATATGCCGGCATCAGCGGCTTGCCCTCCTTGTTTTTGGACATGTCGTCCAGCGACCGTACACCCTCGATCAATACTAGCTTTGTTCTAGTCTCGAACGTCTGTGCCTCTTCTGACATGGGCATTTCAGCGCCGAGCACTTTGCGAGACGTCTTAAGAGCGTTCCATATGATAAGTACCTCAAGAAGTTCGTAGCAGTGGTCGGTGATGTGTTCCAAAAGTTTGGTGACGTTTACGAAATCAGTAGCTCTCTTGTCGGAGTTTCTAGATATAGCATCTAGTGATGTCTGGAACATTTTGTCAGTATTGGTCCGCATATGCAGGAAGATAATGGGGGAAGATGTACCGTGTATCCGCTCTGCTGTAACGCGTGGACCAGGCGGCTAGAAAGTGTCTTGACCTCCTCTTTGTCTCCACCGTATCTGTCGGCGAGTACAGCAGCCATTTCTGTCGGCAGCGCAACCACAGATGGCCTCCCTCTGTAGTCGCCTTCGGCAAACTTGTCTGGTTTTCCACGCGGTTTCACCGGTCTCTTGCCTACATAGTGTTCCTCATCCTCCATGAGCTCCACCACTTGCTTCGCCAGTTTGTGCGCCTTGATTGTATCGTCCTGTGCCCAATCGGCCAGAGCCGCTTTGTCGTGCACAGTCCTCAACACCGCACGCAAAACACCGTAATTGTTTAGCTTGACGCCGGTTTCCTTTGCTCTTTGCAACGCCTTCAGAACAAGATGCTGCATGCCTGCAAGGTTCAACTTCCTGATAACGAGCTCCTGCCACTGCCAGTGGACCTTGATCCCGGCCTCTTGGAATCCCTCCAAGCATCTGACGACATTCTCCCAGTCCTCCTTGGTTTCGCTTTGGTTACAAATCTCCCTGAGCCGCTTGTAACGATTCGGTAGCCTATTGCGGTCGAGGTGTTCAAGAGGCAGGGTGACCTCTCCCAAGGTAATCTCTATAGGCTCGGCTTCGAGTTTTGCGCGGCTTTCTTGCGAGTATACGAGCTTCTGTTGCTCTTTGGTCAAGTGTTCTGGGAGGAGGATTTGGGAGTTGAAGGTCGATAGGAGCTTGGATAGTTCGGGAGAAGACGGTGGGAGGAAATTGGGGAGAGCGCCTGGTGTTCGCATTAGTGACGTGCATATAGGAAGGCAATTCGGGAATGATACGGACCTCTTCTGCTCACCGCAGTGCGCGAGAATGCGCGTCTTGAGCCATTGGCGTAGAGGCAGATGTTGTCTGATCGCAGCAATGCCGATTGGCAGCCCCGCCGTATTGAATACATGGTATGGTGTGTGCTGAATGCCCTGGTCGCATGGCGTGGGCAAAGTCCAGAAATTTGGCGCAAACGCGTCAAACGCGCCAAGCCATGTCGGCGGCACTTTCGCTTTCTCCGACAGGGCAGCCACGACTCCAGCCTCAGGTGTGACACAGCCACATTGCGGTCCCTCTTTCCCGGCAAGCGAAATGTTAGCCCCTAGGAGGACCAACCGCTACAGCTGGCTCTTCCCTCGAGCCAAGAAGACCACCAGAATGGACAACGAGCAAGCCACCTTCTGGCTGAGCCAGTTCATCGGGAAGAACTTGCGCATACACGCCAGTGATGGGCGAGTATTCGGAGGCCAGATGAAATGCACAGACAAAGTGGGTGGTCATGACGTGTGGGGTGTCGTGCTGTATTGACTTGATATAGGACCGTAATGTCATTCTTGCACTCGCACACGAGTACCGCGCGCCATCAGCGGAGACGATTCGCAAGGCTGTAGAAGAGTCGGGAAATCCATCTGCATCTGTCGCTTGGAACAGTCGCTACGTCGGACTCATTGTTGTCCCTGGTCAGCATATCACGAAGATCGAATTTGAGGAGAGTACGTTTGCGGGCCAGAAAAGCGCGGTGACGCTTTGAACGAGTTGCTGGTGCCGACTCTGGATGTGTAACTCAAGACGCGCGCGCTCACTGCGAGTTGCGGGCTGCGTATGTATGGCGCCATGCCTGGAGTCTCTTTGAGGGCGGGCGCAAGCCAAGTACGAAATGTGTTCGGACCAGTCATATTGTGTGTATTGCGTTTCGAGTGCTGTAATAGGGTCCGTGCTGACTATTGTAGGCAATGACACTGGCAGAAGTGAAGGTGAACTGGTCGCTGCGGTATGGTAGCGAGCAGTGACCCATAATGCTATTGTCCAACTCCAACAATAGCAGAATAATATTGCTCGTTACAGACTACAAGCAACTTCTTACTCACCTTGTGACATTTTTTATACAACCCTAGAGCCTACATCATCCTCTTTCCAACACCAACACCATCGCACCACACATCGACTTCCTCAGTATTATGCATACATCCTGCAACAGCCCGACGAGAGAGGGCTCGTATGCCTCAAAGCTCTCCCAGGATTCATCTGTCACAATCGGAAATTCTGAGCCAGACGGCCACAACCCCTCCACAACCACACGATCTTCCTTCAAAAATCCGTCCAAGGTCTCCAAGCCTAGAAGACGACCACCAAAAACCCACCTCAAGATCCTGGGCCCGGTTTCCTCCCACACCACTGCAGCCGCACACCAAGCCGCCGTCTCAGCATCACCCTTCCTTTCCCTGCCTGGCGAAATCCGCAACATGATCTACATCTACGCTCTCACTTCGGAGACAAATCGCCTACCCTACGACAAGCAGCATGGTCGATTCGACGTCTCCAAAATTGGTGCCGGATTGCTACAAACCTGCCACATGGTTTCGTGCGAAACCATGTACATGCCATTGACATTAAACACCATTGTGTTTCCTACTTCCACAGGAAGTGGAGACCTCGAAGCAGAACTGAAGAGGCTGTGCTGCATGGGGAAGATCATGCGATTAGGGTATGCATTCAACTGGCATGGATGTTTGAAGTTCGAACTTATCTGGAGCGACAAGCTCACAACTACATTAAATCCGCTTCGATAACGCTCTCCACCGCCCTGGGATGCCGACTTATCTCCACAATCCTAAACCCGGCTTCCTTCAACAATCTCGCCCAATGCTCCTCCGTCCTCTCCATTCCACTCGTACAGTTCATGAGCTGCAGATCAAGCGTCGTCATCAAGTTGGTCGCACCCTTCTTCGGCAACACGACCTCGTAGATCAAGAGCTTGGAGTATCCCCTCTTGAACACCGCGGCCACTTGTGAGAACATGCGCACGCAGTCCGCGTCAGGCCAGTCGTGCGGTACGGCGTGGAAGAAGTAGGCGCGCGCATGCGATTGGGGTTGCGGGGTGAAGAAGTCGTAAGCCTGCTTCACGATCCTCTTGTCCAAGTCTTCGATGGGCATCGCTACGACTTCTGGGGTATCTTGCAGGATCAAGACATCGGCAGGCAGATCAGGATGTTTGTCCAGCAGACGCGAAGTATCGAGGCCGTGAGCGCCGCCAATGTCCACGAACAATGGCTTCCCAGTTTCGATTTCTGCGCCTTCGACAATTCGCTTGGTGTCGTATACGTCGGTCCAGTCCATCTTGTGGTTTCGCAACGCGGTCATCAGACCCATGAAACTACTTCCCTTTCCTTGCGGATCCGCTGCGCAAGTAGCGAAGAAGTCTGTTCCGTTGGTCATGTCGCGGTAGTTGTCGAGCTGAGTCAGGTCGATGGGTTCGCGGTAGTTGTACTTTTTGAGAAAGCTGGGGAGGTTACATCCAGTGGGGATGGTATGGTCGATGCTGGGCTTGGGTTAGCTGGAAGTCTTTGAGTGTAGATCGGGGGCTTGGGTTGCACGTACCCGCACTTTGTGATCTGGTCGGTATGCGATACCGTGTCGCCTAGCGAAAGCGAGTAGGGTGTCGGCTTCCAGGTGTCCACATCCGTCTCCTCTATTACATAAAGAGCAGCAATGTGCCTTAGAAACCTTCCTATAGCCCAAAAATCAGTACTACACTTCTTTTCCGCAATGCGATACACCCACGCAATAAGTTTGGCTCAGCCTTCGTATTCGCCCACTCCAGCAACTGATCCAAGTGCACTGGCGCACCCGGATGCTTCTTGTCGGCTTCCATCCATTTCTTCCAGATACCGAGATCAAGAATAGTCTGGACACCAGCTACGAGCACGGGTGTCTCGAAAGAGAGTCTCCAGCCTTGCTCGAATGGCGTTTCGAGGCGGGTTAGTAAACGACGCGCTGCTTCTTTGGCTTCGAAGCGCTCGGCGTCTGTGGAGAACTGTGAGGGCTGGATCGCGTCCAAGGTGCTGATGATAGATGTCATGATGTGTATGTTAGGTGGTGTTTAGTTTCGCGTACGAGATGATAGTCTTCCGAAGGGACGGATAGCGAACAGTACTTAAGGAACGTCAACATGATTCATGCTTCATTGTTGTTTACTACACATTCGTGAATTCACGACTCTTCAGATCCACTTCCCAGAAACCCCAGTCATCCCACGGGATTTCGCCTACCGCGGACGGCAATAAGAGCTTGGCACATGTGGGGTTGCTCAGGGAGTTGATCCTTAGCGTACGTTAACACATGCCCATGACTCAATTCGGGACACCGTCGTGGCTGCTATTGCTGGGTTTGGCCTTATCTTGCAGGTCATAATCTCAACGGCTCAAGTGGGATGAGTTTGACTGTCGTGGGCATCAAGTCGCCGTCAGCTGTAACGAGGTGTTCTAGATGGAAGCGAAAGTTGCGAGCTATGTGTGTCGTCTCTATTAAAAATGTGTAATCGCTGTTAACATCAGGAGCTTCTGCAGAAGCCGTGCATGACGTCCTCGCCTCCGCGGAGGAAAGCTATATGCTGTAGAATAGCGCCAAACGGCATGCTGTCGCGATAGCCCAAGGGGCACATATCTCGCCCTGACATCGTTCAAACCATGCTCTTAGTTCCAGGACGACCATCTTGACTCCCTCCACGCGCTGAACATCTCCAATGAGAGGGCACTGGAGACAGCATAGGGTCCTTGAACAGCTCCTCCATGCTCTCCTTGCTGCTTGTCTCGATGTCTGTCATCTTCGTCTCGATATCCGTCATCTTGTAGATCTCGAAGCCAGTCTTCTTCTTCTTCATCTTTTCCAATGTACCCGTGTTCGATCGCGATCGGTTGGACTCTTTCGAAACGTAGCCATCGGAAGAGTGCCGTGTCTTCCACGTCTCTGCTCTGAACAGGCTGTTGATGACGGGTGCGTTGACTGCAAAAATGGACACTATCTGTTCAAAGTTGTTAGATATCATCGCAATGCGGCATGTCAAAGGTAGTGAGACTTACAGCTTCGCGTTGTGCCCATACTGAGGACAGAGCGACCTCAACCGAAGAGCCGATAGATAGGATACAGCGAGCGATCGCCATCCCCATAACGAAGAGACCGAGAGAGAGGAGAAAGATGACGCGAATTTTGCTGTGATGCCGGTTAGCTTTGGCTTCTGTCCAGGTCGCGCGTGGACTTACCGCCAGAGGCTGATCTTCGCATCTTTCAACATCCACAAAGGTACGACCAGCAGCAAAGCATCTACACTTTCAATGCGTCAGCTTGCAACCACTGGATTCCATATTGATACTCACAAGACGTTTCCGACAGCGATCACGATGTTGATGACGATGCCAGCTGAACACTCCTTGCCTGGGTCAGGAAGAATCTGCCAGTTTCTCCTCAAGGGCAAACAGTGTGTTGTCTGCGTGATGATAGCGGCGATACACGCAGCGACCGAGATACCCGCCACGGCCTGTACATAATAGTAGAGCCTGGTGCTTCTCCTGCGCCGACGAATGAGTATCAGTTGTTTGGAAGCAGATATGAACTTACGTCAAACGGAGGAACAGGATAATGAGAGATCCTTTCAAACTCCAGACTAGAAAGATCAAGAAGTAGAAAGAGGCGAACATGCCCTTTGCGCCCTCCCGCATCGACTTTCGCATTGCAGGTGGAAGCGCTTCACGCTGCTCTTGAGACATGGCTATAGGCGCACCCATTACATCTGGAGTGGCGTTAGTCGAGTGATTCAATACCGAAGGACTTGCTGTAGTCAACTTACTGAGATACTCCACCATAACATAGATCAAAGTGAAAAAGATCCACGAGGTGAATGCGAAGGCGTCGTCCCAGTAGAAGCCTCTCCATCCCAATGTCTTCCATCTGGTGAAGAACCTCGCAGCGATGATGGCACTCCCAATCGCGTACTCGGTGCGACATTCGATGAGCGTCGCATTCGGGTCAGACATCTTAGTGGGCCGTTGCAAAAGAAAGTGGGCGAACTGGTGCGCTAGAAAACCTCCACTCGGTAGGTTGTGTTATATGAAGTGTGCATTCTTTGAAAAGATCATGGTTTAGGAGTAAGCACAGCATCTCTGCACAGTGCTTCATTCTCTCAATGTGGATAGGAAAGAGTCGATGAAAACTGGGGGAAGGATTTCTTAAGACAGGGATCGGGTTCTGAGAAGAGGCAAGACTCATGATGAGATGACATTCCTTTACCGAGCCTGAATATGGTTCCTTGCATGTCGATGCGACCCTTTACTTGTAGAGGCGGCCGTCAGTAAGGCCTCAATTGAGCCTATCATAGGTTTCTCGCCCTTGCTGCCTGACTCGCTTGGGCACGCATAAGACGGCGAATAGTCATGAGCCATGGATGATAGCTCGCTCGGGCGGGAGATTACTGACTCGAGTGGCGTGAGTTATAGGCGGGAAAGGCGGGAATAGGTGCGGCTCCCGTTGAGGCGCATGCCATCTTGAAGTCGCTGCGCGAACGCGGACGAACCCTTCCACTGGTTCCTCGCTTGCGACTTTCAACGCTCATCCTGCTTGCTTCAGGGCTAGTCTCGCATTGAGGAGCGGCCCCTCCCAGTATGTGCCGAAAGGCGGTGTCCTGAACCACGTTCTCTGTGCATGATTGCCCATGTTCGCTTGCACATGCCGATGTGCGATGGAGTCGCGATGCATTCCGTGTTGGCAGTACCTAACAAACGCCTGAGTATTCCACAACCTTGCCGAAGGAACAGGTATTGTTAGAGCGATTCATGCCAGGTCGCCACGACAATAATCGCTCACTCTTGCTGGCGCGGATATGCTGATGGAGAGTCGTGGGAGTGCAGGTGGTGTCCATAGCCCCGTGCAGCGCATTTTGCCAACCAATGGCAACTCAAATAGGATAAGGCATGTTTCGGCATCGCATCTTGGCCCCATATCCCACGTCGGCAATGGTGCCGCGCCGAACGCTGGAGGAGCCATTCCGGAGAAATGACCTTGGAAGTCGCACTGCTGGATTTGATGATGTGTAATCAGCTGCAGGAACTTGAGAGCTGCAGCGGCTGCGCAATGAGGGTGAACGTGGGCCGCAAGAGATGGCTCCCTCTTTACCTGCTTGTATTAGAACCGAGTGTTGGGGTCAATGCCCCCTCTTCTTTACCCCACAAGCTTCCAGTTTTTACAGGTGAATCACAGTCGATGGGTGTTGATAGCTCTGGCTCTCAAGCGGTACGTCAGTAGAGGTTTACGCCTGCCTGCGCGTCCGGAGAACGCGCGAAGACGGATGCGGCTTAGCGCGACGCGTGAACCCGAACATCGGAGATCTAGACGCGTTCTCAACGACACAAGTGAATAAGGTTCACATCGCGATCTGACCCATCTCACGTGCGATATCAGTCATTATGACCATGCTTAGAAAACAAAGGAAGTTATCGTGTGTTGCAGACGATGGCATTCTCAGACCAACAACCAGCCTAAAGGCGACATGCGCGCCCCAGCAAATGAATTTCTCAACTCTTACTAAGTCAATCCGCATACACTTCGTCGACGTAATAAAAAATGATATATCGAGCTTGCGAGTAGATACCATATCACCTCAGCGCTCCCTTTCGATGTCCTCGTCCACTGGCGCCTTCCTCTTCTTCTTCCCCTTCACTTGATCCTCAGGCGGAAGGAGCTTGACCTCGAGAAGACAGCATCCCCTACCAGCTTCTTCGCTACACTTCTCGCACTTCCTAGTGTACCACATAGGCTCTCGGAGCTCGTTACCACTCGATATTACTCTAATCCTGCCCTCCTCGCTAGCTATTGTCTCGTTGGCGTGACTGCAGCTCTCGTTCGGACACCGCCAGACGTATATTTTGACGAGCGGAGCTATATGAGATTTGGCCTTGGTGGTTTGAGGCGTGTAATGAGACATAGCGAGAGCGCTTGCAGCTTTCTGTATCAAGGCTGTGTGATAGTATATTCGTTCGGGGGGTAGAGATAGTGTGGCTTTGGAAATGCGATTTGGAAATGGGGCGATGATACAACCACGTAAAGAAAAAGCTGGAATGCAAGTTGTGTGGGTGTTGGAATGCCCACAAAGAGTGCGCACGAGCCATTGTCATGCACACAAAGACAATACGGTGAATGAAAGACAATCGACAGAACACCTTCCAGAACTCCAGACCGATCCAAGAGCCGCAGTCAAGGCTGAGAAGATCTCATATTTTGAATAAATAGATAGCGATCTAGGTAGATCTTACAACTATCGTTGAGTGCCGGAGCCATGACGAAGGACTGCGATAAAGCGCGGAACGATCGACACCAATGCTTTGCCATCCTCCTAGAACCCATCTCTTGCCCATTCCATGGCAAGAGCAAGACGTTTCTCGAAGAAGTGAGCACCTACGACCCCTGGAGCATCCCAATGAGTGGGTTCATCTTCAGCCTCACACCAGCCCATCTTCATGCGAATGTCTTCCGCGTCCATGATCTCACCGAAAGGGACAATACGGAATCTTCGTGCCGGGAGTACGTTCTCATACGCATTGAAACCACAGCAGCGCCTCCATTCGCCACACCAAGACTGCAAGAATGTCCCCATTCTGACAGACTCGGGTTTCATTCCCAGCTCTTTGAGAATATTCTCTACGGCGACGGCATTGCCACGAAGACCTCGTACTACTACGAGGCCGTACATGATAAGATCGCTCAGCGAGTTCTGTCCAAGATCGAGGTGCCATCTCACGGTCATGTGAGTGTAGTTCTCGCAGGTGAGAGCGACGAGGTTTAGATCATGGACGTGGTGACGTAGATTTGAGAGGCTGCCGTAGTCCCCAAAATGGTCTTGAGCCAACAGAACGATGCAACGGATTCGCTGTCTCCAACTTTCGCTGCACATGTCCAGGAAGCCTAGGAGCTGTACAGGGGGTGTTTTTGTCGTAAATTTGCCACGCCGTTCCGGGTGGTTCAGAAAGACAAGGTCGTTCAGCTGCCATTCGACTTTGAGTGTCTCCGAGCGAAGCTGCCAGCAGGTGTACTGAAGCTGATTGGCTTCCCGTGGTTGACGCCAATCGGTACAGAAGTATGCCTTGTAGTCATCTTCGCGGTGGAAAATGAGGCCGTCTGACTCGTGAAGGGCGTATGTGTAGATCCGATCGCGCAGTTCGCGGGGCAGGCGAAGAAGAGAGCTGGCATTGCTACACGCCATGGTGATAGGTATTGTAAGAATATTGGAAGTTATATCGCTTTTCAGTCCACCTCGTCCGTCCTACTAGAAAGGAAGCGCGGTTAACACAAACGAGGCGTAAAGCTGTCTAGTGCGGACGAGCTTTTAGATCGCATTGGTTGCAGCCTTAAACGCGCTCTCTGCAATGTGCTGGGTACAGCCCGCAGTAATTGAGATGAAACAAGAGCAAAAATTATTGTCGTACACAGATGGGTGGCACCAAAAAGAAAGCGAGTAGTGCATCGGCCGGGAATCTATCGTGTTGTTAGAACAATGGATCGAATGAAGTAGACGATCTAAACTTACCGAACCCGGGGCTAGCCGAAACTGTCCAAGATAGATGGCAACGGCTAATTTTACCACTAAACCACCGATGCTGAAGATCAGAGTGAAGGATTGGTTCACGTGATTTGATGGAAGTTCGGCTCACAAAACATCACATATCCTCGAACGTACCACCATGCTGTCTGCATAGACAACGACGGCATGGGATGAGTCTCTTCGTGGAGTAGAACGAGGGGTTGGTCAAATTTGCTCGCTTAAAAGCATGCTGCATGCAACTTAACTTTGACAAGGTTAGTGGCATCTTAACCTCCACTGTCTGCTCATATATGGAGGCCGACGACAGTGTATAGCAGCATTCACAGAGATGACGGTGAACAACCCTTCTCTTTGTTTCTGCGGTATCTTCCAGGAATTCCGCTAACCTTAGTATACAATATGTGACCCCTCAGGCGTTCAGGTAGGTGCGCTTTATTTGGAGCTGTTCGAGTGCCCAATGATGGTGCAAGGTATACGACAAGGCGTGTCAGCTGCTGGCGTCCAAGGATGCGTGTATGCCATGGGCATATCCTGGGACGGGACGGCAGCCACTGTGCACGCCGTCCGATCCCGACGATCGGGGTCGCATGCGATGACGTCTGCGCGCGCATCTGAGGGACGAAAAGTTGCTAACCGGTATCTAAAGATCCTTACTGTATACTAACCCTGTAACACTTTCCTCGTGAGTTAGACTAGTCGTCTATTTGAATCTCAAGCGAAAGCATTGAAACGTGCACTGCTATCTGGTGAGTGAATTAATGCCAAGTACCTTGGCGCCATCTCGAATTCGGACGCCGCGGAACCCGCTCTCTGCCTCCAGACACATTCCGCACTTCCGCTCTGCACCGCCATCCATGGAACAGCAAAACGTCTTTACACGTAAGCGTTGCTGACTGTCGTCATCGGTATTCGGTCTTTTGCGCGCGAGCGGTGTCGTGCTTCGACAAATTCATGACGCATCGCTCGGTACTTGAGCGCACGCTGTAATCGGCCCTGATCGCGACCGGTACAACCTTTCGCCCGCATGTTCGTACAAGCAATGTACGGTACGTACGGTACTATGTACGACATGTACGAAAGTAAGGTTGTCGCGTCGAAACGCGTAGGATTTGTGATCAGGCAAAGCGGCAATCTGTTGAGTGTGGATACTGATTTCGCACAACAAGCCGGTCACTCGAAGGTACGAACAGCGAGCATTAAGAGCACATCGACAATTTAGTGTGGCCCTCCACATGCCGATGGCTACAAATCTGTCTTTACGATTAGTTGAAACCTCGCGGAGAGCATGTCCGACACATTGAGGCCCTGGTGGAACCGTTTTCACGGGTTTGGGTCGCTCTTCGGTGCTTCAGGCGTTCGGCCGAGCCCGAATCGATCCTCAAACCATCCGCTAAGAAACGCTATCAGGACCAATTTCAGCTCCGCCCCGCTACAACAGCGCCCAGTACAGGAAGCAGGGACTTTGTCTCTAGTTGACCCTGAATCTAGCATCAGGGCAGTCTAGACTGCCGAATCTGCACTTGCTGCCTGGATAGCCTCTTGAACCAATCAAGATGACCGAATTTTGGCCGTATGCAGTCGTTCCGCAGCAGTCGGTGCCCGTGGCTTCCTGCCTCGTGTGAGCCCCTGCTTCGTCCGTTGAAGGAAGTAATGCACGCAATTGCGCCTGCGACGTCAGTAAGCTCGGAGTCGCTAATGTCGACGCCCGACTCTCCCTAGACTTTTCTAATCGATCAGGACCCACAGCAGTCCCCATAGGCTCATGTATATCACTACAACCCCAATATTCTTTTGAGTAGTACCTGCTTGAAGCTTTCACCTCTAATTCCGGGATCCGATCTTTAGTCGCTATCATCATCACATCTCAGAAAGACGAGAATCCTGGACGGACTGTTCGATCAACGCCAAAATGGAGGGCCGTAGGAGGAGCAGCGGTATGAACATACCTTCCGGCGCTGGTGAAGACATCATGCGAACACTATCCCGCACATTTTCCGGCAAATCAAGACAAGACGAGAACATCCAACGAGAAGACGACAGTGCAGACAGCGATTCCGCCAAGACCAAGGTGGATGAATGGAGGCTGGCAAGCGATGTGAAGGATCTTCAGCAAAACGATCCAACCGATGGACGAAGACTTGGTGTTACATGGAGCGGGCTCACTGTCAAAGTGGTGCCTTCAGACGCACGTTTGCAGGAGAATGTGCTCAGCCAGTTCAACATTCCACAGCAGATCAAGGAGTCACGACAAAAACCAGAACTGAAGACCATTCTCGACAACAGCTTCGGCAGCGTACAGCCGGGCGAGATGCTGCTGGTGCTGGGAAGGCCTGGATCTGGATGCACCACCTTACTGAAGATGCTCGCCAACAAGCGCAAGGGGTACGCACAAGTCGAAGGCGATGTGCACTTTGGCTCGATGGACGCCAAGGAAGCCAAAAAATATCGCGGCAACATCGTCATCAACACCGAAGAGGAGCTTTTCTTCCCTACGCTCACAGTAGGCAAGACCATGGACTTCGCTACAAGACTGAACATCCCACGTACTCTTCCGAGGGATTCCGCCACTCCCGAGGAGTATCGCCAGAAGTTCAAGTCATTCTTAATGGATTCTATGGGAATATCTCACACCGAGGACACCAAGGTTGGCGACGCCTTTGTTCGCGGTGTATCTGGCGGAGAGCGCAAACGAGTCTCTATTATCGAGACTTTGGCCAATCGCGCCAGCGTAGCCTGCTGGGTAAGTTCACCAACCATCCATGAAGCTGAGGACAACAAGCTCTTTCGCATCCGCAATGATGGACGCTGACATGACACAGGATAATTCCACGCGTGGTCTCGACGCAAGCACTGCTCTAGAGTACACTCGTGCTCTCAGATGCTTGACAGACGCGATGGGCATTGCTACAATCGTCACATTATACCAGGCAGGCAACGGTATCTACGACCTTTTCGACAAAGTCCTCGTGCTCGACGAGGGCAAGCAAGTTTTCTACGGCACTCGCGAACAAGCTCGACCCTTCATGGAAGAGCAGGGCTTCGTATGCAGCGAGGGTGCGAACGTTGCCGACTTCCTCACTGGTGTGACAGTACCATCTGAGCGACAGATCAAATCCGGATTTGAAGGCTTCCCACGCAACAACATTGAGCTAGAGCAGGCCTACCAACGGTCTTCCATCAAGGCTGCCATGGAACAAGAACTGTCATATCCCACAAGTGACGCCGCGAAGTCGAACACCCAGTCCTTTGTCGAAGCTATGGCGATAGACAAGTCGAAGCATCTTCCAGCATCATCTCCCATGACAGTCTCGTTCTATAACCAGGTGAAGGCCTGTGTGGCTCGGCAATACCAGATCCTCTGGGGAGACAAAGCGACTTTCATCATCAAGCAAGGTTCTACACTCTTCCAGGCACTCGTAAGTCTCACCCTTCCTCTCCGAGCTACTATGCAGTGTCACAAGATGTGTTCGAATTGATAACTGACTCCGCTTTTAGATCGCCGGTTCGCTCTTCTACAACGCCCCCGCGACCTCTTCTGGTCTGTTCGTCAAGGGAGGAGCTCTCTTCTTGGCTCTACTCTTCAACGCATTGCTGGCCATGTCGGAGGTTACGGACAGCTTCTTCGGTCGCCCTATCCTCGCCAAACACAAGAACTTCGCTTTCTACAACCCGGCAGCTTTCTGTATCGCCCAGATCGCAGCCGATGTCCCAATTCTACTGTTCCAAGTCACTATGTTTATGGTAGTGCTGTATTGGATGGTGGCTTTGAAGGCTACAGCTGCTGCTTTCTTTACTGCATGGTAGGCGATGAAGGCCTGTCTTATACATCAGTCGTACTAACACGCTTTGACAGGTTCGTCGTATACGTCGTCACTTTCGTCATGACTGCCTTCTTCCGCATGGTGGGCGCCGCCTTCCCCAACTTCGACGCCGCTTCCAAGGTTTCGGGTTTCTCCATCACAGCTCTCATTCTCTACATTGGCTACCAGATCCCGAAGCCCGCGATGCATCCATGGTTCGTTTGGATCTACTGGATTGATCCTTTGAGCTATGGCTTCGAATCTCTGATGGCGAACGAGTTCTCCGGTCAAGACATTCCTTGTGTCAACAACAACCTCATCCCGAACTTCCTCCCTCAATATCAGAACGGCGTCAACCAAGCTTGCGCAGGTGTTGGCGGAGCTAAGCCTGGGGCTACCTCGGTCAGTGGTGACGATTACCTGGAGAGTCTTTCTTACGCCAAGGGCCACATCTGGCGCAACGTCGGTATTCTGTTCGCCTGGTGGTTCCTCTTCGTGGGCCTGACCATCTTCTTCACACTCCGATGGGACGACTCGGCCAGCTCTGGAGGCGCTCTCCTAATCCCCCGTGAGAACAAGAAGAAGGTCCCACGCTCTATCACACCCGGCGATGAAGAAGCCCAGGCAAATGAGAAGAGCCCCAGAACCGACGGCGCTAACGAGAAGGCTACCGAAACTCAGGATCTGAGTGCCAACCTCATGCGCAACACCTCTGTCTTCACCTGGCGCAACCTATCTTACGTTGTCAAGACCCCATCTGGTGACCGCACGCTTCTGGACAATGTTCACGGCTACGTCAAACCTGGTATGCTGGGAGCTTTGATGGGCTCATCTGGTGCTGGCAAGACGACCCTCTTGGATGTACTGGCTCAGCGAAAGACTGATGGAACTATTCATGGAGAGATCCTTGTCGACGGCCGACCACTTCCTGTTTCATTCCAACGTTCCGCGGGCTACTGCGAGCAACTCGATGTCCACGAGCCTTTCGCGACCGTCCGGGAAGCACTCGAGTTTTCCGCCCTCCTTCGTCAAAGCCGCGATACACCCCGCGAGGAGAAGCTGGCTTACGTCGACACTATCATCGATCTGCTCGAGCTCCACGACCTGGAACATACCTTGATTGGTCGTGTTGGAGCTGGTTTATCGGTTGAGCAGCGCAAGCGCGTCACTATTGGTGTCGAGCTTGTTTCTAAGCCTTCGATTTTGATCTTCCTGGATGAGCCTACCTGTAAGTACCTGCTACCATTTCTCAAGTTCCTCACTAACACCGTCTAGCTGGTTTGGATGGCCAAGCCGCTTTCAACACCGTCCGATTCCTTCGCAAGCTTGCCGACGTTGGCCAGGCCGTCTTGGTTACCATTCATCAACCGTCCGCTCTGCTCTTCGCCCAATTCGACACTCTTCTGCTTCTCGCAAAGGGCGGCAAGACCGTGTACTTCGGTGACATCGGGGACAACGCTTCTACCATCAAGGAATACTTTGAGCGATACGATGCTCCATGCCCTCCGGGTGCCAACCCAGCAGAACACATGATCGACGTAGTTACAGGTACACAGGGCAAAGATTGGCACCAAGTCTGGCTAGACTCGCCAGAAGCTGCACGCATGCACCAAGACCTCGATCATATCATCACCGATGCTGCTGGCAAAGAGCCCGGTACCACGGATGACGGTCATGAGTTTGCGACGAGTCTCTGGACACAAACCAAGATTGTCACCAACAGGGCCAACGTCAGCATGTACCGCAACGTCGACTACGTTAACAACAAGTTCGCCCTTCACATCGGTACCGCACTCTTGATTGGTTTCAGTTTCTGGAAGATTGGCAACACCGTCGCCGACCAACAGCTCATCCTCTTCTCTCTGTTCAACTACATCTTCGTCGCACCAGGTGTCATTGCGCAACTGCAGCCCCTCTTCATCGACCGTCGCGACATCTACGAAACACGTGAGAAGAAGTCGAAGATGTACTCTTGGATCGCCTTCGTCACCGGCCTCGTCGTCTCCGAGATTCCGTACCTCATCATCTGCGCCATTCTCTACTACGTCTGCTTCTACTACACTGCTGGTCTTCCGTCGGACTCCAACAAGGCAGGCGCCGTGTTCTTCGTCATGCTCATTTATCAGTTCATCTACACGGGTATCGGTCAGTTCGTTGCCGCGTACGCTCCGAACGCTGTATTTGCCTCGCTAGTCAACCCCCTCATCATTGGAGTCCTCGTCTCTTTCTGCGGTGTCCTTGTGCCCTATGCGCAGATCCAGGAATTTTGGCGCTACTGGATTTACTGGATGAACCCCTTCAACTACCTCATGGGGTCGTTGCTCGTCTTCACAGACTTTGACTGGGAGATCAAGTGCTCCGAGTCCGAGTTTGCAATGTTCGATCCCCCAGCTGGCCAGACTTGCAGCGATTATCTGCAAGCATGGATGGCTGGACCAGGCAGTCGCACAAACCTCGTGAACCCCGATGCTACTTCCGACTGCAGAGTGTGCCAGTACACTAGGGGAAGTGACTACCTGTACACGGTCAACTTGAACGACTACTACTACGGATGGAGGGATGCGGCGATCTGCGTCATCTTTGCTATTTCGAGTTACGCGTTGGTCTATGTTCTCATGAAGCTGAGGACCAAGGCGAGTAAGAAGGCGGAGTGAGTGGGCGCCTTTGTGTTCTTGCCGCTCGTTACTCAGGATAAATTGCCTATTTCTCGCTAATGCATCGGCGTTCTTGGTCAACGTTTGGAGTCTGGGCTTTGTATTCTTCTTCTGTTCATCTCTAAAAGTTCTATCTTTAGACTACTTTATACCTTACTTAGATATGGCATCTGATCCTAGAGCAGGGTCAAGCTTGCTATGTGTAATATATTGTAATTTCTTGCGAAAGCGTGTTTCCTAAACCATGCGGCGACCTTGAGCGGCTTCATAACTGCGAGTGTGCATTTGTGAAAGACTCAACCTAATACTTGAGGATCGATCTTGCTACCCAATGGCAACTAAAGCTTTCAGAAGTGAAGGCAGGCCTACAAGCCCGTACAAAGAAAATTTCTAGTGGACTGTCGTTCTTAGTGACTTTATACACGTGCACCGCGACAGCGCTAGTGAGTGAGAGAGTGAGACGCGGCTTCTCGCACTCCACAGCTCGACCCACCGACAACCAACGCGACTTTCCCCAAACGCGTTTTCATAACGCGCCACGATACTCAATTGCCATCGCGCATTCCCTCAGAACCCATCGCGACCCTGCAATGCCCCCGAAAGCACGTACTCCTCGCGGCAAGGCCGCCGCCGCGGTTGAAGAAGCGCCTGTCGCATTGCCAATGAAGCGAGGTCGCGCCGCCAAAGCCGATGTCGTCGCCGAGCCCCCGAAGAAGCGCGGTCGCCCTGCGAAAGCACAAGCTGAAGAGCCCGTCGAAGCCGCGCCGGAGCCTAAGAAACGCGGTCGCCAGGCCAAGGTTGCGCCGGAACCCACTGTCGAAGAAGAAGCCGCAGCAGTAGTAGCAGTCAAGAAGGGCAGAGGAAGGCCCAAGAAGGACGCCGTCACTGTACAAGAAGAAGACGCGCCGGTCAAGAGCCGTGGACGCCCCAAGAAAGAGGCTGTTGCAGAGCAAGCTCCAGCTACACCCAAGCGTGGCCGTCCAGCGCGCGCTGCAGTCGACCTTCACCGCGTCGCTGGCTCCCCTCGCATCGGCAAGAGGTCGTCTCCTCGCAACACCAGCAAGGTCAAGCCTGAGCCCGTTGCTCGCCGCCTCGATCCACGTATGCGATCCAAATTGCGCACCCGACTGCCAGCCAAGAAGAGCGAGCCAGCTCCAAAGCCAGCTCCAAAGCCAACCTCCAGACGCGGACGGCCACCCAAGACTGCTGCCGCTGTTGCCCCTCCTCCGAAACAAGTGACGAAGCCCACGAAGCCTCTCGCCCCTCGCAAGATGCGCGGCCATACCGTGCGCCAGATTCCCGACCGATACGTCGCTCAGATCGACCAATACCTCAACGACCTCATCGAAGCTGACGAGTCCCCTATCGCAGAGCAGCAAGAAGACGGCGTAGTCGTTGAAGTTGAAGATGCCCAGGATGCGCTCGTATCCTCAGAGCAGGATCGCGATCAATACCAAGAGGACAGTGACGGCGGTATCGACATGAACGGTCAACAAGACCTCGTTGAAGACGAGGAAGACATGCAGGCTGTTGCTGCGCTGCAGCAGCAGGAGAGAGACGAGTACGCCGAAGACTCACCCGAGGAGGCAAACGACGAGTTCCCCGAAGAGCTCCCCGAGAACGACGAGCCTCAGTACCCAGAGGAGGGCGAGAACGACGAGAACATCGAGCCGGTACACGAGGACGTTGAGATGAGCATGCACGACGTCGAGATGGAGGCAGACGCGGATGGCAACACCCTTCTCACTACCATCGACACCGACATTGTGGTCCGTGACGACAGCCCTCCCCTCGATGTCGAGGACGATGTTGAAGAGGAGGATGGTCTTCTCAACCCGACTCCCCCCAGGCCTTCCGCGCCTGCTGCTATCTTCAGCTAGACGACTTGTGTCTGGCTGGAGAGTACATATCTGCTTTCGTTCTGGTTATGCGTTGCTGAGCAAGCGAAGTAGCATCTTCATTCTAGTATCACGTAGCCCCTGTACAAAGCTTTTCATTACTTGCAGGGTATCAGGCCGATAGGGCAGGCCACGGGTTCAGGGTCAGCCTGCTCATACTGGCCACATGGTTCGCGTTTGCGTCGCGAGACGTCTATAGCGGCCTTCTGCTACACATGAATACACACTACCAACAATTCTTCTTGTATGTAACGGTGGTTGCTAATGACTTGAACAGATTGCGCATCACACAGTGACAGATAAGTACACCATGGCTGGCGAAAACGTCTTTTTCACGACTTCGAAACAACATGAGATAACTTGGAAATCTTTACAATTACACCTAGGCTATAGTACTATCCTACCACCCATACCGGCTTTTTAACTTTTGACACCGTACTACTCCTCAACAACTCAATTTCGTCTCCGCCGTGCCCGGCCTACTCGGCCTGCTCGTCTCAAATACGCCCCTCCGTCTCCTCACCTCCTCACCCATCATGCGCCAGTCCGTCCAGCAATGAAACCCCAATCGATCGACATCGTAACTAATGCGCGAAGATAGAATTCCCTTCGCCATGCTCATGCCCATGGCTGTGTCCGTGGCTGTGACCACCACCCGAGGCGCTGTGGTTGTGAACAGTGGTACCGCTCGAAACTACCCTGGAGATCTTGGAGCCGCCACGGGCTACGCCACCACTGCTGGCATGGTAGACGCTGCTGGCTGACTCTTCGAAACGCTCCATCTCGCGGCACTTCTCCTCGTACTTGGCCATGTACTCGTCGCGCTCGCGGTCGGCGGCGTGACGCGCGGAGATGGCGCGTTCCTTCTGTTCGCGGGCCTCGTTGAGTAGAGTGCGGAGTGAGGTTATCTCGAACTCGAACTCAGCGGAGGAGTCGTCGTAGGTGGAGATGGTCTCGGTGATCTCCTCGTACTTGTGCTTCCAGGCGTTGAGGTCGGAGTGCGCGCGGTCGCGAGCGTACTTCAGGTTGGTGATCTCGGTTTGGAAGATTACGAGCTTCTCCTGGAGGCTGCTGATCTCGCCGGTGAGATGACCGTGCTTGCCGCGTGAGTCTTCGCCCTCACGGTAAAGCACCTTGTTGCGCTCGGTCAGAGTGTGGATCTCTGACTTGATCTCGGTGATCGTCAGCTCTGCGCGGCGGAGGGAGTCTTCCAAGATGTTGATGCGGCGGTGGCCATCTTCCACCTTGCGGTGCTCGTCGTGGAGGTCTTGCTTGACTTGGTCGCGCTCAATGACAACGAGACGGTGGTCCTCGCGAGAACGGTCAATGGCATCTCGGAGCTCTGTGCGCTCGAGCTCAACGTCCCTCAACTTCTCCTTGACGGAAACAACCTCGCGCTTGATGTGCTCGTATTTGAGGGAGAACTCGTTAGCACGGGCGTCGGACTCCTCCCAGCCTTGAACCTTGGCCTTGACCTCACGGCGGAGGTTGTCAATGGTCAGAGCATGGTCATCACGCTCTGTCTCAATGATGCGGACAGTCTCCTTGAGCTTGTGAAGCTCACGCTGCACACGGTCGTGTCGCTCAGTGAGCTCAGTGTACTCGCGAGTAGTCTCGTCAACGCGAGATTTCGCGCGCTTCAACTCTTCGTGCAGACGATCCTTCTCGTGGAGGTGTTCGTCCCGCTCAAGCTCGAACATCTTGATACGGTCGGTAAGAGTAAGGACCTCCTTGCGAGTAGACTCAAACTTGGAAGTAGTCTCGTTGTACTTGCTCTTGAGCTCAGTGTGCTCACGAAGAAGTGTCCTGAGCTCATTGTGGTGCTTGTCTGAGTCGAATCGAGCGGAATCGCGTTCGCCTTCACAGATCTTCAGCCTGGAGTACGCAGCCTCTAGCTCCGCCCTGGTCCTCTCATGGTCACCATGAGTGAGCGTGATGGAGCTTTGAAGTTCGTGTAGCTCATGTCGGGTGTTCTCCAGGTCGCGGTCGCGATCGGCAAGCTTCTTCTTGTGGTCGGTCACTTGAGTAAGGGCAGCGTTAAGCTCAAGAACGAGCTTCTCCACCTGCCTCTTCCTCTCGCCGTGTTCATGACCATAATGTGAGTGTTCAGCTTCTTTGCGCTGGATCTCTTCCGTCACCTCCTCGACGGTAATGAGAAGCTCATCCCTCTCACGGGAGAGACTGTCTCGCTCAGCCATGATACGAGACCATGACTCTTTGAGCGAAGAAGCCTCTCGGGAGGCGGTAGACATGAGGTCCATCAAGGCGAAGAATTTGCCCTCAGCTTGTGATGTGAGCTCTGTAGACATCTTGCTTCGATGCGACTGGAGGAAGCTGCTTGCTCGACGAGAGGATGAGCTGGTCTGACGAGTCGTTCGGCGTGTCAGTGATGAGCTGTGGCCGCCACCATTTGCTTGACTGGCGAATGAGAAAGATCGGTTGCCTGTGGGGGAGGAAGGCTCAGAAAAGACATCGCGAAGTCCACTGGCCTTGAGCTTCATGATAGTGAGCCTCTCTGGCGAGATGTCGGCGGTGGTATCGAATGTGTCTGTCATTGTGATGATGTGAGGTATTGAGAGAGATGTGAAGATGTTTGAGATGTATATGTTATGAGGGTGAGCGGAAAGTGGTACTTATGCTGTCAGTGCCGTCAACCAGCATCCTGCCCCACGTACCATGGTAGCGTATCACAAGCGGCACATCAATACTGCCATCGGTATAGTCAGCTCCTCGCATTAACGAGCTGGTCGTGGCTTGCAGCTTGGAGGTATATTCCCACGTATGACGCAACCTTCTCAGAGCATTTGGCAAACTGGAGGAGCTATTCCAGCTGCCGTTCGATACGCTGCACTGTTACTGGAAAGGCACATGCAGCAACTTGGAACCATGCATGAGATAAGTGGGACCTCTTCATCAAGTGTCGGCGACTCAAGAGGTGGAGGTGACCATCGTAGCATTCAGCTTGAATGAGCACCGCCTACGAGATCAGACCCGGCATTGCCATATGCAATGACGATCCTTCGTAGCGCACGTCGATGAGAGGGATTTTGGCCTTGCCGCTCTCGCTTGTCGGGGCATTGGACTGCATGATGGATCGGCTTACGACTGGATGATGTGATGCCAGGCGCGGGTAGATCACCAGGGCTGGGTATCTCGATGCTGCAGATCGCAGATCATATATGGGGGCGGGCCGCGCTATAGCATCCTCGCCGAGTCGACAGCGCCATCGCTTGGCCTCGCTTGCTTCTTTCGGCCACTACATGACGCCAAAGCTTTCGATAGTCCTAAACGGGATTCCGTCTTCCAACGCGAGGGAAGAGCCGCGGGCCAATGGCATTGCCTGGCATGCTGGACCGGACCGCCATCAGGCAATCGGAAACGTCGGCCATGACCGAGCAATGGGATGACGACGGCCATTGGAGGGGAAGCTACACCGGTGCACGCCTGGCCATTACCAGTGTAGTGTATCTGTGAGCGTTGATCGAAGAGCCGGTGGTTGTAAGACGTAGCTCCAGATCGTGCGGCGGCTCAAGGTATGGTTGACGCTAACACATGACCCCGCCTTGTCGATGAAGAAGCAACGAAGGAGCGGAGGAGTTCGCATCGCCAAACCTCCGTTGAGCTCGAACAGAGAATTAACAAATACTATTGATTCCAGAGCCGTTGGTGGAATATGTCCAAGTACCAGCACGAGCTTCAGCCGTGCTTCATGCATTTTCCTAATGCGGGTCTCGGTTCTGCACATCGTACCCGCACTTGCAGCGACGTCACAGCTAGACGAGAATTCGGGAAAGAGCGATCAAAACCCGACTGAATGCATCGATGGAGGTGTCCGGTAGTGTGTACCCATGATGCATGTCCTTTCCCACACGTCTTGCGTTTTGGCTAGCGCGACACGGCCTACTAAATCTCAAGTAGTGCGCGGGCATTTCTTCAGTGCCAACACCGGCTGTCTTCCACCGACATCACAATGATAACAGGTTTGTATGAGACGCGACTTGGGTATATTAAAACATGTGTTTCTTAGGAACGAGACCTCTTTTCATCGAAAAATGTCTTTATGGGAAGAAGTGACTTGATTGAGCCCATCTGTCCAGTCGTGAAGGCAAATTGTCGATCAAAAGAGGAGAAACAGTACCAGCATGTCTCTCTTAGATGAGTAGCCGGGACCTTCACAAGTCCTCTCAACGAATGGTCTTGCTGTACTGCATACGGTCGCAATATCATGGATTGGAGAAGTTGATATATTCGGGAGTATGCTCACGGTGAGATTCACACGGGGATGTGGCAAAGAGTACCCTGCGTCGCCGCTACCCAGATGTGAAACGATGTCTGCTTTGAAGATCGAGTTTGTAAGAGCCGGGAAGGGCAAGCCCTGACGAACTGAAGACTGTCGTCTTTGTTCGAGCATCCGAATCCAGACGTTACCAGGCACCTTTTGCGCTTGTTATCGGTAAAAATCGATACCTGAAAGAAGTCTGAAAACGGTCCTCGTATCGCAGATATGATAAATGTGTCCAAGGTAAATCGCATGTTGTGCGTCAAGAACGACACTTCGTTCTTTACATCTCTCAGACCTTCCCGACACACACGCCGTCATGAAACTATCCCTCACCTCAACCTTCGCGCTTTCACTCCTCACCACATCCATCGATGCTTACGAATTCAAAACCGGATCAGGAGTTTGTGCCACGCGTTATGAAAAATGCACAGAACCATGGGTTTACCTTTGCGAATGTAACTCGGGCTGGATTGTAAGTCTTCCATAAATTATACGAGGTTGCGCACGCGCTTATTGTTATCAATACAGGTGCAGTGTAGTGGTGGCGGGACCCGCTTCGATCCAACCCCTGTGAAATGGATGCCTCTTCTTGACTGTCCAAAGCCGGACAAGAAGGGAGGGCTGCAATGTGTTTCTGGGATGTGCACTAAGTGGCGGCCTGATCTGCTATCGATTTAGACCTGTTCTGATGTTGTTGGTGGACAAATGCCGGTGGGGTGTGGGTGTATTTGCGAACTCAGACAGTAATTGGTTCGCTCTTACATAGTTGTAGCTTGATGAAACTCGACTTATTTTGTGTGTTCGCAGTCGTCCTATCGCCGTTGTTTCGTTGCCTTGCGTCTAGTAAACAACGAAACATCTGATACCATTGTGAAGGCCAAATCTATTGAAGACATACGGCACCAGATAGATGGGACTATAGAACAGATTACGCCGTTCATATAAATTAACGATGTTGTTACGGCAGGACGCTGACACATGTAAGTTGGCATGGTGCCCAGGTGCCCAGGTGTTGTTGGGCCAAGTCTGATCCCAACGATCATTTGGGCTGGGCTGATCACAGGTCAGCCCTCCTGGGGTACGCGAAGATGAATGATGGGCGTGCTACCACGAAGACTTTGAATCCAGACAACTTTGGAAGGCTCAGCCTGATCTAAATCGTGTTCGACACGCGTGACGAAGAAGCAGTATGGACATTGATCATCGCGTCGGTGGCGTTCGGCTTGAGTTCGGCCTTGAGATCTGTGGACGGCCCCGCAACTAGCGAGTCTTGGGCTGTTTCAGTTCCGCCCTTTTCCGCGAGCCGCAAAACCCGGCGCACCTCTCAAAGCTATCATGCTCATCAAGTCTTTGGAACCCAAGCTGCCCAACATTCGATAAAGGAACGCGTTCAGTTCGCTCCGATATACGATTCAGGACGGTGAGGCAGGTGTTAATCGTAGCACACGTTCAACTGCGGGAGCGTCCATTCCACGATACATGGGGGCTCGACCCGACTTGTTGCCATCTGTTTGCTCAACTGCACTTTTGCAATCACGCACGCCGAAGATATCAAAATCCGATCATGTCGCTGACGGAAGAGGTTCCACGCCTGTCACCCTATTCCGAGAACGAGTCCATTTGTTGCGAAAAGGAGTCCGATTGGGACAAAGAGAAAGCCAAACTGCAAGGCCGAGTCCGTCGTGTTAATCTAGACGGAGTGCTCATCTCTAGGTAAGTTGGAACGACCGGGTAGTATGTATGACCTCCGAACACTGTCGCTCACATCTTGATCAGTGACATCATGACGTCGTTAAAACTTCATACAGGATGGTTACAAAGTCTTCAGATCGCCAATAGTGCAGCCAATATATCAGACAATGATATCCTTGATTTGGTATCACGTAACAATGGGCTACGCGAGATTTTTCTAATAAACAAAAATCTAACTGACAATTCAGTCCATCATATCCTTGGATATTGTCCAGAGATCGTATCCATTTCAATCGGTAGTGACCGTGCTGGCGGAGATGGACGGATCAAAGGCCATTTTGCATCCTACATGAACAAGCAGGAGAATTTGCACAAATGGAAGAAATTGGACCATTTTACCTTTTCCAATCAGCCACTCGACAAGGCGCACATTAGAAGCATGCTCAAAAAGCGACGGAACATACGAATCGATCAGATGCAGACACCCAGCCCTGAAGTAGTAAAATCGCTCACGGATGCCGGTATCTCACCTCACAACAAGCAACTAGCAGAAATGTTTGCCGAGGAGGATGCTGACGTATTAAGAGCCATACCTGCTGCATCTTTCTGGAGAGAAGGCAAGATTGTAGGCCCAGACATGGTGGGCTTGGTGCGCTTGGAACAGGCTCGGTTGAATACTATCCGACGGTGCAAGGCTGAGCTTGAGGCAGAGGAGGCGGAGGAGGAGGCAGAAAAGATCCCTGAAGAACCAGAGAGTCGTAGAAAGCGGACTCTGGATCCGACCTCTCCATCATCACCACGACCAGCTCGAAAGGTTGCAAGACGCGAAGTTTCCGATCTCCGTCACGAAGAAGATGCAAAGCAGGCCGACATGACGAGTAGCACAAACGTCAATGAAGCGTCATCAAGTATGGAAAACACCTCTGGGAACGCCAACGCAGGCAGCAGTTCTGAAAGAAGCGCCTTGACTAAGAACGTCATCAAAGAAGAACCTTTGGACGAGGATGGCTTCGGGGTGAACTATGAGGCAGCCGAAACCCATGGAGGAGATGCCTTGGATGAGGAGGAGGATGCTATGATGAGGACTGTAATCAAGAGAGACGATAGTGTATGACCAAAGCCGATTTCAATGAAGAGATATATTCAGAGTGTTTCAGGTGGCTTTCACTTCAATATCGAGAGCGCGCAATCGTGCCGACAATTGAGACCAAATTGGGTGATGGCGCCCTGGAAGCGCTAGTATGACATCATCGTTTTGTGGCCTGGACTTATCCAGCAGGCTCTATCATCAACTCTGTACGACCTCGGGAGCGAGCAGACTTCTCTTATTCCACATTGAACGCTAATGACATTGTCTCTCTCTCGTGTTCCGAGAGCACGATGTGTGCAGACGCTTTTTGGTTTCAGTTGCGGCCAGGCATCCTCGAGGCCCATACTAGTTTACCGGTACCCCCCGCCCAACGGGTCCGGCTGTTTCGGGAAGGTTCGCTCCTGCAGGCCGAGGAACCTCAACATGTCCACAGTCACCAGTCGCTCAACACCAACCCCCTATGAAGAAACGGCGCGGTTTACATGTTAGTGAACTGCTATCGATACTAAGTTGACTCCAACCCCGCGCGCGACAAGCAACACAACCGGGCCCCACTGTCTGACCTGCCCCCACATCACACCTTCGAAGCCACGCACTTACCAACACCGAACAATGTCGTTAGAAGCAACTCGCAAATATTGGCTACTACTACCTGAGAACCAGCGCGTAGCATGTGATAGTGCAGATAAATGGCATTGGATAAAAGAGAGAGAGAAACTGCTGCGAGGCCGAGTGTATGATGTTTTTCTGACGTGCGACATTCTGATATCACGGTATGTTCAGACGACGAAGAAGTCCATTGCCTGAAAGCCATGACTCACAGCTTCATTAGCTCTATGAAGAATTCGCTAAAGCTTCATACCGGCTTTCTGAAACGCCTTTGGTTGAGCGACAGGGAAGGCAATCTCTCAGACGGCGACGTGCGCGCGATTGTTGCACGGAATCACCTCCTACTCGATATCAACTTATATGCACCAAATTTGACAGACAAGGCACTTATCGCCATTCTAAAACACTGTCGATCTGTCGTGTTTGTTGGAATTCACGGCTTGCCTAGCACAAATGGGTGTATCAAAGGCTATTTCGTTGATTTTATGAACATGCGGGAAAATCAGCGCGAATGGCCGTTGCTGAATGAATTGCGGCTAGACAATCAACCCATCGAAGAAGCTCGAATGAGAAGCGTCACCGAAAAAAGACACGGACTAGAGATTCGGCAAAGCATTGCGCTTACTCCTGCTGTAGCTGAGGCGCTGTCCAACGCTGGTGTCAATATACCAGGCGCGGAACATATCGCAACTAAGTGGCGCAGAGGGCATGTCGTAGGCATAGACTGGGTAGCATTGGTGCGCAGAGAGCAGGCGAGGCTGGATGACTTGAAACAGCTTGCGATACAACTTCAAAATGAAATGCTTCAACGGCTTCGACAGAAAATTCATGAATTGGAACGGGAGCTGGAGGAAAATGGCACACCACTAGATCAATTTCGACGAGAGCGAGATATCGCTAGACTTCTAGTCAATTCTGCGCACAGTGATACAGAAGAGACTAGATCAGACGAGACTGGATCAGAAGAGACTGGGTCAGAAGAAACTGGACCAGAAGAGAGCTGTTCTGAGGCAGAGGGCTCTGGCGATGACGGTCTGGAGGATCTTGATACTAGACGTCTAGGTAGTTATGAAGAGGGAGACTCAGAAGCAGATGAACTCGAGGAAGAGGAAGATATCTTAGAGGAGGAAGAATCAGAAGCAGATGAGCTCGAAGAAGAGACCGGAGAAGAGCATTCGAATGAAGAAGATTGCTCCCCAGAAGAGACCGGCGGGGAAGGGGAGGAGGACGACGATGAAAGATATCAAAACGAGGAAGAGGCGCGTCCCTCAATCAAAGCCGAAAGGATTGCACAGATTGCAGACCAAGAGATCCTCA
Organism: Alternaria conjuncta; assembly: GCF_024043145.1. Taxonomy (NCBI): domain Eukaryota; kingdom Fungi; phylum Ascomycota; class Dothideomycetes; order Pleosporales; family Pleosporaceae; genus Alternaria; species Alternaria conjuncta. The sequence goes on along the minus strand of NW_026250092.1, from coordinate 902,045 downwards.
ATACAGAATCCAGATATTGGGCCCCTGTGGAGCGGAACACAGGAGCAACGATAAAACAAGAAAGCCGCCCTAGTGTAGCGAGAAGTTTACCAAGAAAATCGGCATCGATATCTGCCGATGAGGATAATGACATGCGCATCGCGAGTGGAACTCATATCCAAGACGAAAGACAACCGAGCGACCGCAGTGAGGCGGATTCCAAAGATGAGCTTTGCAACGGGGTCAAAAGCGAAAGTAGAATACATGCACAAGATGCCGCACGCTTGGGGAACGACATCGAACGCTCTAATGTTGTCAAAACGTATTATCCACGCACACCCATTCCACCCCTCGAGTTTCCGGGTTCTGTCACACTCAGATTTAGCAGTCCTCAGGATTGGGAGCGACGATGGCATAGGGCACAGCGTCGCACAGGCATACGCATGGTCATTTTCGAACCAAGCTTTGCTGTCACAGTGTAAGTTGTCTTCGTCTGTCATTGAGTTTATTATTAGCATACTAAACCTAAACAGTGCCGACATCAATCTGCTAGCTTGGTCACCAGCAGCATTTAGTTCATCTATTCTCGCGATCCGCGTGGGCAACGGTGCCCTGCTAGACGACCAGTCTATTACCAACCTCGCCGCGAATATGGCGCAGTTAACACAGGTGCAAATCGACTTGGCCCCAAGTATTGGTGACCAATCCATCATGAGTCTTATCGAGTTCTGTCCGGCCATTGAATACATTGAAATATGTGGGGATCTACTCACGAGACGATATGGTGGTGTGACTTTGCGTAACCTCGACGCGATATTGATTGCAAATGAAGATAAGGCCCAACGTCTTCGTAATTTGGTGCTCGTAGATCAGCTGGTGGAAGACAAGAGCGTGAAAGCTTGCGAAGAAATACGGGCAAATTTGAAAATTATACGTGGACATCAGACACGAGAGGAGATTATACCGAGAAGCAGGGCTTAGTGCGCGGCTAGATACGCAAAAATGTCATTGTATTAGATACTATAGATTATCATACTTATCAATCCAACGCGAATCTTTGTGAGTCTCGGTCCGCCAACGGCACCACGTTGTAGTTCAAACGCTGTACATAATAATCGTCCTCAAGCTCATGTGCCCGCGGTTTGCGTTGCACCTGGCCTAAAAGAATTGGCCTTAGTCCCTTTTTGAAGTTGTAGAAGCAAACGCAGCCGGCCAGGAGAGCACTCGTCGAAAAGACCACCCCAACGCAGAGGTAGAAAACCATCTCATCCTTCAATAGAGTATCAGCAAGTAACGAGTGCCCGTAGAGAACGAGGAGTCTGCTGATCAGGTATGCGATATTTGCGGCATGTAGAAGCTGTGAGATGCGATGTTAGCGCGTGCCAGTCCTTTCGAGGTTGAGTGACCTACCAAAACAAACGCCATTCCAATGCGACGCTCATGCCGGACAAAATATACTGCGATAGCCACATGTACAAGAGTAGCCGGGATGATTGAGATCGTCAATGAGAACTCGGGCTCCTGGAAATGGACGTCGATGAAATCGTAGAAGATTATGAACGCGAAAACGAAGTAGGGTGTAAACTTGAGAAGCACGAGGTAAATCTGTGGTTCTGTGAGTATGGTCAAGCAAAGAAGATGACGCAAGTCTTACCTGGTAGACAGCGTATTTTGTTTGTATCTTTTTGTCAGGGCTGACATGCTGGTATAAAGCCCAAGAGAACTCACGGTATAGGCCCCTCGCTAACAGGCACATAATGGCACTGCTGACACATGTGACCACGGTACAGACCATCAAGCCAGGTGAGATCTTCTTCCAGAAAGGCCAATCAACATCTGCGAATGGAGTGCCGTACATGTCGTGATTAACGAGAATCCTAGATACTGCATGTCTAGTCTCGCCATATTGAAGAACCGTCGAGATCGAAAGGCATATGTTGGCGGCGCATTGAACGAACACCTGGATGTGGTTCTTGATCCGGTATGCGTCAAGTGTCAAGATGATCTGGAAGAGACATCCCAATGAATTGACACACAAGGTCAGAGGGATGACATAAGATATCGGAACCTGGTATGCAACCGAGTTTACCCAATTCAAGTATGTGACAAGAATGACTCTAGGCCTAGTTAGACAGTTCATCTAGCGAGTGAGTTATGCGGGGAAATACGAACGTCTGTATCGTAATATTTGTAATCGCCTGAACTGTCGTAGTGCCAAAGAAAAACCATTCCAATCTCGTCTCCGGCCGCCACGATACCATCGTTGTTGCGTCTCCCCAATCGAGCTGCCCACGCGCCCAAAGAGGTAATGGAAACGAGTGTGATGTGAATCAGCCACACCGGGGCAGGGTACAAGCGGTGGGTATGTGTGCGACGGGAGAATCTTTTTAGCAGTCTCGAAGGATCATGATAACGCGTGGACAGAAGCAAAAACCTTCTAGTTCCATGGATAGTCTGGCATTTTCCGGGCTTGGGTCCGCTAGGAAAGGCTAAATACGGGAAAGGAGCTTCCGCACTACGCCGCATTCAGCCGAACGTCGACCATTGCAGCTGACATTGACGCTACGCCATCCCAGACTTCTCACGGCGAGCAGTCCCGGAACCTTGATGGACGACATGATTGAGTGGTCTATGAAATTACTATCACGATACGAGGTTGGTGCTGTGGGAGGTGTGGGGGGATTTGGGCTAGTCGCTTTTTCTGTTAGCGTGACAGCCTTCATGCAGGCTGTCTTCCGAGGTCTCGTCTCATCAACCCGGCCTTGCGACACTTGAGGTTCAGGACAAAATCACAGCGATATCTCGCTTTCAGTGTTGAGAAGACACCAGCTATCGCGATGTTCATCCACCCAATACGCCTTTGCTCTGTTATGATGATTGAAAGTTCTGTTCTAGACATGCCCCACGCACGACGCGCAAACCGTGGGTCTTTTCGCCACCAGGGGCACAAAGCTTGCCGAGAGCTGTTCGAGAGAATCTATGAACCGTGAAATCTCGAAGGCCAGACGCATTCCAAGGTTTGCTTTTGAGACACTTGTCGAACTCAGGGAGCGGCTGAAAGATCAAGCGACCTCTACACCAAGGGAGTTTAAATCATCTATAATCACGCTCTCATACCTCGTTCCATCATCTTTTCTCCCGCTACCCACAACGCGATATGAGCACCCAAAACTCTCACCTGCAGCTCCACTGGCAAAGGTCTATACCACGCCTTCCTGAGGAAGAACACTTGATTCATCCCCCTCTTCATCTTTCGAGTCCTCGAGATTGTCTTGTGGCCCAATACACGCTTCATCCCGTCTGTGGTGAACTACAAACCGCCCATGCCTTGTGCTGCAATGGCGAGCCACACCCTTGTAGTACCCCGGACACTTTTCACGCTCCCAACGGTTACTATATTGCTTGCTCCCTAAACATTCCTGGATTTGGAGTGTACAACTGGAACTCCGGAGTCTGCTATCCACACCCACTAGCTCGCGATGTTCCCAAGCAACCTCAAGCGCTGCAAGAACCAGCACAGCACCATGGCCATGCAGCAGATACGAACACATTAAAACGGAAATGCGAAGACGCAGAGTACCCAGGTGCTACCGGACCAAAGTTGCCCAGAATCGATGAGTATGCAGCGACTGCCGAACGAGTACGCAGCGAAGAAGTCTATGGGGTCGGTTCCAACGAGGATGCTATGTTCTTGGAAGAAAATCCGGTGCTGAAACGAAATAGGGCGGGTCCAGTACTGTCCGATCCAGCTCTGCACAAGATTAACAGGACTGCAGCTCCTGTGGTTTACCCGGGCTTTGCGCCCCTGCCTGTAAACAACGCGCCACATGCAGCAGCGATTGTCGATCAAGAATCTAGAAGGTATTCCCATGAAGCTCATGAGGGCCGAACCGAGACAACAACCGCGGCATTTGACGATGCACCCAGTGCTAGCGAAAATGTAGCTTCTATCTCGGGAGGAGATGAAGGCTACGATAGCGGAAGCGGGAATGAAGTGTCACACCACCGGGGATATCAAGATTTGAGAACGTTACATTTTTGGAGTGTATTATACTTGCGATTTCTCTTATTCGTAAGAGTATCTTTTCGTTAAGGTCGTTAATGTTGCGGAAGTCGTAAGTAGCTCGTTTCGCTCTGCGTTATCGCAGTACCATAGGATAAAGTAGATAGCAACCAAGAGAAGGAATCGCACACAGGTGTAAGTCAAAGAGGAGGAAATATAAAAGGCGACTGCCGCGGGTGCTGCTTCTACATTTTTGGAGTGAAGCAGACTGGAAAGATTCATGGTGTGAGACTGGATGTGGTCAAGGCATTGAACTATTGCACTTTGGACCTGACTTTCCTGTTACCGAGTATGTATTCAAATGCCCAAGTCCTCGTGAGTGAAGCAGTACTAATTGCCTTTTCAAATTTAGTGAAGTCATCCGATATATCGCGGCGACAGCTTCCGTGGACGACAAGATGATCAGCAGCATCTTCGTGATACGCTGTGATAATACCAGCATGCTCACCGAACGCGGCATTCTCGCCATCACTCGCGGATTTCGTGCACTCGAGGACATAGTCCTTTACGATGCACGGTTGCTCACCAACACTTCGATACTTCACTTGTTGAAGCGATCCTCCAACCTCCGTCGCATCCGCATGGCGCGCGAGTCTGAACGTCCAAATCCACTCGTCTGTCGAGTCAGGATTCTCGAACGCAAGCTTTTGAACCAGGAAAACCGTTGGCCCCATTCATTTATGCCTTTGCTCTCACGGTTGGACGAAAGCCCTAGCTATCCGCCTGCTATTGCATTTGCACTCAGTCTCACGAATCCAAGATTTCACATTGAAAGATCACCGATGAATGAACATCGGGTCAGCCCAGCATGGGAAGCTGAACACAAGTTGAATCAGCGAAACACTCATCAGTTCTTCAAGAGGAAGCCGTACTATTATTCTTGGATAAGTGGCCTTAGGTCATACCATAGGAACGACGTTGGCGATCCAAGGAAGCCGGCCTGGGATTGCGTAGAGATCCATATATAGCGCTAGGTGTACATTGTATGCTGTTGTTGTATTCGGCGAAGCCACACACATTGTATGTCACAAACCTAAGAGGTGTTGTCGCGACAAATACTGCAACTAACATCTGTTGCGTTCATGATTTGCGTGATAAAAGAGATTGAGTTCCCGGGGTTTCATGCTGGGCGTGCTGCGCCAGCATGCACGAGTCGGATCGTCCGCGACGTGTTTCAGCCTGGTCGCTATCTAGATACACCAAAATCGCTGGACATGCCCAAGTAGAGCTTATGACGCCACAACAATTGTTCCATGATCTATGGATCGTTTACACTGATAACTGAAATCGTTATTGCAACTACAAGGGACGATTAGACGTAGCGTGAACTCAGTTCATACCTAGGTATCTTGAGGCAGAGGGCAAGTGGTGGCTCTGCAGCCGTCAAAGCTGACCCCGGTCGCAACGCATTGTCACTCATCGAAATCTGGAACACATCGTAAACCTCAGGAAGACCACAAGGTTGCGGCAGCATTTTTGAGACAAGAGTCGAATATATACGCTAGCAGTGCGCACTTCTGCTCTCGCTCATTTCCTAAAATTCAACTCTCGCAAATCGAAAATGGATCCACCACCGCACACCTTGCATCCGCAGATGCGCGTTGGCCCTGAGAGCCCATACATTCCACAGCCTCTGCGGGTCCTACCAGCCCTACCCCTACCTCCAATATGGACGCTGCTCCCTAGCCAGCAAGTCGCGGTCCCGCAATATGTCCCGGTTCCGTATCCTGTGCCAGTCCCTTATCACATCCCAGAATCCTACTACTCAGCGGTACGTTAGACTCATATGCCATTTTAAAGGCGCGTGCTCACTCATATGCAGGTTCCGTACCAAGTACAACATCATCTTCCAGGCCAACCAACCTTGAAGCGGAAGAATTCGTTTCCCGAATCATTTGATTCTCATCAGCCCTACAAACAACCTAGAATTGAAGCGCCGATAGAAGGCTATGCCTACGAAGCGGAAGCAGGAAGAGTAAGCGGTGAAGACAGGCAACCAGAGGAGAATGAAGCAGGCGCCCCGGTACCCGAAATCCTGGCTGCAGAAGTACACGACAGCGGCAATCATGAGAACCACGAGATCAATGCCCCAGTGCTCCCCGCATTGGCACCTCAGCCCGTCCAGGATGAACCAATTTTATCGGATGTTGATGAAGCATACGACAGCGAAAGCAGTGCTGGCGTCGCATCGCTCATTGATGAGGAGGACTCTTCCGATGACGAAGGACCCCCAAGAGCTCCACTCAGTCCAAATCTCGCGCAAAATGTTTGGGTGAAGTACAGGCAGAGAAAGTATCCATTCGAGAAAGAAATCGCGTTCATGGACGAGGAGTGGTGGGCTTACCATTGGTGCGAGAAACGGCCCAGTATCCAAAAGCAATGTGTGTTCTTCGGACCCAATTTCGAGGCGACAGAGTAAGTTGCCAGACCGCTCTGCATCAAATCCCTTTGAGTAACACCAGTCGCAGATCTCACATGAAGGACCTCGCCGTACTCTTGGGTGGATCTGTGTTGACGATGTTTGTCTTCAACGCCAAATCTCTATTTGATTCAGGCGTCTCAGCACTGGCCAGATTCAACCCCAAACTCGAAGAGCTTTCACTTTTGAACCCGTCCTTTGTTTCCGACAAAGGTCTAGCCCATGTTGTCAACCACTGCCCGAACATTCGCAAGATTACGTTCGCATGGTCTGAGGATGGCAATCCAGCAGGGAATAGCTGGATCACTCTTCGTAGTCCTGGGCTTCTTCAAGCGTTTCGAGACGAGAAAAATGCCAGGAGGCTACGATACTTGCACATTTCGAATGCTGTATTCGATCACAAGGGCGCCAAGTTACTCTCAAAGATAAGACCGAAATTACACATCTTGGGTTGCTTGCGCACTTGGGATTGGCAGAGTCAGGAAGTACAGACAGTGCAAGCTATCTCGAACGGAGGGTTGGCATACGGCTGGAAGTGTGGGAAGAGACTAGATGCTATGGATTTCTGGAATGAGGCAAGCACTGAGGATCTGGCTGATGGCCGTGAGATAGAGGATGACGACATGAAGGCCGACGAATTGGTGCAGTATAAGAGAGAGTGCATGGAGCAGGGTGTAAAGTACGTGCCGATGTACTAGGAAAATGCCATTCGATGTCACAGTAGGACGTCAGTAGACTTCCCAGATGAAAACAGACTTCTTCAGTTGTCAAGAAGTGGTGTGGATATACATGTAGTTGCATTCCAAAAGTCGCGCGAAGAACGAACATACCTCTATACATACAAATATTATGCCATCTAATTAGCTGCGCCGTCGCGGCTTCGGTTGAGAAGTTCCAGCATTCTACGCCGTAACATCACCGCTCTTCGCTCGCTTCGCGTCCCTTTCCTCGCCAGCATTTGCCTCGGCCCGTCTTTTACCCTCGTCCTTCCTTGCAGTATCCTTCTCTTCCCGCGCAACACGCCGCGCCTCCTTGTCCTGCTTCTCCTTTTCTTTCCGAAGAGCCTTGCTCTCGAACTCGTGCCAGTCACCCTCCAGCTCCTTCAGCGCGTCGGCACGTTTTGGTGGCGGGGCTTCGCTCGTGAAGAAAGGATGCTCGAGCACGTCGGCGGCGGTGGGTCGCGCATTGGGATCGAACAGGAACATTGCCTGGAGAAGCTCAAAAGCCATAGGACTAACACGGTCCTTGTACTTCTCCTCAAAAGTCGACTGTTTTCGCTCGGTTGGCCGTAGCAGTTCAAACCACTGCATGTCGACAATGCCAGGCCAATCCTGCACAGTGGGCGTGCCGAGTATGTTGTAAATTTTGTCCAGCTGATTGATCTCGCCGCCATCGCCAGGGAAGATAGCGTGCCGGGTAAAGATCTCGACCAGTACGCAGGCAGCCGACCAGATGTCGACTGCTGGCCCATACTGTGTTTCTCCCAGCAACAGCTCCGGTGATCGATACCAGATGGTAATGACCCGGTTGGTGTAGTCGAGCTTACTGCTTTTCGCGTAGAAACGTGCAAGACCGAAATCTGCCAGTTTCAATTGTCCGGTATTGGATACAAGGATGTTCGCAGCCTTAATGTCTCGATGTAAAACGCCGCGGCGGTGGAGGTAATCCAGGCCTTCAAAGAGCTGTTTGGCCAGGTCCTTCTTGTGTGCTTGTTCGAGCTTGAAGGTCGGGTGGTTCAAAAGACCGGTAAGATCGTGGGAAAGGTATTCGAAAACCATATAGCAGTCGTTCTTCTCAACCATGACTTCTCGGAGATTAACGATGTTGGCGTGATTAAGAGATTGCAGAAGTTTGACCTCACGGATGGCCGTAACGGGGAACTGGTAGTTGTTAGCGTTATGTCACTGCCTAGCACTGGGTGTTCTTACGCCATCGCGTTCGCCCTCCATACGAATCTTCTTGAGAGCTACCATATCCTTCGTATAGACATGGACTCCCTTGAAGACCTTTCCGTAGGTGCCGGATCCAACCACCGATTCGTTACCGGGCTTCCGGTAATATACAGACTCTGAAGCTGCATGTTCAGGGACCAGCGTAGGCCGAGGTTTCATGCGCTTCCTCATAACGATCTTAGTCTTGGGTATCTGAGGGGGTGGTGACTTTCGCACTGGTCGTGTGTCAGGCCGTGGGTCGAATCGTCTATCGTCAGGTCGTCGGGGTGGGTATGGTTCTCTACGATCTCTCGGATCGCGCATATCTCTGGGATCGCGGTCACGGGTATCGCGCGGGTCTCGTGCATCTCTCGGATCTCGCATATCTCTGTCTCGTGGGTCTCGGAAATCTCGCTCTTTGCCGCGATAGTAGGGCTCACGCGTGTCTCGTAGATCTCGAGTGTCTCTATCGCGAGGGTCTCGATAGGCAGGTTTTCGATCGTAGTAGTTGTCATATCGACGATCTCGTTCCCTGTTGTCTCGGTCGCGGCCACTGTCGTAACCTCTGTCCCTCGCGTCCCGATCCCGATCGCTTCGTGCTTCTGAGTGACGCGGGGAAGCTTCACGTGCCGCTGCCGCTGCCGCTGCCGCCTTTGCTTTGGGGTCAAGAAGAGACTCTTTGGAAGCAGGCGCAGGCTTCTCAGGCTCTTCCACTCCAGGCTTTGCTTTGCTCGCTGGTGGCACAGGATTCTTGGTCTTCAACGAAAAGCCAAATCCTGACTTGGGTGCTGTCGGTGCCTTTGAAGGTGCCATCCTCTTGTCCTCTTTGGAACCCTCGTCTTCTACACGCAGATCTTTGGATGGGCGGAAGGGGTTGTCATCAGCATCCACAGATGCAGAGTCGGCAGGTACTTGCGACGCGACAGCGGGCTGTGGGCGTGGCGCTTCAGTGGCTGGGCGGCCGCCTCGAGTGCCTGACGCTGGCGTCCATGACAAGTTGGAGAATTGGGTAGGCGCGCCACGCCCTCGTCCGCCTGGACCGCCAAACGGTGCGTTTGCGCCAGGACCTGACATTCGGCGGTCGGGGCCGTTGAAGTTGTTGCCGCGGTAGCCGCCATGTCCTCCGCGATGGGGGCTGTTCTGGAAGCCAGGTTGTGGGTACGGTTGGTTTGGGTAGTAACCTGGAGATTGGTTCTGATGGTAAGGAGATTGATTTGGGGTATAGCCATGTGTGGGAGACCTGATGATGTCAGCATGTGGATGACCGAAGGCCGATGGGATGGAAACTAACCCTTGATTAGGATACGGTGGACCATTCCAACCGCCTCGACCGCCGCCATGATATGGCGATTGATTTTGGGGGGAATATTGATTTTGGGCAGGGTACGGTGGTGATTGCTGGAAGCCACCACGTCCCTGGTAGTGATACGCTCCCCTCATCTTGCCGTGGTCTTCCCGACTTTTGGATGTGTCAGAGTTGTAACCTGATCCCGGCGCGGGCGAGCCTCGACGTGAGGCGACCCTGTCTGTTCCTTTATCCAGGCGTTGACGCGGCCTCGATGTAAGAGAGGGCGAGCGGGATGGACGGCGTCGAATGGGCGGGCGGGGCGAACGACTTCTGCGCGGTGATAGTCTGGCTCGGTGGGTATGGGGCGGCGAATTCCTGCGAACTGGGCCTGGAGATCGCCTCCGGGGCGGACGAGAGGGAGATCGAGCACGTCTGGAATCTCGACTGCGACTCCTTGCCCTGTCGCGAGTAGTATAGGGCTTGTAGGACCGTTCACCGCGGTTGTCGAAGGGTGAAATAGGTCTTCGATCAGTTCTCCTAGGCGACAGTCTCCGAGGCGGTGTTCCACGCCTAGATCTCCTGTCGAGTGAAACTGATCTTTTCCGTGCACGATGAGCCACCGGCCTGTAGTGTGTATCGGCAGAGGGCGAGCGGCGGCGAGTCGAGGTGGACGGGAAATACGTGTCGGGCGTGGTTCGTCGAGGTGGTCGATCGCGGTCGGAACGCTGAGCTCGTGGGGAGTATGCCCTCGCAGCAGGCCGGTCCGGCGAAAGTGCACGTCGTGGCCTCGATGCAGAGCGTATTGGGCTGCGACTGCCCTGCCGTTTCACGCGCTTGGAGGAGCCTCGTGGAGATGGAGAACGCGGGTGGTGGCGTTTCGACGATGGAGTTGTGTCGCGATGGTGGTGGTGATGCCGATGCGAGTGGGCAACCCTGTCTGCGCTGGCTTCCCTCTTCGAAGCTCGATGGCGGTCCTCCCCAGAGATGCTGCGACTGCGCCGACGCGCGCGCTCTCTGCTCAAACTTCTTTCGCGTGAACGTCCCCGTGCGTGTCTGGCCGATGAATGCGTGTGGGTGTCGTGTGCGCGGTGTCTGGGAGAATCTCTGGCAGCTCGTGGCACTGGTGACGATGTTCTGCCCTCGTTGTTCCTCTCCCGTGACCGGTCCCTAGATCGCTCTCTGTCCCTACTAGACGAGTCCTCTGGTCTCCACTGGTCTATATCCTGAGCCCGTCGCAGGGCAGCCATAGAGGCAGGAAGGGCATCAGAAGGCGCAAGGTTGCAGCATCAAGAGGTCCGCGGGTCAAAGTGCCACGGCCTAACCGAACAACAAGAAAGTCCGGCACCCTGCTCTCAGCCTTACGAAGCAGTAGTAATGAAAGCGAGAAACAACAAGAGAATCGGCTGCGACTGTAACACACTCCTCAATGCGCTGCCGTTGATGCGCTTTCGATGTTGCTGTCGTGGCCGCAGACGCTGCGCATGCAGCGCCTTCTCGCTCGTCGGTCTTTCGCCTGCCGCTATCGACAACGCCAAGCCCCGTGACAAGTCGCCCTCATCGAGTGTGCATGGAAACCCCTCCCTGGCGCCCAAGACTCCAGCCTGCTCCCAGATTTCATCTCGGTTTGTCCCTTCCGCATCTTCAGATTTTGGAGATCATGTTGCAGTCCACCAGGTGTGCCATATGGCTTCACGACATCTACATAACGCATGCGAAGCAAGACCCCACCACCCTACTAAAGACAACCCCTGACGACCGAAGCTGTGGAGAAGTAATCCTCAATATCAGGCCATGGCAACTCGGGCACGGCGATATTTTCAAACACCAATAAGTCGAGATATCCCGTTATCGGGGGTTGGGCCGATCCAGAAAGGTGATGCGATACTTTTGTAGTTATGTTGAGCTCGCCGCGATCATCTTGACGTTGGGCTTCTCACGTTACCACGATCGGCATGCGAAAGCTCGCGCTCCGCAAGGGAGGAAAGATGGTGTACTTCCCATGTTGGGGGCGCAGTCGATACACCCGATAGCCTAGAGCTGCCAGACCTGGATGCAAGGTATGGCACGGCGCCAGACAGAAGAGCCACAATATGTGAACCAGGCTCACTTGCCGTCCTGGAACGGTCACCAAAGACGAGCAGCCATATGAATCTGGACATACTCTCGACAGCGCCCGGAGCATGTCGCAATTGAGCGGCAGTCGTATGGCGATTGTAGCCCTGGCCGGGGCTGGGAACTGGGAGTTGTAACGATAAGTAGAGGAGACACTGCCTTTGCCCAACGCAGGGTAGCCACAGTATATGTTAAGAATAGTGCACGATGCGTGATTAGTACGCGACTGCGCGAGGGCGGTAGAACGATGCCCAAGCAAGGCCGTGGTAACTTGGTGACCCTTTGCCCTTCTCTGTCATCGCCAGTAGATGACCAATCCTCCCTCGATGCACATCGCATCATCATGTAATGCCACGCTATGATATGCGCAGTGGGTCGAGCAGGGAGATGGGCCCGCGGGCGGCGCTGAAGCGGAAGCGCCGTTTGCTGTTCTGCTCAGGTGAAGCTGCGGGGACCGAAGGAAAGCCCTCGGGCCCCGTCACGGCGGTCTGTCACCCGTTCGCATCATCGCTAGAAATCGTGAATGTCGAGCCGAGCGCTGGTGGTATGGTCGATGCCATGCGTGGTCGGGGCGGCGTGTGTTGATGATGAAGCGTCGGGTAGCGAAGGGTCGTGGTAGTGTCGCAGCTCTCCTGCTGGTCGGCTGCCCGCTTGTCACGTGTCCACCTGGTCAGAGCGCGACGAGGTGTGGCGTCATTGCTAGGTTAGAACGCTAATCCGCATTCGACGGTGCAGGAATAAGTTATTCCCTTGTAGTCATACTGACCGGGCTCCGAACTATTCTCCTGCGGAAAGCATGCGCCAGGCCAAACATGTTTCCCTGGGCATTGTGTCATCCTCTCATCTCTAGTTTGCTGCTTCCTCAGTCTGAAAAGTCCCTTCCCCACTAAAAAAGTCCCGACGAATTCCCCGCGATTATGGACGCCGACACCCCCAAGCCCAAATCCGCGGTTCCCTCCCACATGATGAACGGCGGATCACCCCTCAGGCTCACCACCGAGGCGCGCGACAGGAAAGAGCGCGAGCACCTCTTCAATGCTATAGAGACTTCCAACCGAGGGCGCCAGCCAGTAAACTTTGACGGGCCGACTAGCTATTTCCCCACGAAGGCTTCGGTCGCGAACATGCACACTGACAACCGACATGTCATGGCGAACGGCCAGGTAGACGCCGAAGACCCTTACGAGGGCGCCGTTGCCCAAACACCACTTGCGACCAGTCGCGCCCATAGCCCATACACACAGCATCCCACCATCGACTTCGATGGGCTTAGCTGGCCCAGCAAGGGCACGCGGGAGAGGAAGGAGGCGACCGAGGAGGAGAAGGAAGCCAATCTGAAGAAGCTGTCTGGTGCTGTCCGAACGATGCTTGAGTGTCTGGGCGAAGACCCAGACCGCGAGGGACTGTTGGACACACCCGAGCGCTATGCTAAGGCCTTACTCTTCTTCACCAAGGGCTATGAAGAGAACTTGCGCGACATCGTCAACGGTGCTGTCTTCCACGAGGACCACGATGAGCTCGTCATTGTGAGAGATATCGAGATCTTCTCCCTCTGCGAGCACCATCTGGTCCCCTTTATGGGCAAGGTAAGTCCTTTGTCCTGTTGTATCTGTCCTAAGGAATGTTTACTGACCTCTCTGTAGATGCATATCGGCTACATTCCGAACCGTCGCGTCATCGGCCTCTCCAAACTGGCTCGCATCGCTGAGATGTTTGCTCGTCGCTTACAGGTCCAAGAACGTCTCACCAAACAAGTGGCGCTCGCCCTTTCCGAGATGCTTCAACCACAAGGTGTCGCCGTAGTGGTCGAATCAAGTCACTTGTGCATGGTCATGCGCGGCGTGCAGAAGACAGGTGCTACAACAACTACAAGCTGCATGCTCGGATGTATGCGATCAAGGGACAAGACGCGCCAGGAATTCCTGAATCTCATCAACAGGCGGTAGACATGATATTGGATCAGAGATGCTTCGGCGCATAGTTGGGGTGCCAGGCGGCCTTACTCGTCGCATCATGTGCTATCGTTGCACGACTTTCTGCATTGGCGTTATATGGGACCGGCGTTTGGATGAGAAGTTCATCACTTCCATTAGGTGGGCGGGCTATTGTGTTGCATCACTAGACGCATAGGCCTTTCAACAGGCGTTTTCTTTACTCTTCTACATGTGTATGATGTACGATTCTCTGCGTCGATGTACGCAAACGACCCCCGCGATCCATTTTCGATATAGCATGCATCTGTACTCGTACAGCAACGAGAATAGTCACTGCCGTTCAATTCATCGTCCGTAAATCGCATGCTTAACTCCGAACGCCGCGAGCTCCCATAACCTCGTTTACTAATCAAACGGATCTTCGCGCGCCTTGATGTTCGTCCGTTTTCACGGTATCGGCATCGCAGCGAGATCACCTTCCGCTCCGGAATACCACCGAGGTTGATTCGCGCCCAGCCAGCGATAACTCCGTCCTCATCCTGGCGATAAGTCCATCATCATGGCGATGTTGACGTTGGAAATGCATACCCACACCTCGTATAAGGTAAAGCCGAACAGGTCTGTAGACTACATTGAGATAGAAACATACAAAGTGGGTAACCTTACGTCAACGTAGGTTCCAGGGTGTTCATCGTTTTCAGAGGTTGACGTGCCCAGGAAGTCTCAGTTTGACGGGACGCCTTAGGCATGGACAGAATATAAGAGTAGACATCATGGGCGAATCAACTCTAGCCCGCCAAGTCAAGCAACTTCAGTCTCGTCACACGTTTCCCCTCTTCTCCGTCAGCGTTCAATACACAACTAGCATACACCATGACATCACCAAGGGGTTTCGAACCGTGCTGCCTCAAATCATTCGACTGGAACGGTACACCAAGCGGCCACGAGGCGACAATCGCGAACAACCCAACCTACGTTACCGGCTCCAACCCCAACGCAGCCGTCCTCATCGCCCATGATGCCTTGGGCTGGAGATTCGGAAACACTCGTCTTCTAGCCGATCACTTTGCCAAAGAGGTTCGTCCACGCTCATCTTAGCAATATGATATGTATCTTCTGTCCTCGTGATATAGTGCTGACGAAAATGCTACGCACTCTAGGCAAACGTCACAGTCTATATACCTGACTTCTTCGGCGGCGAAGTACTCGATGTAGGCCTCCTCAAAGCAGGCAAGTTCGACAAACTGGATGTCGAGGGTTTCAAAAAGCGCAATAGTCGCGAGATTCGCGAACCAGAAATCTTCGCATGCGCCAAAGAGCTCCGCGCCAACGGCTTCAAAAAAATTGGTGCAGTGGGCTACTGCTGGGGCGGCTGGGCCATTCTCCGTCTCGCGACTGAGAAACTGGTCGATTGTGTCATCTGCGCTCATCCGTCATTGCTCACTGAGGCTGATTTTGATGGTGTCGATGTACCAATCATGTTCCTGCAGCCAGAACATGATAATATGTTCCCCGAAGAAATGAGATTGTACGCGTTCAAGAAGCTAGTCTTGGAGAAGAAGAACCAAGCGGTTGAGTGGGTGCATTTCCCAGATGCTCACCATGGCTGTTTTACCAAGGGCGACGAGGAAGTTCCGGGAGAAAGGGAGGCTATGATCAAGGCCAAGGATAGGTCGGTGACGTGGTGGAAGGAGTGGCTTGTTTGAGTTTACCTTATGAAGACTTCGACATCTCAGTCCTACCTCATACAACAAAGGAATTGAACAGGTGCTCTGCAGTCTACATCAGTAAAGAACGAAATGCCAAAGCATTTCATACTTCTAGGTTGTTGACTGCTGACAGGCGTTAAATCTTTTGATCGAATGGGTTGGTCTAGCTAGCTGTCTACCACTTACAATCTGCCACTTTACATGTAATCATCCAGATCCATGCCATCAGAATCGAAATCTTTATCCCAAGATTCTATGTCTTCGTACCCAAGATCGCCATATCCAAAGTCTTCAACCGCAAATCCACCACCGGAGTCGACCAGATGCCCACCAAGATAGACATACCTCCACCCGCGACCCGTCTGTGCAGCAACGATCTGCGCCGCCATACTATCCCCCACGCTCTTACCACTCACGATCGCCATATCTGGCCTAGCTTTTGAAATCTTCTTAACGCTTTTGATGTCGAGGTCTTGGTCCCATAATTCCAAATGCCGCAGTTTCTTGGCAAGTGTCAGATCCGCCAGCACATCCTCCAGACCGCGACATTTGATTTTCCCAGGTGTCCTGTCATCACCGGATATAGCTATACGCTCAATGCCGGGGCAGTTCTTGACGATGGAGGTTATTGCGTTCTCCGTGAGGGTATGCGTGTCGCAGAAATCGACATCCTTGAGATGTGGGACGGCGCGTGTGAGGATGGCAACGGCTGCGTCTGAAACATCCCCGTAGTCGCAATATATAGTATGCAGAGATTTGCGAAACTCGCGAGGGGCGGTTGCGATAGCTTTAATATGCATACTGAAGGATAATGTTAGCATATTGAGTGTCAGCTCGGAAGATCTGGTAAAGCTTACTCAGTGACACAGAAGTCATCAGTGAAATGTATCTTTTGGATACTAGTACGCTTAACGTCATCAGGCCAAAGAATTCCCCAGTTTTCCTTCAAAGCGTAGTACAGCTGGTCTGACAATGGGACTTCAGCGGGTTCGTACGGTTCGTACACTGGCTCAGAACGACGGCCGGTGTATATATCATGGAAGTATGCCTCTTCTTCACTGTCGTCTGATGCCCAGGCGCTGCCGTCGCCGTCTTCGTCATTCTCTTCATTTTCGTCGTCGTCTTCGCTACCGTCTTCTTCTTCCTCGCCGTCACTCCCCGTTTCACTCTTGTCGGAATTGTCTCCTTCTGGTATGTCAGACGTGTTAGCACCGGCCTGGACGGATCTTGAGGGCTCTCTGCGCGAAAAGCTGAGGCTCCACGGATGGATTGTAAAGTCTTCATCTACTTTTGGCAACCGATATCCCATATCCTCAAGAGCAGTTTCTTCCCCCTCTTTTAAACACTTGCCTCCAAGCCAATTGAACGACCATACATCACCGCATGCCATAGTGATTCCGGTGGAGATGAGGAGATTACGCCATTTCTTGGAGATACCTTTGATCATCGACTCATCTGTTCCCTGATCATAAAGATAAATGGCTTCGAGGTTTGTGCGCGAATCGACTATGTCTGGCTGGTTGAGAAACCCAGCGAACTTTCCAGTTACAAGTCCAGTCGCGATTTCGGGTCCGGTGACCTTTATTATGGAGATCGAAGGGCAGTTCTTAAGAATATGAACGATGCCTTTATCGGTGACTTCTAATGCCCTGTGTAGAAGGACTTCTCTGAGGTGCGGATTGCGCGATGTAATAACCTTGACATCGGCGTTGGTTAAGTCCCAGCCACTGCAATCCATCTGCAGCACCTCGAGCGACCTGGTATATTGCTTCAAAGCTTCGATATGTTTCCTGTGAACATGATGGGTATCTGTACTCATTTGCAATACATCTAGTGTTCTTACCGTTCTACGTAAAACTGTGGACCAAATTCGACGCATCGAACGCGATCAGTGAGCTTCTTTGCACCAAACGCAGCCTCGGAACCATAGAATACGCGTTCTGATTTCGCGTAGTCAGCGCGCTGGTACGTTGGTGTAGATGACGCCATGACGCATTCAGAAAAATCGGAAGATAGACCAGAGTGGAATCAGATGGCCCGGGGGTTTTCACATATGACAAGTGCACGGGCCATCTGAACCCCTGGGATCAAACGTCACAGAGCGACATTTCGCTTTCCGCAATCCATGGATGATCTGTAACTCACTAAATCTTATTGATCCGTACATCTGGCTACTAGAAATATCGGGTAAGAACAAGATCACGTCTCATCTACATCTGACGGAAGACCGGATAGACGTCGCCGACCTCCATAGGAACAATGCCAAATGAGACATATGAGTCGATGTTCTCAGGCTCTAGCGCGACAAAAGCTAGTCCTGCGTTCTTTTGTGCACTGCTTACGAAGAAGCTGCCAGCAGGCAGCGTGACATCTTGAACGAGTGTTTCCGTAGTAACAGTGTTCAAGATGGCGCCTTCATAGTATGACGAGCCGAGGCTAGAAGAGGTAATGTTGTATGCTTCGACCTCTCCATGGAAAACCTCGGGCATAGTTTCGATCTCCAGTCCTGACACCCTGAGACGCTCGGCAAGGTCAGCCCACGCGCGGGGGATTATGTACCCTTCGGGCCGAGCGCGAGTCATGTTGGCAGTTGCGGGCGTGGTGCTGGAAAATTCGATTGGGAGTTGAACAACCTCGCCGGTCCGACGATCAACCATAGTATAGGTGCGGTTCGAGTAGGTTGTGAAGTCTGTGATGACGATCTCCTCTTTGCTCTCGACAACCTCTGCAATAGCACCCTCGATTGTCTTCTTCACGTCCGCAGCTTCATCTCGAGCAGTCTCAAGCACACCGAGGATCATCTGCAAGCCAGCGACGGTTCGGCGTTTGAACTCCTGGCTTGCGATGCCGATACCTCGCGTCTCAAAGAGAAACGTAACGCATTGTGTGAGTCCCATGGCGTTGCGGCCGATCTTTGCATCGGTTCCCGCCTCATCCAAGCGTGGAGTCGGGTTCGTCCGCGAGGCCGTCACGTATGGCTCTCCGCGCAGACCTTGGGAGAGGAGAGACGCGTTGATTGCGGGCGCAAAGACGGTCTCGGCGAGCGTGCGAATGGATGGATGGATGTTGAGGTTCTTGGCTGCGCTGTACATCCCATCGGCCGCGTTGCTGTAGTTGCCAGAGTATCGCGTCCCAGCCCCATACTCATGCATGTCAATAGCGATGTGTGGTGAGAAGCTGCTGAACCATTGCTTGATGTCGCGGGTCTGCTGTCGAGCAAGCTTGGTGTGGTCGCGGTTTGGGTCGAAGTTTGTAGCCAAGGTCCGCTGGAAGTAGGCATTTCCGTCTGGATTGTAACGCGGCAACACAATAACGTCCATCTTCTCAAGGAAGCTGGCGGCCCACGTCGGGTCGGCATCCATCGCACCGAGAAGAGCCAGAGTGGCTTCGTCGCCAGCGGGTTCGTTCCCGTGAACTGATCCTTGAATCCATACTCGCAATTTACCAGAGGTAGTGTACCCAGAGGATGCGTTCGATGCGGAGGTAGAGAGGTAGGCGTACGGGAACGTCTTGCCTTCTTCGCTCAGGAAGTCGGCCACGTCGTAGGTCATCCATGAAGGATTCTTCGCTGCAAGCTTGCTTATGAACTCCTCTGTCCAGTGTTAGGCTTCCAGAGCTATGATTGGGTTCACCCTTCATCGTTCACGTACCTAATTTGTATTGCGATGTCGCGCCTTCAGTTCCCTCTGGCCAACCCGGATCGAACGAGGCGTTTGGCAGGAACGCGGGACTCAGAAGGGTCACATCTGGCGCTGGGAAGGCTGTCTGCTCCACAAGCTGCGAGTCAAGGTTTACATTGACATGGTTCTCGCCGTATTGAGACTGCGCAAGCGCAGACGCTGCGAAGAGCGCAATTGAAGCTGTACGCATCTTCGTCCGGTCTCAGCTGAGGCTGTCAAATGCGCGCAGGGCACTGATTTGTGCATGACCACTCTTTTTGTATGGCTCTCCCCCATCTTTGGGTGATAGCGCTACGTCAGTCAAGACGCTTTTTCGCTGGTTGGAGTACTTTGCCAAGGAGAATCGACCTTGGCTGCAGTTGCTCCTGCCGTTTCTGGTGTCGTTTTCCTCGGAGATAGGCGTGTAGTGCGCCGTTATCGCATAAGAACGGCATTTCTGCGGCTCTTGATGGAGCATAGTGGTGCTTCTCATGGGCTTCGCGTTGGTGATGAGGGCTTGGAAGGTGGCTGGAGAGGTGACACGCGAAGGGCGCCGACTGCTCGGAATGGTTCCGACACGAGCTCGCATTCGATCGGACGCGTCGCGGAACATGCCGCACGTCAGTGGCACCTGCAGGCGTGGGAAGAAGACAATCTTTTACCTCGCTCGAATCTCACATACATTCTGTGACTTTGGTTACACACAACTGTCACTGCAATTCTCGGTGCAGCGCACCCAACTACTAGGTGACTGCTTAGCCAACATCCCTGCCGCGACAAAAGGCTCCGAGGCTCCAATTGGATTCAGGCTTCCCATCAATCGTATTGAAAAAGACTGTCACTACGTTTGGGGAAAAGGATGAATACCTGCCTCCTGGTCCGGAAGTCTACTTTGCGCTGAAATAATCTCAATTCTCAATCCGAGACTACCTAGGTAATGTAGACTGCAAGGCATCTGTTCATTCTTTTCCCTGTTTGCGGTGCTATATCTCTGATGAGTGTTTCGCTTCAATCATGTTCCGGCACCGTGTGACGCCATGCCATCTCCCCAGCTTCCCCGCATCATGGGACAATAGCCCGAAATGCCGATGCAGGTCCATGCAACCCGCAAGAATTACCTTCCACAGGCGACCAAGTCTGGATACCATCAACCAGCCAGAATTCAGGGGACACGAAGTGGTCACACGGTTCAGAAATGGACACTAAGAGAATTTCATCCGCGTCTTTGATTGCCGGCTCTCATTATGTAGTAGCCGGCATGTATTTAATTGGAGCATAGCCTTTCTTTTAGAGCTCAGCCGAGAATCATGAGACTTTTCTCTTCGTTACTCGCGTGCTGCGTCACGCTTTCTTCTGCGATCTCCATCACTTCAACCAAGAACTGGAACATCACGAATGATGTGGAGGGTTCAGTCCGTCTCAATGGCCTTGCTTTCCAACAACACGCCTTGACCACCTTTGGCGACTACCAATACGTCGCATTCTACAAGACAGCTTCTGGATATGGCAAACATCATGTCAACCTCGGTCGGCGCAAAATCAACCCTGCTTTGAGTGATTGGCAGTACTTTGCGTTCACAGACTATGTGCAAACGACTCTCGATGAACACAACACTATCAGCATGGGCATTAGCGGCGACGGCAAGATTCATCTGAGCTTCGATCATCACGACGTACCACTCAACTATCGTGCGAGCAACACAGGCATCGCTAAAACAATCCCCGAACAGTGGACAGCCAGCGCCTTTGGAGCGGTCCAACACAGTCTGCCTGGCTCAACCGGACCATGGACGCCGCTCACATACCCTCGTTTCGAACGCCTCGACAACGGCGATCTTCTGATGGAATTCCGTATTGGCCAGTCTGGCGCCGGTGACTCGTACATACATCGATACTCTTCAACATCTGGGCAGTGGAGCGCGGTCGGCAAATACCTCCAAGGTCAAGACAACAATGCATACATCAACGGCATCAGCAACCAGGGTGGAAAGCTCTTCGTCTCGTGGACGGTGAGGGAGACACCTACTCCCTCGACGAACCACGACTTCTACTTCGCCTTGTCGGAGGATGATGGCAAGAGTTGGAAACAGACTAATGGTCAAACTGTAGCAAAGCCGATAACGCCATCCACGCCTGGAATCAAGGTGTATTCAATCCCACAAAACAGCCAGATCATCAACCAAGAAGCCCAGTGCGCTGACCAGAAAGGCCGATTCCATGCCCTCATGCGCGACAATTCGACAGGGACGGCGCAATTCTACCATTATCTCCGAACTCCAGAGGGCAAATTTTCCAAGACCGCCATCAAGACGCCTGGTCTGTCAACGCCCCCATATCTTGCCTATCGAGGTAAAATCGCCGCCGTAGGCGACAATGTCTTCGCGATCCTACCAGATCAACCGAAGATGACTGTGCAAATTTGGGCCGCGACAGCCGCCGGAGCATACAACGACTGGAAGAAGTTGGCCGAGGTACCAAACGCTGCTGGTGAGCCGTTGGTGGACGAAGAGAGGCTGGACAAATTCAACGTCTTGAGTCTTTTTATCAGGCAAGGTGGGCCTTTCGGCACACGAAAAGTACAAGTCTGGGATTTTGGGCTCGCGCTTTGAAGAACAGAGTGCGCTTTTGACTCAGACTGGGGCTTGGTCTTCGTTCGAGCGAGTCGCCACGGCATATACCAATACATTAGTTCCAACAACACCAGCATTAGAACAAGAAGTTGAGGTTCTAGTGGCTTTGTTCCCGCACATTCTGTCTTGGCGCACTGACGCTCCTCATTTACTGCTGCTGACAGAACAAGATCGGAGCATGGAATGTTTCTCGGGAAGATTTCGCATCGCGCTAGCACGTCCGTTGACGCAATTGCACATCGGTCCCATCAATCCTAACCCAACGCTTAAAAGTAAACCTGGGCAACCGAGAACGCACGTTTACCCCAGGCCTGAATCTAGCTAGGTGCGGCGTAGTCTTTGAGTGGTTTTGCGGAGAAGGTACGTACTTGGAAGCTCCGATATGCCCAATTCCCTCGATGCCGGCTCAACCTCATCATGCACCCACCGGCTACAGTACACGGATACGAAAATGCTGGTACCCATGGGGTGACAAGCGGAGTAAGATGGAGGAAGACATGCGGGGCACGTCCACATCTGGTTTTGTCATCACAGCCGATGCGAAAATTTGCCCTCTAGTCCCGGATGCATCCCGTCCTTCGAGAAGCATAAAGCTGGCGGTATATCTCTAATTGATCGGCATCGGACCGGAAATCATCTCACCATGCCTTCCCATCTCTCTGTCCTCGCAGCCATCGGTGGCCTGCTCACGTTTGGACATGCCCAGAATTCGTCAGCCCCTTCAGCCTCAAGCACATCGACGTACTCGCAACCCAATGTACCGACTGGGGTCCCGATTTCAGGCGACTACGATGAGCCGCTTCGACCTCAAGTGCATTTCAGCCCGCCCGCTGGGTTCATGAACGATCCGAACGGCATGTACGTAGACCAAGACGGGGTTTATCATCTTTATTATCAGTACAACCCGACCGAGAACATCGCAGGAAACCAACACTGGGGCCACGCGACCAGCAAAGACCTGTACACATGGACAAATCAGCCCATCGCCATCTTCCCTGGTGGTCCAACCGAGGGCGTTTTCTCCGGATCTGCCGTCATCGATCACAACAACACCAGCGGCTTCTTCCCGAACCAGACCAACGGCGTAGTCGCAATCTACACCATCAATGTTCCCGAGAACCAGACCCAGCACATTGCCTACTCCCACGACAACGGATACTCTTTCACCAAGTACGAGAACAACCCTGTCATTGTTCCCGGTGGAACCAACCCCACTCAATTCCGTGACCCGAAAGTCATCTGGTACGAGCCTACTGAGAGCTGGGTCATGGTCGTGGCTTACCCCATCGACTTCAAGATCGGCATCTTCACAAGCCCTAACTTGATCGACTGGACTCCCACCAGCAACTTCTCCAGCTACGGCATCACCGGTCTGCAGTACGAGTGCCCGAATATGGTTGAGATGCGTGTGCAGAACTCCACTAGCGACGAGTCCAAGTATGTTATGTTGATTTCCATCAACCCGGGAGCTCCTCTCGGCGGATCTATCACGGAGTACTTCGTCGGTAACTTCAACGGCACGCATTTCGAAGCTGATGACGCCCGAACACGCCTCACGGATTTCGCCAAGGACAACTACGCCGGTCAGTTCTTCTACGGTATTCCCGCCGACGAAGACCAGGTTACGCTCAACTGGGCGAGCAACTGGCAGTACACCAACGTCGTTCCCACTGCTGGTGAGGAAGTCGGCGATGGCTTCCGTAGCGTCATGACCGTACCCAGAGGCCATTACCTCAAAGATCTGCCCCGCCAGGGTCTGTCTTTGATTTCGTACCCCTCCAACATCATGTCGATCGTCGAAGAGGAGCTCGCTTCCACTCAAATCACCAGTAACGGCACTGCCTTCGTAGACTACTCCACCGTCGAGTCGGGCGCACTTTACTTCGAAGTCAATGTCACTGGACTCACTGGCGGTCCTTCCCTCGCGGGATCTATTAGCTTCACCTTCCAGTCTTCGGTTTCCGGCGAGTCGATCTCAGGTGGAACCTTCCTCTCATCTGGCGATGTTTGGCTGGACCGCGGAAAGACTGAGGCTTTCCAGAGCCCTTACTTCAACGACAAGTTCACTGCCACCGGTCTTTACGACGACAGACAGGGCTCATGGAAGATCTCGGGTATCATCGACAGGAGCATTATTGAGGTCTTCCTGAACGAAGGCGAACTTGGTGCGACCGCAGTCTTCTTCCCTACGCAACCGCTCGATATGATGATGCTGAGGGTGGCGGGCTTGAACGAAACAGTAACCGCCAGTGTTGGTGTTTGGTCTTTGAAGGCTGCTTGGTTAAACCAGGCCGATGCCAATGGCACAGTTTCCGGTAACACGACCGAGGGTAGCAGCGCAATGCTAGGCTCTGCAAAGCTCTTCTAAGCATGTAGTTTAACACAGTAGTATGTGTGCAATATTAATGCCCAAGGCGGACTTACATCCCCAATAATCACTTAGCCCTTCTACGTGACGTCTCTACTATACCAAGGTCTATCCGACCTGCCCTTTTGAACACTACAACCGTGAAAATATTAGATCATCTGACTTCCTGCGGGTGTCACTTACTCCGCAGGCCGATAGATTCTCCACTCCGCAACTCGTGATCCGGTGGCAAGGGTGACATGGTGGGGACGAGCCCCTTAGCGTCCGCCTCCACACCCGAACCTTAATGGCGGATACAACACCCAATATCGTTACGTGCATACTATTACTGTCGCATGGCTTCGGCATATGTCCCACTGCCGTCATTGTGAGGCAAAACATATGTTGATGCGGAAGAACTCTACGCCGAAATCTTCCGCTGCCACTGCGACCGTAGAGTTCGTCGACGGAGCAACTCCGGCTGTAATCCGGTTCGTTGGAACTCTACCAAGCGCCGGCGCAACCTTGATTCTTTGAACATCCTCATTCGCAGATGGGTCTTAGTCTTAATGTGGGTGTTGTGAGTGGCTCGTCGTCCAAGGCTTCGCCGCAAGGAATTGGTCGAGCGCCGAGGTAGTACCACTACATCGTGTATAGACTACCCCGCTTCCAGCATTATCCAAGAGCCAAGTGGAACTTAGTGAGAATATGGTGTGTGCGGGCGCGTTACCTGAATGAGGCGCCGAGATTGAGTTGACTGCTATATTTATAAGAGAGCGACGATGAGAGTATGTAGTGAAAATCAACCGCTCCGTCCAATACCACACTACAATGCGTACATCGACCTTCATCAGAGCAGCCGTCGTGCTAGCCAGCAGTTACTCGGTTGATGCCGATGTCACGACTACCATTGACCCAAAATCGAACTGGGGTACTTGGGAAGGCTGGGGAACGTCTTTGGCATGGTGGGCGCAGCAGTTTGGGAACCGAGACGACCTTGCGGATATCTTCTTTACGCTGAAGCAGACCAAGTTCAACGGCGAGACTCTTCCGGGTCTTGGCTTCAATATCGTACGTTACAATGCCGGTGCCTGTAGCTGGAACACCATCGATGGTGAGAAGATGGTGGTGTCTCCAAACGTAAAAAGGTCGAGACAGATGGAAGGCTACTGGTTGGACTGGAAGAGCAGCGACCCGGCCTCTTCAAGCTGGAATTGGTATGATATTCACCTCCTGAGTGTGCCACGGGGCTGTTTACTGATCATCGTCTGTGTTCTAGGACGGTTGATGTCAACCAGCGAGCAGCACTCCAGAAAGCAATCGCACGTGGAGCAGACAGAACAGAGTTGTTCTCAAACGCACCGATGTGGTGGTAGGTACAATTCAGGGACAAAATGTGTGTAAGGTATTGACTTGTTCAGGATGACGAAGAACCACAATCCATCGGGAGCTGCGGACGGAAGCGAGAACATCCAGTCGTGGAACTTGGAGCAGCATGCAGTATATATGGCGACGGTCGCAAAGTATTTCAAGGATAACTGGGGGGTCGAATTCGAAACTGTCGACCCTTTCAACGAGCCGAGTGCGAACTGGTGGAAGGCCGACGGCACACAAGAAGGATGCCACGTTGATGTGTCCACTCAAGCCAAGATCGTCGGTTATCTCGACACGCAACTCTCAAATCGTGGGCTCTCAACAAAGATCGCTGCCTCAGATGAGTCGTACTACGATCAAGCTGCCACCACGTTGAAGACAATCGGCAGCAGCGCACTCGGCAAGATCAACCGGATAAACGTCCATGGATACCAATACGGAAGCGGCGACCGCGCTGGTGTTCGCACACTGGCTACACAGGCCGGAAAAGCTCTCTGGAACAGCGAATACGGTGATGGCGTGGCTTCTGGCGAGAACCTCGCCAAGTACCTCTTCCAGGATCTTCGCCAGCTGAAGCCTACGGCGTGGGAGTACTGGCAGGTCCTCGACCAGGGAGGCTGGGGTCTTGTCGACGCGGACAATGATGCGAAAACACTGGGTACATCGACGCAGAAGTACTACGTGCTTGCGCAGTTCGCCCGGCACATGCGCCCGGGTATGAAGATCCTCGATGGTGGCCGAGACAACGTCGTCGCTGCCTACGATGCTAGCAAGTCGTTGTTGGTCATCGTGGCCGTGAACTGGGACGCTGCACAGTATATCAACTTTGAGCTGTCGGGGTTCTCGGGGCGTCCTTCATCCGGCGCAACTGTCTCGAGGTGGAGCACCCAGATCGGGAGCGGCGATCGTTACGTGCAGCATCTCGATACCACGATCAGTGGCACAAAGTTCTGGTCAAAGTTCGAGAAGAACATGGTGCAGACTTTCGAAGTAACCGGGATCAAGTTGTAGAGAATAGCGCATGCAATAGTGTGCTAATACGAAACTGTTCCGTTGATGAGGTCAAGCGTTCGTTCGCGACATTGGGTGTGGGTCCACATCGTGTTATGTTATCCGATTTTTTGCTTTCTTCTGACCCATACCTCTTGATCTTCACTTCCTGGCCTTTGCTGGGTTTCCCAAACTTGAAGCCTATAGCTACCGCGGTCCGATCGACCGGTGTGAAGATCGAACGACCAGTCGTGCTTTGGACACTGGATGCCTGAACTGAGCACGACGCCAAAGTCTTCGATGTCGAAGGGTGTACCATTAGAGAGTGGATACGAAGAGTGCGGGCATTCCTGTGCGGGTCTTGGTCAACATAAGCCCAGTACACATAGTGCCAATGTCGTAACGTACGTGGTTCACCGCGACAAATTTTCCTTTGTACTGAAATACCATTACTTGGTCCTTTGCATCGCCACCAATTTCGGGGTCCTTCCAGTCATCAATTGCGACCTCTGTGGCTTTGGAGCTGTCGTCGCGAGGCACGTGAAACACCCGGCATCCAGCCACATACTTTTCGCCGCATGGGCGCTGTTCGCCGACGCGCGCGGAGTCGTCGAGATTCGGGTACGACGTCACTGCGCCAGCGCAAAACCACGCGTTACCAGCCTGAGATGACCGAGAAAACGGATTGACCAGGAACGACATGCTGGGAGGCGATGACGCCAATGTGTGCGACGCGTTGATTGCACGCGACGATGTACGATGGTGGGTGCCAGGTCTTCACTAGCACCACGCTAGCCGCAGTGGAAAGCGGCTAGACTGGTCTATGTCAAGTTGTCAACAGAGACTTCCGCTTCCACGCCCTGTGGTCAAATCTGGAAGTCTGGTTCCAAACATGGAAAATTAGAGCGCTTAGCTAAACAGCGTAGACAATGGTTAAATACCGAGATGGCTTCAAAGAGCCAGCATGTGTACATTTCCACGCTCCTTGCATACCATCGCACCTGTCTTCAGACCTCGACTAGCTGATATTCGTCGCTCATATACAACTACATCCAAAATGACGAACATCCAAGACCCTTCAAGTTATCTTGCCAACGCGCGCATCGCTCCAGAGATCTTCCAACTCCGGCCCGATTATCGCGCTCTACTTATGGTCGTCAGCAACATACCACCAGGCCCTTCCGACTCAGCAAGCGAGGCTTTCCTCTTCTCGGCAGAAACATCAGCCAAAGAAGTACTCACGAAAACTCCGGTGAACGACATTGCGCACGTGGCACAATGGAAGGAAGCCTACAAAGCCTTCGGCGCAAAGCCCAAAAAGACCATGAACAGTCTCGAAGCCCTGTTGCGTCGTGTAGATGCAGGCTTACCGCGTGTGAATCGCTTGACGGATATTTACAATGGAATTTCTATCAAACATCAGATCCCTCTTGGAGGCGAAGATCTTGACAAATACCAGGGAAGCCCGTTCCTGATACGCGCAAAAGGCGACGAGAAGTTCGACACGAAATCTGGCGGCGAAGTCGTTATCGAGCACCCGAGTCCCGGAGAGGCAGTCTGGTGCGACGATGGTGGTGTGACATGCAGACGTTGGAATTGGAGGCAATGCTCGAGGACTGCGTTGAGCGACGGCACATCGAATGTACTCTTCATTCTGGATGCGTTGGAAGCCATCGATGATGCGAAACTGAATGCTGCGGCGGACGAGTTAAGTCAAGAACTGCAGAAGCTGTCCGCAGATGTAAAAGTCGAACGACGTCTCTTGACATCGTGAATACTCTCCATCATGCAGCAGTTGCATTGCACTATGTATTTGCTACCTATAACGCGTTGTGGTCTCCATTGGGTGTCGACAAGGATGGTTTATAGACTGTTTATGATAATGTCCGCAGCCTATTCAACTTTAGCGTATATTCTGCAACATTTACAATCCCACTGACCTTCTCTGCAATCGCATACGCTGTTGAGCTCGTATGTGCACTTGGTAGGAAAGGCAGAATACTGATATCAACAACGCGCAATCCGGCCGCACCATGCACCCTTAGATCTGGTCCTACCACACCTCCCAGATTCCTCGGTATCATCGCAGCTGTGCAGCATGGGTGCAGATGCGAGAGTACCATGGAACTCTTTATGTAAGATTTGAGGTCTTCATCTGACTGAACAGCTGGACCAGGAGTGGCTTCAACCGCACCGTACCTGCGCATAGTCGGAGTATCCAGTACCTTACGAAGCCATTTGATATGCGCAATATGAATGGAAAAATCGACGGGACTGGAGCCAGCGCGGTAATCAAGTATGGGCTGAGCTAACAGGTCGGTTGAATTGAGGTGAACAGTACCGCGACTTAGTGGATGGAGGATAATAGGACGCATAGTCGTCCCAGTCGCAAAGGGTACTTCTGCACTGGGGGCTTCTGGGTTTACGAGAAGGTCGGCAAGGACGTGAAGTTGACGTTTGTAGCCAGCAACAAGGCTTGGGTCGGAGTTCTCTGGCAAATGAGCAGCCGCTGAGTCGCTATCAGCCGTCTTGCGCATCTCCTCAATGATTTCCATGTACTCTTCGGTCACGTTAGGAAGTGAGATGTACAGGGCAGTATTACTCATGGCCAACGTGTAAGGGCCTCGTGCTGGCGTCATATTGAACTCTGCTACTGCTCTGGCGGCATAAGCAGGATCAAGCATGTCTGAAGGCATATTGGAGAAGTTGCCAGGCTTCGTATCTGTGACACAGTCAGTGATCAGAGTGTCACCCTTAATGAGCAACCGGGATACTCACAGTTCCACGATATGCCGGGAGAAGAGTGATCTTGCAAGTTTGAGCCTACTCCAGGAAGATCCAGTACCGCGGTGATGTTCAAGTCATTGAGGAGAGCTGCAGGGCCAATGCCGCTCCTTTGTAGGATGGTAGGTGTGTGCATTGCGCCGGCAGAAATGACAACTTCGGCTTTGGCGGTTACATTGAACACTTCATCGTTAGAAAGAGATCGTATCTCTACCCGTGGTGGCCCGTGTGAGACGCCGTCAGTGTAGACAACCCTGATGACCTGATGCTTGACCAGCAAGTCGTAATTTGGTCTATCCGAAACGTCAGAGTAGTGGCCTAAACCAGCGTGCGAGCGCCTGGCCGTGACTGGATGCTGAGATATGGGTAGCCAACACATGCCTTCTTTGTCACCACCTCCACACTCATCTAGGGCTCGGATACCCATATCTCTCCAAGCATCCCTCGCGAGGTGAATGTCGCCCCATAGAAAAGGTGGGAAACTCGAATGGATGGGAGTCGTGCCGCCATACGCGGACATGTCCCAAGTGAACCCATACTGTTCCACCACGCTTGGCTCTGGTGGAGTGAAGGTCACGCTCTATATGGAGTCAGCTTAACGTCGGACACGAGCGGCAACCATACTCACCTTCTTGAAGTAGGGAAACAGGCTCTCCCAATCCCACTTGATCGTGCTGTTTGCAAACTCAGGACCTCCAATCTTGGTCCAAGCGTCGTAGTCATGTCTAGATCCTCGATCAAAGTACTGGCCGTTGATGGCGCTACTGCCACCGACAGTCTGGCCAACGAGCAGCAAAGCCTGTTTGCCATTCATTTCCGGATTAGGTACTGAGTTGAATGTGAAGTATCCCGATTTGTTAGTTGGCCCGCCCCAAACGAGACTTGGCGGATCAAATGCCCCTGGCGCATATGCGACTTCGCCGTACTCGACAACCAGCACTGTTTCTGTGATGGAGGTTAGTCAAAAGTACTTTGTAGACGGATGTGAGAACTTACTCTCTGGGAAAGCCTCAGTAAGTCGATCAGCTACTGTTAGACCAGAAGTGCCGCCCCCGACGATAACCCAGTCATAGGTAGGACGAAGCTCTGAGATGTGGCGTTTGAAAGCAGCGTGTGGGAGCGCATTAGCGCAAGTGACGGCTAATCCGACTGATAGGATTTGTGGAATCATGGCTGTCCGTTCAAAAAGTATCACTCCGATGGTCTACCGAGCGTCTTCTCTTATGTCGCTGCTATCGCGTTGCTATGCTGCTGTGCCACCCGAACGCTCGTGTCATTGGCACTCGATAGTGCGCGTTGGCATCTGCCGGTCGTGTGGACCGCTCGTGATCGGTATGAAGTGCTCATTGGTCCTAACCTCCGTTGTAAGTCAGACTTCGTAAGCGTTGCTGTGCATCGCAGCATGCGGTTGTGGTGAGATGCGTGCAGGAGCGAGCGACCCCGCTCGAACAGGAAGATTCATTAGTAGCCTGACTCGTGTCCGTTTTCTTGAGTGAGCATATCGCATATTCATCATGTCTTTGTTTGCGCAGCTCTACGCGGCGAAATGGCTGCTCGTAGCGGTCATTCTTGTGGCCTACGCTTTGGCGACCTTCGTTCGCTACCGGCGCCTTCGAGCCTTCCCTGGTCCGATCAGCTCGGGATGGTGTGAACTGCTGCATATGCGCGCGATACTGAGTCGACATTCACATCTCTGGTACAAAGCCGTCGGCGATGAATATGGTGAGTAGATAGTTGGAAGTCCCGAGGTCGCTGCGCGGGAGAGGCGCCGTCTTGCCCCTGTGCGGCCCGCTTGCCCCTTGCTGATAGCGCCAAACTGCAGGCGCCCTCGCTCGCATCGGTCCTAACGACCTCCTCACATCCTCGCCAGATCTGCTGGCCCATATGAACGCAGTGCGCTCGCCGTACACTCGCACAGCATGGTACAATAGTGCCGTGCGGATGGAGGTTGGGAAGGACCATGTCTTTAGCCAACTCGACGAGGTGCAGCACACGAAGCGGCGCCAACAGATGGCGTCTGGGTACTCAGGCAAAGAGAATTTGTCCCTGGAATCTGACATGGACGAACACATACACCAGCTTCTGGACCTGATCAAATCAAAGTATCTTTCGACTGTTACGCGGCACACGCCCGTGGATCTCGGGAATAAGATTCAATATCTTACTCTCGACGTGATCAGCAAAATCGGCTTCGGTAAAGCGTTTGGGGACATCAGAGCCGATGCTGACCTCGACGATTATATAAGCGCTGGTCGAGTCGGGTTGGCAATCATGGTCTTCACCGGGGCCCTTGGACTGACACCTTACCTCCATTGGCCACCCATCGCGCGCATGCTCGGGCCCTCAGACAAGGACAAGAGTGGTTATGGAAAGATGAGAACGGTAGCTCGGGAACTCATCGATTCGCGTCTGGAGAAGCCCACCAATAGTCGCTCGGACATGCTTTCGTCGTTCATACGCCATGGATTGACACGCGACGATATCGTGACTGAATCGATGCTCACGATTCTAGCAGGGTCTGACACGACTGCGACTGCTATACGTGGAACGATGCTCTATCTTATGACCACCCATAGGGCGTACAAAAAGCTGCAGGCCGAGATTGACGCTGCCGTTACTTCAGGTCATGCTGCTAGCTCGACCGGTATCGTGTCTGACGAGACGATGAAGAGCCTGCCATACCTACAAGCCGTAATGCGTGAAGGGCTTCGAATTCATCCACCTGTCACTGATATTGCTCCGAAGAAGGTACCCGTTGAAGGCGACAATGTCACGATCAACGGTAAAGCGTATTTCCTTCCTGGTGGTACCAACATTGGGTATAACGTAATGGGCCTTAATCGAAACAAGGAGATATTTGGTGAAGATGTCGACTGCTTCAGACCGGAACGTTGGCTACTCGATGAGCACAACGAGATCCAGCTTGAGCGCTTGAACGCTATGCGCCGTACTACAGACATGATTTTCGGGTATGGCAAGTACCAGTGTCTCGGGAAGCCTATAGCATGGTTGGAGATGAGGAAGGTCATTTTCGAGGTTCGTTATTCCAGACTTTCGTACCGAGTCCCTATGCTAACCTGTATCTAGTTCCTACGACATTTCGATTGGTCTCTTGCAAGCCCAGAGAAACCGTGGAGATCTAAGAACTACTTCGGCGTCTTCCTGCAAGACCAAATGTGGTGCCACATTACTGAGAGAGAACATGGCTTATGAGGGCCTCTGCGTGACGGATGTGAGTCACGTGAAAAGTCGCAGGGCTTCCAAGGTTTCTTTGACGTCAACTTAAATTGATCCCAAGGCTTCTTTCCCTATGTTCGTTAACGGCCCCTTTACTGTCCAATCAGTCTGTTCAGATAGGGCGGAAAGTTAATTATTCCGGACAGGATTCTCGGGGTTTGTGATGTTTTATCCAACCTGTCCGGATTTCGACCAAGTTTCCGGTTGAATGACCTGCGCACGGTGCGTTATGCACGGCATATCGTGATGCTTGCGGGGTAATGTGGAGCGAATGTCTACCCCGGACTAGCCACCAATTTGCATCAACCGAGATGCATCAACTCGCCGGCTAATATGACACATCGCCCACGTTTTGACTCTGCTGACCGGCTTCGCAGTTGTATGTGATCGCATGAGGCACTGCATATGTGACTTATGCAGTCCGATAGGCTGACACATTCTTCACGACTGTTCCGATGCGCTTCGCCCGGGCGACCAAGCAACCATTACAATGCCAAGATCGCAAAAACAATCCTAGAATGCTTCTGTTCGGCAAATGACTACCGGCTAGGTAGACGGCGATGTACTCATATTTCTCATTGGTGGATCTTCAGCAACGATGCTTCCGTACAGCCTCATGGAGAGGCTTCAGATGGCAACTGTTGTATATGAGCGAATGCATATGCGTTGCAAGCATGGCGCGATTCCCCAGATCCTTCCGCCATGAAGCTTCGAAAATCCTGGTTGGCCGCTGTGTGCTTCGCCACTCCCGTTCTTGCGTCATCACCAATCGTTCATTCTCAGGCTGGCATATACCAAGGACGTTTCCTGCAGGAATTCGACCAAGACTTATTCTTAGGTGTCAAGTATGCTCCAAAGCCAGTGCGATTCGCTCCCGCTCAATTAGCACCGGATTTGCCTACGACATACCACAATGCCACGCAGTACGGTGTTGACTGCACTGGATATGGTGGAGACACAAACACCCTGGTTGCCGCAAATTGGACAAAACTGGGAGAGGACTGTCTACACCTGAACATCGTCAAGCCAAGGACAAATGAGACAAATCTCCCGATATTGTTATGGATCTACGGAGGAGGATGGCAGCAGGGGGCTACTAGTGATCCAAGGTAAGCTGTCTGGAGTGACTGCATTCGGAGCGAATACTTACCAGCGCCAGATACAACATGAGCTACATTGTTCAGCAATCAGTGCTCAACAACAAGCCCG
The DNA here is from genome assembly GCF_024043145.1 of Alternaria conjuncta. Classification (NCBI taxonomy): domain Eukaryota; kingdom Fungi; phylum Ascomycota; class Dothideomycetes; order Pleosporales; family Pleosporaceae; genus Alternaria; species Alternaria conjuncta. The sequence continues at coordinate 868,380 of NW_026250092.1, read as the reverse complement.
TCATCGGCATCTCGATCAATTACCGCATGGCAGCATTTGGCTTCTTGTACAGTGAAGAAGTTGAGGCCGCTGGCGCACAGAATCTAGGACTTCGCGACCAACGGCTCGCGATGCAGTGGGTCAACAAGCATATCTCAGCTTTCGGTGGTGATCCTGAAAAGGTCACGATCTGGGGTGAATCAGCGGGCGCATACTCGGTCGGTGATCACATAGCTGCATACAACGGCGATAACGAGGGCCTATTTCGCGCGGCTATTCTGGAAAGTGGTAACGCTGTTGGTGCGCCTCTCAACGGTACCGACTGGTACCAGCACATGTACGACAACCTGACCGAGTCGGTCGGCTGCTCAGATGCCGGAGATACGCTCCAGTGTCTTCGTGACGTGCCCTACGAGACCATCGCACCTTACGGCTACCAAGGTCTCGAATGGTTTCACGTTATAGACGGTGACTTGATACCTCGATACGGTCAACAATCGTTGCGGGAAGGCAAGTTTGCGAAAATTCCGCTTATTCTCGGCACCAACACCGACGAAGGCTTTGGTGTGAACGGGGTGAACAGCGACTCCGACGCTATCAACCAACTCGTACACTCCAAACGCTGGAACGTCAACGAGACTGTCGCGGAGAAACTTCTCGAGCTGTACCCGAACGACCCTACAGTCGGCGAGCCGTACGGATGGGGAAATCGCACATGGCCGCAGTTTGGGTTACAATACAAACGTTACCAAAGTATCGCAACTGATCTGACCATGTATGCTCCTCGGAGATTGCTCGCGCAAAGCATGAGTGAGCATGTTGATCAGGTCTACTCGTATCGATGGGATGCGCCCAAGTTCAACAACACACCGGAAACAATCGGCGTTAATCACTTCTCCGAGGTCAGTACTATGCTATCAGTGGAGTGCGAGAAGGACTGTAGAATTGACCGTAGAACAGATACCCTTCGTCTTTGGAAACCCAGAACAGCAACTCACTCCATTGGGCAATAGCTCCGAAAACGTTGCATTGTCGAAGCTCGTCATGCGCATGTGGACTTCTTTCGCGTACGATCTTGACCCTAATGGTCATGGAGGTAAGTTTGAATGTCTTTCATTGTGTGGGTAAGAGTACACTAACGCGTGTTGCAGTATCCCAAGCTCCCGAATGGCCGAGCTATGCCACCAATGCGACTAACTTCGTCTTCCGAAAAGACCAAAGCTACATCGAGGATGACGATGATAGAGCTGAGGGAGTTGCATACATTAATAGCCTAGTACGATGAGGCTGTCTGTAACCTAGTGCTATGAGGGCCGGGTAATACAAATGAGTCCCGGTCTGCACGACAGTCGAGATGACTATCTGAGAACGAACATATCTCATGTGATGAGCTACCAGAGCTGAAGATGTGAGCACCCCAGATGGAGAGATAGAACAGCACGAGCCTGAGATCTTTCCTCTCAATGCATGCAGACCAGTTTCGGTCTAGTCCAACGTCTCGCAGCTTTACCAAATGATCAATACCACACGCAACAAAGATGTTCTCATGAATGACGTGAGCCTTTTCAAGCATTCAAGAAATCTGACATATATGCTTCGATCTCAGCCTGGGTCATTGAGTCCCATAGATCTTGCAACAATTTCTTCGGCTTCGAAACGTCTTCATGCCACTCTCTCATGTGCATCTCTGTGTTCCTTTGGCTGAAGTTGCAAAGATGTTGCGCGAATGATGGGTCAGGTTGTTCCGTGGCCTCAAGAAAGATGATGAGCTTCGGAAAGCCGGGACAGATCCAAGCCTCTTCCGAGCCCCAAAGAGATTCGTATCCCGCAATTTCTTCCTCTTCCGAATCCCAAAGAGATTCGTGTCCCGCAATTAGTTTCCGCAGGGATTGGGAGCGGCTGCGCCACAGTTCGATTGCTGTAGAGAAGTGCTGCTGTAGTTGAAGCAGAAGGTCTCCAATACGAACGCCATCCGTCTGGTGTACGCTACCCACCATTTGCAGTCCTTCGCGAGATTTCGTTGTCGCGTAAATTCGCAGAACCTTGCATGGTGGTCGCGTAAGAAACATGTTGTTAACAAGCTGCTCCCGAGATGGACCTGTGTTTGATGCTAGACTTCTGAGATATTCTTGTATGTGAGGCTTGATCGTAACAGTGTAACTGCCCTGGAATGGTTGGAAGCAATCCCCGAACAAGTCGACGAAGTATGGATTCACTTCGAATTGAGACAGATCCAACCATCGAGGACCATCTGGAGGAGAATAGAAGCTCTTCAACTCGTGCGGTTCGAATTCTGAGTGCATGGCGGTATGAAGAGCAGTGAGCATTGGTTGTGGGAGTGTATTCGCTTGCGTGAATCGCGCCGTGATAAAAGGCTTAGTCCAACCAAGGAGAAGGTTACCACGGAGCATAGAGTTGTCGTAGAAATGCTCCTGGAGGCGTGCGACTTCGTCCTCAGATGGAGGAAGCCACTTCATGTTCAGTGGAATCGTGTCACCGTGTTCGACAGCTGCGCAGGGGTATGGGATACGGTATTGTGTATCCAACATGTGAACAACGATCTTTCTCCAACGTCTTGAGACATTCCATGCTGCGTACTGAGTTCTTGGAGAGGTGTGAGAAAGGATTAGCTCGAGCACTTCGACGACGTTTAGGGCGCGGTGAGATCTGCCATGGTCTGCGTGTCGTAAGACTGATGACAAGGCGTGTGAGGCGTTCTGACCTGTGGGTCTGGGATCGTAGAGCGCGATTCTTTCATCGATTGCGCGTAGAGCAGAGGTGCTCCAATTTTCGATACTTTGCTCCAAGTCCGCATCCTTGGATTGGTTGGCGGATGCGGGAATCTCGGTGTTGACCATACCTAGGTACTCGCAAATCTGGGACGATGTGTATTTGAGATTTCTTAAAGAGAGAAAGAGAGAGAGAGAGAAGAGAGGTAAAGAACTTGTCGACCATCCGCTGGAAAATTTGGCTTTTATGTGTAGGTCGGTTCCTAGGCAGACGGCAAGCACGTGATGTGGACCCTGCCGACCCGTGAACGTTCCAACCTTGGAAGGTTCCCAAGGCTCTGTCGTACCGACCCATCGTTTCAGCGGATGCCCACTCCAGTTGTTCTTACACTTATGCAATAGTTCGAAAGCACACTTTTCTTACATCTCACGCTCGATGTAGCAGTCGTGTCTCGATAGACCGATGGGGTGGTTGCGTGCAGGTACCGTCAGGCATCAGGGCGAGAGTGTGGCATGACGTTAGATTTAGCGACAAATACTGGAAGTTCCCCCGATCATATCTTCCCCGTGTCGCAGATATCCTGTGGTCAAGAAGCTTCTTCGTCGATGTAAGATCAAACATCGTAGATGGGTGACAATACAACAAGACTTTGGAAGCGCTAGGAGCGGGAGGTACGAGAAGAGGCACTTGAGAAGGGGCCGCAGACTGGGTCGACGGACAACGCGCAAGGCACACAGCTAGAAGTGTCGAAGTCCTCCCCAACACACGCCGTGTAGAAGACGCACCAATCTCCCCGCGGGCGGTCTCGATGCTGACGCTCTCGCTCAAAAAGCCGCAAGAGGCTTAGCGTGTGATGACCCTTATCGGCCGGGCGTAACAGCCTGCTCACTTCTTCCACCATTCATGAGATCTACGATTGGCGAGGATGAAATATGATTCAGTTGGTGGCTACAGATTCATGCAGACGCAAAGGGTAATAGTCGCGCTATCAGCGCTTAGTACGATGCTTGTTTTGACGGTGAGACCGTTTAGATGAAGGTGTACCGTGGACAGAGGGTGTATAAAGGTAGGAGGTAGAGCTGTGATCAACGACAGCAGTCCATACTTTTAACAACACTTCTTGACAAAGTTCTTCTCTATCAAACCGTATCCGATCAATATTACCACTCGAGCATCAGTCTCCGTAACAGTACAATCATCATGACATCAGGAACCTCCTGCTCAACAGAGTGCATCAAGGGCTCAATCCACGCGGGAACACCCAAAGGCACCATCGAAACACTCCACGGTCTCTCTGTGTACACAGTCGGAAACAGGACCACACCACGCGCAACCATCTGCATCTACTCCGACATCTTCGGCCTGGGTCTTCCCAACAACAAGATCATCGCCGACGCTTACGCCGCCTCAGGAGAGTATCTAGTCCTGCTCCCAGACTTCTTCAAGGGCGACCCCGTCGGACTCAAAGTCGCCGATGCGCTGCTTCCAGTAGACGCGGCGGCACAGAGTACGTTTGCGAAGTATACGGGTATCTTGGCGAGTTTGCCAACATTCCTGATGTGGCAGCGGAGGCATGGAAAAGCGGAGTCGGATAAGATTTGTCTCGATTTCATGCGCGAGCTGAGGCGGGCGACGCCTAGCGAGAGGAAGATCGGTATGGTTGGGTTTTGCTGGGGAGGAAAGTATGCTGCTCGTACGGGGTTGGAGAGCAACATGATCGAGATTGATGGGGTGAAGAAGCCGCTTGTCGATGCGATCGTGGCGCTACACCCAAGCCACCTGGTTGTTCCCGAAGACGTCGAGGGTCTTGTTGTCCCGACGAGCTTTGCGTGGGGCGTGGAGGATATCGCTGTGAGTTTTGAGACGAAGGGCAAAGTGGAGGAATGTCATGCGAAGGCACAGAAGGCGCGAAAAGAGTTCCCTGAGATCGAACACAAGGCGTATACGCCTGGCAGGCATGGGTTCGCGGTCAGAGGCAACCCAGACGATCCGCAGGAGAGGAAGGCGCTGGAGGACTCGGAGAAGCAGGTACTTGCGTGGTTCGAGAAATGGCTCTGAAAAGTGCTCTGTAATTCGGTAGCCGTATATTGGCATAGGTATCATCTCCGCGTACTCAAAAACTCATTATATCCACCCTAGCGCCGTTCGCCTGTCAAGAGACCTTTGCTGGGCCTCTCAATTCCGCCTGTATTTCTGGGGAATGTTCTTCTCCACGACGCCTCTGAGCTCAAGCCTCTCCCACTCCTCTTGTGCCGCCTCCTTCTCCTCGTGCATCTTGAAATGCGCAATGTCCTCTGGGTGGTTCAAATCCTCCTCCTTCACGTCGTCGCCACTGTGGTACTTCTCCCAATGATGGATCTCGTACTCGTACTCGTCGTCACCGTGGTGGCCTGGGCCCATGCCGAAGTCCGGAAGCTTGACGTTTTCCGAATCCTTTTGCAGGAACTCAGCCAAGGTGATGGAACCGTCCTTGTTGATATCGAACATGTCTAGAATAGTCTGGACGACCATTTGCTTCTTGGTTTCGGAGATGGAGGCGCTGGAGGGGTCTTCGAGACCGTAGGTTCGGCGGATGTCGACGGTAGTCCATAGACCGGTACTGTCGTAGTCGTGCATGTTGAAGAAGGTGGTTGCGTCGTAGCCCGCGATGTGATGCTCCTCTGCGACAGTATCAGTAAACGGCCCTTGCTATTTGTTTCATGTTGTGGGGATCTGGGGAAGTTCATACCAGCCATGTGTCGCGTCGCCCAGTCGGCGTCCGCTGGGACTTCGACTTGCGCATGTTCAGCGCCGCCGTGCGCCGAGGCATTGAGGGCGCATGAAAGCAGCAGGAGCGCGCCAAGTGGTAGTCTAAACATGCGATCCATGGTTCTTGAAATTGTAAGGCGCGAGAAGGGGTAAAGTCGAGTTGAGTCGTAGCCCAAATGTTGACGGCGGCCAGGGGCTCGGCCCCCATGAGGCCAATCGCCGACACTATGTCATAGGGGTCTCGAACTTAAGCTTTCCACGTGCAGCTCTTTCACCGCACCACCAACACGACGACTTCACCATGAACGTCCTAGTCCTCCTGAGCCTGTTGCTCTTCATTCCATTTCTCTTCTTCCTTGCATTCCTAGCCGCATCTTCGTGTATGGGCGACGGTTTCCGCGCACGATTCGCTGGCGTCACATTCAATCCTCGAAACGCATCGTTTGGTCGCAACTACACGCGAGGATTCGGGTCGGGAGCAGGGACCGGCGGCTGGGAACAAATTGAGATGGAAGACATGATGGGGGAAGACAGCGACTCGGAGTGAGGAACTTGACACACTCGATAAGAAGTATGGCTTGACTGCCCATCTCGGTGCTGTACAGGGTATCTTCATCTACACACTACCGCCGATTTGAGCCTTCTAGAACTCCAGATCCTGCTTCTTCGGCATCTTGCTACCACCAGCCGCCTCCCGCACAGCCTCCTCCTGCGCCTCGGTATCGCCTTCCATCGGTGGCAGGCTGTACTTCGCAATCACAAACTTCCGCCTACTCAATGTAAACGCCATATCCTCGCCCAAGTCTCCTGCTCCACCGCCGCCGCCCTTCTCATGAAACACCGGTAGTTTATGAACGGCGAACATACCCTGCGGTCGCTCTTCTTCCTTCGTCGTACCTGCTGATTGTGCGAGTGCTTGCGCACGCGAGTATGGGAATGGAGACAGCTCAACGACACCGTCAGAGAGGATCTCCATCCAGCGGACAAGCCCCGAGGATCTTGGATATAGGGTCAAGGGAATTGTGATAATGGCGGTCAGGCGCGTTTGATACTGTCGGAGTAGCGCGCGTAGAGCGTGGAGGAATTGGAGTACGGAGGTCGGGTGGGCCGCCGACGGAGAGTATAATGCCGGCGAGAGTAGAGACGGTATCACAACGCGATGGATCGTGTGTGGTGGTGTCGATTCGAGCTGCTGCCGTATGTTTTGCAGAATCGGAGGGAAGGGTGACGAAGTGCTCGTCGGTGGAGGTATGGGCACATAGTTGACCGCTGTCCCTACAGGGAGCGTGAGGCGTTTGGCGAGATCGAAGGTATGGCAGAAGACTATCTGCTCTTCTGTCGCACTATCGCCTTGACCTGCTGTCCTCTGCCCATTGGGAGAGCCTGTTGAGAACCTTGTCAAAACTGCTCGATTTATGGTCTTGCATTCGCAGAGTATATGTACACAACGCACCTCTAGCACTCTCAAACTGCCCCAGACCTTCATATCTCCACGCGATCTTCATTTTCTCTGCTCGCTCCTTCCCTTCCTTCCTCTTGTCCGACTTGTCTTCTGATATGCCTGGCAATTCCCTGCCCCACACTTCGCCCATGCCTACTACATGCACTTTATGGCCCTGCACTACTCCCTCAGCTGCGTAGAACCGCAGTAATGCGCCAGCATAGTCTGTCGTCCCGCTCTCGCCTATGAGTATCGAGTTTCCCAGTGCCAGGCCAGCGTGTCCTGCTAAGATGCCATCAAGCGAGGGTGTGCCGGTCGACGTGGTGGGGCGGCCATCGATGGGTGAGGGACGGACACCGGGGGGTGTTGGTGCAGGTTGTGCTATCGAGGGAGACGAAGGTGCATTTGACGCGTCTTCGCCTGCCGGTGCGCGAGATAGCGCGATGTTGCGCTTGCGAAATGCCATCTGGGTGTGTCCTGGGCTATGAGTCGCGACCCGTCGAAAATGTTAGAGGGGCTATCGATAAGCGCAAGTTAGCGTCAGACGCCATCCACCCAGCAGTCGCGACTGCTCGATCAACGTAAAAGGTGAATTGCAATCAATGTTTATGCTATTTTCAGTTCATTAGCTCAGACTGTCTGAGCTGATTAATCATCCGCCACTTGCTACCGGGACTTGATCCATCTTGATCCTTGCGCCCCGATACAGCATCTCGCCTCCATGGTTTCTGAGTGTCACACTCATGCCAGTCGCATCCAGTCGCTCACAAAGACCCAAACATACTCCGAAGAAGACCGCAATCTCCAGCTCAGCGCACTCAGACATCTGGAACCCGTAAAATCTCCCAGCAATCCCACCGTATCTCAGCATTGCAGCCGCTTCAAGCTAATTTCAGATGCTCGCGCTGTCCTCATTCTGGGCAAAGCTCTCCATACTCTGCCTTGAATGCTTCCATAATTGACTCCTTCTCTTCTTCCGGACATTCTGCAACCTGTATCTCGAGCAACTCTTTCTGGTTTATGTAGAATGCTCGCGCTTTCTGCATCCTGGCTTCTGTGCGAGCACATTCTTCCTTAAGCTTGTCCTCCGCCTCTGAACGTCTGTCTCGCTCTGCTCGCGCCCTCTGTTTCCATAGGCGGGCGTATTTAACGCTGCTGTTACCAAGTGTCTTCAAATTCTTTCTCACTTCTTCGTTCTCGGTTCGACTGTTATCCAGCAGCTTTTGCATCTGTTTGTGTCGCTCATGCAGAGCTGCCATAGCTCCATCGGTTGCTTTACGCGCTGCCTGTGCCTCAGAGAGCTCATTTTCAAGCACTTGGATCCTTGCTATGTGTGCCTCTTTCTGAGCTGATGTGGCGGCCATGTCTTCATCAATCTTTCTCCGCGCATCCTTCTGGTCTTTGAAGAGCTTCTTCATCTGGTTCTACAGTCAACGTTATTCGCCTCAATGTCTATGAATTATTGCGCTCACTCTGTCTGTATGATGTGCTTCTTGTTTTGTTGTACCTATTCTGCGTAAGCCACGCCCCCTGATGAAGCAATCAAACGGGATCAACCATCACTTACCAGTTCCTTCCATCTCTTCAGGGACACGATTCTTGACCGTGCGCATCAGATCCTCTGTGAGTGAGGTACCTCGGTCTTGGATACCGATTTCAGCCGGTACCATCGCTGATGCGTGCGGTGCAGAGGGAAGCATAGTCTGAATAGAGCGCATCCGCGTCTCTGCATCCGCGCTAAATTTGGTGGTAGGAATGTCATTCAGTGGCGCCCCATTCGCGACCGACCTGACCGCCCATTCAAAATTATCCAAAGCCCATGGATACTTGAAGGGCGTTATCGCGCCCTTCAGCAAAAAGTAGTACTCGATCAAAGTTTTCAACTCGAAGCCGTGATTGGGTCCTGCTTCTTCAAATGAATATTCACTTTGCCGATATGCGGCCTTGAATGGATGGCAGAGGTTCTCGATATGTGGTAACATCACCGATAGGCTTCGTCGTCCTCCGGAGAGCATGTATACTCCCCCGGATGACTAGTTAAGCTCTTTGTGGGCCCATATTGACTGGTTACCCGTATACCCGCCGATACGAAGCTTTACCAGGGCGATCTTCATGTACCACTGTCTCGGGGTTCGAGTCTGTGAGGCCGGTACCCACACCAAGTCTTCGACCAAAGGTAATTTTGCGAACTCGTTTGGAAAGTACTTATTGGCGTAGTCTTGGATGTTCTGCAAAGTAACTTTGTCATTGGAAGCCATATGCTCAAACGTAAGCAGCTGCGGAGAGTTTGGTGCATGCGCCTGGTATACCTTGATGATGCACCCGTGATTGATGGGTCTTGCTGTAAATTAGCTCGTCAGGCCTTTAGAAATGATGATTGTCCCAAGTTATACCACTCGAGTTTTAGGCAGTGACGTGTGTTCAAGTAGGTAGCGAAAAGGGAAGTAAAGAATGAGGAAAGGAAAGTGGATCACCAGGAAATAACTCACCAGTAGGCAGATGTTGAAGCAGCGTAGTTGACACACTTAGCTTAACCTCACCTGGGCATTCTTGTCTCTGACTGCATGAGTTTACCAACGTCACCAGTGAGAGAACAATTCCTGGGCTAGTACTCGCTTGCACCACGCTGTAAATCATCATTCTACCAGCTTAACAGTGTATTAGGATGAGATTCCAGAACCCCTAGTCGAATCCTGCAAAAGGACTCCATGATAAAGCTGACTTGTGAAGGTGTACATATGCTGGGCGTTCTTCCTTTGCAGATCAGTACAATCTCTCTACAAGCTCTTGACAAAGCGCTCTTTTAGGGACGCTCTGGTTTCATACGTGGTGGATGAATGACTTGGAGTGCGACGCAGGGTGTAAGTGTGCTCGTCTTCGTGCTTTCCTTCCAAAGTTCCCCGATCATCGTCTGCCACTAAAGTCCCGACACGGCTAGCGTATACTGCTAGCGCCATCTCCAAGAAGGCCGGACAGCACTCGATGCTTTCAGCATCTTCGACTCAACTCTACCTTTGTCATCTAACTCTACTTCCAATACAAGATCATGGCGGATGATGAAGAGGTTGAGTCTGCTCTGATTCCAAGTCTCTACAAACCCCCGGCTTTGTTACCGATCGCGCAACTCAAAGATCAACTCCTCTACACAATAGAGACATACCCTGTGACCATTGTTGTTGGTGAAACAGGAAGCGGTAAGATTTTCTAATCTCTCATAAAAGGTCAAAGCTGACATGTGGCCTTAGGAAAGACAACACAGATACCAAAATTTCTGCTGGAAGCTGGCTGGTGCAATGGCGGCAAGCAAATAGCGATCACTCAACCCCGGAGAATAGCATGTACTAGCGTAGCCGCAAGGGTAGCAGAAGAGCTGGGTACGCCTCTTGGTCAACAAGTCGGGTATAGTATCAGATTCGAAGATGTCACGTCCGCGGCTACGCAGGTGAAGTTTGTCACAGATGGCCTGTTGCTGCGCGAAATGCTTGTCGATCCACTTCTTTCACGCTATTCAGTCATTATGGTCGACGAAGCACATGAACAAAGCTTGTCTTCTGACATACTCTTGAGCCTACTGAAAAAGGTGCTGAGGAAGCGAGAAGACCTGCGCGTTGTTGTAAGCAGCGCTACGCTAGAGGCGGAACGCTTCCTTGACTTCTTCAACCCCGATGATGGCGAAAAGGTCCATGGCAAGAGCAAGGAAGAATTCGGTTACATAATTGGTATCGAAGGGCGAACATATCCGGTTGAAATCCAGTACCTACAGGAACCAACGAATGAGTACGTGGAAGCAGCAATCGACACGGTCATGAAGATCCACGAGCACGAGAGCGAAGGCGACATCCTTGTCTTTTTAACAGGACGCGAGGAGATCGACGACGCAATCGACAAGCTGGGTGACCGCATTGCCGACATGTCTTCATCCAAGCAAAGGCTCATGCCCCTGCCCCTCTACGCTGGCTTGCCAACAGAAGACCAAAATCTCATCTTCACAAAACCGCCACAAGACACGCGACGCGTCGTCTTTAGCACCAACATCTCAGAGGCATCTTTGACTATCGACGGCATCGTCTTTGTGGTGGACTCAGGATATGTCAAGCTTCGCGCCTACAACGCTAATCTAGGCATCGAAAATCTCGCTGTCGTGCCCGTATCGAAAGCTAGTGCCACACAAAGAGCGGGTCGTGCTGGACGGACGAGGCCGGGCAAATGCTTCAGACTGTATCCTGAAAGCGTTTACGAAAGCTTGGAGGAAGCCACGTTCCCAGAACTTGCCCGCTCGAATCTCGCACCTGTAATTCTGCAGCTCCTCAATTTGGGTATCACAAACGTGGTGCGATTCGATTACCTCTCGCCGCCGCCATCAGCACTAGTAACGCGCGCTCTGGATTTACTCTACTCTCTCGGCGCGTTGGACGCTCATGCTCGCCTCACGAAGCCCCTCGGCACGCGTATGGCGGAGCTTCCGCTCGAGCCGATGCTTGCTCGCGCATTATTGAAGGCCGCTGAACCGGAATTTGGCTGCTTGAGCGAAATGCTCACAATAGCCGCAATGATGACTCTGCAAGGCAATGCTTTCGTTTCTCATGACGGCGGCAAGAAACAGCTTGATGCAGCAAGACGGAAATTCGCAGTAGCAGAGGGCGATCACCTTACACTATACAATGTATACGAAGCTTTCGTGAAAGCTGGAATGGGTAACACGGCATGGTGTCATTCAAATAGTCTGAACCACAAGTCGCTCGTCAAGGCAGTCAGCGTCCGGAAACAACTTGCTGCTTACTTGGATCGTTTCGGCGTGAAGGAGAATGTTCTCGCAGCATCTGGCGTGCTGAGGGTAGGCGGCACACCACTCGCCGAGCGCGTCCGTCGCTGTCTAACGACCGGGTTCTTTGCACATGCTGCAAGGATGAAGGCAGATGGGACGTTTACCACTGTCGATGGAAAGACGACGTTATGGCCTCATCCGACGTCTGTGTTCTTCACGCGGAAGGCGGATTGGGTCATATACACTGAGATTCAGTCTACAAGAGACAAGATCTACATTAGGGATATGAGTACAGTGGAGATGGACTGGTTGACGGAGTATGCACCGGAGTTCTACAAGATCAAGAATGGCGGTCGATGAGACGAGAAGAAAAGTAGCTTGCGGGTATCTATCAACACTAAAGGCATAATTACATAAGGACATCATGACAGGACTGCTGCTTGCCTGCAATTACTTGCATGCGTCGACGAACAGCTCTCGCATGCCCTTCAGGAAGCTTGCCAAGTCGCGCGTTTCATTCAGCCTGTCCACAACCGCCTCGACCTCTTCGCGCTCGACCTTGGGCCGCATCTCTAGCACCCTGTAGTCGCGTTCGCTAGTATCCAGCTCAAACCACGCCTCACGGTCCCACTCCCTCTCATCAACGTTGGTATAGACGAACTTCAACCTGTCGTCCTTGCCTAGCCCCTCAATCCTCAAGCCCAGATAGTTCTCCCAGAAGTCGAGTTCTGGCTCGTTGTAACGGCTTTGCCCATCGAGGTATCGGCGATGTTTGAGTTGTGCTTCACGGCGTGCGGAGATGGTCTTTTGTACTTCGGCGATTTGGGCGCGCAGGCTGTCGCGGTGTGCTAGGCGCTCGTCGCGCTGGAGGGTGAGGGCGGAGATGGCTTCCTGCATCTCAGAGGTTTCTTGGGATTCCTTGGAGATTGTCTGGCTGTGCTGCGCTGTCTTGAGTTCGAGGATTTCGATATCACGCTTCTTCATGCGTTGGTCCTCTGTCGCGAGAGTTAGTGTGCGATCGATTGGCCCGCAGATAAATATGACGTTGTCATACCATGGAGTTCTGCGACATTCATGCGGAACTGGTTGCGCTCTTCCAGTACTCGTCTGCGGCCATTCTCGATGAAAGCATCAAATCGTGTAGTGAACTGGTTCATGCGACTGCGCAGATCGTCGAATCCGAAGTTGATGCTGGGTAGTTGGTCGGCCATGGACGGCGCATCGTGCGAGGAGGCGCGCATCGTGGTGCTCATGGAGGGCTCGAAGGTCGTCATGATTGCGATCTGATCTGAACGTCTCTCGTTGCGTATGCGAATATGTGGTGGGGTGCGATGCGACAATGGGTGGTGAGGGCGGATGAGATGGTTGCTCCGTAAACAAACACGCGCGCTAGTGCGGCAGGAACGACAGCGGGGCGCATGCACGTGCCGACGCGACTTTTGGCGCTAGTGGAACTTTTTGGCGAGGTTCCAAGGTTACTTTCATCATCGCGTCCGGCGCATGCTCAACCTTGACAGACACAATTTTCGCTCTCGCATACAGCCTTTTGTTTTCTGCGTACAAAGAATGAGTTTTTACTCCAGCGTCGTTACGGATCGAGAACCTTTACGACAGCCCAATGGCTGATAGATCGCTCAAAGATCTGAACTATGGCCATCCCGGTGCAGCGACTTACGACTTGGAGAACAGAGAGTGGACGTTTGCCAGGCCTTATTCCGCACGCCCATTCAAGCGCATACGAACTTCGAAGGACGCGACTCCTGCGAGCAGTCATGCGACACCGGCATTTTCTCTCCCTGCAGAAATTCTAGCGAGTAGGACCAGCATACAGAAAGAGATCAGCAACAGCATCGAAGAACACCCTCAGCTCTCTGCAGCAGCCGAAGTCCTCCCCGATCTAGCTGTAGTATCTGCTGCCACATCATCCACGGCTTCGACCTACGATCCGCTCGTCGGCGACCTACTCTCCTTCGGTTCGATTACACCCAAGGGTAGACACGAGGCATGGCAAATAGCTGCATTGCCGACGGGAGAATCTGGCAGCATACTGCAGTTGTCAATCCTAGACAACGAAAGACACGGTTGGACAGCAGACCCGACGTCATGGGTAGAAGGGCGGACCTTGAAAGACACGGAGAGTGGCTTCTGGAATGAGGAAGCGGCACCAATCCAGCAAGTTCACTTTTCGCATTCGGATGACAGCAGACCCTTTCTGGCTGTGCGACTGCCTACCCGTACTGTCCTCTTCCACCCAGACTACCACCGCCGACCACGCGCTTCCGCTGTCTCACCGTTCTACCGCTTACCCGCCTCCTCGATCGAACTCCACCCTATACTCAGCATAAGTCAGAACGATACTGATGGCTTTGCTCATGTCGACGTCACATTCAATCCAGACTTCCAGTTGCAGTTTGCACTCGTCGACCTGAATCAGACATGGAGTGTATGGGACATCGAGCATCGGCCCAGACTTGGCACGTACTCGGCTTCATGCCTGCTTCGTGGAAAGATCGATGAACTGGAAGAGGACGGGGACACAGCTTGCGAAGACGGTTGGGCGAGGATTCTCTGGGTAGCTGATATAACGACGTTGCTGGTGTGCAACAGGCGCCATTTGAGCATCGTCAGCATCAAGGGCAGGACAACGTCATACCTTCCCTGCCCAGAGCTTTTCAGTGAGCGATCGGCAGACTGGATCTTGGATGTCAAGCAACACCCAAGAGATAGAAGTCGGGTTTTCGTCTTGACCTCCACTCGTTTATTCCTCCTTTCGGTCACTGCACCAAGTGAGCTGCTTCCGAGGGCTGGTGAAGCTGGAGCTAAAGTCCTCACATCCTGGCGGCACTACCGGGGCGTGGAGGATTTCACACTTCACATAAGCGTGCAGATGCTGTCGGACGATGGTAAGTTGCAGATCAATCGCGCGACAAAAGCTCTCACTCACAGCCTGATAGAAACATGTGTTATGCTCCACTCTCGAGTTAACAACTTGGTTCAAATACAAAACTTCCGCAGCAATACCTCCGATTCTTCCGGCCTCGTTACCAGTTCAGATCCGACCCTGCTAGACCTACCCATCGGTGGTTCCGCGCACATAGCCAACTTGTACATCGAGCCCATGCGATGGGAATACTCAAAGAAAGACTGCGTTTTCCTCCAACTGTTTGTGACGCTCTCCGACTTAAGTACGCGCGAGTTGGTTGTCTGGAGTCGGAGCACCTCGACAGGACATACCACCGAGAATGACCATGCCGTTGTAGACTTCACGCGAAGCACGATCAAACGCCCTAGAAACCTCATCTTTAACTCGAAACCACGCAACAAAGACGAGGATTTCATAGTGCCTAATGGATTGGTCGACAGAGGGTTACCAAGCTCCAAGATCGGCAGGCAGCAGCCAGAATTGCGCAGATTCTCGGACGGTGCTATCGTGCCGGAAACTCGGGACAATGCTTCTCTGGGCGAGATTCTATCTCAGCCAAAGAGCGCGGCGGAGCAGGTCTCGGGTACCATCGATGCGGTGGCCGTCATGGATCAGGTGAACGAAATGCTGGCGACTGGTGCAGATTTGCCGCCTTTACCATTGGGTACTCTGTAAGTGAACTGGGTCTTGCTTGCATTCTGAACTAACAATTGCAGGATGGAGTTTACGCACGCACAGTTCCATGTTGCAGACATTGACGAAGCTTCGTCCAACTTCCAAGAGCTGTTCTCTTCGCCAAATGGTCAAGACACTGTGGATGTTCAGCGTATCGCAGCTATGCGCGTACTTGGCTTGACCGACGATGGCGACCTCACCATTTCCGACGCATACGATAGTATACTCCAGACGTGGGTTGCGCCTATGCCACCCGATATGCCAATTCGCGTTCGGCAACGCCAAGAACTTCTGGCTCGGCGAATTGCTACGGAGTTGATGTTCTCAAGCACATGTATACGTGACGATCGGATCCAAGTGCCTGCTGTTAGCATACAGCGTGGGCAGAGTCAGGACAGTGCCGTAGCCTTACCCATCTTGCCTGCAAGACCAAAGGAGGCTACGTCCAACTCCACCTCAAGATATTCTGCATCTCAGCCGTTACCGACACCGCCATACTCATCTATACCACCTTCGTCTTTGCCTCCATCCTCTGTGTATGGATCGTCCCCACCCGAGATACCTTCCATGGAGCCAGCTTCGTCAGACCCCCTTAGTCGGCTCAGCAAGTATCTTCAAACTTCCAAAGGCCCGGTTATCATACCGCCAAACGTTTCCCAGAGTCTCGCGCATTGGGAATTAGGAAAGGATCCGCATGCGTACAATTGGGTCAGTATGGAGCGTACTCTTCGGGCCGAAGACCTAGATGAGGAGAGCCAGCAACAACGCGAGAAGGAACGCAAAAAGAGGGAACGTAGGGAAAAGCGCCAACAACGCGAGAACGAGCTCATGAGGGCTAAGACTGCGAGTCAACTTAACGCATATCCGAGAAGCTCTCCAGGGCCAATGCTGGGTGGTATGGGTAGTAGCAGTCAGGTACCGAGTCAGAGCCAAAGTCAAAGCCAGGTACCATTCCAGACTGGTGGCTTCATGATGCCACAAAGCCAAGTAGAGCGGGGCAAGTTTGGAGGAAAGCTAGACAAGAAGAAGAAAAAGAAGGGGAGGATCAGTGGATTTTGAGTTTCGGGTTGGCGCTTCGTTCCGTACATGTGACTCCGAAATGCGAGTGCTAAATATGCACAGCCCGGATGCCTCTCATTTGATGCCGTCACCGGTGCGGAAAGAAGGAAGCTCCTCCCCTCAAAGTGGGGTCAGAGGGGTAGCTTCCGCGTTCCAACTACATAGCTTAGCTCTACCCCGAACCCATCGTACATACCAAGAATCGCATCCAATACAAGCATTGAATCTACAAAAACATCACCAACGTCCTTCTGCAACATCAAAAAAATGTCAGGCTTCCCATCTCTCCAGCCCGCGTTCACCGTCCGTGTCGACATCGATGCGCCGATGCAAGTCGGAGGCCAGCATGGCGCGCAGTTGGTTATCGTCCCGATGGTATCCGGTACAGTGAAGAGTGAACCGGGCTTCGAGCCAAAGCTGGATGGAGAGCTGCACGGTACCGGCTACGACTACATTCACAACGACGCCGATGGCGGAAACATGCGCTTGGATGTCAGGAGTCAAGTCAAGTGAGTGCAAAGATGCGCATGCCCGTTCGAGAGAATATTGAAGACTCATGGGTATATAGGAACCACGATGGAACGATTCTAGCAATGTATTACAAGGGTACCGTGAAGCTCACACCTGGCGTCGGCAAGGTGCTGTCCGGTGCTTCGGACGCTAAGACCACGGACTACGGCGATTCATTTGTCAATTTCACCTTCGAGACAGGTAGCGAGAAGTACAAGGAGCTTCAGAATGGGACGTATGTCGCTGCCGGCCATTTCGTCACAGGCGAGGGAAAGCCAGGTGTTGTGGTGGAGTACAAGGTTAGCAAGGTTGTGTACAAGGCGTAAGTCAGCACACGTGTTGGGGTGAGTGAGGCTGTATCGGGTTGTTATTTGAAGATGCTGATGCCTGACTTAGGGCGAAGACGGGTACATCGCGACATGTATATAATCCCAACTTATAATCAATGACTGTTCCGATCCTCCTCTTCCGCTGTGTCTTAGTCCTCTATCACCATTCTATAAATCCGCTATGATTTACCTCCCATTCGCCAGAGCGTGGACTTATGACTGCTCTCATCGCAGATCCGTTGGCCCCACCATGTCGGCTCACCGTCACCTTCACCTCCTTGACACTAAACGTGGCGTTTGCTCACAATCTTGGCGCGCCCGACGCCAGCTACAGCGTGTGCATCGTTCTAGTTCTTCACATAACAGCTCCATTGCCTTTTCCAACTGCTCACTTTGAACATTGGCTGCGGCAAGGTATACGGAGCGATTCGCCGTCTTCTGCTGGTAAGTTCACTACTTGGATGAGCCTGCGAAGATACACCGACTAACTTCAGGACTAGCTGTATAACGGTTCGACCCACGCGCAACATGCCCAACATCTCGTCTGCGAGCCTGTCATCCAGGAAA
This sequence comes from Alternaria conjuncta, assembly GCF_024043145.1. Lineage (NCBI taxonomy): Eukaryota > Fungi > Ascomycota > Dothideomycetes > Pleosporales > Pleosporaceae > Alternaria > Alternaria conjuncta. Next base: position 850,654 of record NW_026250092.1, on the reverse strand, counting down.
AAGTACAATCTGGACGACTTTGTTCAGTATGCTACTGGTAGACTTGCGGACCAATACGCCGCGATCGCCGATCTCAGCATGTATAAGTTCGCCGACAAAGCATATCTGGACGAGAACAACACACCTTACAGCCGGCGTATGCTCCTCGTCGGTCACTATTGGCGAAAACGCGGCGGTACGCCTGTGTGGGCACATGCGACTGGTACTCACATACGCTACTATTCGGGTGAGGGAATTCAGGTCAATCCACTGATCCATGATACCCAATCCTCTAAGGTCTACTACGGAACGCCCTTCAACGCGATGAGCGGCGTTCACGACTCCAGCAACACGAAGCCTCGTATGACTACAGAACGCAAGTTCGAGCGGGCCTTGGTCGAGTCTGTCATCAACTTCATATTCCTCAAAGATGGCCAGCTGGTACGAGCGCTGGACCTGGAGAGTCCGGACATGCTTGGAAGCTTCAGACTGGCGTGTAGAAATTTCGCGCAATACCAGAAGATGCCTCAGACTGACATGAGATCTCTGGATGAAGAAATTCTGGACATTCAGGCCGAAAATGCAGCGGTACAGGAGCAAGCTCAGTTCATCCAAGGATATAGCGGCGGCAACGGTCTTGCGTTCAGAAGCGGGACTTCGGCTTTCACGCTCCCTTCCAAACGCTCCTTCGTAGACCTGACGGACAGTGCATCCGATGATGCATCGCAGGGTGCGTGGACCACTCATTTCATATCTAACAAGCTGCTAACGTCGCAATGTAGGCTCCAACAAACGTTTATCTCCATCCGTGAGTACCGAATTCTCATGTCTTGCACATCAACACCATCAATCTGCGCATGAGCGACCGCTGACTAGTCATTGTAGGAGTCCGCTGTCGCACACCACGAAGCCGAAATATACGCTGGATTGGAACAAGAGGTGCAGGCTCTCAGAGTTAAGCTTGAACAACAGGAAGCCAAGATCGATGCCTCCGAGGCTGAGGTCACGCGGCATAAAGCTAAGAGACGAACCTTACGAACGCAACGAGAAGAGTGGAAAGAAAAGTACATCGCCCAACAGAGTCTTGCCCAGGCACCGGCCGAAAGCGTCAAAGAAGAGGAAGAGAGTGAAGATTGGAAGGGGATGCTCTTCGAACAAGAAAAGAAGACCGAGCACTACAAGCTCAAGTACATTGCGCTGAAAGAGGAGAGGAGAAAGTGGGAGGATCAGAAAGATAAAAACAAAAGTCTCGAGCCTCAGGATGTTAGCAGAGAGGCTAGTCCCCCGCAGGAGAGTCCGCAGAGTCACAGACAGGAGAGCGAGAAAGCTGAGCGATCAAACGATATCAGCAGTCCAGGTGGCAGTACTGGAATACAGCAACGGAGATACCGCAGACCTCTGAGTATGGAGGAGGTACGGGAGCGGCTGAAAAGGTATTGGGATGGTACCATAGCCATCTCCTGGGTGGATGGCTATGAAGTAACCGAGAGAGATCGAGAAGAAACAGTCATGAGAATATGGCGCAGGGAGTCCACAAGACTGCGTGGCCTAAGGGCAGCTCAGGGCTTAGGTCGTCTTAAAACCTCGACAAGGAGACGGCATAACGTATTGGCAATTAAGCATGTGGAGCTCATGATGGAACCACGTAAGCATAGTGTCATGCCTGAAATATGAACGAGATATGAGAAAGGCGGTGTCTGAATGAGAGAGTCTAGCTGCAAGTGTTGCAGAATACAACGTGTTTCTAGATTATACACTATTACGAACTAGCACGTCTGCGAACGACAATATGTTCATGGTAAGGCAACGTTACCCTTGATAAGTGATATACAACTACATCTTAGTGTCGCCTTAACATGATCTCATATCATTAACACCCTTCCCTACTACATGTATCTTTGGAGTTGTTCGATGTGTAAGCGATAGTTGTGTGTTACGCATCCAGGTGAATCCAAAGTGCGAGACCCGCTTCCCTACAGCATACGTCGTCCACAGAGTTATCCTTCCTCTCAACCTCCGGTTTCCCAAATCAGCCAATCGTCCAAGCATCCATGAGATTCAAAGCTTGGATGTTCTTAGTATACAGGCTGTAAGTGAACGCGTCGTTCAACAATTGAGCCGTTGGAAGAGGCGCAGAAGTACGACATGGATGAGTTCCAGAAGTCAGTCCCTGGCTTCGAGAAAAGATTTGACATGATCTAAGATCGCACGACAGTAACATAGTAGATCGATCGGTCGCGATAGATACTTGTAAATCTAAAGCATTCTCTTTCCATTAGGTATCAAGTATGTTGGTTTACTAGAGAGTTTGCGGAACCGCTCACTAATCTATGCGAACTCCACTAGTCCGTATAATTGGCATTTTGATAAGTAGGCCATAAGGGTGCCCCTCAATTATCGACGTACAAAGATGCGTTAGAGCGTTTTTGGTCTCAAGGAACCTGTACCACTACCTCACGGAACGCGCCGATGAGCTGAAGTTTATAGGTTAGAATGTACTCGATATGCGTTTGAGAGATAGAGATATAGCGTCAGCAAAGTTGTTGATATGAGAAGGCGGCGTATGTCTGAGAGATTATAGGTGGAGAAGTGTTGCAGACTACAATGTGTTTATAATATATGCAACACGGAATAAGAGCATGTTTGTTAACGACGATGGAATCTTGCACAGCCAATGTCATCCCTAATCGACGATATACGCTTCCAGCTCAGCTTCGGCTGATCCTGAGTGCGTGTCATACATTCAATTGCCTGCTGCATACATAGTTTATAGATCACGCCTTCCTTGGAGAGTCATTCGTCGCTACCGGGGTTGAGTATAGAGACGACTAGTCCAGGCAAGGAGCCTTTGTAAGCTACTGTTATCGACTTACCAACCCACCAAGATGCACACGTCCTCGCGAAATGGCTCCAGGCTTGAGCGTGAAGCCCATGAGACTACAAGCGTCGTCCACAGATCCAACCTCCTCCCCAACGACCGGTTCCACAACCCAGCCAATCACCCGAACCCCCCTTAGCTGTCAAGCTTGGGTACCCACCCGCTCCTCAATTTCTCCCCTTCCTTTTGCGCGGCACCTCCTAGCGCACCTCCAAACACACACCCTCTCCACTCCTCGGCGCCTGCAGTGTGGCAGCACCCGTCTCCGCGATTAGTTGATCAACTGTTGAACCATCGGCACTATTCGTAGCGACAACCGACACCGACTCAGCAGCACGAGTCAGCCCTTCGCACGATAAGGATGCGTGAGTCGAGAAAGCATTTGCTTATGGAAAGCCCGACGGGGTCGCGATAGGTCTTGGCTTTTGCCGCGTATCTGCCGTATGGATGCCTTATGCGATCCATCGTAGAGTTGGTTATCTACCGAGTAGTGCATGTCTAACAAGGATCCCCACGTTACGGCACCCAGCACAGTACCAAACACGCTCAACCCGTTTTATGTACGCTCGCGCTCCCGGCCGCCGCGAACGTGGGGAGGAAGGAAGGAAGGGGCGACAGCAAGGCGGCCGTTGTCTTAGTCGTACGTCTTAGTGCGGGATGACATCTCCTGTGAGCTATTTTCCGAATAGTGCCAACGGCGCTAGCTTCAAGGGGGCTGACTGTTGCAAATGTGTGGACAGACGAGGAAAAAGCAAGTACTCGGGGCCCATCAAAACTTTACTGTTTGCGATGGCGGTTGCAGTAGCTGCGGGCCTGATGCGTCCCTGGGTCTGAGGTTGTGGATATTGATCGTCGCAATTCGATCTTCAGCATGTTGGTGGTGTCGTGGGGATCTGAATGGCAGGTGCGGTCCAGGTGGTTGTGATGACTCGGCTGCTCTCCGCGAATGAGAGCGTGTCAGTGTCTTGGCATGAGGGCGCTCGTGCTGTGGGCGCCTTCGATACATGCAAGCGTTTTGGAAGGACGGTATGATGCTGATGCATACGCGTAAGCATGGAGAGATCAATGGGTGTGATTGGTATCAATGTATTACACTATTAGTCTTGGGACTATGTTACAGTCGACAAGTAAGTCGATGCTAGGATGCCATTGGAGGCAGGTATCTGAGGACTATGCGGCTATGCAACCAGTCGTAGGCGTTGACACGGCCTGTGCTTCATGCAGTGTCGTTATACATAGATGCGAAACTAATGAATAAAAGAAAGAAAGAGGAGTGGACAAGAACTCGTTGAGTCGCGACTGTGATGACGAAGTGGCCGTTGTGGTCGTGCCGAAGCGAGACGTGATAGAGAAGGATGCAGATAACCGAGTGTGACAGAGGCGCGTCGCGCAAAATTCCGTCTGATGAGATGGTGGCGCCTCCGATCGGCACCACAACATGCAAAACAAGTAGGTGACCCAATCCGATCACATTATGCCCTTGAGGCCGCGGAAGCCACCAGTTTTGGAAGACGAAGGCTTCTTCTGTTCCTTCTCTTTGACCTTCTTTCCGATGTTCTGAGCGCCGCCTGTCTCATAGTCAGCCTCCGATGTTGCAGGACGTAATACCGATAACTTACCCCGCCCGTATATCCGGACCTCCGATTTCGGATCTACTTTGTCTTTTCTCTCCTTACTTGAGCTTCCATCGGTGTCGGCGGAGAAACTACTCTGCCCGCTAGATTGAGGCTTTGGAGCCTGAAACTGATTGTGGAGAGACGCATCATATGCTGCGGAAAAGTTTGGTCCGTATCCGCCACCAAACCCAGGGTACGGCGATGGCGCTGTTTGAGATCGTTGCGGCTTCCCCTGTTGTAGTGATTCAAGCCGAGCAGGACGAGGTGGTGACGCGGCTGATCCTGGGCTGTGGACGGAGTCCGGCGATCGGTATTCGTAATACTCTTGCTCCTCGCTGGGGGTGGCCTCGGTAGTAGATAGAGGTGTCAGATATCTCGAGCTGTAGTTGGTCGCCTGTCGGAGGCTGGAGTTGCGACTGACCCGTGAAGTGCCAAACTCGATATGACCAGACTTGTCCCGGGGATAGAGCTGTCCCATCTCAGCCTCTCGCTCCCCTTCGAGCTCATGGTACTTCATCTGCAGCTCGGTGTATTGCTCGAGGAGGCGGTAATGAGTCTTCTTGAGTTGCTGCATCTTGGCATTGCTCGCTGCAAGCGCAGAGTCGAGCATCTGCTGCACAGAAGACGGCAGTTGCCCTGGCTTGCCAGTGCTTCTGTCGGAAGATTGTAGTCGGGACTCAAGCTCCATGATCCGGCGCTCGTAAGCCTTGATCGACCGCTCGCGTTCTTGCTCACGGCTGTTCAACCGCATGTTTGCGATTTCGAGATCGTTGCGCAAGTCGTTCCGCTCCTGGATGAGGGTGTGTAGCTCCTTCCTCTGGTCTTCGAATGCTATGATCTTATCTTGAGCACCCTCAAGCTCCCGCCTAATGTCGGCGTAGTCTTCAAGCTCGTATTCCAACGCTTTGGTTCGTTGTTGGGCTTTTAGTTGCTCTGCCTCAGCTCTCTCCACAATCTTCTTGAGTTGCTCGTAGTCCGATTGTGTCCTTTGGAGCTCATATCGCAGACCGCCCTCGTCACTGTGCCAGGTCTTTTCACTCTCTTTGTACGATCGCACCTTATTGTTCAACTCGCTTTCCCACTTCTTGGACTGACTGCGACTCGTGAGCGTTTCCTTCTTGAGTTGGGCGTACAGCTCGTTTGCCTTGGCGAGTTTGGCTTTTAGTGTCTTGTTGGTGTTGATCAGATTCTGAGTCTCCGCCTCCACAGTCGCTTCTTTGATGTGCTTCCGCTGTAGCTGTCCGATGTGAGCAAGATGCTGCAATTTGAGATACCGCTCAAAGTTGAGGTCATTCCGAAGTAGCATGATCTCTCTTTGCAAAGACGCCATGGTGTGGTTTTGGAAGTCATGGTGGGTAGATTGATTGCCGGAGATTGATTGGGCGAAACTGTCCAGGCTGGGTTGATGTGCTACGAACCGCCGTGCGGATTGACCTGACATATCCGGCTTCTTTGTATCTTTAGTGGGCGGCAGTGTTGGAGAATCCATCATGTCGCGACCTTTCAACAACGGTGAGGCCATGGACTTGATAGATACCGCAGACTTTATAGACTTGCTCCTTGATGGGAGTTCAAGATCGGGAACATCTGGAGCATCGCTTGACGAAACGTTCATAGTCGACTGGGTATTCCTCCAGCTTGCATCTGAATCGTGTACTGTTGTGCCGTCCTGGTCGTCCAGAGTGAATTGCGAGGGTATCTCTGGGACAGGGGGTAAGGCTGAGTTGGGTGGTGGGCCGGGGTCCTCCAAAGTCGACGATACGGCAACGCAAAGGTCCATGCATTCAATGACGACGTCAGCAGGGTCGCTTTTCAGCCACCTATTCTCGCTCAGCTCGTCTTCGACTGTGGTCGTGAACATGTTCGGGTGTAGTAGATGAACGCGACGGTAGGGTTCCGTCCGGCTGTGGATGAGATCTTGGTCCAGGTCGAAGTCGCGCGCGCCTGGAAAGTTGAGCGACTTGAGATACTTCCTTGGCTTGCGCACGAAGCTCATGAAGTTGAGGGGAAAAAGACCGTATAGGAAGGTGAAATAGTGCATGAGAGTCGGCGGCGGGCAATCAGGGTAGTCCATAAATGGCTGCACCTGCTCCCAGGCCTGTTCAGAGTCGGCATCGGTTTCGTCGTCCTCCTCTTCGCTATCGTCGTCCTGCATGTTCATATCACCGCCTTTCCCGTCGGTGTTCCCCAACTTATCCCAACATAGTATCCGACAGTAGACCAGGAACATTTTCTCGAGGTGGTGATCAGAGGTCAGCGCTCCGCAAATGTGAGGTAGGAACATGATGAGGACGACGAGGGCAAGCTCGATGACAGTGGAAGAGTTGTCTATGAGCAGGCATTTCTCAAGGTTCTGGACGAGCGGGGTCTCAAGGACGAGGTGGAGGTGCGGCGGCTGGAGGCGGACGAAGGCACTGAGCAGGTTCAGGGCCTGTATGCGATGCTGCTTCTGTAGGAGGAGATTGTCGAGTGTGAGGAGGAGGACCTGAAAGCATTAGTTAAGGCCATCATACTGAGGGAAGGCACTCACCTTGGGCATCTTACGCCCAAAGTCGACCAGGACAGCTTCGAGCTCATGGGCCACAAACTCGTTCTCTGGCCTCACGGCATCTTCAGGCGAGGCAGGCACGTTGGTCCGCGCCAAGTATGCGTCGAGTATCTTCTTGGTGAAGAGGGCGGACAAGCGCGCGTACTCGCCATCTTTGTCGATCTCGTTGTCGTACACCAGTATGCTCTGGATAAAAGCCCTCGCATCTTCAATCTCGCTCTTCTTGTAGCCTATACCGTCGATGACAGGCCTCAGGGCCGAGTTCCACCAGGCGGTCAAGCGCGCCTCGCCCGTTATCGCGGGCCGAAGCAGTCGCAGAGCTGATAAGAAGGCGCCGCGCTTTTCGGGACTACTGGCGACGTGGCGGAGGTATAGCGCGTGGAGATCATCGTGAAAGCGCTGGGAGTCGTGGTCGTCAATGTCGTCATAGCGCTCGAGGAAGGCTTCTATGGTCGCATAGAGCTCGTCGGGGAGAGGGTAGGGGACGGTAGTGGCCGAGAAGGTCGTGTTCAGAGCCTTCAGCGACTCGCGCATGGAACTGGACATGTTAGCGATTCCGTCTGAAGTATTACTAAGGCTACTAAGACAGCAGATATCGCAGCTTACCCTGACATGGTGTCTTGTATCTCCACTTGCCGTGGTACAGATGCGCTACGGCAGGCGGAGTGCACGTATATGAGTGTTTACGGGTACGGAGGCAACGTCTCGGATAGATGCACGAGGGTCCAGCAGGCAGTAGGCATGTCACTGGGCATGCAGGTCCGGTCTGGGGAGCCAAAGCTTTTTGACAGCGCGAGTGCGTGGGGTGAGGATGAGGGACCAGCGAGCCGCAGCAGAGGGTTCACTGGCTCCGCCTGCTCGCAATTGCTCGGAGGTGCTTTTGCGGGAGCATGCCTCAGTGATGCGCGGCGCTATCGACCAACCCCAGAGATGCGCCAAAACAAATCTCACGTCTCACTGCCGGCGTCCCAAGAGCGCGCAGGGCCTGTTGGGGTTGATGATGCTAACCCGAGGTGCACCGCCCAGTCGCGGCTAGAGGCATGCGAGAGATGCCCGTGCGTCACGGCCCTGCAAGCCACCACAAACGGCCTCGAAGCCACCATGCTTGCTTGTGCCCACCACCCCTGAAGCCATCCCATTTGCCTTCGGCCCACTCTCACCATTTCCGTGTGTAACTATCAATCGTCAATCAACGCCCCGTCACACAATTACCAGACGCGATTGCTATCCTAGTCGCTCCTGGGAAGCATCGCGTGATGCATACTCAAACACGATCAAACATCGCCAACGTATCTCTGCCATCCTATCACGGCCTCCTGCCTATATCCGTCACTTCGGAACACCCTGGGCGGCCCTGTTTTCTCACGGATCACTCTACCCAGTTCTGCGCAGCCCAAGTGGACTCGAGCAACCTTGCCATCACGGCAGCCGCTCGCCGCACCTCCAATCAGGCGTGGCAGAGAGAAACCCTTCCAACTCGTGTTTGTACTCATCACATAAAATCACCCAATGATTACATGTGTCAGTCATAGCTTATCTTCCGCTCCGGTCATACCTCTATATCAGAAATATTCCGGCACGGCGCATCAGGGCTCGGATCAAGAGCTATGCCAAATGTGGCAGCCCTGCATGCACTCTACCTCAATCTTTCACATGTCCAACTGCAGCATACTTTACTCTTTCCAACCCAATCGCTAACCGATTAGTTTCTTCGCTGTTCAGGAGTAGTTGAGGTCGATCGCTTTCCACTCGAAGCACAACAGAATAGACTTTGGACGAGTCGTGCCGTGGAGCTACGCGGGATGCGCCGAAGCTTCTGACTCTATCCAGGCTATCGCCAATTACCGATACCGACAACATGGTAGCCTCGTACCCATACCGCGATGTGCAGCCTTGCCCCGTAACTCTCTCTTATCGCAAGGATCCCGTCGTGCTTCCGCCAATGGCCTCATGGTAGCTCATCCGCGCCATCCCGCTCATTACATTTTCCATCGCACCTTCTCTATCAAGGTCAGCGAATCCAGCGCCCTCGGCTCTGCTTCCGATCGGCTTCATAGTAATACCGCGCAATCAGGGTTCGCAAACGTGATCGCCCCCGTGGCCGCAGGCCGCCAGAGGGGCCACGCAGACCCAACGGCTTGGCCAAACCCTTGCGCTGGTCGATCATAACATGAGCTTGTGCACTGAGACGACATACCCGCAAACCTAGTCGAAAATCGCGTCGTGCACATTGATCACTTGAATTCTTCCGGATTGTTGACCCAGACGACATGGGATCTCGACTCAATACTACAGTACTGCGCCTCAGATAGTCTCATTCATAGTGCTTCAATATAGCATTATGTACTCGTACATGCGTCAATCACACATCTGCAACACCGTTTTGTACGGCGTCGCTTATCCGGCTAAGAGCGCACGCAGGCACATGCAGCATGGAGAAACGCTAGATGAGCTCATTTGTTTCAACGTGAGGCACAGTGAGCACGCTGCAGGTACATTTCGGAAAGTTTCGATCGGACACCTATGTATTGACTATCTGAAAGTGGTCCCTACTATCTACGTGCCTGCTACGTCGGCACAGAGCCTACCCTTGTACTCAAGAAATACCTATGAAGGCACCGCAACGACCTGAAACTGGTAGTTGCAAAGCGGCTTCGATTTCGTCACCTCAATACTTCCATACCCGCCTCCCACCATGGTGCTTCCATCCCAAACCTCCAACTGCACCTTACCTGGGACCAACGTCTCCAGGCCGGTGAACTTGAACTTGTTAAATCCTGGCTTGAGTTTCTGCGTTTGGTCCAGCTTCTTTCCGCCAACGTTGACAACAGCGATGAGATTCGTCTGGCCTTTGGCGACAAGTAAGACACCAGACACGGCATCTTCAGCTGCCTTTTTGATGTCTGCGGATGGCGGCACCTCGTCGTTGGTGCACTTGCCATTGACGGTAAGAGTGTGGTGCCAGAAAGTGCCTTGGACAGGCTTGCCATTCGTGGGATACATGTTAGCTGTTGTACGATCGCCTTGCTTCCACGCAGCGATGAACGGTTTCAGAATCTGCCAGTATCCAGTATGGTCGTACCCTGTTATGACCTTCGTTGTGTTTTCGTTCAGTGGCGTCGAGTGTAGGTGTCCCATGTAATGGCCCTCGCCGGCATCGTTCCAGGTCTGAAGCTGCACCATATCAGGCTGGACACTGAGGATCTGACCGAACCGGTTCTCGAGGTTGTCTTCGCCGCGACGGTACCAGTTCTGCTTCCAGTCCAAATGCTTCCATTGATAAGGTGAGATGCCCATCATGAACAGCTTCTTGGCTTTGTTGGCGGCGTCATTGAATACACGGTCTGTCGCGTCGGATACGGCGACTTTGCCTTCGTTTGTCGCAGGCCATGAGTTCCAATTGAACACACCGTCAATCGCGCCACGGTCATTGAAAAAGTTCGTGGTAGGGTTGTAGATCTCAGAGAAGCCAGGGACGACGAGGACGTTGCCCACCTTTCCTTTGAACTTGTTCCAATCGTCGTTGGAAATGGTCTCGCCACCAAATGTCGATAGGACAGGCTTGGTCTTGCCATCGGAAGGGTCCGTCATTAGAAGATAGGAAGGACGGCCCTTGTGATCGTTGAAGTACTGGGCGTAGTTCGTAGGTTTCCCCAATAAGCCTGGGTGGTGATCCATGGAAAAGAAAAGGCTGAAACCGCCAATATAGTCTGCGTGATCGAACATGTATTTAACAGTCTGGTTGGACCAAGACGCGAACTGATCTGTTCATTGTTAGCCCGGGTTTCGATTGAAGTTTTGTGGATGAAAATCACTCACCGAAGTTGAGCGCGAAGCCGTTCAGACCAAGCTCCCTCGCTTCCTCAATATCCTGCACAACCTCATCGAGATCGAGTTGACCGACCATGTAATGGGCGACACTGTATGGGAGCATCAGTATACGCTCATGTTTACGAGCGGGCAGACTTACATCGGCCTGTCAATGAGCATCCCCCGCGGTGCAACGCGGCCAGCAACAGCGCTGGCCAAAAGGCCAACAACAAAAGTAGGAACAAAGCGCATACTGAAGAAACACTCGAGTAGTTCACGAATGTTAAGCCAGCGATGTGGTTGATGGTCGACAATGCAGCCGCTCCCGTCGACTTTATAAATCTCGAATGCCGAATGATGTTAGGCCCTTCGACCGGCAACCTGCGTAAGGCGACCGACTACACAGCCCGTGGCTGCTGGCAGCCTCGCCGTTCAGATCTGCAAACGGCACGAGATGAAAACTAGGCCTCCTGGCAGGGATGGTTACACTGATGGTAGTAGTTTTAGCCCCGCCGTCTTTTCCACTTTACCCGTATCCACACACACGTACTTTTCGCGCAAGATGTCTTTTCTACTCTTGAAGCTATATATCGCGGCTCCATGGTTGAGCTGAAAATTCCCTTCCGTCTCAAAGTTCAGATGGCAGTGGGCGCAAGTACGCCGAAATTCCCGTGGTAATAATAACGCGAATGCGAAACAATGACAAGGACCGTCCCGCGCATGTCCGCAACGCCACAGGACGATTAAGGCCACCAGCTGTGGACCTGCAAGGCAGTATCGGTTTTTAAGAGTTTCCGTGTTTAGATCATCGAGACTGTTGGCCTCTGTTCTAGAATAACGCGTCCACTGCATCTCTACTCGGTGTTTTGCGCGACGGGCCGTAATTGTGGATGAAGTGTGGATGGAGAGGGCTTTTCAAACCAATCGGCTGCTAGTGCTGGGCATTATTGCTCCTCGGTCTCCCGATTCTCGCTGCACTACGGTCCGCTTTCACGATGGGGGCCGGTGGATTGATCAGGAATCAGATCATAATGCCGCGTTTTTGCATGCTTGTGGGTTGATGTGATGCATGGAGTGTGGGCATCACTTAAGCGATTGTCCGAGTACGGGTGTATGATGCGACTTTACCTCGGCGAGCACCAGTACCTACTGTAGGTACTATCGGTTATCAGGCACCTCTTTTGGATGTTCTTATCCACCTATTGAGCTGTTGCGGTAGTGGCGACCTAGCCGCTGTATTACTACAAACTACGTCTTAGGGCCGGACAGGTCGGCGAGTATGAGCCTCGGTCATGAAGAAGTGGAACGAGTGAGCTGTCGTAACGCAAGTTCTTCTGTTGTCGGTGCATCTCGCTCGTGTTGTGACGCACAATGCCAGAACGACGGGTACTGGAACTATGACATGAGGAGACGTCAGATTGGAGAAGTCAGCTATCGCTTGGCTAAACCGGAAACAGACGTATATCGCGTTCTTCCACCTGGTGCCCTTCTTCCAACATCGATCTTTCTGTTCCTTCCTTCTCATAGATCCCATCCTGTCTCCTCTTCCCAGTCTACTGCTTATCACCCCTCTCGCCCAATCCCTCTTTCCCTCCCTGCACCTTTGTCTCGCCCCCAATTCCCGTCGTCCGAGTAGGCTGCGCCTGGTGATCTGGCTGCTTCGCCGGATGGTCGTCGCCGGTCTTGTGCTCGTCAGGCGACGCACTCGATTGCTGGTCGGTGTTTTGCGTGTCCGAACGCATCTTGGCGTTTGGTGCGGCCGAGGAGTTTTCAGAAGGGTCTGGGAGGTTGGAGGCAGGATTGGGCGTGTCCATCAGCTTTGCATAGCTGGGTGTAGTGGTGAAGGCGCGGAGTTGAGATACGACAGGGCGCTGGAGCGCGCGGAGGCGGAGGCTGATAGACAACATGTTTGGTAGATGGTCGTATGCTGCGTGATATACTGGTTCAGCGCGTTCAATTGTGTATTAGGTGGATTCGTAAAGCTGAGTGGTCTCCAGAAAGTCGTGTTGGAAATGCCGTAAAGCATGACGAGTGTTGTGGATTCAATCGTTGCACGAAGATGTGATGTCATCGTGACCGCTTCGGCAGTGGCGAAGATCCATAATTCCCGTAAGAAGTCGTGGTTTTATGATTTCGAGTTCTGTGATATAGCTCTGTGCATCGAACATATGCAGGACCGCGATTGATGAACTGACGCGAACAAGACGCGTCCCAACGCCAGCCAGCCCTCAAGGTGTGCTAGCTACACGTGCTACGTGCATTAGCGCCGCCTGACTGTGCCGCATCGGGTTGCGCGCGCCAACACTCTCAGCACTTGGGATGGAGCAGAGCCTCCCAACATTCAACGAAATGTTCAAGAAAGCGTTTTGGAAACGAAAAGAACGACCAATCACTGCATCGCTTTCATCTGTCGCAAACAACATGCCAGACTTTGTGCTTTTCGGAGACTCGCTCACCCAATGGAGCTTTAGCGAGGAAACGCAAGGCTTCGGGTTGTTTCTTAGGCAACAGTATCAGCACAAGGTACGGATCGTCAACGAAGGTAATGCGAATGAGTTTCTCCCACCATCTTTCACTCCGCGTTTTGCGTAGACGCTTTCTCGTTTATCCTTTTCAAACTGAGTGATCAGACGAGCTGCAAACATGGCTAAGATTGTCTTGTTTGGCGCATCCATGACCGAGTGGAGTTTCAAAGAGAAGACGCAAGGGATTGGATGGTTTCTTGAGAATAAGTACCTAGGGAAGGCAAGGGTTGTGAATGAAGGTACTACGGCATGATATGCTAGCGCGTTGAGCAGCAAGAACAACATTGAAAGCCCAGATCCGATGCTGACAAGCACGATAGGCAAAGCAGGGTACAAACCCCAATTAACGTTGACGGTCGGCGCACTCACCAACTACGCAGCTACACGTCAACCCGTCTGAAAGCAGACTTTGCCCGTATAATAAGCAGCGCAACAGCCCCTGAGGCGGCACCGACCCTCCTCTTCACCATCTTCCTCGGTGCAAACGACGCCTGCTTCATCGGCGAGAAGGAGTATGTTCCCTGGCCCACCTTTTCAGCGAACATACGGGAGTTCCTCGACACCATCCTCACGGAGCAGGCTATGGAGAACACAAAGATAGTTCTGATCACGCCCCCACCCATCAATGGGTCTGTGGTAGATACTGGAGAAAGCAGGTCTGCAAGAGAAATACAGGAGATCAATGAGTCACGAAAGGAAGGACCAAGGTACAAGACTTACATGAGTAAGAAGAGGTATGCAGATGGGCTTATGCAGATCGCGAAAGAGTACGAAGAGACGGGCAGAGTCGTTGGTCTCAACTACTGGCAGCACATGGTGGACGCAGTCATTGCAGAAGAAGGATGGGAGTACGATCAGGATGTGCCACCGGGATGCGGCTTATTGGGCGCAAAGACGTTCCCAGCGGGCTGGTTTACGGACGGGCTGCATCTCAATGTCAAGGGATACGGAGTGCTGAACAAGGAACTGTACGAGCTGGTGACGGCAAAGTGGCCGGAGTTAGCAGCCGAGAAGTTGTAAAGTCTTCCCTTGGTGGTGCATTTGTTTTGCTGGGTATCTGATCTGCCGCTCAAACCACGCTCAACCTCTGTTCAAAGTGTTACCCGAGCCTTTGGGGTTCGCCTCTACATACTCATCCCACGCTCGCTGCTTCATCGTCTCTTCGTCCGCGGCGACAAGATCGTCCTCGTTCGGTTCAGCCTGGATCTCAGACTGCGGGCCTCCACCCTCGATCATGCCACCCCGGCGCTTCTCTTCCTCTAGATATTCGTCAATCGTCATAGTTGGCAGGCTGTGATCCGGACGGAAAACGTTCTTCTTTAGGGTCTGACGGCTATCCAATAGCGTAAAAGGCCGCATGGGTTTGCCGTCGCCGCTCAAGATGGGGCCGGAATATCTCAGGCCGCCATACTGACCATCGAGGCGTTCGGAGTATCCGTCTTTATCTCTGCCGTCCTGTCGGCCGTCTGGCGCTTGCTGTTCCTGTCCTTGTGGGGGCGCGGGTGGGGCTAGCGAGATGATGTGCAGTTCTTGAGCCATTGACTCCAACGAAGCGAAAGTCTGATGCACCATGAACGCCAAGTTGGTCAAATGCAACTCTCGTACCACTTGCTCATCCTGCTCGGCAAGTTTGGGATTCTGTCGCAGATACTGTTGTTGCAGGCCTTAGCTCTAGGTTCGACCCTTGAAAGCAAAGTTAGTGTGGACACATACCTCTAGTTTCCGCTTCAATTCCTTCTCCTCCCTGAATCGCGAAATCTTTGCGTCCCGTCTCGCCGCGGCATCCCGCGTGTTGGCGGTAGAGAAGTTGTTCTTATCTTCCGCGTAGACTTCGAAGAGTTTCGCATCTGCCTTGCCAAGCACATCATAGGAATCTAAGAGCTTGAGAAATCGCTCATAGTGTCCCCGTGCCCGCAGTAGGTTCTGCTTCCGTAAGGCTACGTCGGTGTTGAAGATCTTCTGTACGAGTTCTGCCAAGTGGTAGTTTATCGCCATGTATCTAGAAGGGTAAGCGAGGGCCCACGTGCACGGTATCTTGCGGTTGTAGCATAACACGTACTGTAGATCAGACGACGATATGTCTTCCAGGGTCTCATTTGGACTGAAAAGCGACACCTGCTCGGATATTTTCAGGCATTCTTCGTACGTGGCGATTGTCGCGCTAAGGTTTTCCTGGTAGGTCGGACTGTTTGCTTCGTACGACGAAGAGAGCTCTTCGCGCGCTCTCTCCGCCTTTGAGAATAGACCCCGTAGACTCTGCGGCTCGTTCGTCATGGTAGTGGCGTTTGAGCGGAAAATTGTCGTGATGTTGAGGAAATGGCAGTGGGGACACACGTGAGAGCGTGAGCAGATGCTGATGAGTCAGCATTGCCCCTTCCCAGTTCGCGTACCCCGCTATCGCCGCCAACACACCGCGTCTGTGAAAGCGGTAACACCACGGTGACAAACGCCTGGTATGCTGCTGCGAAATATCTCCGGCATGTTCAAACGGCTGCGGCTGTTTGATTGGGTCAGCACGAGCGGCTTCGGCTGAGCATGCGGCGTCGGGTACCTACACTGTTTGTTTGCTCTCTTGCCCGAAGCAAGACGCGCGACAGTTGCACAAATACCAGCAACGCGCTCTTGCCCTCGATTTTCAATCACACTCACCATAGGCTTTACCTCTCCAGACCTGTGATAAGCTTCGACTGCACCCACAGCATTGCGCCACGATAAACATGAGTTGGATAATATACGAGAAGGACGAACACTACCACTCCTTCGACGAGTCATCCTCATCTTCCGATTCTGACATTGCAGAGACCGCTACCAAAGATGAGAGCCAGCGGGGCTCAGATGAAGACCCAGATGGCGATGATGACACCGCACGTACGCATGGGCCGAAGACCACATCGGAGAGGCGCAGAGCGCAGAATGACGTCCTGAAGGCCTTTGCTGCTAACATCAGCTCTCACTTGACACAGAAGGAAGTTGACGATGCTGCTGCAAAGACCGCCAACGAAGAGCAGCTGTCGATCCGCGACATACTCGCCAGACAAGAGGGCACAGTCCGCATCACGAACCCTCGCGACTATCAGACTGAACTGTTTCAGAGGGCCAAGAGTGAGAACGTAATAGCGGTCTTAGACACTGGCTCCGGCAAGACTCACATCGCAACTCTACTTCTACAGCATGTTCTCAATGACGAGCTCGAACGCCGGGCCGCAGGCGGCATCCACAAGATCGCCTTCTTTCTAGTCGACTCGGTCAACCTGGTCTTCCAACAAGCAAATGTCTTGCGTTGCGGCCTTGATCAGAAAGTGGAGGGCATATGCGGCGCCATGGGCGCATCGCTTTGGTCTAAAGCGACTTGGCAGAGCCATTACGAGAAGAACATGGTAATTGTATGTACAGCCGAGGTCCTTGTTCAGTGTATGATGCACTCCTTCATTACCATGGCTCAGATCAACCTCCTCATCTTCGACGAGGCTCATCATGCCAAGAACAACCATCCTTACGCTCGCTTGATGAAGGACTACTACGTACACGGACTGGACCCCTCCCATCGACCTCGGATCTTTGGCATGACAGCTTCTCCGATTGACACAAAGGGACTGTCGGTCGATCATATCAAAGAAGTTGCCAACGACCTCGAGAAACTACTTCATTCCAAGATCGTCACTACTTCGGAGGGTGCTCTCGCTTCGAACAGTATCAGCAGGCCTACCGAGGAGATCGCAGTGTATGCACGGCTACAAGACCAATTTGAGACGCCTCTGCACCAAGAGATAAAAGCAAAGTATGGGGACATACCGGCATTCAAGAAACTGTTCTTGGCCTCCAAGCGCTACGGTTCCGAGCTCGGACGCTGGGCGTCTGACATGTATTGGTCTTTTGCTTTCGCTGACGAGCAGAGCCGCAAGCTCGAAGATCGCGAGCACCTGAAGCATAACAAGGCTAAGCGAGATGACGCCGCGCAGGAGTGGGACGCCCAGTCCAAGCGCTTACAGGAAGCGGCCACATTCGTACAACAGTTCGATTTCGGTTTGTGTACCTTGAGCGACAAAGATTTAAGTTCCAAAGTTCTGAAACTTCACCACTGGCTCCAGCTATACTACGAACGCGGCGATGAAGCACGTTGTATCGTCTTCGTTGAGCAACGGCAAACAGCTCGGTTGCTTCAACTCATCTTTTCCCAGATCGGTGGACCGAACCTCCGCTGTAACGTGCTCGTCGGTGTCAACAATCGTGCTGGAGAGCACAACATCTCTTTGCGGAACCAAATCCTTACGGTCGCCAAGTTTCGTCGCGGCGAACTCAACTGTCTGTTTGCTACATCTGTGGCGGAAGAAGGCCTTGATATCCCTCAATGCAACCTTGTCGTGCGGTTCGACCTCTATCGCACCATGATAGCGTACGTACAGTCTCGGGGCCGAGCACGGCATAGGAACTCGAAGTATCTCCATATGATTGAGCAGGGCAACGATGACCATCGCAGCCGGGTTTTCGACGTCAAGTTCGAGGAAGGCATCATGAGGAAGTTCTGCAAAGCTCTTCCCCAAGACCGTCAGATCGGCGGAGGCGAGGTTGACATGTTGTCGTTCGAAGACAAGATGTATCCAAGCTTCGTTACAAAGTCTGGTGCAAAGCTCACATATCGCTCGAGCTTATCAATCCTCAATCACTTCGTAGCGACGCTACCCGGCCCCGACAGACAGACCATGCTCCAGCCAACCTATGTTATCAATCCCGAGGTCAACTATGATGCTCAGGATTCTCAGCGGCGAGGGTTTGTTTGCGAGGTAATGTTGCCGGAACATGCACCGGTAGTCTCGGTAACTGGCGACGTTCAAAGCAGGAAAACTATCGCAAAATGCTCTGCCGCTTACAAGGCATGCCTCATGCTTCACACGAAAGGCTATATGGATGACAACCTCCTCCCAACAACATGCAAAAGCTTGCCAGCTGGGAGAAATGCACTGCTAGCGCTTAGCGAAAAGAAGAAGGGTATGTACTCTATGTTGATCAAGCCAAATTTCTGGAAGGTGGATCGCGGAGTCGTTCCTACGCTTCTATACCTGACCGTCATCGACCTTGACGCTGGCTTAGACCGACCTCATCAGCCTATGGGTCTCCTCACTCGCATTCCATTCCCGCAGATGCCGCATTTTCCTATCTACCTCACGGATGGAAGGCCCTCCAATGTCGTATCCAAATCCGTCTCGACTCCGCTACCTGTATCGCCCGAGACGATAAAAGCTCTCACGATCTTTACTCTACGCATATACGAGGATATCTACAACAAGGTGTACGAGGAAGACGTCCAGAAGATATCTTATTGGGTTGTTCCAGTAACTCCGAGCCAGGTGTCTACTGTTTCGTCTGTTACCTCTCTCGATCAAATCCTAGACATGGAGCAAATCCGCAAAGTCTGCAAAGAGCCCACTTGGAAGTGGACACTCGAGACCAAATCTGAGGATTTGCTAGATCGTTACTTTGTAGATCCAATGAATGGAGGTCGACGCTACTACTCCAACGACCTCGCAACCCATCTCAAGCCACAAGATCCGCCTCCTAAAGGTCTACCTCGCAGTGGACAAAAGTTCATGGCCACTATTCTGGACTACAGCGACAGCCGGTGGGCAAAGAGTAGAGACATATCAAAGTGGCACGCCTCGCAGCCCGTTCTTGAGGTGGAAAAGATTCCTTTCCGCCGGAACCATCTTGCATGCGTCGAGGATAAAGAGAAGGGTGAGTTCGATGACTTGAAGACTTACATCTGTCCAGAGCCTCTTCACGTCTCTAATGTAAGAATCCCGTCGGCTTGTGCGTATGAAAACATCGCTAACAGCACAGCTTTCGATACGATTTGTGGTCATGTGCTACGTATTACCGGCTCTCATTCATCGCTTTGAGAGTTATCTCATTGCTCTGGACGCCTGCAAAGTTCTCGGTCTCAACGTCAGCCCCGCGCTCGCTTTGGAAGCTCTTACTAAAGACTCCGACAACTCCGAGGAGCACGGCGAAGAAAAGATCAACTTCAAGAGCGGAATGGGTCCAAACTATGAACGGTAGGTACTGGGATAATTCAAGATTTCACCTGCTAATACGGTACAGTCTTGAATTCCTAGGGGATTGCTTCCTGAAGATGGCTACCTCACTTTCGGTCTTTGTCCAGCAGCCAGATGAAAACGAATTCGAGTTCCACGTCCGCCGCATGGAAATGCTCTGCAACAAGAACCTGATGGAGACTGCAGTGGGAAAGAAGCTGGTGGTCTCCGCAGATGGAACTGAACGCGATATTCAGCTGTACCGCTTCATTCGCACGGAAGCCTTCTCAAGGTATGTACAGTATATTTACTCATTGCTATACACGATCTAATTTGCATAGGCGCACATGGTATCCTGAAGGGGTGAAGCTCATGAGGGGTAAGGGTTTGAAGAAGACTGAAGACGACTGGCTGAAGCTCACGCATAATCTTGGCGACAAGAGCATCGCGGACGTCTGTGAGGCCTTCATCGGTGCTGCTTTCCAGCAGCACTACCGGGGCGGGCGATGGAACCCCGAAGACTGGGACGAAACTGTTAAAGCTGTCAAGCTTTTCGCCAACAGTCAAGATCATATGATGTCGAGGTGGTCAGACTACTACGACGCTTATCAAAAGCCCAAGTACCAAGTTGCCGACGCCACCGCAGCGATGGTCAATACCGCTTTCAACATTGAGCTGGTGCACCCATATCACTTCAAGTACCCACGTCTTCTTCGATCGGCTTTCGCCCACCCCTCATACCCGTACATGTATGAGAATATACCCAACTATCAGCGACTCGAGTTCTTGGGTAAGTCTTCCTGCAGATTTTTTGCATGCAATTGAGCTGAGCTAATGTTTTCATTCCTGCAGGTGACTCTCTTCTCGATATGGCGTTCATCATGCACCTCTACTACAAGTACCCAGACAAGGACCCTCAGTGGCTCACGGAACACAAGACTCCCATGGTGTCCAACAAATTCCTAGGCGCTGTGTGCGTAAAGCTCGGCTGGCATGTTCACATCAAGCAGAACACTGCTATTCTGAGCTCGCAAATTCGCGACTACGTCTTGGAGGCCGAAGAAGCAGAGCGAGAAGCGGATGGCGCCGTTGACTATTGGGTCACCATCAGCGAACCACCAAAATGCTTGGCCGACGTGATCGAAGCATACACAGCCGCCATCTTCGTTGATGCAGAGTTCGACTTCAGCGTCGTACAGGACTTCTTCGACAGGCATCTCAAGCCCTTCTTTGAGAACATGACTCTCGACTCGTACGAGAACTTCGCCTCCAATCACCCTACCACCCGTCTCAGTCGCCTCCTCGGTATCACCTTCGGCTGCAGCGAGTGGCGGATGGGTGCCATGGAGACAGAGACGCTCATCCCCGGCAAAGGCAAGGCTGTCGTGGCTATGGTCATGATCCATGGAAAGGTATGGTTCCATTCCCTGGGCCAGAGCGGCAGATATGCGCGTGTGAGGGCCAGTCATGGAGCGTTGGAGAAACTGGATGGGCTTCCGCCTTACGAGTTCAGGAAGAAGTATAAGTGTGATTGCGTCCACGAGGGAGAGGGCGAGGGCGAACAGGATGAAGTGGTGCTCAAAGCGAAGGAGGAGCTGATGAAGGAGGCTATGGGTCTGAGCATCTAGACCTGGTTGTGGGATGTCTTTTCTTTTGATATGAGGCTATGAGAGATGCGCAGCATACGGGCTCAGCATCATGATGCGATGCAGGCTATGCAGTATATAGTGTATGGCCACCGCCTACAGACTACGGAAAAGTACCATTGATTAATAAACACATGAAATCAACAGTCCTGACCATGATCATTGCTGTCACAAGGGCTAATCGAGCGACCAAATTTGGTCTATACGTGGGCTTACCAAGCTTTGAAGTAACCCATACATAGTCTGGGTTTTACTAGCCGTGAATCATGCAGCAAGACAAAGTCAGCCTACATACTCAAACAAAGCATATCAAAGTGAAGGCGGGGAGAAACACTCTCGTGTGTAAGGAAGTAATATTGCGTGTAGACGCCGGAAACAGTTGCGTCTCAAAACGATAAGGGTATACACGTCCCAACTATGTACAAGAATAGCAACGCCATTAGTTCGTCTTCCGATTTGACTTCATTAGTTCGTACGCATGTCCAATTCATCTCTCCTCGTCCTCCAGAATGTCGCAACTATTATGCATAGTAGGCTGAACCAAAAGCTTGGTCGCTCTGTAAAACGCGGACAATAGAACTACAAAGTGAGCATATATACGAACACGCCCATCATAGCTAGTCCGAAGTTGAAGGAGACGTGCGAAGCTGCTCCTTCAGTCTCCGAAGGCTGCGCCGCGTCTCCCGTCTGACTGGGCTCGTCACCGTTGCCCGAGTCGGTGCCACTAGGGCTCGTGTTTTCGCCGCCGGGAGTGTTAGACCCATCGTTGGACACAACATTGAGCGACAAGTCGTTGATTTGCTGGCCGTTGCTACCAGTGACCTTCTGTTTGACGTTGGTGTCACCGATATCCACCAGCGCGCCATTTGTTGGGTTCTCGATACCGTTGTCGATGAGATCCTGGCATCCAGGGCAGACAGCTGGAATCGTGAAGTTTTTGCTAAATTGCTCCGCGGTTATGAGGCTGCCGTCGCATTCGGGGGCTTTGAGCTCGGTGGACTGGGGGTTGGTCGCCTCAAGGGCGCTAAGATCGAGCTTGTTGAATTGGCTCTGGAGGTTGTCGTAGTCCTTCATGAGTGCGACAGAGCCGTCTTGGTCAATCTCGACTAAGCCGTAGTTTGCTTCCTCATGGGAGTACTCATAGACGAGACCACCAGAGAGCGCCCTCATCTGGTCGCCGTAAAGGGCCTGGACTTCGTCGAAGTCACGAGGCATGACACGGTTGCAGCCGTACTCGCTGAAAAAGACAGGGACAGCAGAGTCGGCGAACATAGTGGCCAGGCCATCGTATGTAGAAGTCTGGTAGTTGTCGCCATTGCACCAGCTGTAGGAGTTGAGACCAAAGAAGTCGGAGGATGACTCGTCCTGGTCGTGGATACACTGCATGTAAGCCCAGGTATCATGCAAGATCTCGCGGACATCTGCAGCAGAATAGCCGACTGGGATGGTGCGGTCGGAATGGTTCTTGATGTAGTTCTTCATGTCACGCTGAACAGCCTGTGTGCTTGTCAGTTTATCTTATCGTGAATCATTGGCTAGGACAATCGAACGTACCCGGATGTACTGGGGGTTGAACTCGGCAGTGCTCAGATCATTCATGACCTCGTTCGCAGAGAAGAAAGCCATGGTGTTGGGGAAACCCTTGAAGTTCTCAATGATGCCAAACGCGCGAGTAAGGTAATCGCTGTTGTAGGATGTCCATGGTTCCGCGCGGTTGATGCTCTCTCCGGGTAAGGGCGAATTGACATCAAGGATCATGTAGATGCCGGCCGCGTTGAAGATGGAGGCACACTTGGAGTGGTCAAGCGTAGGGTCGAGATTGTAGACACGAATCGTGTTCACACCCAGCTTTTGCATGAGGGTTGCATCTCGCAGACACTTGTCGCCATCTGTGAGGGGATCTTCGCTGTTGGTGGGATTGTATGCTCCCTGGCCTCCGGGTTGGTAATCGACACCAATGATCATCACCCGCTTGTCCGTGCCGGTGTTGATGAAGTCCTGGCCACGGATTTCGACTGGCTGGACGGCATAGGCGATGGATGAGAAGAGCGCGGGGAGCAGCGCGGCTACGCGACTGAACTAAGAGGAACGTTAGCGCGGCTCACGATGCAAGGAACATGGGTTGGATGCTGTGGGCATGGAACGTACAGAAGGCATGGTAGCGAAGGACAATTTCACAACAACGGCCGTAGAGCGAAAGACGTAGAGATCCTTGGGCGGTTGCAGCGACGACTGTCTCGCCTTATAATCCTTCAGATTGCCGCTTAGGTTGGTATCGCAATGTTATGCACCAAGACTAGTTGCAGTGGATCTTGGCCGCGGAGGAGCAGCTAAGACGGAATTGCTTGCCGGCTACTGTGCTGTGATTCGAGCGAGAAAAACGAACGGCGTGCATATGTCGCCCGCTGGGAATGATAAAAACCAAAAGTGACAAAATTGGCTGGGGAAAGAGGATAAGAGAGACAGTGGCACAGCGAACACAGATATGTGTCTGCTCCTCGGCAGCCGCAAGCAGGCAGTGGCTCCCCAAGACAGCGCTTTGGGAAGCTGTGCTTACTGCCTCATCCCATCTCGGCAAGGATGACTTCTAGATAGCAGGAGCGGGATGACCTCTGGACCCACGCCGCTGCCATTGCCAATGCGACCCGCCCGGAAAGCTCTGAAAGTGTCGACTCTAGCGTACTCCGGGTGGGCCGTGAACTCGTCCTGGCTTTACCGACACGCTTGTTCTTTGCCGTTCCAAGCTTGTTCCCAAAGTATCAGGAATATGTCCAATCTGTGAGCCGTGTCGGAGGCTGGAGGTGTAGGATCGTGACGCCATTGTCAAAACAAGTGGCAAGGATTGCTGCACCCCAGCCACTTCCTGCAATTGCGCACCAATCATCGCGGTCAAAGCTCCGACATGCACCTTGGCAATGTTTACTGCACATGCGGGAGATATGGCGCGCCTGAGACTTGAGGACATGTCTCTGCTGTCAGATCGCTGCCAGGCTAGATTGTTTGTGGTTGAGGTCAATGTATCATCGCGTCCGTCTTCACTGATAGCGCCAGCTCGACCGCGGAAACAGGCGGACAGAATCGTATTCTATACATGTCGTCGGCTAAGGTAGTTTCTGCACTTGGGCTCAACGTCTACTCCAGGTGGATACAAGTGGGCCCTCTTAGCCGTGAAGTTTAGGCCTTGAGGTCCACACGCATAAGCTTATCCTACTCAGGCGGTTTTGAACGCCGAAGCTATGCATTTTGAGAACGCCATACGAACAAGGCCACAATTTGTAGATCGTTCCGACGCTTACCCACCAGGCGAGGGTCGACGTTATCGGCAACGATCTTGCGTCGGCGGTTGAGGCGCCAGCCTGAAGTTTGGCTACCTGGTGTGTGCAAAGCTGCGAACTGAAAACAGTGTAACAAGCTTTATGGCACGCTGCCTCATCCTGTCATGTCCACGTCTTGTGCCTTCCTTTTCATACCGCTCTCGCTCGCCTCGATCTGACCCCGAAACTTGGCTTGTAGCGCTTCGAGCAGGACCTCTTTGACCACCGCGAGACTGCCGACCGCGGCATGCGTGGCTCCCTCGATCAAAGCATCTGGATCTGAGCCGACGTCCCCCTTCATCCATATCTCTGTGATCTCGTCTCTTGAAGCCAGGTATCCGACTACACAGGCAGCAACAACCTCCTTATGTTCTGCTGGACAGGGATCAAGTATCCTAGCCAGCTCCTGCTCTTGTCTTGACTCGGGGTTTCGTGTGATTGCGGCGACACCTCCACACACCACATCGACGCAGTCTATCCCGGCGTCCGTTATGGCAGCGCTGGCGACCGTGATGCAGCCTGCTAGCACGTTCAAGAGACCCCATCCACTCCCGGCTGCGCTGCCCCCACTAGCAGAGTCTCCCCACCAGCCATCTTCATCTCCTTCCAGTATGGTGACTACAACTTCGACCCCACTCTTGGGCCATCTCTCTCCGATGATGACACCTCGTAGCGCAGTCTCTAGATGAACTCCAAGGTCGCGCTCTGCTGAATCGCGTATGTAGCCTCGCCGTTGTCGTGTTGCGAACGGCGCAAACTTAACCGTGGTTGTAAGGAGGAGCGAAGGACTGAAGGGCGCGCTACGGGGAAGAGGCTTGGGACCTTGTATAGAAGCCGTGATCTTGAGAGATGAAGTCGGCGGAATGAGGGTCGACTTGATCGCGGGGGAGGAGGAGGGTATTTCGAGGTACGCGGAGCCCGACGCTGAGGGTATGATGGATGTTTGGAGGACTGTGGACGTGTTAGAAGCAGAACATGTGTAGGGTACGCATTGCAGACGACATGCAGCTCGCTGACAGCTACTGGAACCCACATCGATCCAGGTGAGCTCCACATCCGCGCGTAGGAAGTCGCATGGGGTCATTCGGGCACTTACAGATCCTGCGAAGCTCATTCGCGCCTCTTGACCTTGTCGGCCTCAACTTTTCCAGGTACTGCGGTTCTCTGATTGTACGCGCAAACACTGGCGCACTGGTGCCACCGCTAGGCGCATTATTTCTTCTCCTGTCCGTGTTCATCGTTTCTGTGGTTATGTTGTGCTGCAGCGTTGGTACTTGCAGATGATTTCATGGTGTTCAGAAAAGTGGATGACTAAGCGCAGATCTGCCAAGATTTCGGGACCCTCAAGTTCAATTTTCTTGCGCGTCCGGTTCAACTTTCTTTCCTTACTTCACATCCGCGCTCACGGTACGTTCACGCACACCCCTCTATCCTCCCCCATTTCATGATTGATACCTTGAAATAGTTCTTGCGATCTTAGATGAGCTTTGAACATGCACCACCCTCTGATTCCAACTTTGGAGCTTCCGCTTTCGCATCAGACTTTGCGACTCTAGCTAACTCAGCTCAGATACAGGCCAGCGTTGTACCAGAGCGCGCGACGACGCGAATCGCAAGCATGCAGTCATAGCTCCACGGCTGCGACACAAGTCCATGTTCTTGGGCATTCAATTGATGCGCCAGCACGTCTACTGCTAACCTACAGCACTCCCCAGTACATACTGGTTAGTGGTAAGTCTTCATCATTCCTTCTCACTTCGCTTTATATGATGATCGTATTATTTCAGTTCTGCTACTGAATCTCTTTGAAGAAAATTTATACCGCTTACCTTTGTCTGATATCACTTTACACTTCCAGCTCATTACTTCACTAATTGAAGGATCTCGCTGACATTGTAACCAGACACGTACTCTAGCTCTTACCACCACAAGCCTACTGTCCATGGTAAGCACCCCGATCCCTCTCCCGTTCCGTTCAAGGAGGAAAACTAGTCTATCCATTCAACGACATCTGTCGCCGGGTCACCCTCCCGCACCCTACCAGTCTCGGCTGGGATGACGGGTTGTGGAGTTGCACTGTTGGTTCGTCCAACGCCGCGTTATTGTGGTCTTTGAGCCAAAAGTCGCGGCAATCCGTCTTGGGCTGCCGCGACCCGAGGCCAGGCGATGGGGGATGATTTAACACGGCTTTCTGAGCACACAACACACGTCGATACTATTACGAGATCGCTGTTCGAGCATCGCTAACGACGCTCAGATTGTTGAAAGAAATCATAGAATGATACAGTGGAAGCCGGGATTGTGGGCTATAGTAGATACTCGTACTTCGAATGCATTCATTCAACTCATAATTCTTATGGTTCCTGTTTCTTGATATTTGCTCGTGATTCTTCGTACAAGTGATGAGTTGTGGTTGTGGCAATGTGCTGCTTCCCTTTCACCACTGCGTGACCCCTGTGAGACATACGACGCAATGTCGAGAATACGAGGGTCTAAACTCACCCTCGCTCGTGTACCGTTACTATTCGCTGCTTGGACGTGGACAGCCACTCCTGCACATCATTGCTCTACAAGTCTGAAACGGCCATGCTAGGTGGCTTGGCTTAGCCTCTCACCTCGGGGATCTGACAAAGTGGCAGCACTCGAACGACCACCACCGTGCATTTCGTCAGCCCTGCGCGTCGAGTCGATTGATTCGGCAACATCCGCTGAGACGCGCGCGAGTTATCAGCAACCTATCTGGACGTCACCGTGGCCTTAGCGAACAAATCCTTGGCCCTACAACGGAGGTTATCAAAGACGCGCAACACCCCAAGCGCACGACAACACCAATCTGAAGACGGCTATCGAAGTGTGCAATCACGCGAATACACTGAGCAGCGGCAATTCCCCTGGTGGAGATCAACAAGGAGTGCAAGGCGGTGCTTCGATCAGCAACTTGGTGATCTGGCGGGTCTTCGGTGACCGGGGTTCTCCAAGGGAGCATTCGACATCTGGCGCCCATCTCTCTGGATGTTGCCATTACATTCCTCTACGAAAGGGAAGATGCACCGCCATGCCTTTTCCAATGGGGCATATCCCTCACAAGGAGGGGGCACCTTTTCAATCCAACCTCACAAGTACGTCCAACACCCGCCGGCACCCTGCGCCGCGCCTCCTTTACGCTCAACCCCCAAATGAACATGGTTCTAACACTCGGTGCACCTTCAGATTCCAGCCACGGTCACAGCCTGCGCTCCGGCGGCGGAGAACACTGATCCAGCGCTTGCTGATCGTAGGCTCCCTGTTCTTTACTGCCCTATTCTTCTTCTTCCCCGACTTGCGACCGAACCTGGGCTCCGGGCCCCTCAGCTTACTCACCACGAGCGATGACGCGCAACTCGAGACGGTGCGATACTACGACCTGAACAATGTCCAAGGCACGGCAAGGGGATGGGAGCGGGAAGAGCGCATCCTGCTATGCGCTCCGTTGCGAGACGCGGCTCCGCATCTGCCCATGTTCTTTGGCCATCTGAAGAACCTCACCTACCCGCACAACCTTATCGACCTGGCTTTCCTCGTCGGAGATTCCAAGGATAACACCATCTCACTCTTGACGGAGAAGTTGGAGGAGCTACAGGCCAATCCCGATCCCAAGCAGCAATTTGGCGAAATCTCCATCATGGAGAAGGATTTCGGGCAAAAGGTCAACCAAGACGTTGAGAGTCGTCACGGTTTCGCGGCACAGGCTGGGCGCCGAAAGTCAATGGCGCAAGCGCGAAACTGGCTGCTAAGCGCTGCTCTGCGACCAACGCACAGCTGGGTCTACTGGAGAGATGTCGATGTCGAGACTGCTCCCTTCACAATCTTGGAAGATCTGATGCGACACAACAAGGATGTCATTGTACCGAGTACGTACGGCCACGCATAGTACAAATTTGTATGCTAACATCCTACGTAGACGTCTGGCGACCGCTTCCGGACTGGCTCGGCGGAGAACAACCATACGATTTGAACTCCTGGCAAGAATCCGAGACGGCTCTCGCTCTCGCCGACACCCTCGACGAGGATGCAGTCATTGTAGAGGGATACGCAGAGTACGCTACTTGGCGCCCGCATTTGGCCTACCTTCGCGACCCCTATGGCGACCCAGACATGGAAATGGAGATCGACGGTGTTGGTGGTGTCAGTATCCTTGCGAAAGCCAAAGTCTTCCGTTCCGGTGTCCACTTCCCTGCGTTCAGTTTCGAGAAGCACGCTGAGACAGAGGGATTCGGCAAGGTGAGCTATGTCATTATACCTCTAACAACAGCGCTAACACATAGCAGATGGCAAAGCGCATGAAATTCTCCGTTGTCGGTCTTCCCCACTACACAATTTGGCATCTTTACGAACCCAGTGTTGACGATATCCGACACATGGAAGAGATGGAGAAGGAACGCAAGGCAAAGGAGGCCGAAGAAGAGGCCAAGAAGGCAAAGGAGAACAAGATTAAGGAGAACTTTGACGAGAAGAAGAGCGACTGGGAGAAGGAGAAGGCGGCGGTTCAAGACATGGTCCAGCAAGCAAAGAATGAGGAGAAGGCGGCAGCCGAGAAGGCCAGGCAACAAGAAGCAGCAGCGAAACAGGAGTCGAACCAGGCAGACACCAAAGAGGACAAGCCAGTCGAAAAGAAGGAGGGCGAGCAGTCGTAGTCGTTACAGCACCCGCATAATCTCAAGGGTACGGGACCTCGGTCTGCATCCATGTTCGCAATATTGGACCATAGTGGGTCGAACCACCGCAGCGACGACAGTAACGATTTAGGCAGATTGGGCGCAGATCTGACTTTGTTTCTTTCGATATACTGCATGCTTTCATTGTAGCCTACAGACTTCCAAGGCAACAGCATTTGGCGGAATCGGCCTTGGATGGTGGCATTTCCTCTCGGAGGGTGTTTGGAGACGATGCGGAGGAATGTATACATTAGACAGCAGCTTTTGCATCACGGGCGTTGTAGGTTCAGCAGTAGATGAGCACTACGTTTGTTTGTAACAATATCAAGAAACATTATGAAATGCAAGCGGGAAAGATTAGCGCAACTCGCCATGCTTCTGTGTTTCGTCATGGCTGGCATCTGACGCTGGTCGGACCCCTGGCCTCAGCACCTCCGAAACTCCGCTAGAGCTAAGCCGCCAAATGTTCGGACGGTGCAACTCGACGCCTGGAATCGATTGCGTACGACTTGAGGACAGATTGTCGAGGGCAAAGATCATTTTCACGCCCCAAATACCTCACTATTCGGTTGATCATCAGGCAGCAGTAATTGGGAGGATGCGTGTCATCTTTCAAGTCGACTGAACCAGACATACAGCTGTCCATGAGCCCTCCGCCATAAAGACACGACGCCGCGCACCACACTTTTGTCGCATACACACGTACACCACAACCTTCCCGCGCCATGTCGAGCACCGACGGCGACGATCATGTCGCGTCAACACTCCAGGAAACAATCGTCGACCTGGACCCCCGACCTATCACCGTCGCAGTCAACCCAGTAGCTCTGGTGGTGACAGAATGCATTACCGTTACGTCGGCGATGCGAAAGCATGCCCGCTGGGCACATTCCTCAGTCGCGGCCATACTGGGCAGCTCTTCCAACAAGACACCGGCTGTGCAACGACGCGACCGCACGGGACAGGGCATCATAAGCGCGGGAGAGCAAGAGGAGGCTGTACCGAGCAGATGGGGCCTGCGGGGGAAGAAGGGCAAGAGCATGCAGGATAACCCCCTCATGTCTGCCTTTGCGCGCCTGAGGAACGACCTGAAGGGCTGCAAAGGTGAATGCTGCAGTTGGGACGATACATGGGCGATGCTAACGCTGCACCAGACATCCGGACCTTCGATACCCCCTCCATGCTCCACCCCTTCCTACAAGTCATCCGCTCCTCTTCCACCTCCGCGCCCATCACCTCGCTCGCCCTCATCGCTATAACCAAATTCCTGTCGTACGGCATCATTGGCCATGACTCTCCACGTCTACCAGAAGCTATGCAGCAGCTCTCCTCCGCCATTACACACTGCCGATTCGAAGCCAGCGACTCGGCTGCCGACGAGATCGTTCTCCTTCGTATCCTCAGGCTTATGGAAGTCATGATCTCAGGTCGCGGAGGAGAGGTACTGGGCGACGAGAGCGTATGCGAGATGATGGAGACAGGCTTGAGCATGTGCTGCCAGGCGAGACTGTCAGAGCTGCTCCGACGCTCGGCAGAGATTGCCATGGTTTCCATGTGTCAGGTCATATTCCGCAGGCTGAAGACGCTGGAGATTGAATCGCCAGAGGAGCTGGACGCCATGGATGAAGAGTTGGAAGGAAAGGACGAGCAAGATGGTCTGAGAATGGACCCAACCGCAAACGGCGAGGGAGACTCTGCACAGCACAAGGTCGAGGCGCTGCAGCAGCCAATCGATCCTGAGAAGGGACATGAAGACAACGACAGTACCGCGAACCCTGCGAGTAGTACTCTAGATCTACCAGCAACCGCGGCGGATGGGCAGCCACAAGCCCCTCTCGAGATCAAGCCGTACTCATTGCCGTCCATAAGAGAGCTGTTCAGAGTATTGGTCGATCTGCTAGACCCTCACGACCGCCAACACACCGACACCATGCGCGTTATGGCCTTGCGCATCGTCGACGTTGCCCTCGAAGTCGCCGGGCCGTCGATAGCGAGCCATCCCAGTCTGGCCAATCTGGCCAAGGACACCCTGTGCAGGCACATCTTCCAGCTCGTCAGATCAGACAACATGGCCATATTGAACGAGTCATTGCGAGTTGCTGGTACGTTGCTGGCGACATGCAGGAATGTGCTCAAGCTGCAACAAGAGCTCTACCTCTCGTATCTGGTCGCATGCCTTTTCCCGCGGGTTGAGATACCCATTGAGCCGGGTATCGAACCTTCATTATACGAAGGAGTTCCATGTGCGCCCAGTCTAATCAAGCAGCCGCCGCAACAAAAGAGCAACTCAAGCGGTCGTTCAACTCCAGTGCCTGTCAAGGATCGGCAAAAGCTGGGGCTGGAAGGAGGCGCCCGAAAGCCGGATGCTCGAGAGGCCATGGTGGAGAACTTGGGTGGCTTGGTTCGGATACCTTCCTACATGGCAGAACTTTTTGTCAACTACGACTGTGAGATTGACCGTGGAGATGTCTGCATGGACATTGTTGGACTTCTCTCCAGAAACGCGTTCCCAGACTCTGCAACATGGAGTACTGTCAATGTACCTCCACTGTGTTTGGACGCACTGCTTGGCTTCGTGCAATCTATGGCAGATCGCCTCGACGACGAGCCTGTGACTGAAGGTTATCCAAGCGTTGAGTCATTCCGCGAACAGCGGGCGCGCAAGGCGGTCATCATCCGTGGTGCCACTAAATTCAACGAAAAGCCCAAGGCTGGTATCGCCTACCTGGCACAACAGGGAATCATCCGAGACCCAGATGATCCTAAATGCATCGCCGAGTTCGTCAAAGGTACTACGAGAGTCGATAAGAAAGTATTGGGCGAGTTCATCTCGAAGAGGGGAAACGAGGCGCTCTTGAGCGAGTTCATCAACTTGTTCGACTTCAAAGGACAGCGGATAGATGAAGCGCTTCGACAGCTCCTGCACGCCTTCCGTCTCCCTGGTGAATCGGCCCTGATCGAGCGAATTCTGACAGAATTCTCTGAGACGTACTTCAACATGGTCAAGCCTGAGGGGATTGCCAACGGCGATGCCATTTATATCCTCACATACGCTGTCATTATGCTGAACACCGATCAACACAACCCCAACTTGAAGACGAAACGAATGCAGTTGGAAGATTTCACCAAGAACGTTCGAGGTGTTAACAATGGCAAGGACTTTGAACCTGAGTTCTTGCAAGGAATCTATGATTCTATCAAGAATCGCGAGATTATTTTACCCGAGGAGCACAGCGATCGAAACGCATACGACCACGCGTGGAAAGAGCTGCTAGTCAAGTGTCAGTCAACGTCCGACATCGTCATCTGCGACACCAATATCTTCGATGCGGACATGTTCGCTGCCACATGGAAGCCAATCATAGCAACCCTTTCCTACGTGTTCATGTCTGCTACTGACGATGCGGTCTTTTCCCGCGTTGTGCAGGGCTTTGACCAATGCGCTCAAATCGCTGCCAAGTACGGCCTTACTGATGCTCTCGACCGTATCATCTCGTGCTTGTCGTACATCAGCACATTGGCGCCTGATGTGCCACCAAGCACATCGCTCAACACCGAGGTGCAAGCCGACAAGAAGAGTGTTATGGTCAGCGAGACTGCTGTGCGATTCGGTCGTGACGGTAGGGCGCAGCTAGCGACCGTAGTCTTGTTCCAGGTCATCAAGGGTAACGAAGCATCGATAAGAGATGGGTGGCAACATGTAAGGTCTTCGATCTTGTTGTTCTTCTGTACGGTGCTAACAATAGTAGCTTATTCGCATCATGGTGAACTTGTTCGTCAACTCGCTGATACCACCCTACTTCCTTTCTTTCCAGAAGACGCTCGCTCTAGCACCCATACCACTTCAGAACCCAGCACAAGTCATCGACCGTGCAGAGCGTCCAGCAGACACTGGCATCTTCTCGGCCCTGACATCATATGTGTCGAGCTTTGCCAATGACGAGCCTCCAGAGCCATCAGACCAAGAGATTGAGTACACACTTTGTACTGTGGATACTGTCAAGGAATGTCACTTCGAAGATATCCTTGCGAACATCAGCCAGCTGCCAGTGGAGTCTCTGCGGTCACTTCTGTCATCTCTACTTGAGCATCTACCTGAAGATGGTTCACCCAGAGTCATCGTTGTGAAGCCTGAGATACCTGGCGCAAGTCCGCGAACGACCGGCCCTAGACAGAAGGGTAAAGGTCCGCTGTATGACCCAAGTCTCGTTTTCGTCCTTGAGCTGGCGACTGTACTAGCGCTGAGGGATGAAGAGACGGTCAAGGAGCTTGCAAAGGATGTAACGGATGCTTTGGCGTCTGTCATCCGAGACGCTCCCAAGCATCACTACGTGGTCATTGCACGATCGGTATACTATCTTCTGAGTCTGCTCAAAGCCAGCAATGTAAGTCTCGATGCACTCTCAAGAAAATACAGTACTAATTGATCCAGGACTATGACTTCATCCGTGCGCCAGTCCTTATGCACACGTTCTCCAGCTTCAATGATGCTCTGCTACACGAGTGCGCACAACCGATTCTGAAGGGTCTGACAGACTGCTGCAAGGGTCCGAACGCTCTTCGCAGCGAACTTGCAGGATCACCAGACTTCTGGACCATTCTGAGCAGACTTTCAGGAGTGCCCGATGCTGCTGGGGATGTATTCCAGCTCGTCGAAGACCTTACCACTTCGCCTCAACCTGGCATTACTGCTGATAACTACGAGGCTGCGATTGCGCTTCTCAATGAGTTCGCAACTGCAGCTCAAGTTGGAGCTCGAGAAGAGCAGTTGCATGATCAGGCTGCACGACGCAACAAGGGCCAGAAGCCTAAGAAGCTTGAGAGCAACGAAGTTGTCGTACGCGGCAGCACTGCTATGAGCATCGTCTTCCAACTTTCCAGCAGGGTGCCAAACTTTATCGAGCAGTCTCACCTTGAGACCACTGAAGGTAGGAACACTTCTCTCCTCACTAAACATCGAGGCACTAACACATTTTCAGCATGGACCGCATACTGGTCTCCAATCCTCAAAACTCTCGCGCATCAATGTCTCAACCCTTGCCGCTCTCTGCGTCAGCAAGCCTTCTCTTCACTCCAACGAACCCTTCTTTCCAACGACCTCGCCTCCCCCGAGCACCGAGAATGGACCGCGATCTTCAGCGAAGTCCTCATACCCCTCATCACCCAGCTGCTCAAACCAGAAGTCTACCAATCTGATCCATTGGGCATGAGCGAGACTAGGATCAGGGCCGCCACACTTCTGAGCAAGGTCTTCCTGCACTACCTAGTGCTGCTTGACGGCCTCTCAGGCGAAGAGAATGAAGAAGGAGAAAAGACCCTGTCTTTCGAAGACTTATGGATCACAATAGTTGGCCTCATGGATCGCTTGGGCAATAGCGGACAAGGCGACATGGACGAAGCCGTTGCCGAGAACCTCAAAAACATGCTTTTGGTACTCAGCAATGGCGGATACCTTGCACCGCCCGACGAAAACCCCAAGCGAGAGGAACTTTGGCACGAGACGTGGAAGCGCATCAACCGCTTCCAACCCAACCTCTTCGCTGAGCTGTTCCCAGAAGAAGCTGGAAAGCCAGCGAGACCGCGACCGAGTAAGGATGAGCGAGCGGCGAAGGCTGAGCCGGTGATCGATGGCAGAGAAATGGATGTTGCTGAGAGGAAGAAGGGAGGTAGCAGTAGTGGCGAGACTGCGGATGGTAGTGAGGACGGCGAGGAGGAGAAGGAGAAGGTGGCTGAGAAGGAGGGCTAGCATCTTCTGTATCACTATGGCACCAGATGAGAGGGGTCGTTGGCACGTGAGCTTAGCATTATTATCGCATTGCAGCATAGATGGTGTGAGGGGTAATGAACGGAATTGTATGACATGATACAGAGCATGAATCCCATTTGCTGCGTCGTGGTCTCGCCGACACCCAACTTGTCATTAACTCCTCTTGGAGAGTGTACGAATTAATAGCTGGCAATCAGGTTGAGCGAAGGCGTTAACATACAACATATGACTTCACACACATCAACTCATTGCACCAACGAAGAAGATAAACGGCATCATGATCGAAAAGCCCTGCTACGTGGCTTGGGTGTACACATTCGAATACTTCATATGTTTCTCGCAAAATCTACATTGAAAACTTCCTCATCCCCTAGCCCCTCGTTCACTTCAAGCATGAGCCATGGCAGCAGCAGCAGCGGGAGTCTCAGCAGGAGCTGCTTCTGCGGTAGTCATAGGCATCTCAGCAGGGGGTGCCTCGGCGGGTGCTTCGGCGGGTGCTTCGGCGGGTGCTTCGGCGGGTGCTTCGGCGGGTGCTTCGGCAGCGGCTGTCGTCTCTGCTGGGGCTTCTGCGGCAGATGTTGTTGCGGGCGCTTCTTCAGCGGGAGGTGCCTCAGCGGGTGGTGCTTCAGCGGGAGCCTCCTCTGCAGGGGCTTCCTCGGCCGGGGCCTCAGCGGGAGGGGCGGGAGGAGCCGCAGCGGGATCCTCTGGGGGTGCAGGTACAAAGCTTTAAGAGAGTTAGTATTCGTATGACCGGGGAAACAAGCAGTAGCATAGAAGCTGGGAAGACTTACGCAGCAGCATCCAAAGCAAGTTTGCCCGCAGTTCCGCCGACGACGTCGGTTCCATCAGTGCTCGATTCGCTCTGCTGGCTCAACTTGACATAGTCGGCCAACTGTTGCGTACTGGCAGGGTTGACCATCATAACCTGACCCTCCTGGCAATGGGGTCCGGTAGCACAGTACAGGAACATGGGGTCCGCACTAGTGATGGGCATGTTGAAGGTTCCGACATCTGTCTGGCCGTCCTCGAAGGGGATGTGACCGCTGTGGATGCCGCCTTCCATGGGAGTGCATGCTGTGTCGGCGGTTGATTGCGTGACGGTGTGGTTGCCGTTGGAGAACTGGAATTGGACAATGTCGCCGACTGCTGCGGTGATGGTGTTGGGGATGAAAGTATCCTGGGGACCGCCGACGATTACGGGGATGATTTGGCTGGCGCGGCGAAGTGGGTTGGCTTGTGTTTGGTTAGCAGAGAATATATGGAGACATATGTGTATGATATACATTTGATGCTAGGCAGTCTGTTGACAGTCCTGAAGGCCGGGCCAGGAAGCGCACTCGCCGTAGCGATCAAAGCGACAGAGAAGATGGTTGACTTCATTGTGCAATAGCGAATAGCTTGGGTTACAAAAAGGTATCGAGGGTATAGAAATAGGAAGTAGACTACCGTTCAACGGTGGACTGAAGAATCGAAAGTAGAGATTATGTAAAGACCGTTCTACGGTTTGCGTAGTCAAAAGAGCGATGCGAAGAGAATGAAGGATAGAAAGACACCAACTGAGCAAAAACCCACCTACAAGTACTTTAGCTCATATACGCTTGTATCCTCCACTATCACATCCTCCACACGCCCGAATCAACCCTTTGTCTCCTCTATCCACACCATGAATCTTGCCTACGTAGCTCACCTCCTGCCCATAACACCTCAAACGTTGAAAATGGCCTGAGGAATCTTAGGGCAGCCACAGGCCAACCTATGGCGCACAGCCATGTGGATACCCGAGCTGTAAGACCAGGGCGGCCAAGCTGTCGCATTGTTGCACGTAGCCTAAACGATGTTTGACAGCCTTGTTTGCCAAGAGAAGGCATGGGAAAAGCGCATGGGTGAGGCGGTTGGATGCCGTTTGAAGATAAGTGGGGAGAAGAGTGCCGAGTTGCATCATGGTCGTTTGGAAACCTCAAGTGCCTTACCAGGCGTGGCGCTTAGGCTTGGGAAGGCAGAGGCGGGTAAACGGCAGGGTATGTTTGGGCGATGGGTGAACTCATATCCTGAAGTGGTGATGCGCGCGCTGATGGTCGCGATGGAGTTGATGGTTTGCGGGATGGTCGAGGTCTGGGAAGAACTGCCGGCGACACATATTGTTGGAAGTATCTCAAAGATTCGCAACACCGATAGTCTTCCTAACGCATCAATTTATCATGTAAAAAACAAAAGCGCATTCACGATGCGATCGAAGCTGTGGGTACCCAGGGGTCTGGCAAGCATGTCGCAGGAGGACGGTGCTTGGTTCCTGCCTCGGTAGACGGCCTGGAAGCTGGAAGCGGGAAGCGAACGTTTGGGTCCACCGCGACCCGCGGTCTCCTATGAGTCCGCGGTCCTCCGTACACCAAACACTACATGTCCGGCTTGGCTCAGCGCATGACTACTGCTTTTTTGTGAGTTATGCGATGGTGAATCAAATGGGTGTCTATACCGTGAGATGGATATAGCCTCCACTTGCCGACACCCGGAGATTCCTCTCTATGAGGCATGATTAGTATTGTCTCCATGACGACAGCCGCTGTGCGCAAATTCGAAGAGAATGTCCTTTCTGCTAACTTTTGGGCATCTTATGTTGCTCGAGTAGCTGTGAGCTCATCTTTCGCGCTCGCGCAAAGGCTCGGTTTGTCTCCGCCGGATTGCTCGACATGGACGGAAGGCTGAAATGGTTGATCCTGATGACTGTTGCGGTATGTTTTCTACCCTCGAGGACGTAGATAGGCGCGAAAGGAACCATCATTCTCGTTTGATCCTACTTTCGTCAACGAAACCTCATCAGTCTTCCTCCTTATGTACGACAGGAACTGCTACCTAGGTAACACTCTGACCGGAGGCTTAATCAGGGTATGGGGTAGGGGCGCTCTAGGGCAAATTGAGAAAACGAGATGTAAGAAAGGTGAGTTGTCGTCACTCGACGACGACAAGAGGGATGGAAGCAGATCTTGGGTTGTCGATAGTCAGAGCTGACATGCATCTGCACGTGACATTACTGTTCAGCTTCGCCGCACAGCTGCAGGTTTCAGGAAACTGAAGCTTACGCCGCACCCCGCATTCTTTGCTTCCTAAGAATGTCTGCCATTCACTCGACCACTCGTTACCTTGCAGTTCCAACGATCTAGTTTCCCTGTCATGGCGAATCTCTCGGAATTGCCAGCTGAACTCCTCATAGATATAGTGCATTCGTGTTCGCACACAGACATCAAGCACCTCAGCGAGACATGTCGCCTTCTCCACAACAAACTGGTACAGCTTGCTTCTGCTCTCGTCTGCTAGCTTTTCTGACCAGTGTCCAGCTACCGGAGCTTTTCCGAACCCTCGATCTAAGCACCCACAGTGCCACTGTCGAATGTCCTTACGAAGTTTACAGCGAGAAATCGATCGGGCGACGTGCTACAGGCCGAAATTCCAGAGTATCTTCGAGATCTCTCGCTAGGGAATGGATCGTTATCGATAAAATCACTGCGAGGAAGCAGGAGCTGTTGGTGAGGACCATTGCCGAGAAACCTACCTACGGAAATTATGTACGTGAACTACACTGGACAGTTCTTGACACTTACCAAAACATTACCTATTCTCGAGAGCTTCTCGACGCGCAAACTCATTACTGGCGTAATCTTTATGCTGAGCAGGGTTGGGCTGCATGTACCTGCGGCATGCGCATGGTACATGAACCTGGACCCGGGGTTCGACTTAGCACAACCGAGAAGCGAAGCCTGCTATGGAAAAGGTTCTACGATGAAGAAACCAGAAGGAGCCGGGATGGAAAACACGAAAGCACTCTCAGCAACGAACGGGAGCAATTCCCACCAGAAGATGGTAAGCTACCCAGGTATAGCTTTGATAATTGGGGAAGGATCTTGACGCTGTCAGAATCTGTTTGGCGAACATTTCGTAGCTTCGCGCATGTGATGAACGTCGACCTGTGTTGGCTCAGGTAAGACTCACGGATACACTTATATCACTGGGCTGACTTTAAGAAACAAAGACCGTGGCGGGAGGCCACTTTGCCAACACAACTCTTCCATGGTGCTCAATCCATCCGACTAAGCGGACGAATGACGCGCGAACTTGTTACGAGTATTATCATGGGTCCACGGCTCGAGAGCTTGAAACTGAATGACCTCAAGCTATGGGCGGAGCTTGAGCCAGCTTGGAATCCCAACCCCAAGTCATCCGCATCGAGACTTGCGAGCCTTGTCTCAGATACAGTGGATCCTGCACTGGTACCGGCAGCTTCGAATAATCTTCAAGAGCTCCGCAGGTATATCGATGCGAATCGTGCTAGACTGCGGATGCGACCAAACGAGCAAGTACTGGCCGGCACCCTTGATACGCTCGCAGCCCGCCAAATCGCCCTGAATTCTCTTGATATCATTATAGCGGGGCCTGCTTCGGGTTGCCATCCAAGTCCTCAAGATACATCACTGTATCGCTCATGGGCACGATTTCTGGTGTCAGCACGCAACACTCTTTGCAATCTCTTCTTCGAACAATGTGAAGGTAGCAAGACGTCGTCCGGACCCCAGAGGGGCCGTGAGAGAGGGCAGACAGATGGACCACGTCCAATGGACTCGCTTTTTGTACAACATGTGCTGCCTGTTTTGCTAGGCGCTCCATGGCCGCATATCAGGCGCATGGAGATAAGAGGCGTGGGCCGAATTAAGCGCACGTGGCAACCCCATCATGGGCACGAGGACGTGGTACATGTCGCGATACTTCCTAAGGCTAGAGAGCAGCTTCGTGAACTCCTGGACTACGAAGCAGAGTTGGTAATTGAAGAGCGGTCGTCTGCAGAGAGTGAACATGTCGATCCCGCCGATCCAGGTATTCCGCCCATTTATAGTCAATGGGGAAATTGGAAAGCGATCATAGATAGGCGTGAGGAACAGAACCGCAGCGACAGCGGAAAAAATGAGGCTGGCGGACTTGCGACTTGTCAGATCAGCCCTCACAACCAAATGGTATTTCGATGGCCATATCGGAGCTC
The DNA here is from genome assembly GCF_024043145.1 of Alternaria conjuncta. Classification (NCBI taxonomy): domain Eukaryota; kingdom Fungi; phylum Ascomycota; class Dothideomycetes; order Pleosporales; family Pleosporaceae; genus Alternaria; species Alternaria conjuncta. The sequence continues at coordinate 810,822 of NW_026250092.1, read as the reverse complement.
GAAAGATCAGAAAAGCGCTCTTCATATCGTAGACACGAGATTCTCGCCGTACGAGGAGGAGGATTTGGGAGGAGGACCCAATCCCGAATTCGAGAGGGTATGAATGAACCTTGGAAAGCTTGAAGGCCTTCTATAGGTCTCAATAGGAAGGGGATCTGGTCTTCATATGTACACCTTAATATGACTAGAAATTATAGCTATCAGGGAGAGCATCGGAATGTTCTTGTCTTCAATTACATATAGGGTCTGCTGTCGTGCTGTGGTGAGCAGCGCTCAAGGCGAACGCCCGGGCCCCGACGAATTGGACATAGCGCGCTTCGGCCGGAATTACTTTTCCGCCAGCCCGTAATTTTCTCTGAGCTCCCACCCACCCCTTCATCTTCAGTCCCAAGCTTCACGGGCACCTCACGGAAGACCAGCTCCAGCAGCCTTGGGGCCGGGTCGCACTATCCACGATGCATACACGCATGCTGTTAGCCCCACGTACGGGTGCTGCTGCATTGGACCGCGACCTCGGCTGAACGCGATCCATGAGTGCGGAGACCGATTCCAACCGCTCTCCGCAACACATTGCCAAACTCAACTACCCATATACCCTTCCTCATACCATATCACAAGATGCGGACAGTCTCGGCGCTAGCTTCCCCTCTGCGGAGATCAACACCTTCAATGGCCCGCCAGAGCGCGCGGAGATGCTTCTCGAGCTCCCACAACCTGCAGGCTACATGGGGGTTCATAGGACTGGGACGCATGGGTTAGTACTATGGCAGCTCACATGACTATCATTTACTGACATCGTATACAGGTTATCCCATGGCGAAGAACCTCAGGGCGAAGATACCGGCTGAAGACACACTCTTCGTGCACGATGTCAATACCGCAGCTACACAGCAATTCCTCGAGGAGCATCCACAAGGCGTACGAGTGGCTGAGAACGTACGAGAAGTCGCTGAAAAAGCCGTACGTATACCTCTTCCACTACCTTCAGCACTCTCGTGATGAATTACTTGTTCTATCAATGATCTAAGTTGGGGGCCATTCGTGGCCCTTCTCCTGATTACACAAAAATTATAGCCAATCCTCTGATGCTTTATAAACAACACATCTTCTCGTCAAATACTTCGAGTGCAGTCCACTGACAGTGTTGCAGGAAACTATCGTTACATCCTTGCCAGAACCCAAGCATGTCAAGGCAGTCTTCAAGGAGATGCTGGAACCAGCTACTCTTCTTTCAGACAGCTCTATCAACAAAGAACGGTTCTTCATCGACTGCTCAACCATCGATCCCATGACCTCTGGTGAGGTAGCGGAAGCTGCTCACTCCACTGGTCAAGGAAAGTTCATTGATGCGCCGATGTCTGGTGGTGTCGTTGGTGCACAGGCCGGTACGCTCACCTTCATGATTGGTGCGCCGCCTGAGGCAGTCGAGGGTGCTACTAAAGTCCTGTCATTGATGGGTCGGAGAGTGGTCCACCTTGGCGGACCAGGTGCTGGTCTCAAGGGCAAGCTTGCAAACAACTATCTGCTCGCACTCAACAACATTGCGACTGCAGAAGCAATGAGCATGGGTGTGAAGTGGGGCCTTGATCCCAAGGCGCTAGCTGGTATGATCAACACAGCGACCGGCAAGTGCTGGCCCAGTGAGGTCAATAACCCCGTTCCCGGCGTCATAGAGGGCGCTCCTGCAAGCAGAGGCTACGAGGGAGGGTTCGGTATAGGCCTGGCCAGCAAAGATCTCAAGCTTGCGTTGAAGGCAGCCGATGAGGCTGGTGTCAAGCTTGCGTTGGGAGAACCAGCAAGAGCGCTCTATGATGCATGCGAAAAAGCTGAAAACTGCAAGGGCAAAGACTTCTCAGTAGTCTACAGATATCTTGGGGGCAAGGAGTAGACAATATGACTTTGATCGATATCAATAACCGCTTCACACATGATCTCCTATCCTCGTGATGCACATCTGATGAATTGCACAGTCGTTGTTATCGTGAAGACCCTTGGAGAGCGAACATGTGCTTCGTCGTCCTTGCCTGTGAAACGTGTGCCATGCAGCGGTGGGACGAGGGGAAAGTTTTGGTCAAAGTAAGAGGAAGACGGGAACAGCACTACGACGCATGTTGAGACACATAGAGAAAGAAGAGACCTTGTTGTTACGACTAAAAGTGTATACGCCATAAAGTGACTTGAGACCCAGTACTCCATGATTCGTCCGAACATCAGCCCACAAATCGACAATCGATGCAGCAGCGCTAGGTGCACTGCAGTGGATCGAGACAGTAATACATGGATGGAGAAAGTCAGTGATGAAAGATGCCCATAGACCTTCGCTCCCACAACCCATTGACATCCAGACCGCAGACCCAGAATGACAGACATCCAGTACAGCAAAATCCTGCGACCACAGTTTCGCAAAAGTAGACCAGACAACGCGAAACCGGGCTCAGATCCGTAGTGCAAAACAGCAGGGTCGCAGGACAAAATCAACGCAAACATCAGAAGTAGAAGGAAAGATCATGGCAGAGCAAGACGAAGGAAGTGCAAACGCCCATATCGCACACAAGGGATGATGGATCATCCTGAACAGAATAGGCATCTCAAATGTGAGAGGGCCTGTAATCGTACATGTACGAATCGTATCGTATCGTCGTGAGTCATATCGAGCAGAGAGGTCGGAGAGTTCGTAGAAGTCATTATCTGGAGTAGGGCTTGTTCATCAGCGCGATTTCGCGCGCAACTGTTGCCCACTCCAGGTCGCGGCGAAGAGGCTCATTGCGTCGTTGACGCTGGTACTCTTCCCACTTAAGAAGTTCGTAAGTGAATCGAAGGTGTGGTTGAATTATAACATTAAGTCGCCGTGCCCGAACAAAGCAGCTGAAATGGAGTTAGTCTAAGTCAAATGGAAGACAGCTCATAACTTACTAGGCACGAGGGAAGGATAGGCCCATCTCGTTCATAACTTCAGCAATACAAATCGTTGCAGAACGCGACACGCCGACACGGCAATGCACTAAAGTAGCGCCTCCTTCTTTCTTGCCTGCTTCTACAAAGGGTCAGCTATGCGAGTCTCAGCGTGGAGTCATGCCACTCACCAATGAATTTCAGGCAACGCTCAAACTCGCCCCAGAGAGGGTCTACGCCATTGTCCTGAACTCGGTCGACCATCAGGAAGTTCTCGGCAGGCCAGTCAAGCTTCTTCTTGACGTCTTCGGGCCAAGCAAGCGGTTCTCCAACACTCAGGATGCGGTTAATGCCCATAGCACGGAGGAGCTCCGGGTTGTTAGCGTGTCCAAGGTTGCCGAGGTACATGTAGGGCAAGATCCGACTGGGCAGACTGCCGTCGAGCTTCGAAAGCCAGCGTGGTTCGGAAAGATTCAGAACACTCTGGCTGAAGCGAGGAGAATCTTGAAGGATTCGAGGTTGGATCGCTGTTAGAAGGGCAACATCTGAAGGGTATGCGAAGAAGTTGCGGCCCTTGTCGCGATGCATTTGAATCCAAGCATCGTGAACAGGTAGGCCTTCCGCATACATGAAGTAAGCCAAAGCCAGAAGTGTCGTTTCGGTATAACCATCGGTGCAGTGTATCAAAAACTTGCGTGGCGCAGCAATGTCGTCCATCTCTATAGCTTCGTCTTCTTCTTCCCGTCTTCGCTTCGACCGCCGGACCTCATGTGGGTTCGCCAGCTCGTACATCCACTTGCACATTTCCATCAGGCCGTCAACTTCGCCATGCGCCCATGTAGGAGGCATGATGCTTCCAGATGAGGGGAATTCCATGTGCAGGGTAGACTTGCGGTGAACTCGTTCTAGGCCCATGCGGAGAGCTCGGAGCGAGCGCGATTCGGGTACATGCGCGAGATCGGTCGCTTCAATCAACATATCGTAGCCTTCTTCTCCCACGCAATCTGGATGCAGTGCTTGATCAGGCGTTGGTCCCAGGAAGACGTTGTTGCTGATCTCTGTTGCTTTCGACATTGCGCTCATCTCATATCGCTCCCAATAGACTTTATATGTTAGTAGTGAACAACCTCCTTCCACGTCACAACTTACAAAAATCAGCAATCTCTCCTGTCATGTCGCCCGTGGAATTGATAGCGACCAGCTTTGGGTACTTCTCCTGCATGGATGCAAAGGGATCTGGACGTGTCAGTTCTGTACACTTGGATGCAGTCACCAGTCGTACCTGAGAGCATAAAGGTGTTGAAAAGGCAATGTGGAAATCCGTTCCTTGCTTCATACTGCCTCTGCGCCCTGGAAATCTTCTGTGCAAGCGCAATCGTGTCTTGCGGTTTGGTTTTGTGGTCGCCATACACTATGATGTCAGACACCATAGCCAGTTTGCAGGCCTGGATCTGGAAGTTGCGCACAGAAAAGCCATCCTTGGGGTCACATTCAATGAACCTGGGCGTATCAGAAGACACTGATTCCAGAAGCTCATCCGGTGCGATTGCGCCCTTGAGTTTGGAAGCCGACAGGTTTCCGCCAGTCTTAACAACAGTGATGCTGCGAATGCATCTGGGAACTTTACGACCGCTTCTGCGACGGGAAGAGAAGAAAGCAAGCTGTATCTGATTCTCGGAGTGAAGACCATGCATCCACGGGAAGACTTGGTCGGGGTTCGGAAGCGGCTGCGTTGCAATGTGCTCTAGAGCCTCCGCCATGCGATCAGCGGTGATAGTGTACACGGGCGGGTCATCGGAGTAGAGTGAACAGTATGCATCTGGCGGGTATGTGATTGACGAGGTTTCAATAAGACTGTCCTGGCGCGGGGGCGATGCTGGGGGAGTCGCAGGGAGACCACCAGGAGAGCACTCCGGGATGTGCTTATTGGGAATGGCAGTAGGCGTACCACGAGAAGAGGTGTTGAGCGACAGGTGCGGTGGAGGTGTTGAAGAACGACCGGGCATAGAAGGATATCTGGCGACAGCAGCAGCCATGTTGACAAGTCCAAGGCTTGGGATTAGAATGTGGTCGAAGGCGCGCAACGTGTGAAGGGCCTGTGGAGGGCGAGGAATCAATTGGGCAGGCTCCTTGCAATAGCAATAGGCTGGCTAATGGTGATGGTCCCTTCCCAATCAAAGAGATGCAGCGGAGGGGTCAGAGGACCACCAATGTACAGCAGGAGCGTGCGTATCACGACAGAGTGGAGTGACAGGAGTGATCTGTCGCGCAATGATCAGTACACGGGACCGAAGGGCGTCTTATGCCTCGAGCTGTGGGACCTACCGCGATGAAAGTTTGGGGAGACGGCGCACGTTAGTTGTTGAGTTGATCAGCAGCCGGGGTCAAAGAGGTAAGCACGAGGGCCGTCGAGAAGTTGCGACCCTTTGCAGGAAGGTACGACCTACAGCGCGATGGTGAACATGATGTGAGGACAGGTGAAGTGAAGAATTGCGGGGAATGGATTGAACTGAATTAAGTCGAGAAGAAAGAAGAAAACACGGAGGGGCGAGGGGCGTCGATGGAGGTTGTAGCCACGACGAGGGATATGGGCGTCTCTAGTGGTTCCCCGCTATCTGACTTTCCCAGCATTCGACAAGGCGCCGTTTTAATTCACCCAACCCAGCTTCGTGGTGCGCGCCACCATGCAATGCCTGCTCCGACAGCTCTGTAATCGTTGGCCCGTGTAGACGACACCGCACACGGGGCATGCACAGAAGCTGTTCCTGCTCCATGACAGCCGCTGGGATTCGGCAGCATCACGGCGCAGTTGTCCAAGGGCGATAAGGATGCCAGTGGGTGGGTCTGGTAGACTGGGCAAGGATGCGTGCGGAGATATGAGGGCACGCAGTGTGCATGCTAAACTAGCCACTATAGAGCTCACGTCCCGCTAACAAGGACGTCGCCGGCAGCGTGGAATCGGGCTGACAGTTAGTGTGCCATTCGCATGCGGATCCAGCATCATGCCCCACTGGCGTGCAGCTCAGCAATTGCCACCCAACACGCGAGCGTGAAGTCTGGAGCTTCATCGAGCGATTGCCGATCAACCCCGCGTCTTTTGGCACTCTGGAGCCGCCGACGAGACTAGAGTCTGGAGCCTCTTCGTGGCTGTCAAACGACCAGCTGCAGACTGCACGCTTTGGACGTACTAGCTAAACACGATTCACGAGGCCACACTGTTTAGTCGACCTCACAACCCCGCATTACGTTGTCGCTTCTTATCGCTTTGCAAGGGAGGCAGACCAGGACCAGGTGTCTGTGTTCGTTTACTAGATCCGAGCCTACTATGTCTGCCCAAGTAGTTGAGTCGTAAGCCCCGATGCATGCTGACGCACGATGAAAAAACGTTCTGGAGCGCATCCTGTCACAAAGCTCTAGACATCGGTTGTCATAACATGTGAAGCGGACTCGTATAAGACCTTTTGGGTTGGGTTGCTAACCTGCAGCCGGTCTACATGGTGCCCAGGTGGTGACTGCTCGCGTGCCTTCCGATACTCCTCTTGCTATACATACACGACCGTCGTATCCCGTTCAATCATGACGCCCAACTCCTCGCATAAGCTCAGTATCCAAATCCTCGTACGTTACAGATATAATGGAAAGGTATCACTCCGGCAGGGTCCATCCCGCAATCCGCGTTCCGCAAGCCAAGACCTATCCTCATACATCAAGCTCGGCTTTTGAGTTCAGTATATCATCGACGATGGAGCGCTGGACAGCTATCCTGTCCTTATCGCCCGCGTCCTGCTCCCTCAACAAGACTGCGAGTACTTCGATCGGCGGGTCGAGATCGAGCCGTTGCGCTCGCTTCCAGCGCTTCAACCGAGCGATTCCGGTGCATGGCTACATAGCGCAAATCGTATTAGTGATGCAACAAGACGTGGGGGAGCTCTGAAGGCAGGGTGCTGGGTAGTAAACTTACGCCATAGTGCGCGCTCATGTCGAACTCCCTGAGGATCTTCTCGTGCAAGCTTAGAGCCCCCTGGTGCGCCCTTGATGCGCGCCTTTGCTTCTCCTTCGCGGCCCAGTACTTCTTGATCGCTGCATCTGATATGCGCCGTGCCTGGTCCTCCTCTGGTGTACTCTCAACCTCCTGTGCCTTGACCTCCTGTTCTGTTTGCTCGATGATCGCAGCTTCTGTCGTTGTCGGCTCAGTATCTGAGATATCGATTGTCTCCGGCTTGACTTCTTTCAGCTTCGCTTCGAGGAGGTTCTTCTTTGCGCCTTGTGCTTTTACGCCGGACTTTGTGACCCTATTTGTCGTTCCGTGGAATGCGAGAGTCGACTGTTGCGATTTGGCCGCTGGGCCCGATGCTTTGCGTTTGGGTGCCATATTGATGTATTTGCGATCGATATCTGGTGATTCTTAGGTATTTGACGTCGTGATGGTTGCGTGCTATGATGGGGTGGTTGGGTAGAGTGACCTCATTGGTTTTGCTTGGCGTCGATCGGGGCGCCTTCCCTGGTTGCTGCAGTGATACGCGAGATCGCGCAGACATGTGACCTCGCATCAATCTCCACCCCCACATCGTGCCGAAACCGCGGGATACTTTGCATGTGTTTTTAGGACTATTCTACCTTGTTCTGGTAAGTTCAGAATCCCCAGACTTGTTAAAATCGCGAATCTTGTTAAAACGAACGCGTATACCTGAGTAGACGTGAGAGTCCGCGACGAGGACGCTTGACTCATACATAGAGCATGCCATGTTTCTTAGGTGTTCACTCTTACTGACTATGACCTTAGTGCTGGAATTGTGCTTCACAACCTACCGTCAACAATGACTTCCACAACACCCCCAGATGTCGCCGCCCACGCGGAGGCTCTAATCCCCAAATTCCATCTGACCCGCCTCTTGAATTCCGACCAAGCTGGCCGTCGCATCTCCCTTCTGGGCACCATAGACTCCAAACCCGCTCTCCTACTCGCTGAGCGCGCTGCCTTCGATACGAACCCTGAAATTCTGAACAGCTTCTCCACCTCGCTCCGTAACATCAAGAACCTCGGTGCCAATGACATCTACGCGTGGTTCCTCGCAAACTCCAACCCCAGCGACGAGAACCCACCTCCGGACTTCAAATTGAACCTAATCTATCCTTGTACAGAGAAGCACGTCAAGAAGTACGAGCAACAGCGCTTAAGGGTCGTCACCGAGACGCCAGAGATTTACGAAAAGTACGTGAGGCCGTACATGCAGGCTCAGCGCGAAAAGGGCGCGTTGAACTGGGTATTCAACATCATTGAGGGCCGGACTGAACAAGAGGATGTCATCTACCGTGAGTCGGGCGAGGAGGGCTTCTTGCTTTTGCCTGATCTGAACTGGGACCGCAAGACAATGGGCAGTCTGCACTTGCTCGGTATAGTCGAGCGAAGAGACATCTGGAGTGTAAGGGATTTGAAAAAGAATATGGCGGAGTGGGTGAAGCATATGCGGGAGAAGATGCTCGAGGCAACCGTTAAGCTGTACCCTGAGCTTGAGAGGGATGAGTTGAAACTTTATGTGCACTGTAAGTCTATGCCGAGAAGAGAGTTGCGAAGACTTGCTGACGAGCGCATAGATCAACCAACATACTATCACTTCCACATCCATATCGTCCACGTCTCGCTGGAAGCTGGCAGTACGCAAGCCACCGGAAAGGCTTTGGGTCTAGAAAACATTATCTCGCAACTCGAAACCATGGCTTCTACTTCGTCCTCCTCACCTCCAGGTATGCAAGATGTTAGCTTGACGTATCATCTTGGTGAGAGGAGTGATCTATGGGAGAAGGTGTATCTGCCACTCAAGGAGGGACGAGAAGTCAAGGTGGATGACTTTTGAGCAAAGCCGTACTCTCCTCGGAGTGATATAGACTAGTGAATACATCATGCTAGAGACCATGCAGCCTTGTACCTTAGAATTCATCGCCAGACATTTCAGCGAATTGCCGGGACTCCCTCCTCTCGTTATCCTCCTAGAACGACTCGGCAAGTGTAATCAGACTGAAACGCAGCTCTCCTCCGCCGGCCTCAGCCTCGCGCTTGAGGAAGCTACGTACGCCCAGGTCAAGAGCCTTTTCGCTCAGGACATCCTCGTCTGGACCCAGCGCACCGCGGTCAAGAGGGCCTTTCCGCCGACCGTCAAGCTCCCACAGATGGTTCTTGTCCGACTTGATAAAGCAAACGTAGTGTAGATCGACGTCGGAATCGGCCTCAGGCGCAGCAGTATCACCACCGGATGCAGCGCTTTGGTGTGCGCTCTCGAGAGCTTCAGATTCGTAGAGGAGATCGGCTCGTTCGACAGGCTTGAGGGGTATCGCGTCGTTGACCAGCTTGGCCAGATTCGAGTCGGGTCCTAAGGCTTTTGTCAGCATGTCTGATGGCTGTCTCGGAACACGGCGGCTACTGACTGATGTGTGCACGGGCGGAACCGTTGGAGACACCGTGGAGTAATCCGATTAGACCACAAGCATTTCCAATAGTCTGCTTATACCAGATGACCTCCTCCTCTGGGCCATGTCCCTGGTATTCCGGCTTGTCCTTGTCTTCCTGCATGCGAAATGTCTCGTATGTCTTGCTGACAGGGAAGACGAGGAGGAGGGCATGAGCAGGTCGAGGTACGAAAGCAAGTAGCTCGGGCTCGTCTATGCTAAAGACATCGTGGAATGCAAGCTTCTCCGACAGACCGAGCTTGTGGACGAGAGCGGACATGACATCGGGATTGTTTTCTGTCGCGCATCAGCTGGTATGTATGCAGTGTATGTGGAGATGTCGTACCCAGAGGAATGAACCTCTTCCTGCCCTTGGGCACATCTGGTGACGATTCGGACGCCATGGTGATGCTGTGTAGAAATGGTGTTGCGGGGAAGGAGAGCTCGACATGTTATACCTAGGTAGACGTGGGGCGCAGGCAGCAAACGACTCGTCATCCAAACTCTCTTTGCCTTCCACAGACATATCATAGGCTACAGCATCGTCTGCTTAGACCATTGGGGGGTTTGGCTCTTTCTTTCGCATGCTGAGGCCTCGAAGGACTGCGGGCGGCATGAACGAGAAACGATCAAGCACCATCTACGCGTGGAGAGTAGTTCATAATACGAGACATCTCAACCCTCGGCATAACAGTATCATCTTGAGGTGCACTCGACGCGATGCATGCGATGGACACGCGACTTGAGAAACGCGATGGCCTGTGCGGCGACATGGCGGAAGCTTCTGAGCCCCGCGCGGTGACGAAGGACCTGAATTTGACTCACGTGAATCATGCATCTTCGCCGTTGTCCCTCCGCTACGCCCTTTTCTCGCATATTACACATCGGACGGCCTCAATTACCACGGACGAGATATTGCCAGGCCGGAGCATCTTTCATACCGCCTACACATCCCCACAGATCCATAGCCACTGCGCCCAGTAGCTTTACGGCGGATTTCTTTACCCCACTACAGCCACTTGCCCTCAACTTTTTCCAGCGAACCTTCGCACCACTGCCCACCATGACCACAATCGACGAGACCCTGGTCACCTTCCTCAAGACACACGCGCCCAACAATGCCGCCGACGAGACGGACGCTGTCAAGGCCTCGCAGGCCCTCTACCCCGAAGTCACCTACACCGACGCCGAGAAGACGGAACTCAGTCAATGGCTGATCACTGCCTCCCACATCGCCTCCTCCTCTGAGGATGCCGCCAAAGCCTCCGAGCGCCTGTCGTCACTCAACACACACCTCTCGAGCCGAACCACCGTCCTCGGCGCAAAGCCCTCCGTCGCAGACATCGCCCTCTACCAGAAGCTCGCACCAGTAGTCTCGAAATGGAGTGCTGAGGAGAGGACTGGAGAGCAGGGATACCACCACATCGTCCGCCATGTCGACTTCGTCCAGAACTCGCCTGTCTTCGGCCTGAAGCTGGACGACAAGGTCAACATTGACCAGGACAACGTCATCTTCAAGATCAAGCCAGTAGACGCAAAGGCCGAGAAGGAGCGCAAGAAGAAGGAGAAGGAGGCTGCGGCTGCCAGTGCCGCCGCGTCTGGTGCCACAGCTACTACTCTAACCGGTGAACAAGGACAAGCCGCACAAGGGGGCCAGGGAGGCAAGAGCAAGGCGGACAAGGCAAAGGGCAAGGTCGAGGCTGCTGGCTCCGCTGTAGCATCTGCAGTCGTCGGCAATGCAGCGGGTGGCTCAGCTGGCGGTGTTCCAGAAGGTGCGCCAACCGAGAAGAAGAAGAAGGAAAAGAAGGAGAAGCAGCCCAAGCCCCAGAAAGCGTAAGTCATGTTTCTATCCTGCGTCTACGCACCATCTAACAACACGCAGCGCGCCAGTTGAGAAGCCCCTCTCTCCCGCCCTCATCGACCTCCGCGTAGGCCACATCCTCAAGGCCGAGACCCACCCCAACGCCGACTCGCTCTACGTATCCACAATCGCATGCGGTGACGCTCCCGGCACAGACAACACCTCAGAGTACGAAGGTCAGGTCGTGCGCACCGTATGCTCGGGTCTCAACGGCCTGATTCCCCTCTCGGAGATGCAGAACCGCAAGATTGTCGCAGTGTGCAACCTGAAGCCCGTCACTATGCGCGGTGTCAAGAGCTGTGCGATGGTACTCGCTGCGTCACCACGCGTTACCGAGGGTGAGGACAGCCACAAGGGACCAGTCGAGCTGGTAGATCCCCCCAAGGAGAGCAAGGCTGGCGACCGCGTCTACTTCGAGGGCTGGGAAGGCGAGCCTGAGCCGGTGCTCAACCCCAAGAAGAAGGTCTGGGAGATGATCCAGCCAGGCTTCACTACAACAGATGGCCTAGAGGTTGGCTTCGATGTTGGCGTCGTACCACAATTGAGCGGCGAGGGCGCGGATAAGAAGACGGGTGTAGCTAAGCTGAGGACCAAGGACGGTCTGTGTAGCATTCCCACTCTCAAGGGAGGTGTTGTGCGATAGATGGGCCTGATGGTATACGACAGTCTAAAAAGAGTTGTTGGTGCTACATATACTAAGGCCTGGCGGATACATTATGTGTTCAAAGTAGATAGTATGCCACAAAAGTGAGCCTGTCGCACTCCAATACATGAACAAAGTAACCCCAAAGCCTGCTCAGTCCACCCAGTCTACCCTCGGTGGATCAATACATACACAGATCTCACTTGGAAAGTCACAGTAGTCATCAACCTTCATAATCGTCAAGTTAAATTTCAATTCCTAATGCTCTGTAACTATCCTGGGTATACAAACACAATCGTAAAAACCCGAAGGTATCCTGCAGAAAACAATATAAACGCCGTCATGCTACATTACGACATCATCCCAGCTATTACGAGAGCCTAATCCATTAGGCTCACAGGGTACTCGTAGTCCTTCTCTGCATCCGTCCCGTGTAGCCTGACCTGGTACAGGCACGTGTGACTGGCACCCCAATTGCTGGTCACGCGGACCATGGCTTTCGAAACAGGTTCGGACGGCTCGCCAGCGAGGTCGAACGTCTGGAGGTGGTTGGATGCGTGGATGTTGTATTTGAAGGATCCGAGGCACTTCCAGGCGGGACCGTCGAAGCTAGGTGGTGGCGGATCGCGGCAGGTTACCTGGCGGTGGGAGTAGTAGGGGTTGATGGGCGCGTCTGTCTGGACCCAGAGCTCGATGTCGCGGGGCGCGTTGGAGATGTTGCGCGCTGGCATCATGCTCATGGGGACGTGCTCGATGGTGACCTGCTTGGGGATGACGGGGCGTGGGAGTTTGACAGTGAGTTGGGCCTGGCCGCTTGAAACGGGCGCTTGACCAGCAGAGCACCAGCAGTCGCCTGGCTCTTCCCACTTCGTCAGCGCGGCCATGGGTGGGTTGCGATGGGGGACGAAGGCCCAGCGGCGGATGAGTCCGTGGAGTCGACCAGCTCGGTGGTTGTATGTGACGGAAGACATGTCTGGATCGACAACGGCGCCTAGACCAGGAGAGAAGTAGTTGGGCTTGGTGAGGTGGAGTTCGTAGTTTGCGACAAGGTTGGCTTGCGCAAGAGAGTTGAGTCGAATTTGGTCCATCATGGTCTTTCGGGCCTCTGCTTGCACCATCGTCTTGAATTGAGCGCTCTGGGCTCGGATAGCTTCGTCGATCTTCTTGTCGACTTGAGCAGTTAAGTTCTCGTAACGGCGCTCCATGAAGGTGACGAACTCATCACGAGAGACGGCCTGTGGCCAACTCTCAGTGTGGCTGCGTTCTTGCTGGGCCGTGGTGTCGAAGAGCTCGCCGAGCTTGGTCTTGGTCTGTTCAATGTAGCGCGCCCACTCTTTGTCGCCCATGCTTGAACGTGTCTTGCCAGTCAGTGCCATCCAGAAGTCATCCGTGATTTCAGAGGTGCCATCCTCATTACGGCGAACGATCATGACTTCAGGAAGCTCCTGCTTGAGCTCCTCGATTGTCGTGCGCATATCTGCACGAACATCCTCCAAGCGCTGCGTGTGTCGCTTGTCGATGTTGGACATGCGGCCCCATAAGAGGTTATCGTCGCCGTTGTTCTTATACGCTTGAGCCAGTTCAGCCTCTGTGAGTTTGTGCTCGGTGGGAGGGAGGATGAACTCGGTAATCTTCTCATATGTGTGACTGACTCGTGCGCCCACAGCCTTCACCAATCCAGGCGTACGCACGGCTGATTCGGGGAATGGCGTGGCCACCATGGCGGAGGAGATAAGGTAGCTCAACAGCAGTAACCCGGCCAATCCACCAAACGCCCAAATCATAAGCTTTTTCCATTCCCATACCGGCTCGTCAACCTCATCTGATTCAACATCGCCAAGCCATGCGTTGAGCTCGACCCTGTCCTTTTGGTGCGGGCGGCGTCGCTCTGACTGTCGCTGTGACTGCGATGGTGGGCCTTGTTGTTGAAGTCTAGTCTGCTCCTCGACGATTAGATCTCTTACAGAGCCTTCATTTTCAGCTGACGGAGCGCGAACAGTAGGCCGCTGTACGTTTGCCCTGATATGGGACTGTCCTTGGATGGGTGCCTTGATAGCATTTTCGGCAGGAGTAGGAATCTGAGGTTGGACTGAAACCCTGTTACGAATAGAACTTTGAGATAAAACGGGGGTGGGTCCTTGGGTCCTTGCTCCATTCACAGTACGACTGGCGGGCCTGCGACTCGGTACTGCTGGCCTGACGAACGGATCTTGTGCGCCGGAAGTAGCAGCCTCGTGGGTGATGCCGTTCGACTTTGCGGTGTTGGTAGATGTTGTAAGGTCAGGTTTGCGGGTCGATGCTGCAGGCTTTGCGAGAGGCGAGCCCATGAATGGATCCTGGGACACTAGCATGCCAGCCTCGTGGGCAAGACCGAACGACTTGGTGGTATTGCCGACAGACGCCGCAAGATCATCATCGCTGTGGTCGAAGTCATCACTGTCGATGAAGGAGTAGCCAGGAGTGACCTTTGACTTTGATCTGGGGTTGCGCACATTGTCGGGTGAGAACTTGTCACTGTTGCGGTTTTGCCTGATGAAGCGCGATTGGCGCTCACTTCCAAGTTCCTCGACACCTTCTTCCTCGTGGTTTTGTTGTTCGCTTTGATGGTCCTCCTCTTCCTCCTCGTCGGCGTACTTCTCCATCTGGTTCTCCATAGCCTGGGCGAATCCTGTGGCAGGAGCGGCCGGGAGCTTATCTGGGGCACCAGTACGACCGCTCGCGCCATAGGCATTTGATCTGCGACTGGCGACCTTGGTTAAAGTTGTTGTAGTACGTTTCGCTGCGGCGGAAGCTGTGGCATTGGTGACAACTGAATCTGCAACAACAGAGTTTGCCTTTTGACTGAGGCGATCTGAGCGACGGTTACGTCCTCCAGGCGTGCGCGCCTCCCCATTGGCACGTTGCGACATGGCGGCGATGAGCTCGTCAAGATCGCGGTTGAAATCTGGAAGTGATGTGTCGCCAGCAAAATCGAAACCAAGCACAGGAGAAGGGGGCTGAATTGATTGCTGAGGTTGTGTGAGTAGTTGGTCGTTGGAAGATTGGGTTGCTGGGGCGGTCATGTAGAAGAAAGAAAAGACGCCAGAGGACTGGAGTCGTCCAACAATAGCTGTGAACAAAGAAAAAAGACAGCTTCGCGACAATGACAAGACAATAGAAAACAGAATGGGTTGCCCAACTGCTGCCAAGCTGCAGCCAGCTGGCGAAAATTTGCGCGGTGAAGACGAGGTGAAGGTGAATCAGGACGACACGTGCATACAGCCTCGCAATGCATGGGAGAGACATGGGCACATCGCAAAGACATGGGTAGGAAAATCGCGCCAACTTACACCTCGGCCAGAGACCCAACTTCGTCGCGTCCTATTTGCGCGATTGCGGGCGCGTTGCGTTCCAACTCTTGCTCTTTAACACTTTCGGTGACGGTATTGTTGATGGCGGGTTCCTGCAGTGGGTCCGTAAACACGTGGACAAGCCTTCACGCGTCGAAGCCGGCAGATGCGCTGTGGGACTAAACTCGATGGAGAAACTTCTGGCGCTCGTTCATGTGTAGATTGCGACTCGCGATCATGTTCCCAGGATGTGGCGCGATGTTGTTCAGTGGGTTATCGATGCGTGACAATGAGGTTGATGAAAGTTCGAGGTCGCGCTTTGAGGTGCAAGGGTTCAGCCTGTCCGCAAGCCGCCGCAACCGGTAGGTTAAGCGAGGCTGCACTCCATCCGGCGGTGTGTGACATGGCATTCTTTGACGCGAAAAACTAATTCTTACGAGACACAAGCAGACAGGAGCAAGAATAACAAGCTGGGAGAGATGGAGCACCCCTCAGAGACGACTGGGAGCTAGTGTCTCCGCTACCACAAGACATGGATGATGCATGAAATTTCCGGGCCCAGCTCGAAGCGGAGCACAAGACCCTGAGAGCCACAACGCTTATTCCGCCTGCTCGCATGTACCTGCGTCACCCAAGTTTAGTCCAGAGGATGCGTCGTACGGCCATTTTGTGACTGGCGCATGTGGCCAAAAGACGGGGAGTGGCTGGTCAAGTCGACGCAGCAACTCATGGACTGTGGGTGGGTTGCTATCATGATCTACAGGGCTGACAGGCAAGCCCACCCGCAATCGGCCCACAGTGTCACAGCCCTTGCTCTTACAACTCTACCAAATTCGATATGATTATATCGCACATGATAGACACTATGTCTACCGTCCTCGCAACACGTGTTCCCAGCATTTTGGCAGAGCAGAGCACGAGATGAAGAAGTTGTAGCTGGTGCAACCCGTGGACGTTTCCAATCTGTACAAACAATCTGCTGCGCATACATGGGTCTAACGAAGAATACTATGCTAAACATTGGAAGATTGTAGAAGCCTATGGGAAACACATGTCTGGCAATGGCTACGAGAAAGCAGACTATCTTGGCCGAATGAGGAAATCTATCCGCACGCGGCTCTTCTCTCTCGACTAGTGGCACAGCCCATGAACCCAGCATCTCGTGCTGCCGCGTTTTTATATATCTGCAACCTCGCAATCAAACATAGTCGCCGAATCGCATAAGAGCGACAGACCCCCAGACACATTCTCTACTTCCCATACCTCAAGTTCTCATCATGGTTGTAGGATCCGTTCTCGTCACCGGGTAAGCTACCCCTCCACCCCTCCATGCGGCTTCAAGACAGCATCACAGGCAATTGGTACTGACAATGTCTCAGTGGTACCGGCTACATTGGCTCCTTTACAGCCCTTGCTCTCCTCGAAGCCGACTACAAGGTCGTCATCGTCGACAACCTCTACAACTCCTCCCCAGAAGTCGTCAACCGTATCGAGCTCATTTGCGGCAAGAGACCTGCCTTCTACCAATGCGATGTCACAGATGAGGCTGCGCTCGACAAGGTGTTCGAGGAGAACCCTGACATCGACAATGTCATCCACTTCGCTGCTTTGAAGGTGCGCTCCCTTGCCAACTACTGTTCAACCACTCCAAACTAACACCTCCCAGGCCGTTGGAGAGTCTGGCGAGATTCCTCTGACATACTACCGCGTCAACGTCGGCGGCTCCATTGCGCTTCTCTCCTCCATGGTAAAGCACAATGTCACAAACATCGTGTTCTCTTCCTCCGCGACCGTCTATGGCGACGCGACGCGCGTCCCCAACATGATCCCGATCCCCGAACACTGCCCCATCGGCCCGACCAATGTATACGGCCGCACAAAGTCCACCATCGAGGGTGCCATCACAGATACCATTGAGGCCGAGCGCAACAATGCGAAGAAGGCTGGCAAGGACGAGAGGGAGATCAAGAAGTGGAACGCTGCGCTACTGAGGTACTTCAACCCCGCCGGCGCGCATCCAAGTGGTATCATGGGCGAGAACCCTCTGGGTGTACCGTACAACCTGCTTCCCTTGTTGGCGCAAGTTGCGATCGGCAAGCGCGACAAATTGCTCGTCTTCGGTGACGACTACAAGAGCAAGGATGGCACAGCGATCCGCGACTACATCCACGTCCTCGATCTAGCGCGAGGCCATCTCCAGGCGCTCAACTACCTGCGCGAACAACAACCCGGTGTCAAGGCATGGAACCTGGGTACTGGCAAGGGTTCAACGGTCTTCGAGATGATCAAGGCCTTCAGCACCGTTGTCGGACGCGACCTGCCATACGAGGTTGCCCCACGGAGACAGGGTGACGTGCTCGACCTGACAGCAAACCCAACACTCGCGAACAAGGAGCTAGACTGGAAGACGGAGTTCACACTGGAGGATGCTTGCGCCGACCTGTGGAAGTGGACAGAGAACAACCCAGAAGGCTACGAACAGCAACCACCCAAGGAGTTCGTCGACGCGCTGAAGAACAAGAAGGCTTGAGCTAGGGGAGTGAGGGTGAAAGGGTATGTGCTTTCTAGGAAGTGACACCTGCATTAGCATCTTAGGGATGGATGCTGGAGCGTTATATTTTACATAGATTTGCTGGACATAATAGTTGAACCAGATAGGGTAGAAACGCAAACTTTGATTACTTGAACATCACGATATGAGCTCAGACTACCCCCAAATCCTCATCATTATTAAACTTTGGAAAAACGTAACGTTCAAGATACATTGACACCAACAGCATGATAAAAGAGAAGCAGCTAAGCCGTGGCTCGTACCTAGCGTTATCTCCAAACACGAATGCAGTATAAAATCTCGTGTTCGCTGCACACTGCCTCCTCTCTCACCTTGCGTCTTTAATTCCTCGATTTTCAGAAAACAGATAGCAAACAAGATATGTGAGAAGACAGCTTTTGGCCAGAAAATTCCGAGTTCACACTGCCATGTGTGGAGGCGCTGTCTTGCAAAAACTCTTTACGAAAAGACACCAACTCACAAGCCGATGTGTGAGATGTTCAAAAGCTCCTGGCTCAATCATGATGCCAAAATCCCGCCCTTTGCCTAGTCAGCCCTAGCACATTTGGGAGGATATATAAAACGTGCCTCTCGTTATGCTCTCTCTGACTTCTCCACCACTTCCAATATCAAAACGGCAAAAAGACCAAAAGAAAAACGCACAATTCCATGGGGTGGAAGAGAGGGTCGGACGTCCAAAAACAGCCTGTTCTGCTTCCATGCATTTGACCCTCATCAACTTCAGAGACGGCGCCAAAAGCCAGTTCATTCTGATTCATGTCCACCTTTGCGGTTTCCAAAATAGTAGCTGTATAAAAGAGTGTTCCTCCTCTTCTCTTCCATCCTCTTCACACCTCCGGATAACTCAAGGTTTCATTCAAAATTCACACAACACCTCGTCCATGAGATTGCAAGAGGAGCAGCACATCATGCATGATCGAGTTCCCGATCATTTTCCTTCCATCAAAACAACTCAACAAAATGAATCATGTGTTTGAAGTGTCAGGTTCGGGTATAACATTATCAAACATGTGCCACTGCGGTATCCAAAATCCAGCTCTCATGACAACTACATGGCTATGTGAACGCTCAAAACAAGGCCGAAGCGCAATCGATGCATTCGCGTGCTCATTTGCATCATCCTTATCACATTCCTACCAACGCCTACGCAATGTCCTCAATCGGGCAGTTTGGATGCAACACATACACCACTTTGTCGTTACCCTCAGCCTGGCCTTGTTCATCAGCGAGTCCTTCACCCCGGATCAACATGAGGTATTGTTCCTGTGGTTTTTGTTAGCACACACACCGTGAATAGATCCGTGTTTTTTCGACGTACCTTGACGACCTTCTTCAGCACCTTCTTGGCAAGTGCCCTCTCCCTCTCCAAGTCCTCTTGAGTCTCCATTTCGTTCTCCTTCTGCTCGAGGTACCAGATCAGCAACTCTTCCTCTTCGACACCGTCTTGCGTCTCTTCTTGGTCCTCGTTGACACGTTTGACAAACATGTTCCGCATAGCGACGTACTTGTCGTGCGTGATCTTGGTCTTCTCGCGCGGCGCAACGGCTGGAGTCGCTGTTCGGTCTCGAGAGGCATCTTCCTGGTCGTCCATCGGCGCATCAGCCTCCTGCTCTGCAGCAGCTGCCGCGGCGAGCAACGCTTCATCATCGTCGTCCTCAACTTCAACGTCATCCTTCTCGACTGAGATGATGGATTGACGGAGAAGATTGTAGGCTTCTTTGACGAACTCGGGAGTGATGTCGCTGACGCAGTTGGCCTTGGCGATAGCCTCTGAGAGACGAATCATACTCTCAAGTTGACGAACAGTGATACGGTAGCTGTTGCGACCGATACCGCCTTGCGCATCGTCTGCTCGCAGCTCCTTGTATTTCTCGACGAGCGTTTCTCTTGCCTCATCAGTAAACTCGGGTCTGAATGTCCTTGCGAACCGGATGTAGCGCTGCAGCTGCTCAGTGTTGAACTCTGGGTCAACAGCTTCGTCGCGGTGCTGGTGGATACCGACGATATGCTCGGCAAGATGGCGGTCGACAGCCTCGTCGCACTCATCCAACACTACGAAGAATAGATCGAAACGGGACATGATAGGGGCAGACATGTTGACGTTAGCGCGTAGCGTCGTCTTGCGGTTGTAACGTCCACCGACGGGATTGGCTGCTGCAAGAATAGAGGTTCTGGCGTTGAGCGTGGCCTGGATACCAGCCTTTGCAATGGAAATGGTCTGCTGTTCCATAGCTTCGTGAATAGCGACTTGATCGGCGATGTCCATCTTGTCGAACTCATCAATAGCACAGATACCGTTGTCAGCAAGCATGAGTGCACCAGCTTCGATTGTGAACTCTCCAGTCTCCTCATCCTTGACCACAGCAGCCGTAAGACCGGCAGCCGAAGATGCCTTACCAGAGGTGTAAACGGCGCGAGGAAGGAAGCTGCAGATGTACTTCAGGAATTGTGACTTCGACGTCGAAGGATCACCGACAATACAAATGTTGATGTCTCCACGCAGCGCCATTCCCTCAGGTGTCTCCTTCGACACACCACCCATCAATTGAAGGAGAAGTCCCTTCTTGATGACTTGGTGGCCGTAGACCATGGGCGCTATCGAGTCGACCAATCGCATGAAGATGTTGGGCTTGTGTACCATGTCCTTGAGATCCTGGATCTCTGCAGCAGTCAGAGTCCCAAGATACTCCTCTTGTGCTTCTTCGCCGCTTGTCGCATTTGACTCGATCTGGCCCTGGCCAAGAGAAGCGAGAATATTGCTTGCCTGACCTGTCAAGTGATGGTTGGAAGTCTGCCCTGGAGTAGAGTGATCTGGCGACACCATGCACGCCAAGAAGGACATGCGGTATGTCAGATCGCGTACACCAAGGGCTTTAAGACCGCTGACACCCGACCCACCGACATCGTTACCTCGCGTGGTGTTTGCTGTATCTCTTTGCGCTTGTGGGCGTACACCTGGTACACGGAACTGGCTGACATCTGGGATCACGATCACTGTGCCGGTGAATATACACTTCTCACCAGCCTTCGCGCGATCCACCATCTCTCCTCGCAAGATGACATCCATGGTTCGGGGCATACTGCCAGTGGGTATCTCCGAACTGTTCTCCTGAATGCGCACTTTCTGCCAATCTACGAATGTCGACTGACGAATATCGAGACGCCAGCCCTCCCTGTTCATGCAGGTAATGTTGGGGCATTGTGTCGGTTCGGTGTATTTGAAGGTCTGTTCGATGTTCGGTACGACGGTGTTGCAGATCTCGCATACGAAGGTGGCCATCGAAAGCTCTGGCCGGACCTCAGATGTTCGTGTTGCCGTGCCAGAAATAGAAAGCAGGCTGCCGATGGACGTGGTGCGTAGCTGGCGAATACGGGAGACGAGAGGGAGGTTGTAGAAAGCCAGGGTGAACAGCTTGTCCGTCTGCTGGTTCGAAGTCTTCTCATTGAGACTCTCATTTTGGCTCGTAGCGTTTCCAGAGTTTGAAGTGCCCGCAGCAGAGGCAGTTGAGGCGGGCTGCTTGTGCTGGCGGAAGTACTTGGGCTCGTACTTTGCGATAAGGTTGTGAAGCGACCGGACCATATATGGCAGGAAGCGGTAGTATTCGCTCGCAATGGCCGCGGCAAGAATGCCATCTTCATGCCTGAGGAGGTGTGTATAGTCGACGTAGAGGGTAGAGAGTCCGTACAGTCGCATGCCCCGTATTTGGGCGATGTAGTACTTGTCTGTGGTGGGCACGGCGCTTGATGTAGGAAGAGCCGAGGAGGATGGGTCTTCTGTGTAGCTGTTTTCGCGTCAGCATATTCGACAGCATGAAGACTGCTGTCATGAAGCTCACTTTTCGAGGAACTCCTGGAACCGCAACGAGAGCGTCTCTCCCGTCACGTCCACCACCTTGGGGATGTCTGTTCGTGGGGCGTTTGTGCGCCTGCCTGGTACTCGTGCTCCGATAATCTCGTCATCAGGGTCTCCTTCGACATCGCTGTTGGCGCCGGCGCTTTCAGAGGGGGGTCCGCGGGGTCTCGCAGACGAAGATCGCATCTGCGGTGTCCGTGCATCGTTGCCGTACGCGCTCGAGGGAGTGGGCGCGGCATCCGAATTGAGTGCGAGATCTAGTAGGGACGACATGGTGTGTGTATGGGTATCTGATGTGGGGTGCTGTTGATACAGGGAGACTCGCGGGGACGGTAAACACGCGAAAACGCGGTCGCGCTGTCCGAATGGGGAAGTAAGTGTGGGTCTGTGCACTCCGTCCAAGCATCACGCGAAGAACAGCAAGGAGCTTCGCACTGAACACGGCCACACAGAGAACAGGCAGTAAATCTTAACTCGATAGATGCTAATTAACTTCCAAAAGTATCTTACACACTCTCTCAACTAAGACACTCCCGAGGTCAAGATCAACCCCATGTTCCGCCACCACCTCTGCCAGCCCTCCTCTGCGCACTCAATCTCCAATCGTCTTCACCTGCAAACTTGTTGTGCAGGGGCTGAATTCTCTCAGCCTTCTTTCGCTTACTCAACCTGTCTGTTGGCGCGACCTTGAAGAAGGTTGGCGCTGCTTCGACAAGCCACTTCGGCTCGATAGCGCTGCAGAAATGCATATATTCTTTCGTCGTCTCCACAAGTGAGTGGTATATGACGTGTTCAGCAGGCTTGCCAAACAGTGAGGAGGAGGGATGCAAGTAGACGGGTGTGCCTTCAACGAGCGTCTTGTAACCCTCGGCAGGATCTTTGCGTGCTGAGTTGCGGAAGAAGCCCGAGCATAGCGCTTGCCGAACCTTGATCGTGTTGCGACCGCATGAAACGACTTGATGTTTGTGTCGCGCCATAATCTGCAGTAACTGGTTGCGCACGTCGCGCACACGCTGCATGTTCTTGGGTATAACAAAGTTCTCTTGACACCACGGCGTACTGAATCCACCCTGTTTCCAACCATTGTACACATTGAGAAGGGTGATATGATCGCCAGAAGGGTCGTTGAACTTCTGCTTCTTCTGGTCGGCTTGTTGTTGCTTGTCGCGTGGACGATGAAAGACGCTCTGAGTAGCGCTAATCATGGCAACAATGGTCAAGATCTCATCTGAGCATTGAAGCTCAACGGATTTGATGAGTGACTTTGACAGGGATGGATCCATTGGGAAGTCAGCCATCTGTCGACCGAGACGTGTTAGCAGGCCTTCGTCGTCCAGTGCGCCCAACTGATACAGCTCCTCCAGGGCTGTCAACATGGTATTTGTAGGCGGTGGATCCATGAAGTCGAAGTGTAACAGATCGTTGATGCCCATAGCCTTGAGCATCAAAATCGTGTTTGACAAGTTTTGGCGCTGGATCTCCGGAATCGTAGTCGGCAACATTTCGTTCTGGAATGCGGCCTCGGTATACAGACGGAAGCACTTTCCAGGTCCTGTTCTACCTGCTCGTCCACTCCTTTGGCGAGCCTGGGCTTGCGAAATCGGGGTAATCTGCAGACGATCCATTCCTAGCTTTCCATCATAGGAACTCTGTTTGACAAAGCCAGGGTCCACGACATAGTAGATGCCGTCTATAGTCAGACTGGTCTCAGCGATATTGGTAGCAATGACGACTTTGCGCGTGCCGTTGGGTGCAGGCTCGAAGATACGAGAGGCCACTTCCGACGGCAAGGCACCGTAAATAGGCAGAATCATCAATTCTGGTACGTTTGGACCCAAAGCTTTCATACGCTCTGAAATGATCTCGCATGAGGAGTCAATCTCCTCTTTACCTGTCAGGAACAGCAGAATGTCACCTGCTGGCTCCGTCAAGTGGATCTGCATGACCGTGACCAGCGCCGCGTCGAGGTAGTCCGACTCTGGTTCTTTACTGTACATAACCTCTACTGGGAAAGTACGACCTGCAGGGAAGTTAGTATCTGTCTCACATACACTTCGTGGAGTCAAGACTTACCTGGAATTGAGAAGATGGGACACTTGTAGAAGTACTCCGAGAACTTGTCGGCATCCAAAGTCGCACTCGTCACTATGAGCTTCATATCCGGGCGTCGTTTGAGTGTCTTCTTCAGCAGTCCAAACAAGACGTCAGTAGCGATTGTACGTTCGTGGGCCTCGTCAAGCATGATGCAGCTGTACTTTGACAGCATGGGGTCCAACAGGATCTCACGCTGCAAGATACCGTCCGTCATGTACTTGATACGGGTATCTGGCGAAGTCTTGTCCTCGAAACGAATCGTGTAACCAACCTCATTACCGAGAGCGCAGCCAACCTCCTCAGCGACACGCTTGGCAACACTCATAGCTGCTACACGCCTAGGCTGGGTACAACCAATGACCAGCTCGTTACCGTAGCCGGCCTCGGCCAAATACTGGGTCATCTGCGTGGTCTTTCCGGATCCAGTGTCACCGACCACAATCAGGATCTGGTGCTTGGCGATAGCTTCAAGAAGTTGGTTCCTGAACTTGAAGACAGGCAACGACTCTCGTTGCTCCTTGATGCTCATGTTTGTACGTTTGCCAAACGAGGTTTCCCTACTGTTCGTGGAGATCTTCTTCCACTCTGGTAACGCTTGGCTGGGTTCGTTCGTGCGGGTGTTGCGAAGATCGCTGGCGAATTGTCGTTGTTGGGCCATTGGATCGTTCCACTGGCTACTCAAGTCAACATTCGCTGCCTCCTTGGCGGCCTTCTCCTGGGCTTCCTGCTGTTTGAGGTCACGACGCTCCTTCGCTAGTGTGTCACCAGCCATTGCAGCGCGATTGAGCGAACCATCAGGCGCTTTAACAACTCGAATCGGTGACAGCTCCAGTGATTGCTTCGTCTGACCCGCCAAGAAGGGTGGCTCTTCCTCACGGACTTCGATGTCAACATCTTCCTCTTCTTCGAAACCACCTTCGCCATTGATGTGCGCGTTGAAGTCCTCGTCGATGTCGGGGTAGTCGGATTTTGGTATAACACCAGAAGCAATGAGTTGCTTTATCTCCCAACGTTCTGGTGAGGTCATGCGCTTTCGCATCCCGTTCTTGCGACTGTTGAAACCGTCCTCCACGACTGGAACGGAGCTGTCAAGCCCTGGTATTCCTCCAAGTCCCTGGGAGTTTGCGCCTGTGCCGAACGAGGCGATGCGTTTGCCAGGATCAAGATCTTGACCTGTCCGCTGATCCACCTCTTTCATCGACAGCGAAATCCTGTTGTTCTCATTCTTGATGACTTTGACCTTGACCTCTTGCCATCTCGATACGAGGTCGGAAGGGTGGTTCACCCGGCCCTCCATCATTTGTGTGACGTGTACCAGCCCATCGACCTTGCCCTTGACGCCTTGTAGATTGACGAAGCATCCGAAATCCTTGACACCTGTGACCTTGCCATCGTACACTTTGTATAACACGGGTTCGTCGTCAAGCTCGGGGGTAGGTGGTCGTCGGAATTCGTCTAGATCTTCGTCGCGGTACTTCTTGCGGCTTCGTTGCTTGTTGTTTGGCTTTACGGTCCGCGTGCGGCCAAACTCGTCCTCGAAGACCAGCTCGTCGTTCTGCTGTCTGCCTCGTCGCGGACTCCTCGATCGCGAGCGAGAGTACGACCGGTCTCTCTGCCTGTGTCGCTTACTCCTGCTCATGTCGTCGTCGCTGTCGTATGGGCTCATGCTTCTTTTCCGCGACCTCTCCTTGGGTTTGCTGCTTGGCCCCTTCCCTGCCAGTCCCTCCAGCATCGCAAACGTATCGTCCAATGCGTCGATTTGTGTTGCTTCTTTCTCGGGCTCGTCGTCTGCCACCTCGTATTCCACGTCCTTGTCCGGGATCGCTAGACCCTTGAAAACGCGCGTTTTGCGGTCTGTCGCATCGGTGCCGTTTTGCCCATTTGCGCCAGATTCCTTTGCTCCCTTGTTCTTGTACTTGGGATGAAGCGTCAAGATGAGACGGTCAATGCTCTCTACCAGACTCTGGGGAAATTCTGCGCCCATGGCCTCCAGCTGGTTCTTGAAGTCTGTAACGCCTTTGCATGTCGCGTGCTGATCGATAACGAACTCGGCGAGCGTCTTATCCGAAACACCGACGTGGTTCTGGATTTCTGAGGTGACCTTCGAGACGAGCGATAAGAACTCAAGGTTCGCGAGATCGTCCATGGCTGCGATTTGGCCCGCGGCGCGCTTTTCTTTGAAATGTTGGAGTGTAGGATATGGTTGGCAGACTACATCCACTTGAAAAGATGCAAAGTGAATGGCCCAACGTCAACGTAGGCTTCCAAATGTTCAGTCTTTTTTTCTTGTATGAGGTGATCTCGCGCGCGGCGCGCGTTCGTTTGGATAGTCGGGCTGTAGGATATGAGGATGCCGTGGTCGCAGGGAGGATTCTGGGTGTTTCTAGGGTTGGAGATGTCGCGCGAGAATGCTACGCGACGACTCTTTCCTCCTCCCGGTGTGGCTGCGAAAGAGTGGTGTGAATGGCTGAAGGTGTTGGATCGTCAAGAAAGTTGATGCGGCTCGGCGGCGATTTCGCGCTAGGCTCCAGTCCCCGCGCTGGCGCCGTTCCAAGATTCCACGATATCCTGCATCCATAGAGCTTTCGACCACCGACATCCAATTCTTCGCCCGCATCGCTTGATCCTCCAGCTGTCTCAGCATACTTCGTAATACTCACGATCACTGTCACAATGGTGTTTGGACGCATACATCAGTTTATCCTGAGGACGCACGAGAGAATGTTACAGCAACCCTTGAAGACTACGTTCATCCTGCTCCTCTTCAATTACGGAGGTTATCGATTCATCTCTCACTGGAACCCGATAATCGAACGAGCGCGCATAGCCAAGCAGGCGGAAATGGGACAAGCGGGCACAATGAGTGAGGGCACAAAGGCGCATACATACGCTCCGGACACTGCTGCAAGGACGCGAGTGGAAGCTGGACAAAAGTCCGGCGGAAGTTCGATTCAATGGATGAACGTGAACGGTGTACCCATCCCATTCATCGGACCCAAGTCGACCAATTAAGAACAACATCTTGCTGGTGTATCGACAAATGTTTGACTGGATCTCATCATGCGTCGAACGTAAGCCTTGGCTTCAGTGTATCGCAACCATGGGATTCAGTAAAACCTCATCTCAACAACCAACGCACACCACAATCATGTGCTGCTGGTGCCTGGAGGGGGGTTTTCAGGAAGTGCCAGCTATCAGTGGGTTTTACAAGGTGCGGCCCGCACGGAATACTGGCATCATACATCGCAGTGTTCGAGTGAAGATAAATGCTTGAGATATTGTGCTCTGGTATGAGGACTATAAGAACGGACAGTGCAACAAGTAAGAGATGGAAACGTTGCTCCATGGTGTTACCATAGGATCATCGCATGGCCGCAACTTCCATGTGACGGAGGCCTTTGTTACGTCTCCCACTGCGATTTAATGGAAGATTCGAGAGCATCTGCAAGTCTGCTTCTTAATACACCGACTTTCAGCAAGAGCGAGGGGTGGTCAATATCCTGGAAAGGGCCGTCGGCGTTATAAGGTGGTCCGAGCACTACGATGTTGAATTCGAAGCACAGGATCGCGTCAAATTGCATCATCTCACTAGCGCCGATCTCACTCCAACTCCAACATACCAACTGTGATCTGCTACTAGAAGTACAGTGACAGAACAGCTCTTGGCTTTACAAGGCACGGTAAACGTGACTTGGAAGGCGGGATCCCAAAAGAGAACGGTCTCTACACTCAACTTCGTCCCTATACATCAACTTCGCAGTGTTGGACTTGCAGCTTCAGTATCTTGTACCTTGCATTCTCTGACCGTATGCGGCTGTAGCTCGATGCTAGTGGCATGCGGCTCAGCGTCAAGGTCGATCGGCTGTTACATTGTGTGCGATGGCGCAATTGGCCCGATATGGCAGTAACTCACGGTGGCATGAATCATACGTATACTGTACTAACGCAGTACATATAAGAGCATGTTTCTTCTCTCTGGGTGCTCATCAATTATCTACCAATCTCTAGAAACCTCACGTCAACATACTTTTCCTTCATCAATTGAAGATACGTCATCCACCAGCATCCACTGGCAGCCACATTTCACTGCCGTACTTCTTGTCTTGCCTTCAAGAAGCAAGTCTCATTTGAGTGGAAATAACCTATTGCTGTGGACTGCACAGTACTTGTCATCACACGAATATCCTATTCATCCCAGCAACAACGATGGCGCCAGGACTCGTCGAACCCCACTACCAACCCACCGCTACATCAAGATCTCTCCCAACACCAAAGTCTAGCAACGCCCACAGCTACGTGCCTGGCCGTACCACTGTCAAGAAGCATGCCGAACCGTACAAGTACGAAGACCTACGACCACACTTCCCCAAGATCACATGGCCAGCCTACACAGAAATTCCCTACGCCGACAAAGGCCAACTAGGCGATCCCAACTTCAAGAACCTCCTCGCAACTGCTACAGACGTCTTTGACTACAACCCGAAGATCGGTACTGAGGTACACGGCGTTGATCTAGCAAACCTCACCGATGCTCAGAAGAACGACCTGGCTCGACTGATCGCCACGCGTGGTGTTGTGTTCTTCCGGAACCAGAAGAATTTCAGCATCGATGAGCAAAGGGAGCTGGGCAAGTACTTTGGTGAGCTACACAAGCATGCTACAACTGGAGTGCCGAAGCGAGAAGGGTTGGAGGATGTCCACGTCATCTATACCGGCGAGGATAGCCCAGACCTAAGGGCTTTGTTTACACCATCGTTCCTCTGGCACTCTGATGTAAGACTTCGATATCACATGAAAAGAGACAAGTCTTACTGACCTGAACCAGGTAACATACGAACTTCAACCTCCCTCCTACACATCCCTCAAAGTCCTCACCGGCCCACCTCGTGGAGGCGGCGGCGACACCCTCTGGTCTTCCCAATACGCAGCCTACGACATGCTCTCACCCCACATGCAAAAGTATCTCGAGTCCCTCACTGCCCTGCACTCCGCAGAGTTGCAAGCCCAAGGCTCACGCGACCTCGGCCGAACAGTCCGTCGCGAGCCTGTCACCACCGAACACCCACTCGTTCGGACGAACCCCGTCACGGGCTGGAAGAGCATCTTCTTCAACCCTGGCTTTGTGACCAAGATTGTTGGTGTGCCGAAGACGGAGTCGGATCATATTATTAGTTTCCTGACGGAGATTGTGGCGACTAGTCCCGAGGTTCATGCTAGGTTTCAGTGGAATGAGGGGGATGTCGCGTTTTGGGATAATAGGGTTACGGTATGTTGAGTCTCGTTCTTCGAAATAACGCACTGCTGACAATGAGTAGAATCACTCCGCTACTTACGGTTTTGCGCCTCATCGTCGACACGCCGTCCGAGTAACTGTTCGTGCCGAGCGACCATATCTCGATCCAAACAGTCGGTCACAGGAAGACGAGTTGAGTGAGAAGTATGGGATTCGCAAGGCAAACAAGGATGGGAGTGGTGTTGTGAACTACAACGACTGAGCGGCGAGCATCCCATGGAGCAGCGACAGATTGATTGTAGGCATTGATGAAATGAGCGTTCTTTAGCGAGCATGTGTTGGTAGCGCTAGTGTGCATATAAACAAGATTCTCACACCTTCTCTTCTTCCTTTCCTTCATTCCAATATACGTTTCAGTTCTTCAAAAACGGTTATGTTAACGTCTCACGAGTGGAGAGCGAGTTGAGCACAAAATTACAATTCGAACGCTCCATGTGTGTAACCAGTCCACTTTCTTACACCGTATTCTGATTCACGAATGAAGTCTACCAAAAGATGGACAACATCAATGCATGTTCTGCTTTGACCAAGAAGTGGTAGCCAAGACTGGAAACGAAAACAGCGATGTTTGTGGGAAAACTGGGACGGAGTTCTTACTTCATGTCACCAAATTCGGGGTTCGGAAATGATGCGTTCTCGGCAGTCACCCACAAGTTCTTCCTACCTGCCGCGCGGCGGCCATATAAACCAGACTTGTGACGACCCTCCTTCTCTTTATCATCAGTTTTTGTGTTCGATCTTTCCGAAATCGAAGAAAATTCCCGTTATGTGTGGGCGAGTCTCAAAACCCCGAAAACAAAGATTACATGGAAGAAAGCGAGTGCGAAGAAAATAGAAGGAAACCCCTTCATGTTTGGCCGGTTGCACCAAGTAAGCACCCACCAAAAGGTCCAGGTCATCGGGCCATGTCTGCAGGTACATCAGTCCTGTTTACACCAAGAGAGCGGCCCTGTAGGCCACCTAAAAAAGCTCCTCGGTTCTTCCTGAGGGGGGGTTTTTTTTGGACAGACGATCAAAGCCAAACTGAGCTATCAAATCGTACAAAAGCCTATCTTACGTCCTCTACTTCTCTTCTTCATCACACACCGAGCTGAATGTAAACACAACACTAAAGCCATTGTGGACGAGTACATGTGTTGTAAGCAAGTCTGTATGAAAGTTATAATGAACGCAACCATGTCTGTGAACAGCGAGATTTAGAAAAGGATGTGCAAAAAGCTCAAATTTACGGTCCCATGGGATCAGGGTTTGGTGAATTAGTTCTACAGATGTGGACACCTTGTATCGCTGGTTAAGATGTGATAGTGATGTCTTCGATGTCTGCATATGAATGCGGTCATTAGTCTACAGTCATCAACTACACGCATACATCAATTCAACAAGACAATACATGTATGACCGCCATTCCCTCGCCCACATTGGCATACCGTGCCAAGACAAGCAGCCAACAATTTGAACCGCTACCAACGCCAATCCAACCATACACACCGATATTGGTTCGAAATATCCCTATGAGGGCCACTTGGGCAACGAAGTTTTTCCCTGGTTTACCTGACTGAACCGCCCAGAAGGCCGCCGCCGCCTAATGATGCACGTGGCCAGTACAATCAAGGTCGCGAAGACGAAGAAGACAATTTTCACAACACGCCAAACCTTGGCTGCAGTCGAGAGTGGTGCGCTTGACAATAAGTCAGAACCGGTGTGTCAAGAAAATGGATAAATTGAAGATTGTTCGGATCGAAGTAGGACGAAGGACAGACGGGAGATTGAGCGCTTATTGCTCCTTTTCGTACCCTGCTGGCTTCTCCATGCCTTGCATTTCGTAGAAACGAGATGTGCCTGTGACGTGTTAGTATATGAATATGGGCTAGGGTACTGGCAACTTACAGCTGTATCCATTCCAGTCAAAGTTGTCCTTGGGGTTGCAAGAGCATTTGTGGTCGAGGCGGTATTGCTCGCCTGTTGGGCAATGTGTGAATGGGACGTGGTAGTAGGCGATGTCGTTGAAGAAGTGAATCTCGTCCTTTTGTAGTAGCAGACCAGCAGCAATGGAGTGCACGGGAGCATCGCCCCATCGTTCGTAGAAGAAACCACCAGCATGGTCGAGCGAGGTGAAGAAGTCGATGTAGGCGTCGGAGCGGAGCCAGTTAAGGTTGCCGATCTCGAAGTTGGACCAGAAGTGGCAGTGGTTGTAGGTCTCACCGCCGTCGTCACTAAGGAACTTCATGCCGTTGTCCTTGACAATGTGCTGGGGGTAGTGCTTGGTGAAGTTCTTGGTGGCGTCCCAGAGGGTGGGAATGGTCTCGACGTATTCGTAAAGACTGAGGGTGAAGCTGTACTTCTTCTTGTTGTCGGCCATGAACTTGAAGGTGTCGTAGTTGATGTCGCAGTAGAGCTCGACGCTGGGCTCGACGCGCCAGTACCACTCGTAGTCGAGCATCAAGGGATGGCGGAAGAAGAAGCCAGACTCGTAGCGGCACATGTGTCGGTAGCTGACGGAGTCGCCGTAGATGATCTTCTTCTCCTTCATCGTTTCGCGGACCTTGGCGGCCTTGTCCTGGTCAATCCATTCGGGGAAGGACCAGTGCTCTTTGGGAATCTTGCCGTACTTGGTCTTGCCGGACACAAGAGCAGATGTAACCTTCTTGAATTGGTCGTCGAACTCGTCGTCGTTGAGGAAAACCCAGTCGTAGTGGAACTTGCGGTTGAAGCGGTCCTCGACTTGGCGGATGGACTTGGCGATTTCCCAGACATCGGAGTTGCGGGCGAGGGTGACGAAGGTTGCGTTCATGCGGTCGCCGGGGGCAGTCGCGGGGGGAAGGCCCTCCTGCTCGTTGGGCGTAGTGCCAGGCGCGACTTGCTGGACTTCATCGTTGGCGACGGGGGCGTTGCCCTGGGGCGGAGTCGCGGGCGACTTGTTGTCTTGGTAGACTGGCCAGCTCGCGGAAGGCACAGACGACGAGGAGCCGATGAAGTAGAGGAGGACGAGGGCCTGGGTATGGTCAGTCGCTGCTTCTGCAATCGTCACACGATGCCGGCACGTACCACTACGGCAAAGACAAGGTAGCGGATATACCGCTGGTTGCCGGCCATGGCGGAATGGCCCTGAGGCTGCTGCTCTTTGGGCTGCTTCTTTTCGGTGACGTCGGAGCCCTCCACTTTCGCTGCTCAATTGCCTTTGCTGCGGACGACGTGTGGGGTACGGAGGAGGCGTGGACGACGTGTGAGACGTCTACGGGTAGCCCTAGGGGTGGTGCCGGACGGACGCTGTCGGCGCGTTGGTTCCCCGGAGTATAGGACTACAGAAAAACGAGCGGATGCGAGACGCGGGGAATGCGCATCAGCCAGTAGTCGAGGTTGAGGTGGCAGGCAACGTGAGGGATGGAGGACACGAGGTGGATAGGAGTCGTCGACGGGCGCCGTAGTAATGTAGCCACTTCGCAGGGAGTCGGATTCTTTGGGTAAGGCCGGGCCTGGCCGCCAATTGGGAGCAAGCCGCGATGGAGCCAACCTGGGTTCGCAGTACCACAGGCACAACCTCGCCCACCCACTCCGTTGCCGTTACTGTACCCTGCGGCGTCATTCGCCTGTCGCGAGTTAT
Organism: Alternaria conjuncta; assembly: GCF_024043145.1. Classification (NCBI taxonomy): domain Eukaryota; kingdom Fungi; phylum Ascomycota; class Dothideomycetes; order Pleosporales; family Pleosporaceae; genus Alternaria; species Alternaria conjuncta. The sequence goes on along the minus strand of NW_026250092.1, from coordinate 778,240 downwards.
CTGCCCATCTGCCGCCATTTATTTGTGGGTGCGCCCATGCGACTGCCGCCCTGCCAATCTGCCTTTACTTAGTAGCCCAACGTCACCACTTTCGCGTGTTAAATATCACTTCGACCGCCGCATAAACACCACCACACCACCCCCACCGCCGGGTTCCGCCCACCATGTCTTTCTTCGGCTTTGACCCCAGCGGCCCGAGAGACCGCGGCCACGCCTCCAATGCGCCCGGGTTTGGCCAGCACGACGCCTTCGCCGCACTGGGTGGAGGGGCAGCCGATGACGATGTGTAGGTCGCGTCTCACGTAGCCCACAGCTCCCACTTACCCCATACACAGCATCGACTTCGAGGAGACGTACGACGGCCTCGGTGACCAGCTCGACGACGATGCCGATGACCTCAACGACGACACCTTCGGCGGCGGCCCTGCCACGCAGCAGTCAGTCGGAAAACACTTCGACTTCGCCGGCCAGACCTCTGCGGTATCAAACACGCTGCAGGAGGAGCAGATGCTGTACCAGGCCCGTCAGAAGTACCCCCAGCAGCAGCAGCAGCAACAGCACCATCAGCAGCAATACCAGCAACAGCAGACCCAACAGTACCAGCAGAGACCACCCGTCCCCCAGGCGTCGAAGCCAAACCGCACTGGCTACGAGAGCTACAAGGACCCCGAATACATCCCTCAGCTAGAGGCGCGCGCCGATATCTGGGGTCTCAAGCCCAAGCAGCCCGCTGCGCAGAGGCAGCCTTCGCCGCAGCCCCCCGCCGCTTCGCAACAGCCCGCGCCCACCAGAAAGGCCATGAGCATGGAAGAGGTCGAGGCCATGATGCGCGCTCAGTCAATAGGCACCCCTCCAGTGCAACAAGCCCCACCTCCGGGTTTCCCAGGATTTGCGCAACAACAGCAATTCGCCCAGCAGCAGCAGCAACAGTTTTCCCATGGACAGCCCCAGTACCCCGGTATGCCAGGACAGTTCGCGCCCCAGATTCTGCAAAGGCCTCAACAGCAGCAGCCCGCTCAACAAATGCCGCCTAGACAGCAGCAGCAGCAGGTCCGCGCTGAGCTCCCCGACCAACCCGTCCGATCCCAGCCGCCCCAACAGCCCACCATCCTACAGCGACAAAGGCCCCAATCCAACGAGCCCGGCGCTCAACAGCAGCGCCAAGCAACACCCCAGGCTCAGGCTCAGGGCACACCCACCCAGCCTCGACAGATCTTGCAAAACCCAAACCGTCTGTCAGGACAAGGCCAGCCTATCGTTCAGAATGCTCCCCAGGGTCCTCGTGGTGTTCCAGCAGGACACAACCGCGGTCCGTCGTTCCCCGGAATGGTCATCACCCACCCCGAGCAGCTTCTTCAGCTATCTGAGGCCGAGCGTGCCGCCTTCCTCGAAGAAGATGCTAAGCGGGCCAAGCGGAACCACAAGATTGCTCTCCTAGCAAAGGACAACGGCCTGATGACGCCGCAGGACAAGAACTTCATCACCCGAATCCAGTTGCAGCAACTGATGACCGCGACGGGCAACTTGGAGGAGAGAGGACCTGAGGCAGCTATTGCAGAGGACTTCTACTATCAGGTCTTCACCCAGATCCGGGGTGCGCCACGCCAAAACCCCCAGCAGCCAGCAAGCCAATTCGCTCAAACATACCTGTTCCAGACCAACAACAGGTTTGGCAACCGCAGACAAGGCCGAGGCGGAGACAACCACATGCAGCGCATGGAGCAACAGATCCAGCGCGCAGTTGAGGCGGCCAAAGCAAGACCAAAGGCTAGGCAGCTTGTTGTGGAAGGTAGTCTTGGAAAGATTGCGTTCAGCAACTCCAAGACCCCTCGACCGCTGCTCAATCTGAAGCGGCCAGAGACGAACGATAAGCTGCCGAAAAACCACCGGTCTTCCATCGCTGACCGGAAGGAGGCTCTTCGCAACATCGAGGCGGTGTACAAGACACTCATGCAAATGGAAGACCACGAGCGGGCAATGCCACCGCCGATCCAAGAGAGCAGCCCTCCTGAAGCCATCCAGGCACACATGGAATGGCGTTCGAAGATCGAAGCGCTCCACCAGCAACTGTGGTTGAACACAAAGATCATGGAGCCCATCAACCCTGCGTATGTTGTAATACTCCTAAAGCCTCTTTCTTGCTAACAAACTCTAGCACACCGCATCCGTTCATCTCCATCCTTTCACACGCCAAGGGGAAGAAGGTACTTCCACGACTTTTCCGCCACATCAACGAACAGGAGCGCATCACCGTTGTCACTATGATCGTTGTCCACCTAGATGCCCTTTCCGTAGTCTGCCGTGCTATTGCTACACCCGAGGAGCCTTTGAGTGCAGCGATCCGAGAAGAGGTTGACCTTTTCTCTAGCACTGTCATGTCGCCTCTCCACGCGCACATCTCAGAAGCGCCGTTGAACATTGTCATTGGCCTTCTTGGTCTTGTTCTGGACCGCACCAACCTCCATACTGTGGCTCGAAGCAGGATCGGGCTCACTCTCCTCACATTCCTCATCTCTCGCGCCGAGCTTCTTAAGCAGTCAGCTCCCGAGATGGTTACCGACTGGCAACAATGGACGGCACTTTACAACCGTCTGTTTGACGTCATCGAGCCTGTTCTTCCTTATTTGTTCCCAGGAACCATCAACGACACCGACGACATGTACATCTGGCAGTTCCTGGCTGCAATGGGTGTGGGCGCCAGTCCCGAGCAGCAACAGAGGTTGGTGCTCGGCGTCAAGGACCGCGTCATGGAGACGGTATCTGTTAGCAAGGCCTTGCCCGCTGAGATGGCAAGCGCACGTACGGCCAACGTGAACCTCTTCATGAGGGCCATCGGTCTAGATGTGGAACTGCTTGGTTGAACACATTTGATGATCAACATTTGAGCCATACCAACGCCATCCAGACGCCACGCATCGTCACATGCAGGCGGCCGATGTTCGGAGTACGAAGTTCATGCCCAAGGGGTTGGACGCCACCGCACTCGAAGGTGCAGCACCAAGTTACACACCCATCGCTTGGATGTGGTGTGGACGTTGCATATTCTCGCAGAGCGAAAGACCTGAGAGCTGGCAACGGTGAAGTTGGGTGTGCTGGTGGGCGTTGATGTCGTGCTCATGATGATGAAAAGGCCAGTCGGCGCGTCGACGACGTAGACGGAATGTCACCTTATGATAGAACAAAAGCGCCTTCTTTTCAATATTCGAATATATGCATTGATTTCATGCAATGCTCCTTGCCTGTCAGTGTCAAAACCTTGAAGTGTCTTTCTTCCGCGCCCGTGCACTTGCGGTTCCCTTTCGTGACGACAGCCTCTCTCGCTTGTCTAGAGCGATGAACTTGCTTTTCTCAACGCCACCTGCGCAGCGTGCGGACTATTCTCCACAGCGCTCAATCATGCTTTGCGCAATCTCCCCTACGCCGCTGTACCAAAGAATGAAGTGGAGAAGCTCGATCATCCACGCCGCCGGGCGCCGGCCATTCGCCCTTGAACGCGACGGCTTGCGCAATCAGGGAAAATGCCGCACCGGCCTCACCTTGATGTTCGAAACATGAACCTCGCATCGGCGGATGCCCAGTCTGTTTGCTTGCCGAGATAAGTGGCGCGAAACCGCGATGAAGCATGTTTGTAATGATGGAGCATGTTTGGGAAGACGCGCATCAGGTTGGTTGGTCCTGGAGAAACTGCAAATCCGATCCCGCAACATGACAGTTAAGCTTCGCCGCGGCTGCTTGTCTGACATCCCGGATGTACGAGAGACATGGGAAGACTTCCGGCTCCTCGAGTTGCGGGTTGGCGGGCCCTTTGTTTCATCCATGAGGCGACGCCAGTTAGCTTGTCTGGTCTTGGCATTGCGAAACACCGTCCCCCGGGCTTCGTCAGCTCACCCGTTCATGCTCGTTGACGGCATGACCGCGCGTCGTCAACTTCAAGCGACTCGGCGAGAAGAGGCGTACCTCTCCAGAGTACCAGAGCAGCCACAATGGTCAGTTGAAATGAGGTGGCTGACAGAAACAACTTTCTAGCATCACCAGGCGCAAGCTAGCACTACCGTTCGAGAGCCTCTCGTGCGACTCTGACGTTTGTCGGTACCACGGTACTGAAACGTACCTGCAGTCGGAGCCCTGCCTGATGCTAGCTCTCTCCACATTTCTTCAACAGCGTCAAGCTGGACGCGTAACGACCCCCATTGCCTTATCGATACCTCTCCGAGGAGGCTCGAGATGCTTTTGAGCCAATCACATCGCCGTATCCAGACCCATAGTCCCCGTTTCGCACGATTAGTAGCCAACTAGACGGGCTTCTAGATTTCTGTGCCTGAAAACCTGACAGGAGCTAGGCTTGATGTTCCCCATGGATCATCGACAATGCAGCACGCGTAGCGTTTTGTCTGCTGCCGCGTGGATCTCAGCTTGGCCTTGAGTGTCGAGTTAGCGCTCCCAGATCATTCATCATGCGTCGGCATCGGTTCGGATTGCAGGCTCAGGTTTCATCCTTCTCGAGTTTCACTGTCTCTACATCGTTGGTCGCATAGACGTTCCTTCTTTAAAAGCACTCTTTCGCACCCTCCTTGAGAACCGTGGACTACCATCAGGCCGAGCCTACTGTTCTGTTTCTTTCGAGGAAGTTGTGTTTCGTTTCGTACCTTCCTTTCTTTACCCCATTCTCTTCTTTCCAAACGACAGGTTCTTCCAGTCCGGCTGCCGGTCAGCATTAGCTCAACAGCTCAACATGTTTTCTCTACGATTCTTATTCTTCGTCACTCTTTTGGCGGCCGTTGTGCTTGCCGCTCCCGCCCCTGCCCGCAAGAGGGGTCTCCAAAAACGCTCGTTCAAAGTTCCCAGGCAAATCAACAGGGCCCACCCGACTGGACCTAATGGCGCTGCTGCCATGAGGAAGGTGTTCAGGAAGTACAACTTCAAGGTGAAGGAGGACTTTATGGTCAAGGAGGGTTTCATCTCGTTCTCAAAGCAGAGCCAGAACGTGACCGCAGCTGCTGCCACTGGTGGCAACAAGACTGGCAGTGTTGCAGCCAACCCTGAGGACAACGCTGCTCTGTTCTTGTCGCCCGTCGATATTGGTGGCCAGACCCTGAACTTGGACTTCGACTCTGGTTCTTCCGATCTTTGGTGCTTCAGCACTGAGCTCGACCCGCAATTGATCGGCCAACACTCAGCTTTCGACGCATCCAAGTCTACTTCCTTCAAGGCCACTGCCGGTGCTCAATGGAAGATCAGCTACGGTGACGGTTCCGGCGCTGCTGGTATTGTTGGCACCGACACTGTCACAATTGGAGGTGTCAAGGTTGAGGGCCAGACTGTCGAGCTTGCCAACCAAGTATCCCAGTCTTTCGTCCAGGACACCAACACTGATGGTCTTGTCGGTCTTGCGTTCTCCAACCTCAACACTGTCAACGATGGTACCAAAAAGACCCCCGCAAAGACCTTCTTCGACAACGTTATGCCCAACCTAGACATGCCCGTCTTCACTGCCGATCTCGACCCAGATGGCACCGGTGTTTACGAGTTTGGCAAGATCGATGCTACGAAGTTTGAAGGCGAAATGGCATGGATCCCAGTCAAGGCTGACACTGGCTTCTGGCAATTCGGCTCTACCAAGTTTGCTGTTGGCGACCAGCTCTTCGAGAACCCTCAAGGCTCCGACGCCATCGCCGACACCGGTACATCGCTCCTGCTCGTCGACCAGCAGGTTGCTGAGGCATACTACTCGCAAGTCCAGGGTGCTCAGCTTAACGCTCAGGTCGGTGGCTTCATCTACCCGTGCGGTACTGCGCTCCCTGACATGAGTGTCGCAATCGGCGATTCATACATGGCCAAGATCCCCGGTAGCCAGATTACTTTCGCCACAGTTGATGCAGCCAACACGACCTGCTTCGGCGGTGTACAGGGCAACCAGGGCGCCGGTCTTCAGATTTACGGTGACACAATGTTCAAGGCCCAGCTCGTTGCTTTCAACGGAGGAAACCAGTCTCTCGGCTTCGGTCAGAAGCCTGTTCCCAAATAGACGCGCGTAGCTAGTGGAAGGAAATACAGTCCTACTCGCATGTACATAGTTCAAAATCCTTTGCACATTCACATGAAAATATACAGGACGGCCTAGAGAATATCATGGCATAAATAAGCCACGAGTTAATGAAACAAGAAATCAAATCATCATCAAACTTTCCCTGCTCCTTCCTTGCTGTGACATTGCGCGACTGCAAAGTGAGTGTCCACGTGGACGCCAAGGCAGATACAACGTAGAAGGCGCAACCCTCGCAATTGACACTCACCATTTGTGCCTCTTTTACGAACAACAGCCGGCTAACGACTATTGTTACCCACATTACTTGGGAGCGAACATTCTTCATACGCCACCAGCATGGAACTGGACCTCGGCCTGGACACATCGGAGCCAAGCGTCCTCGAATGGGCGAGAGCGCAAGGCGTTTGCGTGAACTATGAGACAGAGTTACTGCACATTCGCCATCTTCAGTCACCACTAGACGACGAGTTTGATCCACATCTCCACGAGCCCTCCGATGCGACTATCGACACGGTTGTCAGCGGGCTTGTCAAAGAAAAGCTTACGGTGAACAAAGACACTGCGTTGCTCCTCAAGGCAGCACATGCTCTCCAGGATGAACTTGCAAGCGACCTGACGGTTACTGATAGCCGAACGTGGAGGCGCGATCTACGTCAAGAGCTACCTGTGCTACGATCTGATCATGAGTTTGATTTGCTCAACTTCGGCGGTACAGTTGTGCCAGACTTCAAGAATTTACAGATTCCTTCGGAGATCACGGTAGAAGAAAACGATGAGGGCTTTGGATGGCCAACGAGGTATCTCGACTACCCTGCACAGTGCGACGCGCAGGTCAAAGTCGAAAAGCTCGCCATCTCACGGGAGGTGTTGGTTTATCTCCAGGACACTATTCGAGACGCGTATGTACCGGAAGACGGCCAAAGGCTGGAGGCAGAGAGCCTGATACGAAAACAGGTATGTGGAAGTGTTGTTTATGTTCGCCTGCTAACCGACTCAGAAGCCCAATATCCGACCTGTGACACCGCCTTTACTCCCAGTATCGCCGCCACTGACACCATACATTCCATCCTCACCCACAAATCGTCTGCCATTCGATTCAGATACTGCCGAATCGGTTACTATTGAGGCGCAGGCTCTGCAGGAGCAAATTCTGGCAGCGGACGTTCTTTTTCGCACAAACTCGAATAGCAGTGATTCGATGCTATTTGACCTTACTCATCCACCTCAATTTAGTCCTCATTTCGAACCAACCAGTTCGCCCATACTGAAGCGCCGAGCTGAGGATATCAAAGTGGAAGGTCCTCTTACGCCATCGATGTGTTCTAGTTCGCCCATGAAAAGGCTCAAGTCTGTGTCTTTCGCGGACGAATTCTTACTCTACAAGCCATGGGGTGAGGATGATGAAGGTGGGGCTGGCTCTGACCAATTCTTCCACGAAATCGAGGAGCAGGCTGAGCGCGCCAATGAGAAAATCGAGAACGAACGACTTTCCGGCGCTGACACGATTGCAAGAGTCGATATTCCATACATGGACTTCTCGCTGCCCATGGCACCATGGATAGAGTACAGTCGGCGCAAGGGTGGCGACCATCGACCTGATGACACGGAACTGCAAGCGCAGATGCAATTCCTCTTACGCATCAAGCGAGAGGATCTGAGGTTGGCGAAGTCCTGGCATGGGCTTTCGATCCCGGAACGAGAGTTGAAGTGGGGCTTTCTCACTACTAAGGTGTCTACTCTCAGTCTCGAAGAAAAGCTTCATGGCGAGTCGGAAGTCACTAAGATCGTCACTGAACTGACTACGGGCGATGTCGCGACTAGCTCAGCGCAAGTGTGGAAACGCGAAGGCCTGCGTATCCTTGACGAAGATGAGGACGAAGAAGATCTGGATCCAGAGGAATACGATGAGCGAAACGATATGGAGGCTCTGATACGCAAGCGAAAACTTGAAATGGAAGAAGAGGTCGTGGAGAAGCATCGCAGGCGCACCTCTTCACAGCCGACTGCGCGCCCACAGATCCGATCCTCCACAGAGATGCAAGAGAGCCATCACTTCGGAGAACGCGAGCCAACAGAAGACCAGTCGGCGAAGACCCGATCGAAGAGGCTAGACCATCCCTCCCAGAACCCGCAAGTTGCCAAACAAGCGACTGGAGACCTGATGTTTGGTGGGTTCTCAGCAACAACCGCGCTCAACAAGTTCATGCAGACGCGAGGGAAGCCAGTAGATCGCGTAGAAAGCAGTACCGCAAAAGTGTCTGACTCTAGGGATCGCGATCAAACGATGACGCACACCTTACCGGTTCGATCAAGGGGGTCTTCATCCGACCAGCCAGTGCATCAGGCTCAGCAGGCACAAACCACCAACAAGCCGCTACCCCAGCTTCCTACCGTTCCGAGTAATCTGGCGCCTTGTTCTTTCGTGATCTCATCGACCTTTCTACAGCAAAGGGGAATGCTGAAATTGATCGAGTCGATCTACCCAAGTGCAGAGATGGTGTATCGAGACTACACCTTACCGCACTCGGCAGCCAAAGAAGCTGAGATCATACTGTCACCTTCCACCGGCCTCATCTTTACCACCTTACAGCAGATCAAGCAAAGAGCTCTTCCTGGCCAGCCAGATAAATCGCCCATGAAAGAACGCATGTTGAAGCTCCAACTGCGGTATGAGAGACTGATAGTGTTGGTGAGCGAAGGGCTAAGCCGCGAGATGGAAGAGCTAGGATCGAGCCGACCAGACGACCCACGAGATACAGAGGCTCTCAAAGCTTTCGATATGTTTGCTAGCAAATTAGAAGGCGAAGTGCTTGTTCGATACGTTCGTGGAGGGGAACAGGCTCTGGCGCGGTTCACTGTCGTTGAGATGGCAAACTACGGACTGCCATATGGCTCAGCAGACATTGGCGACATCAAGCCTGTGGCGCAAGAGACAAGCTGGGAAGTCTTCCTCCGTCGAGTCAGCCTCAATCCATTCGCTGCTCAAGTGATCATGGCATGGCTCCGCAAACCCTTGAACATGCCGATAGCTCCTTCTTCAACCCATCACGCGAAGACTGTCTCAGCATTTGGTCTCGCCCGCTTCTTACTGATGGGTGAAGAGGAGCGAATCCATTCATTCCAAGCTTTGATGGGTGGATATCGCGTTCTGATGAGGGTTAGCGAGCTAATCGACCAACGGTGGGTCAGCGCTGTGCATGGGTTTAGGATGTGAGATGAGCTGAGGGCAGCTGCGTTATTCATTGCGAGGGAGTTACGGGCATGCTATGTTCAGAAGTCGGACGGAATGACTAAATTTAGAACGTTCGCTTTTCTTGTGATGCAGCACGAAACGTCATCTCAACTCACGGCCAGTCTGAGCTCCTTCACACACGAGTGAATGTGGGGTGAAGCTTGGACCAAGAATGACGCAGAAGCATCTCGAAATGTCGCAAAGGCTGCGCAACGATGATTGTTGCATGTCAAACTTCTTCACGCGCGGCTTGCAGCCTTACTGCTATCTCAATTACTTCTTTTTCGCATAGCTTCGAATCACGCGCTTGCGACACGTGAACATGTCTTCAGTCGGTGTCATCATCTCAGGACGGCCTGTCATCACCGAGCCTTCCTCTGTTATATCGCCGACCCAGTTCGCCTTCCAAATCCCTTCGCAGCCGTCCTTCTCCCACATCGTCGTCTTCCTGCTTCCGGGCGTCACCTTACCAGATGGCACCGCCGCCGCCGTGTACGCGCAATTACCCGGTACGACCGACTTCAAACTCCTCGGCGCGATCGCGAACGAAAAGCCTAGCGCGATATTCAAAGTGAACGCGAAAGCTGGTGGGCCTGCAGGTGGTGGCCTAGGCGACAATGACGATGCCATGGTGGACGAGGGCGTGTCAATGGACGCGTCGAACGGCAGCACCGCACCGCTGGCCCTTGGGATAAGCGTTGAACCAGCGCAACAAGTCGCCGCAGCTTTGGAGCAGAACAAGGCTCAAGAGGCCGCAGCATCGGCAACACCAAGCATGGGACAAGGCAATGAGTTGGTGCTGAGAGGACAAAGAAGCGTGGAGACCAAGGTGCTGGCGCAGAGGATCATCAAGAACTGCTACGACTTCTTGACAAGCTGGGGCTCCGGAGACACGGTGCCGTTGAAGGCATTCCAGGCATGGTGGACAAAGTTCGAGGGCAAGATCGAAAGGGATCCGGGCTTTCTGGAGAGGAGCGACGGAGGTTGAAGACTTGACAGCATCGGTGGATTACAAGGCTGTAGGATACGAAGCTCACATGCAGCCTCTCAAAACGCCTTGTTGACACCGTCCCACTCTGGCTCCACGAGCCATGCCTCATACATCGCACGCGGCCACGAAACCTTCGGCGCCTTCTCTGGCTTCCGCTTTGCCTGCTCCACCACCGCATCACCAAGCACCTTCTCGATCCCCGCTCGCTCGTACCGCGCCTCCAGTGTCTCTGTCAGTGACTGGAGTACTTCATAATCCTCGCCTCTCCGCCCGAAATCCGTAATAACAGCGACCCGAACAAGCCTCGAAAGCTCTCCGATTCTCTCGGCAATCTGTGGGCTGGTATGGCATGCGATGGCTGTCCAGACATCATGCGCCTCAGTCCCACCGACCCCAAAGCCACTTAGCAATTTGACTGCGGCGTCGGCGCCCTCGATCTCAAAGCGCTGCGGGCCATCATAGTCTTGTGTAGTCCCGATATCGTGGAAAAGGCATGCGGTGAAGAGCAGATCGCGTTGATGAACGTCCTTGAAGTATTTGGAGGATTCGTGGTTGGCCAATGCGTCGGCGTAGAGATACACCCTCATGCTGTGGTTCAAAACCGCCGGATGTAGCAGCTCAGCTGCATGTGCATATGCGGCTTTCAATATTGGTGTATCGAGGCTGTGCTCGGAAAGGTACTTGTATGCTCTGTCGTCTGCATCTTGGGCTTGGGCGATGGCCAGGTCGGACGGTGGGCACATGGTAGTTATAGAAATAGAAGAGTAGTATGAAGATCCATGAAGGAATCATATCATCGTGTTGTTCTTTTCGTCAAGGAATTGCTTCAGTCACGCCTTCTTGTCGTTTGGTTCCCAATCGGGACGAAAGGCGTGAGTGAGCGGGGTGACCTCCGAGGATACAGCTCTTGCACCTCCACGTCCATGTACCACCACACAAATCCGAGAGAAAACCAAACGTAAGCGTCAAGACTAGAGGCCGGTAACGGCTATCATGAAAAATGCCCTGTCATCGAGCTTTGCGAACGCACACTTGGCGTTCTTACTAGATATCTTCTAGCGGATCCAGAGGGTGGGTTATCGCATGCAAGGCTTACTGATAAGACCCGACCATACCACGACAAATCCGGAGGACTTGCATGGCCAAGAGAGCGAAGCTTGACTACGACTCGCATAACTCACTAATCGAGCTGCTTGTAGAAATACCAAGACTGCATGACGACAGTATCTTGACAGTAGCTTGAAGATGGCTTGATAAGAAGCTGTGGAGATAGGCGTTGTAGGTTGGCCGACGGTGAGCTTGGCATTGGAGCTGCATGAGTTGGAGATCACGAAGAGTATAAAAGGTCATTTCAAGTTCCTAAGGAAGTCGATTGTGATCCAGCTACGTACCTCCTTCATACGCAAAGATGAAGCTCTCTACCCAACTCCTCCCTCTTCTCACGACTCTTACACTAGCTTCACCAATTGATCTCAGTCGCTCGAATCTTCACCGACTGTTCGTAAGACAAGACATCCAAACACCCATCAACGCTTCTCTCCCCAATGTCACCATCTTCGCAACCGGTGGTACAATCGCGTCTCAGGGCAACAGCAACACGCAGACGACCGGCTACTCAATCGGCCTCGGGGTACAACAACTCGTAGATGCAGTCCCCGAACTCCTCAATATCTCGAACATTGCCGGCTACCAGATCTCGAACGTGGGATCTGGTAGCATCAATGAGACTATCAGCCTGAGTCTGGCGCATATGATCAATGCTGAGTTGGCGAAAGATGAGATTTCGGGTGTTGTGGTTACACATGGAACGGATACGCTTGAGGAGACTGCGTTCTTCTTGGAGAGTACTGTTAACTCCACGAAACCTGTTATTGTCGTTGGTGCTATGAGACCAGCGACCGCGCTGAGTGCAGACGGACCGCTCAATCTATACCAAGCGGTCACACTGGCCGGATCTCCAGCTGGAAGAAACCGAGGAACGATGGTGAGTAGATCAATCAACGCCAAACTAGAAACGCAAGTTAACAATACCCTCAGATCGTACTCAACGACCGCATCGGCTCTGCATTCTACACAACCAAGAACAACGCCAACACACTCGACACATTCTTCTCGACCGAAGCCGGACAACTCGGTGTCTTCATTAACCAAGTTCCGTTCTTCTTCTTCGCACCCTCTGAACCCGTAGGCCGCGTAGTTTTCGACGTAACCAACGTCACTGACTTGGCCTCCGTACCAATTCTCTACGCCCACCAGGACATGGATCCCAGTCTTTTCAACGCATCCTATGCCTCCGGCGCCCAAGGAATTGTTTACGCCGGAGTTGGCGCAGGAGGTGTGTCGAGTAAGGCAGGTCTAGCTGCCGAAGAGCTCTACAACGCGACGGGTATTCCGATCGTGGCTAGCCATCGAAGTGCAGATGGACTCGTACCAGACGGTGGCGACTTCACTATTGCGAGTGGGTTTTATAATCCGCAGAAGGCGAGGATTCTATTGCAGCTGGGACTGACGATGGGATGGGGTGAAGATGAGATCAGAGAGGCTTTTGCGTTGAGCTATCCTGCGCCGTGAGCGGGTTTGTTTATTTTAGCAGAATTGAACAATATGACGAGGCAAAGCAACTGCAGCCTAACCCGTCTCGTTCACAGCTTTCCACACCTGTTAGCAGGCTCGATGTGGTGATGATGCCAAGACGGGTATCTCGGATGAGTGGTAAGCAGAGTACGTTGAGTGAAGTCTGCAGTAGGGTTGCCTGACTGGCGAGAATCTGTCCTGGTCGTCGGTGGTTAGTTGCTAATCGTCCCAATGAGCTTGGATCTGTCGCGGGATGAGACCGTTAGGGAGGAATACGCGACGTCGCTGTCGCGTCGCTCACATGCAGTCGGACTACGCTAGGTCGGGCTGATTATGCGACGGGGCCAACATCGATCGCGTACGCGTTTACGGCAGATTGCGCGATGCGGCGTTGGAGTCGTTGGCGCACAGCCTACCAAAATCCAGGGCAATCCAGATCTCACGTTGTTAGCCGCAGGCCGTAGGGTCTTGCACCACCGACGTCATGACTTGGCGCTACTTTAGGAAGTCACTCATCTTCCCCATAACTAGGTTCATTGCCCGGCATTGATGATAGCCAAGTCAAACCTAAAATCGCAATTATGTCAAATGATATCGCAGCAAACCGCTCTGGGCTCAAGGACTTTATTGGTTCCATAGCGACCATCTCGGGAGATCTTTCAAACATTACTGCACCGCCGTTCGTACTGGCCGAGAACTCGACAGTTGAGATACCACAGTACTGGGCGGATCATCCATATCTCTGGGCTACACCAGCGTTGGAAGAGGACCCTGAGAAACGCGCGTTGCTTGTGCTCAAGAACTTCCTAGGCTCGTTACGAGGACAGCAATATGCGGGGCGGAATGAGGAAGATGGCGTCAAGAAGCCGTTGAACGCTTTTCTCGGCGAGCTGTTCCTCGGAAGCTGGAATACTGAGGAGCTGGGCGAGACGCGACTAATCTCCGAGCAAGTCGGCCACCATCCACCTGTAACGGCGTGCTATTTGTGGAACGATCAAGTTGGGATCCGGGCGGAGGGGTTTACGGAGCAAGAAATCACATTTTCTGGAAACGTCAGTATCAAACAGAAGGGATACGCCATAGTACATGTCGACAAGTACGACGAAGATTACCTCCTTCCATTGCCGAACATTAAGGTCAAGGGTCTCTTAGGTGGGGTTCCACATCCGGAGTTGTACGGCGAATATTCTCTCATCTCATCCAACGGATACATATCGCATATCAAATTCGAGGGCAAGTCTTTGTTTGGCTCAGGGCACAAAAATGGATTCCACGCAAGATTTTTCCACGCAGACAAGCCTGGCGACACCATTTACGAAATCGAGGGAGCGTGGAACAGCACGTTTACCATCAAGGACGCGCGGAACAGTTCCGAGGTGGAGACCTTCGACGTCAGAACCATCAAGCACAAACCCATGACTGTGCCCGACCTCTCAGAACAAGACCCATGGGAGAGTCGCAAAGCATGGAGCGACGTTATATCATCCCTGCACAAAGGCGACATGAAGGGCGTTTCAACTGCGAAAAATGTAGTCGAAAATGGCCAAAGGCAGATGCGGCAAGACGAAGAAGCGAAGGGCGAGGAGTTTCAACACGTCTTCTTCAAAACAGTACCCAACGACCCGATCTTCGATAGATTAGTAAAGCATGACCCGCAAGCTTACACTGTCGATCCGTCAGGCGGCATTTGGAAAGTCGACAAGGAAGCCGCGAAGCAGCGACAGCGCCCGTTCCACGGCAACCTCACACCATCAAACGAAAGGGTGGGTGGAGCGCAAACGCAGGGGCGGACGCAAGAGGGCAGACAATCAATAAATGACCAAGATCAGCAACTCAGTGGGGCTGCTGGCGCAGTGGGCACGGCAGCGACGTCTAACGGCTCTGCACCGGATGGGCCGGTTCAGAAGGTCGGCGACGTGAGCCCACGTGCCGACCAACGTCCAGATTCGGCAGTGGGGAGCAAAGGGGAGTCCCGCAGTCAACCAGCCAATGTGACGGAAGTAAGTGATGAGATGGTTGAGAATTTCCTAAGGGCGAAAACGAGTAATGTACAGTAAGCGGTGATTGTGAAACTTGGAGTTGATCATGCGCTAGAGTTTGACCTGGATTATGTAGTTTTGGACACTTAGATCCCTTTAGTCAAAACGTTCTAAGGTTACATACACCGCCAACGAATCTCGCTTCAACTTGCATGCATTGATGGGGTGCGAGCATCGTACATGAGCTCTATACCACGCGAGACATCACGACATCCCTAAAGCAATTGTAACATGTGCAAGTCTGCTGTGTATATCCTTTTTTTTGGTATTGTTTTGACTGGCTCGCGCCGCCATGAGGATGGTATCATGAATCTAAATTAGCTAATAACAAGGTCGTCCATATCGTTCACTGTCCACTCCAGTTGCCTTCTCCATTCCTACCGCCTCTCGTTTTTCTGGTTGATGTGCGTCTCCATTGTGATTTCTCCAACTCTGCATTCCTCATCAGACACCTTTCCACCACCCTTTATTCTCCAAGTGTTGAACACCTTGTCGCTCTTCTCGTTTTCCGCGGATAGATCATCGCGGAGCCGTACTGGCTGAAGGTTGCCCATGCCGTAGTCCTGGTCGATCTCCGACTTCGTAGACACACCTTTTTCAGTCTTCAGCAGAGACATTGTCATGCTGAAGAGACTAGGCTTCTTTTTCGATTCTCTGTTCGGGTCGTTGACCCATTGTGGTGTTCGCATGTTCGAAGGACGTGACGGGCCGAAGGAGGAGTTGCTGAATCCGAATTTCTCGGAAACTTGTCGCCAGAGGGGACGGAGAGTAGCGAGGGAACCGGCTGTGATGGCGAGACCCTGTTCGATGTCCGACCAGATTGCTATATCGACCGTGGCCCAGAGGAAGTCGGGGTTCTTGAAGTCCATAACGTAGCCCATGCGCACACAGACTGCGACACTAGCACTGCAAGGTTGTTAGGAATCGTATGCTGAAGTGATGACAAGAAAACTTACACGCAGGCCATTCCGAGAATAGGAATCAAAAGGACTCTGGTCTTGACGGACATGTTCAAGCCCCAAATCAGGAAGAAGGGTAGGATAGCAAACGTGAAGTCGCTAATGACCGAGATTGCGCTGTACAGGAACGTAAGACCGATGATGACGTCTACGTTGATGCATGTCCCTGCTGGGTTGTTCTTGTCCCAGAAGAAGCTGATCGGGTGGCATTGGAAGAGGGTGACGAAGAAGAAGACGAGGCCGCACAGCACCGTGAGGCCCATCGCAGCGTAAATGATGTACCTGAATGAGGAGCATGAAGTCAATTACTGGATCTTGTGAGACTAACGCAAAGGCATGGCTTACTTGTGCAGTTTCTTAACAGTGACACGGAGAAGGAACAGGCCAATGGACATCTTTGACGTAATCATTGCCCAGCAGTACGCGATGTAGCAAAGCCACCAGTACTATACATACTGTTAGAATTGAGATCGAGACAAGTTCAAAGGTTCGCACATACCCTCATTGCTTTGTACTGTTGCTCACTCGAAAGCGTGTCCATATGGCGTCCAGTGCCATAGTGGATACCGCCAATTGCGCAAGTAGCAAACATAACATGAGCACACAATGCGGCCACCATCCACCAGTCGTCTGCTCCGAAAGCTTTAACGATACGGGCTCGTACGTAAACTCGCAGGACAGTGGTAATGAACGCTAGCGAGACGAACGTTGAGCACACCTGCGGATGTCAGTCAATGGTCTCCACTTCCTTCAGCGTCTTTGAACATACCGCCTGCAGTTCAGGTCCTCGGTTCGCAAGTTCGTGCCTTGAAGCCATGGTGAAGGCGTGAATTCGGGCAAATCTGGTTCACCCCCAGGTTCTGAAGAATCCGGCGGGTTTTGGCTCCATATACCTCGTACCCGGGCCCTTGGGTACCAGCCAAGTTCAGTCAGCCCACAGTCAAGCGAGTCTCGATTCGATGGGTGCCCAGGGGAAGGGCGGCTCGTGGGCCTGCCCTGTGCTACTGAATCAGGAATGGCAAACACCGCCGGCATGTCAGAGCAGGGTCCGCTTGCACGCCATGCTGATCAACGCCCAGACGTTGCGATAGGACATCAGGGATGTTGTGGCGATTATTCCCGCGGCTTCGCAGCTGCTGTTCTGGGAGTTCTCCTACCACGTTATCCGCCTGAATCATAGACGATCATAATTTGTTGATGGAGAACTGCGGCTCGTGAAGCTCCCGCAATCTAGACTACCCGCGCACAATTAACGTCGACGGACTCCGTTCCGACAATCAAGTGCCCGCTTTGGCTGCAGACGTCAGAGTTTTCGGTGCTCAAGTTCCCGTGTTCAAGTTCCCGTGTGTGCAAGCCTGTGGATCCGCTCTGGTCCCACAGGCTGACCTCGATGTTGATTTCTAACATTGGTGAATGCCGGTTAAATGCCAAGCGTCAATGTCGCGTGGCCCAGGAACAGGAGGGATCCGCGTTTTCCTCAGGGACGATAGTCAACGCATGTGTACATGCGCAGGTGCATACTAGACGTGACTCTGTTGGGGACGAAATTTCCGGCGGGGCGTGCTAAGCGAGGCGATCTAGCACGATCTTGGTAAGACACGTGGAAGCTACAGGGTAGCGGAGGACGTCGGCGACCGTTAGCGGCAGATCGTGAAACTGTGCTTCCAGATACCGAGGCATGACTGGGTGATGATTGGGAGATGGGACACGACTCATCAGCAATGCATACCAAGGCACTTAGAGACGGCTTGTTCAGTAGCGGAACTGTCACTCGGGTCATCATTAACCCCTTGAAGGCGACGGAGGCGACTCCGAAACAGTACGTAAGGCTGTTGACATCTGATCGAAAGGGGAACGCCCAAGGAATGATACGAGCGATGAACCACGAGTCGTACTGACATCGTTGACAGATTCGGACAGATCAGTCCGATATGGAAACGAGCTGCATCTATCCGCTCGAAAAGACACCAACACGGACGATGCTGGCCAGCCATCCTTGTGTCTTTCACACCGCAGCACCTATCTACACCCAGATAGAAGATCGTCCTGATAATCAGCCGGAGGATTTCGTTGGCCAAGTGAACACGGAGGACACGGCATGAAGCCCAACTGGCCAGGAACCATATGCGTTCAACGACGATCGCATCCTAACGTAATGTTTTGGGTCATCACGAACTGCCCGGCCCTCTACGAGTTCCCACTACTCAGGATTGCGTCGGCAGTAGCAGCTCGCGTTAACACTAACATCAGCTACAGCAAGTGCTATCCTGAGTTGCTGCCCAATGATTCCCGCCTCGTCTTTTCGACCCAAGGTTATCAAACTCTCATGGTAGCCGCGCAGGGCCCATACGTTGTTCGGATGTTGCCTTGCCCGCGGTAGCGTATCATCGAACCCAAGGTCTGCTTTATAGGCCGCTGCCGCATCCTCTATTCGGCCCTGCTCCAACAACAGAGCGGCATAGGCGTGTCGTGTCGGCTGCATCCAGGGCCATGGCTCGGCGTACACCAGGTCGTCGTCACGCTGGATGGCTGTTTCAAGGTGTCTGAAAGCTTCCTCGTAGTTGCCTTTGCGGTACTCAAGTTCGCCGTCCAACATTGCTATGCCAACTTGAAGGACGATATTAGACCTGCATGGGTTAGTATGCCCTTATAGCCCGCCATTCCGGATAGTTTGACTGTATGCACCGTACCTGTTTGGAAAATCCCCGCATATCCGAGATGCTGGAATACGTTCAACTGCTTCGACCAGAGCGTCGTGTTCCTTCTGTGCCTTCACGATATCGCCAGTAACGGCATACGCAATACCTTTGCCATAATGCGTCATAGCCGTTGTCACACAGTGAAGATCTCTATCCGATGGCATCTCGAGTGCGATGAGATCTTGCCATTGCCCGAAGCGAACCAGGACATGTACACGAACTGATGCAAAGTTCTCCAGCCAGTCTGCCATGGGCGGACTCTCGATGCGCAGAAGCGAGACAGGCAGCGAGGCTTCCATGCGGTCGACCACATCTAGCGCAACCTTCAGTTGCCCCGCAAACATCGCTGCGTATATGAGCGAGTGATAGTTGTGCATCATGTAAAATGAGTAGAAGTTTTGTGCTCCATGCTCGGAGACATACTTCTCATCTGCAAGGCAGGCTTGGGTGTTAGCGTCTATGGCACGTCGATAGTCGCCAACAAGGATATCCAGATGGGACGGCATATGTCTACAGGTCTCTAGAGTTAGTATGTGCTTTACGGAGGCTTCTTGCATGCACTTACAGCAAATGTCCTCCGTCGGGGGTAAGATGTCTTAGCTGATCTGCACAGATAAGAGCTACTTCAGGCGTTGCTGACATCTCCATCAAATGAATGTACAGGTGGAGAACTCCCGGGTGCAGATGTGAGCCGTCCTGCTGTAAAGCCTTTTCGAGCACGGTCTTCGCCTCTAAAGAGCGAGCACCTGGCGTCGGTTGGCCCGTCTTGAGATCCCATAGATTCCATGCCGAGAGACAGACAAGAGAGTCTGCGTAGAGAGACGCCACGTCAAGGTCGTCAGAGAAACGCTCGTAAACACCCTCCATAGCTTTGGCATACTCTTCATTACATGCTTGGAACGCAGCCTCATCTAGACCTTTCGGCACGCGCACTTGGACGGCGTCGATCAGGGCTCTTTCCAGATCCGACGCACTGGAGGCGTGTAGTTCGGCCTTTTCGTTCGCTTCATTTATCTTTCCTAGTGTGGCCTTGAGTTCTTTCTCGTCAAACAAGTCCCAAGGCTTGTTGTAATTCGGTCCGAGGGCGAACGCGAGCTGCGCCGATCAGCTGGGTTTACAAGACATCCCTTGGAGACCATCAGAAACCTACACCCCAATAAGCTATCGCGCAATTCGAGTCTTCGCTGATAGCTCGTTCAAAGCATCGGGCTGACTCCTCATGGTGAAAGGCGTAGCACCAGACCAAACCGCGATCGAACCATGTTTGCGAATCTGGGCTGGAGGTGCTAATCTTGCGATGGTAAGAACCCAGATCGTACTGGTAGGAAGTTGAGTCGCGCATCGTGGTTATCGCTGGGTAGGTGTATGAAAGGCGGGAAGCCGACGGGTCGGCCGGAGGTGGGGCCCGAGTGGGGTCTTTCCTTGGCCTCTCTTCCGAATTCCCGCGAGGATGGCCCCCAACCCAAACATCACTCGCAGGCCACTGCCATCACATTAACACCCGGCCTGCCGTGATCAAGCAATCGCTGACCGATGGAATTTCTCTTGCTTTTTGTGTGACTACCTCACTATCCAGGCAGCTATTAATATAAGTTTCTTCGAATTGGCCCCAGTGTTGTACACGTGTTGCTATCTATAGCGCCTGAAACTTCCCTCACGGCTTCAGGCAGATGGGATCACGTAGATATCCGCGCTGTATTTTCTTGGAAAGCTCTTATTTGGTCGCCGACGCACATCGTGGCAATTACGATCATGTTCGATGTTATTTATATATTGGTGCAGCGCCTTGAGGGGAAGCCCCGCGGGAAAGCGTGCTTATCTCGTCCCGACTGTTTCCCCTCCAACATACGTACCTATCTGTCCAAAACCACGTTTTCGACAAGCGCTTTTGGACTTCATGTTTTCTACTATCAATATGCATGATGCGCAAGTTCTGGTCCCGCCAGCTTCTTAGTGAGTGCAAATTGCGACGCACTGAAAGGAAGTGGATAATGGGGGCCAGAAGTTGCCCTTGCCGTTCGTGCATACTGTGAGGTCACACGGCTGAGGTTGGCACCACTGGCGGTCCAACAGGCATCTCTCATCAACAGCTCCATGGGCGTGGCTGACTAGACCTGGGGCGCTTTCTACGCTGTTGTAGTTTCAGCTCACTCAGCCATTTGTAGCAGCCTTCCGCTCCATAATCGTCTGGATGCGATTCATCTTTCCCACTCACCATGTACTGAGTTTCTAGTGTACATACAAACTCCAAGATGAACGACGGAAGATCGATATCCCCCGAGTTTAGTCGCTCGTCTGCCACTTCGACAAGAAGGTTCGGCTCTTCGCGGAGACCTATGTCCTTCGCAGCAACGCATAGCTTCGCAGACGATGCGGATGCTTCTGAAGAGCCTCTCGTACACTCCAACTCTACACGTCATCTCAGTAACGACCCTGCCACCGAGCGAGCAACTGCAGTCTCGAATCACAGTCCGGATGTCCTAAGTCTTGAGAAAGCAAGCAAAAAGTCTTATCGACTTCGCAAAACCATGCTCTCATGGATTTTTGAGATTCTTGCATTGATCGCAAGCGTTGCCTCAATCGCTGCGATCGTCATCATTCTCATTGGTCAGAACAACAAGCCGATCACAGCCTGGACCTTCATCTTCACGCTCAACACCTGGGTAGCCGCTCTCGGCACGGTAGCAAGAACCGCTCTGGCATTTTCTATGAGTGCCTGCGTTGGACAGCAGAAATGGAGCTGGCTTAATCGAAGGTCAGATTCTGTGCTTGCATTCGAGAGGTTCGACGAAGCAAGCCGAGGACCCTGGGGCGGGTCTCGTCTTTTCGTTTGGTTACGTTTCAGGTAAAGACACCTGACACCGTTAGCACGTATCGCAAAACTGAATTACTTGCAGACACTGGGCAGCATTGGGTGCTCTAGTCACCGTAGGTATGTCATACCAGGTCGACCTACACCACTTTTGATAGCAAGCTTACAGCACTTGTTAACGCGAGACGCTGCAGGATACATTAGAATCGTGCTGACATAACTGCGCTTTTGTAGGTACAGTCGCGTTCGATCCCTTTTTCCAGGCGGTCATTTCTACCTACGGGAAGCTCGATGACATAGCGGTAGGCTCCAGCGCTGTCGATATTGGGTCGTTCTCTAACGCTACGATCGGTCGAGCTTTGAGAGTTGACGGTGGATACGTAATCGAGGATCCAAGCGGACCCTTAGGTGCTAGCAAAACACCGTCTGGTCTTTTGCAATACACGTACACTGAGAGTCGGCCAGATTTTGGTATCGTCAGCTCTGTCAATGCAGGGTTCTATAATGCATCCACGAACACCCCCAACACTGTCGCCTTTACTTGCGCTACTGGTAACTGTACCTGGCCAGCCTTCGTCTCGGCTGCAGTGTGCAGTTCTTGCAAGGATGTCTCTGATACGCTCGTGTTCAATGGGTCGCATGGATCGAACGGGTCAACTATCGCGGGCGCCACAAATGTTTACTTCGAAGGGCAAGTATCCCCGTGCGAACTGCATGTGATATATAAACTGACCTTGTAAATCCGGATCCAGACCGTACTCCGTTTTCTCCCTACCAGAGACTGAGATCAAGAACTTCAATGGATTGTCGAAAGTAGACGACAACGATTGGTATAAGTATACTAGCGGTGCTGGAACAGGGACTCCCCTAACCTTTATGACGGTAAAGACTGGGTCTACTGCACGCCAAACTCTGAAACATTCTGACGTGCAAACTCTGATGATGAGCTTCAAAATCATCAAAGCTGCTGATGACTGGGTCAAATCGAAAGTACCATGGGAGTCGTCACATCCTGTCGCAACAGAATGCGCGTTGTATTTCTGTTCGAACATCTACCAAGCCAGTAGTAAGAACGGTGTAGTTGAAGAGAACGTCATCGGGTCTTGGGCTGTTCGAGACCCTGACTCACACAAAATATACAAAAGCACCGGATCTCTGGACTCGGAAGATGAAAGGTACATTGATAGCACCGGGTACGACCTATACAATCCTACCATAGATTTCCCGCGACACGACCTTCGGCTTCTCATCCCTCCCCAACAGGCGGGGGGCTTCTCTCCAATGGCGGCACAAGAAGTCAACATATCTCACGCGCTTCTCCGAAGTACTATCGACTATCTCCACTCCTTCACGAGCTATGCTGTAAAGTTCAATGGC
Organism: Alternaria conjuncta; assembly: GCF_024043145.1. Taxonomy (NCBI): domain Eukaryota; kingdom Fungi; phylum Ascomycota; class Dothideomycetes; order Pleosporales; family Pleosporaceae; genus Alternaria; species Alternaria conjuncta. The sequence continues at coordinate 755,511 of NW_026250092.1, read as the reverse complement.
GACCCACCGCCCTCTGTGATCGCCTTTCCAGATAGAGCTGCACCGGCTTTCGTGGACGCGTTATGGAACTCGACAAACCTGACCACAACATTCGAAAATGTGGCCCGTAGTCTCACAAACCAGATTCGCAATACCTCACCCGATCGACTGGAGGGTGTCACACAACGCTGGGTCACACACGTACGTGTCGACTGGGCATACATGGCTTTTCCAGTCGCGATGCTCTCGATAGGAATCCTATACGTGATTCTCGTCATAATCGAGTCTGCACGACTGAGAATACCAGTGTGGAAGGAGTCCGCGCTTCCCACACTAACGTATGGATTCGACAATGAGACACAACGGCTGCTGAGGGAGACGGCACACTACAAAGGAGATAAGAAGGTTAAGACGAGTGTGAGGTACGACCTGGATGAACAGGAAGACTGTTTGAGATTGATGGCTGATTAGAAGATGGCTGTTTGATAATCTTCAGGCGCGTCAATGTCCGGGCAGATATGAGGGGTTTAGCGCGTTCTGGAATGGGAAAGCTCCAAATTCTTCAGGGCGGCAATTTTGGAAGGAAGTCGCGTTCTCATGATAATGACATCAATGCACAAGAGCTTCGATGTTTCATCCCTTTTGCTAGGTGGCAGTGACCGCGTGAGGTTCGTGTCATAGACCCAAGTGGCACGCGATGGGGTGGCTGGTCGATAATCGCGCTAGCATCTAGTTACGTCACCCCACTTCGTTCCGATCGTGAGAGGACTCATTCCGAGCACTGCATCGCTCAGATCACGCCACGAAGTGAGTCAACGTATCAAACCTCCACCACAGCTTGAAGTGACCAATGCTCGCATCCAGGTGTACAAGCATCCTTAATAGATATCCGAGAGCCGTCCCAACTACGAGTTCCATACGCTACTTCGCATCACCCTTCTTTGCACAACATCCTCCACAACGACGAAAAAGCATGCTGCACTCAGCCACCGAGTCAGCGAAGAAGATCTTCGCACCAACAAGCAACTCCGAAGACCCCGGCCATGCAACCCAATACAACAAAGGCGCACTGGACCGTGAGGACCTCCTCCCCTCGCCAACCGACCAGTTCCACAAGTGGTTCCAGGAAGCCCAGGCCAACAACGTCTACCAGCCCGAAACCGTCGTCTTGTCCACCGCAGAACTGCCCAGTGGCAGAGTGTCAGCACGCACGCTCTATATGAAAGAGCTGGACGAGCGCGGCTTTGTCATCTACTCAAACTTCGATACAAGTCGCAAGGCGAGCGACATACGAAGCAATCCTCACGCGGCATTGACTTTCCACTGGCGCGAACTGGAGCGTCAAATTCGTGTCGAAGGAACGGTAGAGCGGCTTACGAATGAGGAGTCGCAGGTTTATTACGATACGAGGATTCGCGGTTCAAGGATTGGCGCGTGGGCAAGTCAGCAGAGTAGTGTGATTGAGAGTAGGGAGCAGCTAGAGAAGAGAGTAGAGGATGTGGAGAAGAGGTTCGATGGCAAGGATAAGATCCCCGTGCCGGAGTTTTGGGGCGGGCTGAGAATTGTGCCGGATATGGTGGAGTTTTGGCAGGGACGGCCAAGTCGACTGCATGATCGCTTTGTTTACAGAAAGGTTGGCGGGGAGGACAACACCGAGAAGATGAAGGGGGCAGAGTGGAAGATTGAGAGGCTGAGCCCGTAAGGAGGGAAGGCTCGCACTCAAGTCAGCTGTTTTCGTGCTAGGCGGAGGGTCAGAAATCATCGCAAGATCAAACATCAGATCGAAAGCCAACGGAAGTTAAAGCTACGAACAGAAGCATTGAATATGCTATGGTATCATTCATTCCTTTTGATCATGCGATAAGTCATAAAGTATAGACAAGACGTTTCCCAACCGCTTAGACCTCTCCATATAACGCCAGAAAATGTTCATAAATTTTCATAAGAACGACGAGATGCGACGAAATCCATCAAGACCTCCAACTTCACACCAAGCTGATAGGCTTACTCGCCATCTGACTCCATTTCCGCAGTCTATGAGGGTGTTAGCAATGCATCTCATGAATGGTCTGATTCCTTGGAACTTACGTTGTCGTGGAAGTTTGTTCCATGAGTGGTCTCGTTGATGTAGCCCTTCCTGATGACGAAGTCACCGAAGTGCTCACCCTCGTTCCTCTCCTTAGCGTACTGCTTGATCATAGGCTGCAGGATCTCAAGGATCTCTTCTTCCTTGATCGAGCTCCTGTAAAGCTTGTTCAGCCTTTGACCGTGGTAGCCACCACCAAGGTACATGTTGTACGCGCCATAAGCCTTGCCGACGAAAGCAATCTCAGCAAGCCAGGGACGTGCGCAACCGTTAGGGCAACCAGTCATGCGCATAACGATGCTGTCTTGTCGTAGCCCAGACTCTTCGAGCGTGCCCTCGAGCTTGGAGATCAGCTCAGGTAGGTAACGCTCAGACTCAGCCATAGCAAGACCGCAAGTGGGGAAGGCAACACAGGCGGAACTAGACAACCTCATTGCAGAGAAGTTGGTGTTGTCAAGCTTCCACTTCTTGAGCAGCTCTTTCATAGCAGACAGGTCTTCGTCGGCGACGTTGGCTAAGATCAAGTGCTGGTTACCAGTCAACCTGAACTCGCCCTTGTGTACCTTCGCCACCTCGATCAGACCAGTCTTCATTGGGAAATCGGCAGTGTCTTCAATGCGGCCGTTCTCAATGAAGAAAGTGAAGTGGTTGAGACCAGTCTCGTCCTTCTGCCAGCCAAAGGTGTCGATGTTGCTTTGGAACTTGAAAGGTCTGGGCTCGTCGAACTTCTGTCCCCAGAGCTCTTCGACCTTTCCCTTGAAAACATCGATACCCATGTCATCAATGGTGTACTTGAGACGGGCGTGCTTCCTGTTCTTGCGGTCACCGTGGTCACGTTGGACGAGCATGATCTTCTCGCAAGCAAGGTGCACTTGGTCGGCTGCGACGTAGCCGAACATGCTTCCAGTTCGCGGGTAGGTCTTCTTGTTGTTGTGCGTCACACCCATACCGCCACCAGCAAGTAGGTTGAAACCTACGAGGTTATCATCCTCACCCTTGATGGCAATGAGACCAATATCGTGAGCGTAAACATCGGTGTCGTTGTGAGGTGGAATGGCAATGGTGATCTTGAACTTTCGCGGGAGGTAGAGAGGGCCATAGAGTGGCTCGTGGTCCTGGACAGCTTCACCAGCGATCTTGCGCTTCTCCTTTGTCTCATCATCCTCCAGCCAAATCTCGTGGTAGGCAGTGGTAGAGGGAAGAAGGTGGTCGCTAATCTTCTGTGCAATGTTCTGAACCTGGCCGTGGTACTTCGACTGAGTAGGGAGAGAACTGCACATGACGTTTCGGTTGACATCACCGCAAGCCGCGATAGTGGTCATCAAGGCTTTGTTGATAGCCTGCATAGCCGGCTTGAGCTTACCCTTCACAACGCCGTGGAATTGGAAGGTTTGGCGAGTGGTTAGCTTCATGGTCTCGTTACCGAGCTTGGTGCTAATCTCATCCATCTGCAGCCATTGCTTGGGCGTCGAGACACCACCAGGTAGTCGGCAGCGGATCATGAAGGAGTATGCTGGCTCGAGACCTTGGGCCTTACGTTGGTCGCGAAGATCACGGTCATCTTGCATGTAGGTTCCGTGGAACTTGGTGAGCTGTTGATCGCTTGCAGAGATGGCACCGGTGCTGGTGTCGGCCAAACCCTCCTCAATGGTTCCTCGGAGGAAGTTTGAAGCGGCCTTCATATCCTCGTTGGTCAGCGGCGCCGGTTCCTCAGGAATGTTCTCGACGTTGGCAACACCAAGCTGCTCCCAGAGTTTTGGCTCCCACTCAGAGTACGCAGTCTGGTACGCATCTGGGTCCTGGTCGTCTCCAAGACCACACTCGGCCAAAGGCTTAGCACCAAGAGTGAGCAGACGAGCATGTAGGTCCTTTGCGGGCTTGTTGTAGTAGATCTTGTCCTCCTTGCGTGGCCAGTAGTGACTGTCACCGAGACCGAAAACACCAAAGTTGACTGTTGCAAGATCCAGATCCGTAGAGTCCTTGACGGTCTCCCAGAACGTGCGACCATTCTGAGGGAACTCTCCTTGACCAGCTACACTAGTCATCAGGATGACGTTCTGCTCGTTAGGCAGATCTTCGATTGGGAAGTCGTCCATAGCCATGACCATAGTCTTGAGACCACGAGCCTTGCCGCGATTCCCTAGCCGCTTGGCTAGATTCTCAGCATTACCGTTGTCGGAAGCGAAGAGAATGGTCATAGGATCGCCCTGGAGTCCTTCAAGAAGCTTGCTGTAAGCATCCTTGGCCTTGCGCTTTTGCAGTTGCCTGACTTCGGTTCCGTAGGATCCAGAGATGTTGGATGAGAACTCGGGATGTCTCTTCATGACCTGAGACATGTAGTTGTCACGGGACAGGAACTCCTCTAGCTCCTTCTTGATTCGCTCCGAGTCAAGTTTGAAGTTCTCTTCACCCTTCTCCTCGGCGCGTGGGTCCCATCGGTACAATGGCCAGTAACCAAGGTCAACAGCCTTCTTGGTCTCTTGCAAGACAGTCAGGGGCGTGTCGTTCTCCTTCTCGTAAGGCAGGTAAGCAAGCACGACGGAGGGACCGTTGAATTTGTCAGCCTCGATCATGGCCTCAAGAACCTGGGTGTAAGAGCTGTATACAGCGACCGATGCCACGTAAGCGTTGCCGAAGTTCATTGCGTACAGACCAATGTCCTTCTTCCGCCTCGCAGCGTCGGCGGCTGCGCGCTCGGAATACGGTGTTGAGTCGACGATGAGCATGTTGACATTCTCGCCAGAGGCAAGGACGTGGTGCACACCAGAGTTACCCAGGTCGTACGCCCAGGCGTCCGAGCCAATCAACCATGGTGATTCCTTGTAGAACAGCTTCTTTGATGACAACAGCTGACTGGCAGCGGGCGAACCGTCAGTACCCAAGCGTGCGATGACCTCAGAGGCCAAGTCGTTAGCCTTGTCGGTATCATCGGCGTTCAGTGCCCACTTCGACAGCCACTCTCTGGGCGCTTGGGTGGTGAAAGCGTTCTCCTTGGAAGCAGCCGCAGCCTCATCCACGAATCGCTGACGATGTTCCTTGCGCGCTACTAGCGAGCCGAATCCGTACTCTGGGGTGGAGGAGATCTCGTTGGAGATACCGGCGTGCTGCGAACCAAGCTGGTTAGCAATGTGAAGCTTCTCACCAAAGACCTGGTTCAAGATCTTCATGTAGGCGTTCTCTAACCCTGGTTGCTCGACCTTGATAGCCTGGGGCTCCGGTCCATCGAGGTTGCCGATGACGAGGTTTTGTACAGGCGTCTCGCTCATCAAGTTCTGGTAAACGCCGCGCATTGCTTGCGACACAGTGTCCTCGTTGATGTAGCCAAGTTGGTATCCGACAACCGTAGGGGAGGCGCCACCGGTCGACTTGAGCGACATCAGAAGGTCGAGCAGTACAGGGCCCCATCGGGTAGTCTTTCGTCGAACTTGCTCCAGCACTGCGATCCTCTTAAGCGACCGGGGAAGCAAGGGGGCAAGGGACGCACCCAACCAGGGACGGTATAGCCTGGCTGTGATGACGGCTGTGTTGGCGTATGCCTTGGTCTCCTCCACGCTGTCCAACTCGGTGGCCCAGACGGCAGTGTCGGCACCAAAGAGGAAGATGGCGGCCTCCTCGTTACCAGTGCCAGAGAAAGCAAAGGCATCGTAGCTTCGTCCGGTGGCATCGCGGATGGTTCCCCAAATCTGTGTGGCGAAGCGGTAGATGTCCTCGGATGAAACGGGCTTGGAGATCAATGACTCCACTGTGGTTGCCGAAGATACTGACGCGCCGCTGGTGCTAGCATCGCGCTGCGACGAGCCAGAAGAGGAATCGGCGCGTTGGCTGTTCCTCTCCGATGCAGGAAGCGACTTGGGATGCTCGGGAAGGCTGACAGGCGCTGCTGCTGGAGCGGCATTGACAGCCTGACTCCGAGCGAAGGACAGTGTCGGGTTCCTGCCATCGTCGGCGTAAAGTGTGGTCTCCTCCGACTTGGTGTTTTGGTATGCCGCCACCGCGTCCAAGTCGATGACGCTTCGGACCAGGTCGGCATCCTCTACCTCAACAGTCTTCTTGAAAGCGGTCGCGCCCGAATCGAAGAAGTGGATGACACCCTTGCCCGACTTGATGGCCAAAGCATGGGCAGTGAGTGCAAGATCTTGCAACTCCTGTAGTGTCTCGGATTGGATGAAGGCGAATCCAGACTGTCTGATCGAGGTGATGTCGGAGAAGTCAGGGAAGCCCGAGGGCGCCACTGATACGTGGAGGACGACGGGGTATTGTGCGAGCTTGTAAAGATGCGGTATCGACTTTACGAGAATGGACGAGGTTGTGGTGACGCTGGTGAGCTTGCCCGAGCGGATGGGCTGGAAGACGGAGAGCAGAGGGTCGGCATTTTGGCGGACAGTGAGGATCTGGGGAGGATGTCAGTGCGAGCCATTTGGCTGCAGTGAGCATGCGAACACACCTCTGGCTGTGTCTTGCAAACAACGCTGGGCGCGTTGTGCTTCTGGAGTCCCCGCAGAGGCTCAGAGAACTCGGACTCGGTTGTGAAGGAAGGGACGACCGATACGATCACGTCGGAGGCCAGGTGGGCAATTCGGGCCACTACGCAGCATGCAGGTCAGTATATGTGCATTTGCAGCCTCCCACTACTCTCCCATGGCGACATGATGGGGTAGAGCATTGGTGGGGCGAATGGTTGCGGGGACGTACCAGCCTCTCCTGCAGTCGAGATAGACCCCATATTGACTGCGAATTCAGGGTTGACGGTAACAGTAAGGAAATGTCTACGGGGGAGACGAGCAGTAGTAGTACTTCGGACCGTCGGCGACAGTCCTCATAGTCAGCGGCAACGGCAGTGGAAAAATTCCCTTTAAGAGGTCATGACAACGCGTGCCGAAAGCACGCAATTCTTTAGTGCAAGTCAGGGTCTGGGGCGAGGGCCGAAGAGCGGCGAATCAGACCATCATAGATGCGCGTTCGGTGTAATCAATCAGCCTAGATCGCCTTGTAGAGCTCGACGCGAGCCTCAAGACCGAATTTCTCCCATGGTGCATCTCGTGGTGGAGCCCCGTCCGATGGCCGCTGCGATGCTTACTGTCCGCTGCCTGAGTGGCCAGGTGAGGCAGCCGCCGCCTTGCCGCATGGAGATGTGCCGAGGATCCAGTCCGCTTATCGATAAGGCACCGGCTACCTCCACCTGTTCGCCTCTCCTGGCACGGCCGACACACGCATCATGGCATGAACCAGCACCCCCGTACGGCCAATCGTCGACACTACCCCTACCGTAATCGCCTACATCTGCATCTGATGTCGTGATTAGCGCACTTTTGCTGCAATGAATACCGCCTCCGGATTTTCAGATCCCCTTGTCTCCGATACCCCGCTGCCCTTCGACGAGCTATGCACGCGCATCAATGACCGCATAGTCACGTTTCTCGACGCGACAGATGTGTCTGATCGCGTCAAGAATGTGCAGGAGCAGACGCGAACCTCGCTGAGGGTCATAGGAGAGGCTCTGGAGAAGTACAGGTTGGTGCTGACCATGTAGGCGGCGTGCGGAAGCTAGGGACTGACAGCTACGTAGTCTACCAGAGCTGTCTTTATCGTATAATGGCGGCAAAGACTGTTTAGTTCTTCTTATACTATACCTCTGCGCCATGCACAGGCGGGGTCTTACGCAGACCCCGAATCCCTCGTCCAGCATCGAAACCGCCGTACAATGCGTGTACATACAGGACGCACATCCCTTTCCCGAGGTCGAGGAGTTCGTCGCGCATAGTAGCAAGATATATTGGCTCGCCTTGCTAGAATACGCGAAACCCATGAAGGCTGCCTTCGCCGATTACTTGAAAGAAACGCCATCTGTCAAGGCGATCCTGGTGGGGACACGGCGGACGGATCCGCATGGCCAACATCTGAAGTTCTTTGACCCGACCGACTCCGGGTGGCCAGCCTTTGTGCGGATACATCCTGTCATAGACTGGCACTATGTGGATATATGGACCGTACGCGCAATAAACACACTGTATGATTTGCTTACTGACTTCTTCAGTTTATACGTTTCCTCAACATACCTTACTGCTCGCTATACGACCGCGGATATACCTCGTTAGGTGGAACTACTGATACTCACCCAAACCCAAAGCTCGTACGCCAGCCGTCTACGCAACAAGTACCCCAGACTGGGAATGGGACAGGCGCCTCGAAGCCGAAGTTTAGGCCGGCATACGAATTGGTGGATGACTACGAGGAAAGACTAGGCAGAGATAGGTAGACACATGTTGGTACTGCATTCCCACTGCACCTGCATTGTTTTGTTATTTGGCGCAATGGCGCTCGTTCCTGGTTGGTAGGAATGCTTACTACTCCGCGGGCAGCGATCGCTTCCCTGGATACACCTGGTCACTGTGTTGAGGCATGACACTTGTCAGCACGAGCTGATTTGATATATCACATCTATTGTACAGCCATCTATACGTCGCATCACATTATCCCCACTCGCATGGTTGTTTCTAAATCCACCGTCTTTTACTGAAATTCGTATCCAACACCTATCCGAGCGCCGTTCCATTGCCTTTTTCTTGCGTCGTTTCAATTGGACGGATATTTGGAAGGTATTTTGGTGCGACTGCAACGGCAGAGTACCTGTTGACAGCTACCGTAGCCGTTCACAATCACAGGAGCCGAGCATTGTCACGATACACATGTAACCGTGTTTGTGAGTCTTTTTTCTCATCGGGCTGTTACGCGCGTTCCCCGGGTGCATGTGCTGAGTCGTGATCGCATGGCTATCAATCGATAGCGCCCACGCGCAGTAACCTCGTGCGAACTCGGTCTATCATCCTGTGCAACAAGCACATGATTTGCACATTGATAAACGTTTTTGGCCATTCTGCCTGGTACGTTTAACTCTTCTATGTCAGTCGTACCCGAAGCTAACCTATGCGACGTGTACAGGAAAGCGACGATCAAGTTTTGCAGCAATCACACTATGGCCAGGGCAATGAATAGCGTAAAGTTGACGGAAACATAGCTATTGCGTAACAGGATATATTCGAGGCCAATCCAGGTTTTGGCATGTTAGAGGCGCCTCTCTGTCCACCATGCTTTTCAGAATCTGTCTTCCCATTATCTCCCTCTTGACGCTCGGAAACTGTTCAGATGCAATTCCAGACGTACACTCTGAACTTATCCCAGGACCAGGTTTCCCGTCTCTAGCATCTCTGAATCTTACTACAGCTGATCTACTTGAGTGGCCAATAGTACGAGGTTCCAGCGGTGAGCACGTATCCTTACAAGTACCTGTCGCATTTTCAGGTGGGAATCATCTAACACCCTGCAGCTCAAACCGCCACCTCAGACAATACACTGGTGTGCGGCCCGGAAGATAGATCCTATACAGACGTCAACAATCTCATTTCCTGCTTCAATTATCTTCGCATCCTCGGCAAAACTCTCTGTGAGTTCGACAGTAGAGAACCGAGAACGGTGTGTTGGCACGGGTTCAATGGCGTTGTCGTTGGTATAAGTACAACGGGTCAGCGTGAGAGTAGTTACTGGTATGCTTATCTCGCTCCTTTACCCCGCACAATCGACTATGAAACAGAACAAACCTGACTTGTATGGCATAGCATCGATCTTGCATGGAGTGTCTTGGCTGTCATTGACGGCTGCACGAGACTTGATCACAGTTGCGCTGGTTTTGCGGTTGCCAATGGCAATGGGAACATCATGGTTGGAGGTACTAATGCCGATTACGAAAACCGTGCCTGGATTTGAAGATTGAGGATGCCTCAATCGTTGCAGTCGTGTTCAGTCCTGGTGCCGGGGTCGATGTCGCGATGTTGACTCGCACCAAAATCAGAATATGGCCATGCGCATTATTCACAAGCATATTCTTTCAACGTCAACAGTATCAACGCGTTGCATTCTCCACCCCGCAACATTTCTTAAGCTAATGATATCCCCAGACTTGGCATCGTGATGCTAAATAGATGCAAATCTGGGGTCACCGGATTGAGCTAACTTCCTCCAACCAGGGGTTTCTCCGGACCGATATGCTTCGCATGCATCAGCCAACGCTCGGCCACAGCCGCGATGCGCGTCCTAACTACCCAATCAAGCTACACATTGGTCACGCGGAATGATTCATGTTACTCCATGTATTCAGGCGTTTTCGCGGCGACATTCGCCATCGAATCCCACCTAAGAGGGTTCATTGTTTATATGAAGTCGGTGGAGATCAAGCCACTCCTTGAGCTTCACGGAGATGATCAGCGAAAATTATTGCGGTCCAAACGCCGACGCCTTGTACATAATGGAGCTTCGACATACATATGGGTTTTGCCAGAACGACCAAGCACTCTCATCTTACATCGCAGCAAGTACCAGACATGAAACTTTCTACCTCCTTTCTACTCGTTGCGGTGGCTGCAGTCACAGCATCGCCTACCCCAACTTATCAGGATACACCAGCAAGGGCATTGGAGAAGAGAGCTAGCATTACAGATGCTGCTAATGTTGGTTTTGCGATGGCAAATGGCGGGACAAAAGGGGGAGCCGGTGGTCCTACTACAACTGTTAGCACTTTACCCCAGCTCTCGGCCGCGGCCAACTCCTCCGGACCTTTGAACATCGTAGTTCAAGGAGCCATCAGTGGTGCTGCAAAAGTACAGGTCGGCTCTGATAAGACCATCATCGGAAAGACTGGAAGTTGTATGCGATTAGCCCTTCTAAGTTGCATGAGCCCTGACTAACACTTTATAGCCTTGACTGGAATTGGTCTCACGATTCTAGGCCAGAAGAATGTCATCGTACGCAACATGAAGATCGGCAGAGTACCCGCTGAGTATGGCGATGCCACTACCATTCAACTCTCCACCAATGTATGGGTCGACCATTGCGACTACTATGGTGACGAGACTGTTGGCAAAGATACCTACGATGGGCTGGTCGATCTCTCGCACGCTGCGGACTTCGTAACTATCTCCAACACCTACTTTCACAACCATGTACGTCCTCATGTTCATCTTCACAAAAATACACATTGGCTAATACAGTACAGTCCAAAGGCACCTTGGTAGGCCATTCCGACAAGAACGCCGCCGAAGACACTGGCCACCTCCGCGTAACATACGCAAACAACCACTTCTACCGCGTCAACAGTCGCGGACCATTGCTCCGATTCGGCACAGCGCACATCTTCAACAATTACTACAACGAGCAGTCTACAGGTGTGAACACCCGCATGGGTGCGCAAGCCCTGGTTCAAAGCTCGGTCTTTGAGAATAGTGGCAAGAAGATGGTGTACACGGAGAGTAGCGCGGAAGATGGGTATGCAGTCGTGGAGGACGTGTTGTTTGGTGGGCAGAGCGCCAATTCAGCTCCCAAGGGTACACTAAGTGCGCAAAGCTTGCCCTACAAGTACGAACTTTTGGGAAGTGCGAACGTCAAGGCGGCTGTTACTAAGGAGGCGGGCCAAACCCTAGCTTTCTGAACAGATTGTATTTGGACAAGCCAGATATAAGTAATGGCACGCATGTACTCTATACCTCAGCCACTACTTTCTCTATTCATAAACTCTCCCGGTATAGGTTCTGCAAATCCTCACCCAAGTAACCTTCCCGAGCATCAAACTTGCTTATCATATTGAATACGCTCCGTTGGTCACTCCTCTCTATCAATATGTCCTTCACATCAACGTAGGCGAGTAGCGGACTAGATCCCAAATGATCAAAGATCGTGCTCCATGCACCGCTTTGGAGTTCCACGTCTGAAAGCACTACCGAAACAATGCTAGAGGTCGACGACGACTCTGAGATACCGGTAGACGGAGACAGGAGAGCAAGTAAGACTGAAGAAGGCGTTCTCGCACGGTGAATGTACAAGCTTTTGAGTCCATCTTCGCCGGTCGGTCGCCAGATGAGCGATTCTAGGTTGCAGTACTGAGTCCCTTTTAAGCCAAGAGATTCAAGATTGCGGCAACGTGACACTAAAGTGCATATGCCGTCCATGTAATCCGTATTTGGACAACGAGTTTGCAGGTTGGAGTAGAGCGGGCTTCCGTGTTCGTCGTTAATAGATCTCTCGTCAAAGTCGTACGCGCGATCACCGCCAGGCCCTGTACCATCGACGAATTCCAGAAACAGATGTCGCAGTTGCATGGCCATGTCGTCCCGAATACAAGCGCCAATGGTCGCAATGTCGTATGCTGAGGGCAGCGTAAGTCGAAGATACGTAAGCAAAGGAAGATGTACGCGTGGCGAGGAGAATATGCTCGCGATATTGCTACGAATGAGCTGCAGGAAGTCAAGATCAAGCTTGAGGCCATAGTCTTCATCGTCTCTCTGATCAACTTCCAACGGTGCGCTACGCCAATTTTCTTCGAGCGTAACAACAAGGCGTTTCAGCGTTGGTAATTTAGAGACAGCCTCTTCGATCCGAGGGACAAAGGCTGACGTGTTCGCGACCAACAGGGCCAACTTTCCGGCCAGCCCAGGATTATTTTCGACGTCTCTTTTCTCGAACAATCCATCTGGGCTTAGTCTTGATTCAGACAACATGATCTGTAAGCGCTTTATGCAAGGCGCAAACTTAGCACCTGCTTCTACGATGTATTTCTGAAGTCTCGAGGTAGCTGTGTTCTCCCAGGTGCGGAATGTCGCATATTTATGTTGGAAGTAGAGACGGGTCATAGCGTGGTCGAAGGCTTTACAGACTAGCCGAAGCTCCAACTCCTGGTGAAGCACATGTGGGTAGTCATAGCCACCGAGGCAACATATGTAATCAAAATCGTGGATAAGAGTGGTCTCGTCCCATGAATACCGGGGTTCAGTCACAGGCCTTGCAAGGTAGGAGAAAATCTGGACCTTTCGTTAGCCTACAGTATCGAATCGGAATACGAAGAACGCTACCTCATCAACGAGCTCAACAGAGAGTCGATCCCATACCGACATCTTCACTTTGATGTCGTGCGGAAAATGCGGCAGAGGCAATCGATGGGGAGCGGCAGGCTGCATGGCCCGTGCACGCGGTCACCCCTTCCTCAAGTCTCCGTGGACCTTATCAGCCTATCATCTCGGACTTGCAATCAGGTGGCTGCAGCTCCGTCTTACCACCTACACATACTGTGGCAGGCCTGAGAAGCAGAAAGATCCTATAGATCCAACCGCGTACTGTACCGCGGCTTTTGTCTAGCGATAAAATGAGGGGTTCGCCCCAGCTCAGGCGGCCGTCCGCCCCGTCCAGCTTCAAACAGCATGTCGCCAACACCGTCCTTCAGGGTCAGGCTTGCTGAGCTTCGCGACGTCCCTCGTGTCACGACGGTTGCCCTAGCTAGTCTACCTGATGACCCGGGGTTCGAGTTCATTTGGAGGTACAGGCGCCAGTATCCTGATGACAGTCAATTCTTTTGGTTGCAAGTGTTCAAACACTACCTCTACCATCCCAAAATCACACTCATCGTGGCTGAAGAAGTCGCGTCAGTAGAGGAAAAACGCGAAGATCGTGGAGAAGCAGTAGCGACAATAATCGCGTTCGCATTATGGGAGGAGAACGGGAAGAGCATGCTGACACAGGCTCTGACAAACCTGTGGAGTAAGGGCATGTTTAACGCGCTACACTGTGAGCATGCACGCGCGAACCCGATGAATACAATACTGAGCAATGACAGGTTACATCACCTTTGTGGAGAACTGGGCCATAGGAAAGGAGTTCAAGCGGCGCGACGGCGATCCGAAGCGCATGATCGCCTTTCAGCAAGCGCTGAACTACACCCACTCGAAATATTGGGAGAAGATGTATCCTCAGAATTACTACCTCGTTCTGCTTGCAACCCATCCAGACTATCGTCGGCGCGGTGCGGGCACTGCGCTCACTCAATGGGGTGTCGACCAGGCTCTAGCTGCGGGCATTGACGTAGGCCTTGAGGCAAGTCCGATGGGATTTCCACTGTACCAGCATATGGGCTTCGTTCTGTTGGAGAATCTGGTAATTAAGCCAGATGCGGATGACGATCCTGCGAGTATGCTGCTGAGGGTTATGGTATATGACAAGAACAACAAGTTCTCAATGGTCTGATTTTGGGAATCACCTGCTTGCGATTGAGGAGGGCCGTAACATGTACTTATTGTGTGTTGAGGTTGGGTGCTAGGTGGGTGCTGAGCCGCCGCTCGAACGGGGGCGGAGGTTCAAATAGCGCCCGAAGCGCCGACTGCCCACCAAGCTGCCACCGCGCGGTCGCAGTGTTCCGTTCCCTCCCCAGCAAGCCACACAAACATCCAACGGGGACCGGGAACGGCGCAACAACAGTCGCTTCCTACTTTCTCATAAGATTGAAATGATGCCGAATTATGCATGCTCGAGACACGGGGACGGACGGTGTTGTGGCTCGCAGCACCGTTCAGAATAAAGCTATAAGAGCATGGTCGTTGTTACCAGCCATACGTATCATCTATCTCAATCAGATCGTCCCTTACTATTAACTTGACAGCCTGCAAGGCTTCTTTTACTATTTATCGCCCGTCATGAGTATTGGAAGAGCAGCAGCTACACGCGTGTGCGGCAAGCCAGTGGGCCCTGTCGGGCTCGGAATGTTAGGTCCGTTCCACGCTACCTGGACATTCCAAAAGCAACTTACTGACAACAGACTCTTCAGGCTTGACTCTTCCTGCTCCATTTCCTCAATTCGAGCGCGAGCATCAAATCAGTCTGCTGAAGGCCGCATTAGACCAGGGTGCAAACCTATGGAACGGAGGTCTTCACTATGGCACGCCGGAGTCAAACTCCGTACATCTGATGCGCTACTACTTCGAAAAGTACCCCCAGGATGCTGAAAAGGTTGTGCTCAACATCAAGGGCGCCTTCAATCATGGAACAGGCCCAGTTGGCAGCCCAGAGGCTATCCGCGCATCTGTGGAGCAAGCTCTCGAAGGGCTAGGGGGCGCGAAAGCCATCGATATTTTCGAGATGGGTATGAGCACATCCGCAGGTTGATATCGTAGCAACAACTGATAAATTCGCAGCACGCGTCGACCCCAACACGCCCGTTGAAATATCCATCAAAGCTTTGGCTGAGCTGGTAAAAGAGGGTAAGATCGGGGGCATTGGACTGTCTGAAGTCAACGCAGACACTGTTCGCAAAGCTCATGCCGTTCACCCCATCTCAGCCGTAGAAATCGAGCTGAGCCTGTTCACACCCGATCCCCTTCACAACGGAATCATGGAAGCATGCTCTGAACGTACGTCTTTCCGCGAAAGAACTTGCTTCGAAGATCCGACGCTGACAACACCGATATAGTCGAGATCCCTGTGATTGCGTACAGTCCAGTCGGTCGGGGCTGGCTCACGGGCAGTTTCAAGACGCTCGATGACCTTTCGCCCAACGACTTTCGCCCGAAGATGTTCGACCGCTTTCGACCTGAAGTGTTTGATCAGAACTACAAGCTTGCCGAGGCCGTGGAAAAGATTGCCCAGAGCAAAGGCCTCAAGTCGGCGCAAGTCGCTATCGCTTGGGTAGCGCGGCAAGGGGCGATTCCCATTCCAGGGTCTACCAACATCGAACGCGTCACCCTGAACAGCAAGCTGTTTGAATTGACCGATGAGGATATGGAAGACCTCCGCAAAGCTCAGGAGACATTTCCCGTTGCAGGTAAAAGATATGGAGGAGCGCATGAGAAGCTGCTGAACGGTTGAAAGTTGAGCCGAGATTGATGTTGTCATATTGCAGATTTCGGAGTTTAGACGGACGGAGATATTGCTACGTCGATTTACCTATTGCCATCTACTTCGTCGTCCTCATCATCAACCTTGCTTCACGAGGTCTCAATACCTTACTGCTACGTCCTAGTCGCAATGAGTTCAGCATACGAAGAATCTGAAGAAGTAACAGCCACGTCGCAAAACACGACTCATGCACATCATGGGTCGTGTGCAGTCTGTGCGAAGGCGAAGAGCAAATGTGTGAGGCGTACAGAGGGCAGCAACTGCGAAAGGTCAGTAAGTACAGCATGACTGATCAATTAGCATGAGTACTCAGTCCGGGGGAGTATCTTGAATGATTTCAAAAAACTTAACATATTTCTAGATGTACACGACTACATAAGGTCTGCCAGACTCGGGAGCCAACGAAACGCAGAACCAAGGCAAAAATAAGAACGTGAGTCAATTTCGAGCGGCATAAAATCTCTGGGTTCACGATGCTAAATTGTAAGTAGACGATCCGCTCAGTTGCAGCATCTCGAGGCACAGCTTGCAGACATCACTGAAGCTCTGACCAACAGACATGCGCCAGAGGCATCTTCAGAATCGGAAATGCATACTTCTGCATTACAGCAGGCGACAAGATTACATGAGAAGAGTAACGTTGTGTATCAGGCATCACTGATCGTAACTCCAAGCGCTACCGGATCTGTCGATACTACTGCCTCTGCCCGCGACGCAACGCTGGAGATGGACGATTCCCACCTCGCATCAATGGAAACGAACGAAACAAATACCGACATTTTGTTCGATCGCTACCAGAGACTGATGGCACCTCATATGCCTTTTGTGGTGTTCCCAACTGGTACTGATGTTACCAGCTTGGCCAACAACAAGCCGTTCTTGTTACAGGCTATCAAGACAGTCGCTTTCTTCCACGATACCGCAGTCCAACAGATTCTGGTAAAGGATCTTATACGAGAGATCTCGGATAGGGTATTGATCAATGGTGAGAAATCGCTCGACCTGTTACAGGGTATGCTAGTGATTGGAAATTGGTATAATCCGCATCTCTTCGCACCACCAAGCCACACAGTACTTCTACACCTTACCATGGCGCTCACTCACGACCTGGATATCGATCGTGCACCAGGCTTTTGTGAGAAGGCGGCTTTGATGGCAGCGTCACAAGCGCACGGTGTGCCACAGCCGGCAAAGGTCGTAACGAACGATGAGCGACGTGCAGTTCTCGGAACGTTCTATCTAACCTCACAGATATTTACATCCTTCCGGAAGATCGACAACCTTAACTGGACTCCATGGCATACAGCTTGCGTCGATGTACTAACGCAAGCTCGAGAATACGAAAGCGATCTTTTGCTCGTACAGCTAGCGCAGAGTCAGCGCATCATGCAAGAAGCCATGGCTACCGACTGCGAGCATGCTCCGGTGCAACTATATGCCAAATCTTTCTTGAGCGACCTCGACAAAGCTGCGCTAGCGTCTGGAAACGCAGCGACGGCGATAGTGTCGCATTTGCAGCAAGCCTGTACCCGAACTGCGATCTGGGAACGCTCATTCGGGAATCTCGCCACCCATACAGTCAAAGAGACGGACCTACGGCAGCGACTAGATGGAATGTGGCAATGCATGGACGCGGCCAAAAGGTACACGGAGATATACCTAGAACTACCCGTCGAAGACTATCTTGTCGTTCCATTCGGCGTTTTCGCGCAGTTTGCGTACATCTTTGTTGTGCTTGTGCGAGCAAGCCTGATTGAGATGGACGGCTGGGATGTCCAAGCTCTTAGAAAGTTCGTCGACTTTTCGACACTTCTCGGCGAGGCTTCTCGACGGTACGATGCTGTATCGCAGGCTCATCCTGATGGTCTGAACCTAAACAACGACGCTTTTGCGAAGTGGTCTTCGAAAACCAAGTGGGCCAAATCTTTTTATGATACGAAGCTCTTGTGTTTGGCATCAAACGCACCGACAGCAAATCAGCCTCCGTTTGAGGTTAGGGCCACTGACGCAAACGAAAATCATGTACCGTACTCTGCTCCTCTCGCCCCTCTTGAAGCTCTAGAAGAGGCGACATCAAACCCATTCGCAGCTTTCGATGACTGGGGCAGTTTTGCTGACCCATCAGCCTTCCTTGAAGATATGGACTTCGGTGTGTCCAACGTGTAGAACAAAGAGGATGGGCCCGCACTTCGGAAGCGGAAGCCAAACAAACCCAGCTATACGCGACACGTATGCGATATCATCGGTGAAAGAATGAGTTTCGACCCAATCATAGGTAATGTGGGCCGCTGGGTCTTGGCGATTGTATAAGGTTGGCTTTGTCCTACAATCATACCTTCCGGTCTCTTACCCTGAAGCTCAACTTGCAGCCGCACCTTCTTCAATATGGCTGATCGAATGCTTCGCCCTGATGCGGCCATCATTTCGACAATTTTTACTGAGTCGCAACCTAACTCCATCGAGATACTTGCTCACTCCTTCACCAACTGCACGTTCAAAGCGGAATTTCCAAACCATCCGGCTGTAATCGTTCGATTGGAAACTTCAAGCGGGTCGCTAGCCGTCGTTTCTGCGATTCAAGAGGCAGCCTCCCTCCAAATCCCGACTTATGTCCCCGAGATACTCTGGTCTGGAAAAGTGGTGACGGCAAACCACGGCGAAGCAGATTACATGGTCACCAGATTTATACCAAACACTGTGACTTTAGAGTCTGTTTGGCCTTCCCTCAGCCTCACGGAGAAGACGTCTCTGATTGATGCTGTTGCAAACGCAGTCGATAAACTTCAACAGGTCGACATTTCACATGCACTCCTTCAGCGAGTTTTCCCAAACACAGCTCTAGTTGACGACAAGAAGAATATCAGTATTGGAAGTCCATTCCTTGGTTTCGCGAAAAGTGTTCGCGAGTTCATCGCACTGTTTGTCGCTCAGCACCAAGCCAAGAGCTTCGCTACCTCTTCCATAGAAAACGCACTAGATGGCGACGGCATCGTCATCAAATCTGCCATACCAGAATTGGGTGAGATACGATTCTCCTCTGATGATCTCCAGGCTCTCGAAGAAAGCTTGGTGCTTTCGCACAACGACCTCGAACCACGAAACCTGCTTGTAAAGAAAGCAGAGAGCGAAGACGGCCCACAGTACGAACTTGCTGCCATCATTGATTGGGAGATGGCAGGCTTCTTTCCTTCCGCCTTCGAAACAGCAGTCAAAGACATCTCGTTGGGTAGCTGCAATCAGTACTTGGACTATTATCTTATGTTCAAAGAAAAGACACGCGCTATGCTATCTAGTGGAGAGTCTTCCCAGAAGCTGGTTGAAGCTGTTCGTCTCATTGATGAGTCGCGGTCACTGCAGATGAAAAGAAATGTTGGTGCGGAGATTCGAAGGCGTTGGATTTCTAGACAGGGTCTGGAAATGAGTGATGACGTGTTAGAAGGATGGATTTTGGAGACCGCAGAAGATGGTACAAAGCATGAGCTGCGTCCTTGTTCGAAGGCGTATAACGATGAGCTAGAGAATGAGGTGCTCAAAGATTTTGGAATGCTGTAGCAGAGAGTAACGAGCACTGTGTTATGAATGATAATTGGCGCGAATGGAATTACCATATGGAGATGACTGCGAAGGACTCTAGCGAGGTCATGGTTTCAATGTAATGGTTTCTGCTTCAACTTCAGGGATATTCGCTGAGGAGACAACTCGCCCAAACTTGACATCAGCGTCTACATAGTGTATGTTATGCCATAGTCAGCTTTAGGTCTTAGAAGTCAGACTCGTTGCATTCCACCTTTGACCCTTCACAATCTCACCTGCTTCCTCAAAGAAAGCGCTTCCTATGAGATCTGTCAAAGCCGATGGCAATGTATAGCATCGAGTCAGTTCATTCAAATGTCACTGTCTAGGTAGTGGACAGACCTCAATGGTAAACGGGTGGTATTCATGCATAACAAGTCCTATGTCTACGGTATTCCACAGCTCGGTGTGAGTAAGGATAACGGAACTCCGGCCTGTCCCCCAAAGGTAATGTGAAACTCTGCATAATCATTTTCATGAAAGCATATAGTGATATTTTGGGAATTTTATGGCATATAAAAAATATAGGTCTTCTCCTCTATCCCTAGAAAACAACACCGAACTAAGCAGCATCGATACCACAAGTAAAACCTGCACGTTCAGCTTAATCAAATCGCATATCAAAGCTTCTTCAGCCTCTTCAATCCATAAAACAAGACAACACAAAAGTATATATCTCAAACGTTGGGCTTGTTTCCAGTCCGTTTTTCGCTAACACGTTACAGTGTCTATCATCAGCTCCGAGTCTACTCCTGTCGACACCAACACCTGTGGGAAATGCGGCAAGAACTTTAGTGGTGCATCTAATAGGTGTACCTGCTATGACGACTAGGTCTTAATACCTTCTCTATAAGTCGCTATCGTTTCGAATATGGGTAACTTTTCACGGAGGGCGGATAAGCAGGATGTGGATTCTTGTCACCAGTTGGTCTGACTTTGATGAGTAAGAGACTACACAAAAATGCAAAATAGCCAAGCTTGCACTACGATACATGATGATAGTGACACTTAGTCTGCATTCTCGTTAGACGCGTCCTGATCCTTCTCTCTGCCACCAATGAACAATGCCGCCAAAACTGCTGTGAAGGCGCAAATGCCAGCAAGAACGGCGTTCATGTTGCCGTATCCAATCTTGTCTCGTAGATACCCAGCCAGCAGTGGGCCTACAGTCAGCCCACCGCTCCACACCATACTGTTGATGCCGTAGAGTTGGGCGAAAGGAGCCTGCTCGAACATGTCTTCATTCGCCTTGTAGTAATTCTCCACGATAGTTCCAGATTCGACAATGCTAGGACTGTTGATAACCGCCAGACCGAGTCCGTTCATCGCTAGCAATGCAGAATAGAGTGCGATGATGTGACCGTTGTCTAATCTCTCGATGATACTCGACTCAGTCGGAAGTCGGAGTAATACAAGCGTTGGTATCAGCCAAATGAATCCAAAGACTGATACCGGCTTCGTGCCATAGTTGTCGACACACCAGCCAAAGACTGGACCCAGCAGGAAATCCGCACCGCCCAGTGGTAGGAAGAGCAATCCAGCTTTGAGACTGTCAAAACCTAGTTGCCCCGACGCTACCAACGGCACGGTAGCGTCGAAAGAACCAAGAAGAAGAGCTTGCACAAATCCAATCCATACGGAGGTTAGCAGACCTGGATGGCGAAACAGCATGAGGATGGGAAGATTGCGAGTGAAGCGATTCGATGGTTTGGAGAGACGGTAGCGATCGAGCGTAGAAGGACCATTTGGTAGAAGCGGGGTTTGTTCCGTGTCTTGTTGTTCGTTGCTCCTATCTGGTTCAGAGGCATGTGTCTCGGGAGTAGAGTATTTCTCAGCCACCTTCTTTTCCACCATGAGCAATCTCAAAATGAAGTCTATGCCAATCAACCCTATGGCCACGCCAAAGACACCTATGTATCCAGTCTTCGCGTACAATGAACCGCCGACAATAGGTGCGACTAGGGTGGAAACTGATATGAAGCTGAATATAGTTCCCATAGTCTTGCCCAAGTTTTCGCGGCCTACGGTCTCAACCAAGATAGCGAGGCCGATAGTCCACACCACACCTCCCGATGCTCCCTGGAGGAATCGTGCAATGGCCAGAACGGCGACGCTACGCCCGAGAGCGAGAAGAATGGTCGAAAGTAGACATAGGATTAACCCGAGGAGGAAAGGTAGCTTTCGAGACGAAAACAACCTGTCAGCTAGGAAGCCTGCGATGGGTGAAGATATGCAGGAAGCTGCTGCATAGACTGCTAGAAGGTTTGATATCGTGCTTTGGATCTGAGAGTCAGGTAGATCGATGCGGTCTTTCAACAGGAACGGCAGTACTGGCACAATGAGCCCGTACAAGAAAAGGTCCACGAACGCACCCATTCCCACAGTGAAGACTATGAACAATGGGTGCGATCGCCATCGTATTCCTGGTGGTGGCATTGCAAAGATAGTTTGGAAATCGACGACGTGATGAGATGCAAAATTGATGTTTGTCAGTTTTGGAAAGGCATCTGGCAGAAGTTTCCGCACGAGCCTCATCAGCTCAGACGCATGCTGACGTCAGTACTCATGATGAAGAATGTAAGCGCCTTTTTTAAGTGCCTCAGTGATCGGTAGGGAGAGTCGATAGCTGTCAGCAGCAAGAGAACAACGCGCTCAATGCACAATGAGGGGTGGCTCAAATCATACACCTTCGGTCATCCATAACGCTCTTACAACTTACGAGAAGCGATAATAGTGTCAGACTGCTTAGTGACAAGAAGTGATAGCTTTCGCGAATTTCAAGAAGTTGGAGGTATATTGTATGTCGACCCTTGAATAGCTGTCTGCAGGTGCAAAACTCCCCAGGGCCTGGTGTTCGTCGTCACGTGCGGACGCAGCCTAGCGTGCTTGGCGCGGATCTCGAATTCGAGCTCCCGACAGCTTCGTCGGGTGAGTGAGACCACGCCATACAACTCCACTACCCACACAACAGTTGCTTCAAGATGGCGGATAAGATGGAGGGCGTAGTAATGGGCGGCGGTCTCGTAGACCCCAGCAAATACCCGGTGCCCATCGAAACGTAAGTGAAAGATCATGCCCAAAAGGTAGGTCCCCTTGATGCTAATGGAGAAATATAGTATATACGTGAGTTGGACCACGAGCGCGCCAGCAACGCACTCACATTGCACTTGGTGGCGCGATTGCTGACAGCACTAGGTCAACAACCTCGAGGAGCGCGTCAAGATCGATACCATGAAGCAAGCCTTGACACGGGTCTTCCAATACTACGGTCCGATCCTGGATGTTATCGCAAAGAGCAGTCTGAAGCGGAAGGGACAGGCATTTATTGTCTTTGACAGCGAGAAGGCTGCACTGGAGGCTGTGGAGGAAATGAACGGCTTCGAGATGTACGGCAAGGTCATGAAGGTGCACAGGGCGAAGACACACAGCGACGAGACAGTCAAGCGAAAGGCGCCGGAACTGTTCGACGATCACAAGCGGAAGCGCCTGACGCTTAGGGGTGCGCATCTCCTACCACTTCTGAGGGTGCTCCATACTGACTGCCATAGACTTCAAGCGCGCCGAAGAAGACGCGAAAGCGCAAGCCAACCCAGTCGCCGCCGAGAAGCCTCGCGCAGCCAAAACCGGAGCAGCCGCTGTTCCCGACGAATACGTACGACCCAACAAGACGCTCTTCCTGCAGAACATCCCCCGCGATGTCGACGAGGACGACCTCACGACGATTTTCGAGCGTTTCGAAGGCTTCAAGGAAGTGCGCTTGGTCTCGGTCAGGGCTGTTGCCTTTGCTGAGTTCGAGAACGAGCAGTTTGCGATCACAGCGAAAGAATCGACGGCCAACACCCCGATCGGCGCAGAGGGCAAGCCTATGAAAGTCACCTACCAGCGGCAACAGTAGGTTACTGCGTATGGATTATTGCTATGGATTTATGCATTTTATGATACCTTGTTCGGCACAGATACAGGCCGGCACAATAGAGTCTTATTATCAAAAGACAACGTTCACATTAAATGGCACAATGCTTATCACTTATTTAGCTTGGTCGAAAACGCCCCGCGCGGGATGCCAAACGGAACCTGGACCACGGACTCGGTATCAGCATTCTGGAAGGTGCATGTCTACATGCGAGACGTTGGCGAGCGAGAGCTAGAGAGGTGGATCCAGCGCCCAATGGGCCGCAGGCGACACTACACGGACGGGCCCTACTAGTCGCCTGTAGAGCGCTCAGAAGATGACATCTTCGTTGTCCTCGTCGCCCAGCATGTCCTTGCTCTCGGCAGCATCTTCTCGCGCCTCACTCTCCGTCTCTTCGTTCTTCTGCTTCGCCGCCACCCTTGCGGCTTCCTCCTCGGCAGCATCCTTCTGCTTCTTGTTGGACACTTTCTTCAGGCGGTAGAACTCCTCTCGGTCGAGCTCGTCAAGCTCAGAGTTGATGTATTTAATGGTGTTTTCGGTACGGGGGATGATGACGTGCTCACTGTTGGCTATTAGCTTTGGCAGTTGTCTGGAAGGAAAGGATACCCACATGGCGTTTACACGGCGGTTGACCACCTTGATAACTTCGTCCAAAATGACAAAGGCAGTCTGTAGACTAGCCAGTTCCACCAAAGTCTCGACCGCTCTTGCGTACGTCTCTCTGCATCTTTGTACTTGCTGACCACCCTTGCCCAAACCCGTCAGGGCGAAGTCGTTGTTCTGCTCGACAGTGAAGCTTTCGAACTGCGGGAGGAAGACACCGGAGACGTTCTCTTGTTTCGTTCGTACGCGGAAGCGGGCCTGCTTTGCGGATTCTTGAATCTGGTAGCCAATGTCGCCGCCGACGGCGTAGGTAACTTCGGCGAGGGAGAAAGCCGCGACCTGCATGACCCTGCCCATCTTGCGCTTGGCCTCATCGATACGGCGCGTTATTTCTGGAAACGGTTTCAGTTACAAAGGCAGATGGTGGGGGTGCATATAGCGTAGTCGTACCTCGAAAGCGCCTGCACATGGTCAGCAAAGCTTCACGAGTGGACTGGAGACAGCGAGTGCATACTTGGTCAAGGCCTCACTCTTTCGCTTCAGCAGGTCGTGGCCGGTCTGGGCGCCCTTGAGCTTGCCCTTCATCAGACCCAGCGACTGCCGCGTCGCGAAGACGGCCTCTCGTGCCTGAGGGTCGTGTTAGCATCAGATGTCCTGGGCATTGCATAGCTCGGGCTGGCGTACCCCGCTGCCAGACATGTTTGCGGCTCGAACAGTTGGTGGAGAAGGCTATGGGGCTAAAACCGAGGGTAGAGGCTGACAATGGCCGGAGATATTCTGGTAGGTGTCTCGGAGCCAGTCAGCGTGCGCAGTGCGGCCAGGTGAATCCAGCGGAACGTGACGCAGCTATGCCGGGGAGCTAGCTATCCATGGATGTGAGACCCGTGCGCGCGCGCCTACCAACACTGAGAAGCGGGTCCTCGGAATGCACGTTGCTTATTGGCTGCAGGAGACGGCTGACCATCGCTCTTTCCTCAGAACTTTAACACTTCGACACGCCTCGTCAGCCGTCCAACACCGCACCCCATCGCCCTCCTGCCCACCGCGGGCAACACACGCCCTGGCTCTGGCGCAATCATGCCCGGCGAACTCCTCAGGACCGTCACCGCGAGCCTCTCGCGGCCCACCAAGCGGAAGATGGAGCCCTCGGCGGACCTTTTCCTCATCACCGACCAGGACGTCGCGTACGAGCAGGACATCCAGCGCAATGCCGGCAGCGTGAAGCCCTGGCTCGACTACTACAGCTTCAAGAAGTCACGTGGGAGCATCCTGGAGCAGGCCTTTGTGCTTGAGCGCGCCGTCACGACGCTTCCGCGCTCGTACAAGCTGTGGAAGCTGTACCTCGAGCTGCGCACCAAGCACCTCTCCAAGAAGAACCCGGCCAAGTTCGCGCCCCACTATGTCAAGGTCAACGCCCTCTTCGAACGCGCCCTCGTCCTGCTCAACAAGATGCCGCGCATCTGGGAGATGTACCTCAACTTCCTCATGCAGCAGCCCCTCGTTACCACTACCCGCCGCACGTTTGACCGAGCCCTACGCGCCCTGCCTCTGACTCAGCACAACCGCATATGGGCCCTCTACCGACCGTTCGCGACGTCTGCATCAGGCGAGACGGCCGTCAAGATCTGGCGTCGCTACATGCAGATCCACCCCGAAGACGCCGAGGACTTCATCGAGCTGTTGAAGGATATGCGCAAGTACACCGAGGCCGTCAAGAAGTACATGGAAATCCTCAACAACCCGCGCTTCAAGAGCAAGGAGGCAAAGGGACCCTTCCAGTTCTGGACCGAGATGATCGATCTGATGATTGACCACGCCAAGGAAATCGACACCAGCGACGACAGCGGCATCGACGTAGAGAAGATCATCCAGAGCGGCATCTCCAAGTTCCCCGATCAGCGAGGCATACTCTGGGTCGGTCTGGCGCGGTACTGGATGCACAGGGGCGAGTACGAGAAAGCCCGCGACGTCTTCGAGGAGGCTGTCACCACAGTCATGACTGTGCGCGACTTCTCCATCGTCTTTGACACGTACGTGGAGGCTGAGGAGGCCATGATTGGCATCAAGCTCAATGAGGCCGCTGTTCGGTCGGAGAAGGGCAAGATCGACGAGGCTGCTGACGCGGACCTTGACATCCGGATGGTCCGCTTCGAATCCCTCATGCAAAGACGGCCCTTCCTGCTGAATGATGTCATGCTTCGACAGAACCCGCACAATGTCATCGAATGGGAGAAGCGCGTCGCTCTTTGGGGTGACAACAAGAAAGAGGTGGTCCAGACCTACACCGACGCCATTGCGGCAATCAACCCCAAGAAGGCACTCGGCAAGTTTCACGAGCTCTGGGCCAACTATGCCAAACTGTACGAATCAGGCGGCGACCTCAAGAATGCCCGTGTCATCATGGAGAAGGCTGTCAAGGTACCCTTCAAGTCAGTCTCCGAGCTGGCTGAGATGTGGTGCGAATGGGCCGAGATGGAGCTTCGCAACGAAAACTTCGACAAGGCCGTGGACATCATGGCCAAGGCTACGCAAGCCCCTAAGCGGTCGAATGTCGACTACTTCGATGAGTCGCTATCACCACAACAGCGTGTACACAAGAGCTGGAAGTTGTGGAGCTTCTACGTCGATCTTGTCGAGAGTGTCAGCACCCTGGAGGAGACAAAGAAGGTGTATGAAAGAATATTCGAGCTTCGCATCGCAACACCGCAAACCATCGTCAACTACGCGAACCTGCTGGAAGAGAATAAGTACTACGAAGACTGCTTCAAGGTCTACGAGCGCGGCCTCGACCTCTTCAGCTACCCCGTCGCTTTCGAGATCTGGAACTTGTACCTCACCAAGGCCGTGGACCGTAAGATTGGCATGGAGCGATTGCGTGATCTGTTCGAACAGGCTGTGGAGGACTGCCCGCCAAAGTTCGCCAAGGTACTATACTTGATGTATGGTGCGCTTGAAGAAGATCGCGGTCTAGCTAGACATGCTATGCGCATCTACGAACGCGCTACACGCGCTGTAGCAGACGAGGACAGGCTGGAGATGTTCAACTTCTACATCACCAAGTCAGCTTCGAACTTTGGTCTCACCTCCACTCGACCAATCTACGAGCGCGCAATTGCCGCCCTACCCGACGGCGAAGCCAAGGAAATGTGCCTCAAGTTTGCCGAGATGGAACGTCGCTTGGGAGAAATCGACCGAGCCCGAGCAATCTATGGCCATGCCAGTCAGTTCTGCGACCCAAGAACAAGCCCCGAATTCTGGAAGAAGTGGGAGTCATTCGAAGTCCAGCATGGCAACGAAGACACGTACAAGGAAATGCTACGCATCAAGCGCAGTGTTCAGGCTCAGTACAATACCGACGTCAACTTCATCGCTTCCCAGGCTGTCGCTCGTGGTCAACAGAACGGTACACCCGCCGACGAAGACGGCGACGCTACCGATGCTGCTGGTGAGGATGCAATGGCCGCTCTCGAGCGTCAAGCACGCGCACCAGCTGGCTTCGTCGCCGCCAGTACCGGTCCTCAGGGTGGCAACATCAAGCCTACCGAAGAGGCAGCCGCAAACCCCGATGCGATCGATCTGGACGACGACGACCTATGATTCATGAACCAAGGTTCCTTTAAATAAGGGCACCTTTTGGGTATACAATTAGGTCAAGGGCGGGTGGATTAGGATGAAAGACTTGCATTTACATTGGCGTTATTTGAGAAAGGTGACAACAACACACCTGGCTATCTTCGCAGGCTACCATGCTACTCCGGAATATTTCATTGCTTTGCGTGTATATTCGGGTTGACCCAGTGCGGTCTCCCTTGCTTCGACCTCCACCAATTTGAGGTTTCGACAGTCTGATCTTTGTGTTTTACTCGACTTCGATCGATACCTTGACAACTTGTCTCGACTAGTTCACTTTCTTGCATCTCCGGCGTTCTTTTACTTTGTGAGGGATTCCGCGCGAACGATGTCAGTGGCATCTTGCTCTGAAGAGAGCCCCTGGTGGTTGGGCCGATTTCTTTTGTCGAGTGGTCAAACAAACTGTATGTTCTTGGCAACATCTTCTCAGCTTCATCATGTCATATAAAACATCTAGCCAAAAACAAACACTATTCACTCCGCAATCAATGCCTTCGCTTCTGCCGTGACGTATGTAGTGTGTCTATATTTGGTCCTGTACTTGGATCCATCGAAGTTGGATAGATACAACTTGATCACTTACGCAAAGTCACTACAACAATGGTCTTGAAAGCATGTCGATATTCGTCTAATTTCGTAGTCAGCATTGAACGTTACTGATCACAAGCTCTCCAGCCACTTCATCGCAGGGAGCCTATTTGATTTCCTCTTGTAATACACGTGTACCGCATGTACGGAGCTCCGATACCGCACTCCTTGTGTCTTACTTTCCAAGAGCCGGATGCTCCTTCTCCGTGGAGAAAAAAAATGGGGACACATCCACGTGCCTTGCCACGCACTTTGTTCTCCGCTTAACTAAGACTGCGGCATCGGTGGGAAGGAGCAGCCGAAGCTTTTGTCACGATCTGAGGCAGTTACACTGGATCATGCCCGCACATTGCATTTTGAGCAACCGCAATCCGATACTGGAGTCTGTCTTGTGCACGAGCGTATAACAGTATGAGTTTCGTGCTCATTCAGTGATACAGGCTTGTCTGATTGGATCTTGTATCCACCTGGTTCACGGGCTTCTTCTTCCGTTCACAGAACTGGACAGTAGAAGCCTAATGTCGTCCTAGCTGCCCTTGTTTTTTGCTCGTGTATACATACTTGCTACGTTCACGGGTTCGATTCATGCCCGGATTTTGTTCGTTGCTTTTAGCATGGTTTTCCCGAGAGGAAGGAAGAGGGGAAGTGGCAGTGGTGACTCGGGATAGGGAAAGAGCCTTGGGACGCGTGGCGTGCTTACATCGAACGCGCACGCATCATGGGGTTCGTTGCAGACAACAGCAGAAGGGTACGTTAAGTTCTCGGATTTTTGGTTATCTTGTCTTACATTGTCAGCGAACCGCACTGAGGTTACGCGGCTGCGAGATTTAGGTTTCAGAGTCTCGTGGTGCAGTAATCGCAGGACTCGGCGACTGAACGCGACACTCCAAATGCGACATACTTGCGTAGTCATCCCATGTGAAGATCTGTGTCACCAAGTTGGAATGATGTGTTACAAGGGTAAAGATGGTGATTTGGCGAAAATCTATCTCGGTAGGAGGAGACCACGCTTCGTTTCGTCTTGAATAGTAAGAGTAGGGTTCCTCCATTGCTGCTCATTACCCAAAATACGTTGCGTGTCACCTACTGCTCGTGGCCTCACGCATGCTCACGCAGTGTTTGATAGCACCATTGACTGATCATGTCGTGATGACTCCGTTCCGAACCTGCATGGTCGGCAGTTGAAGCCCAACGTGTAGTTGACTTCTGCCAAACTTTGCACTAAACTTTCTCTCCTTCAGGCAGAAGGGCGAGTGAGTCCCTCTACGTGTTCACCGTGATGAAGGTCTATCCCAGTACCAGGTCGAACACATGAATATGCCCCTTTAAGTAACCAGGCCCATCCTCGTCGATGTCTAGGTGTCACCTGTCACTACCTCAAAAAGCCCTCGTACTCTTATTGTGATTTAATCAATCTCGTAGAGTTCGTACTGTGCGACAACTGGTGGCACGGCATCCGGCAACCTGTGGCACGATCCGCGATGTGAAACAGCCTGACAGCCGTGTGCTACCACGTCAAAGTATGACGAGGATGCGCTGGTGTGGAGATGAGTTAATCAGCAGGCTGGGCCCCATCGTGGCCTTCTCGGCTTCAGCCGCATAGCGTGCACTGAGCTGTTCGCCCTGACGATCAAAAGAACGATATGTGGTGGTGTGGTGATGTTTCGAATGGCACGGTGCTGATCGTGGCCCTGTCAAGATAGGTGGCGTTGCTGGCGCGTCCTCAAATGGATTGGTAGGCGCAGTCGAGTCATGGGTCCGCTTCAACTTGCTCACCACCATCCCACGAAGTGCTCAGGCACGAGACGACGAGAAATTTGACAGAAGTATGTCGTGATGAAGTCGAAATGTTGGGCTTTGAGGTATCGCAGAATATGTTGTGCGCAAGACGCAGCTGCCCAGCGATTCCTGTTTCAGAAGTGTTACAGACGCGAGGAGAGAAGTAGACATCTCAACCGCTTTCCGTGATGCGTTCCGTAGACATTCCATTACCATCATGAGTTGTATGCGGATTCTGATCTTGTCGTTCGCGACATGCGCATTTAGGTTGTACGCCTATGCGTCACCGCAATGCCCAAACGCGCCGCATCAATTCGCGGTCCAAGCTCAACTGCCACTCCAATTACCACATTGTCCATTCACCACCGGCAATTCAGAACCATTGCCGAAAGAGACGCCCCTTCAGCACTTACCGTGGTCGCACGATCCAGCCTGTGCTCAAGGGAAGCAGAAGAAATATTGCACCTACACGACTTCCGAAACAAGAGGCGGACATGCTTTGAGCATGATCGCAAGACCTGTAGCTGCAAATGCGATATCTGCGGCCTTCCTAGCTCTGAACGGGGAACACCAGGGCTTGGATGATGGTCTCGAAGTTCGGGCCTTCCCGGGCAAGGGCAAAGGCCTAATCACCACAAAGGCTTTGGAGAAAGGAGAAACGATATTACTCGATACTGCGCGTATCATCGCGAGCTCGCATTTTCCTACGCAAGTTACGCGTGCGCAAGGCCAAACACTCTTCAGTGCCGCACTTGATCGATTACCTCAGGCAGATCGGAACTCGGTGCTGGCATTGGATCAGAGTCTGGGTGGCAGCAAAGTTGAAGACATAATGAAGACGAATGCTTTCGCATGCCAGCTCGCTGATGGCGAAGTAGACGACGCCTACATGTGTCTCTTCCCTTCCGTTGCCCGGATTAATCAAGCGTGCCAACCCAATGCGCACGCGCGCTTTGTTCCGAAGACACTGTCAATGGAGATCAAAGCTCAACGGGACATCGCCGCTGGGGAAGAAATCGGTATCTCGTATGGCAAAATCGACTTGAAGCACGCCGACAGACAAGCACTCTATCAGGAAGGCTGGAACTTCAAGTGCACTTGCTCTCTTTGCACTGCTTCGCAATACGATGTAGCTGGTAGTGACCAGCGCCGTGCGAGGTTCGCCCAACTCCGGAAGATGCTGGAGAACTTGACGGCGGAGACCTACGATGCCCAACAAATTGTTGCTTGGGAGAAAGAAGTGATGGAGATTAGTCAACGAGAGGGTTTGGATACTCTGCTCGCCCAGGACTATGAGAGACTGGCGTACGTGTACGCAGGTCACGGAATGATGGGAGATGCCAGACGTTGGGCAAAGATGGCGAAAGAAAGTTTATTGGAATGGGTGGTGGTTGATGGAGGTCCGCACAATCAGATAAGGAGGATAGAGGACTTGCTCAAAGAGCTGGATGGCTAAGTCAGGGTTGTCATTTCGCGGTCTGATAGCTGGGGCTGCTGGCTTGGGCTACGAAGATGCCTGAAGACGGACCGGAAAGACTGTAAAGTTCATGGGAAATGTACCATTGCTTAGAGACTCCGCGAGTGTTCGCTGGCAGCCTTCCGGTGTCCGCGCGCGACAGCCGTGCTAGTAAGCCTGCGGTGGCTGAACGTCTACAGGGCTGAATGAAGCGTCTTGCGATCGTGACATGGACCGTGATAGAGGACGTGATCGGGTCGGTCCATCGTCGTCCATAGATCTTCATTGCAGCCTCCGAATACTCCGAACACCCCACATTGCATCCCCGATCCGTCGACCGTGCTTGAATAGACGTTGTTGCTAATGTCACCCTGCCCGATCCAACCTCAAAAGGGTCCGGAAGGCTGGTCGCAAGATGACGTGAGCGCCAGATTGGGCAGTAGGCAAGTACACTGGGCGGTGGAATTTTGAGAGATGAGGCACCTGAAGACTGTGTGTTTTAATTTACAGCCGTGGTTCGTCATCACGCGGAGGCCCTGCCGGCGCCGCCAACAGGTAAAAACTCTGGATGGTGCCGCAGGCCAGGGTGCCCAGATCTGCACGCACCGGGTACAGGCGAGCTCGAGATCGTGGGCGATCCTCCAACAGTCAAAACAGGCAACGGTCGAAGAGGTCATTGCGCTGAGTAATCTCCATCGAAAAGGACCTTGGAATGATGAAGATAGACGCCACCGATGTGATGGGTTGTTTCTGGGTCGGCGAAACTGATAGCATCTGACCTATTGACCGACCGAGTGAACGATTGATGCTTGCGACCACATCCCCGCGATTGACAGCTCGGGGCGCTCGCGGCGCCGTTGTCAACGGTGATATGTCGCAGCGATGGCAAAGAGAGTTCGATGGTGGAAATGCAGGTACGTGCCGAAAAGGGGTCTGTGGTGCTGGACTAAGCGGCACTTGACCAATCAGATGCTAGCCGTGGCCTACTCCGCCTCGCATCTCAAACCTTCCACCACACCTGGCGCATCATCGCCTCGACTCTTCATTTGCTACGAGCCTCCCGTCCTCTTTCACTACCTACCTCATGCGGCTAAACGCGAGCAAAAGCATTACTGAACGACCCGTTGTCAAGTGACAAAGCAAATGCGAGGCGCGCATCAGCAAGCGCCATCTTCGCGTACGTGGGTCTGAAAGAGCGCATCCCTTGAAGCAAGTGAAGGAGGAAGCGCCGTCGGGCCTTGACGAAATAGACTTTGTCGTCTTTGTACCACTGCTTCCAACGTCGAGGCTGTTACACTTGCCTCGAACTGCTTGTTAGCTGCGTCACCCATGCCTCCGCATACGGGTCCATGGGTCTTTCGAAGACCAGGTTTGATTGTCCAGTTTCAGATGTCGGCGGGGTCTACCCTGTAACCATCGGCTTTGCCAGCTGAAGAAGGTTGTACAGGGCTTCGCCGCATAACATTGCGAATGTAGGGCTAGAGACTAAATATGGACCTGCATGTCCTGTCGACAGCAGATGGGATACATTAATGCTCTAAAACATCCTTAGGTTCTCCACACATCCAGTTCGCTCATCACATATCTTCAGTTCGTCGCGATCCTTTGCTTTTGCAACCAGTCACTCCTTTACTTGTTCTATACTGTCTTTTGTCTAATATGGTGTCGAGTCGGTCCCTCCTTACGGTCTTCGCGACCTTGATCGCAGTTGCTACGAGTCAGCAATGTTATGCCGTTGACGGTACAGCACTCGACAAAACATACACGCCATGCAACCCTAGCGCCAATCACAGCGGATGCTGCGCGTCCACCGACATCTGCATGAGTAATGGGTTGTGTATGGGAACAACAAATGAGTCGATCGGTATGATCTTCTCGCGAGGTTGTACAGACAAGGAAGGAAAAGATGCAGCATGCCAACAAGACTTGTGCCCTGGTGGTAAGTTCACAAACATTTGACTCATCTTATGTTCCCCAACTAATTCACTTCAGTTTCCAACGACTTCCTTGGTCTCAAGCCAGTAAAAGCATGGCAACTACAAACATGCGACTCGGGAACATACTGCTGCCGCGGCGCCGACGACACGAAGAGCTGCTGCAACAACCAGGACGCACCCCATATCACAACCACCTTCAGCGCAACCCTCCAACTCCAAAGCCCGAGCCCGGCTGCCGCAACCACTGCCCCACCTCCCAATACTTGCTCAAAAGAAAAGAAGGAAACGGCAATAGTTGGCGGTGTCCTCACGGCTGTCTTCACTATGATCATCGCAGGCCTGGCTTCCACTATATTCTGGATGTACAAGAGGGAGAAGAGACAGCGCAAGCTGAAGGAGCACTACGAGGAGCAGTTCTCGCAAACCAACGCGTACCGCAAGGCACTGGCGTCGAGCGCCGGATCCTGCAGAGGCAGTGTCATGATGGACGACTTGAAGCCCAAGTCCAGCCACGGTCCCGCATGAGGAGTCACACACACACTCAAACTCAGAAAAAAAAGTCTTTCGTATCTATCGTCTTTCCAATTTAGCGTCGGTGTTTTTGCGGGTACAGGCAGGCACGGTGATGATGGGACAGGGTAATGTTGAGCTCACGCCTGGTACCGATCCTTGGGTTTTAGCCCAATTTCCTTTGTTCATTTCGGCAGTTGCGAATACCCTTCAGGACTCTCTTTCCTTTGTCTCGGCTTAGATATTCGGTTATGTAGCGACGACGGTTGGGAAGGGAACAACACTTAGATGGTTGATGTGGAACACATTCTGAGATGTAATAGATATAATGCACGAGCATTTTCATCCTACAGTATTGCGACAAACATGTCTATCATCGCTCAACTTCACCCAACTTCCCCATGAGCAGTGCCTCGACCTTCTCCCCCTTCTTCAAGCTACCTTCGCCTTGTGGCATACAAAGCAGCGCATTCGCACCTCTGAAGCTGCCGATGCGGCTACTCCTCTGCCCGCCTGTTGAGCTGGCGTATAGCAACCCATCCTCTTTCGTCACGACAAGCGCACGGTGATACTCTGGACGACCCTTATCCATTCTCACATCCTCATCCAATATGACTCTGATCCTTGGTAGCCCGAGTGGCTTAATCCCAGCTTGCTGGTGCAATGCAGGCAGAACGAAGAGATGGAAACACACGACGGCTGAAGCTGGATTGCCAGGAAGCGAGAAAATCGACTTGGTAACAGGTTTTCCATCATTGTCCTTTACAGGCACAGTAGCGAAGGTGGTAGGCTTGCCAGGCTTCATGTTGACACGGCCGAAATGGATTGTGCCGCCGAGAGAGCGCTCGATGGTTGGTTTGAGTAAGTCAAGCTCGCCCATTGAGACGCCACCAGAGGTGATGATAACGTCGCACTTGCGCATTGCGTCACGGAGACTCTGCTCAAGAGTGCCGGGTCTGGATTTGGTCAGCGACAGATGAAACGGAGATTTTCTTCCAACTTCACTTACTTGTCTGAGACGATACCCAGATCGATGACTTCGAACCTATGGCTTCGTGCGGCAGTGATGAGGGTGGGACGGTTGGTATCGCGCACTTCTCCGAGTCGCAACGGGCCCTCTCTGTTGTGTGGGATGATTTCATCACCTGTGCTCAGGACTCCGACGACAGGCTTCTTGTAGATAGACACCTCTGTCGTGCCCACAGACGCAAGCAGGCCAAACTCGCCACCCACGACTGTAACACCTTCGCCCTTCTTCAGGATGATCTCCCCCTCTTTGACATCGCTGCCAACTTCTCGTACGTTTTCGTTCGGCTTGATCTCATCAGTCAGTATCTCAATCTCTTTCTCTTCTTTGCCATCATCGGTCAGGCTCTTCAATACTGTATCCTCAACCATGACCACAGCGTCAGCACCAGGAGGAAGCGGGGCGCCAGTCGTAATCCTGGCAATCTCTCCTTCTTTCAACTCCTTGACTTCGCCAGGTTGTGCATGAGATATGATCGAAACAGGGTAAGTTCCCTTTTCGAACTTGCCAGTCGCTGGGATCTTGATCGCATATCCGTCGACAATGCTAGCTCGGAAGGCCGGGACGGACTCAGTGGCTTTGACATCCTCGGCAAGGACCGAACCACTAAGTCTCATGTCTACTGGCACCTTCTGTACTGCAGCAGCTGGGGTTTGCTCCGATATTAGCTTGAGCGCATCTTCGACTGCCAACATAGGATACGGCGACGATCGATATCTGCGAGTTGGTCCTGCAGAAGGATCATTAGACTGGGGACGCTCTTCTGGGTTCGTGTGGGCTTTGGGTCCTGCGTGGCCGCCGTGACCATGCGAATGCCCATGATGGTGATGGTGGTGATGCCCACTTCCAGCTCCTGTCATTGTAAGTTGCAGTGTTACTGGGGTGAATGGCACATCACATACC
The DNA here is from genome assembly GCF_024043145.1 of Alternaria conjuncta. Taxonomy (NCBI): domain Eukaryota; kingdom Fungi; phylum Ascomycota; class Dothideomycetes; order Pleosporales; family Pleosporaceae; genus Alternaria; species Alternaria conjuncta. The sequence continues at coordinate 719,823 of NW_026250092.1, read as the reverse complement.
TGCAGTAGCGCCACCCGAAGAAACACCCGCGTCCTTTTCGAGCTTCTCTACACCACCAACATGCAACGGTCTCGACTCTGCACCGGCGGCTTGGATGCACGCATGTGGTAGTAACTTCAGGACTGCCTCTAGATTTTCTTTGGCACCTTTTGGCGATCCAGGCAAAGTCAATATCAAAGTCTTCTTTCGCACTCCAGCGACGGGTCTCGCCATGAGTGCAACTGATCACATGTTAGCCTGACCGTTACCTCAGTGTTCAAGGGACTTACATGGCGTGACGGCGTATGAAGTTGTAAGCATGCCATGTCTATTGTTCTGTAAGCATTCGCATGAAGGATCGATAGAGATCACCTACACAAGTCCGGGAGCATGTCTATCAATCAGCGGCGTAACTGCCTTCTCTCTATTAGCTGCGTGTCTTGGGCCATTCCGAGAACAAGAGCGCGCACCTCCGGAGTGACATCCTTAGTTGCGAAACCGGTGCCTCCGCTAGTGACAATCAGATTGATTGGCTCCGGGCCGTCAGTCCAACTTTTGATAGTCTTCTGGATTGCGAGAGCGTTGTCGGGTACTATCTCGGTTTCGCTAACCTCCCATTGGTCATTTCCGAGATCTCCGAAGACCTTCTTGAGGACTGGTATGCATTTATCGGTTGGTGGGTCTTCGGAAGCAGTCTCAGATACTACCAAGATCGCTGCCTTCAACTTTGAACCTGTGGTGGCCATGTTTAATGTTGTCGATGTTGAGTCGAAGCGGAGTAGAGCGGACATCCCACCCTGTAGACTTGGTGCACGGACCATTGCTTACACGCCGAGTTGATCAGATTCAGAAGTTCACTCATGAGAATTGTCAAAGGATATTGGAAAACATAAATCGATAAATGGTATTTAACGCCGATGCTCGCTCATATTACATGCATTATACAAGCGCCCCTTCCTATGTACATTGTACAACCTCTACAAATGACCTTCAGTAATCTCTTGACCAGCTCCACAAGCTGGCACTCGAAAACACTCCTCCTTGGCGTCCTTCTGGGCGAGATCGAGGTTCGATACAGATCGTATAATTGTGCCCCTTGGCGAAATAGCGAGAGCTTTTCGCTCACTGGAAGTCCTTGGCGTTGCTCTGCATGAGCAATCCAATAATGAGACCGAACAGTCCGAGAATGGCAGCGAAAATCTCAATGGTAAGGATCTTGACGAACCTACAACGAAGTTAGCATCGAAATAGATACCCAGGAAAGACAGCTACTTGCATTGCAGGGTCCGCAGCATCGGCCAGGGCTGCGCTACTTCCGTTGATGCCCACGCATACACCGCAGATCAGGTTGCACATGCCCACGGTTATTCCAGCCCAGAACAGCGCGTATCCAGTGAAGTAGTTGGATCCAGAGTACAACAGCTCAGGGTCCGAGAGCTGATTCATCTTGGAGGAGAAGATGATGGCCATGATGACACCGTAAATAGCGACGACTTCGCAGAAGATGATGGAGATCAAGTTCTTGGTTCGTATCCGTGGCGCCTTGACACCACCACCGACGATGGACACACCGGTTGTCCAGATGCCCCTTTGCGATTGTCAGATGCGATGCGTGTATGTTCCCGACGGCTAGACGTACCATGCCGAGCCTACGACAGAGAGACCAATGCATAGCGCAATGCCGACACTAGCAAATGTGTATGGCGATATGCTTTCGAGGAAAGTTCCGACCTGGAATGTAATCAGTCATGTCCGTATCGGGTTGGTAGGAACGCGTGCGTACGTTGAAAGCTTCGCCTTCGTTGTTGAAGAGCATGTCTGGAGGTGGTTAGCTATCGCCTACGCCCCTGCGCGCGGTACATACACAAGCCCACCACACCGAGGGCGGCGGTCGCACCGCCCGTTCCATAAGTAAGAGACATGTTGGGTTTGTTGGTCGTGGAGGCGGAGATGGATGGTGAAAGAGGCGGCTGGAGCTTCGTCGTGATGGACTCGCCGCGAAGCTGGCGATGATGCAGGCGGAACAAGCCGCGTCGCGCTAGCATCGAACGGCTTAGTAACCACCACCTCGGCGCGCCGCCCCCATCACTCTTCCCGCTCAGGCGTCACCGAGACCAAACCACCAGCTCGTCGCAACTATCACCACCATGGCCACCGACAACACCAAGTACTACGAGCTCTACCGCCGAAGCAGGTACTACATGCCACTCTAGGAGAGCGTAGCAAGGAGCGCTGGCTAACAGAGGACAGCCTGGGCGGCTCTCTCACGGACACCCTGGACAACCTCATCACCGAGCGCCGGATAGAACCCCAGCTCGCCATGAAGATCCTCCTCAACTTTGACAAGGCCGTCGCCGATGTGCTCTCGGAGAAGGTCAAGTCGCGCTTGACATTCAAGGTCAGTTGCGCACGGGCGACCAGTGAGAAGCATCGTGTGCTGACTCGAAACTCCGTAGGGACATCTCGATACCTACCGCTTCTGCGACGACGTATGGACCTTTATTATCAAGGATATCAACTTCAAGCTGGACAACACCCATCAAGTACATGCCGACCGCGTCAAGATCGTTTCCTGTAACGCGAAGCGTCCTGGTGAGGCTTAGGCGGCTCAAGGGGCGGCAGGTGCACTGCAACACGGCAGGAAGGAGACAATCGCGTTCAAACAAATGCGATTGCGCAAGATGCGATCTACCGGCTAGAGCAGCTGTCTCACTACAGACCTGTGTCATCATATGCTTTCGGCGTTACGGCTAAAACGGCCTTGGAAGGCTTTCACGATACCTCTGGCATGAATAGGAGTTTGGGACTGAATGCGTCATTCGCGTTGGTTTAACGCTGATAAATTGAAACAATTATGATCTTTTGCATATCTGGGCTATCGTACCCTTTCTGCTACACTCAGATGATTGACTTCAGGTGGGAGTGCAATTCTAGTGAACTCACCTTGACTGGTAGCCGATAGAAGAGCTGGGCAGTAGACTATGACTCCCAGTAGTATGCGCACTACAGAGCACCTGCCTCATATATTGCGTCAAGATGCGACCTGCATGTACTACTACCCCATATTGACTAAGCGCGGAAGTGCACCCGGTCGTACCTTGCAGATCATCAACTTGCATCCGTGAACATCGACCTCATTCCCCGCAGCACCCCAGTACGGCCGCGATTATGTCTCTCCCGCAAACCAAATCAGCATGGCTGATGCTTGCCATCTCCAGTGGCGCATGTGCAGCTTTCAATGGCGTCTTTGCAAAGCTGTAAGATACCGCCGCGTCGCCCTAGCCCACGCTGCATACTGACGATGATGTAGCACAACCACAGAGCTCACTGCCTCCTGGTCGAGCTCCATAGCCCTGGCATTCGGGCTGAGTGCGTCAAACAAGATTGTTGAATATGCGATACGAGGGGTGCGTCCTCCCAACCTGTCATGCCTTCTATTACCCGCACACAACTAACGCAACGCGCAGCTCTTCTTTGGCATGAACCTCGTCTTCAACGCGATCATGTGGGGGCTCTTCACGCGTGCCCTTACCCTCGCTTCCTCGACCGTACGCGTCAGCATCATAAACACGTCTGCGAATTTCATCGTCACCGCCGTCCTTAGCTTCATTATCTTCAGCGAGAACCTACCGGGGTTATGGTGGCTTGGGGCAGCCATGCTGGTAGCTGGCAGTGTGATCATCGGAATGAGGGAGGAGACGGAGAAGAAGAGTGTGGTAGCTACCACGGGAGAGGCCCCACTTCTCGACCGCGATGGCGACGCGAATGTGGACGGCTTTAGAGACGACGAAGACGAAGGCGATGACACAGTCGAACTCAACAGCGTGAAGAACACAGGAGGAGATAGCAGTGACGAAGACGGCGTATTGAAATAGACAGGACACCAATCCATTGCTGCGACTGTACAATCCGGGTCCCTCCTACTGGGTGACGACAACCAATACCGCGGTACCGCGCATGCGCATGAGCTCCTACACCTCATTTTCTCGTCACCGACACATCGCTGAAAATCCCTCACCAGGCCGCCCAGCAAGGGTGCGATTAGCTTGCTAACAGGGTCCAGTGCTTTCACGAACAAACGCAGCACAATCTTGGTCCATCGCCGCTTGAGCCGGCACAGTACATTACCTCGCGCCGGGAGGCACACCTTTTCACTTTTCACTTCCCACCTGAAGTGCGCAATCTGTGGGCCAAAAAGTATTTCACTTTCTGGTTCGCTTGCTGCCCACTCTCTCTATATAAATTCCGGCGCACCCTTTCCCCCTCGACTTAACACTCCCCAAGCAGCCCCAACTCCACAGTCTTTTTACACCGACCTTTCTCCCTAAAATGTCGGACAGCCCAGTTCCCGCCCTTCTGAGGCCTACGGCCGCTGAATTTGTTCCCGGTCAGCTTGCGCATCCCAGCCCTGCGTCGAGCGAGCGCGTCTCTTCCCCTGCGACGCCGCCTCAGCAAGGCTTCAACGCTCATCCCCAGTATCAGCTCCCGCAACATCCACAGGGACTGCCATTCTGTAGCCCTGGTTTCTACGGGTATCAGCCATACCCCCTATACGATGGCTACACCCACTACTACAACCAGGTCCACAACCCCTTCGACTTCCACGCCACTCCACCCATGAACTACGTGCAGCCCCAAGGCCCTATGTGGAACCACGAACAGTTCTCCTCCATCGAGTACACCGCAGGCACGCCCGAGCCGTTCACAAACCAGCACCGCGAGGTCAACGGCGTACGGGCCGGTAGGATGCCCTACCAGAACCATCACGGGGAGCACCATCAGACTGGAAACGGTGCGGACCCCAACACCGGGTTCAGGAGGAGGACCAGGAAAAATAACCGTAAGAGGTATAACCATCGGGCGCGCGAGGACCAGCAGAACCAGGATTACGAGCAAGACCATGACGACGACCAGGACCAGGAGCAACAGCAGAAGCCTGGAGGCGAGGCCAGTGGCACCTATAGACGAAACCGTCCTGGTGGAAAAGATTAAAGAACCTTGAGATTCCCACAGCGAGCTGTACAGCGACTACAGATACCAAGGCACGATTGTGTCGATTATACGGGTGACAAGCGTTCGGGCGTTCAAAAGTGGTACGAGCAATGATGATTTGTACGACGAAATTTACGTTTATCTAGCAAGCGAAAATCTTCAAGCGCGATAATGGGAATGGAGCATGTACAGCGGCTCAACACGGCGTTTGTTACGAAGGCATGGTATGGGAGGCGTTTTGGAATTTGACATTTTCTTTCCTTTCCAGTACTTGTAATAACTAAAAAGAGGTGGACCGAGGCTGCGATTGATTTCTCTTCACGTGGCTTAGTTTTTGCTTTTCTTGCATTTGTGCGATGAGTACTTTCGAACTCATGTTGCTAGCTTGGCTATGTACATCCCCCTGTATTAATGTAATCGTCTCAGTCCCTCAATCAATCCCTTGACTTCCTCGAGCTCCACACCTAATCCCTCAATGGCCTTCCTTTGGACTTCCTCGTTTACATCCAAAAAGCGCTCCACCAGCTCTCCGTCTACAAAACGCATGGGCTCTTCCTCCTCCCTGACTGTGTTCTTGAACGCGCGGAACTTGGCAAAGTCCATGTCTCCAGGTGCGGCGACGAGGGCGCCGAGGTTGGATTGGAGCGTCATGAGGAGGTTTTGGTAGTCGGGTGAGATGAGACCGAAGAGGTAGATTGATCCCTCGACCTGGATGTAAATTAGTATTTGCATGAGATAAACGTGATGGGGTAGACTTACAGTGCCGACGAACGCTTTGGGAATGACTGCAGCGTCCGAAGTTGTCATGACATCAATCCGACGTATCCTATTCACCATCTCTCCCAGTAACATCTCAGAGCTGACGTTCAACCGCCTCTTGTCATCGTCTGTGACACCGTTCGGGTCGCGGTACAAGACCATCAGGTTTCCTTCCGCGTCGCTTTCGAGGTAAGTGTTCGTGTCTACCTCGGCTACAGCCGTAGCCCAAGTCGTCTGATAATGCCGCGCAACCTCTACAAGCCTGTCTGGCAAACCCGCCTCGCCCTTTGTATATTCGACAACGGCGAGTGACTTCATCAGGTCAGCGATGGCGATCATGGTGCCGTTGACGGTAACATCGATTGGCGCAGTCGAGCATCTGAACGAAGCTAGCTTGACCAGGTCGGGAGAACTTTGAGTCTTGAATTCGACATCGTATACCACGATAGTCTTGATGAGCGCGGCGACGATCTTGCCTTCGCAAATGGCTAGACACCTGCACCCGCCCTTTACAGCGATTTCGGTCACGAGCTTGAGTACGCGCTCAGGCGTTACCTCCAGGATGATTATGCGGCCGCGCTCTGCAGTCGCATTCTGATCGTCAAGGTATGCAGTGCCGATGACGAAGCGCTCTGCAACACCGCCTGAGCCATCTGGTAGTTCGCAACGCATGACGCATTCGATAAGTTCTTCTTCATTGAGCGCATAAGTGTCGAGCTCTTTGAACTGGATCTCGTCCACGAGCTTGAAATGACTTAGCATAATCTCCTCGCCGTGTTTCAGTATCCTCTTGATAGTTCCGAGACCGAAAGCTTTCAGACTAGGTGAGTATGCTATCCGTCGTACGGTCTCATCGACCTTCAGTGTCTGTACATGCGTTGTCCGTTCGGTGTCTACTAGAGCGATGCGGAGGTCTTCTGAGGTTGCGATGGCTACAGATCCGGGGTATGCTTCCGAGTCGAAAGGACAGACTGTCGTCGCTTTCTCTGCTGTTACAGCGGAGTATACAAGACGTCCTTCTGACGAGTAAATCAAGGATGGGTGTTCGCATGTTGCAAATACGTTGAATAGGCCGTTGCCGCGAGGTAGAGCACGGAAACTAGCTTCGCGCGTGCCTAGAACGATGCTCTTCCTTCCTGATAGCTCATGTGTTGAGGGATCATAGGCGTATGTAACGACATTGCCATCTGCTAATGCAGCAAAAAGGGATGGCGGTTGTTCCGGGAATATTTGAGTCAGTAGCAATGAGCGGGGAACGGAGTCTTCGGAGATCTGAACTGTCTTGACCGCTTCCAAGGTATCGAGAGCGCATATGGCGAGTTGGGAGTTGCTCCAAAAGCCAATGAAGCATATCGAGCTTGAGACTGACGGAAGAGCAATGCAGGCGACTTGGCTTTCGGAACCGAATTTCTTCTCTTTGACAACCTGCAGACCGTCCGCCATACTCAGAGAAACGATTGTGACGCCTCCCAGGGACACAAGAACATGACTGTCATTGATTGAAGCCGCGGTAATAGCCTGACCACCCATTGGCATCCATTCTGAAGTTATCATACCGCCGTCCAGGTCGCAGATCCGGGCTCTTCCGTTGGTAACCTGTATGACGCGCCCTTGCGAGATATTCGCAGCGGCCAGTGTTGTTTCATCCAAAGCGAGTGAAGCGAACTCGTCCACCTCTTCTACCTCGCCTTGTGGATCGAATCGGAAGATGCGCGACTCGTTGACAAAGCTGACTAGTAAGGTGTCTTCATACTGGGCAGAGGCGGTGGATCTCAGACTGAAGAGATCAGAGATCTGTTCCATTTCGCCCAACACACCAAGATCCTCTAGTCCAACTCCGCTTCTAACGCTCCGAAGACTTCCGTCTTGATATGCGCCACTACCGGTTACTATGCGGGCCTGGCCAGAAGAGTATTCATTGCTTTGCCCTTCACCAGATCTGTTGCCCATATCCATGATTGTGAAGTCAAGTATAGGCGCGATGTTGGAGAATGTCTGGACGACCTCCATCGACTTTTCCGCAATCTTGATAACTTGCGAGTCGCCCTGATGCGATCCCACAAAGACATACCCGGCATCGAGATATACCAGCGTGGATGCGCGAGATGTCTCCCCGATTACGTCAAGCTTCCATGATTGGACCTTGCCTTGGCTGCTCAAGACCAACATGAACATGTATAGGCGACCGTAATCATCGGCGAGCACAAATCGCTGTGCGTCGATGCGTTCCCAAGCCACAAAGATTGTCGCCTCGTCCAGTGGCTCGGTTTGGATTTCCCCACTCTCGTCGTCGTAGTATCCGATGGATGTCTCACCGATGACTACCAGGCCGTGGGAAGGCTCCTCGACGGGTATTAGGTGGCTCGAGCCAAGCTCCAGTTCGGTCTTGCAGGTCTCGCCTTCTTGTAGGTCCACCTCTTCGCCGGCGTAGGTCAGCTCCCGTAACTTCAGCTTGACTTGGGAGTGTGTGTCTTCGTATAGCAGAGCCATCTTGGGCTTGTCGTCGAAGGACCGTGGGCGCAAGAAGGCAGACGAGCGGACGAACATCTCGGGTAGTCTGACTGGTTGAGGGTCTCCCAAGTGGGCGATATCAGCCTCTTGCTTCCTCTTCTTTCCCCTTTGAACTAGCGGTATGACGGTCACGATGCCCTCGTAGACTTCGACAGTCATGAATCGCCCCGTTGGATCGATGTGACACCTCTCGCCCGTTTGCGACTCTCTTGCGGCATTGTCGGCCACGCTCGCAAATGATTTCTCCGTCTGTAGTTGTTTCTTCTCGGGATTCCATGACAGCGTGAAGTACATGTAGCGATCGGTTCCGACGAAGAGGTGGTCGGTCGGTGATACGGCTGGGCGGAGCTTCTGGAGCATAGTGACCTTGCCATAAATGGCTTTGGAGTGTTGGAGGGCCAATCCATCGGAAGTCTGCGTATAGAATTCGAGTCTGTTGGATTTGCTGCAATCGTATTAGCATTGGATAGATAGTGATGCATGTACCCGCGGACTGCTTACGCGACTACGAGGCAATCCTCCTCTGGGGCGAGGAAGTTGAGCTTGAGCGCATGCCGGACGCTGCTTGGCCGGTGGATGGGTGCAATGTAAGCCATGGCGATATCTATTAGAGCTTGTGGATAGCTCAAAGTACAGAACAGAACTATCGTGGTTGCCGGGCTGGGGATATCGGATGCATTCCGTCATTGAGCTGCACGGGCCGCGGCTCCACGCGACTTCGCGTTGCGGGGCGGCCGTGACTTTTGGAACTTTTGGACTTTTGGAACTTTGGGTGACCGCGACTCTTTTTGCTTGCAGCCCCGACGCGCCCACTTAAAATGGCCTGTACGTCCAGCCCTCGCTCTCCACAACACCAAACCAGACTCCGCTAACACAATGGCCAACTCAGCGGCCATGGATATCGAAGACGAGGACCCCGTCGTGGCCGAGTACGACGTCTACATCACCCCCGAGATGGCCGAGCAGCAGCTGTACGTGCTGCAGTACCTGAACCGCCCGCCCGACCAGCCCTTCACCAAGGCCACCGAGAGCCAGCCCTCGCAGCTGCGCCTCAAGAAAGAGTCGGGCTTCATCGAGGTCGACGTGCCCGTCAACATCCACCGCAACTACAACCGCGTCGCCGGTGTGCGCTGGGGCGAGGCCATGCGCAAGACCAAGGGCTTCGGCCAGAAGGCCTTCGGTATCGCGTCCGGCTTCGAGCGCACTATGCCGCGCAGCACCAACCGCCCTGGCGCCGCCGGTGAGGGAGGAGCCCCCGCAGCGCCCATTGCGACCGAGGACGACGACAACTTTGAGGAGTACGTCACCCACTTCGAGGACGCCAACGAGAAGGGCCACGTCCTCAACACCCAGACGTTCGGTGGCCAGATCATGCACGACGACGGCAAGGGCACCAGCTACATGCTTGGCACCTTCCGCGATAGTAAGTAGCGCGCGACAACAACCCTCGCTTCAAGACTGACGCGGCGCAGACGAGCTCCACCTCACCCGCTGCAACGGCCTCGTCCAGCTCCGAACTCAGTTCCACCAGATCGACGCCTCCGCCCAGCTAGAAGCCGTCCAGCGCCGCCGCGAGAAGGAGTCGCAGGAAGGCGCCAAGGTCGCCGAACCAAAGGCCTTCCTCGCCCAAGTCAAGAAGACGGGTGGTGACACTGCCGCAGAGCTGACTCAGGCCTTCATGAAGTCGACCAACCAAGAGCAGTGGCTGAGGCTCGACTACTACGACGAGAACGTACGTCCTTCCGTCTTGCACTCCATCTCGCTGGTGACAAGCTAACCATGCTGTAGGACGAGCGAGCCTTCGACGCGTACAACGACCGCCTCTTCCTCGCAGACGTTGCATCCGCGCCCAAACTCCAGTCCAAGATCGACAACAACGAGTTCCTCGACGCCGTCGGCTCCGGCGGCAAAGCCAGCAAGAAGAGGCCTAGGCGCGACGCCGAAGACCTCATCGAGATATCCGACGACTCCGACGACCAGGCTGACGAGCCATCAGTGAGTTGAGCAAGTGGATTTCGCGCGTATAACACTGGCTGTTGCGCGAAAGAGCTTCTCGCACCACCATTATTATCCGACTTGGCCATTGAACATCTATCTTCCCATTTACCTACTAGATACCCCCAAAATATTACTGAGCTGTTACTACACAATGATGCTGCAGGCCTGCGAATATCGACATGTTTCTCGTCTCCTCACGAGGCTAGAACTATTTAGTGACACCATGCTAATTTTCTCTCTCTTAGTTTGATGTAGACTTGGGCTACCAGCCGATGGGACCGAGGAATTCTCGCGGCAGACGCAGAGGTGTAAAACGCCTGCGTGGTCCCGGTGCGGTCGATTGGTACTATGCCGGATACCTACGATACGGCCGTGACCTTCGATTCGAGGCTAGATTTGGAAGTAGCTATCCGCTATCTTGTGGATATGGGCCAGGAAACTGATGAGTAGATGATCGAAATATCGAGAATAGGGACACGACGCGGGAGGGAAGGGTTGCAGCCTCGATACCATGTGGTAAGCCTGGGAGCCTTGTCGTTGTTGGTCTCTGACCAGATATCCGTGAAGGGTGACTGGTCTCTATGAGGTTGATACGTTCCATAGTCGGTTTACGATGTAATGGATCGCGCTGAATCCTTGTCCAGTGCTTTATTCGAGTTCAAAACATGTGAGTGGTCAATACGACATAGCAAGTCGTGTAACCATGGTACACACTGGCTTGGGCCGAATTCCTCTTCCACAGGCCTATGCTCTGCTTTCCACAGCTTCTACGGTAGACACTACGCCAGAGCCTGAGGATTGTGATCTCTCTCATTTGATGAGGATCGCCTTTGCTTATGTGGTGGTTATGTATTTCGGGAGTCATGAGTGGCTCGTCTCGCTCTGTGTCATCGCAGTACCATGGATGCCACTGCGCCCAGCACCCTATATGGAGAGTATCAAACAACAGCGTCTCACAGAGTGTATCTTCACAGAAAGCCTAGGCAGCTACATCGCCTTTGAGATTCTGTAATCCCACAGTTAAATACTAACGTAGACTCCAGCCAGCCTATTGAACTTCTTCTTCGTACGAGGCAAAAGCAGTTTACTGCATACCTAGGCCGCGACCATCTCCCAGGAACTAGATTAACTCATCGACTACTTCCCACCATGTCCCAACGCAGGCGCTATACATCTCGTACCGACGAAGAGATTCGCAAAGAGATGGACCCCGGACACGTTCCATATCGTATGGGCTGGCCGACACTTGCACCTCTGCCGATGGACACCGACATAGATGCGAGATGGATGATACCAGGCTCATATGAGATACTGCATGATGTGCAAGACATTCTGATAGCACATGGCTTGCTACGTGGGACTACCGCGTTCCACTTTGCGTTCCGAGTTCCTCGGGATGCTACTGAGGAGAACGACAATATTGCGCATTTGACGCTCTTCACACGGGTCGACATGTTGAAGCACGCTCATCAGGACATTGAAGATGCTATCATCAAGATCAGAGCTAGCTTCCGCGATAATTCCTGGACTGAGGATATCCAAATCGAGTGTATAGACTATCGAGCAAGGCACTCCTCCGGTATGATGTCTTTCCCTATCCGCCATGATGAGTATGACATACACCAGCAATGGGAAGCTATATCTCCAGATGTTTTGTCTTTGCTGAGCAAGCATGAATGGCTTTCGGTGGAAATCCTACACCGTGGATTGATCGACGATCGCCAGGAGTGTTCACCAACAATTGTTATCACCACGCCGACTGCGCGCAATCCCAAATGGTTTGAAATCGTGGTACCTTCGATGATGGCTGAGATTGCCAAGAGAGCTCCCGAATTCGGCATCGAAATACTGTGTGGGAAGACGATGCTGGGGGCGAAGAGGCGAAACAGCTTGACCGACAACGTCAATGGCTCATCCTACGCCAAAATAGCCGATATGGGATCCTCTCTTGGAATTTCGGGTGATGAGAAAGGATGCAGTACCTTGGGTGGATCTGTGACCCTGGCCGGCGGCATTCGATGTGGATTAACGAGCTGGCACAGCGTCCGCGATGCACGACTTGACAGCATCCTCTCCAACACAGCCAACAAGGCTCTAGGTGTCAACAACAAGACCCTGGCCAACGTACCTCAACCCATGGTATCGCCAGCGACGCTCGACCATCACGGCTACCTCAAAATGCTGCAAAAACAGATCACACTTTACCGTACTTACGCTGCTGATGGAGATTTGGAATGCAAGATGTTGCACGAAAAGAAGGATGAAGAGTACAAGGAATGCGAAAGCTTCGACCGACGTATTGGCTACGTCTACGCAGGCTCAGGTCGCCGAACTATCGAGGCCAACAAGTACACATCCGATCCTGACACCGGCCCAGGGAAAGACAAGATGAAGGCGTTGCAGCCTACATATGTGTTTCCACTCGACTGGGCGTTAATTCGTATGGACGATGCAAAAAAACGCGACGTTACCAACAGTCTGCCTGATGTTTACTCTACCAAGACGAAACTTGTCCCAAAGCAGCGGTGCAGGCAATGGTCAACCTTCAATGTCAACAAAGAAGAGGTTCATGTAGCCAAATACGGGCGCACGAGTGGCTGGACGGCCGGCACCATTAACGCTTGTATGATCATCATCAACCCTGATGCAGACGATGAGATCTCGGGTACTTATGGCATGGATGCGGAGAGCGTGGGGACGTGTTTTGGGGTGGTTAGCAGGGACGAGAGGGGGGACTTCGCTGAGTTCGGCGACAATGGCAGTATAGTATTACACGAAGAATCAGGCACACAGCTCGGTCTGCTCTTTGGAGTGACTAGTACTGGACAAGGGATGTTTCTTCCTATGGATCTCGTTTTTAAAGATATCAAAAGGGTCACTGGTAAAGACGTTATCAGACCGTGTTATGTGGGTAAGTTGGTTTCCACTCCTAACGTAATGATGTAAAGCTAATGAGGTATAGGCCCCCAGTTTGTGGGACTTACTCCGTGCGAGTTGATTGGAGAGGGTGAATAAGACTGCGAAGACATCAAAGATGGACAATTGTGCATGCAACGGGAAGTAAGAGAAAACATGTAATAGATATGGGAGCTCTGTCAATAACGGTGGCTTGTCGGACTCTCGAAGAAAGAGAATGGTTTTACCAAAGTCGATAAATAGCATGTCCCAGCTGAGGTCGTCGTGAACTTCACCAGGGCTCTCTAGGATTATTAGACATACAATATGTCATGTTATTCGCAATAGTTGCTCCAGTTCCCTATTTCATCTGTTCAATCGCATGATGTGTAGACTGCAGCTGGGTAAGGGTGAGGCTGGGGCGGTCTAATATCTGACCATTGTACGTGTCATGTGGATATCTTCAAAATGCTCATCAAAAGTAGAGATGCGATGTGCGATGCAGTTATAGTTATTCTCACTTAAGAATGCTGTCTGAATCACAGAGCCTTGGGTCCGGGTAGTAACGTGTTCATGCAATGCAGTGGATTTGAATCAGTAACAGCTTTTATTATCTACATATCGAGCTGAACAAGGAAGTTTTCGTCAAACGTATGAATCGGTACAACGGAACAACGTATCTATTTCACGCAATAAAAAAGATCATCGAACCCCCCGAGCTCACGAGATGCGGATGCGACTTCCGCGCTCACACCAAACGGGCACTCCTATGTTTTCGGTTGGTAGACCGATTGATCACATTTGAGCGTTTGGTGTTACCTCTTCCTGTAATCCCATCAATTCTCATCGCTTCGTTGTCGTTTCGCATCTAAAGCTTCATCGTAATTCCATGTTTACCGGCCTTGTGTCGTGCCAGGTTCTTCTTCTGGGCCACACTCTCGTTACAGCCCTCCACGTCGCAAAAGTATCGTATACGCTGATGCTTCGTTTGTTTGTGTTCGCGTAGGTTCTTCCGGTGGTCGTAGCCAGCGATACAGCGATTGCACTTGTACTTCTTGTGCGTCTGGTCGGCTTGTGGACCTTGTTCGCTTGCTGTGGCAGAAGATCCTGACGATGGAGAGACGTTGGCAGACTGAGTGATTTGGTTTGCCGAGTTTTTGGTAAGATCTACCATAAGAGGTTGTTGTGTTGTATTGACACAAAGCGAGGTGATTACGGTGCGATTGCTCATAGATGCAAAATCTGGCGAATTGAAGCGCTCGATAGCATGGTCGTAGCCTAAATTGCTCAATTCTAATTGATATGCCGAGAGAAGTTCGTCTGGAAATCGTTGGAGGAGCCGGGAACAGTAGTTTAGATGATCATAGTGGTCTGTCGGGATTGGGGCAGCGCGAGACGGTAGCCTCGCGCTACGTGGATTTTAGAGAAACGTTCGATACTGATTATTGTAAGTCACACGTTCAAGCACATACGACGCGGGTAAGAGGTACAGATGCTTACCGGAGTTGAGACAAAGATCTGTCAGCGACTTTGGATACAGTCCCAACGAGGGAAGGCCTAAGCCTAAATAGAGGTTGGTCTTGGTGTCGCAAAATGTGGGTTGCCGAAGGCCTTTATAGATAAAGTTTGAGCTGTATAAGGTGGGGTCGAGGATGCAAGGGGGTCTCAGTGGGCGCAGCTTCTGCCGATCGCCAAGTCCTTCACCTCAGCCTCACACGCCATATTCTGAGACCCCCGCCTCGATTTTCAGCCTTTGGCTACGGTCCAATCATATCTTCTTGGATTTAATGAGACCCCCTCACTAGCGTCATCTTGTCGCTTCTCTTTGCCTCTGGCGCTCCAACATCGGTCGGTTCCCGGTAACGTGGCTGCCCAGATGGTGTCCCCCGACGTCCGTCGTGGAGCTTGTATGATTGCCCCTCCTCAGCCCAATCTACTGTAACAGTCTAGAATCCCGAGTATAGACGCCACAATCACACCGCTTCCTCATGTCCAGGCGCGTGTTCTGACCTCGTTGACCTGTACATCGAGTTAGGAGGACGGGGACAGCCACTCTTCGGCTATGTGGATATCTGAAGGTCCTTCTGAACACCGGATGAACACGCTTCTAATAGCCATGCATACGCTGGTGGAAAAAAGAAAAGATACGAGGGCGTTATCTTTGACCTGTAGCCCGGTTGGCTGCCTGACCGGTGGTTACAGTCACAGCCTTGTTAGACGTGGGTGCGTGCGCAGTTGACAGCCTCGATCACAGCGAGCGTCATCCGCCAAGTCCAGTAGATGAGACCCCCAGTTTTACTCCTAGGGATAAACAAGTCATAACCTGACTTCTCCTTAGCGGTGAAAAGAGACCCAGCAGCATCGGCTCAGTATGGCCAGCTTAGCCCAATCAGGTTCAGATCACTTACTGTAATTCGAATACAATGAGACCCTCGCTATGTAATTAGAGATACTTTGACACTGCTGTCGCCTTGTTCTCTGCTCGCAAAAGCATAGCCTCAGCGGCATCGGGAGTAGATGAGACTCTGAGTAGAACCCATTATACCGTAGTCCGAGCCTTAGAACAGGTGCCACGATGGCATGTCTAGTGAGACCCTTCAGTTGATGACATCGCAGCAGAGACCCCCCAAAGTGTGAGGGAGAGAAGTTCCCAAAAGTCAAATATATAGAGACCGTGTCTTCGCAAGCCAGAGCGATGAACACACAAGTAATCGAGTACCCTTCCAGAGATATCGAACCCTCTTAGACCACTATCTCGTATCATACAATGGCTCCCAATACTTCGTCTTCCGCAAAGCCTACTAGCACACGTGTCTCTGCAAGTGGAAGCGATGGATGTTCAGCTGCCGATGTCAACGCCTTTCTGGGCGACATGCCTCGTAAGTCATCGTCTTCCTCTCAAATTGCTACGAGTCTTTTGTTAATCGAGCACCCAGAACCCACTATGGTGTTGCCTCAGAGCCCTTGGACAGTGTCGTCAGGGTATTACACTCGCCCCGATGGATCTGTTGTGTACATCGAGCATCCGCACCAGATCCGTAATACTGGGCTCAATAGAAGCACCAGCTCGAGCATGGAGGTTCTGACTGGAGGATACAATGGCGCTAGCGCACAGCATGGAGCGAAGAATGGCGAGTAGTACTGGCTTTATTAACTTGGTACGCGACTAGGTTGACGTACTTGTTTTGTGGCGGGATTTGCTTCGATGAATAGCGTTCTAAAGAAGATGGAAAGAGAGAGAGCATAATCTAGCCTTAATGTATTAATGTAATCCTAGTTTTATTTACTAAGGCGCTAGTCTAGAAGTAGATTTTTTTCTCTTATAATGCTACTTTTTTATATAAATAGTAAATATTATAAAGCTATAAAATTAACTTATAATACTAGCTTTCTCTTTATTTCTACTTTTACTAAAATTACTTACTATAGTAATTAATTACTATATTTACTAACGCTAGCTACTACTTAATTTTTTCTACTATTTTAAAAAAGTACTACTTAGTATATATTAGCTATAGCTATACTAAGAATAGTTTCTAAAGTAGTACTTTAAGCTTTATAAGCTTATTAGTATAAAACTTAAAAAAGCTAAGAACTAAAATATTAGTAACTTTACGCTATTACTTAAGTAAATTATATACTATTATTAAGCTTTTTAAATAAGAAGATAGCTACTTTTATTTTAAGTATATATTTTATTTACTTTTTTTTTCTATAGTATAGATTATAAAGTTTCTTAAAGAATAAAGCTATATAATAAATAATTTTATATTTAAAAGATAGAAAAAAGACTAAAAAAGTAAAATAAGCTATTTATATAATAGATATATTATAAGTTAAAATTATATTACTAGTAAAATACTATATTATAGAAATAGAGAGCTATATAAATAAAGTTTTAATATTTCTTACTTAATATAGTACTAGACCTAATTAGGTAAAGATTATAGGTTTAATCTATAATACTACTTCTTTCTTTTTTTAGAGTAAGTTCTAATACTCTTTTTATAAAAAGAAAAACTTCTATATAGTATATTATAAAAGTAAGTACTATATCTAAATTATTACTATAATAACTAAGTATAAAGAAGATACTTATATTATAAAAGCTATATAGGCTAAAGTATCTTCTATATTCTTTACTACTACTTATTATTCTTTATATTTCTTATATTCTTATAGCTTAATTATAGTACTTAGAGTAGCTTTAGAAAATATAAAGAATATATAGTATTAGTAATAGAATTAGAATTATCTATTAGTTATTAGTATACTTTAGGCGTAACGCTCTTATAGTAGTACTATCTAGAATATTATAGTCTACGCTACTCTTATCTTAATTATAGTTTAGTAAGTTATCTAAACTCTAAGTTACTATTATATAACTAGATATAGCGTAAGTTTATTATTAAAAAGCGTATTATATAAGAATATCTAATATACCTTCTTTATAAGTCTCTATTATAGTAGAAAAAGTATTAAATTAATACTAGTTTACTAAAAATAGTCTATAGTAATAGTTTTTCTATTATATAAGTAATAAGTTATAATAAAGTATTATATAACTATTTATAAAGTAAGTAGTTTAACTAGCTTTAGTAATTAGTAGTTATTATATAAATAGATTATTATTATAAAGAGATTCTATCTACTAGCTAGTATAGAAAACTAATAATAGAGTTCTAGCTTAGATAGCTTATATTAGTAATAGTTTAGAATAAAGTTTATAGAGCTAACTAGGTTTATATATAGCTTCTATAAAGAGTTATTAAAGTCTACTAAGTAGTCTATCTATTATACTTTATACTATAGAAAGCTTTTTTTATTTTAGTTAGAGTTATAAAGCTATTAGTTTATATAACTATTAAGAATAGCCTTAACTATATATTTAGTATTATTATCTATATTAGAATTAGTAAGCTTTATATAACTTTTATTATTATAAAGCTAACTTAGTAAAGGCTTTTTATTAGTAGTATAGAGTAACTATAAGTAGAATACGTTATAAGCTTATATACCTAAAGATAAGATAACTTTATAAGCTATATTATATAAAGAGAGTTTTTTTAATTTCTATAGTTATATATAGTAAGTATAAAGTATTTAGAAAATATACCTATAATAAGATTACTATATAGAGTTACTAACTACGTATTATTACTTTGCTCTATATTAACACTTTACTATAATAAGCTATATTATTAATAACTTTTATAATAATAAAAAGTTCTTAGTATTTAAAATTTAAAAACTAGTTTAGTTAAGTAGTATATAGGTTCTAGAAGTCTACTATAATCTAGTCTTTTATTTTAAACTCTAGAGCTAGTAGTTAGTACGCGTTTATATACTTAGCTTATTTTACTTAAGCCTAAGTAAGCTATTATTAGAGAAAGATTCTAAGATTCTTTAGCTTCTTAGTAAATATATTAGCTTTAATATAATTACTTTTAGCTAAAGTAGTAAGTTATACCTCTATTACTTTTATAGACTTAATACCTAAGTAGAGATTATAGCTCTTTATTATAATAAAAGTAAAGACTCTAGTACTAGTATTTACTAATATATTAGCTTTAAATTTAGCTATTAGTAGTAGTAGAGTCTAGTTATCTTATTTATAATTAATATAAGTACGTAAGTACTATTTAAGAAAAGTATTTATATTCTTTATTTAACTATTAGTCTCTAAGTAATAAGCTATAAAGAGTTTAGGCTTTATTTTAAGTTATTAATAAAGATAAGTTTAGAAGTAGAAAGTAAACTAGAGCTTATAATTAGATACTATATACTTTAGATAGCTTTCTTCTTTTTAAATAAACTTAATAAAAGCTTAGATAAGTATATTAATATATAGATTAATAATAGATATAAACTTTTTCTTCTTACTAAGCCTATTAATAATAACTAGAATATTCTTATAAGTATATCTATTATTAGTATAAGTAGATAAATAAGTAATATAGTTTATAGATATTAAAGTCTAATAGTAATCTAGAATAAGTAAGAGATATAGTAAACTATACTTCTCTTCTTAGTATAACTTTACTTATTAGTAAGTAAAGTAAATATATATATACTAGATAATATTATATATTATTTATAGCTAGTAGTACTATTAAGTAAGCTTAGTATATATTTTATACTTACTACTATATCTCTTTCTATATAAAGACTTATAAACTTAGTTTAAAACTTTTATTTAGATATTATTTATATTAGAAATATAAAGCTTATTCTATATATAAAGTAGATTATTATAAATAGTATAGTCTTCTAACTTAATACGCAGCTTCTAGTAGTTATTAACTATATTAGTAGAAAGTTAATAAAGTTTATTTCTTTTAGTCTTAATAATAGTCTATAAAAGTGTATTTTATAAGTAGATAGCGCTAATATAGTCTATAAGATTACTAGTATTATTCTATAGCGCATTATTCTTCTCTTTAAAACTTTACTACTTTTTATTATAGTTTATATTAATAGAAATAATACGTATAGCGTAGAGAGCGTAAGTCTAATAGATTATTACTACTTTACTATTATTATATATATATTAGATAATATCTAGAACTATTAGTTAGACTTAATAAAAGTAATAGTAAGTAAGAAATAATACTTACTTAGTATCTAGACTTTAATAGCTAGTAAAGATAGTAACGTAAAGCTTAGAATTAACCTAATAAGGCTTAATAACTATCTATTACTAATACTAGTAGTAGTTATTATCTATATACTTAGGTAGATTACCTAGATAATAAGTTAGTATATTAGATTTAGCGCCTTACTTACCTAGTTAGTAGATAATCTTAAAGTTAAACTTAGAAAGGTATTTAGCTTATTACGCTTATTAGTAATTAAAATACTTATTTATTATAAAGATTTAAAGCGCTTAGTAGTTAGAAAGAACTTTTACTAAGTTTATTATTTTAGTAAGCTTAAACTTTTATTTCTTAAAGATAT
Organism: Alternaria conjuncta; assembly: GCF_024043145.1. Lineage (NCBI taxonomy): Eukaryota > Fungi > Ascomycota > Dothideomycetes > Pleosporales > Pleosporaceae > Alternaria > Alternaria conjuncta. The sequence goes on along the minus strand of NW_026250092.1, from coordinate 699,732 downwards.
AGATAATAGTAAGAAGCTTCTTATTATATATCTTATAATTATATTTAGCTAGATTTATCTTATAGAAAATAAAAGTAATAGATTAGAGTATACTATTATATATTTAGAATAGAATAGTAGCTATAATAAAATCTAATATATTAGTCTCTAGCTAGGTTTCTAAGTCTAAATTAAAGTATACTAGTATATCTACTATCTAGAAGGCTTTCTTAAGAAGCTTAAATAATAAAACTATCTTAGAGTTAGAGAATAAAAGAAATACTTTCTTTTCTTTAGTAGTTATAAGTACTATTAATAGCTTAGTAAGTATAGAAAAGCTTTTAATAAAGTAATAATAAAAGTTTATAAATTTTAAGAAGGCTTAGATATTCTTAACTATTCTTAGAAGTTACTATTTAAGAATAGTAGCTATCTTCTTAGAGTCTATCTCTAGCTTATTAGTTATTAAAATAAGCTCTAGGTAGTAAACTTACTTAGTAGAAAAGAAATACTTAAAAGTATCTAAGTATATTCTAGTATTATAAATCTTTTCTAGTATAGTTAGTATATAGCTCTAGTACTTACTTTTATTATCTAAGTATATAAGAATATTATTAAGGTATATAGTATAAATAATATTTAGGTAATTATAAAAAGTCTTATTAATAAAAGTTTAGAAAGTCTTTAGCGTATTATAAAAACTAAAAGATATAACTAAATATTTATAGAGTTTATAATAAGTTAAAAATACTATTTTTTCTTTACTACTTTTCTTAACGTATATAAAGTTAAAGATAGTAATAATATTAACTAGTATTATAACTTATACCTTAGCTATCTAAATAAAAGTCTTCTTAATTACTAGTAGTATATTATAGTTTTTATATATAATAGTATTAAGCTCTTAGTAGTTTACGTAGATATATAGTCTACTAGATAGCTTTTTAACTACTAGAACTAGTAAAGTATAAAGTAAAGTGCTAGACCTAATAAAGCTTTTACTAATTATCTTATTAATATATACTTTTACTACTATAGTTTCTTTATAAGTAAGACTATATATATATAGTTTTAGAGTTACTATACTAAACTTAATATCTATAATATAATTAACTCTAAAGTAATATAAAAGTAGAATATTAGCTAATTATAAGCTAAAGAGATTAAAGAACTAGTTAAGAATATATAAGAGAATAAGCTTACGTATTTACTTATTACTTATTAGTAGATATTTTATCTTAGCTATATAATATTTAAAGTTCTCTTAGATAATAGAAGTAAGATCTATAACTTAGTTTTTAAAGATAGAAAGATTATAGTTATTTATAAATAGATTCTTAAGTTACTTAATTTTATTAAAGTAATAGAGTTCTAACTAAACTACTAAATTAGAGTTCTTAGTAGTAGCTAGATAGACTATATCTACGCTAATTATTAAGATCTTAAGGTCTTTTACTAAAGTAGACTTACTAGCTATCTTTTAAGATACACTTTTAAGTAGTTAGTTCTTATATATAGTATTCTAGAGCTTATTCTTAAGATAGTTAATCTTATAATTTTTATAATTAAATATTATAAAATAAAAGCTACTAAAGCTTAAAATAAGCTTATAATAATCTAACTAATATTAAATAATAGAGTTAGTTAAATACTAGATATATAATATTAGACTATAATTAAGTATATTATTCTAAAAAGACTAGAGATAAATTACTACTAAGCTATAATAGTAATTCTAAAGTATTTATAGCTAATACTAAGTTAGCCTAAACTCTTTAGAGCTAAAACTTAATATTATTTTCTCTTTTAGAGTAGATTACTTTTAATCTACTTCTAAAATTATTTAATAGGCTAGATAAGGTAACTATAGCTTATAATAAGCTATTTTAGCTTATAATAGTCTATTCTAAGCTAGCGTAAGTATATTATATTTATAAAAAAGTAGAAATTTATTATAAAAAGTAGTAGTTCTAGAAAATTACGTATAAACGCGCGCGTAAGGCTACTACTTATACTAGTAGAGCTAGTGTAGGCCTATACGCTCTAAGTATTTCTAGCTAGTTAGATTTTTCTTTTTTATTTTTTACTCTCTAATTACTCTATAATAGTAAGTATTAGCTTTTTTTATTTATTATTTCTAGAATTTTAAAAAAGTCTAAAGCAATTTATTATAGCCTATTTTAGAGTATAATAGAGTAGTTTAGCTTAAATTAGAAGTTTCTAGTATAAATTATACTAAATTACTACTAACTAGCCTTTAGTACTCTAACTAAGACTATTAACGCGTACTTTATACTAATTTACTCTCTTTCTATTTATATCTACTTTTTATACTTTATATTACTCTATTTTAAGTCTTAATAGCTTTTTTTATCTTAACTTAACTATAGTTAGTAATAATTAGATTACTATAAGCTACTTCTATATACTTAGACTTCTTAAGATTAGTTACGCGCTATATACTAGTTACTTATAGTTATAAAAGCTTAATAAGCTTTATATATTTAACTACTATAGCTATACTTTTTTAGTTTTTAAAACTAAGAAAAAGTATACTATCTTTACTAGTATAATTAAAAAGATTACTAGTATACTATTTAGAGATACTATTACTTAAACTATTCTATATAGCTAGTATTAGGCTATAAATAAGTAGTGCTTTACTATAAGTACTTATTTTATCTTTTTCTAGCTACTATTACTTTCTATTAGCCTCTATAAGGCTAATATATAGTAAATAGCTCTAAAATAAGTAGTTTTAGTCTATTTTAGTCTATTTTAGACCTTTTTACACTAATACTAACTAATATAGCCTTTAGAGAATTTTATTAACTTAGAAACTATATATAAGATTATCTACTAATTATTAGCTAACTAGAAGCTCTCTAGTAAGAAGCTTATTATTTTATATTCTTAAGCCTCTAATAATACTTTAGCGCCTACTTTACTAGCTATAAAAAACTTTAAGTATAGTAACTTACGCTACTTAAAAATAGACTTAGTAAAAAAGTGTAAGAGCGTCTATAATAATATTATTAAGTAAGTTTTAATCTATATTAGCTTATTTTAGCCTAATCTAGCGTTTTATAGATTTTTCTATTTTTTCTAAAGTTAGTAAGGCTTTTATAGAGCCTAAAAAAGCTAGATTAGCTTATAATAGCTTATTCTAAACTATTTTAACTAACTTTAGTAGTAACTACTTTTCTAATTAGAAGTACTTATAATTTTATTCTAGCGTACTTTATAGCTATACTACTACTAAGTTTAGTATATACTCTAATAATAAGACTAAAGCTAAAGCTATAGTTACTAGCTTTACTAATAGTACTTTCTACGCATCTAAGAAGAGAGCTAATAAGATTACTAGTACGCTTAATACTAGATTACTATTTAAGTAATTAGTAAGTTCTAAAATACTTTTTTTTAAGCTTTTATAGCTTTAATTAGCTCTTTATAAGTTACTAGTATCTACTTTACTTTTATTTACTTTTTTTTAGCTTTTTATAGCTTATTTTAGCTTATACTAACTTTTTTTATAGTATTTTATCTTAAAGCCTATTAAGTAGACTATTATTTCTATAGTTAAAAATTTATAAAACACTATTTAAAAACTTTAGATAAAGCTTACTTTCTAGCTAAAAAGTAATAAAGCTACTACTAAAAAGAGCTAGCTTAAGAAGTAGATTAAAGCTAAAAAAGATAAGATTAAGTATCTTAAAGCTAGTGTTCTCTAAGTTACTCTTAGATAACCTCTAATAGTCTCTTATAGCCTATTTTAGCCTATTCTAAAGTAATATAGGCTTTTCTAGTATATTTAAATAGAGTTTAATAGAGTTTACGTAGAATTAGTTTAGACTAAGTAGTACTAGTCTACTTTAGACTATTATAGGCTATTATAGTATAGTTAGAAGCTCTTAAGTAATATTTAGGTTAGAATTTCTTTATAAATATAAAAGTTTTTTATAGTAGTTAAGATTATTTATTTATATAAATTTACTTAAAGTATAATATCTTATTCTTTAAAACTAATTATAAGGTCTAAAGAACTAATAACTCTACGCTAGAAAGAGTTAGAGTAAAATAGCCTATACTAGGCTCTTTTAGACTATTAAAGGCTATTCTAGTCTAAAACACTATTAAATACTCTAAAAAACTTTATATAGAGAAAAAAAGTAAAGATATACTCTAGTTTATACTAGAATAGCCTATTATAGCTTAACTTAACTTATTTTCTCTTTTTATAAAGCTATTTATAGTATTACTTCTTAGGCTAAACTTTTAAAGATTTTCTACGCTATTATATTCTCTTTTTATTCTAGAACTTCTATAGTATATTAGCTAAGATGTTTAGACTTAGTTTCTATAAGTTTTTTTTCTTTAAGTACTTAACTTATTTAATTAGATACTTTTATTAGTTATTCTTATTATACTATTTTTTAATAATACGTTCTACTTTATATATATTATTACTAAATTCTCTTAAAGTATTTTACTTAAGTACTTTAGAGTATAAAATAGTACTTTTTAGATTAAAAGGCTCTAAAAGTAATATATAAAATACTAGATAAATACTATTAAGTTCTAGAAAGTTAATCTAGAAGGCTAAGAAGCTAATCTAGTTTTTAATCTTTCTAGATTTAAGAAACTTCTAATCTAGCTTTTTCTTTAAGTAAGTACTTCTAATATATTAGTTAGAAACTAGAACTTAGTTTTCTACCTTAAAGAGTATTAGCGCGTAGTACTTATTAGTATACTCTTTCTAGTAAGTATTTACTACTTTAATTTTTCTATAGTACTCTTACTATAGTTTAATTATTTATTTAGTAAGACTAGCTTTTATAAAGCTTTCTCTTTTACTAAAAGCTAAATTAAGCTAATCTACTCTATAAGAGTACCTTCTATAGTAGATTTAGAAGAAAGTAACTCTAGTAGTAAAGTAAATACTATTATTATACATAAACTCTTTAATAGATATTTAGCATGCCTAATTATTCTATTCTAGAGAGTAATAGTAGTAAAGATACTACTTTAAAGTTTAGTTTTATCTTTTAGTCTAGCTATTAGTTTAAGAATAAAAAGTAAAAGTAAAAACTTTTTTAGTATTAAAGTAGTAAAAAAAAGAATTCTAATACTTAGAGTTTATTAAAAAGCTTTAATCTAAAATAATACGCTTTAGTACGCTATAAAGTTAGATAACTTTATATATCTAAGCTTATACTAAGTTAGTACTATTCTAATTAGCTTATACTAGTATATAATAGACTATTCTAGTTAATCTATTTATAATAACTAGTATAGCGTTATACTTTATACTAAAAACTATACTAGGTAGTAGTTTTATAATAAAGTTTATTATTACTTTCTTCTAAAAGTAGTTAGATATTAGAAAAGGCTATAGTAAGCTATAAAGCCTATATTTTATAAAAGTAGACTTCTTATATATAAAGTAATTCTTATAGTATTACTTTATATCTTTATATATACTCTTCTAAAAGTAGTACTTTTATAGCTTCTCTAAAGTATATCTTATTCTAAAGTAGCTTACTAAAAAGTTATTATAATATTCTTAGAGAGCTTATAACTTCTCTTTAGTAGTTACTAGTATTCTTACTATATAATAGCGCGTTTTAGCTTTATCTAGGCTAGACTAGTTATTTTTAGACTTAGACTTATTTAAAGTACTTAAAAAGGCGTAATTTATTTTATTATACTTCTCTAGAGTCTAAAGCTCTAGTATAGTATATTTACTAGTTTAGTTAAAGCTCTCTAGGCCTTTAGTAAGATCTTATTATTTCTTAGTACGCTTAGTAAAGCGTATCTATACTATAGCTACTAAAAGAGAGGTTTTATTACTATTAGTTATAAAATCTTTTATAGGCTAAATAAAAGCTTTATTATACTTTTAAGTAGGTTTCTAAACTTCTACTATATAGTTAAAGTAGTAAAAAGGCCTATTTATAAAGTTAGTAGACTTTACTTTATAGTAAATATTAAAATTAAACCTAAATAGTATAATATAAAATCTAACTTATTAATAGTTAAAAGTTTTAGTTTTTATAAACTATTTTAGATTCTAATAGTTAGTTTAGAAGTTAAAGTATACGCTCTCTAGATATTAGCGCTAATACTTTAGACTCTTAACTATTATAAGTAGCTTCTAGTTATATATATTATAATTATACTCTACTATAATAAGCTTATATAAAAAGAAGATAACTAGGCGCTATTAGTACTTTCTAGCTTTATTTAGTATATATTAGCTTAATATACCTATAATTATGCTATCTAAAGTATCTACTTTAGTCTTAGTTTTTCTATCTTACTTAAAGTAAGTTAAAATAGAAATACTTAGAAAAGAGTCTTTTAGCTTTTAAAAGGCTTTTTTAGCTTTCTTATTAAGATTAAGAGCTTAACTCTTCTCTCTCTACTAGATATAGCTACTCTTAGCTACTTTTAGCTTCTTTTAGATTAGTTTAGTTAATAGTAGAGTAAGTTAAGAGAATTTAGTAATAAACTACCTATAGTAGTTTATAAAGCTAATAAATACCTAAATCTTATATACTATATATAGTTTAGGCTATTCTTAGATTATCTTAATTCTATTTTTATTAATTTATATTTCTTTAGAGAAAACTATATACCTAAGGTACTTAGTGCGCTAAGTATACTACTTATACTTTAGAAGCTTTAAAAATAGCTTTATATTACGTAATCTATATAAGACTTTATTAATATAGCTTTTATACTTCTCTTTAGTATTAAAGAAAATAAAAATATTATCTAAGTATATAATATAAATTATATTAATTAATTCTATAAAAACTTAATAGATATAAGTCTAAAACTACGTAAAAGCGTTTATAAGGCTAAAAAGTATTATAGTATACTTAAAACTACTATATCTTATATAGAAGATAGTTTTCTACTTATTACTTTTCTTAATATATACTTTATAGTAAGCCTCTTTTATATTAAGTTTAGTATAAAATTTAGCACTAGCTAATCTTTTTAAAAACTCTATAATAAATAGTAAAGAGTACTAATTCTTAATAGTAACTTTATTAAAGCTTTTATAGTTAATATATAAGTATATACTACTATTTTTTTTCTTAGTAAAAAGTATAAGTGCTTTTACTAGAGACTTACTATATCTAATTTACTTTTATACTAAGTATTTATCTAAATACTTATTAGAGCTAGAAACAATTAATAATTAGAGATAGATAAGTATATTATAATTAATCTACTTTAAAAGAAAATTAGAATAAAATCTCTAGCTATATACTTAAGAGCTAAGCAATTATATATCTATAATTAAGTAATTATAACTACTCTCTAACTTTAATATACCTCTTAGAGTAGTAAGAATATTAATCTACTCTACTAAAACTAATCTTATTAAATCTACTATAATTAGTATACTTTAGTAGAGTCTAGGCTTAAGAATTTAGAGCGTAGTAGTAGGTTACAGTCTAACTAAGCATTTAATTATACTTAATACTAATAGTAGTAAGCTCTTACTTATTTAAATAAGGCCTAATAGTCTAGAAATTAATTTTATTAGTTTAGAAATTACTTTATAATAGCTTAGAATATAGCTAATAGCTATAGAAATCTAGGCATCTAACTAGTAAGAAATAATTCTAATAGTAAGATCTAAGCTTCTAATCTCTTCTAGGTAAGGTTTATAGCGTAATTAATAGCTTAATAAGCTACGCTAGCTTTCTATATAGATACGCGCTTAGGCTAAAATTAGAGACTTTATAATAATAAGTTTTCTAATTCTTCTCTTCTCTACTATAATTATCTACTTCTATATTATTAAGACGCTTAAGCTAATAAGCTAATAAGCTATCTATCTAATTAACTTATCTACTTAAGATTCTTAGCTTTTAAGCCTTAGCGCTCTTAAGCCTCTACGCTTAATTCTCTACTCTACTTATTATACTACTCTACTTACTTCTCTATTCTCTCTATTACTATAGTAAGTTCTTACTCTTATACCTAAATTAATAGCTAACTATTATAATTTAGTTTAATAATCTAACTTCTAACTCTAACTCTAGCTATAAGCGTTAGCGCTCTAGCTTCTACTATAATAGTATTCTACACTCTAATTATAATATCTCTAGTAGTAGTAATTATAATATATAAGCTAGCACTTAGCGTAATAGCGCTTAGCGTAATAGCGCTTTACTTAACAGCGCTTTATAGTTAAGCGCTTAACTTCTCTACTACACTTAACTTAAAGACGCTACTACTTAAATTCTACTTCTCTCTTTTAGAATAATAGTAGCTAATAGTCTATTCTCTAGTAGCTTTATCTAAGATAATTAGGCTTCTAATACTTAACTATCTTAGAGCTTTATAAATCTTAATAATTAACTAAATTAGAGCTTTAAGATAACTAGTAGTTTTAGTAATAATAATCTCTATAAGAATTATAAGTAATTAGAGTTATACGCTAAGTGTGTCTACTTAGAATATAAGGCCTCTTAGTTTAATAACCTTAATAACTAGAATATCTAAGAGACTATTAAGCTTATTTCTAAAAGTAGTATCTTTATTACTAATAATACTTTCTAGACTTAGAATTTAGGTTTTTAGTAATCTAACTATGTTAAAAACTAAAGCGCTTAAGATTAAGAGAAGTAAGCGTCTCTAAGTAATAGTTATAGTTATAGTTACCTTTATAAAAAGTTTAAAAGTAAAACTCTTATACTTAAGACTTTTCTAGATTATCTATACCTAACGTACACTAGTTATTAGTGTAAGTAAGTTAGAGTATTACTTAACTATAATACTTCTTAACTTTCTAAGTATAAGTATTATATTTATTAGTAGCTTCTTAATAATATTTAAAAGGCTAATTATTTTAAGTAACTCTATTAAGTTACGTATTATTTATTTTATAACTTTTATAACTACTATACTACTAATTAAGATTTATATAATTACTTTATAAGCTTAGTAGATTACTATAGTTCTAAAGTAAGTTTATAATTCTTTTCTCTTTAGTTCTTTTAATCTTTTACTAACTTAATAATAGTGCTAGAGCTCTAAGAACGCTATTAAGTATTATAAGTAGCTTTACTAAGATCTTTACGCTTATAAGAAGTAGAAGAAAGAAGCTAAGAGTAGTTCTAAGATACTAGCTAAATTATTAAGTAGAACTTCTAAGTTTTTAGGTAAGAAGAGCTTAAAAAGTACTCTGCCTATAACTTTCTAGAACTCTAATTAACGTAGTGCTTATAGTAAGTTTATAATACTAAGTAAGAGAATAAGAGAGATTAATATAGGTAGTAGTTAGATAGCTCTATCTACGCTTTCTACTTAGAGTTATCTACTTATAGCCTTTAATCTAATACTATAATACTTAGAATATTATTATTAAAGCTTATTCTAGTAGCTACTACTACTAACTTTCTAGCTATAAACTTCTTAATTTAGAAATTAGCTACTACAGAATTAGTAGTAGAATTAGTATAGTTATTATTAGTTTTAGTAGTGTAACTACTAGTCTTAGTAGTATAATTATTAGTTTTAGCTACGTAATAATTATTCTTAGTATTATAATTCTTAGCTACGTAGTTATAAGTCTAATAGCTCTATATCTAGTATTATAAGTAATAGATTCTATTACTATACTTAGCGTTAGCTAGCTAAGGCTAAGCACGTAAAGGCGCTACTATATACTAAGTATAATTAAATATAGCTTAAGATTTATATATAGACTTAAGCTACTAAGACTACTTATTTATAAGCTTAGGTTAAGAACTTTAAGAATAGCTAGAATAGTAAGCTAGCCTTTAATAAGAATAACTATAAGAGTTATAATTAGAGAGATTAGCGCTATAGTAGTTAGTAAGTAAGTAGCTATATAAGTTAGTCTAGTAGAAAAGTTTAGTAATTTATCTACTTTATGCTTATATTAATTATTAGTAATTACTTTCTTATAACTAAGCGCTAGTTAGAGTAACTAAGATCTAGCTTAGATATAATTAATCTTTGTAGTAGTAGTCTAAATAAAAATCTCTTTACTCTATTTACTTCTTAAGAATTAAATATTATAAATCTTATAAGTTAAGTAGCTATTTAAACTTCTTAAACTATTATTAGATAAGTAATTTAGTTAATCTATCTATAGGCATAATTATAGTCTCTAAATACTTAACCTTAAATAATCTTTTAGTATATTTCTACTACAGCTATATATTCTAGATATTAATATACCTAAGCTAAGTATTAATACGCTTATTTTTTCTAATAACTAGCCTAATTATCTACTAATTATTATACTAGATAGTCTAGAGTTCTCTAAGATTAAGCGCTAGCTTTTTAAGAAAGCGTCTAAGCGCTATAGCTTCTTTAGTAGTATACTTAAGAGTAAGTAGCTCTACTTTTATAGTAGAAGTAGTAACTATACTTTATCTTATAGCTTTCTAAAAGATTACGCCTTTATATAATATAGTAATATAGCTATAAGATAATTAGTAAGTTTCTAGATTATTAGTAAAAAATACGTTTCTAGTAATTATTAGATTAGGCCTATTATAGTTACTATACTAGATTATATTATAGTAAGTATAATAAAAATATATAATTACTTACTCTATAGCTTTCTTATACTTATTACTTAGGTTTATAAAAAAGTGTAAGAGCTTTAAAGTAGTATACGCTATATTTAGTTAGAGTATAATTACTATATAAAGTATAGAGCTAACTATTTTCTAGTATCTCTTAATCTTAGGCTTAGTTACTTCTCTAGTATTCTTAATTAGCTTCTCTAATAGCAGAGGTGTTAAAAGAAAAAATCTATCTCTAAGCTTAAACTTCTTAAGTATCTTATCTATATATATATTATAAATAAGTATAATTATCTTTAGATATTAGTCTCTAATTATATAAATACTTAGAAACTACTCTATATCTCTCTAATCTTAAATCTTATACTTACTAGAGATCTTAGTCTATATAGCTATTACTTATTACTTTATATTCTTATAATAAAGTAATAAAATATTATTAACGTAGAAGAGAATAAGAATCTTACGTTCTTAATTAAAGAAAAGGTAGAGCTTTTCTTAAGAAGCTATTATACTAATAGCTCTTAGCGTTCTTAAGAACTCTTTATACTATAATAGTAGAAAGTCTTATAATCTATAAAGCGCGTAGTTAAGCTATACATATAATTCTAACTTTCTAAAGCTATCTAGTATTTTATAGATTACTAGGTTCTCTATTATAATCTTTGCGTTAAGAAACGCTTTTATAATATTAAACTATTTAATCTCTAGATTACTTTAGGTAGTAATTACTATTATAGTGTAGAAGAACTTTATAGTAAGTATTACTATATAAGTTATATTAATTAAGTTCTTCTTCTAGAAATTACTATAAACTATAATTTAAGCTTTATATTTAAGAAGATAGCTATTCTAATTATACTTATAAGTCTATACCTATTTTAATAGAAGTAGCTAATCTTAGGCTTTTAACCTATAGATTTCTATTTAGATCTCTTTTTTACTTAGCTAATTAATCTCTCTCTTAGAGATATCTTTAAAGAGTATACGTATTAGGTACTAGATTAGTTATTTCTATAATCTAGGCAGCTCTTAAAGATTATTATAGTATTAGTAAGTAGTTTTTAGCTTATACTTACTAAGCGTAGTAGCTATAATAATAGAGTTTATAGTCTTATAGCTAGCTTAATTATTCTAGTTTTCTTAAAAACTAGAGAAGTAGGTCTTATAAAAGTTAATCTAGACTTACTTATTAACTAAGCTTATAATTACTATATTTACGCTACTTACGCTATTATCTTCTAGTTAATTACTAAGCTAAGTAGGCTACTTACTCTTACTTTTAGAGTATTTTAATAGTTAATAGATATTTATAAAAAGAAAGCGCTTAGACTCTTTACTTATAACTCTTTTACTATAGCGCGTTCTAGAGAATTTAGCTATAGGCTAATCTTATAGCTGCGTTAATTATTAAAAGAAAGCTACTAATTTAGATAGCCTACCTCTTAGTCTCTTTAGCACTTACTTTAGTTAAGCTAGTTTCTTATCTATTTTTATAGAACTAGAGTCTATTATAATAAGCTTAATAGATAGAGTTAGATCTTCTAATCTATATATAGAAAGCTCTCTACCTCTAGACTCTAATAGGTTAGCTCTTTTAGGCGTATATACTACTCTTTAACTATTAGAAACTCTATAATTACTTTAATTACTTATCTCTAAAATCTTATACTTAGGTATAAGTTCTAGAGTAGTAAGCCTAGTAGAAAGCTACTAATTATTAGAAATTTCTAATAGAATACTAGCTTTATACTCTATCTCTATTAAATTAATAGAGCCTTAATTATATTTAATAGGTAGACTAACTTTATTACTTTAATTATAGTCTATATTACTTTTAAAATCTTACTTAGTAGTTAATAGCTTTACTATACTTACTATTTAATTAATAGAAAGAATATTAAACTTTTCTATAGAATTAATAAGCTTACTATTATTAAGTATTTTAACCTACTTAAGTACTTAATCTCTAGTTAGCTTCTCTTTACACTTATCTTAATAGAACTTTTACTTATTAAAAGTAACGTTATAAGTTATAATTATCTAATTAATTACTAGTACTTATATATAATAGATATTAGAAGCTTAATAGCTAATAAAATATTCTATATAGCTATAAGGCTTAACTTTAAAGTCTTAATAGTGCTTTCTAGCTATATAATTACTATTAAGTAGATACGCTTAATAGCTATAAGTATAGATTCTACTCTAATCTAGGTAAAGATTAGTAGCCTAGTACTTAATCTTAGGTAGCTAATAATATTAAAAGTACTTCTTAAACTATTTATATAATACCTAATCTAGAGATTAATAGCTATAAAGCTATAATAGACTTATTCTATAGAGTTAAGCTACTATATTTATAATTACTAGCTAGAGTCTAGCTAGAAGATTAGCGCTTATGTATATTTTAATTAACTTAGTAATAAGCTCTTAGCTAGCTCTCTCTACTAAGCTATTAGGCTTATAGGTATATAGTAGAGGCATTATAATTATAATTCTTTTTTCTTTAGCTTATTTCTTATATCTTAAGTACTTTCTCTAAGGTAATATTATAGTATTATTATCTTAATAGATTTCTATAATCTTTTACTAATAGCAGCGCTTAACTATAGCTATAAAGCTTATAATAACTTCTATTATAGAGTCTAGTGTTTTGTTCTTTAGGTTATAATTATATAGCTTACTTAAATAATTTTTCTTAATAATTAGAGTCTATTTATTAAGTATATAGCTTATAAAGAAGTTAAATAAGTTCTATAATATCTTAAAGAAGAGACGTAGTAATAGCTTATAAGACTAATAAGAAATCTTTTAAGATATATAGATAGTAGCGTAATTATTACACTTACTACGCTATATTCTTATAATCTCTACGTTTTAGGTAGCTTTAATAAGAGCCTTAAAAGCTTACTTACTTAGGTAGCTAGATCTTTAGTGCTAAAGATTAGCGTTACTAGTGCGTAATTATAGAACTTATAAGTAGATAATAGTATTTATAATAATAGAATTAGAAGAATAGATAGAAGAGTTATATTTAATAAATAAGAAGTTAAATCTATACTTAAAAGTTATAAGAATAATAGACGTCTTTAGCGTGCCTATTTTAATTATATAATTATAGCCTATATACTATATACTACTATTTCTAAGAAGCTTCTCTAAGATAATATTAGTATAAAAACTAAAAATAATCTTAACGCTAGTAAGCATAAGATTAGCCTTTCTAGATTCTTTAGAGGTACTAAGAATAAGATAAAGTATATAATTTCTAATACTAATTACTAAAAGAATCTAGCTACTAGCCTTTACTATTTCTCTATTAGTCTTAATAAAGAAACTAAGCTTAATTAAAGCTTTATTATTAACTAAATAGACTATAGCTCTACTATTAAGAATTATACTAGCTAAGAGTACGTAAGGCTTAAAGCCTATACTAAAGATAGAAAGCCTAAACTTAGTAATTAGCTTCTTTAGGTAAATAATTATTAAGACTATATTACCTAGATACTTAGAAGCTAGAGCGCTTATTTTCTAGCTAGATTACTTAACCTTCTTATATAAGCTACTTTACTTCTCTTTATAATAGCGCTTCTAGATCTTTTACTTATCTTAAGCTAAGAGTTCTATTAGTAGAATACTTAGTAGCTTAGATCTAGTAATTATAGTTTATAATTAGTAATATAAAATAGGCTTCTACTTATACTTTACGTTAGGTTTATAGAAGTAAGGCTTAGATAGTAAGCTTAACTACTTCTTACTTAACTTAGTAGAAGTAGAAAGTTAACTTATAATAGCGTTAAAGATTATATTAGCTTTTTTCTTTCTAGTAGTAATTAATATCTTCTAGAAAATAATACTAAATATCTTACTAAGATTATTAAGGCTTAATATATTCTTTCTAAGAGCTATAGTAAATAATTAATTATATTACTACTAGTAGATCTACTTAGAATTAAACTTCTTAATTATAGTAAGAAAGTTAGTAATTGTAAAAGGTTTTTTAATCTTTAAGAGCTTAAAAATCTTTACCTCTTAGTAGAGTATTAACTAGTTAGTAAACTACTTCTTAGTAGTACTTTTTTAAGTTTTCTTAAGATAAGCGTAATACTTTACGTAAACTATATATTACGTAGTCTAATTTATAGAAGTAAGTATAGTTTTAAGAGTCTTTATAAAAGACTAGACTATTCTTTTATTATTACTTATAGTTATAAGTAATAAGTAATCTAGTGTAATAGTATATATAATCTAGCTCTTAATATTATTAATCTTTTTACTCTTTCTTAACTACTACTTAAACTTATAGTTCTAGTAGGCTATAAGCGTAGTACTATTCTTAGTCTTATAGTTATAATCTTATAAGAAAGTATTATACTTATAAGTAGCTTTATTATACTTATTCTTTTAATTTTTAGTTAGCTCTATAAAGAGAGAAGCTAGAGCTATAAGCTCTAGAACTAAAAGGTTAGAAAACTTAGGCTTCTAAGTATCTATATATTTAATATCTAGAAGATTAGAATTAATCTCTTTCTAGATACTCTTCTTATTATAGTGTTACTTAAAAAGCGTAAACTAAGTATTCTAGTTAGATTACTTCTTAAGAAGCATACCTATAGCTATAATAGCTATATTATAATTACTTATATCTATAAAGTTAGAGCGTAGAATTAATATAGTAATATAAAGAGGTAAGTAGTAAGTAAGTAATTGTATAGAAGAAGTTCTAATTACAGAATATTTAGAGAGAGTAGAGTAGAAATAAGATTAACTAATCTATCTTCTAGTAAGCTTTAATACGTAGTAGAAATTAGTTTTATAATTAAGTAGCTAAGCTTATAACTATTAGAGCTAGAGATAATTAATAATTAGAGATAGATAAGTATATTATAATTAATCTACTCTAAAAGAAAATTAGAATAAAATCTCTAGCTATATACTTAAGAGCTAAGCAATTACGTGTCTGTAATTAAGTAATTATAACTACTTTCTAACTTTAATAATACTTATATAAGAGCTTTAACTTTATCTTAGAGAGATTATATAATAGCTAGTAAAGTACTATAGTTCTAGATAGTAAGTTAATAGCTAAGTTTTATAGACTATAGTTAGTAAGAACTCTTAAGTTATTTTCTAATCTAAGATACGTAAACTTAGTATATTATAGAAGTAAACTACTCTCTTTAGCTTCTTCTAAGCTAAACTAAAGCGTTAAAGTAATAAGATAGCTATATATATCTACTATAAAATTACGTATAGTCTTCTTAAACTTTTTAGCTTTTTTTAGTATAATCTTTCTATAAATAGTTCTATTTTTAGACTTAGTACTCTAAAAGAGTAGCTTCTATATAGAGTAGCTAATCTTTAGGTAGTACGCGTTTATCTAAAGTAAATCTAAGTATACTTAATACTTATAGACCTCTATAATAATATATAAAATATTTTAGATTTTTTATTTTTTATAAGAATTTACTACTTTTATAGTTACTATAGTAGTACTATAAATTTTTAATTTTTTACTATTTACTCTATCTACTAATAGCTTAAGTAGAGAGTAAACTAATAAGCTTTACTCTACTATAAGTAATACTAAAATAAAGTTTAACTAAAAACTTTTATTTACTAGAGCTTTAATAGACTTTAATTAGCTAAGTAATACCTTTACTATTAGTAGCTTTACTAGCTTTAAGTAAAGCGCGTTATAAAGAAGTTCTAAGTTCTAGAATACTAGGTCTAGAGTAATATAGATAGCTAAGAAAAACTCTAGCTTTTCTACTTACTACTTTTTTCTAATTTTTAACTAAATAAGCTATTAAAGTTTTTCTTAAACTTTAGATAGTCTCTTTAGAAGTATCTAGTCTTATTATATTTTTAATAAGTTATATTAAAGTTTTTTAGACTATTTTAGTTTAATTTAGCTAGTTATAAGTTAGATTTTACTAAACTAGCTTTCTTAGCTTTTTTCTAGGTCTAAGAAGACTCTAAAAAAAAGTTCTAGGTCTAATAGCTATAAGACTTCTTCTTATAAGCTAGATACTTAGAAAGTATAGTAGTACGCTTTATTTTACTCTAATAGTAGTAAGCTAAAGTATTAAGCTTAGAGACTATATTATAGTCTTTCTAGTTTTAAAGTAGAAGTTCTTTTTAAATATTAAAAAGAAAAGTACTTATAAAGTCTATATAGCGCTACTCTTTTAGATAGTTATTTAGTTTACTCTAAAGTATATTAAGGTAGACTAAAAAAAAGTTAGAATTCTAATCTAGCTTTTATTTAGTCTACTTAAGTTTATTATAAACTATAAAGTATTATAATAACTTAAAACTAAGTATATTAAGTATAACTATCTTAAGTTTTTTCTAAGTAAGTATCTAAGATACTTTAAGTCTTATATAGTTCTAGAAGTAGGTATTCTAAGTAGAGTAAGTAGTTTTATTAAAAGATCTTATAGTAAAGTTTACTTTTTAGGTATTTATTAGAAAAGTAGAGAGTACTTCTCTAAAAATAGCTTTATAATTATATACTTAGTAGTTATACTATAAGTAATTATATATAGTAAATATCTCTAGATTCTTAGAGTATAAAGCTTCTAAATTTAACTAAAACTTACCTTTTATAGTTAAAGTATAGTAAGTAATATCTACTTTAAAAGCTAAGTAGTTACTTATAAGTATTTTATACTTTAATTTTCTAAGATAAGCTATATCTTAATAAGTATACTCTAATTATTTCTACTTATATAACTTCTTAAGTTTATAAGTTAAGATAGCTTATTTATTTTTACTTTTAGTAGTAGTAGCTTATAAAAGCTTAGTTAGCTCTAAAATAAGCCTTAATAGTGTATTACTATCTCTAATAATTAAGGCTAAGTTAGTAACGCCTAAAGAAGCTTCTAATAAGTTTATAAGTTTCTTAGTAAGTAGTTATAAAAGTAGAATAGATTAATATAGAATTATATAAACGTAAACCTTTACTAAGTAATCTAGATAGAGCTATTACTTATAAAAGATTTCTCTAGGTTTCTACGCTAGTAGAGCCTACGCTTACGTAGGCTAGCGTAGTTTAAAAAGGTCTAGAGAAATCTAGAGTAGTTTATAACTAAGTAGTTATAATAAAGTCTTTCTTTTCTCTAGAAGTACGTTCTATATAAGATAGAGAATTAAAAAAATTTAGAAGATTATATAAGCGCTAAGTCTAGGCTAAAATATAGCCTATATATTAATATTAGAGAATCTCTTTTTAGGCTATCTACTTAGACTTCTTACTTCTACCTATTATTTAGTAAGTATTTCTAAAATCTCTATATATTAGAATTAGTCTAGACTACTCTAGATTAGAGTAGATCTAGGCTAGCCTAGCGTAGTCTAGCTTTACCTTTTCTCTTCTTTTACTAATAAGTGTAGAAGCCTATTAACTAACACTATTAACTATAATCTAGCGTAATCTTACACTATCTATCTCTATTTTCTACTACTTAGAGTATTCTAGTAATAACTAGCTATCTTTAATTCTAATCTAGTTCTATCTATACTAATCTAGTTACAATATAAGCGCTTAGAGCCTAGTAACTAAGAGACGTAACTACTAAGGCTAGATATAATCTAAATAGTTATATACGCTATAGTAATATCTTATATACTACTATTAAGAATAACTAGTAGACTAATCTAGTGCCTTACTACTATCTACTAGATAAGAACTATAAGATATAAGTTAGTGCTTCTTCTTAGAGCTATCTATACTAATTTATACTAACCTAAACTTTATAGAGTAGAACTACTATAATAGCGTCTTATACTATTAGTAAGAAAAAAGCTTTAACTCTTCTTTACTATATTTTCTATAACTTATCTAGTTAAGATTATTTTTAAGTAAGTAATGCTATTCTAGTATAATCTAAGCTAATCTAGACTAATCTAGCTATCTAAGTACACTATCTTTAGTATTATTATAATATAGATAAAGATTTATAGAATATACTTTTAAGCGCTTTTAAACGCTTTAGTCTATAATATCTTAAACACTTCTACTATAAATAAGTTATTTCTAAAGTAAAATATTAAAGCTTAGGCTACTACCTTTACTATATAAGTAATCTAGAGTTATCTATACTAATCTATACTAATCTAGATAGAAATACTATCTAATATATTAATAATAAAAATATACTTCTACACTCTAGTAAGTATATCTAGTTTAATACTAAGATTCTTAGAGTTACCTAAAAAGCTAAGTCTTATAGTAACACTAATAGAGCTTCTAAGACTTCTAGTAAATATATAAGTATATCTTCTCTTATTCTAATCTAAACCTATCTAACCTAGTCTAGAAGAAAAAAAACGTAGATCTTCTTAAGAAGAAAGTTTTAGCTCTAGAGGCTAAAGTTAAAAGTCTTATTAACTTACTATTTTTAATTAAAAGTAAGCTATCTAAAGCTACTAGAGATAGCTTTTAGGCTAATTACTCTACTCTACTCTAGGTTAACCTAGCGTAGCCTAGGTCTATCTAGAGCTATTTCTAGGTTAATTTAGGTAGTTTTATTCTAGTTAGCGTTTTCTAGTTATAGAGTTTAGTGTCTAAGATACTCTAGTATAGATTAGTCTAGATTAGGCTCTCTAAAGTTCTTTCTAGTTTTAATCTACTTATTATTATTTTTTATATAGTAATTAGTTACTATTTAATCTAGATAGATTTAGATTAGTATAGATTAGCTTTAGCTCTAGAAATATAATTATTAATTTCTTTATACTTATAATTAAGATTTAAGTAATTTTAGAGTCTATTAGACTTAGAAAATTTATTAATTTATTTAATCTAATATATTCTCTAGCCTACTTTATTAGAATATTAGACTAAGCTAATCTAGACCTATCTAGCTCTTTCTAAACCTACTCTAGCGTAGTTATTTCTAGTTAGAGTACTTTTAGAACTTCTTAAACGCTCTTATAGCGCTAAAAGAAATCTTTTCTAAAAATAGCTATTAATTATTAGAGTCTAGATAGCCTATCTACTTAACTAAGTATATCTAAGAGTTTTCTACTCTTTACTTCTTAAGTATTCTATCTACCTTATATACGTTATTACCTATCTATAAAGTAATATAATAGAGTAGATCTTAGTCTCTCTAGACTAAACTAGTGTTAGAGGCGTTTTCTAGTAGGCTAACATAGAAAACTAGATAGATTCTACTATCTTCTAAAAGATCTAGTTAGTAAGCTTACTTACTAATCTATTCTATTACTTTAAGTAGACTCTAGTACTTATAGTTTAGTTTCTTTTTAAGTCTAGTTATATAGATATTACACGTATCTAGTATAACCTAATTACTAACTTTAAACTTCTTAGGCTTATAGCTTTTATTATATACTTTCTATTAGTACTCTTAAGCTCTTACTAGATTTTATTATACTATTTTATATACTTTTTTATATAGTTTCTAGTCTTAAAGCGCGCGCTTAGATAGTCTAGTTAGATCTAAACTAGTTAACTCTAGTATAGATAGAATTATATAGCTATACACTAGCTTAAATAAAGTAACACTAGTTAAGTTATATTTAGAGTTATTATATATAAACTTAGCGTTAGCTAGTAGAGTTACTTAGTTATCTTACTTATAGTTTATATAGGCTCTAAGATATTACTCTAAAACTTAATTTATATACTTTATCTAGCTATTAGTCTAGAAGTAAAAGGCTATTAATAGTAGTTATCTAGTCTCTAGGTATTAAGTAAAAGTACTTTAGTATACTAACGTAAATAGCACTTCTCTATTAGTAACTACTAACTTTAGTAGGCTATAAAGGCGTATAATCTTCTAATAGAAGGTTTTAGCTAGTTCTAGCGCGTCTAGGTTACCTCTAGATAGTATAAAGTATACTATTTTAGAGAAGTAGTATATAACTATAAGTATACTATTATACTCTTACTCTTCTAGAGTACTTAGAGGTAACTTAGTAATAAAGTTTATTATAATATTCTTTTAGATATTAGCTAGTATAGATAGTAACTATAGTTTTTTATATCTAGTATATCTAGTAAGTTTTATTCTTGCGCAGGTTATATAGAACTAATAGTAGTTCTTAACTATCTATTAGACCTCTAGCTACTAGAATTCTTTTAATATAAGATCTAGAGTTTAGGTAAATCTAAAGTAACCTACTAAGAGGTTATTATAGTAAGCTTATAAAACTTTAATATAGGCTACTTCTAGAATATAAAGTCTTTTCTTATAAAGAAGTATATTATCTAATTTTATACTCTATTAGTCTACCTAATATAGTTAAGTATTATTTAGTATTAATAGTGCTTCTTTAGTAAAGTTTATATACTTATTACTAAGTATATCTTCTTTAATAGCGTTGCGTATAAAGTATAGTAGCCTAGTCTAGTTAGTAGGTAATATTAGTTAGTTTAGAGTAATAGCTCTAGTTATATCTATAACTACTCTAATCTAAAGTTCTTTTACTTCTTCTAGAGTAACTACGCGCTCTTTAGAGCTATTTACGTTAGTTAACTATAGCTTACACTAAAGCTCTACTAGTAACCTTTTATTACTACTAGCTAAACCTACTATATTCTTACCTAACTTATAATCTAGGCGTTTAGATAGTTTATTAGTAGAGTTAGTCTACCTAGAGTAGTAAACTATAGTAAAGTAAAAAGCTACTAGCTATTCTACCTATCTAGCCTATCTATGTAATAGTATCTTAGTAAATATAAACTTTTATAAGTTATAGTAGTCTATATAGAGAGTAATATTATAAGCTATACTTTTAAAGTAATACCTCTAGTGTTTAAAAGCTTCTACTACTATAAGAAGTTTTCTATTATATATATTATAATTACGCTTAGTAGAGATTATCTTACGTAAATAGTATATAATTAGATACTATAGATTCTTACTATTAGGTTCTAGTCTAGACTAGTTTAGAATTCTAGAGATTATAAAGTCTAAGGTATTAGTTTCTACTCTATAGAGTAGGCTAGAGTTAAAGTAGACTAAAATAGAGTTTATAGTAAATCTTTTTTTAAGAATCTTAAAGGCTTTAATAGTATTAGGTTCTAGCTTAATTAGGTATAATTCTTCTTATTATTACTAGTAGCTACTCTTACTTATCTTAAGTAGCCTTTAGGTAATCTAGTAGAGAGAAGTAGCTATTCTAGAGAACTTTTCTATAAAGCGCTAGTAGTAGTTAGTAAAGTTTAGAAAGATCTAGATATCTCTAACTAAGGTAGGTATAGGCTAGAATTAAATAGTGTTAATATAATTAGTTTCTATTTCTACTTCTTATAAAGTAACTATAAAATCTAAGTAGTCTACTCTCTAAGTATAAAAGTTATACTTAGAGAGTTTAGCGTATAGTCTATACTAGATAAGTCTAGATAATACTTCTTAGACCTAGCTAATATATTTCTTCTTATTCTAGAAGTAGATAAAAATATTATTAAGATATATAATATAGTAGATATCTAGTAGGTCTAATAAAATTAAGTTAATATAATTCTAAAACACTATAGAGGTATTAGTAAAGCTAAATAGTATTACTATATATTTAAAATAGCTATACCTAGTGTAGAAGGCTATCTTCTACTTATCTCTCTTTTTAATATAGATATAATAGTAAGTATTCTATAGGTCTAGTTTAGTGTAGATTAATATAGATCTAAGTTAATTAAGAGACTTTTCTATAAGTAGTAGTAGGTAGTAGTTCTTTATAGTAATTATATTAAAGCTATAGTAATTTATATATAACTAGAGAGAGCTATTCTTTTTCTTTATAAATAGAATTAGCGTCTCTACCTTAGAGATAAAGCGCCTAATCTATTCTCTAGCTAGGTTTTTATTAATATATTCTTATAGCTTCTTAGCTTCTATTACTAATAAGCTATAGAGTAGTTTATAAAGTAGATCTTTTCTCTTCTCTAGGTTAATTACTATCTTATATAGCCTATATTTAGCTAGAATAGTAGTATCTTCTTTAGAAAAGGCTCTTACCTAAAAGCTATAGTACTAATAGAGTAGAGTACTATTATCTAGGCCTACTTAGCCTACTACTAGTAGAAAGCTATTATTATTCTTATTAAGAAGTGTAGCTATAAATTATTTAGAGGTCTCTAGAGTAATCTTATAGTATCTAGCCTACTTTATAAATTTTATAGATTTTAAGATAAAGTTTAGAGTAGGTTACTATTACTCTAGCTATAGTATACCTAAAATTATATTAAATTCTTTAAAGTCTTCTAGATAGAACTCTCTCTACTCTTCTTAGGTAGTATTATAGCTATTAGTTATAGTATACTTTATATCTACTTAGCTTAATATAGCTAGCTCTTAGCTATTAAGACTATAGAACTAGATTATACTATCTTAGTATAGTACGTATTTAGCTTTACTAGCTATAGCTTAACTAATAAAGTTAGCCTTAGCGCTACTATTAAGAAGCGCCTAGATATAAATAGGCTTAGACTTAGCTAGAATAGTACCTTCTATAGTAATTAGAAATAAGCCTACTATCTCTAATCTAGTCTTATACTTACTACTTATAGTAGTAATAAAACTCTTAAAGTATATAATAAGTCTCTTAGACTATAGAGTTAGGTAGCCTAAGAGTGCGCTTTTCTCTTCTAGGTACTAGTAGAGTTAGAATACTTTCTCTTATAGTACTCTTTATAGTAGTAGTTATAGTATTTAACTTAACTAATATTCTTTATACTTATTTAGGCTACTAGAGTAGTTATAGGTTCTTTCTTAAGTAGTACGTATAGTCTTACTTCTTAGCTAAGTAAGCTACGCTAGTTAGCGTTATACTATATCTACTTAAAGAGTAACTAGTTCTTTCTAGTATTATCTATATCTATCTAAGCCTATCTAATCTAAAGTATAAATTCTAGAGCTTTATACTACTAGTTAGCCTTAGCCTCTAGTACTATAAAGCTATACTACTTTTACTTAATATTATCTAGTTATTTACGTATCTTTAAGTTAAAAGTAGAGTAGAAGTTATAGATATAATTCTTATTAGTATTATTAAGAGTAGCTTAGGCATTAAGCTTTTTTTATTATATCTTAAAGTAGTTAAAAAGCTTAGTAAAAGTATAATAACGCTATTTTATATTTTTAATCTTTTCTCTAGCTATCTACTTACGTTTAAAAAGAGAGCTAAGTAACTTTAGTATAGCTAACTTTAGAGTAGCCTAGATTAGAACTAGCGCTTCTAAGTTAGTTATAATAGCTCTAGCTATTCTTTTCTAATAGTTTAGTTAGTAGTCTCTAAGCTATCTAATTGCAAAGTTAACTTATATAGTTAAGTTAGTTAAAGTAGAGTTACTTTTAAAGAAGTGTTTATAAGCTCTAGCCTAGCTATTAAGTTATACTTTATTCTTACTTTTAAAACACGTTAGAAAGTTAGATTTTAGAAGTAGAATCTTAAAAGGTCTAGTCTAGTGTAGAGTACTCTTAGTAGGCGTAGCTAGAGCTAGTATTAGTATAGGTAGTAATAGAGTCTAAAAGTTACTACTAGTAAGTGTAGCTTTAAGAGCCTTATATTAAGCGTATAGAGTAGTAATCTTTATATACTATTTAGCTTCTAATAAAAGCTATTTTTTCTATTTAAGTTCTTACTAAAAAGTTAATAGTGTTAGTTTATTAATAGGTATTCTTTTCTTAACTAGTAGTATTTCTATAGTAGATATTAGAGCTTATAATTTCTCTTTAGTAGTAGTTAGAGCTAATAAAGTATTAGCTAGCCTAGGCTAGGCCTAGAAAGCTACGTTTTCTACTGCGCTACGTAATTATAATAAAACTATATTTATAGTGTTACTAATAGTTATAGGTAGAGATTTGTATTATAAAAGTAGAATAAGTTAATATAAAATTATATAAACGCAAACTTCTACTAAGTAATCTAGGTAGAGCTATTACTTATAAAGAGTTTCTTTAGGTTTCTACGCTAGTAGAGCCTACGCTTATGTAGGCTAGCGTAGTCTAGAGAGGTCTAGAGAGATCTAGAGTAGTTTATAACTAAGTAGTTATAATAGTAGTATTACTATCTCTAAAGATATAAAAGCTAATTTCTTTTAGTTATTATCTATTACGCGTAAGAATAGTATAGCTTACTTACTACTATATTATATTATACTAGAGAAACTTACTTTAGAGCTTATTATATTTAAATAGTATATATAAGAGTATTATAGAGTAAAGTAATTTAAATATTAAATAATAAAGTTAGTTAAATACTAGATATATAATATTAGACTATAATTAGATATATTATTTTAAAAAGACTAGAGATAAATTACTACTAAGCTATAATAGCAATTCTAAGGTATTTATAGCTAATACTAAGTTAGCCTAGACTCTTTAGAGCTAGAATCTAATAACTAATTTATTCTAAGAATAATATTATATTTTTCTAAGTTTATAATATAATAAAGAATAGTACTAATATAGTTTTTATATTTTATAGTAATATTAGCTATATATATAAGTTTAGTAACTTTCTTTCTATTAGCTAAAGTAAGATAAATTAGTTTAAATACTTTAAAAGTAGTATAATACTACTACTTAATCTATTCTTAGTTAATAAAGTAGGTACTAGCTTCTATATCTATAAGAGTAGAGTTCTTCTACTAAGAGCTTTATTACTATTATAGTTTATAGTAGAATTTAAGTTAATAGCTAATATCTATCTAGAGTAAGCTATAAAAAGAAGTAGTAGAGATATAATATATCTTTTATATAATTCTATTACTTTTAAAATAAAATATAGTAGTAAGCTTTATTAGTTTACTTTACTAAACTTAGTATTTAGAGGCCTTAGCTACTATACACTAGTTATACTTCTACTTATAGTTTTAATTAAAAGTATTTAAAAATACTAGTTATTTTTAGACTTATCTTTAGTAATAATATTATTAAAGTTTTTCTTTTTAGTCTTATTATTATTAATATTAAGAGTAGTAAAAAGAGAAATATTACTAAAAGAAGTAATTAGCTTACTATAATAAAAAGCGTTCTAGTTATATTAATTATAACTAGCTTTTCTATATTTATAGTATAGACTATATTTATAATACTTTTTCTTATTTTTAGTAGTTCTAGTATTTTATACTTTACGCTTAATATAATAGCTACTACGTTACTTATACTCTAAAGAATAGTTACCTAAAGCGCGTTATTATAACTTTATAGTAGTAGAGGTTATAGTAGTAGTAGTAGCTTTACTAAAGCTAATATCTTATAAAGCTTTATTAATACTTTATACATATTATAAGAACTTAGCTAAAGTTTTATAGTTATTAGAGATAGTTACTATAGTATTATTTAAGTGTATATTTATAAAGCTATAAGTCTTCTTAATAAGTATATACTAAAAATAGATATAAAGAATATTTATAATATCTAGAAAATAGACTTACTAGATAGTAAAAGTTTTACTTTACTTTTATTATAAACTACTATTTATAAGAAAAGTCTTAGCCTTACTAAATTAGTTATATATAAAGTATATACTATTAAAAGTATCTAAATAGTTAAGATAGTTAGTTACTTTTATTTTTTTAATAATAGGCTAGACTTTACTTAAGATCTTTTACTTAAGATAAATAACATAGTAGATCTTATTAGAGAGTAATATACACTTATTAACTATAGTCTTATACTAGCACTTATAGTTCTTATCTACTTTACTATAGAATTTCTTAATATTAGATATTTTATAAAATAAAGCTAGTACTATATCTAGAAAGTAGACTTCTTCTAGAGAAGCTAGATATATACTACTCTAAGGTATAGATAGACTAGTATATTATCTAGCGTAAAAATTTAAGTACTATAGTAGAAACTATAATTATCTAGTTATTAGTTAAGAGGTACTTAGATTTTAGAAGAACTAATTATAAGTAGCTTAAGTATTATATAAGTCTTAGATAGATAATATATTATATTAGTTAGATTAGTAAGATAGTTTATAGCGCTTATAAGTAAGAAAGAAGTATAGTTTATATAAAAGCTTATAGTAGAGAAGCTTATCTAAGTAGATCTTAGCTTTATACTAAGTATTCTATAAGTTAAGAATAGCTTTATTAGTAGCTTATTAAGCTATAATAATATTCTTATTCTTATCTTCTAGCGCTATAGTAATATGCTTATACTTTATAACTTTAACTTAGTACTTATTATAATAGCTATTAGCTTTCTTCTTTTTATAATTAAAGTTATTAATAAGCTAATTATATTTATTACTATTAATAAAGTTTTCTAGTTATAGCTTAAGCTTATTATACTTCTTAGAGATAGTATTATACTTAGTAAGAAGTACTTTATAGGCTAGAAGGCTAGCTAGCTTAGTATTATAACTAGTCTAGAGGCATATTATTATAGCCTAAAGCTTACGTAGTTTAGTACTTTTAGTAGTATATTTCTAACTACTAATAAAGCTTTTAGAACTATTAACGTTCTAGATAGCTTCTTTAACTTACTAAGTAAGCTTATTAATATAATTATTCTTTAACTTTATCTAATATAATATATTATAAATAATAGTAAGAAGAGTAGTTATATAAAAGTACTAGTTATTAGACTAGTTATAGACTTACTTACTAAAATTAGTAGCGTTAGTAATAGTTAATATAACTATACTATAATACGTACTATTATTAGAAAGATAGTTTTAATCTACCTAAATTATAAAAATTACTACTTTATCTATATTAGTAGAATTATTTTTTTTATATTTAAGAAGTTTAATCTAATTATAAGACTTAGTCTTTAGGCTATAGAAAAGAACGCGTATATAGTAGATATTATTCTAAGTAGCTTCTATAGTAATATTATAAAACTTAATATAGATATTATAAAGATTAAGATTAAGTAATAAGTAAGATTCTGCGTATAGGTCTATCTACGTAGAGAATTAAACTTTAATATTCTTTACTTAATTAGAGCTAGGCCTAATTAGATAGAAGTTATAGATTTAATTCTTTACACTACCTCTCTTTTTAAAAAAAGTAAGTTCTAATACTTTAAACTTTCTTTTTACTTTATATAATATACTAGTTAGTATAAATATATTATAAATATAAATAAGATATTTATATTACAAAAGCTATATAGGCTAAATATAGTAATTACTCTAGTAATAGCCTTCTTATTATTCTTCTTATACTATTATTATATTCTTTATTATAATTATAATTACGCTTTATATATTATAGTAGCGTAGTTACCTAGTAGCTTATTTATTAGAGATGTAATAATTAATTATAATAATATAGAATTTAGTTAATAGTAAGGTAGCTTTATTAGTGTAAGAGCTCTTTATTTAGTAGTTAGTAAGTAGATAAGCTAACGCTCTCTTTATTATATTAGCACTAGTTCTAGCTAAGTCTAATATAGTAACTTTAAGTAGTAACTCTCTAAAGGCTAAATTATATTATTAAGTTATCTTATTAAATCTCTAGTCTCTTAGTAAATAGTAATATTAGTTATAAAGCTTACTTTAGATTCTTATATATATTAGTTAGCTAAACTTATAGTAGATATTCTTATTACGTAGTAAGATAGAAACGTAGTAGCACTCTTCTTAATTATAAAATATATATATTAAGATAAAATATAAGTACTTATATCTAGCTATTAGTAATAAATATTTCTATAGTATAAATACGCTAAGTATTATTATTATAAAGTTCTATTAGCTTACTAAGATTCTAAACTAAGAGTAAAGCTTAGGTTTTATAAAATAGTATTAGTAATAGTTAATAATTATCTTAGCGCTTTCTATAAGATTTATATAAAGCTTCTAAGATAAGTTATCTAGTCTATCTAGATAGTTTATCTATTATATATAGTACTAGAGAAGTTCTATATACTTAGTGTATAGATCTACTATATACTTATTAATATAATAATTCTTTATAGACTTTATAATATAGTTTTTATTATTTTCTATATTAAAATAGATAGCTATAGGCTACTTCTTATCTTTAACTTAACTAGGTAATAAGTTTTTAAAGTATAAGTGTAGTAACTATAGATAGAAGATGTTATAGAAGTAGTTTATTTTCTTTAGTAGCTAGAGTTTATAAGCTAGGTTATTAATAAATCTAATAATCTTAAATACGCTATAGTTCTTAAAGTCTAAAGAGTAGTTTAGTTATAGTATTTATATATTTCTTATATTAAGTATAACTATATCTCTAACTTAAAAAATAGAAGTACTTAGGTAGTTATTATTAATATACTCTACTTACTTAGTCTATACCTAGCTTATAAAATAGTAAAGCTTCTTATAAAGCTAGTCTAGGTACTATACTAGTTAATTAGTCTAAGCCTTATTTATTTAAACTAGCCTAGCGTTAGTTTATAGAATTTCTACTAGTAGCTCTAGCTTAAAGTAGAGTTTATAGCTCTTAGTTATATAGAATAGAGTAACTTCTATACTTACACTAGTTATTAAATTAGCTTTAAACTTTATAATTAGAAAGTAAAAAGCCTAGTTATTTTATTTATAATTAATATAAGCGTAAAGGTACTACTTAAGATAGATATTTATATTTTTAGTCTAACTATTTATTTATAAATAAAAGACTATAAAGTATTTTAGATAGATACTAAGTCTTTAGTAAAGATATTTCTAGAAATAACTAGTAAATTAGCTACTATAATTAGTAATAATTTCTTTAGAATAGCTTTTTTCTCTTTAAATATACTTTATAAAGGCTTATACTAAGGCGTCTATAGTTAGAGTAACTATAGAAATAAACTTTTTCTTTTTTATTAATTAGTCTATAATAATAAGAATATTAGTAAAGACTTATTTATTATAGAAATAAGAGAGTAGGTAAATAATAAAATTTATAGATATATATAACTAATACTTATAGAGAACTAGTAGAGAATATAATAACTTATACTTACTATCTTAGTAACTTTTAATTTACTTATAAGTAAGATAGTTACATAAGTACTATATAATATTAGTAGTTATCTTTAGCTAGTAATACTAATAAAAGAGTTAAGAGTATAATTTATACTTACTACTATATTCTCTATAAAAGACCTAGTAGGCTTATTTAATTACCTTAGTGTAAATATAGTCTAAACTAGAAATATATACTTTATTTTTAATATAAAGAAGTCTATTATAAAGAAAGTAATTACTAAGTTTTATATAAAGGTAGTAGCTACTATAAATAAAGTTATAAGAGATCTATTATAGTCTCTTCTATATAGCCTTAATAAGCTCTTTAAGTACTCTATTTTTATTTTTAGTATACTTAGCTTAGATAGCTAGCTATAGATTCTCTTAAGTAGAAGTAGTAAGATTTTTATCTACTATATTAAGAAGTACTATATAAATAGAAGATATTATAAGCGTAGACTTAGTATAGAATTTACTAATAGTGTTCTCTTTACTAAGCTAATATATTATCTAAGCTAGAGTAATAAAGTATTTAAAGTGTTTAGAATAGTAGTAGGTAAGATAAATTATATAATAGCTACTTCTATTCTTCTTAAACTAAAAGTAGATAATCTATACTTCTAGATCTACTTAATTAGCTTTAATAATAGTTTATACTTAGTATTAACGTTACTTATTATTATAGTTAGTAGAAAGATTACCTAGTCTTTAGATAAGTGCGTTAGGCTTAGTTTCTTATTTACCTAGGTAGTACTTAATATAGAAATTAAACTTTACTAGAAACTTAGCCTATTATACTTATTTATAATTAAGTCTTTTATTAGTTATAAACGTTTATAAAGCTTAATAATTAGAAAGAACTTTAATTAAGTTTTTTATACTAGCTAGTTTAAAACGCTACTCTTTAAAAGCTTATATAATTACTAGTAGCTTCTTATTATAGATTTTATAATTATATTTAGTAGGCGTTATCTTTCTAGATAGAAAAGCTACTAAATAAAGTATACTATTAGACTTTATCTAAGATAAGATAGCTACTATAATAAAGTCTAAAGTATCTATCTTAAGCTAAAACTTAAGATTAGAGTTAAAGTAGGCTAGTACACTAGTAGTAGTAAAGGCTTTTTTAATATAATAGAAAGTAATAAATACTATAGAACTATTAGCTAATAGAAATAACTTATATATATTAATATCTTTCTATATAAGCTCTATAAGAATCTTTACTAAATATAAGAATTCTTTAATAAACTTTTTATAAAAGTTTATAAATTCTAAAAAAAACTATATATTCTTAACTATCTATAGTAAAGACTAATCTTTAATAGTTACTACTTTCTTTAAGTCTATCTTAAGTTTATTAGTTATAAGAATAAGACTAAAGTACTTAACGTACTTAACTTTAAATTTATATTTAGTAGTATCTAAGTATATTCTAGTATTCTTAAGCTTTTATAGTATAGTAAAAATATAACTTTTATAAAGTAACTTATCTTTACTATATATTAAAATATTATTAAGATATACGCTATAGATATTATTAAGATACTTATAAAGAGTTTTATTAATAAATATCTAGAAAGTCTCTAAAGTATTATATAACTTAAATAGTATAATAAAGTATTTATATAGTCTATATCTTATTTAGAAAGCTATCTTCTTTTTATTACTATTTTTAATTTATACTAAATTAAATATAGTAATTATATTAATAATACTTATAATCTTAACTTTAGCTATTTATATAAGTATCTCTTTAATTAATAGTAGCGTATTATAGTTTTTCTTTATAATAGTATTTAGACCTCTATAGTTAACGTAAATATATAGTCTACTCTCTAGCTTTTTAATAATAAGAATAGATAAGATATAGAGTAAAGTGCTAAGTCTAATAAAGCTCTTATCTATTATCTTATTAATATACTTCTTAATAGCTTCTATTTTTTATTATATTAAACTATATATATAAAAGTAAGAAGGCTTATTATTCTTAACCTTAATAGTATAATTAATTCTAGATTAGCGTAGTAAAAGTATATTAGTAAGTTATAGACTAAAAATCTTCTTTATCTTAGAGTATAACTAGTTAGAAATAAAGCTTTTAAGTTTCTTATTAGTTATCTTAGCCTTTTTATACTTTACTATATATTTATTAAAGTTATTCTAAAATATACTAGTATACTATATAATATTATCTTAAAAAGCTTTATAGCTATAGTTATTATCTAGTAGCTTATCTAGCTTTTTTTAGTAATAAAGCTTAACCTAAATAATCTACTTAGAGTATTACTTTACTATAAGATAGGTAGTATAAGTACTTATTATTATTATTATAGTATACTTATTTACTTTTCTAGTTTAACTATTAGGTATACGCTTATTACTATAGATAGTCTTAGTTATTCTAGTATATAGGTAGTTTAGGTAGTAATAGAGACTTTTAAAAGTTATTAATTAGTTATTACTAAACTTAAAAGAGAAACTATATTAGTCTATCTAATTTATACTAAGAATAAAGTTATATTATCTTATATTTACTACGTAATAGAAGATAGTATTAGTATAGAAGCTATAAGTAATAGATAATTCTATAGCTTCTATTAATAATTTAATAGTATAACTATTTATAAGTATAAGATAAATAGATAATATCTTTATATATAGTAGCTAATAATCTAAAGTCTATTATTAGCTAATAAAGTATACACTAGCTTCTATATTAATAAAATATATTATAGTCTTATTCTCTAAAGAGGTAGAGAGCTAATATATAAAGTCTAGTTATAAAGTAGAGTAAAGACTACTCTTAGAATTAATAGCGCTAGTAGAAAGATAGTATTATTATAAGTATAGAGTATTAACGTCTAGCACTATTATTACTATAGTGTTAAGTTAATTATAATACTTTATTATAAGATAGGTTTTCTTAAGTAATTTACTCTATTTTAGCTTCTAAATATTATAAGTTTATTTAGAAGTATCTAAAAACCTAACTTATCTAAGTTAATAATATAATCTTTATTATTAACGTCTTTATTCTTAATATAAGCTTAGTAGCTCTTATAGTCTAAGTTATAAATATCTTCTATAGAAGTAACTTTATTATCTATAAAGTTAGTATCTATAGTGTTTAATATAAAACTTTTAATTTAATTAAAGAGTATAGCTTAGTTCTTAGTATAGTTAAGAAGAGGTAGTAAGCGTAATTATAGTAGCTATAAATAGAATAAAAAGCATAATTATAGTAAGTATAAGTTAAGTAGCTAGAACGTAGTAGGTATTCTAAATTAATTTAAGTTATATATTAGAGCGTAGTAGCTAAAAAGCTAAAGAGAGAGAAAGAGCTAAGAAAGTAGTCTAGGTATAAGAGATTAGATATAAGAGAGTAGTAGTAAAGAAGTATATAGCGTATAAGAACTTTAAAGTAAAAGAAAGCTTTTTATATTAAATATTCTCTAAATTCTTAAATATTTAAAAGTATTAAATAAACTATAAAAGAGTAATAAGATAATGCCTTCTTCTATTCTAGAACTAGTTATAACTAGTAAGTAACTCTATAGTATATATATATATATATAGTAGCTAATTATATATATATATATATATAGATCTAGAAAGCTACCTAATATAGATTATAAATAAGATAGACTTAGAGTTTCTAAGCGTAGAGATAGTTACGTATAAAAAAGTAGCTAAGATTACTAAAAATAATAAAAAGGTAACTAGCACGTTAAAGCTAAAGCTAGAGTAATAGCTTAGTCTATTTAGATAGTTCTTTAAGAATATAAAGAAGTAAGTAGATATATAGTAAGTATATAGCTATGTAGCGTAGGCTAATAAAAAATAGATAAGCTAAAAGGCACTAAGAATATATTTATAAAAAAGTAGAATAATCTACTAAAAGTATTAATTATTTAAATTAGTAAGTAGAAAATAAGTAATACTAGGTTAAAATTTATAGAGGCGCTAAAGGTATAGAATAATTTAGAGAAGTATTTTCTTCTTACTTAAGCACTAAGGCGCGTAGTATAATATATTAGTTAAGTTTTATATTAGTATAAGTATTTATATAGTAGAGTAGTAGGTAGTAATAGTAATAGTATTATAATATTACTAGTAATAGTATTTCTATAAAAGTAGCTAAATATAAAGCTATATTTAGTATATTAGTATATATATATAATATAATATAATACATATAGTATATATAAGTAATTAGATATTATATAGTACTTAAGGTAGTATATAAAGTAGGCGTATAAGTATAAGTATAAGTAGATATATAAGTATAAGTAGGCGTATAAGTA
Organism: Alternaria conjuncta; assembly: GCF_024043145.1. Lineage (NCBI taxonomy): Eukaryota > Fungi > Ascomycota > Dothideomycetes > Pleosporales > Pleosporaceae > Alternaria > Alternaria conjuncta. The sequence goes on along the minus strand of NW_026250092.1, from coordinate 665,936 downwards.
TAAGTAGGCGTATAGATATATTATAAAAGTACTAGCTAAGTAGCTACCTAAGGTAGTAAATGTCTAAAGCGCTATATAGTCTTAGTAGACTTAAGAGCTCTAGAGCTACGTTAAGTAAGCGTACGTAGGTAGATTATTCTAACTTAGACTAGAGAGTCTAGGTTAAGAGCTCTTAGTATAGTTATTACTTTAGTATAACTTATTACTATACTTAAAATATACTTTATTTTTAAATAAGATATTACGCTAAGTATTAGTTGTTGTAATAGGTATTTAAGTACCTATTAGGTTAATTATATACTTTCTTTCTTTTGTACTAGTATTTTACGCGCTTATCTATATATATTACACTACTCTTATCTAATCTTATAAGAGTAGTAATTATAATTCTAATTACTTAAATCTATTATTTCTAGCTTAATTTTCTTTATAGTTATAAGCCTAGCGCTTTAAAGTATAGGTATTACTCTCTCTACGTAATAATAACGCTATAAATAATATATTTAAACGCTTCTCTAATCTTTATTTAACTCTTTACTTTATAATAAGTAAAGTAACTAGCTTTCTATAGCTTTCTCTATATTAACTATCTACGCCTATAGTAGCGCTTCTCTCTAATAACTCTAAGTACGTTAGTAATATATGCGCTACTTACTGCCTTCTCTATAAGTAGCTATAAGTAACTATAGCCTTTTAGTAAGCTTAATACTTATTTTAATAAGTAGCGTAATTCTTAAAAGATACTCTACTTAGCCTAAGTAGTTTACGTAGCTTAAATTTAACGCGCGCTCTCTAGAAGTATAAAAGAAAATTAATCTAGTAATACTTTTCTCTAGAAATAGCTTTTTTAAAGCTTCTAATTATCTTATCTATTTAGAGAGAGAAACTAGTAAGCGTAATAAGAAGGCGCTCTAGAATAAAGAACTAGTAGTGTAGAAGCTTAAATCTACTTTTCTAGTAAGTACTTAAAGCAGGCTTAGAAAGCTTAAGAAGTAAGTTAATATAACTATTAATCTACTTCTACTACTCTCTATATAAATTAAGCTAGCTAAAAGCTAAGACTAGTCTTTTTACGCAATTATAAAGTCTCTTAAAATATAACTATAGTCTTATAATAATATAACTAAGAAGTAAGTTAGAGAAAACTACTATACTTACTTAGGTAAGGCTAAGCTAGTAAAGACTAATCTAGAGTAGTAGTACTATAAGTAGAACGCGCTCTATATACGCGTAAAGACGTATAAGCTTTCTAAAGTAGATAGTACGCTTACTACTTATAACTTTCTTAATACGCTAATACCTAGAATAGTAACTAACTAGGTAATTTAGATAAAGTATAATATAATTACTACTTAGGCGCTTAGTATAAAGATCTTTACACTTTCTTAGCTTAGAATCTTCTTTTTAGCGCTTATATAGTATTAGACAGCTTACTTTAAGTTATATAAAATCTTTACCTTTATTAGAGAAGCTCTATCTACTAATAAGGCTAGCGCTAAGTCTAAGTTACTAAACTAGGCTAAGCCTACTATCTACTCTTGCGCTACTCTAGAGTCTTAGATCTACTACTAGCCTATTAAAAAGTACTATAATATACTTACTACTATTAGAGCTAAGTAGAAACGCTTCTAATAGCTTTTATAAGAAGATAAAGATATAATTATTAAATACTTAGGTATAAAGCACTTTAAGAAGGTATGTATAAAGCTTATTAGTAAGAAATACTCTATTTTAAGCTCTTTAGAAAGCTTATATAATAATAATAAGTACTCTAGAAGCGTAGTTACTACGCTTCTTAATCTAGGTATACTTTAGCTAACGCTAGGTGTTTACTCTACTATAGACTATAACGCTTACTTTCTCTTAGCTAGTACTATTCTTAATAATAGAATAGCTATCTACTTAGTTAACTACTTCTCTCTATTATTAGACTTTAAACTAGCTAGAACTTTTAAGATAGTTAAGGTAGGTATATAGGCTTTTTCTATTCTTAGTTATAGTACGCGTGTTCTAAAAAGCTTTATTAAGCTTATAAGTAGTAAACGCGTTAATCTTATACTTACTAGTATTATAGTTATAAAGCGCTTCTATATTAATATAGTCTTAAAAGCTTACCTTAACTAATTTAGAATCTAGTACCTAGGTCTTAATAATACTCTTTATACTAGGTTACTAGTAAAAAGTACTATAGTAGCTACTTTATAGTGTAGGCTAAACCTTACATTTATAGAATATAAGCTAATTACTATTTATAATACTTTTATTATAAATATAATATCTAGAATAAGATCTAGCTTTACCTCTTAGCTACGTAGTAATTTAGAAGACCTTTAGTATACTTACGCTAGTTACTTAAGCTCTAAGGCGCTTAAAGTACTTATATGTAATACTTAAAAGGTAAGAATTAAAAAGCCTATATAGATATAGTATAAGTTCTATACTCTATTTTATATAAAGTAAGTTATTTTTTATTAGCTAAAGAAGTAAGCTTTCTAACTTTTCTAGAGAATTATATAGAATCTTTTTAATATACCTAAAAGGCGCTTAGAAAAGAAGTAGATTTTACTTATTAAGAATAAGTATAGTAGTAAAGTTTATCTTTACCTACTTTTCTTTAAGAAGATAGAGAAGATAATAAGAGCTCTTAAGAAGTTTTAAGTACTTATCTAGACCTATTATTATTTACTTATTATAAGAATTAGCTCTAATAATAACTCTTTAACTAATCTATAGTGTAGTAACTTACGCTATAAGGTATAAGTAAGAGAGTATAGTATTATACTAGAGCCTACTTCTTCTTATACTTATAAGCTTAATAAAGTAGCTAAAAGAGCTAAATAAGAGATTATTACTAAATAGATTAAGATAAGAGTAGAGGCTAATCTATCTAAGTACTTCTAGATAGAGATAGCGCTTACTACTACTTAGCTCTATAATATAAGCTTTTTATATACCTATACTCTACGCTCTTCTAATAAGAAGTTAAAGTAGTAGTTTATAGAATACTTTAGATAGTATTAGCTTAAGCTTATAAAAAAGGCTTCTACTAATCTATAATCTAATTAGAGTAGCGTATACGCCTATAGGTATTACGCCTATTTCTTAAATAAGAATAGAGTAGCTAGGCGTAAGCTAAAGAGCTTTAAAACACTACTTAGAGAATATATTAGTTATTTAGTAGGCTATTAAGCTTCTAATATATACTATATATAGATTCTATTACTAAGAGAAGTGTTTACTACGCGTAATATAACGTTTAATAAGTAGCTCTTTTATAGTAGTAGAGAGTAGAAGTTTTTTAAAAAGAATACTTATATTATAGTTAATATTCTTTATAAGAATAAGTAGAAAAACATAGTAGAGGCTTATAATAAGCTTCTATTACTCTCTTAGTAAGGTAACGTAGATAATAGTAAGCTACTATCTAACTAAATAAATAAGCTACTTAATAGCTTATTAAAAGCTTATTTAGAAGAGTTAGGTCTTATATAAGTAGATCTCTAGGCTAGAGAGATATAGAGAGTATATATAAGGCTTACTAAACGCGCTATAGAACTACTATTACTAAAGGCTATACTAGAGCTTTCTAATATAATAAGTATTACTAAGTAGCTTAGTAATAGACGTGTTAATTCTAGTAAGTACTAGTCTATAGTAACTAGATTAGTAAGCTTATTAGGTGCGTAGAGAGATAACTTCTAAAGTAATAAACTTCTATTACTTATAGTAATAAACGTCTCTTAGAATAAAGAAGTACTTAATAGCTCTCTACCTAATCTATAAAATCTACCTACTAAGTATAAGTACGTAAAAAAGGTTTATAAACCTTTTATACGTAGAAGTAAGCGTTACCTAGATAGTTATAATAATTATAATAATCTTAGAGGTATAGATATTTACACCTTACTATTTAATCTTAAGTAGCTTAATAACTTAAAAACCTACTATAGTACTTCTAATTAGTTATTAGGCTACGCGTACGTAACACTATATTATATTATTACTACTATAATTATAAATAAGCCTAATAAAGACTAAGTTTATTAGAATAACTTTTTAGCACTTCTAACGCTTTAGAAGTACTTCTATAACTATCTTTATAAAGATAAGTTTAAGGTAGTAGCGTATTAAGAGATTAATACGCTACTTATAGCTAATACTTAAAAGAAAGTAAAGTATATAAGTAGTAAAGAATACTCTCTACTACTTAAGTAGGTTTTTACGTATAAAGTAGATAAGAATAGCTACTTTATAAAGTATAAGGTACGCCTTATAGTACGTAGAGATATATAGACTAAGAATACGCTCTACTTAATCTATACTACTATGCTTACTATATAATTCTTTTATCTAGTAATAGCTATTACTACTAAATTTAATATAGAGATCTAGTAGCTTAATATTATAGTAGCTTTCTTAAACGCTAAAGTTAGTAGTAATAGGCTAGTATACTATAAGCTTTTAGATAGCTTTTAGAAGAAGAGCTACTACGCTAAGCTTAAGAAAGCTCTTTATAGTATACGTAAGAGCTCTCTTCTCTAGTATAATAACTTCTTAAATACTTTTTTAAAGCTTAGCTTATAAGCTAGTAAGAAGAAGCCTTATTTATACTATAACACTACTTAACGCATTTTTATACTCTTTTATATAGATAATATTCTACTTATATTTACTAAGTTATACTACTAGAAAGTAACTAAGCTACTTAGTAGAATTAAGAAGACTTATAAGATTAATAATAGAGAAGTAGTAAACTAGTTCTTAGAGGTACGCGTTATACGTAATTACTCTATAAGTACTATTTTACTACTTTATAATACTTACTTTAATAAAGTTATAAAGAAGTTTAGTTTTAAAGATAGTAGCTACTTTCTAGAAATACTTCTACTAGCTAGTAAGCTTTTAAAGTACTAAGAGAATACTTTAAAGTAGAAGATTAAGGCCTATTAAGAGTATATTAGCTTAGTATTATACTCTACTATTATAATACGCTCTAACGTTGCGTATATAGTTTTCTAGCTCTCTTAGTTTCTAACTAATTCTTCTTTAGCTTACCTTAAGGTAGTAGAGTATTTTATTATATACTTATACTACTTATAATATAAAAGTATTATATATAGTAGAAAGGTAAAGTTAGGTAAGAAGCTCTAGATTTATAGAGATATAAGCTTTATAGATAATACTAAGACGTACTACTTCTTTTATAAGTTTATTATAACGCTATTTAGAGGCTTAATTATATAGTAGACTACTTACTAGTTAATAGTTATAACTTTAACTACTAAGGTAGAGCTTCTTACTCTTAAGGCTATTACTAAAGAGATTATAGTCTTAAAGTGCTTATTTACTAAGCTTTAGCTACTTATTACTAGCGCTTAGTAGATCTTCTATAATAATTAATAGACTATTAGGCTTATAGTAGAGAGTAGTAAAAAGATCTCTACTAAGCTCTACTATATTAATATCTAGAATATATAGCTTTACTAGAAGTATAGTAAGAGCTCTTTTAAAGTGCTCTATAAGTTTACTATTAATATATTAGTAGATAGACTTACTAAGTACTTACCTAAGTAGAAGTTTAAGGCCTTTAAGAAGTAGCTAAATCTTAGATAGATAGCTTATAAAGATACTAATTAAGACTTATAAATAAGTAATAAGTATAAGAAAGATTAGTAAGTCTAATTATATATTTATAAAGTAGTACTAGACTCTACTCTAGGCGCTCTATAACTAGATAAAGAGATCTTATCTTCTCTCTAGACGCTTACTACCTCTCTATATAGCTAGTATAAAGAAGCTTTTATTAAGCTACTATATACTCTAACTACCTAGTTTTACTAGTTAAAACTAAAGGTATAAGTAGAGAAGATACTTACTTAGAGCTCTTAACTTTACTAGAAGCTATTAAAGCTATATTATCTACTTTAGTCTTAGCTTTTATATAACTATAAGCTACTCTATACTACTTAGCCTGCGTTAGTAAAGCGCTAATTCTATAGACTCTTTTTTTATTTAGAAGAAACTTAATAGCTATATATAGTTTATTCTATTTCTACTTACTTCTAAACTAAAGAAAGTAGATAAACTTAAAAGCTATTAGCTTTATAATCTTAAGTCTATAAATAGTTAGTATAAGTAAATAGTAGTTTAGAAGCTTAAAGACTTATATAAAGTTATATAAGTACCTATAACTACACTACTTATACTAGACGTTTTTCTTACTTACCTAGTTAAAGTAAAGTTTTTTACTATAACTAGTAAGCGCGCTTTAGATATACTTAATATAAAGTATTACTTTTAGTAGACGTAATAGAGAGAGAGTACTAATAAAGAGTCTAAGCTACTTCTTTTTCTTCTTTTATTCTTTACGCACTACTACACTTAAGACTTACTTCTTCTTATTCTAAGAAGTAGAAGCCTTTTTAGTAGTAGTAGTAGTAGTGTTATAGTAGGCGTAGGTAGCTTAGCTAGTAGCTATAGCTACTAGGCGCTATTAAACTTGTTTTTACTACTTATTAGCTAAAGAATTTATATAAATAGCTATAGTAAGTGCCTACTAATAAGTTAAGTAGCTTATAGACTAATAGGCTATTAGCTTATAGTTAGACTACTTACTAAAAGTAGTAACTAGTACTATAAGTATCTAAAGTACTTTAGAAATAATCTTATAAGCTACTAGAGCTTTATATAGTAACTAGTAGAAGCTTTAGAGTAAGATAGAAGCTTCTAGAAAGTACTTATAGTTAGTATTTTAGTAATTATTAAAGCTAAAAATATTAGTAGACGCTAGTTTTATTATTATTACGCGCGTCTAGACGCGTATAGCTCTACTTAATTACGTAATACTTACGTAAGTAGCGCGTAGCTAAAAATAAGTAACTTATACGTAATATAGCTTACTTAGAAAGTATATTATAATAGGTATTTAAGCACCTATTAGATTAATTACGTACTTTCTTTCTTTTATACTAGTGTTTTACGCGCTTACCTATATATATTACGCTACTCTTATCTAATCTTATAAGAGTAGTAATTATAATTCTAATTACCTAAATCTATTATTTCTAGCTTAATTTTCTCTATATTAGTTTATTTAAATTTAGTAAAGTGTTTAGTAGTATAATTAGAGCTATGCTTATATTTAGATAATTAGTTTATAAAAGAGCGCTTATAGAGTACCTTATAAGTATTATACTCTATACTTTTCTTTATAGAAGCTAGTATAGAGTAGCTATTAATCTTCTTCTAGTTTAAGTTATAGTTCTAGGTATAGTTAAGAAAAGTTATTAAAAACTTACTATAGATAGAGCTAGCTATAGTAGTAGTAGCTAGTCTAGCTTATATAAACTAGTAGGCGTAGCTAATTATCTTATAATTACTTTTCTTTAAAATAGAATAAACCTTTATAAAGCGCTATTACTAGAATATAAAAGTTTTACTATTTTTTTATATAAGTAAATTATTATAGAGTATAGCTTTAGCTTCTATTTTTTTCTTATAGGTTTCTACACTAAAGTAATTATCTAGATTCTTAAGAATATCTAGAAAGTCTTTAGTAGAAGTAATATTATACTTAATTAAGTTCTAAGTATTACTTTTAATATAATCTTTAAAGTATATAAAAGTAGCGTAATTATTAATATAAGTTAAGTATTTATTAATAGCTAATTAGCGCTACTTCTTATAATTCTTACTCTTATTCTTACTTTTAAAAATAGAGATATCTAGTAGATATATAGTAACTTCTCTACTTATTTCTTCTATAGCTAATATAGTATAATTATAGATACTAGGTATAAAATAGCGTTAACACTTAGAAGTATTAAATAGTAAGAACTATTACTTATTACGTTAAAGATAATTAGAGGTAGCGTACTAGTTAGTATTATTATAGTAGCTACTATTATTATTATTATAGTATACGTAATTATTATAGTAAGTAGAGTTTATAGCGTTATAATAGAGATAGTTAGTAGCTTCTTAGTGTAAGTAATTAATAGTATTATAAGTACGTTTAGACGCGCTCTAATAAACGTAATTCTTAAGAATAGAAATAGAGTAAGTAGAACGTTTATTATTATTAGTAGGTATATTATATTAATATTAATTATTAGAGTTAAACTAGTTATAATAAAGAATAGTAAATAGGTAGTAGTTTAGCTTATAAAATAGTAGCTTATTAAGAATAATATTATTACTTTAATAAAGTGCTTATACTTAAACGTACGTATAATATAGCTAAGTAATATAGTATATAATTATAATATAGGTGTATTTTCTAAATACCTTTAATTATAGTAGGTAGTAGTATATATACTCTTTTAATACCTTTTAGCTATTAAGAGTAAGCTATAAAGTTCTAGATTCTATAGCTTTATAGAAAAAAGAAAATAAAAATAAATAGTACTAATTCTATACATTCTATAAGCCTTAGTAGTAGTAAAGTATATAAGCTAGTATATAAAGAAGTAGATCTAGGTTAAGAAAGTAGTAGCTAGAAGCTTAATACTAGAGTTATAATACTACGTTAGCTAAAAAGAGAGCTAAAAGCTCTAGCAAAACTAAGTTCTAAGAACTAATACCTAAGGTATATACTTAGCCTAAGGCATATACCTAGCCTAAGGTATATACCTAGCCTAAGATATCTACTTAGTAGCTATACCTAGTTAGTTAAGTAAAACTCTAGCCTAAGATATATATACTTATAATATAAGTGCGCCTTTATTAGAGTAGAACTATATTTTTAACTATAGTACTATAAATAGATAAAACTTTTTAATTAAAAAGATTCTTTATAGTCTATCTTTTTTTTATACTTATACTTTCTTCTTTAAATATTCTATAAACTCTATAATTAACTTTCTAAGATTCTTAATATATCTTTTATTACTACTAACTATATTATAGAAAATAAGCGCCTATACTATAAGCTATTACTAATATCTACTAATATTAAAGCTAACGTAGCTATATACTAGTATATCTATAATAGAATAAAGTAGTACTTAAAGAAGCTTATAAGTATCTATATAGGTATCTACGCATTATAGGTATAGGCTTATATCTATTCTCTCTACCTAAGTAATAGGCTTATTAAGAATAAGCTTATCTACTAGCTTTATAATAATAATAAGTTTATTATAAGCGCTTTTATACTAAGTAGTATTTATATATTAGCTAGTACTAAAATAGATAAGAAAAGATAATATATTACTCTTAAGTAGAATAAGCGTCTTAAGAATTTAGCTAAGGCTTTAAATAGTAAGCCTACTATATATCTTTCTAATAAGTAGCTAGTTTATATTAATAAGATTATAAATAAAGACTTTAATAAATAGATCTAACTAGTCTTAAACTTTATTACCTATCTATAATAAATAGTAGTAATTTATATATATATAATATAATATAATAAAGTAGTAGATAATATAATAACTTTAGTAGTATAGATAGCACTAGCTTTTTTAATAAGCTTATAATAGAATATAACTAGTATAGATAAGTATAAAAGGCTTTAAAGCTAGTATAACGTATTAAGATAAGAGACTCTTTACTAGGCACTATAGAGATATTACTACTACTAATTCTAGAATTTTTCTAAGCCTTTAGGTAATAGTAACTATAATAGAGGTAGTAGTAGCAGCGCTTAATAGACTAAATATAGTATAGTAGTAACTACTACTAGATTATTATAACCTCTAGGTAGTATTAGTAGTAATAAAAAGTTAATATAGTATTACTATTTATTATAAATGTATAAGAAAGAGAAGTGTAGATAGGTAGTAAGAGGTGTTTAAGTCTATTAGACTTAGTTTTAATAGCTTAAAAGTTTGTTTATTTATTATTTATAATATAGTATAATATTATAAAATATAACGTAGTAGGCTCTGTCTCTAAGGCCTAGAGAGAAAGAATAATATTATACTTATACTATAGACGCTTAGCACTATACTTAACTTTATTATACTTTTTCTCTAAAAACTTATAGTTATAGTTCTAGTTAGCGTAAGTAATAAAGTACTTATTACTTTTCTTCTTTTTAATAGCTACTTACTAGTACTTTATAGTAGAGATAGCTTACTTATTAGTTTATTTCTAAAAGAAGTAATTTGCTTTAGCTTTCTTATTAGTAAGAAAAGCCTTTAGTTTCTCTACTTTATTATTATTATATTTCTTAGTATCTTCTAAGTAAGAGATAGTATTTTAGTAGATCTAAACTACTTTATAAAGCTTATTAATCTCTAATTAGAGGTTTAAGTTACTATTATTATCTAATATTAAAGTCTTATTCTTTTTTAGCCTATTCTCTAGGTTATAGATATAATTAATCTTTTTATTATAGAGGTAATATAGAACTATAGATAGAGAAATCTTCTTAGTAGTATTAAGAATAGAATACGCTTATACTAGTAATTCTTCTATAGTTATAATATAAATAAAAGTAGTATAAAACTACTAAGAGTACTTCTTAACTACGCTAGCTAAGTATCTACTATTATAGATAGTAAAGCTAAGTAAAGTATTTTTATCTTTAGTAGCTTTAGTGTTAGCGCTTTCTATAAAGTTTTAGTCTATTATAATAGTATAAGTAGTATTAGTGTTATTATTAATAATCTTAACCTTAGTTAAAAGCTTTAGCTATTATCTACTTTTAAGTAAGATATAAATAATCTTAAAGTTCTCTATACTATTAACTTTAAAATAGTTCTTCTAGATTTTAACTTAGTAGTACTATAGATTATAAGTTATAGACTTTTTTAGTTTAGAGCTAGTTACTTCTTCTAGTATAAAGAGTAGAGAGTATAAGTCTAGAAAGCTACTTTAGTAGTAGCTACCTTTCTAGACTCTACTTAGAGTAAAGTCTTAGACTATAGTATTCTAGGTATTTTAGGTCTAGTCTTTTTAAAATAAGTATAAGTAAGACTAAAATATATTAGTATTAAATAATAATAGTATAATAGTAGAAATATAAGTTAAAATGCGCTTATTAGATATCTTCTTTCTAATAGTTTATTTATTATTTATTATATATCTTAGTACTTAATATATAATATATAAATTTACTACTAACTACTTACTCTAACTAAAGGTAAGCTAATTCTCTTTTTATTATATTATAACTTTAGTTTAACGCTAAAGTATAGAGTTCTTAATAACTATTTTTTAGCGCCTAAGTACTTTAATAAAAAGCGTCTAATAGTATATATTAGTTACTCTACTTTAAGTCTCTTACTTATATATTCTATAAATACTAGTAGTATTATAATTAGTATAATTATCTCTTAAGTAAGTAGATTTACTACTTAATTTAGATAGCGTTAGTAAGACTATAGTACTTATTAATAGTTTATATAGTTATATAATAGTTCTTAATATTATATAATATTAAGTAATATACTCTAATATTATACTTATTTTAAAAGAAGTAGGTATCTATACCTAGGTATAGGTTAACGTAGAATAGTATAAAGGTTAAGATTAAGTAATAAGTAAGATTCTATGTATAGGTCTATCTACGTAGAGAATTAAACTTTAATATTTCTTACTTAATTAGAGCTAGACCTAATTAGGTAGAGATTATAGGTTTAATTCTTTATAGATATAAGTATTATCTAAAGTCTTAGATTCTTTATAACTACTATCTAAACTCTTTATAAATTAGAGTTATAGATAGAATATAAGAAAGAAACTCTTATAATACCTAGATATAAGTAGTAAGAGTAAAGATTCTATAGCTTATATATTATCTATAAAGGTTTAAGTAGAGTTCTAAATATTACTAAAGCTACTAGAGAATATATCTAAAGTAGAAAGCTTACTAAATAATATTAGTATAATATAGAATATATTAGAGTATTATAGAAATACTTTATCTTAATAGTATATACTACGTCTACTTACTTATATATTTACTACTTTCTAATATTATAAGTAGAATAAGCTAGTTCTCTACTAACTCTATAATCTAATATTATTTATATAACTAAGTTTAATACTTTCTAAATATTCTCTATTAATAAAAACTAACTATTATAGTAGTAAGCTTCTAGCTAACTACTAGTTATCTTATCTTTATAGCTCTATTTTTAGTACGCTTAAGTATAAGATTATTAGTACTATAAGTTCTACTCTATAGTTATATAGTAAAGCTTTATAAGCTTTAATTAGTAGTATACTTTATAGAGTTATTTTTAAAAAAGTATAGATATTTAATTTACTTAATAAGTAGCTCTAATATTAGTAGTAGTAGCGCTTTTTTAGTTAGTAAGTTATACGTAAATAATCTAGTATTTAATTATAATATAACTTAATAAAGTTAGTATAGTATTTTAAGTATAAAGTATTAAATATAGTATAGTATAATAGATATATTATAAGTTAAAATTATATTACTAGTAAAATACTATATTATAGAAATAGAGAGCTATATAAGTAAGGTTTTAATATTTCTTACTTAATATAGTACTAGGCCTAATTAGATAGAGATTATAAGTTTAATCTATAATATCTAGATATTAGTAATAATAAGAAAATAGTAGTTAAAGTAGTTAAAGAAAATTATTATACTTATAATTATAATAAAAAAGTAAAAAAAGTAATAGTAAAGAAGCTCTTATATATAAACTAGTTAGACTTTATATTTAGTTCTAAATAAGCTATTTTTACTTTATAAGCTATTATAAAACTTATTATAATAACTTATTATATATTTATTATAAAGTTATTTTTTACTACTATAAGTATATATAAAGATAACTACTTTAAATAAATAGTCTAGTAAACTACTATTATTAAATATCTTCTTCTTTAATATATATAACTAAAGTACTTTTATAAAAAGACTTCTTAGGCTTAAGCGCAAAAGATAGAGAAGAGCACAATCTAGGCGATAATGTACCTAAAGTAGTCTAGTCCCAATCGAGCTTGGTGCTCACTCGACCCAGTGTTCTCTCCACACCTCCACCATGCTGCATCAAGTTCACGTGAATGCTAACTTTTATTAACACGTCTTCACTTGTAACAGCTTGCTTTTTCCACCATCTCATCGCATCCCATATATTCCCAAGATCCACGAAATCAGCATGCCGCCCGCAGCCCCACCCTCCTACCCCCGTCCCGACTTCCTTCGCGAAGACCTAACATGGACGCCCCTCAACGGCCCATGGTCATTCCTTTTTGATGACAACGACGTTGGCTTGATCCAAGGATGGCATTTGACCTCTCTCCCGGACAAGATCACCGTGAACCCCACCAACACCAATAGCGCCGAGAACACCGAAGCGCACAGCATCACAGCCAAGATCGCAGCTGGTACTCAAGAGCTGCTTCAGGGAAACTCCTTCAAAAATGAACATACTGTACATGAGAAGAGGAACATCCAGGTTCCTTACGTGTTCCAATGTCCTGCTTCTGGTATCGGAGAGAAGGGCGTGCATGAGGTACTGTGGTACGAGAGGGTCATTGCAGACCCGAGAACGATGGAAGAGAAGGCGGCTGGGAACCGTGTAGTGCTAAGATTCGGAGCCGTCGACTACGAAGCCAAGATTTGGCTTAATGGGCGCTTCTTTGGTGGCCATCGCGGTGGACATGTGCCTTTTGACATCGATGTCACGGATGCTTTCACGGAAGAGAAGGCTCAACGACTCACCATCCGCGTATTTGATTCTGCGCATGATCTGACACAACCGCGAGGAAAGCAGTACTGGAAGGCTCAGCCGGAGAGCATCTTTTACACACCCAGTGGCGGTATCTGGCAAAGCGTGTGGCTCGAGTCAGTGCCTATTGTGACGATTGGAGATGCAAGCGCGGGCACGCTATTCAAGAGCAATGACATCGAGAGCGGCAAGCTAGAAGCTAGCATCAAGATCATTGGAAGGCCTGCTGGCCATGCATACAGCGTAGAGCTCGAAGCCAGCCTAGCAGGTGTGCCCGTCAGCAAGACGGAGAAGGTTGCTCTTCCACGAGACTCAGACACTGCTTCCTTGAGCACCAACATGCGACTTTCCGACTCCCAAACTTCACAGCTGCCTCTTACATCCACTGCCCCACTTTCTGACGCGACAGCATGGCTCAACAACCTAGCCCTCTGGTCTCCGGAGGAGCCCACTCTATACGATCTGACTATCCGCCTCTACGACAATGAAGACAAAGTCATCGACCAAGTCCACACCACAACCGGAATGCGTTCTCTCCATTGGGATAACTCCACCTTCCGACTCAACAACCGCCCATACTTCCAAGCGCTCTTCCTAGACCAAGGCTACTGGCCCGAGACCTTCATGACACCTCCATCCTCCGACGCACTAAAGCTAGACATCGAGTTGACCAAGGCGATGGGCTTCAACGGATGCCGCAAGCACCAAAAGGTCGAAGACCCACTATTCCACTACTGGGCTGATCGTCTGGGTCTGCTAGTGTGGGGTGAAATGGCAAATGCATACGCATTCTCCGAGGCGTATGTAGAGCGCATGGACCAAGAGTGGCGGGAAGCCGTCTTACGCGATCGCAACCACCCCTGTGTTGTTGCTTGGACGCCAGTCAATGAGTCTTGGGCATACACTGATCTCCACACGAGCAAGCAGCAGAGAGACCACATCAGGAGCTTGTACTATGCGACCAAAGTGTTGGACTCGACAAGACCCATCAACGATAACTGTGGTTGGGAACACGTCATCACTGACTTGACCACATTCCACGATTACGCCGACGCGGATGAGCTTACAAAAACTTGCTCGACGCTAGACGGCATCATGAAGAAGCAGTCGAACAGACCAACGTTCCTTGCACCTATTGAGAGCTTGTCGGATCCCGGGTCGAAACACACTCCTGGTGCACCCGTTATTTGCACAGAGTTTGGCGGTGTCAACATTGCGCGATCGGCTGCGGGTGAAGAGGATAGGAAGAGAGACTGGGGTTACACCACTGCTACTGATCCCAAGGATTTGCTCAAGCGCATCGAAAAGATGATGGACGGGATTGTAGACGGAGGGCATTGCTGTGGGTTCGTGTACACGCAGCTTACAGACATCGAGCAAGAGGTAAACGGCGTATACACACCGGACCGGAAAGAAAAGTTAGATGCTGCTGAGGTTAGGAAAGTGGTTGAGCGCGTTATGGAGAAGTATGCGCAGATGCATAAGTAGCTGCTTGGATCAAATAAGCATGTAGACAAATGCAAACATTCACTCAGGCTAGGAGGTAGTATCTTCGTAATTTTGTTTATTCTGCGCACGTCTTTGGTGGCTTCGTATTATCATACATGAGTTCCTTTCAATCGTACAACTACCTTCAACCAGTAGCTGTTGGTTACCATCCATAGTTGACAAACACCTGCTGTCGTCATGCTGATATGTGGCAATCGCCCAACCATGATCTCCAATGCACAATATCCGCTTCGCTATTCGCAATAGTATGCACTGAGTTTGCAACCAGATCATACGACACGCGACATGCGAGTGACTGGAACCAGTAATCTCCAGGATGCGTGACTCCGGGAACGCAATAAACAGAAGGAAAAGGGTATCGTCCGTAGTGAAAACCGCATAACTCCGCCCGTCCTGCTACCAATGCATGTCAAAGCAATCATCCGCCATAACGTACACCGCTCCTCAAGTATCGCACACTCTCATCTTCAAGACGTCGTGGCTGCTGATCCTCTCGGAGCGGAATGTAGTCCTGGTTCGGCTGGACGCGCCTCTCATACATCCTATTGTCAGGCACGTAAGCACGAGACGGATCAACAGGGTGTACATCATACTGTGCACCTCTCACTTCATGCGCATGCATTCGGTGAGACGGTCCAGAAGCATATGCATATCCACGAGGATCAGCAGGCGCAAGCGGGCGTGCTGAGACATCGTAACCTCTACCACCACTAGAAGGTGGCTGGTAAGGACTGGTGGTCAGATCAATAACTTGCTCTCTAGGCGGCGGTGGCCTTGGCCCATAATTGGGCGCCATGCGCTGGCTCATGTGGAATCCTGCTTGATCATCTCCGTAAGTCCGGGGGCGAGCTTCCTCACGGTATACGGGCCTTAGACGCTTGGCGTGTTGCTCGGCCTGAGACTGTCTGTCATCCGCAAAAGAAGGGAGCGCTTTTCGCTTTGGAGATTGCAGCTCGTTATATGGTCTGTTCGGATTCGCGTTATGGTTTCGGGCAGGCTGCTGAGAAGTTGCAATATGTTGTGGTGATGTCAAATCAACTGTCTCAGGCTCAACAGAAGGGAGCACAACATCTTGGTCTGATGGGCGCCTTGGGTGCGCTAGTGGTCTGTCAAAGGCACTGTGACGAGGTGATGGAGGCTGAACATATCCTTCCTGTACGCGACGAGGCGCAGCGTGCAAAGGAGGGTCGTTATACTGTAACCTCGATGCACCACGATCTTCCTTGATGGGTTGTAGCTATGCGTGTTAGCTCAAGAAGAAGCCAAGGACTAGGATACCGTTTTCTCTCGCTCATAGAGCTTGGTTGTTGAACACTCACTTGGTATAGTTGGCCGTTGATCTCACGCACGATCGGCTGTGCGTTTCTCACACTCTGGCCAGTCTCGGCTGGTCTCGCTCGCCTACAGTCGTGAGTATTAAATTCGATGTCAGCTGTCGTATGCACTTACGGATTGTTTGTCCTCGTTCGCACTGATTGGAAAGGCTGCTGCATAGGTGACTGGAAACGTGAGGTGCCAGATGATACAGGTGGCGGTGGAGGAGGAGCATAGCGCGGAAGGACAATAGTTCTTCTTGATGAAGGTCTCATGTTGCGGACATCCCCACTCGGGTAGTTAGCATGTAGTTCCGGCTGTAGATCGCGCGCAGTAGCACGACTGGAAACAATTTCCATGCTTTGCTCGCGCTCATCAGGTGTGGCCATGGAGCCTTCATCGCTGCTAGCTTCATCATCATCGTCAAGAACAATGACTTCACGGAAGGTTTCCTCAAGTTCGTTGCTTTGCTTTCCGTCTTCATCTCGCCACTCTTTGAGTTTCGCAAGAGAGACTTTCTCGACTTGGCCACGGGCTTCCGACCAGCCGTCAGTCTTGAGCAGCTTATCGTAGTCTGTGTATGTGTGGCGGATATGCGCGACAACTGCGAGTTGCACCCTACGAGCCAACGAAAGCTCCTTAGCATTACCTACCCGGTTAGTTCCCTCCTCAAACGCATGAGATACAATGGCTTGTAGATCTGCCTCTGGTATCTTGGGAAACATCTCGCGAACGGCGCCGTGGATGTAGCCCTTGGTCTCCTTCTCAGTGGCGGGATGCCCTCGTTGTACTTGCCGCGAAGAGTAGTCTTCAAACTCTTGGGCTATCCAGTTGGTTCTGTCACCTTCTTTGTCCTTCCGCAGGCCGCGTCTCTCATCGTAGAGATATCCGAACTTGTTGCAGGCAAGTTCGATGATGGTGAGAGGAAAGTGGTGTCCGACTCGGTGGACGTGGTGGGATAGCTTCTCGGGATCGGAGTGGGTTTTGTTCTTCGGCTTGGCCTGCGACGCTGTCAGTGGATGGCCTGTTGGCTTGGGAGGGACCGGATGCTCACAGAGACGATGTGTACGTCAAGGTTGCGCTGTCGACACTGCTCTTTGCACCATTCTGTGAATTCGGGGTGTCCAGCTGGGATGAAACCGAAGCCAGTGGGGGCGTTGGACGCGTATGTCAGCTATTCTACAGTCAGTGGTGTTATATGACGATGAAATCGCGTCGCCGACGGACAATGGAATGTAGCTTCTTCTTCTCTTGGGTTACCGCTTCTAGCACGATTTTGTACGGCTTCTTCTTCTTGACGGCGGCTCGCAACTGATCAAGCGTACTGCCGCGCTGGGGCGGCTGTTGCGCACGCGGATGATATACTCTGGTCATGGCTCTGGTATGCAGATGATGTTCATGGATCCCACAGCGGACCAGGGCAATATGAGTCGCTACTGGATGAGTGAGCACCCTGTGTGGCCTGACACGGCGTGTTCAGCGATTAATACGGTAAGCGCAGCAGTCACAATGTCGTGCAATTGTCCAGAACGAATCCGGATTGCGTATCTACAAGCCCCGGTCGATGCAAAGGCACAGGCGGGGTGTTGGGTGGTACGTGTTGTGGTGTTGAAGAGTTGGCGAGGTTGGCACTGGGAGCGCAGGTGGCGGCTGCGCGCGTCGGCGTTACCTTCCGCCGACCCAGCATCCGAGGTCACAGCCTGAAGTGCTGTGCTTGGGCTCCAGAACATGTCACAGCAAGCAGTTCTTCACGCGTATAGGCACCTATACCGGCACAGTCTCAGAGCTATCCAGTTCTCGAAGCCGGCTCGATATACATTGCGCGACCGCATTCGCCTAGCCTTTCGCAAAGGCTCCGCGACCGATTATGAACCACAGAGGATACAGAACACGCTCGAGTTCCTGCAGTATGCGACTAGGCAGAACGGTCTCGAACATAAGATAGTGAAGAACCTGCTGTTCGTATGGTGGGTACAGAATCATGGAGGTCGCAATAAGCACAATCCGAAAAACGCCATGTATGTAACCAGTTCTCATCCGTCTTCAATGTCATGCAGCTGACTCTATCAGGACGCGTGAGGACCTCGAGGTCAAGACCACCGCGTACGATACCTTCAACCATAATATCCGCATGTTGAACGAGAGCATGGGCCTTTGCCTTCCAGCCATGACTGTTCGCGACCCCAGTTGAAGCGACCCCGCTATGCCGACACCATTGCTACTGTGGTGCCCACGTCATCTGCGGAATACACAAATGCGAGTAGAGACCTCACATGAAGTCGTCGAGGAAGTTCTCATCGCGGTTCTCGTTGGAGTTTTGCTCTAGACTCTCCTCTGTCATGACATCGTCGTAGGCATGATCTCTCCGCCACGCAAGCTCCTTGCGCTCCTTGGCTATACGGGCCTCTTCTTTGCGCTATAAATCATTAGTCGCGAGTCGAAGTAGCGTGTGCGAACCGAAACAGTGCGTCTGGATCAGAACACCCGTGGTAGGAGATATAGAGTGTCGGAGAGATTGCAAATGACAGGATGCATCATGAGAACGGACGTAGTTGGAAAAGGGGGTCATGCGAACATAGTACATGCAGAACAAAGCAGGATAACGAGATTTGGGGAATACACATACCTTGGCTTGCAGAGCACTCTGATCTCGCTTCCTCAACTCCGCCCGCCTTGCTTCTCGCTCCTCTCTTAGGTCGGGGTACTTCTCAACTTTTGTTTTGTTAAGACGGTTGACAATAGGATTTTCTCGCTGCTCCACATGTATGCGCTTCACCTAAGATGCTATCAGCAAACCGAGCAATAAGTTGCGGTCGAGCCAAGGGACGTGACGCAAGCGTTTAGTGCCGCATGGCAATGCGTTTACCTTTCGCTGATCCTTGAACCCAACTTGACCTACAGCCATACTCCCATCTTTCTTCAGGTTGCTCCAAGGCGTATACACAATCGTAACGTTATCTTTTTTGTTACCCTCAATACTGTTCGCCTTGGTTAGTTGCGCGCAGTCCACCAGCAACTCTTTGCTCATGTTTTCCCAATCTTCGCCCTCGGGCAACCGGACGTAGATATGGGCCGAAGAGAGATTGTCGGCGTGAAACCAGACATCTTCGTCCCAGCCGTATTTGATAAGTTCTTCGTCTGTTGAGGCGATCAGTATGTGCGGTCGTAGTTGCGTGAAACACAAAGAGTACGCTGGCAGGTCAGAAATCACATACTCTCAACCTTGTCTTTGCCGACGTAGATGAAAGCCGACGGCGACACCGTGTTGGATGAGAAGTAGTACACCATTTTGCGGACAGGAACGCTTGATCTCAAGTGTCTGGGTCAAGCAGCAAGTGAGAACGTTGCCGGGATCGTGAAAATGGAAGGCACGTGTGGGGTCTAGCGGGGTATCCACAGCCCTAGGTACTTAAGGGTCTGTAGCATGCAACACATCACAGTGATCACAACTCGGGAGGGAATTTAAGATTTCTCGAACTGTTTATTTCGCGCCTTTTAGCTCTTTGTTCGGTCGTAAAAGTCATACAATATATATAGGAAGTGCGACGTCTTGCATCACCTACTTCGCACCTCTCTTGTTCAGAAGCGTATCCTGACTCTCTTCCTCTTCACCGGGCGCAGCCTCCACGTCATGGCTACCAGCTCCATGCTTCAAGCTGTCCATAGGATTATCTTGCCTGGCATGTTTCGCATATCGGTCGTGGCCCTTGGCCCTTGGGTCGAAGCCCGCGTCATCCAGGTTCTTCTTCTCAATACTTGACGGTAGCTGGTCGCCAGTACCAGTTATGACTTCGCCTGTTTGTCCGCGGTCGTTCACACTGCGCGGTATGTCGAAAGCGTTATCTGCTGCATGTGCGAGATTCGTGTGAGTCTGATCTGGGTGGTCAGAGGGTGAAACCTGATTCTTGGTTAGTTATATTGTACTCCACAGAAGCATATGATACCTGGATCCGATATCCACACTTACCACGTTCATCTTGCCAGCATCGCCAGGAATGGTCGTGCCCTCTGCAGCCATGTCTTCTAGACGGCCTCCTTGGTGCGGGTCTGGTGCCATGGTGTCTGATCTAATTACGATTGGAAGATCTAATTTGAAGTTTGTAGAGGCTGGGAAACTTGGAATTGTTCAGATGGTCAAATGAAGCCGTGTGTTAGCAACAGAGTATTTCCAGCAAGCACGCGAGCTCTTATTATAAAGCTCTGTCATTACGTGCCTGAGCACCAGTGGGCCATCTGTCGTCATAATGATGGTGATGTCAGAACGCCATCTTGGTGTGAAGGAATTGTGCTGTGAGGACCGACTTTCCGATGGAGCACCTGGAGGGGCAAGATGCGCCAAGGAGCTCACGTGCGGAACGCGCCGCGTGTGGGGTTCTTTCCTACACGCGACTTGAACTGCGTAAATCCACAGACTGTAAACAAACAACAAACCCTGCAACTCCAGACTCGTCTTATCTCAAAGAAATCCAGACCTACGCAGTACACCGACGATGCCAGCCGCCGAGCAAACCTCAGCCGACGCCCGCCGAAAGGCCGCTCGCGAAGTCATCGACATTCTTCATGAAATCGCAACATTGCTAGTACGAAACACCGCGCCTTACTGAAGCGCCCAACATCTGACATAAGCCCCAGAACACCCACCTGGATCGGCAGCAACTGTCTTACTGCGTGTCGCTCATCGAGAACGGCGCGAATCCGGAGGCATTAGCGGTACGTAGCTTTGCGGCACAGCAGGGTGTAACAGCAGATCGCCTCGCGCGCGGTTCGCACTGTCGCTTTGAAGTTGAGGCTTTTTTGGCCTGAGTACTAAATATACTGACTGTGCCACAGAAAGTCATACTGCAGCTACGCGAGGAATACCCAACGAGTTCAGTCGACGGTGACACAGAGGCCGGTGCAGCCGCGCGTTGAATCCGATTAGACTCGGAGTCCGAAACTGCTCTTGTACAGCCTTGCACGGCGGTTCGGTGTGTCAGCTTGCAACTTCACATGCAAACCGACAAAAGAGCGAGAGAGGCAGGTTGACCAGTAACGGCGGTGGTGCCTTCTCTCCCGTGAAGAGTCTGGAACGCTATCAGTACAGAATCCAACTTCCCTACAGATCGGCGTTGCTAAGCCATCGCCTACGGTTCCGCATGTACATACTTGGCATGCATCATGCAACATTGACGGAAAGTCTGGAAAGCCTAATCTCCCCTTGTACATGGAGGGGCAGTAGCGAGCAACGCGGGGCAAATCTACCAGCGAACCGGAATCTGACGCCAAGGTGTTGATATCGAAAGGTTAATGCATCGTTATCAGTACATGCGGCTTGTCTTCCCACATGTCTATGGATCAGGAAACATGTCGCGATAAGGGCTTCCCGGCTTACAACCACAGAGTTTGAGGATGGTGTGCGGAACAGCCGGGTATGCGGCCGTATCAGTGAATATTAATCTATGAGCTTCAAGCGGGATGCAAGCCATCATGTCACCGGAGTTGGCCGCTATGCAACTAGAACTGCTAGACACTGTCATTGTGATCTACCAATAAGACTACTCTGTAATCGTCTATTATGACTCTGATGATATGTATGATGACGATAACGACAAGATCTCGATACCGAAACGGTAACATGGGAAAGCAAGTACGGAAAGCTTGATGCTAGCAACGATAACGATCGTTTGGGGTATCATCAACGAGAGGAATGGGGTATCATCCAGTAGAAAACTCGTCGCCGCGCCAAAATGAAAGCAAAACACCACCCCATCTGCTGCCCTGAAATAGAAAAATTGTGGTATGTGTCTACCTGCTGCCCCAAGTGGGCGAGCTCTGACGCTGGCGGAAGTTGCCCTTCGCGTCCGCAACTTTTTGTAGAGCCTTCTCGGCCTTGGCGTCTTGCTTATTGAGGTAACCGTTGAAGATGGCAGGGAGGATACGCTTTGAGTCTGATGTTCTGTTAGTGATGACCTGAGGATATGAGTAGACGTGAACTTACTGGCATGGTCGGCATCAAAGATAATACCATCTGCGCCTCGCTCTCCTGCCACCTTGACAGCCTCCTCCAACAAGCCCCCACCAACACCCTTGCCGCGATACTTCAACTTTACAGTCCAAGCGCGTACAACGGCCTTGCCTCGCCTTCTCCTGCCTCGCTTCTTCGCGGCATCATTATCGGCCCAACCCAATACCAAGGATCCGATGACGTCCTCACCCCACTTCACCACGATGAGCCTATCATCGCCCAGCCAATCCATGTTGATATCCTCGGCCATACCAATGTAGCCACCGGTCATCCATCGAATGAAGATGAGGAAAGTCATAGTGATGCCTCCAATGGTTGTAGCCAACATCGTTTTGTCCTCGTACCAGCGTAGCATGTACTGCGCAGCAAAAGCCACAACCACAAAGTACGCGGCTAGTGAAACTGGATGGAACAGCATGACCTTGCTGGCGACCTGGCGCTGTTGTGCCACGGAATCTGCGACCAAGCGTAAGCCTTCGATTCGGTCCTCCTCTGTCTCAGCAGTGTAGGTAGAGAGTTGCGGCAATCCATCCGTAGGCGACTTGGCCGGCGCGTTCGGTTCGGTCGACGACATGGCTTGGGATTCGGCAGGCGAAGGGTACGGGTTGTACTGTGCAGGCAGCGTTGAGTAGGACAGCGATGTAGAGGGAAGTTCTTGGACGAAGTTGTTCAATCGGAACGAGGTTGGTGTGGGTAGCGGCGATGGTAGATCTGGATCAATCCTGAGGTTCGCGCTCAGCGACGTCAAGAATGCTGTTGTTGCGCGTTAGCTCGTATTCATACCCAAAAATCTCGCGCGTCGAAGTCGCTGCATGGTTGACATCACAACCCCAGTCGCGGCAACCGAGCACACGACCATCCCCAAGAAAACCAAATAGAGCCAAACATACCAGCACTGGTCCTAAATCCCGGTAAAGACGGTATCGCGGGAATCGCCTTTTCAAACCCCGAGTAATGGTTCACGACAACTGTATCCTGACCCAGAAAGTGTTGTTGTCTTGGAAACGCATGCGGACCCGGCGGAACCTTGAGATGGCTTGGAGGAAGTTGGCGACGCATCCTTCTTATAGTATAACCCGAGGCTCAATGCTTTCCGAAATTCGATTACATATACAAGCGTATGTCAAACACGTGGGCGGACCAGCCAGGAAAGGGAAGACAGAGTAATTAAATGAAGTAAGGTGCAAAGTGCGGCGGGAATTGGGTACGTAGATGTGGAAAGGTTACGAGAGGCTAGAAGCAAGAGCCAGACAACCAAAAAATCCAGATCGCGAACAAGTGGGAAAACGTGCGTTAAAGTATTGGCTTACAAGCCAAGACACCTATAACACAGATCCTTTCAGACACACGATTTCCCGCGTTAACGGGGTCTTTCTTTCGCACGAAGCGGGTCCAACACAAACGCACAAGCCATGTCATGGTACGTTCCGTGCACTTTCTTGGTTGCGTACGTGCGGGTGGGAGCGAAGCGCAGGAGTCGAGGCGCTGCCCGGCTGCGACGACGATCTTCACAGGCCCACCCTGAGCTCACCTTTTTGACCCCCCCTGGTCCGCGGTGCTTCAGCTGCGAAGACAAGTGTATGCGATGGCCATTGGCTGGGGGCCGCAATAGAGATAAGACGCTTGAGGGCCAACAAGACTGCACACAAACGGACCTGGATCATGGGACCAATTCAACGGCCAGAGCGGTGTAGCGGGATTGGATAGGCTGCGGATCCGTTTTGGTGTGCGTCTGCATCTTTGTTGGTTTTTGATGAGGTGTGGTGGTTTCTATTTTTCTAGCTTGGCCTTGTACAAGCGGCTATCTGCAAAATGCAACACATGCAAGACCCGGCCCTTTATGCTGAAGCTTGTTCTTTCTAGGCTGACAAAAGCCTGGATGTGTATACCTTTGTGCATTCTGATGGCACATTACTGCGAAGAATAAAGTGAATCTACCTAGGTATGCTGGTGTGGCTTTTCCAAGGGCAACTTGGAACATCCAGATTCCTCGTACCGTGGCCTATTCCAATTCATGCAACTCTGCCTCCTACGCCTCTCATTCGCCCCAAGGCAGATCTACCTACTACCCGCCGTTCGCTTGATACCCAAAATCTGTCATGATGACAGCCGTCACTCCATCTTCGTCATGCGAGTCCCGCGCCGGGGCTCGCTTGCGCTTACCCTGAACGACCCCTCCAACCCGTTCTCGGCCACTCATGCATCAATCTCAAACGCTTCCTTCGCGCGTCAAAGCGGACAAGCTGAGACTGCGCAAGCATGCGTCTTGTAATACCGTAGTTCGTTTCACGTTCGTTTGCCACGGCCAGCGGCTGTACATGACACCCCCTGCTTTCGATTGACGATACACAGAGACCCACTTTACTTGCTTGCGCGTTGCTGCTGGACGCCGAACGGGCGTTTGTCGACATCGAGTATCGTGACACAGGCGTGGGATGCGCATGTTGTTTACTGCAAAGACGTGCTTGCTGCATGCCTCTTCTCTCTGCAAAGACGACTCCCCCACCCACCAGAATGACAAACTCCCCAATCCACTCCTGGCAAGTATGGCGACCTAGTGCGATAAGCTTTCCCCTCGTGATGAGGTCTCGAGGTATAACACCCACGCATCTCGCCAACCAACAGCCCCCAACTCCACATTTCAGCTTTCAGAAATCGGCCTAGATCGCTGCTACTAAACTCCCGCACATCGCGCATCACATTCGCGGCTCCCAGCCAACCACAGTGCGTACATTATCCTCTGGGCCCCGGCTTGGCATAACAATGCTGCGATCTGACGTGTGTGCTCTCCACATCAGTCATCCACTCGCAGCATCAAGAAGATCACACCTGAGGCATTGCATGCATGTCTTGCGTAAACACGCGTCGCTTCTCCACCAGACAGAGTAAAGCCGTTGGATCAGGATAAAGGCTTGTTTGACATCGCAGATTGACGTGCGGAGAATCCTCCATCGAGCGAACTGAACCGTGTGCTCGTTTCGAGCAACGGGGAATGCGCAGTTTCGGGCTTGTCAGGTGCGTGGTGCTTGTTTCGAAGTGTCAGGATCGCCGCACGGTACGCCAAGCGAAGGCTGGGGAAAGTAGAAATCGGCCAGAAACAAACACTATACCAGCATTGCGTCGGTCGGAGTTCGATGTTCGAAGTAAATGGTCTGCTTGAATGGAGCTCGTCCTTCGTCATCGGTATCCGCATATAAGCACTAGAAACAAACGTGGGGAAGGTTTGCTGATCGCATTTTGTACATTTGTCCGTGAGGCTCGCAGATATTTACATACGCCAAACTCCATCACACTTTTTTGGCTCGTAGCTTCCATATACTGGTCTCGTCAATCTTTGGTATTGACATGACAACGTTCAAGGTATTACAAAAAGGCGTACGAAACGCGTGAGAATCAAAGAGCAGAAGAACCGCCTTTCTAATCGGGCCGGAACACCTCATATCATGCGGACAGGAAGAGCCTGTAAACACCCGCCTGCTAATCGTCCAAACGCCAATATGGAAAAATAAGAATACCCTCATCGGGTTCGGGAACGACGCTCATTTCTTTTGTTGCGTGTTTGGTGCCGAGGCGACGCCTGCACCTGGCTCGAGCGTATGGTCGTGGTTGTCACATCGGAGCACCCTCCCGCCCTCTTCTTGTGTGCACACTGCACTACCAGTGACCCACTTGTCTTCGAGGATCTCATCGAGAGTCGCGCGCTTCTTAGGATCGATTTCGAGCATTCTGCCTATGATATGCCTACTCTCTCTGGGCAGCAAACGTAGAAGACGCCATGGTCCTTTGATCACTTGCGGTGGCTGCTGGCTCGTCGACGATGTTGAAGCGCGATGGTCGGCGGAATGCTCTGATGTTTGGTGTCGAGACGCAGGTTCAGATATGACTCCTGATTGACGGCGATCGTCACCTGCGCTGTGCTGAAGATCAGTGGCCGACTTGGAGGGGCCTGTGATTGATCTCGGTCCATCGTTGGGAGGGGATACAAAGAGTTTGTATGAATTGTCGGATATGCGCGGGGCTTTCCATGGGAATCGACGCAGCGTCATGCAGCAAAACATGATGGCAAGAGACCAGATGTCAGTCGGTTGCGGATCGTACTTGGAAAGGTCGTAAACTTCTGGAGCGAGGTATGGATCCGAGCCGACAATGCCTGGAGGGGTTAGAATGAGCTTTACTGAAAGGCATAACAGACTTACCACTCGCAAGTACGATCTCGTCTTCGAATGGATACTTGAACACAGCAGCACTCCCGAAATCGATGATCTTCATGATTCCGTGCTCGTTGACCACGACGTTGTCAAGCTTCAGATCCCGATGTGCCAAACCCATGCTGTGGAGGTATGTCACTCCGTTCAAGATCTGTAAGGTACAGCAGGTGACCTCCTCGCGACTCATCTTTCCCGTCATGACTATGGCGAAAAGATCATAAGGTGCGTATTCCATTACCACAAAATAGGCGCCTTTCTCGTTCACCAAGTCCATGGTCTCGATGATGTTTCCATGGTGCAGCGTCGAGCCTATACAGAATTCGGCAGTCACCTTCTTGTTGTAGTCTTTTTCAGACTCGTAGGAATGACGGTTGCGGAACTGCTTGACAGCGAATGTGGTGCCATCGCTGCTTCGCTTCATGAGTCGGACTGATCCACCCGCCCCCGAGCCCAGTACTTTTCCGAACTTGCCATACTTGCTCTGAAGGCCGTGGTCGTCAGCGAATGGTACGCTCATAGCCCCGTTCGTGATCGGTGGTGTCATGGTCCCTGACTTGTTCGACTTGATCTTCGCACTCTTGACCGACGGCGCGGGGGATTCTTTGCGCTTTTCCTTCTCTTTATCTTTGTCCTTGTTCTTGTGTCCAATCTTGAAGAAGCGCTTCAGTTCGGACATGGATCCATGATGTTGTTTCCCATTTTGCGATTTGCTGTCTTCCGCATCGGAATGAGTCTTTTTCTTTCCAAATATGCTCGTTCTTTTGCTCTCTTCCTTATCAGACTCAGTTCCTTTGGAGCGGGGTAGCTGATATATAGACGATGCTGCCGAGTTGCGCCCATCGCGTCCGCCATAAATGTACCGGGCCTCGAGCGAATCCAGGTTCCTCGATTGCGCCGCGCGTTTCGAACGTGCGTAGGTATCGTCCCTGTCCCCCTGTGGTGTATATGGTCGGGAGCCAGGTGCTGGAGTCGAAGTTCCTGGCGTACGCTCTCCTCCGGATCCTGCCGGACTAGCATCCCGGGAAGCCGGATTTGAGTCACCCGTAGGGCCCATTGTGAATGCAGGCCCACGTTTTGGGTGCGGCTGGACTACGCCGGACAGATCGGACGAAGGGCGAGGTGATTGCGGTGCGGTCCTAGGAGAACCGGGAACTGGTAAGGAAGATTGGCTTTCGTTTGGACTTTGCACAGACGAGTCCATTGACGTTGGCGGAGCTTCATGCGGGGGCGAGACCTGAGGCGTCATCATGGCGGGATCGCTGGGGCGCTTCTTGTGTCCTTCTGCGTTGGCCCTCTCTTCGCGAGATGACGTGCCCGCCGGAGTTAGAGGTGGTGAGTGCATGGCGGATGCGGGTGACGATGGAATAGAAGAGCGGTGTCCTGAGTGTGCTGAAGCTGTCCGTGAGGCTGGAGATGGGGAAGGTGCCTTGTGGCTGTTAGCTTTGTGTTCAAACTGTGGGGTAGTGTATGAGGCTTGCTTACTCGTGAAGGCGGCAGTGAGACAGGCTCGAAGGAAAAGTTCTCCATACGCTTTGCCTGCATTCGTGATTTCTGGAGAGTAGACGACAGATTACGTAGGTCTTCCTCTGCCTGGGGGCTCAATGGGCCGTCGGGCTGTGCCTTGTCGGTGCCCGTGAGTTCCGCAACATCTCTTACGGCCTCTTCGGGCTCAATTTCCTGGTTGACCTCACTGAAGCGGACGGATTGCGCAGGCGGTGTCGACGTCATCGTGTGCGAAGTTTGGGGGTGTGAGTGTGAGTGTGAGGTGGATGTTCTGTCAGAGAGGGTCAGCTCCTCTAGTCCAGGCCATGACGAAATCCGCAGATGTCTAAGTAGGTCGAACAGCTCTAGCTTACTTGGGTGGGTTCGTGATGCGCGTCGCCCAGAGATGCGTCCCAGCGCCCGTGCAGCCGAGAGTCTAGGGTCCAAATATGCGCGCGGAGCAGCCGGGTAAGATGATTATAGCGATGCGTGCAGTGGTAAGGGCGGCCGGGGAGGAATGCTGTGCAAGTTTCGAGTCGTGTGCCTGACTACAAAGCATCCAGAATCGTCATCGGAAGCTAGAGTGAAGAAGCCCCGCGCTAGCCGTCGATTGCGTGCAATCAATTCGTCCGTAAAACCGCGGATGCTCGGAATCTGGAAGGGGCAGCAGCCGGGGGGAGTAATGCTCTGTATATACAAGCGGGCCAAACAGCAGACTCGGCGTCGGGCGTGCAGAGCGACGAGAAATTGATATGGGAGGGGTCGACGATGGGTGCTACCTCAGAGGCACAGGGCGCGCGGGTTGCCCTATTCGTAGCAACATCGGGAAGCTACGGCTAAGCCTCACCCATGCGGCGCCGCCTCAACTCCCATGTCGACAGCGGCTTTGGCATCTTCACCACACACGCCAAAGACTCTGTCCCGTCCCGAGGTCCCTCGGATCCCAACAGCTGCACCCGTGATACCCCCACCGCACCTCAACGCCCTGCAAGTGTCCCGACCGTCTGCCTGTCCTGACGTCGCCGTCGCTGTACCTACCTGCTCCCGGCCGTGCTCTCGACAACGGCCTCCCCGAAATTTTCAGATCCAGACCTGTTGAACAGAACCTTTCCAGAGTTTTTTCTGCCCTCCTCCAATCAGAGCCCGTGACCGCCTTTACTTACGCACGCTGTTTGTTTTTGGAAAGTGCGTCCATCTGCCCACAACATGTTCAGCTGGGCCAAGTCAACGTGAGTGCTACCCTCGCCTTCACACGTGCCTGCGCGACCGTGGCGCAGAGTACAGGGCGTGTACAGGACGCGTACTGACAAATGTAGACTAGCCGCGGTTGCCGGCACCCAAGAGCCCGAATACGGCCCCGATGCCATCCAGCCCGTGGGCAAGAAGGGTGGTGAGCCCGCCTACACCGAGCTGGCCAAGAAGGACCTCAAGTGGGTGACGCTCGACTACACCAACGTCGAGACGCAGACCTTCTACCTCTTCACCGATGCCGGACACAAGGGCTTCCTGCAGGTCATATACAACAACATTGCGTAAGTCAAGTTCACCAGATATAGCCGAACACAGTACTCACAGCTCACAGTGGTTTACGAGTAACCGTGCAGTTCAACTGCAAGCTCTTCTACCCCAACAACGAGAAGCCCTTCCTCTGGGCGAGTGACCCCGTTTCAAACTACGGATTCGATGAGGACCAACATTCCTTCTATGCCGACGGCGTCTCTATCGAACTCTCGGAAGATGGCAGCGCATACACCATCAAGGCGGCGGTGAACGACAACAGCATGGTCAACGTCAAGTTCACCAGGACTGCTCCCGGCTTCATGGGTGGAAAGGACGGCACAACCAACTACGGCACCGACCCCAAGGCGCCGTGGGGCTCCATGCACCACCACTTCTGGCCGCGCTGCAGCGTCGAGGGATCCATCATCACCAAGGAGGGTGAGGTTGACGTCAAGGGCCGCGGCATGTTGAGCCACGCCCTCCAGGGAATGAAGCCCCACCACGCCGGTAAGCATCTTGGTACGCCTGTGAATACTCTCGACTAACAGTTTTAGCTGCGAGGTGGAACTTTGTCAACTTCCAGTCGCCTTCCTACTCTGCCATCCTCATGGAGTTCACCACTCCCGCCTCCTACGCGTCGACCGTCGTCCGAGTCGCCGGAATTGCCACCGACGGCAAGCTACTGTTCGCCAACACCGAAGGCGACGTGAAACACACCGAGACCAAGCAAGACGAGACCGGCTGGCCGGAGCCCACCTCGGCAAGCTACCACTGGGTGGGAAAGACTGAAGACGGCAAGGAAGTCACTGCAGACCTTGCTGGTGCTCTGGGAAAGAACATCGACCGTGTCGATGTCATGGCCGAAGTGCCGGGCTTCATCAAGACCATCGTCGCCAGCGCAGCTGGTACAAAGCCATACATCTACCAGTATGCGCCCAAGATGACCATCAAGATCAAGGTCGGCGACGAGGTCAAGGAAGAGGAGGGTACATTGTTTACTGAAGCTACATTCATCTCGTAGATATGGTCTCAAACTTGGATATAAGGACCTACGACCCCAGATACATACACTAGTATTAATGCATCAGGGCTAGCACCTGGAAACTAATGAATAACGTTTGTCCCGTGTATGACCTCTGAACTGTGAATTGTGAGCTCTAATGACTATTACTCTTCACATTCACCACTAAACTGTGACGTACACTGCTCTCAATTTCGTTGCCTGTAAGAAGCAAATGACTTGACCCCGCCATTGGACCCCACCTCCCTTCATCGACTCATCTTCACATACATGCCCAGGTGACAACGCGACCGCGTCTGAACGCGTGACGTTGCGGCCCGTGCACCCGCATCACCAACACAGCCTCGTTGCCCGCTTTGCTCGAGCACAACAACGTTAACGCAATATGGTCAACGAAAGGCCTGGGCAGTCAGGCGGCCCATCGCGCCCCGCACCGGCGGGCTGGCCACGGGCATCAGGATCCTCAGTCTCGGCTTCACCAGCTGCTCCCAGAGGCCTAAGACCTGGACTCGGACTGGGCAAGGGCTCCGGTGGTCTCGGGAAGGGGAAAGGGTTGGGGAAAGCAAATCTCAAGAGGCATACGTGAGTACCAGTATATGCGTAGGGCGATGCAGGAGCTAAATGTTTGCAGGAAGATCCGAAAAGACAACATCTACGGGGTTACAAAAGGTGACATCCGGTAAGTAATCCCTGGTTACGAAGAAGGAACGACATGGGCAACGAGCTACCGTCTTTAACTTTGCACGATTCCATTTTGTGCGATCCCACAACAACCTAATAACATAATCCTAGACGTTTGGCTCGGCGTGGCGGCGTGAAGCGCATTTCCGCAACCATCTACGACGACGTGCGCCTGGCCCTCAGAGAGCGACTAGCAAGGGTCAGTCACTCAGGAACTAGAAGCTGCATGCAATGACTAACAGTCTATCAGATCCTGAAAGACTGCTGTGCGATCGTGGACTCCAGTGGACGCAAGACCGTCTCAGTCACCGACATTGTCTTTACCCTTCGACGAGTAAGTTCGAATTTCAGAAGCAGGGTACGAATGCTAATACTTGTGATAGCTCGGTAACCCTATATACGGCTTTGAGCCCCATTTTCTCAATAACCGCTGAGTGTACGTTATCACGACTTATCTTGCGCGGCGTCTACGCACGTGGCGCGCGCTGCTAGGGATGCTCAATGCTGAGCATGGAACGACCGTTCGCGCTTGACAAGCCCAATCGGCGAATCTCAGCATTGGACCATGCATAATGATGACGGTGTCCAGGATAGATCCACACGGATGTGTGATGAGTGGCACGGAGACGGATTTTCAGATTCAAGAGGATATGCATTTTCCTTCTTATTAGCGATGATACCCAATGCCATCCTATATGCCCCACTGCCGTAACCATGCTGGCCATTCACCATTTCTCAATCCCCTTTTTAAGTACCTCCATCGCTTGTTCCCACTCGCCTCCATCTCTACCCTCGCCCCAGCGTTCCCTGTACCACTGATCCAATGCGTTCAACAATCTCACTACCTCCCCTTGCATCGCCGCGGCCCCACTCTTATTCCTCTTCCAGGCCTTTTGCACACATTCCATCGTCAGCACCATGGTGTGATGCTTTAGAAACCGCTCCAACACCGCCTGCTCCTGCAGACCCGGCAAACCAAACGGATTATGATAGGGCGACTGCTCGAACGTATATCTCCATCTGATAGGCTTGTGTGGTGATCTGAAACACCAAAGGAACCAAGACGCCAGCCGACAGAAGACCAGGAAATGTGATTTATGTACATCCGACGGTACGGTGTAGATGTTCCCAAAAGGCTGACATGCTTTCCAATGATCCTGCATATATCCGTCGATCAGCCAGCCTTTGGGCGGATACGTGAAAGAGGTCTTTACACTAGGCAGAACGTTGATTTCCAAATGTCGGTTCCGAGACAAAAGAAGAGCGCGGTGTTGCTTTGGCAGTTCATCGATCCAACTCATGACAGGATGGAAATTCAGATTCCGGACTGCGAAGCTGAAGGTCGTGTCGGTGTAGTAGTCGTATGCTGCTTCGATCCTGATGGCGCGGCAGATATGCAGTAGAGGAGGTAGACGGCGCTGTCCGCGTTTGAGGATTGCGGGCCAGTTGTCGGAGATGTGGTGCGTTGAGGGGAGAACGAAGGTGTATATCAAACTGCGTAGCTCGGATGGAAGATTTGATAACAAGCATGGCTTTGAAGCGTCTTTAGCTTTGATGGCATACAAATCGCGGTTATAGGTGATCTGGTCTCTGGCTTGCGGAGTAAGGAGGGATGGTCGTTTGAGAGCTTTCTTTGGCGTTGAAGGAGCCTTTTCAAGTGCTTTCGTGGTCGTTGAGATTCTGGTCTTTTTGAGAGACGGTATTATCGACTCGTCGATGATGTGGGTCGTCTTCGAAGCCTTAGGGCTGGCCTTGGATGTAGAGGAGGATGTAGCGCGTGCATACGAAGGAGGTGCCATATCTTCAACGAAGTACTGGCGCGCTATTGAACCAAGAAGAAGTTGTACTTTGAGATCTCCATGGAAAGAGCACTTCACGCGACTGTGCCGCTCGAGTATCGTGCAACCTCACTAGCACCAACTCTTCGCTTATGCTGCCATATTTTGATTCGTATATCTCAAGAAGTTACAAAGGCTCCTGTTGTTAGCGTATTGTTGATGCATACTGCCTGCTTGAAGCTTGGAGGTCGATGCGTGGCGATGCCTGTGTCAGGCTGGCCACGTGACACCGTGAAAGTGGGGCTCGTTATCCATCGCGCTTCCCCGTACTGCTCATGTTTCCATCGTGCATCAGTCACCAACATCGCCACAAATTACAATTCGAATGCGCAACTTAGCGTGCGATCATGGCAGATGACATGGATATTTCGACGTCATCGCCACGTGGAACGAAAAGAAAAGGCGATGACAGTCTACCACTTCCCGCGCCGCGCCGAATCAAGGCACTATCGCAAGATGTCGTCAACAAAATCGCGGCCGGAGAAATCATTGTCGCGCCAGTGCACGCGTTGAAAGAGCTGATTGAGAATGCTGTTGATGCAGGGTCGACTGCATTGGAGGTCCTAGTTAAAGACGGCGGCCTCAAGTTGCTCCAGATCACCGACAATGGTCACGGCATCGATGTATGTCTTGATGTTCTCAGAGTCATCACATGCTGACTTCCCTCAGAAAGAAGACCTGCCAATCTTATGTGAACGTTTTACTACTTCCAAACTCAAGGCATTCGAGGACCTGACTTCTATTGGGACGTACGGCTTTCGTGGCGAGGCGCTGGCGAGTATCAGTCACATTGCTCATCTCAAAGTTACTACGAGGACAAAGGAGTCGAGCTGCGCGTGGGAAGCGCATTTTGCGGATGGTAAACTTTCAAGTGCGAAGCCTGGCCAGAGTGCCGAACCAAAGCCTAAGGCTGGCCGACAGGGCACGATCATTACAGTATGTTCGTCCTCCCCCAGCGCTGTGGCAGTAACTAACGAGGTGCTAGGTTGAGGATCTCTTCTACAATGTTCCTTCTCGGCGGCGAGCTTTCCGTTCCGCTAGCGAAGAGTACGCGAAGATTCTCGAGCTCATCGGACGTTATGCTGTCCACTGCGCAGGCGTTGCCTTCTCCTGCAAGAAGGCAGGCGAAAACAATAGCATAACCGTACCTGCTTCTGCTACCGTCAAGGACCGGATTCGAACGATCCATGGCAATTCTGCTGCAAGCGATTTGGTAGCCCTGAACGTCAAAGACGACCGCTGGGGCTTCAAGTGCGACGGTTGGGTCAGTAACGCAAATTATACTGCGAAAAGAACAGTAATGCTGCTCTTCATCAACCACCGAGCGGTAGAGTCGCCCGCGATCAAGAAGAGTGTTGAGCAGACTTACGCCACGTTTCTACCGAAAGGAGCTCATCCGTTCTTCTATCTAAGTCTCGAAATCGAGCCACAGCGAGTGGATGTAAACGTGCATCCTACAAAACGCGAGGTTCACTTCCTCAATGAAGATGAGATCATAGCCGTCATCTGCGACTCGATCCGCGAAAACTTGAGTAAGGTCGATACGAGCAGGACTTTCATGACCCAGTCCTTGCTTTCAAACCCCAAAGTTCCTTTTGCAACGCCCATGAAGCAGATCATACCTTCGACCCCTGCCACAGGCGATGCATCAGACCGTAGCGGCCGAAGAGCGCCGCATACAGCGTCCAAAAAGCGAGACGAAACCAACCTTGTCCGTACGGATTCTTCAGCACGCAAGATTACGTCAATGTTGCAGCCGCAAAAGTCCGTCGAAGAGATTGCAAACGACGAAGAAGAGATGGAATATGAGTTCGCAGAAAAGGAACCAATGGCGTGTCGTCTCACATCCGTCAAAGATCTTCGTGCGGAGGTTCGAGATGCAATGCATAACGAGCTTACCGACATCATTTCAACGCATACGTTTGTTGGTATTGTCGACGAGCAGAAGCGAATAGCGGCTATACAAGGCGGTGTAAAGCTATTCCTTGTCGATTACGGTATGCTCTGCAACGAGTACTTCTACCAGGTCGGTCTGACCGACTTTGCCAACTACGGCAAGATACGCTTTAACCCACCCTTGCCGCTACGTGACTTACTCAAGGTTGCTGCAGAACAGGAAAAGAAGAATGCAGGCGATGCGGCAGACGAAATAGACTGGGATGAGGTTGTTGAAGTAGTGAAAGAGCAGTTGATCAGCAAGGCAGCGCTGCTGAGCGAATACTTCTCTATGGAGATTACACCAGAAGGCGAACTCTGCTCTATCCCGCTGCTGATGAAAGACTACACGCCCTCTATGGCCAAACTCCCTCAATTCCTACTGCGTCTTGGACCGCACGTTAATTGGAATGAGGAGAAAGGATGCTTCCAGACGTTGCTGCGCGAGATTGCTTCTTTCTATGTACCTGAAAGTCTGCCTCTGTCGCCCTCGGCACAAGCAGGTGACGATGGTAAAGGCAAGGCTAAGGTCCTTGAGGAAGATCCCGAAATTGCAGCAAGGCGGAAGAAACTCCTGCGAGCGATCGAGTTTACCATCTTCCCTGCTTGCAAGGCTAGGCTCGTGGGCACAAAGGGATTACTGCAAGGTGGAGTGATGGAGGTCGCGAATCTGAAAGGTCTATACCGAGTATTCGAGCGATGCTGATGGATGAAGAGCACAGAAAGGGATATGTAGCACCCGCGTGTACCGAAGTAGTAGCCACACCGGAGATTTGATGGGATGAAGCAATGATACAAAATAGCGAGCGCGCTGCGCGTTCTAATGCGGAGCGGGGTGGCCGTACGAACGCCACGAGATACTATTACTAGTCTGAATGCGAGACATGCACAAGTAAGAAAGGCATTCATAATCGATGCGCTGCGACAGTCAACATAAAACTAGTAGCAAATCTAGACAACTCGCCCGCTACCGCGGAGCTAAAGGAAGGAGCTAGGATCTCGCGGCTGCGAACGTCACCACAACGCTTCGATCTAAAACTCGCTAATACGTCATAGATGTCCCTTCCATCGAGCAAAAGCCCCTAACGAAAAGAATCGCAACAACAAATAAAAGCAATCGGCCGCCATGGATTTCCCAAGGATAGCAAGCTTTTCCAAGGACGACTTGTGGACGGTAAACTCACTCGACAGCGCTAGTGCTGTGTCGGTCCTTCCCAACTCGCCATGTCGCAATTAATCAATCGCATCCGCTTACCACGCGCTTTTCGCCCTCCAGCCCAAATCAACGCAGAAGAAGGCACGAATGGACACCCAGAAACGAATCGCGGGAAGACGGCGCCCAAGGAAGCGGAGAATGGCAACGGGAAACAGGAACAGTCTGAGATGCAACCTGTGGGGTTCTGGCATCCCGACCTGCGACAAGTACGCAACCGCGCATTCGTAAAATGGATCATCACGACGGCTTTCCTCATGGCATTCATCCTCTGTGTGCTATCGCTGTACTGGGCCGTATTTTTCAAGGTTGAAAATAGGCTGAGCCATTTACTGGTGTATGTCGTGGACATGGATGGAGCGGCGCCTTACGACAACACGGGAAACGCGCCATTCGTTGGACCGACCATCACGCAATTAGTACAACAACAGCTGAGCAGCGGCCAGCCGACGTTGGGATGGGGTGTTCGACCTGGTTCAGATTTCAACAACGATCCATTAGAAGTCCGACAAGCTGTCTATAACTGGGATGCCTGGGCCGCCATTGTCATCAACCCCAACGCGAGCGCGCTGTTGTACTCTGCTATCGCCAACGGGAATACGAGTTACGATCCCCTGGGAGCATGCCAATTGATATACCAAGACGCCAGAGACGACACGAACTGGTTTGATTTCATGTTCCCCATTATCAGCCAGTTTATGACGCAGGCCCAGAGTATGGTCGGACAGCAATGGGCACAGATGGCTATGCAGAGGGCGAGCGACCCAGCAGTACTATCGAACATTCAGAACGTACCCCAGGCCATCAACCCGGCGATTGGCTTTTCTGAGTTCAACCTGCGGCCTTTCTATCCATACACTGGCATTCCCGCTGTGTCCATCGGACTCATCTGTAAGACGCCTTACAACTCCCACCTTGGCTGTGGCTAACAAAATTCGCAGATCTCATCATCATATCCTTCTTCAGCTTCTCATTCTACATGCCCATCCACATGCAATACCTCAAGCCCGAAAACCACCCGCCTCTCAAGTTTAAGCAACTCATCGTCTGGCGATGGTGTGCTACGATATGCGCCTACTTAATGCTTTCACTTGCCTACTCCTTCGTATCCATGGCTTTCCAAATCAATTTCTGGCACACCAACTCCATCACCAGCGAAACGCAAGTCACGAACATGATGGAAGGCAATCCGGTGGCATACGGAAGTGGCACGTTTGTCGTGTACTGGATGCTGAATTTCTGTGGCATGATCGCGCTGGGACTGGCCTGTGAGAACGTGGCGATGATTGTGGGTATGCCGTGGATGGGATTATTTTTGATCTTCTGGGTCATTAGCAATGTTTCCACTGCGTTTTATGATATCGAGATCGCGCCTGGGTTCTACAGGTGGGGATACGCCTGGCCGCTACATTCAAGTGAGTTTTACTCATCTCCACGTGTCGTCGCTATCAACTGCTAACATCATATGCGCAGTTGTCGAAGGAAGTCGCTCGATACTATTCGATCTACATTCAAGGATAGGACTGGATTTCGGTATTCTGCTTGCTTGGGGAGCAGTCAACACGCTGTTCTTCCCCTTCTGCTGCTGGTTTATGAGTAAGTCTGCTGCAACTGGCACTATGTTCTGTACTAACATTGAACAGGATGGAAAACACAACACAACATTCACGAATATTGGCCTCTCGACTAGTATGGAAGCACACTTATCTTCCCCATGCCATTACGTTTTGGACGTTTGTTCGCAATACTGACCATATACTATAATGTATACATAATAATACTTATACTCATGTTCGCTTCATTTTCCAATGTGCAACTCATTCTCATCACATGGCATCAATGTTGTAGTATGACAAATGTGTAAAGATAACATTGCGCTATAACGAGGGTATCAGGTCTTAACAATCATAGTAACAGCTGGACCAACTCCACGCTGATCGTGTGTCGTGTAGTATTCGTAATTCATAACTCATCATGTACTTCTCTGTAAACGTGCCACCTCAATTGCAGCACCTGTCATAGGTTCATGGACACCTTCCTCGCTCGGACCGCTTGTAAGAATGCTCCGTAGCTCCAGGTCAGATCGTTGGCTCCCCTCATGTAGCCCGTCACGCGGTCGAACTGCTCACTCATACTTCCCTCATCATCAACGTGCGTCTTGATGACCTCGAGGAATTGGTCGGCAGTGGTGTGCAGGCGCTCAATAACGGAGTGGAAGAGCGCATCGGAATCACCGTAGGTACCAACATCAACAAAGAGGGAAGAAGTTGCGAGGAGAGCTTCGAAGAATGGTAGACCGGTGTTAGAGATGGTTAGGTTGCCGGCGACCGAAATGTGTGCTGCGGTGCGGTAGAGGACCTCAGCGGCTGACGAAGTGCACAAGAACCAGGGATTGCCACCACGGTTAGAGGTGCCGTATCCGTCGTAAACATCCTCGGGGTATCGACCAAGGCCAGTGCCTTCAAAAGGATCTTCTTCCATGTCGTCATCCTGATCGTCGTTGGAAGGGCTGCTATTGATCGGGAAGCGATCGCGTTGGTCGCGAGTCAGAGCCAGAAGCGACATGAGCATCTCGTCAGACCATGGTGGATATACAACATCACTTTCGGAATCGCCTGCGGGTAGAGCGTGGAGCGAGCCAAGGAGCAACCCACAGTCCAATCCGCTGCGCTGGCTTGACAGTGTCTCAACAAGATGGCCTTTCTGTGCATCCCAGAACTTGCCGAGGAAAGCCTCGATGTACCCAGCTTGCTCCTCGTACCAGGCCGCCGCACCCACGTCTCCGAATGTCCTTGCAAGGTTGGCACCTTCCCTCAAACTTCTTGCGCTGACCATCAAGTTGAAAAAGTGCAGACCCTCAACTTCCTCCCAGAGATCGAAGCTCGACTGGTTCCAGAAGTGGCTGACGTACTCCAGGTCGGCCTTGATGACACTGCGTGGAGGCATCTCGACGGCGTAGTATGGCCGGAAGAAGTCCTCAGCTGATTCCGAGCTCCAGAGCAAAGGGTGTGAAGCATTGTATTCGCGTAGATAGTGCATGAGCGTCAGCGCACGCAGGGCTGGGCCATCCCGCTGAGGGCGTCCCCATGAGCCAGTAAACGGTGTTCCGTCTACGTGAAACTTAGGTTCACCAAGCCCAGAGAGATCGTCAAAGGTACCGGAAGGGTTTGAGGTATGCTGGATATCGCTCGAGAGGGAGGTATACGCGTCGAGGATGGTAGAGAGTACGGACCCGCGAGAAGAGGACGGTTCGTCGGTGTAGACATCTACGAGGGTGTTCATAGTGATGGCAGCATCGCGAACCCCTGTTCGAAGTGTATTAGTAGACGCTCAGTGGCAGGCATAGGTTGGGTGCAACTTACACTGAAACCAGTAATCTGGTCCATCCTGACTCGGACTCGCAACAACCGTGCCATCCGCTACGCCCTTCCCTTGAACATTGCTGCCACCGGGTGCGACGTTTGCCAGGAGTTTGTCCAGAGCTATGCGCTCTTCCTTCTCGATCCACGCATCGAACGTGTCTTGCAGTGGTTGTTGCTGTGTTTGTGTTCGACTGGCGCCAACGAAAGTACTCAGCGGAGGGAGACGCGGTATTGAGAAGGCATAGGCGTGGTGGAGGAAGCCTGCAAGGAGGACTACGCGAGGAAGCATGGCAGCTGACTGTCGGATTGGCTGGGTAGGGCCGATGGACTAGGACACTGGAAGAAGTGTAGTGTAGTTAGCAGTTCATAACTAGCGCACAGTGGAGCAGAAAACAAATTGAGGAAGCAGAAAAGAGATCTCGTGGAGTCTAGGTGTTAGTAGTCGATCAAAGAGACAGGAGGGCCGCCCATGGCCCCCGAGGCCCCAGGCGTCCATGCTTTGCGCTTCGGCGGTCATCCCTTTCATCGGCCATGATTCTCGATCACGATGATGACGGTAAGTCGCGTGCCAGGACTAGCGGAGTGCGTGGACGAGTAGGAGGCGGTGGACGGGGTCGCGCGGGCGGTCAATTGTCTTGTTTGACATGGCGGGTGATGTGTAAAATGCCACGCGAGCCGACGCCAACAACGTCACGCGACCCACTTCCGCGGATCTGGGGTAAGCATGCAAGGCACCTTCTGGCTGGGCGTGCGACACGAAAACATGCCGAGGTCTGCGCATAGTCGCACATGAAATTTGGTTTTGAACACAATAATGAAATGATGCCGACAGGTGATACAGTGTCATTCAAAGACTGTTTTGTCATTTCGTTGGCTCGAGGCATGGTACTTCTCCTTGTCTAGATCATGCCGAGGTACTACCTAGGTACAGACTGCTCATCATCCAAACTAGCTGAAGCGCGTCAGCTCTGGCCGATGTCTGTCGGCCATCGGGGAGAAATCGTAAGAAAACACCATGATATGAGATGTCCATAGCCCATATCGAGAACTCCAGATG
This sequence comes from Alternaria conjuncta, assembly GCF_024043145.1. NCBI lineage: Eukaryota > Fungi > Ascomycota > Dothideomycetes > Pleosporales > Pleosporaceae > Alternaria > Alternaria conjuncta. The sequence goes on along the minus strand of NW_026250092.1, from coordinate 625,157 downwards.
AATTCCGACGTTCTCCGAGGTCCGGACGCATGAGGGGTCCAGTCGGCTACTTGCATGTAGCCGCAATGCACGTCGGTTGTTCCCGACACCTCTGAGCTCATCAAAGTATCATCAGTACACTCAAATTGTGAAAAGACGGTAGAGTTATCCTGCGACGTTGAATTCTTTTTCCTTTTCGCGATTGGGACCTGGCTCGCGATCGTTCCGACGGTTCTTTCCCGGGAGTATTGCGGTCTATGACGTTCAATTGACAGCTCCGACACTTCCCATCCAGTATGCTATCACAGCAAGCGCGAGTGTTGCGCAACGTTCGGTCGGCGCGAAAACCTGGCCAACAGATACCCTGTGCTACTTTTTCGGCCTCTTCACGATACAGCAACTACGATGACACCATTCAGAATCTCAAGATCGGATCACACACTCGCGTTATATTTCAAGGATTCACCGGCAAGCAAGCTACGGCAAACGCGAAAGAGTCAATAGCATGGGGAACCAATGTTGTCGGCGGCGTAAAGCCGAATGGTTCAGGCGAGCATCTTGGACTGCCTGTCCTGCCATCTGTGAGGGCTGCAATGGAACAGCTGAAGCCTGATGCGACCGGAATCTATGTGGCAGCTCACCAAGCCACTGCTGCAATTGAAGAGGCGATTGAAGCCGAGGTGCCGCTCATCGTTGCAGTCGCTGAGCATATTCCGTTGCATGATATGATGAGGATACATTCCATGCTACAGTCGCAGTCCAAGTCGCGGCTTGTGGGTGCCAACGCTCCAGGAATAATCTCCGCGATTGGAAGATGCAGGATTGGATTCCAACCACTTCCCACGTTCTCTCCCGGACACATCGGCATTGTGGCAAAATCTGGAACTCTCTCATACGAAACCGTCGGATCTCTGACAAGGGCTGGTGTTGGACAAAGTCTTTGTATCGCAGTAGGGGGTGATGTGGTGGCTGGGACCAACTTCGTTGACGCGTTGAAAGTTTTCGAGGGTGATGAGGATACAGAGGCTATCATCATCGTTGGTGAGCTAGGCGGTACAACAGAAGAGGAGGCAGCGGACTGGATCAAAGATTACAGAAAGCGTGTTAGGAACCCGAAACCCATCGCTGCTGTCATTGGAGGCTTTGAAGCTCCACCCGGTAAGGTTATGGGACATGCAGGAGCCTGGGTTGGTCTAGGAGAGGGAACTGCAGCTTCAAAGTACAAAGCGCTGGAGGATGCCGGTGTGACTATGGTAGATCACCCTGCCAAATTTGGCGGTGTGATGAAAGACATTCTTGCCAAGTCCGGTCGCAACGTGCGAAAGATTGTATGTTGAAAGTGACGGGAGACTTAAGAAATGGACACTAACATCGACCAGGAGCAATCAGCAGCTCAACAGCGTCGTTCGTACCACACTTCAAGCTTTACACGGCGGCCTATCATTTCCACCAGACCATCGATCCCACTCCAGCAAAGACGCTCTCTCCACCTTACCAAGGACCAGTCTACGAACCTTCTCGCGACATACAAAATCGACCTGACAACACCACCAGAGGGCTCGCCTTCGACACATTACCTAGGCATTTCCCCACACCGCTCAGCACGCAGTCCCTCAATCATAGCATCACCCACCGCAAACCCTGCCAAACTGAACCAACGCGTCCGCCGTTTTCCTTTCGACTACCGTTCAGGCCCCAGTAAAGAAGTCATCCAATCCGCCATTGCACACATGCAACTGGACGCTGCCCCACCAATGGCCAAAGCCCAAACTGTTGAACTAATCAACAATCTATGGAAATTGTACAAAGAGAAAGAAGCAATCGACGCCCACGTCAAAGTCGCTCTATCTGTCGAAAGTGACGAGATACTCATTTACGAACCGTACTTGTTCTTCGACGACGCAGCATTCAAATCCGGCAAAAGGCAGGCTGATCTCCATGCTCTCCGTGACCAAGAGTCAGTTTCAGCAACAGATCGAGAAGCTGAAGAAGCTGGTATCGTGTACATACCGCTGGGATCTCCTGAATTTCCGCCGGGGACTAGTCAGGCGGGAACACAGACGCCGCCGTCTTCTACAGCAGAAGAAGGACCGCGGAATCTGATTGGTACTTTGGTGAATGGTGCTGGACTGGCGCTCAATACTATTGATACGCTGTCTCTGCGGCTTTCGCAGCCACCTTATTCGACTTCTGCTGCTAATTTCTTGGACACGGGTGGAAAGGCGACGTCCGCCACGATCAAGACGTCCTTCAAGCTCATTCTGTCCGACCCTCGGGTCTCTGTTGTATTTGTAAATATCTTTGGAGGTCTGACATTATGCGACATGATTGCCGAGGGTATCATCATGGCGTTCAAGGAGATCGGGGTGGAGAAACCAGTGGTTGTCAGACTGAGAGGGACGAACGAGGAGAAAGGGCAAAAGGTACTGGAAGAAGCCAAACTGCCAATCCACGCATTCGACGACTTTGAAGAGGCGGTCAAGAAAGTGGGAGAACTGGCTAATGCAAGCGGAACAAAGTGAGGACTAGCTTCATAGACACACAGATATATTTACATTGGCAACAGTGAAAATAGGGGGGGATATCAGATTAAAATACTCTACTGTTGACCACCCGGACAACCCAGTCTCCGCATTCACACAAGAACGAATGTGTTGTCGCTCCCGCCACTGAGAACAAGTCCCTGAAAAGATCATTTTTCTTTCCAAAAGGGAGCCAGCCACCGTTTGTCCTTTCGTGCAATAGCGTACAAGCCTCCTCCCTGTACGCCTGTGAAAAAAAGATGACAGAAAATTTGGGTGGTGGTGGTATCTGCGAACAGATCGAAATGAAGTAAAGCACGTTGGAACTCAAGCGCGGGGGGCGAGCCTCCAAATACCCAAAACATGCGCGAGACCGTAGGGTTCAAGGAAAATGGTGGTGGGCCTATGCAAGGTATTGGAAGGCGGTGCTATGTATCGTTAGTTGTGCTCAGATTTGAATGTGTTAAGTGGAGACATACCCTATGATTGCCATGACACCCATGCCAACAAGTGCTCTCCGTGTGACCTTCTCCTTGGTCAACTTCTGCTCGGTGGTGTAAGCAACCTTTGCAAGTTTGCTCATACGCTCGGCGGCGAGATCTTCCGCCTCCAAAACGTCCTCAATGCCACGCTTTGTCGACTTGGTGACATTGGCCGACGAGTCGCCTTCTAGCCGTTGTGCTTCTGCGACCATGCGCTTGGCCTCCTCGATCATGGCGGTAGGATCTTCTGGCTCGGGAAGCGCAGCATGGCTGTGAGGGACATCGACGGTGACGTTGGTGCTGGTCTTCTCAGTGTCGCCGTTTGTCTCCACGGTCTGCTCGACTTCGATGTGAACTGTGCCCTCCTTGACGTCTGGCTCAGTCTTGGGCTCAGACACTGCCTCCTTCTCCTTCACATCGCCATCGACGGATGATGCGACTGACTCAGAAGGTGTGGTACCGTTCGCAATGATTGCTTGCAGAGCGCTTGATGGGGTGACAGCCTCATCGGCCTTGGTAAGGTCAGGCTTCATTGCGCTTCTTGTGGCTCGCGACTTTCGTGGAGTCGCAAACTTTCGGCTGCTAGGAGTTGCGCCTCGGCTAGGTGATACAGATCGAGCCGAGCGGGCGCGAGTTGTGCGAAGACCAGGTGCGGGGAGAGTGACGGGTGTGGCGTTTGCGACGTCAAACTTTGGGGGCATTTGGATATGCGTGTTTGATTTGTCCTTGTTGCCCTTTTCGATCGGCGCGGGGTCTAGAAGTGCCTCAATCCAATGGCGCATGGAATATTCATCGGACAACGCGAGAGCTAGAGGGACCTTTTGTTAGCGCGAGCTTTCGAGAACAGGTGAAGGCGAGTTACTCACCCTCTTCAGGCGCAATCCATACGCTTCCAGCAACCTCTTCGGCGCCTGCAGAAGGGAATGTCTTTTGGTACTTGCGCTCCATGTCCTCCTCTACGACCGAAGCCCAAGGGAATGCAGCCTTGAACATGCCTGTCGCACTAATGTAGCCATCGCTGCTGCGTCGCTGTTTGTCGTGTTAGTCGCATCCTGAGCGAAATCTTGCGGCTTCTTTTTTTCATAACGCGTACCATCAGAAAGTAAGATTCGGGGAAAGCCGAGGTCTTGTTCAATGTGAAAATGCCGGATCCTGTCAAATCCTTTGGCAGCGGAACCCTCAGATGCGCGTAATCAAACGTGCCCATGTTCTCCGGCTTGGTCGCATTGGTAAGACCGCTGACGCCGGGCTTTACGCCGAGGTTTGTCTGTCCTAGTCGGCGCCTCTCGATGAGGATCTCAACTGCGCGCAATGGTTAGATGACTGGTCGCAATGACGCGATGCGCAACGTATACGTACTGGCTGTGGATTCGGTGGGCTCGAGAAGAGGATTCTTCCTCTCGGGCAGGTTGCGGTGGGAGACCATTTTGGAGGTGTTGCCGGTAGGTCTTGAAGTTTGGCCTGATGTGCGCGTAGTAATATAACGCGTGTTGGCGATGAACGGAGCGCGCAGCGCAAAGGTGGTTGCGTGAAGATTTGACGGTTCCGTCCACGTATGACGCGCGCAATCGTCAGTAACAATGTACTGCCGGACCGAGTCGCGCGACGAGTGAAGACAGCTGAGTGTCGAATCGAGACGGGATGGCGACGTGGGCGAGGGCGTGGTGAAAGCGCGCGATCGACGTGATGAAAGGTGGTGCGATGCGACGGAGGCGGACAGGAAGGAGCGATGGGTGCTATCCCTGTGCACTAGCGCTCCCAGAACGAAGACCCCCAGCCACCCCGGACAGTATGCGCGAACGCAAAAGTTTCGCGGCAACCCTTTCTAGTGTATTTGCAATGCTGGTAGTGCTTACCGATTGGCCGTGCCGATATTGTCATGGCATAGCAGGCCCGAAGAAGCGTCGCCTGTCTTTCCACGGGCTCAATGGGGAAAGCGCTCAAAGTCACGCGTTTCCGCTCTTCTCTCGTGACGCGTTGCTGTGGACAGCACCTGGGCATCACCCTTTCACCCCAAACACGGCGACCAATGCTCCCACTCGGTCTATGCAGCCTCAATTGATGCAGTTTAGAGAGAATGTCGGCGGCTAGGATGGCTAATAGCACTCGTGATCATTGGTCGCGCGCGGCAATACATCTTCACAACTAATTGAGGCGCTCAAAGTGACGGTATGCTCAAATCGCAAACCAGCGACAAAGACGATTTTTGTTCCACAGCGGTTCTTTGCCCGGGCATCACCTGGTACTATTCCTTTAGAATTATATCTCCGGGACGGGATGCATACGCTACCAGCGATGGCGCTAACCACGTCACGAAGCTCAAGCTCAAGCTCGAGAGCTTACCGACAAGTTGTCAGTCTGGTAGAAGCTCGCGACACGACCCTGCAGATACCGGTGGCCTGTTCCAAAAAGAACAAGAGAGGGATCTGGTCCATGCTCGACCATGAGACAGTTCGTACGTCAAGAATCTTCTCTGCCTGAGGACAGGACCATGGTGGACATGGTCGTGTTGCAGCAAGAGTCTGGACAGCTGCGGCATATCTGAAAGGTCCCGCAAGCACCAGGAACGCAGCCAATCAGACGCGCCGACGTACTGGAGCGGTGAATGTGCCCCGCTAACCGCGAGGCTCAACACGAGGCCGCGCCCCTCATTCCTACAATTGACCCTTTGACTTCTCCACAACATTTCTTTTGTTGCCTTGCCCTAAACACCCACCCTCACCTCCACAGTACGCACCGATACCAGCCATGGCCGACCATGCAGACGACCTCCACGCCGAGGCGACCGAGGGCTTCAAGGTTGGCGAGAAGAAGACGATTGACGAGTACCAGCAGCTGGGTAGGTTCCACAACTTCTCCGGGGAGCTAGTTACCTGCACACATGGCTAACACGCGCGGCGACAGACCAGAACGACGAGTCGCTCCAGAAGTGGAAAGCGTCTCTTGGTCTTGGACAAGGCAAGGACATCTCCGACCCCAACGATCCCCGCCGATGCATCATCCTCTCTCTCGCTCTCGAAGTCGAAGGCCGCGATGATATCGTCATCGACCTGCGCGCACCCGGTGCCGTCGAGGCTCTTGAGAAAAAGCCCTTCTCCATCAAGGAAGGTGCTCGGTTCCGCATGAAGGCACAGTTCAAGGTGCAACACGATATCTTGTCTGGTCTCAAGTACCTCCAGAAGGTCTCACGCATGGGTGTCAGCGAGAAGCTTCAGGAGATGATGGTGAGCATATCCGCCATAGAGGAGCATATGAGCAAGCACTAACGGCCATGACAGGGCTCATACGGTCCCAGCACTGAGGAGAAGCCATACTACGAGAAGAAGTGTATGTACACGCCCGTGTTGAGTCCCACAACCCACTAATGCCTATTCTAGTCGAACCTGAAACTGCCCCCTCCGGTATGCTCGGCCGTGGCCACTACACTGCCGTCTCCAAGTTCGTCGACGATGACAACCACACCCATCTTCAATTCAAGTGGTCATTCGACATCAAGAAGGACTGGTAGTTTGCGATCGCACGCGTTTGGCTGATGGGGACATTCATGTATCGATGTAGCGGAAGGTGTCATTTTCTTTCGATTGGAAGCGATGGATATCCAGGGCAGCTTAAGCTCCCACGAAGTAACGAAGCGACGGCCGACCATCTAGATGGACCCAACAAGTCCGGCTGGATGGCGCAAAGGCGAATTGAACAGCAGAAACGTTTCACAATTGGTCACTGCAATGTGTTGTCTTTCATCCTTGGTCTGCGTATGTTTGTTGCTCATCGATATTGTAGAAGCGAAACCACCTGGCAGCTATCGTCTTCGCCTTGACCGTACGACCTGCCCACGCTCGGTCGCCGCTTCCAGATCCGATTTTCCGAGCCGAGATACTCAGGATGGAGATGTCCTGTTCCCATGGATCTGTCATGCGTGCTTCCGCGGAGGGCTCTTGGGCATCATTCTCCATGTCTGTGTCGTCACTATCGGGCTCCTCCTGACGCTCGCGCCTACCCTCGCACTCAGCGATATGGAGCGTTACACCTGGCTTAAGCGCGACTTCTGCCGCCGCCGAGAAGCATCTGGACAGGCCTTGGGCTGAGAAGGAAGATGTTGAGGCATGCAAAGCGATTGGATTCACCAAGACGACTCTTTCCTCTTCCTCGGCATCGGCAGCGACACTGGTTCCAGCCCGACCACATGCGGTCAAGTAGGCTAACAAGGCCTGCACAGACGCGCAGAATGTAACTTTGACATGCCGTGTCGTGAGTAAGTTTTGAAGGGTTGGCGCGACCAACTGCTCCAGACCATCCGCGTCATGTTCACCGTGACTGTGCAGTGATGTTGCAAGGTCTTGGAGGAAGCTATCCCGACTTGAGCAAATGATGAGTAGTGTTGGACATGTCTCTGACTGCGTGGTGAGAAGGTAGCGAAGCAAGGCCGGGAGGGTTAGCGGGAAGAGCACTGTTGGCGCGGGCGTTGGCGACATGACAGAACGGCTGCTTGTGGAAAGTTTGTCGGCTGTCATGTGTCGGTGCAGGTTGTCATCGGTATACTTATTCGGGGAGCACAGCTTGGGCTGGACGTGACAGGCGCGGAGGTGCCAATCGGCGGCAATACCCGCGCCCCGGGCCACCCCACTACGTCGGTTGGCCATCCATCAGAACACCCAGGGCATGCACGCCGCGACTTTCAATCACGATCACCAGGCCCAGAACCTGCTCCCTGCCTTGCCTGACTCTGCATAGTCGGCCTCCCGTTTGTGCGCAGAGACGAAGCGCGCACGCTCCGGACCGAAGCGCTGTCCCAGGCGCACGTCGCGGTCATGGAGTCCATCAGTCGCATATCGAGCTTGCTGGAGACAGGTATGGCGCCTTTCACATTTTTCATACAGATATGCTGCCCGTTTCTGCTCCCCGATCTGGGCTGCAGGCCTTCTGACCATGTAATTGCTTGGTGCCGCCGTTATGCATCCCTCGAACTTCGCTCACTGGTCTCTCTCTGCAGCTCGCGACCTTACCCTCGAAGCCGCCCGCGATGCCAGTAATGTCCGCCGAGCGCCGACAAAAGAGTTGCCTTCGGGCCAGCTCAAGAAGCTCCTTGACAGCAGATCAGAGCGCGATGTGCTCGAAGGACTGCGCAGAGTCGTCACTGTATGAAGCCCCGCCACGGTCTCGAGACCAGCCCATTGGACGCTATGGGACGTGTAGTAACTGACTACAGCGCATCTAGATGTCCTACCGACAGCCGCCTTCGCAAACGTTGCCCTTCTTCTCCCACGTGATCAAGAACGTCGCATCCCCCTCGCTCCAGGTCAAGAAGCTCGTCTACATCTACCTCCTCCAGCATGCCGAACACGAACCAGACACCGCGCTCCTCTCCATCAATACGATACAGAAGTCGCTGACGGACACGAATCCTCAGCTTCGCGCCCTCGCCTTACGCGTCATGTCGAGCATAAGGGTGCCTGTCATTAGCCAGATTGTGAGCTTGGGCATAAAGCGCGGTTCTGGAGACATGTCAGCATATGTCAGGAGGGCAGCAGCTCTGGCAATACCAAAGTGCTACAGGCTGGATCCAAACACCGAGCCGCAGCTATTGGAATACCTTTCGACATTACTGGGCGACAAGCAGTACTTCGTGACGGGCGCAGCTGTATCGTCTTTCTTGGAGCTATGTCCGGAGCGTCTGGATCTTATACATCCGCACTACCGCTCATTGGTACGAAAACTAGTCGATATGGACGAGTGGGGGCAGTTGGCTACACTGCGCTTGATGATGATGTATGCAAGGAAGTGCTTTCCGCGCCGGACGAGGAAGGTCAAGAAGGCAGCTGGGTTCACGACAAACAGCAAGCCTACGCAATCGACCAAAGGCTTTTATGACTCAGAAAGCGATTCGGAAGAAGAGGAAAAGGAACAAGAACAGGACATGGAAGAGATTGCTGTGTTGGATCCCGACCTCGAACTGCTGCTGAAAGGCTGCCAGTCACTCTTGCAGTCTCGGAACGCGGCTGTGGTGATAGCGGTGGCAAGGACGTATCTGTATCTTGGTACCCCAGAGTACCTGACTCAGGCCATTGGCCCGCTGATATCCCTCTTGAGATCTGCGGGAGACATTCAGCACATCGCACTGTACAATATCGTGCAAGTCTGCCTGACCCACCCGGAGCCATTCGTCAAGTACTACACACATTTCTTGGTGCGATCAACCGACGCGCCACATATCTGGCAGCTCAAACTGGAACTGCTTACTCTGATATTTCCTCATGCACCTCTGAGACTACAGAGCCTAATCTTGGCTGAGTTGAGCCATTTCTCACACTCTGGAAGCTTGGATCCAGCATTGGTCAAAGAGTCAGTGCGCGCAATCGGCCGCTGCTCGCAGAGCCCTGCAACAAGCCCACAGACCTCCGCAAGATGTCTGAAGCTGTTGCTAAAGCACATAGGATCGGCCGATACTCATCTGGTAGCCGAATCGCTGGAAGTCATCCGACATCTGATTCAACGAAACCCGAACGCTCACCGAACAACTGTGGTCCGGTTAGCAAAACACCTTGATGCAGCAACGAGCCCCCAAGCACGAGCAAGCATTATATGGCTGGTCGGAGAGTTTGCAGGGATCGATCCAGAGAACAACATTGCCGCTGATGTTCTACGCATCCTCGTCAAAGGCTTCGCGGATGAGGCCGAGCCAGCAAAGCTCCAAATCGTATTACTGGCAGCGAAGGTCTATGTGCATCACTTAACTGCAAACCCGCCTCCAGAGCCGAAAGTGGAAGAGCCTAAACCGAGTCCGTCGCTCATGGATGATTTCCAGGAAGACCAAGGCGGCTTTAGGGATGAGCATCTTGAGTCCGCCCCACAGAATGCGGAGCCTGAAGAGGAGAAGCCACACATTATTGAAGCCCTATACAACTACGTGCTCCTACTCGTGAGGTACGACACCTCGTACGATCTCCGCGACCGCGCTCGCGTCTACAAAGCGCTTCTGGCGACACCAACATCGACACAACTCGCGTCGCTCTTACTTCTTGCGCCGAAACCAGTGCCACATATACCCAGCCCGAGTGAAACAAGAAAGGGCTACGTGCTCGGCAGCGCCAGTCTTGTCATCGGCGACGAAGGCGGTGTAGGTGGTCTCCGAGGCTACGAAGACCTGCCCCGTTGGGTCAAAGAAGGTGACGAACCGGATCCAGCTCTACGCGACGAGGTCGTCTCAAACTCTTCTTCGACATACGTATCGGCATACGAGACCGCGAAGAACATGTCAGCGGCGGAGAGGTTAGACGCTGCAGCAGGTGGTAGCAGCAGGATGACGCCAGACAGCATGTTGAGTCCACGAAGTCTGAACGGCATGGGCGGAGATTCTAGTATGGGCGGTGCAAGTAAATTACCACAGAAAGAGAAGACGCTGGACGATTGGCTGGCCGAGGAAGAAGAGGAGAGCAGTAGCGAAGAGGAAACAGATGAAGAGGAAGAGACGGAGGAGGAGAGCGAATACGAAACAGACAGTGAAGAGGAGACTGATGATGACGAAAGAGGCAATCTCATCAAATAGTCATGAAGGTGTCATACAAATGATCATTCTCGATGTCTGCTTCAAAATCTCCAATTTGTTCTTCGCTAAGAACCCTGATCAACCTTGTTCTAGCTTACCTGTCCAGATTCTCCCATCTAAATTCCTTTCCGTTTGCTAATATCATCGCCGTTGATCTCCCCGCCCTCGACTCCGTTCTTGAAGCAATCTTCGCAGCAGCACGGCAGTTCGGAGGGTTTTTCCGTCCTGTTCTCGCACTCCTTCATCTTGTCCCAAATATCGTCCGACAGTGTTGCTCGTGACTGCGGCTCTTGATACTGGCCTGGGTTGGGTACGACTCTGGAGCATGTATAGCCGCGCCCTCGTTTCGTGGTTCCGTATGGGCATTGAGGTATTCCGTGTATCTCGCACATGATGAAATGGCTATGTAGGCAATTTGCAGCGAAGATGTGCGTGGTCAGATAAGCAGACCAAAATATGATAGAAGTGCTATGGTGACTTGCGAACGAGTTATTCTCGACTGTCTTTATACTACGGCAGACTCATCGTGTGACTGTATAATTTGAGTCAAAGGCTTTGATGACTGTACGTGTGACAACTTGTACTACGAACAACACGTCTGACGCATGGAAGTGCTGTAGTTTCATTTGAGTAATCTACTCAAGAGTTTGAGTCGCAAGTCGTAGCCCGAGTGACGAGGCTCACGTAGAAGTTCGACCTACCTAGATACATATCATCTATTATGAGATGAAACGGCGTTCTCCTAGCACCAAGGCATCCTACCCTTGTGGTCGTCAAAGAAGTTGACAAGACGATAATGCAATGAGCTTGTGTTGTTTCTTGTCTGTGAGGGGGTTCGACCTTTTTACATAGACGAAGCCACGCAACACCGCTTCATCCTGTGTGAGCTTGGGTTTATGGAAGAAGCTGAAGAAGACTTTAATTGATGGTAGTTTTGGTAATTCGATGGTGTTGATGATATAACCTATAGATAGTATCCATCGCCAACTTCAAAGCATTCTTGCTTCTCTATCATTGCTAGGTACAGAGCCTTACTACTTGCGCCTCCGACCTGGGCTTCTATTCCGCTCAAAGAACCGCTATGAAGTTTGGAAGCATAACTAGTACAGTGAGAGTGTCCCACTGCCCTGTGACGGGTGTATGTATACATACACCCCGCGCGCCACATACCGGTGATAGAGGGTATGGTCGATGGATCACGCTAGTCGGGGGTATCCCGAACAGGCAAGGCTACTGCACGTAGAATCCATATGTAGTGCCCCACCGAAGGATGTAGCGTCTTTAACCATGCGAACGCGGGTCGCAGTTGCCGAGATAAAAACCCGGTCGAAGGGCTGCTCTATGTGCGCCTGCGGCGTGGAGTAGCTCGTGACTCGTGGCTCGCAGCTGGTGATGTGAACTATATGAGCAGCACATCGCTGTCGAACTGATGTTACCTGATATCCCTCATATCTTGGCTTATCAATATGAACGGCACGGCTAAGCCCCTCCCATATGCTGTCAATACCCTTCCTTTTTTGGGGAGGGTCATCGCTGTTACTGGGGCAAGCCGTGGACTGGGTCTGGCTGTTAGCAAGTACTTGCTGATAAGAGGTGCCACTGTATCTATGTGTGTAAGTAATTTTCCGGTACTGAATACATGCGAGATGTTTGCTAAGTTGGTGCACCAAACTTTAGGCAACGTCGGTTGACAATCTGTCGAAAGCCACCAAAGAGATTGACGCTGAGCTTCCAGACGCCAAGGACCGGTACTGGACGTGCGTCGTAGATATCGCCAACTTAGACAGCGTTCGGTCTTGGATCGAGGAGACTGTAGCTAAATTCGGAAAGCTTGATGGAGCCGCAAACGTCGCTGGTGAGCTCAATCAGCCTTCTGGATACTGTATGTGTTTCTGATCGAGTCGTCTAGCGGTGGAGCAACGCGAGATCTTCCCTATAACCGACCTCGACCCAGAATACTTCGCTAGGCTGCTCAACGTAAACGTTGTTGGTACTTTCCATTGCTTGAAAGAAGAAATGAAGGTCATCAAGGACGGTGGCTCAATCGTCAATGTTGGAAGCATTGCGAGCCACTACGGAACGCCTGGCACGTCAGGTAAATACTGAGGTTTTCCAAATGCATACGAAACACACGCTGACTTTGCATCTCCACCCTTGAAGCATACGTCGCCGCCAAGCACGCGCTCATTGGTCTTACGAAAGTTGCAGCTTTTGAAGGGGCGTCGAGGCGAATCAGGGTCAACGCGCTGTGCCCGTAAGTGACTTGGATGTCTGAAGACGACCTGAGCTAACTGTAGGCAGCGGATGCTTCAACACAGAAATGATGACGAAGTAGGTTCTGTTCTGTACAGATTGATCGTGACACATTCGCTGACTTCCGACACTTAGGCCTTTCAACTCAGCTGCTGGTGAATTCCATCTGAATAAAGACAACATTCCATGTATCTTGAACCGTGAGCTTCCAGAAACATGGGAGATAGCCGGATCGGTTGCTTTCCTGCTGGGCGATGAGGCCGCGCACGTTACAAAAGCGTCATGGTCCATTGATGGTGGGTGGGTCGAGAGTAACTACAGCTCAGGCTGAGAATGTGAGTGGTATGAAGATCATGGAGTTTGGGATTCGGTGTATTGATGCAGCGTGCGCGGCTGTTGAGCTGTAGAAGTGCACATTGCAGTTTTCCCGAAGTTGCGCGGTCGCGGTCGCGTTCTCGGGTTTCGCGTCGTCATCGTGGCTCAAGCGCCAGCCGTAGTTAGCTCAATGCTTATCGCTATCATCCCCTGCCACCTCCATGGCTGCACCTTCTTTCCGACGGGATACGGTCACGTGTATCTGCTCTGATGCTTCCAGCGTCTCCGTCGGAAAACACAGCAATGCGTCTTCGTGCGTATCGTTACCGTGGGATGGCGCCTGGGACTGCATACAAGACTGTCTATATAACCAGTCCCCAGCTATTCAGCAATATGGGGAACATAAGCAACGCCAAACATCATCTTTCCCATCGACCAGTACAGCTGCAGCGAGATAGACACTATCATGCCTCTTCCATACCCAGACGCCGACATTACGCAATTGCAGCGCGATGCGGACGACAATCTGCTCACATACGGGACCGCATTCCATCCTGAGATCATCACCTCCACCGACGGCATCAACGTGCAGACAGCATCGGGTCACCGAATGATGGACGTAAGTGGCTTCAAGCTCCGAAAGCCTCAAGTATACACCGCTAATTGTTGTATTTAGTTCACTTCAGGCCAGATGAGCACTCTGATTGGGCATGGCCATCCTGAGGTTGTGAAAGTGATCGCGGATCATGCGCAACATCTCGATCATCTTTTCAGTGGGATGATCAGTCCCCCAGTCATCAATCTTGCGAAACGATTAACTGGCGTTGCGCCGGCTGGGCTCGACAAAGCTTTCTTTCTCAGTACGGGCGGCGAAGCGAATGAAGCCGCAATTCGGCTGGCCAAATTCTACACTGGCAAATGGGAGATCGTTGGTCTGGCTGCCTCATGGCATGGCATGACAGGCGGGTCGCTCGGTGCTCAGTATCACGCCGGACGGTCAGGCTACGGTCCCAACATGATTGGGGTAAGTGTATCTGGGTTAACTGCATGTGAGACATACACTGACCTCATGCGCCTACATTTAGAACCTAGCGCTGCCAACACCCAACTCCTATCGGTCGATCTTCAGACACGCTGACGGTACTCACGATTGGAAGACTGAACTGGACTACGGCTTCGATCTTGTAGACAAACAGTCCTGCGGCTCACTTGCGGCAGCTATCGTTGAGCCGATTCTATCAAGTGGTGGTATGCTGGAGCTTCCACCTGGATACTTGAAGGCCTTGAAGGAGCACTGCGTCGCTCGAGGCATGCTTCTCATTGTTGATGAAGCACAGACGGCACTTGGCAGAGCTGGCGATATGTTCGCGTTTACACATCATCCCGAGGATGAAGGCGTGGTACCGGATATTGTGACACTCAGCAAGACGCTTGGAAATGGCATACCGCTCAGTGCCGTTTTGACGTCGAACCCCATCGCCCAGCATGCCAAAGATAACGGCTTCTTGTTCTACACTACCCATATCAACGATCCACTTCCAGCTGCTGTGGGCGACAAGGTTCTCGAGATCGTCATGAGGGACGAGCTCTGCGCTCGTTCCAAGAGGCTCGGTGTCAAGCTCCAAGCAGGACTCAGGCAATTGCAGTCACGCTATGGTTGCATTGGTGACGTTCGTGGTCGTGGTCTAATGGCTGGAATGGAAATTGTTGGCGACAGAAAGACAAAGGTCGGTGCCCCGGAAGTAGGAGCCGCAGTGTCAACAAAGATTGCAGAGATGGGCTTGTGGGCTCAGCTAGCCACGATGGCATCGTTTGGTGGAGTGTTCCGGATAGCGCCTCCGATCACGGTTACGGAGGAGCAGATCGATCTCGCCTTGTCAATCATTGAGGAAGCGCTTGCGACGACTCCAGGTACGATGCCGCTCTACACTGATGTCGCCGCGCACTTGTAATATAGATTGGTTTACAGGAAAAACATCCATTTCAATTGGCTATAATATTCAGACCTCATATTTTGGTTAAGTATACAGTTTTCTATTTGAGTACAAACTGTCTGGGTCGAATATGGACTCTGCTTGGTGGACATAAGGTCCCTGGGTGGAGTGTACACCTTCTGTTGGCGATTGGTGGTCATCTTCGCAGGCCATGCTATCTCTTACTTCGAGTACCTCAGGTGTACAAAGAGTCAACGCGTTTTTCGAATTGCCTCTTGTCGTTCAACTCACTCTCCACCTTGTTCAACTTTGTCTCCGTAGCCGCTTTCGTTGCCTGCTCGGCCTGTACCCTTGCCTCGACATCTAGCAAGGCCTTTTCGAGACTAGACTTCGACTGCAGAGCTTCGTTGAGTGACATGGCCTGCGCATTCAGTGCATCTTGAAGCGCTGATTCTGTCTCTTCTAGGTCCTCAATTTCCTTTCGTATGACGCGCTTCAAGCGGCCACACTGGGGTGGTAATCAGTTTTAATGAATTCTGCTATCTCGAACGTGACTTACCAACAGTACTGGGTCTTCCTTCTCGTCTTCTCCCGCGGCGTCATCGCTTGCAGACCTCTTCCTCTTGGGCTTGGATGCAGTTTCAGACATCGCTGGTACAGCTTCGTGTTTTATGTTTGGTTCCTGATCATAGGTCTTTGTTTTCGGAAGTGGCCTTGTGGCAACGTTATCGCCTTGTTGTACCATGTTATCAAGCGCCCGCGTAGAGTCATTCTCAGGTGCTTTGAGTGGCGGGAATACCGAGAGCTCTTGCTTGACAAGTAGCTTCTTCTCTATCTCCTGGTCAAGCTCGATGTTCGACCCGTCAGTCTCGGGTTTCGTGATATCGCAAGCAATTGTTGGAAGAGCTAGACGATCTCGCGTCGGCTTCCTCGACCTTGACGCATTGGCGATCATTGTGCATGCTTTCTTCAAGACTTTCAGGCCGTCATGCGTCATGACAAGTCGGTCAAGACCCGGGGTATTCTGCTCAAGGAAGTAATACAAGATCAGAAATCGTAGTGACTTGAACCAAGGGCCACTGCCAATCTTCTCAAGCCAATTGAAGGGTTCATGGTATTCGATTTCTCGCAGCAGCTCGATCTCCTTCTCTTCTTGCCGAAGGTGTAATTCTATATTAGGGCCATCACCAAGCCTGAGGCGCACCAGGTTGAATACGCCGCTCGCAGGAGATTTGTATGCTTTTGCATACACACGGGCTTGACTAGTACTCTTTTGATTGCCAATAAGTAGCCAAATTCCTTGGTTGCCTTGCGATTTTCGGCTTGCTGCGTAGAACTTGAGGTTCGTCTTCGTGGCTGTAGGGAGGTAGCGGAAATTTGTTCGCCACGCACTGTCTTTAGCGATCGTATCGTGGAACTCTTGCAAACTGTAGCCAAAGCGGTTGTCTGCCATAGCTCGAGTCGCTCTGAATAGCTGTTCCGGTAGTAAGAAGTACGGGTAGACGGCGACTGATCACGGCGTTTGCGTAGATAGGTGTGGGTGTACTGCCTGCAGTAAAGGCTGTTAAGGCTAAAAGGGTGCGTAGGACGAGGCTGAGTAGTACTAAGGAGAAACAAATATGTACGACAATGAGTGTGGAGCTGCTAGCGCAGCTAGTAGCAGTCGTAGGTGCGTGTAAGTCGGTAAAGGTGAACTGAGCGAGATAAGTCCACAGGTGGATATGACGGGCGCTTCGACACCTCCAGGGCAGTCAAATCACCACGAGCTCCGATCAACCTCACCTTACACCGCAATCAGATTTCTTACACCTGCTTTCTACTGCGGTACATCGTCGCGGTAATTATCTCTTCCGCCTGAACCGGCATAACCAGACCATCTTGGGCCGCCGGGCCAACGAGGGTCCCGTGTTTTCTTGCCGTGGTTGCCTTCCTTACTTTTACGTTCCTGTTCCTTCGCCAGACAGCCTGGACACGGTCTACTTTCGAGGTGGAATCGGTTTTCGACCTTGTTGCATTGATGCTGTATGATGGAATGTTGGGCTCGTGAGCATAACGTTAAAGGGTGTAAAGGGCGAAGTAGTGTGTCCCCGCATGAGTATTGTATGCAGTGGCGGACGCACATTGTCAAGTCTAATATCCGGAAAATGTATATGAGAAAGCAAGTACGGTCTCGCCCATTGCTTTAGTATGTCGTGCGCGTGAAGAGTTGGCGCCAGTGATTGACAGCGACGTGAATTGGTATGTGGAATGGCAAAAGTTTGACATTTTCGTGCTAGCAAACCAGCGTAAGATAATATTTACAGTAAAGAAGTCGCCAGGGAAGTGAACGACCTTTGGCATCTTCACACCCTTGCACCATCACAGCATCTGCGTCACCGCCTCAGGAAGTTGAGTCTTTCCACAATGGAAAGCTTACGGGCAGTTGACAGTGATGGAAGCGGAGCCAGTGGAGAAGTAACCCTCAGTGGCGACGATCTGGTAGTAGTGGCTACCAAGAGTCATGCCCTTGCTGGCCCAGGCGTCAAAGTGAGTCTTCATGTTGACGGATCCGCTGGAACGCTTGTTCTGGCGAACAGACCAGTACTGCTGAAAGGTCCTAGTTCCATCGATGGATGGCTGGTTGGTACGGGTCGACTGTGCGATCTTGTAGGAAGAGCCGTCAGCGGTCAGGGTACCCTTGTTCGAGGCTTGGGAAGATGGGTCGTAAGTTCTTTGTGATGTTAGTGTATGTCTCTAATGCAGTCCGTACTTGAACATGGCTCACCCGAAGTTCTCAACGACGTAGTACTCGACGAGCGGGTTGCGAGTCCAGCCGTAGATGGCAAGGTAGGAGTTGCCGTTGGGGTTGTAGGTACCCGAGTAGGTGATGGTACTGATACATGGTTAGCAAAGGTCTCACATCAAGCATGCAGTCGTTCGGATTGAAATACCGGGCGGATCCAGGGTTCCATCCTTTTCCACCGACGAAGTTGCCACCGCTTCCCCAGTTGACGCTGTAGCTTCCGCCAGCACCGTTGGTGTAGGTGACGCGGGAGCCACCATCAGTCCACCAAGAGTAGACTAGACACATGATCAGCTATGCTCAACATATTGCTTCATGATACGACTTACAGCAGCCGTTGTGAGTTCCCTCAGCGTTGGGAGTGCTCTGGCGGGCAACAAGGTCACTAGGCGAACGAGCAGCTACATCAGTGGCGGGAGCAGCGAAAACACCAGTGGCCGCAATAGCAGCAGTGACGAGGGAGGTGAAAGAGACCATCTTGAATATGAGTTGCTTGTGGTAGGAAGCGAGGGAGATGTTTGATCGTGTTGGTGATCTACGAGGCGACTCAAGATGGCTTTATATGCCTTGCTCCACTACACACCGCGGCTTGGTGGTTCAATGGGGTAGCCCCGGGTCTGCTGGCGGAACCAAGACAAACATTCTCGCCATCACTACGGCCGTCCGTCTCTTAGCAGCTAGGATGTAGATCAAGTGCTGCGATAGGAGAAACACCACTATGCCGGGCTTGGCTTCTGGAAAGAAAGGCATGCGAAATGCCGGCGCAGCATCCGGTGTGATTGGTCTGTAACTTGAAACAAACGGTTACGGGACAAGACCGGGCGGTCATTAACCTACATGTCAATATCTCCGTGGTGGAGTGGGCTTCGGGTCATGGCGGCGCTACGACTGTCCTGGCGAGCACCCATCCACGTGTGCTCCCAAGCTCTATGGCATGCATATGCCAAGCTCTCCGCCTTTACAATCTTCCTGCGGTTAAAGAACGTCTTGGCGTGAACACCGAACAGTGGAGTTGTAAGTTGGTAATCTATGTGAAGCCGCGTGACACGTGTGGCGCTTCCAAGGCTAGAAGTGGCGGCAGAAGGCGCATCTCTTACACATTGTATGGTGACTGCTCGATATCCAAGAAGCTTAGCAGGCTATACAGTACTTCAGGCATAGTTCGTGAGGTGTTGGCGATGTTACAGCAACAGATGAAGGACTGCGATATTTTCGTGGGGCGTCCAAGCGCGCCGCCAAGGGACGTTTGCCTGCATCTTGCTTGAGCCGCATACCGCTTGTCTCCTTCTCACCGTCACTGCGCTCATGTTCTGGACCAGCATAATCAGCGAACATGTTGGCAGCAGAAATCCGCAATCATAGTTACGAGATCGTAATGAGCTGCTCGACCCTTCAGCCCGGCTGCACAAGATCACTGTCCATGGTCCTTGAGATCTTGCGAATATGGATCGATCTCCTGACTTCATATATACGGCAGGCTTGCCGAACCACTCCCCTTGTTACCAAGAACGTCTAAATGAGTTCTTACATACCATCACATGAGGCTGTCATATCCGTAAACGACGCATCACCACGTCCGCATCGCCGCAGCCGCAATTCCCTCTTCACATGTACGCTGCGCCCCTTGCGTAATGCGAGGTGACCACAACACGACATTTCCCCGTATCCCGGAGAATAGCAGCCAGTCCTGGGGATCTGGGGAACTTAACGCGCCAATCACGTTTTACCCGCCATATTGTGCGCCATCACGTACGGTAAATGTTGACATAGCCGTCTGTACCCCGGATTCTACAGTCTAGACACCGCGCAGCGGGCTTGCTTGCCCAGACTCTTGGTACTGTATAAGATGTCTTTTCCCGGTGGGTGAAAGGTGAATGTGTGGAAGCTTGGTTGAACGGCCGAGTATGAAGGGGCACGCTGTGCAGGTTGGTACGAGGGAGTCGAATTGAGTGAAACATCACGTGAGCTGGGCTTTGCACCTGGGCAAGGAGCCGACAGTAACGAACTGTCCACCCCCAGTTGCTGATATTTTGCTCTCCTTCGATAATACCATAACCTGTCACTCTTCAACTAGGCTCCTACAAGGTCTTGCGATCATGGAAAGATCAAAATCTTGCTTCACCATGACTTCCTGCAGGTCACTCAGAGGTGCTCCAGAAAAGTTCTCACTTCACCTCGACAACGACAAGGACGTAGCAAACTCGAATTCACTGTGACTGAACGGCGTGTATTCTTCAACCTCTGCTACTAATCAGCCTTTCGCTATCACTAACAACACCAACAACCTCCTCAGTCCCCAATCTCCCAGTCAAATCTCCAATTTCAAGCCTACATCTTCACCAAAACCTAAAATCTAACAACAATGTGCAGACGCAACTTCTACCACCACACCGCGTGCGAGCACAACACACAAGTCTACGACAACCCGTTCACCATGTGCGGCGCAGACCCCGGAAGCAGGTTTCGACTACCGTGTCAAAACCCCACCAATTCCATAACTATTTTCTCGGGACACTGCAGGGACTGCATGTTGGATTTGGAGAAGAAGCTTGAAGATCTGAGGATCTGTCAAGAAGCAGGTTGGGTGTGGACTCCGAGGAAAGAGGTCTGATCAAGGGCACAAAGGCCGCTCCAGGAGAGGGTGAAGGGGTATGAGGGGATGTGAAGGAAAAGAGGCACCAGCTCACGAGATGTGGAATTACGGCGTCAACAGGGTCGCGATGTATGCAGAAGTCAGCATCACAACCAGGCAGAGAAATGCAATTGTATGATATATCATTTTTTTTCAATAATTGCCATGTAATTGCTTGGATCAATTTCATCTTCTTCGTTCTGTCACATCAACCACCGCAAGTTTGCTTGCGTTGAGGCATGTGCAAAGTGACGCAATCCGGGGTATTCGTCGTCTCCAGCTCTCTGGTGGAGCCCGACATCAGTCATTCAGCCAGTCTGACAAAGGAAATAAAAGAAAACTAGGGGTATTGCGCTCATAACCGGGTATATCTAGAAGCAAAAGGCCTCGCACCGAAATCGTATCCATCGTTCATAACCATATCCATCTCGTTCATTACGTAGTTTGTCATCTCTTTCATCCATTCTCGTGTGTTGTGTGTTTGGTTTCGTGTTCGTCGTTCAAAGATCAGGGTCTTCGCCGGTTGATACCTCCGGCTCAGGAAGCCACTCCCTCAACTGCATCATTCTGTTCCTCGCGTGAATGATGAAGATGGAGATAGCAAGTGAGTTCCAAACATCACAACCTTCCTGCATAAAGTCGTACATGGCGAGTAAACGTAGTGAAGGTTGTTCGTTCTTCAAGGTCGGCGGCGCGTAGCTCACAAATGCCATGACGGTGTGCGTTGCAGTGATACCATAGAGGGTCGGTACTTCAGGCACAATAGCATCTCCGCGGGCTGCTGCCTCATCGATCTGTAGAGCGTCGTACCATAGCTCGTGTAGCCGACCAAGCTTCTCAATCATCTTGCGCTCTCCCACGGCCGGGTGTACATGTCTCGAGAAGGTGACGGTTTGGAATAGGGGGAGCTGGGACCAGAGATGCTCGACTCTGCCGTCCTTCATAGCCCATTTTGCGTATGCCTTGACAGCCTTGCCGATCTGGAAGTGGGGAGCGCGCTTTGTCCGCGTCTGCCAGGCGTCGCGAGCGACACCGCCCAGGTCGAACAGCTTCTCGAGAGCATGCTGCGCTGGACGCTGTTAGTAAGATCCTCTTAGCAACTACAAGATCGTAACATACCACTGTAATCAGTACCGCAGGCTGGCTTGATGAAGGCCTTGTCGATGTTCTCAGTAAATAGGTCTGCGGGGACAGTCTCGAGATCATCGATCCAGCTAATGGGCATCAGTGGCTCAAATCCGCGCATGCCCAGCTTCTGAAAAAGAAAGACCGCGTCCTCAGACCAACCAGCGTCACGCAGCTCACGGGCTTGTTGATCTTGTCTGTACCGCTCCTGGTCGTGGTTGACCTTCTTCTGTACGACCATGTAGGTGCCGTCATCAACGACCATGGTCTCTTCGTTCGCATCCCATAGGTCGGCCGAAGAGCCATCGTTTTCGTGGTCTCTCGCGAGTGCGATGGGCGAATGCGCGACCAAGGTATCTCCTTCCAGGTCCTTGGACGACATAGCTGAAGCTGGTGGGGAGGGCGGTAGCAGCGTCGCATCGATATCGTAGTGAGTGCTCGGTGGGCTGAGTCCCCGGGTCTTGACGTGCGCTTCGGGACTCATGTCTCGTGTAGGCGGTGGTGTGGTGTGTTTTGACAGAGCAGCGGATCGAGTGGGCAGCGCAGGCACCTTGAAGGCATATGGCTTTTCGCGGCGCTGTTGTGTCTTGCGCGGACTGACATAGTTCCAGAAGCAGTCGGACACTCCGCGAAGAAACGCCATGCTAAGTGGTAGGTGGAAGCAGTCGAGTCTGGTCGCGTAAAAGAGTTGTCCCCGTCACGTCGTCGTGGGTGTGACGTGTAAGGAGCGTGGTGGGGGTTTGCAGTCGATATGCGAAGTCGCGGTGAAGTGAAGGTGAGGGTGAGGCTACTCGATTCCCCATGCGGCAGGCCCAGGTATAGTCTTTGTCCCTTTGATGCGCTGTTGATCTGTTGAGTCTTTCACTCACGGGGAGTAAAGACGGGGCAAAAAGGAGTCATAGCTAGTGAAAGTAAGGTGAACAGAGCGGCTTGTTCCTGCATGGCTCATGCAGCCCTGGACTCGGTCAACTGGTCTGCCACGCTGTCACATTATGTCTAACCGTATCCGACTAGCGTCAACTGCTGTGGATGCAGGTGCGGTGAAGATCTTATCAGATGGAACTTTGACACCCCACCAGATCTCTGCATCCCCGCCAAAAAAGAGTCGAGCCGCTTTCGGAAGACATTTACGTGAAGAACTACGTCCGCGATTACTTTTCTTTTCCACAGCAGCAAGATGGCAGTCACAGAGCAGGACACCCAAGTTCCTACGCTTCGCAACATCCTCACCTCAGAGTCGGAGCCTCTCGCCCGCCGCTTTCGCGCTCTTTTCTCTCTCAAGCACCTTGCGGGCTTGCAGCCACCCAGCGCGCAGACCGTCCCCGCCATCGAGGCCATTGCCGCCGCGTTCGCATCGCCGTCAGCTCTGTTGAAGCACGAACTCGCCTACTGCCTGGGTCAGTCGGGGCACGATGCTGCCATCGCGCCCTTGAGGGGCGTATTGGAGGATAAAGAGGAGGACTCCATGTGCAGACACGAGGCAGCCGAGGCACTTGGTGCGCTGAGCGACAAGGGCAGTCTTGAGTTGTTAAGGACGTTGAGAGACGACGTCAAAGAGATCGATGTCGTACGGGAGACTTGCGACATTGCTGTGGACCGCATAGAGTGGGACCATGGGCTGCAGAAGGGGCAGGAGAAGTTGAAGAAGAGGTATGCTTTTTTCAATTCCTGTGTATTCTACTTCCTTGCTGACTACTACGCAGCGATTTCACGTCCATCGACCCTGCGCCACCACTACCACAGAGTACGGAGAAGGCATCGATCCCCGAACTTGAAAAGACACTGCTCGACACCTCGTTGCCCTTGTTCCAGCGCTACCGAGCCATGTTCGCCCTGCGCGATCTTTCCTCGCCGCCCGACCTCCCAACTGCCGTTCCGGCCGTACAGGCGCTCGCTCGCGGATTCACAGACCCATCTGCTCTCTTCCGCCACGAAATCGCCTTTGTCTTTGGGCAGCTGTCACATCCCGCATCCATCCCTAGTCTTACAGAAGCGCTCAGTAACACAAAGGAGGCAAGCATGGTCCGACATGAGGCAGCCGAGGCACTTGGAAGCTTGGGCGATGAAGAGGGTGTCGAGGATACTCTGCGTAAATTTTTGAACGACCCAGAGCAGGTGGTGCGCGACAGTGTGGTCGTAGCACTTGACATGGCAGAGTTTGAGAAGAACGGAGAGATGGAGTACGCGATCGTGCCGCAAGCTATTGCAGCTTAGCGCAGCCCAAGGGATTGCATGCATACGGCGTTCGGGGTATCTAGAATTCAAAATGGCCACATAGGTAGAATTTCCGCTTCAGTTGTTGGTATTCCATCTGTAAGATAGCAATTAGCATAAGCTCAGCTCTTGACATGGACGATTGAACGTACTTGTGACCGCAGTCGCACTCGTAGAAGACAGTACTTCCTTCATCTGCGCTTCGCAGTTGTTGTGTGTAGTATCGCACTTCCTCTCTTCCGCATTTCTCGCATGGATGATTGATGACGCTGCTCGTCTGAACGTCCTCTTCGGATATGGTCTGAACCTCGGATCTCTTTGCGCGCAGCGACGACGGGAAAGCGGTGGGCTTCGAAACTGTGACGACAGTCTTGGACGATGTATCTGCGGTCGGTTAAATCTTCTACTCTTCTGCATGCGCAACATAGACGGCGCATACCTTTACATTGCGCTCCGCATGCCGCGCAGGTCAAGATGACATTTTGCTTGCCGGCAGATCCGTCGAGGAGATTTCCGCAGTCGGTGCAAAAGACAAGACTACCAATAGCGGACATGGTGGGTGATTTATCGATTTATCGATTTATCGTCTTGGGGCGGGTGATTGGTGTTGGAGTTGAGGAAAAAAGTTACAGGGAATCGCGACTTCCGCGGCTGCAGCCAAGCTAGGACAGGAATGGCAGGCGGTGAGAACGCGTCTGAATGTCGTGCACCACCACATGCATTCATGCTCCCGGTCGCATCGCATGGTACTTTTACAACAAGTTTGCTACCATCAGTCCACCAGGCAGCGACTGTCCAGCTATCGGAGCATAGCATGCGCGCACACACGATGATATAGCCGCATGTTCAACCCGTCCAATCCAAGTCTACCACCACACTTCGACTGCGCCTGTCCGCAAGTGCTCAACACCACAAGCGGCAATGAATGGCGACTGGCATCATGCCAACGGAGGCGCGCTCCCGTTCAGAAGGCCTCCGCCCACAGTGGATGAGGCCCTGCCGTATTCGCCCTTTACCTCCATCATCCCCTTCTCGCCCGGTGCGTCGCTCTGCTTCACTTGCGCCCTTTGCCCAAGCGCTTGTCTCTCACCTGGCTAATAACCACCAGAAATCATACCCTTCCCAACCGCCGAGCCTCCTACGCCACCCTCTACCCTAAACCCCGAGCAACAAAAAGCCGCGAAGAAGGCTGTCGGAATCTTGAACGCCGAGATCCAAGGCCAGTCCACCGCCCAGCATCTGCATGATACCCTCAACCAGCTTCGCAACCTCCTACTTCGCGATAGGCTGCCAGAGTAGTGGGTCTACGCTCTTGCCGTACCTGGAAGTCTCTTCTAACACCCACAGTCACTTCAAGCCCATGCCGCAACTACCAACCCCTCCGCCGGACAGTCCCCTCAAGAACACCAATGGAGATACTCGCAGCGCTATCTCTGATCTGAGCCCCTTCGCGCGCAGGCTTTACGACCAGACGGATGTGGCATATACGGGTAGGCCTCTTTGTCACCTTCTTCGTGCAACCACTAACAAGGACAGCACCGAATGTCAAAGCACCCGAACAGCCTCGATCAGAGTCGGCACCTTCCCGAAAAGCTGAACCTCCACGACTGCCGCGCCCAGCGCCCACACCGCCCCAGGCCACCTCCAACGGCCATGCCTTCACGCAAAACATAGATTTACCCTTCTCGTCAAGCGCTCTTTCCTCGGCTCCCAGCAGCACACCAGTGCGGCCTCCTGGTCCGGCCGTTATGATAAAGCCAAAAGCGGTTCCACGCGCAGACTACAAGTACATCGACAACATCGAGATTGGAAGCTTGTCACAAAGGAAGGAGGACAACAGAGCCGAGAGCGGCGTTGCAGTCTTGAGACCCCACGAACGAGAGATCGCTGACGGGAAGATTGAGATTCTCAACTCTCTAGTCGCCAGTCTGAGCGAAGACAAAGATGATCTTGACGGCTCACTGCACTTCACCAGAATCCCGACTCCTGACGGCGAGTTCAACGTTCTCAAACCCCGCTCAATGGAGGCTCTTTCAGAGAAGATGTCCGGTGTTGTTAGTCTCGGCCGCTTCAATGCGCTTCCTGTGGACCTTGCCATGGAGATACAATCACTACTACACCCCGCTGTCGTGTGTGCAACTAAGAATGGGCTCTTTCCACAGGATGAGACTACCCCGGAGCTTACCGAGAGCATTACAACAGCCAAGTTCGCGCTCAAGTCATCCAAGCTCCTGCTGGAAACCATGATCGAGGGACGTGACGACTATCGGATGCGACGAGAGGACATTATCGATTCCATTGTTGATCTCACGAAGCTAATTAAGAATGCCTGCATTGTGCCTGTCGTTCAATCTCGGCGGTCTGGGGAAGCTCAAGACCTTTTCACTGCAGCATCGGCTCATAGGTCAGATCTACAGATGGTGCTGCGACTGTGTGGAGCAGTACTTACCCGCTTTGCTACGCTGATGGGCAAATATAATCTGCCGGACCGGGCACTCAATACTTTGGAGTATCTGACGTTGGAACTGCTCGTTGAGCAGAATAGCGAGAACGAGAAGGATTCGGTGTTTAGCATCAAGAAGTTCGAGCATTTCCGCCAGAAAGTTATGGATGTTCTTGCCCAGATTTTCGCTCGATACCCAAGCCAACGACAGTCGATTCTAAATGGCATCCTGGGCAACCTGGAAAAGCTACCCGACAAAAAAGCGAGCGCGAGGCAATTCTTGTCGGCTCGTGAAGTCCCGATTATGACGATATCTGCACTTTTCATGCGATTTGTCCAAGTGGTCGCAACAAATCCCAGCACTCGTCTTGCGTCGCAAGGCGAAGACGCGGCTGTTAGCATGGTTGAAGACGATGTCAGCGATTACGAGCCTGGCCAAGCACCCTCGAAAGCCCCAAAGAGAGGCGCCGGCCGGGCGCCGGCAGCGATTGCTCAAGACTTGACGGTGGAAGCTACCAGCACGGCAATGTATATTGTAACCCAACTGTGCGACAAAGCCTCGAATACTTCCAAATCAGGCGACAAGCCATTCCGCAACCTTCTGGACTTATTCATCGACGATTTCTGTAACGTCCTTGGTTCTCCCCAGTGGCCGGCTGCTGTCATACTTTTGCAGAGCCTCTTGGTTCGTATGGTCAACATACTCAAGGACGACTCAGCAAATAAACACTCTGTGGTCGACAAAGACATGGCACTCACAACAATGGCGAGGATCGGTTGTGGCGTGATTGATTTCAGAGACCAACTCAAGAAGATGAAGCAAAGGCTGGACATTTCGCAGTCGGATTTGTCGTCAAGACTAGATCGTCTTGTGAATGACGCTATGAGTGAAGACGTCAAAGAGAGGGTCAATGATGTGGATCTTCTAGCTTTCGACGGCCCGTACCGCATGGTTCTCGAATCACTGGTCGATTATCTCGATTTACGCCCCTCCCAGGAAGACCCGCATCTGCAGGCAGCGACTGGCTGTCACATCAGCTCGTGGCTGGCAGCTGTCGTCAAGACCTTTCCAACAGTTCCAGAAGGAAATACAGATCACAGGCCGCAAGCAATACAAACTGTTCAGCAATGTCTGGAAAGCATGATTGCAGACCCCAAGTGGCTCGGTCAGAAGTAGTAAGTTTTCCAGCTTGTTCAGGCTCGTTCCCCAGCTGACGGTGCTTGATAGCAAATTCCAATCGGTGTCAGATGATCAGAGCAAACTCGCCGCGGGCGTCATCACTTTACAAAGCCAGGTGTGCAGGTACCTTTCGCAGATCGTCAACTATATGCAGGCATACGCCCGGGACAAGAGCTCTTCGAAGCTTCGGACGAGAGGAACAGCAGGATTGCAACAACTGCTGGACAAAGATCCTCGGGTCATCTCCGAAGGACATGTCATCAACATGATCCCATCGCTTAGAGACAGTTCACCGATGGTCCGAGAGGCGACGCTTTCGCTCCTGTCGAACTGCTTGGCCAAAGAACCATCTCTCGAGCGCCATGTGCTGCCACAAATTCTGGAAATGACTACAGATCCCTCAAACGGCCCCAAGAAGAAGGCCATCAAGCTACTCAAAGAGATCTATCTCCGCTCCACTTCAAATGAGAATAGGCTCAAGATTGCCGCTCCTCTACTCCTCCCTTCGCAGGATAATGAGAGTGCAATTTCCGAGCTGGGTCGCAACGTCCTAGAGGAGATATGGTTGACGGCAGCTAATAACAATGTCAAGACCGATGACAGTATACACAGGCTCAATCGTGCTCAACGAGCAGCCTTCATGGTAGAACTCTTGGACTCTATCGAGCATAGCGCTGTACATTTGGAAGCTTTCGAGAAATTTTTCGCTCATTGTCTGTCACCTGAAGCGAAGGGTCCGGCTTCTAACCGAAAGATTTGCGCACAGCTAGTTGTCGACTTGGTAGACGAAGCCATTGCTCCCGGAAGCGGTACGGATATCAAGTCTCAAGCTCGTGTTATGAACACCCTTAGTGTTTTCGCGAAGATCGAACCGACCCTGTTCACGCTCGACCATCTGCGGCATCTGAAGCTATACATCAAGACCATCGCCACCATGGATGACGTGGCCCTTGTGCGGCCAACGGTCGTTATCTTTCGGCATGTGTTGCCAACACTTCCCCCACTTCAGCATGCTTTCGCAGAAGAAATTCGAGCAAGTCTTCAGCGCAACGTTCCTAAGCTGGCTAAATGTGCATCGATGGGATGGCGTACAAGTAGAGAAACTCTTCTTGACGTCATTCACTGCTTGTGGGCTATCAGCGAGATGCCGGGCATGGATACTGACAAGATTTTTGCCACAATCTGCTCTGTCATATGCAACCTTAGGCCACTTTTGGACTTAACCAAAGAGCAGGCAGCCCAGAAGGCTGATACCATCATGTCCTATCTGATTCTGATTGGTGCTTTTGGTCAAGTTTGCAGCCTGGATCAACAGGTCGAATCGTTCAACAACAAGCTCCGCGCGTCCCTTAACAAGCACGACGGAAAAGAATCTCTGAAGAAGCACCTGGAGCCGATGTTGAACCAGAAGAATCCACCTCCTCCATCTCTATTCCTATTAGACACGGTCCGACCTTTCACCATGCAGATTTGGGAGCCGAAGATTCGCGAGCAAGCCCTGCAGAGTATGGGTGGCATATGCCAGCAGTCGCCAGAGCACTTCATGCGCAGTGAAGTGGAGAAGGTGGTCAAGCTTGTCTTTGTTAACGAAGGAAACGACACCCTGAAGCACATCGCACTGTTATTCTTCAGGCAATTCTTCACTGTCGCTGAGCGGCGCTCGGAAACTGGTGCGCAAATTGCAACCGGCAAAGGAGCTGCTAATGGCTCCGCGCGCTTGGAAACGTCTTTTACGGCTACCGGAAACGACCATGCCACGCTGCATCTGGCGCAGAAGTTCTTAGAATATTTCGTGAAAGCTGCGTTGGAGAACAAAAATGAGTCTGCCGTCGTTGCCACAGATATCATCGCTAGCATCAGTCGCCAAGGTCTTGTTCATCCAAAGGAGTGTGGTGCTGCGCTCGTCGCTCTTGCGACCTCGCCTTGGTCAAGCCTGGCTCGAGTTGCAGCCGACGAACATAGACGCATTCACGAGAAGCAAGAGTCGTATCTGGAAAAGGAGTACATGCAGGCCATCCACATGGCTTTCAAGTATCAACTAAACATGTTCGCTGATCCTCATGGCATGGTCGAAGCTACACACACTCCGAAGCTCGCGAAGTTGTTTGAGGCATTGAAGACGGGCAAGAAAGCCAGTCTCAAAAAGTTCATCAATAACTTTTGCAAACAAGTGGACTTCGACCTTTCAAAGCTGGATATGAGTGGCACTATACCAGAGGCTGTCTTGTACGCGCGCTTCTGTCTGGAGAATCTGGCTTTGCTCGACTTCCCTCACCTGGAAGAGCTTGCTGTGTTCCTTCATGCAGTTGAAGCGATGGTCCTGAACACCACAGGGCCCGCTATAGGGGTTATCATCGCGGATGAACTTCCAAAGCAAGACGCGAATTCAGTGCAAGCTCAGCCTCAAGATATGTTCCAACAACAAATGTTGGAAGCTAGTGGTGCAAACGGATTTCCATCAATGCTACCAGCGCCAATTCCGACAGCACCTCAACCTGCTACTCCAACAATCAACAACGACAGACTTCGTCAGATCACCACAGCTTGTATGATCCTGCAGATGGTGTGGGAAACTCGCACCTTTGTTCGAAAATGCTACTCCATGAAGAGTAACGCGCCCATTCCGCAAAAAGATTACATCAAGCCTGCGCATCGTAACAACCTCGTCACTGGCAAGGAAATTTGGGAACGCTTCGAAACGATCATGCGCGCTCTAGATAGCCGCGAGAGCATGGTGAAACAATGTTATGACTTTGCAGATTTACTGGATGTTGATCGAGAGACCTTCATTGACGCCGAGGGAGACGATGCACTTGCTGCAGGGTATGAGACGCCAACCGAGACTGGCGAAGACGGTACGCCATTCCCTACTAGTGGTCGTGGCAGGAAGAGGAAGAGCAATGTCAGCTTAGGCAACACACCGAAGAAGGCAAGGGGCAGGCCTGCTGGATCCAAGAAGAAGAGGAATTCTCGCACACCGGATGGCGACGGCGACTCAGACTAGCAGCCCTGATCGGACAGCCACCGATTGCCTGCGAGGAAATACATTTGATACGGCGGAACCAATACTCCATCATCTCAACAAGCACATCAGCATCGTCGGCTATGCCACGCGCATCGGACACTTTCTTTTTTAAAAATCATTTCAGCATGCTTTCGGCGTTGAACGGAAAAGGCATATCATTGATACCCACCAGCATATGGTACATGGACAGTGTGTATCTGGCGTTTCTCATTTTGTGGCATCACAAGCTCAATAGCTTGGACGGCGATCTTCAGCATGTCATCATCGAAGCTATCCGAATCTAGAACAATATATTATCAAAAAATCCTATCGGGCTCTCGTGAAACGACCCACATGCGATGAAAGAGATTTCGCGACGATGAAATGACTTTTGTTCTATATGCGATTTTGACATCTTCCCTCTCCCATTACTTCTTGACCCATCCCGTGGCGGTCTTATGTTGTTTTTGTTATGTGTCAATGCATGCGTTTCGCGTGTTGACATCTTGTGAAGTCTTCATTGCGTATCCTCCATTTTTAGCATGCAACAAGCGCTTTTGTCTCCCCGGTGGTGAAGCTATTCCCCACGATATGATTGCCATGTATTTGCTCAACTTCCACGTCCTTTCCACCTCGCCCAGTGGCAGACAAATCTTCGTGTATGTCCCTCTCTTCCTTATCCAGGGTCAACGCATGTGTTGGGCCCGCACGATGCTTTTTATCTTTCGCGTCCATCTCGTCAGAAGACCGAGTAGAACTGGCGTCGCTGCTATACCGCCGTTCTCCCTTCTCCACATCCTTCATGCGCACTACATATGCACTGTGGTCGTCTTCTGATCTTGTAGAAGCACTGCTGAATTCCGCTCCCGGCCCCGCATCCAGAGTAGCCGCGTGTGCTATCACAGAGTCGGCCTCGGGAAACACGTCGGAAGATGGGTAATGCGAGGAGACGGCATCAGCCTCGGTGGAAGCAGATTGAACAGGGCCAGTTGCGAGAGACTGCAAGCGCGACTTCGAGCCATTGAGAGATGTTTCCGGAAACGACAGTGGTGGATGCGATTGAAGGCTTTGAAGGCGAAGCGCGCCGCTAGACGCTTCTTCTCGGATTTGTTTGCGCTCGTGGTAGGTAAGACCAGGTAAGAAGTCTGAGACGTCGATTACGCGGACATCTGTTGGTCCTCCCTGTGGTGTTTGTTAGCGGCGCGTGTAGGGGGGAAAAGCTGACTGTGGTACGTACGATGTCCATACTGTCTAGATTGGGCTTTTGCTCGCGTTTATCGCAAAGTACTGTCCGTTTTAGTCTTAAAATGACGCGATTGAATGCCATTGTGTGAGTTCGAGGACGCGTCCTATGGTGGGCTTCGGAGACGTGTGATTTGGTGCGCGATATCTCGTTGGAAATCGAAAGGAATATGGTACATGCAGCGATCTTACAAAGACAGCGGCGTTTGAAACGATTGGGTGAGAAAAGAGTTTACAGTAACGCGACAGAGGCCAGAAAATGGTCCAAAAGCGGCAGGATCGCGAAATCTAGTTCGCGTAGGAAGATGCTCGATAGATGCTAGTAGGTAATTACTAAATACGCGCGAGCGAAGGACTGAGAGTGTGGCACCAAGTCTGCCTTCTTCAGGCGTTGTCGTGGCGCTGGGCTATCCCTTACGAATTCGCCCTCATTGTTTCGATGCTGACATTCCTTTGCTTTCGTTGAGGATGTAACAGCGGGAGTGGGCGCCGCGGGATGCAAGGAGCTGGGCGAGCTTGGTAGCTAGTGCGTCTCAAACACGTGAACAAAGAACGAATCTGTGAATTGTAAGCAGAAAGCCTTACGGCGAGAAGCGTCGCATTTGGGAAACGAGACTAGTGGGACTGCGATCATGAAGCTGGTTATTAGTATTAGGCTTGCGAGTGCTGTACAGTTTTGCGAACTCTACACCACTATTTGCTCGAGGTGGATAACGTCTTTGAGGCCAACAATTTCCACTTGTTAGTAGATGTTCATTTCTACACGACGTTTCATAGCACTAAATAGGCGCTAGTGGGCACCCGAACATCTGTGGCATTCGACACTAACCCGAGAGGCGTGTTCATACGATCGGATGCGATATGTGCTAACAGCAATCTAGCAGCATCAAGGGGTACTTTAGTAAACCCGGTGTTACTGAAATTGGGGTCGACACTGTTACACATGTTCAAGGATTACCGACGGCGTGTGAACTGAAGTTGAGCAGTCTTCATTGTGCAGGATCTTTCTGGTCTGTGCTAGAATACCATTGATCGTCTCTCGCAAGGAGATCAAGCCCTCAATATGTTGACTTATCCGTGTCAAGTCATCTATTTCGGGTAGTCCTTGACGTGGTAGCTCTTGAGCTTGACGAACTGATCGAAGCCGAACTTGCTCAGCGTCTGGCCTCGCCCAGAGTCCTTCCACCCAACCCACGCCAGATCCTGAGTCGGTTAGTAAAGTGTCGTGTGTAGTCCTAGAATAACTTACTGGTGCGGGGTAGTCGCATCGGTTTACGAAGACTGTGCCAGCCTCGACGTCATCGGCAAGCTCATGACCCTTGTTCACATCTTTGGTCCATATGCTAGCCGTCAGTCCGAATTGGCTGTCGTTCATCAATTTGATTGCTTCTGCGTCATTCGAGACCTTCATGACCGGGATGACAGGACCGAAAGTTTCCTCTGTCATTACGGTCATGTCATGCGTGACATTCGTCAAGAGTGTCGGAGCCACATAGTTGCCATCTGCAGGTGGGTTCTTGAAACTGGCGTTGTCTGGGGTAGCGTCCTTGGCACCCTTCTCCAGAGCATCCTTGACGTGCGACTGGATAGTCTCTGCTGATCGCTTTGAGACTACTGGGCCAACATGTGTGCTCTTGTCGAATGGATCGCCAAGTTTGTATCCGCTGAGTACATCTTGAAGCGCTGATACAAATTCATCATGTATCTTTTCATCGACATATACCCTCTCAACACTGCAGCAACTCTGGCCAGAGTTGAAGACAGCGCCGTCTACAAGTTCTTCCGCGGCCCATTTGACGTCAACATCGGAGCGTACATATGCAGGATCTTTGCCTCCAAGCTCAAGACCCACTCGTAGCGGTACGCGGTCATTTGCAGCCTGCTGGACCGCAAGACCATTGGCCACCGATCCAGTGAAGCAAACCAGCTGGATCTTGGGCGAGCGCGCAATCGATTCAATCTGGACGATGGAGCCGCTGTGGAAGATTTGAAGCACACCATCAGGCAATCCGGCTTCCTTGAAGATGTCCTGGATCTGCTCGGCACTGGTAGGCGTTTGTGGAGATGGCTTCAGGATGACCGAGTTGCCGGCGAGCAGGGCAGGTACTAGCGAGTTGATGAGGGTCAGATACGGGTACTGCAGGTAAGTCAGCATGTGCCGACCAAAAATAGCTTATGGCCTGCACGCACGTTCCATGGAAACAAGATCAAGACGGGCCCAAGCGGGACTTTCTTGATGTAGCGCTTGAAACCTTTCTCCGCCTCGCCTGGAGTATCTTGAAGTGTCTCGTCACTAATCTTTAGTAGATATTCGCCGCGCATCACCGCTGTAGTAACTTCTTTGGCAGTGTACGCGATAGGACGGCCCATCTGCTCAGTGATCTCCTTGCCCAGCACATCCTGGCGGTCGTTGAGCAATTTCAGAGCTTTCTTGACAATCTCTTTCCTTTCAGCGAGCGATGTGCGTCGATAGGACTCGAACGCAGTGGCGGCTGTTTCAGGCAAAGATTGGAGGTCTGCATCTGAAAGGCCATTGCGCGTGACAACTGGCTTGTTCGTAATGGGAGAGATGGTCGTGATCTTCTCCAGCGACATGATGGCGTGTGTCTGGTATGTAGTTTATTTGGATAAATTGAGATGGAGACGCACGGCGTGTCGATTCAGTGGCGTCTTGGGAGCAGTTAATTTTGAGTTGAGGCTTTGCCCGCAGTCGCATCGGAGATGACGTATGATAGCGCTAACGCTAGCCCGTGCACGTCCCATCATAGTGGAGGCCTCTCATGGCTTCACGCCGAATAACGGACTTGGTTGTCCGCTATCGACAAACACCATGGCATGCTCTCCAGAAACTCAACTTGAACATACAACATCATTATGAAGCATGCTCGACGCGCGAGATGCACGAAAGACGCGTCGAACAACATTAATTCGTCGCGTTGGTCGCCAGCATCGACGCGCCGACGCTCTCCACGCAAGCCTGGTAATATTCAATCGCACGTGGACCTCCTATCTTGTGCAATCGGGTGTGTTCATAGCTACAGTCGAAATACTGGAGTGCAGATAGTGCAAATTCGGGCCTTTTCTGATCACCTTAGTAGTAGTAGCCGATGTGTACGGAAGCGACCAGGCAACGCCGTGTGCCGTTCAATACAGTGCAATCATATTCGATGGCCGCCGCGCCCTTATTACTTGAAGAGAACAGCATATTGGTGCGGCGTCGCCGATTCGCTAACATTGCCAAATTGTGAGAGTGCCACCCGCGCAGTGTGGAGATAAGAGCTACAAGACTTCGGCAGGTGTACCGGCGGTAACCTCTCGCTGGAGGCAAGGTCTACAGAGCCGGTCCCGCACCCACCACGTAACGTCCCGAGCGACTTGTAAGACTGTGGCACCTAGGTATGCTGCCCTTCCGGGCCAGGGATGCCGTCACTTGCGCCTTCACGACTCATCTTGACTAATTACCTCCGCCTTCCATCTTTCATCATTCTACTGTGGTCAGACCTTCGCAGGAGAAAGCAGCCGGGGAGATGTAAGAGAAGAGCCACCTCCCCATCCCAGTTCTGGTAAACAGCACATCTGCTCGACAGAGTTCACCCTAAAGGCCCATGCAAGTGACACGAGGTTCCATTCCGTATCGAAAGTTGAACTGATACTGGGAGTGTCCTGACCGTTCTGGGCTCGCCGGCAGTGGTGGCGAGTTTGGCTCCAATTTTGAGCGTCAGCATGGACTGCAGAAGATCATAGGTCGTACATGGTTCTACTAACGGTGCGTAGCTTGGCGGCATGGCCGGCCCTCGCTTGCGCTCATCAATCAACTCCACGCGTTGCATGCGGCGGCGGCGTCAAGAGCTGCGCATGCAATATCTAGATGTCACCAAAGCCAGCCCAATTCGGAGCTGGGGAGCCGTCGTGCCTTGCGTATCTACCCTTCCTGCTCCAGACTGCATGTATATGGCGGCCTACAGGAACGAGGGTATTGAGCTCAGGCTGGACAGTCCCTTACAGATTATCGTCCAGTGACTCGGTCTTGGGGCACAGACTTACAGTGGGGAACATGATAGGGCTCTCCACTCTTCCCTGTAACTTGCCAACCTACGCCCCTCCAGATGATCCGCGGATGTCGATCCGGACTTTCGATGAGAAGGCTGTCAGCACGAAGATCTGGACTTTGTTGAGTCACTTCTAGGTTGCCACTATCCAAGCCACCTGGACCCTTCTTCCGCCCTGAATGTCAAAGCGACAGCGAAAACACGATCCGACGAAGTACACGGTGCCGGCAATACTAACGTTGACTGACAGTGTCTAACACGAAGTCGACAATATAGCTCAGTCGAAGTTTGCGACTTTCAATCCACTAATATGCACTGCCTTCATGACCGTCTGTAACAACTTGGCCTTTTGATCACTGTCGAGCCTTGGCCCTTCAATCTGTCCCTGGAGTTACAGGACTGCTGGAAACAGTATTTAAATGATCCGATACAGTTGCTCCAGATCTTTGTAGATACAGACTGGGCGCCGGACCGGTTTCCTCACACCAGGCGGGTACGCGACACTTATAACGGTTTGTCATAAGACCCACAGCATACCACCTGGTAGACGCGATGAGCTCAGTACACCGTAAATCATCGGGGCTGATCACCTGACCTTCATTAATATTATGGAAATGAGCAGGCATATTTCGATCGGTAGTTGATGAGCTGTCAAACTCTTGTTCTGCTGAGCCCCAAGTATGGTACCATTTCCTGGCTATTAGTGGGCGGAAGAAGCTTTGTGAAAGACGGTCGTCCGATATTGCTTGGCTGTACATGCGAATTGCCTCATCTTCGGTGGCTGATCTGGTATTTCGAAACGTTAAAGAGACTACAGCAATCATGGTGAAAGTCCCCTGAGCTATTCTAGTTGCTACATGCAGACTCACTAGGTTCCGGATCCGACCTAGTAACGAGAACCTTGATTTCGACTTAGACCTTGACTGAAAGAGCTTACTTCGTCCAGGATGAATGCAGGCCAAGTCTTCAATAAAACGCTTCTAAGCCACCATGAAGAGCGGCACATATTTGGAATGCGGAGCGATCCGCTGGCTCCGTAGCGTTGTAGAGCAGATAGGGGATGCCTAATCAGCAAGCGTTGTCGCCCAGTGACGATTGTGGAGATCTTTCAGCTGGATGTTGACCACGAGACACCGTACAGGCAGTTGTGGGTGAGCTAGTCAGGTTCAACGCAGTCTCGCTGTAGCAGAACGCCCTCGTTACCAAACTATGGACACCCGCTCTAGCTAACAACTAGGGCGGAGTAGGCCGTACCGTGGGAGCAATCGGCGTATAGCACACGTTTTTAGCATCGCTGGCGCCACTCGCTTCGGAGAGCCGTTGTACATGCCAGGTAATTCCGCGCGTAATGTTATAAGACAACGTGTTATAGACGAGAAAATTGTGCACACCAGGTCGACTCCAGCTTTGTCTTGGCAGGTGTATATCTGCGTGCTGCAGGTGGTAAACCTGGCTCGTTCATGTTTATGAAGAGATACATAATATGCATTGCCGAAGTCAATGAGGATAGACTGTCATGCGAAGGCTGTCTGGGTATCCAGCGCCGACGTAAGCTAACTTTCTGCGTGACGATTTAGTCATCAATTCTCTCGTCAGAGCTGGAAAGTGGGACCTGGAAAATATAACGTTTCAAGCGTCTGAAGTGCATCTCCGCGTTCTCTGATTTTGCGTAATTCACGTCTCCCCATGGCGACAGGTTTATGAAAGGAGGGAAGGTGATCAGCGCAGGCCCCAACAGATTTCGGATTATTCGCTGGGGTGCAGATGACCGGCAGGACAGCGGGTAGCGCTGGATGTCAGGATGCATCGCGAGCCAGGGGACGCGTATTGGGGCTGCGACTAGGAAATGGCTGTCCCGCGATGGTCGCGTAGAAGGGAGTCTAGGCGATGGAGACTGCCAGGTCCCGTGCTGTCAGCGGCTCGCCTGCTAACGCACTGCTGCACGGGCGGCGGTCGCCAATCATGGCCCTGGCACCCTGTTCTGATCGCTCAGCAACGGGAAACGGGCGAAGGTGTGGTAGCAGGTGGGTCCTGGGCACGGGCAGGTACCCCAAGGTACTTGTTGAGCCGGCATCGGTACGCCGCCTTTCTTAACACGACGCCATATAGGGTCGGGATGGCACCGATCAACCAATATGGTTTTTGATTACGAGTCTAACCTGCGGCGATGCCTCTGGGATGTAGCCGTAAAAGTCCGCGGCAACGAAGATCCAGCGGCGTTCGTGGACTGTGCTCAACGTGGAATGTTGGTGTGCAGCGAAACCCTGGCCGCGCAGGGGTGAATTGCTCGAACTAGAGATGGAGGAACGGAAGGCGAGTTAGACTCGAAGGCGCACGCACCCACGAACATGCGTGCCCTGTTGCCCATCTCGTTTGCAGCATGTGGCCAGAGACGTCTCTAACGCGCGATGCAGCTGGTCCCGGAGAAAGGACCTGGCTGTCCATGCCGATTCGGTATCCTCACCCTGCACCTCAGGCACTGGACAGTTCTGTGTTATAGCCCACTGCGTCCACTAAGGTTGAGCTTTGAGGCCGAGACAGTACCTAACAACCGAGTGCTATATGGTACCCCAGGCGCACAGCAGTGGTCAAAAGACGGCCTTTGGGCAACTGACCTGCATATCTTTTTGACGTCCCTCGACGACATAACCTTGGAATTCCAGCCCTGTGCTGACTTCTCTCAGCCTTGTTGCCAGCTCTTCGCCCTTCGCCACCCCTTGGACAATCTGAACACCGACTTTACCGTCACTTCCTGCGTAACTGACACTTCCCGATCTATCCTCGAGTGGTGGAATTGTAGTGGAGACGGACGCTAGAACGCAGTTATGCTTTCCACGAATCTCCATCAATACCCCTCGGCGTTCAGCCACCTCCCCGCGCCGAACATGGTCGAACATCAACATCATCATCTCGCTGCCCAGCACATGGGGCAGTCACCACTCGACAACCTCGCGCACACATCACAATACGCAGCCCTACAATTTCATCAGAACCGGCATGTGCTGCCAAACGGAAAGGGACTTGTCAAGCCTCATCGGTTACCGTACGCCAGTGGTCCTATAGCGCCTCGACACCAGCGAGAGATGCTCCATGAGCGGTCGGGACGAGGTAACTCAACGTCTGGACCAGTGCGACGCAGGATCAGCCGAGCCTGTGATCAGTGTAACCAGTTGCGAACGAAGTGCGATGGTAGACAATCTGTAGGTCCTTTCCCAGGCTCTGGATTTCTAAATCAATATGCTAACGGTATGAGTAGTGTGCGCATTGCATAGGTACGTTTTGATGTTATTGAGAGCTCGGCAACGGATGAACCGAGATGAGAACCATCTGCTTAGGCGACCAAAAGTTACTTTTGTAGCGTCTGCTAGAGGCTCTTAGCTACGGGGCTAAAACTGCCGTTCGCTTTCCATCACCCATGTACTACCCCTCTGACAGCTTGGCTAACACAGTGTCAGAATTTGGATTGACGTGCGAGTACATACGTGAGCGCAAGAAACGCGGAAAGGCATCGCGGAAGGATCTTGCCCAACAGCAGGCTGCGACCGCCGCAGGAGGCACTGGTGCGCCGAAGTCAGAGGATTCCAGCACCCCGCAATCGTCGGAGAAAGCTACCGAGTCTGTTCACGGCAATAGTCCCAAGCTTCCTGAAGGCCAACGATCTCTGCCCGAGCTACCTGGTCGATCGGCCAGTATTGCGACAACACGACCCGAGATGGATACCGCGTCGATGTATCAGAACAGGACGATGAGCATGGGTGCAATCGACACTATGCCAGAATCTGATATGCACCATCAAATGACCGAGAGCATGCAATCCATGCACCCCATGCAGCCGCCCCGATTACAGACTCAAGGGCTGTCTATGCACAACCCCATGCCCGAGTACACGTCGATGGAGGAGTACCACCAGAGCCTTACCTATCAGTCACCACTCCAAATGATGCAGCCTGGAATGCAGCCCGTTGTACCTTCGCACGGCCATGGGATGGAGTACTCTGATAGCCCCTACAGTATGATGAGCCCACAAAGCGCACATACACAAGCACCCACGAATACCTTCAGGATGCCCGAAGAGGCATCCAACATGGGTTACATGCCTCGATCACCAGTTGATGGATCGCCTGGTTGGATGCTGCCTTCACCTTCTACAACGATGTACTCTGGCGCACAACATCAGAATCCCTCTCAGCAGTTGAGATACCCTGTTCTGCAGCCGTTAGTACCACATCTCGCAAATGTCATGCCGATTTCACTAGCTTGCGACTTACTAGAGCTCTATTTCCAGAGTTCATCAACTGCGTTTATGCAACCAGTCTCCCCTTACGTACTAGGCTACGTCTTCCGAAAGCGCTCTTTCCTCCGCACCAACAACCCCCGCGTGTGCAGTCCAGCACTGCTGGCAAGTATGCTCTGGATTGGCTGCTTGACAAGCGAATCTCCATATCTTTCCTCATCGCCATCTGCGCGGAGCCAATTATCGGAGAAACTCATCAACCTAACCATCAGTCTCTTGAAGCCTCTTGTGCATCAACATCCAGGTGGTTCCGATGCCAGTCCGACGGCTTTCAACGGCGTCGGGCCGATCAATGGTGTCACCATGGGTGGTTTTGGTATGCCCGCACAAGATTCCGACATAGGTTTGCGTAAGTTACCAACCCATGTTCAGTTTTGCGTAGTTTCCTTCACTAACACGACTACAAACAGCGGGAGCACCAGGAGGCCTTGACGACGTAGCAACCTACATGCACTTGGCCATAGTGATCTCGGCCAGCGAGTACAAGGCTGCATCACTCCGCTGGTGGAACGCCGCCTGGTCACTGGCTAGGGAGCTTAAACTTGGCAAGGAAGTGCCTGTGACACCGCCTCCCGAGCCGAATGACGAAGATGCACCTGGAGACCTTGATGCGGAACACATGGGCGCAGGATACCCAACCAGTCAACACACATCCATGGACTTCACAGAAGAGCAAAGAGAAGAGCGCAGACGTATATGGTGGCTGCTGTTCACTGTTGATCGGTAAGCCATCCGATCTTTGTCAACCGTGACACTCGCAGCATGGCAATGCTCGACTTCTGCCGACGTTCTTGCGCATCCATCAGATCTGCCCTCCAACACACGCTGATCGCTCAACAGCCACCTAGCGTTATGCTATAACCGACCGTTGTCTTTATTAGACGTCGAATGTTCGGGCCTGCTGCAGCCACTTGACGATAACGTATGGCAATCTGGCGAATTCTTCGAGGACTCCGCTCAATCGTTTTCAGATTCCACACTTCATCGACGATCTCGAGGGCCTGCCTTTGAGTGCACCGGACACTCCATTTTCGGATTTTTCCTTCCTTTGATGACCATCCTTGGGGAGATTACCGATCTATATCATGCGCGCAACCACCCTCGTTTTGGGACGAAGACCGACTGGGATCACCACGCGCTCGAGATCAGTCAACAGCTGGTGGTATATGGGCAGTCACTCCAAGAGCTACGAAATCGCGCAGTGAACGAGGCCAACGCTGAACGCGAACCATCACACCCCGACACACCATCCGGGCGGTCTGTCAACTCTACTATGTCCAGGGCGCAAGAGTCATTGATGCATGCTAAGATTGTGGAGGCGTATGGTACGCATCTCATGCACACGCTTCACATTCTGCTCAATGGTAAATGGGATCCTATCTCGCTACTTGATGACAACGACCTCTGGATATCTTCGCAAAGTTTCGTCGATGCAACCGGTCATGCGGTATCAGCCGCCGAAGCATTGAATGAGATTCTGGAATACGATCCGGACCTAAGCTTCATGCCGTTTTTCTTCGGCATCTACCTCCTGCAAGGGAGTTTCCTGCTACTGCTCATAGCCGACAAGCTGCAAGGAGATGCAAGTCCGAACATCGTGCGAGCATGCGAAGTGATAGTCCGCGCGCATGAAGCATGCATCGTCACCCTCAATACCGAATATCAGGTAAGTGGCGCTACCAGCCCGTCATTCTTACCTCAACCTTTGCCGGCCCCACCGCTCTGCCAAGATCAGTAATCATGCTAACACCTCACAGCGAAATTTCCGCAAAGTCATGCGTTCTGCTTTGCAGCAAGTGCGCGGCCGCGGCATGGACGAACACGCCCAACTTGCGCAACAGCGTCGGCGCGAAATGTTGAGTCTCTATCGTTGGAGCGGCGACGGCACAGGGCTCGCACTCTGAGCCGCGTTTGAGCCTCGCTTGGCCGACCCTTGTCATCCCGGAACCATAACACCGCCTTTCGCAACAGTACAACAATTCACGCCCTGTTACCTCCCTAAGGGGAGGTCAGGATTCCTTTCGCTCGGCTGCGACTCGTTGTACATTTGGAATCATTTTGGGCCGCCACTTGGCTCACCTTTCGTACATTACTAGCATTACCCTATACCCTGACATCACTATGTTTTCCGTCTTGTCGATGTTACTTTCCTTTGCTCCGGCGCGGGCCAGTGGCTATGTGGCTGCCGCCTAGCTTCATCAGGGCTGATGCCCACGATTAGTGCGATGTACGATTTCACGTATACTGGTTTTCGGCGTTATACCATAATGTGTTTGCCCCTTGAGATATTGGTGTGCGGACTGGCGGCGCGATCGTTGCGAGGGCGTTCTGGTACCAAACTTTATGCACGCCATCCTGGTGCACATGTTTCCTCAAGTATTGTGCGTCATATTTCGAAAAGCGCAAAGTCCTTCGCGTGTTTTTGTCTGTAGCGTCGGGTACAATTACTCCGAGACATGATATCGCCCTGTACATGTACGGAAGTTCCCTTCGTCTCCTTACTTCGGTTCTAGTACACAGTGGAGAATAGTGGGTAGTCAATAAGTTAGCGCAATAGCTACGCCTCGCGTATACACGCAACTAAACAATCCTGACTTAACAGCCCTTTACCAACTTACAGGCCAAATAGAGCCACCTAGGAGATCACACAAGTACAGAGCAAGCCCTGTGCCGTGCCAACAGCGAGTCAGTGGAATCGCTACTATGATCGCTTGTTCTGGTCACTGTGTAGGGCCAACCACATATTGAATACATTGTCTCATGATGCTATAGCCAGGTTCGATGTTTCAAAAGTACACCCCTGCGTTCCGCGAGCGCCAAGCTTCCTCTGCAGGGCTTTCGACTGGATCAAGGACCTGAACACGACTAGATACTGCTTCGAGCATGACACCTACGCTAGTTAGAATTGGAAGTGGAGGAGTTGAATCATGGCCATGGAGGTTGGTGGGCTGCACGTGTTGTTGTGCTGACTACCGTGCCACCCAAAGCCTATTGGCCAGTCAAGGTAGAATGTGATGCCATGGCTGCGTGGCGATACTCTGGGACAAGAGTGTTTGGCTGCCAGCGCTTCAACTGAGTATACCAAACATAGGTGACCCTGGTCAGGTCAAGGATTTGCAGAAAGTTGTGCGAGACCACATGTGGTACCTGGCGAGCGATGCCGGTACTTGGGCACCCAATGCGTTCTTGCCCTCCCGCTACCAAACCTTAGCTTTGCCATGCGGCCCTTCCTCGTCTTAGTATACCAGCGTTCGGCTTCCCGGTCCACGACCCTACCCGGTGGAACGTCAATAATTTCCGGCACGAGGGCGTGTCTTTACCAGTACCAAAGATCTATCGCATGCACGTTCAAAGCCCTAGTTAGAACAACGACAGAAAGTTCGCCAGCTGCGAAGTATGGGAACGCTGCTGCAGACTGGTAAGACATGAGACTATTCAGGATATCAACGCGATTGGATAGGAATAAGTCACTTCCCTCGCAGGCAAGTGTCACTAAGGCAGAGGGTGCGGAGAGCATACACCGAAGCTACATTAAGGTATGCAAGGAGTATTGCCCTGATATGCACC
This sequence comes from Alternaria conjuncta, assembly GCF_024043145.1. Lineage (NCBI taxonomy): Eukaryota > Fungi > Ascomycota > Dothideomycetes > Pleosporales > Pleosporaceae > Alternaria > Alternaria conjuncta. Next base: position 581,597 of record NW_026250092.1, on the reverse strand, counting down.
CCAGATCTGTTGAGCTGTGTTGGAACGCGTTGTTGGTCAAAATTGTCTAGGGAGCCTGGAACTCGCCGGGTCAGTGACCGCCTGCATCTCCCGAAACGCCCTGCTGCTTGAGCCCATGTAAGCAAACGCCCATCTTATGTAGACCGGAGAAGGGCATCGAACTCTGGAATAAGATGATCGGCTACAGTACAGTCAGATGCCCGGCTTGGGCTCGTGAGCCGATGCGATAGTCACAGCTGATGAAAAGATCTTGTAGCGTGGGGAGCACATTAACAGTAGTGGGTTGTGAAGACGTAATTCACCATCATCAGCATGCTAATATTTGTGCAAGTGGTGGTGTGAACAAGATTGTCCAAGCCGCCTTAACACCTCAACTAAGAAGTTGTGAATGCCCTCAACTCTACGATTCCAAAACGAGAGTCATATGACATGCACGCTGCAAGCCCCCTTCATTACAGGTAGACCTCAGCGCCGGAGCCCCTCCCTACTCTCCGCTACATCTGTGCATGACCCAGTACAAAGGAACAGCAAATCCAGGGCATAAGGAGACAAATCACGGTGACACTGCAGTCCTTCACGGTAGTGCTGCGTGTAATACCGAATCAATTTGGCCACCCCATCTCCACGTCTGCACCATGTGGCTAGGGCGAGCGCCACCTTCTCAACGTGCTTCTCCACACTTTAGGGCTTCTATGGAAGCTGCGACATATTGAGGGGCTCATCTAAAGATATGAACAGAAAGGAGAACGTCTACGAAGGGCAGAAAGACCCCACACGCCGCACTGTGCACTACCGTACGAGTTCGCATGCGGAGAATACTGAGACAATGTCAAAGCGCATGGTACGCGCCCTGCGGGCCATGGGGGCTGCGTCTGCCGCGTGGTGACGTTGGACAATCAACGTGGATACCCAAAGTTCGGAATGCGGTGAGCAAGCAATGGCTCACTGGCTACTCGGTGTTCAAAGAGTCAGCCACGATCCGGAATTGCGGCCTGCTCTGAGAGAACGGGTCATTCTCTGACAGATCGTCGCGAGCCGTTGCGGCAACGGGCAACTGGAACCGGTTTTTGGATGTCAGGACCTCGAGTCTGCTATGGCCCTTGGAGCTATCCTAGTATGTTCTTGGCGTGCGCTCTTGGGCGATGTCGGCTGGCGAAGTGGTTCGGACATGCACGCTCTAGGTCGGTCAGATGGCGTGCGGCTGGCGTGAGGCTTGCAGGCGCTGCGCCAAATCCGTGCTGTTCTGTCTTTGAGAGATTACTGAGCTCCGTCGACCCTGACCGGAATGAGACGACATGCGATGGTGGCTAAGATCGAACCACGCGGTGGAGTACGAGACGCACGCGATGGCAACGTAGAGCGCTTCACAGCTCGCCACAAGTAGAAGCGACCGACACGATCGACGCTTCAGGATGTGGGGAACGTGGTAGGTAGGGGTTGCAGCAGCTCGGGCACATGGGTACCCCTTCACTGGTTGCAGCTCGGTTGTACCCACAAGTACTCCTCGACGCTTGCGTGCTTCGCTGCCATTTGTTTAGATCTCGGTAATCAACGGGCAGGGATGACCATTAAGGCAATGGCAAGGATGTGAACAGTGGACGGGCGACCGTTTTGGCTGCCGTCAGCTTTTAGCCTGATAGCGGGTCGACTTGGTCTTGGTACATGAAGCGGGCGTCAGCCACATGGATATATTGACCTATGGTATAGATGCCTTGCCAGGTCGAACAGATTCGATCCCAGACCCTAGCATGGCGTAACGTTGAGGTAAGCGACGTCAAAGTTACTGCGAATGACCGATGAAGGTCTTGGCTATGTGGAGGGTCGTCCCGAGGAAGGCTGCTTACAGACAGCATGCCGTAAGAAGGAGCGTCACAACGGTGTAACCGCACTTTGGCGAGAAGCAGGGCACGCCGCAACCCTTCACAAGGTTATTGATCTTCACGTGTCAGCCTCACGCTGGGACTCTGTCTGAAGGAGTCATAATCCGTGTCGAGAGTTCGAGACCCACATGCCGTTGCGTTCGGCGTCACCGGAGCTAGGTTCGCTGCATCTTGATAGGATTCAACCCAAGAGTCCGTCTCGACGTTTTTGCCAGTCAAAGCTCCGAACCAGTCTCGTAGCCCGCAATGACAAGACCAGATCACGCAGTCATTCTGTTAGCACATCGAGTGCTGGAGGCCGGTTCCAAAAGCAGTTACCAAGGCTGCGTTGGCAGAAGGCGAAAGCCGTTTCAGGTCAAGCGACTGCGTGCATGCAGTTCAAGACTACTAACTATTTGTAAATGCACGAGGAGAACAGCGGCACGGCCCTAGCACCTGCAGAAAGCTCCTCTTTCCGAAATACTGGACGGCTGGTAGTTGTCGCTAATGCGAAGTAGACGCCAACAATCACCCGATGTCGTCTTTTATTGACGAAAATATTTTTATAACCAATCATCACCTCCAGAGCCAATAATTGGGTTGATAATGGTTGCATGGCTTTGGCCTGGAGCTCTCGGAACCGGGAGCCACATCTGGACTTCCGACCGGCCATGCTCGACTAGACCGGAGCTGCTGTAGATGCGCGGGATCGCGATGCAAGCGTTGTGTATACTTACGCGACATCGCAAAGTTCGCTTTGCGCGTCTCCTCAATGGAACTTCCCGTCTATAGGCCAAAGGTTCTTGTTCACGTGCTGCGTCCTAGTTATCATACCGAGATAGTTGTGAAAAGGGAATCAGTGTTGAAAGATCGACAAGTAGTTCGGGATTGTACCCTGTGCTGAACGGCATCCTAGCAGCATCGGGAGCTCACCCGCCCGGCCAGCAGCGGGCGGCAAGGCATAAGCCGAGCGCCTTAATGCGATTGTCTCGAACGCAAGATCCAGCCCCAAATCGAGCCCAAGGCCTTCGGGAAGACGTACGCGCATCTATAATCGGCCGGGCGAAGCTATAACAACAAACTTTTATCATGATGAACGTGAGGACGGGTCAGCCATGGACGAATGTGCCCTCCGTTATACTCTCGACTAAAACGGATCTCCACATACCGACGGTAGCCTGCAGATACCTATAGGTACTCGTAACTACTCATAGCTACCTGCAAGGTGTTGTCAGGCACCCCTGAATAGACTGTAACAAGTGGACAGGTTCGTGGACCGTCGGCCCTGGAGTCCTGGAGCAATTAAGGCCTTCGAGAAGCTTTCCGAAACCAGGCTATCATTCAGAATTGGTATTATCATAGCAAAGAGCTATTAAGATGCCCTTTGCGCTTTTGGCCTTTGTCTTCAAATGTGGGGTATGCAATACAAGCAGGGTTCCCGGCAATATTCCCCAGGTCCGCCAAGGTGATATCGTGGTATAGATTGTACACGAAAACTGTCCAAGTCAACAGGCGCGCTGAGCTCGCAGCCCCACGCAGCATCATGCGTTTTCCCGAAGGTCACACAGCTGGAGACATTCGCGGCTTCTGCGAAGTTTAACAGGCCCAAAAGTTTGACGCTTGGTGAAGTTCATGGCGACAGCAGGGCCGACTCTCCAGCGCTGTTTGAAGCTTATAAGGGGTAAGCTTCACGAGCTTAGCCGCGATCTTCCGGGAGCAGGCTGCGGCGACGAAGCGGAATGTGGAGAAGCTTGATCTCAATCGTGTTGGAATACATCTTGGCATCTAACGTATCGCTACGTGCCGAGCATGGACATGCCAATTTCTGAACATCGGTCGAGCAGCTGCAAAAGAAATCCAGGGACAACCACATGCCTTGCTGCATGTACTCCGGGCTGACGAGACTGCGATATAGTTCTGTACTATATTCTCACGCATCTTCCCGTACCCTGATGCGCTTATTGCATGCCCCTATCGAGGCACAAAACACTAGACTCGGATCAGTTTGTCAAGAACGCAACGTGTCTTATACGAATCTTGAAATACGGAGTATAGGGGTATATGTGAGGTTGTGACTATAGTACTGCACGAGCTACCAACATTCGTGTGACCGCAGGTATGCAGAACAATTAGGAGGTGATTTAGATGAAGGGCCTTCGACGCGTCTCGGGCCGAATGGTGAATAAAGGACGCGGCAGGTTATGTCTGGAGGCACACCGATGTGTGAAAAGGCTACTGCATCGTGCTCGAGGGAAATGGTGCGTACGAAATTCGTGTTCTCCTATGTCACAAGTAGGTCAGCATGGGTTGAATCTGGCGCTCGATAGTTGGAACAGCCACGGCAGATGTCGACAACGCACTCACATTGATGGGTGTGTTGGAAACCGGACGTGGTCGCGATGGTACCTTGGAAGAGCTTGAAGCTTGGGCCGTGTGCTCTTATGACGTATTCGGACCACTCAGCCTCATGGACCCTCTCCCTCACGTGCGTTTCGTCTATCTTCCTTTCCAACTCATCTTTACGGAGTGCTTAAAAAGCTCAGCCATTCAACCCAAGTTGCGCGGGTCCATTAGATCGCACCCGCCTTCTGCATGTAAGGAGTGAACTGTCCAGCGCATGAACGCGTCGAGGACGTGGGAAAGTCGAGTCTCATTGTCAACACACACAAACGTCGCATTATTCCGGGGCGCACGACGAGTCCTTCAGAACGCGAGATGGTTCCATCGAGATTGGTACGTAGATCCTGAGCACGGGGAGGTCACTGCCTTCATCCATCGATGGGATACAGCATCCATTGGTATTGTCGTGTTTTCGAGCCACCTCTTTTTTCCCTTTCAACCTGAAGCCTTCCTACTCTTCTGGGCCAATTGATTTCTGTTCCAAGGTTTCCGTCATACATCGCGTCTCCCACATCATTCTCAACGGATCTTGCCAGCCCACTGGCCGCATCATCATCTCCACAATCCGCACATGTCGAACGCCATCCTCAACATCGAAGACCTATCCCCACTCGCATGAGGGTCACCAGAGCATCTCTGACACATATATCACTCCTCTGACAATCTCCGTCGCATTACTCAAATCTCCCAACACCCATGAGGGACGCCACAACACCATTTTCCACCAATCGGTAAGCCACACGGCAACCACATCAAGCCACATGTCACCAAAATTAGCAAACACTGCTCCCACTACCTTCTAGAAAGAGCTTGGAAGCATGTAGGAACGATCCTTGATGAGCGGTGCAGGCGCTTAGGGAGATGTTGGTGGTGGTGCAGCAGGCTTGTGTGTGGATTCACGGACCGTGGCGATCTACAGCTTTGACGATGCTGCGCGTACGGTATGTACGATGAGATTATGTTGGTGGTAGACGGACGGACGGACGGACGGGTAGAGGCGAAAGGAGGGATTGCAATGGCTTGCAGACTGCAGTCGCGGAGATGGACCGGTTCTTGGTAAAGTGAGTATCTGCAGCAGATGACTGGCCGGAAGCTTAAACGGACGTTTTGAAGAACAGGTTTTTTCTTTGGGCAACGCCGTGTGACGATTGTCAGAAGCAGCTGGAGATAGCCTGCACATCGTCTCCGTCAGCGGATGTATGAGGGTCATCCGTTTTAGTATACACACAGTTCATTTTAACAGACAATTGATTTCTACTGCATCTGGGTCAGTTGATACACTTCTGTTTCGCACACTTGCATGCTGTAAAGATATCTGCGGCTACTTAACGGCTACGTTGCTGTAGTACCCACACGAAGACAGCTCTGGTAGTCGGGAGTTATGACAGAATCGAGGTGCAAGGGAAATGAATGGACATGCTATTGCATAGGATGTGGTGAAAAATGATCGATTCAAGAACCTTTCCGAGGTGGTCTAGCATTCGGTCGCGTTTGAGTGATGCAGCGCGCTTCTAGTCATGGCAGATACCCATTACACTGAATCAGATATAGCCCTTGAGTGCCATAATTGTCTGTGTCTAGGAGACACTCTCATCTCATTGGGTCCAGGACGATATTATCGATCAAGCGCACAGGTACCTGTCGACCTTCAGAGTCCAGCTGGCCTAAATCTTCACCCTCTTGCGGCTCCTCGACTGGCAGCATCTTGACTGCACCACTAAGTATAGCGCCTTTCGAATCATCAATTTGGTCAATCTCTTCCATGGTATCAGGGTCTGCAAGGCTAATGTAGTCGAACTCAAACTTTGCGCGTTTGCTAGGCTCCATCTGTTCTTGCTCGATCAATGTCATGTTACCGTGGTCGAAAGCAGGCCAGAGGACGTCATTCCGTAACCTCATGCCATTGTTGTATTGTAGTTCTGCTTTGCGAAGCGCTTGATTGAGGACAATGCCAACATTACGACGACGCGCGCCGAGGTAGACATTGCGAGAAGAGAGCGCAAGGCCGTCTGACTCTCTTGAAGTGGGAATGATACGCAAGCTGGTATCCAGATGGAAGTCCTGGATCAGGCGCTTGATGACGCGAGTTTGCTGGACATCTTTCTGCCCAAAGTAGACGCGATCTGGCGCGCAGATGTTGAAGAGCTTCATGCAGACCGTCGCTACGCCGCGGAAGAAGACGGGTCTTGACGCACCTTCGAGAAGCTGGCCAAGCGGACGCATCTCGACGAAGCTCCCCACACCTGGTATACTGCTGTCCGGCGGCAGTGTGGGGTACATGGTCTTTGTGGTTGGTGCGAACACAGCCGTCACGCGGCCTTGGTTTGCGCTCGCCAGCTCCTGGTTCAGCTCTTCCAAGACTCGCATATCTGCCTCCCATGTCTTCGGGTACGAGGCAAGATCCTCATTCAGTCCAAACTGTGTAGGGTTCACGTAGATGGTAACGAAGACGTCGGTGTTCTCGGCGGCTGCATGTCGCATGAGCGAGACATGACCCTCGTGCAGGGCGCCCATTGTCGGAACCAGGCCAACTGTGCGATTGTTGGAGCGGAGGGTTCGGCGATAGTCACGTAGGGGCGCAACATCGCGGAAGATTTGGGTTGCGGGTGTGGGCGAGGTATTGCGCAGTGATGAACTGGTGGACAGGCATCGGATGCCATTGCCGATAGGAGCGTGCAGTGGACGCGCAAAGCTCCTGACCAAGCATCTTCGTACTATAGGCACTGCACGCGATTAGTTGTTGTGGCCAATGGCTTGTGTTGAGGTGCACACTCACCGGCTGCGAAACGGAGGGAAGCCATTGCGGAGAGTTGCGGAAGTGTCGCGGACAGAGTTCTGCCTTAGCTATCGCCTCGCGCAAAAATGGGGAAGAAGCGAGGATGTCTCTCTCGCAACACGAAAGCGGACAAATCGCGAAGAGTCAGCGAGGAGGCAGCCATGGTGATCAAGTTGAGAAAGGTCAAGACGACTCGTTTCTGCGCTGAAGGTCCCATCATGGAGGGAGTGCCCGTCTGAGCCTAGTGCCCCACTAAAAAGATCCCAGGCTTGAGATTTCCATCTCTTTCGCATCTGCACCCCGCCAGATCTCCAACCACACGCGACGATATACGACACCATGGCTGACGATGGCATGCTCCTCAACTTCTCCATACCGGACAGTGGCATATTATCCAAACCCTCATTCAAAGGCGGCAACTGGAAGGAGCGCCTCACTGCGAAGAAGGCGGCGCAGAACTGGCACACCAAGGCTACAGCACGACTAAACGGCGAGAAGGTACCGAAACAGGTAGTCGACAATGCGACAAATGTAAACCGCATAGAACTAGGCCCGAGGAAGGCACGTGTGGAGAAGAGCCCAGAGTTTCCCGATTCCGGCGACAGGCCAGTAAAGCGAGCGCGCGTGAGCGGAGACTTCAGACCAAGGACGACGGAAAAGACAGACGATGTCAACTTCAGACCTCAATCGAACCCGAACCCGAACCCCGCGAAAAGACCAAGCGAGCAGAACAATGCGCCAAAGGGTGGAAAGCAGGTCATTTCCTCGCTGTTCACCTACAACCCCACATCGAAGACGAAGCCCGAAGCGAACGAACGCCGCGAAGACGATGCGCTCGTAGAACCCTCGAACGCGCCACTCAGCAGCGAGCTCGACACCTTCACATCCCTTGGCATGTCCACGACCATTGCGGCGCATTTGCTGAAGAAGATGGATTTGAAGGCACCGACCGCGATTCAGAAGACTGCCGTCACACAACTCATTAAAGACGATTCGGACGCCTTCATACAGGCCGAGACCGGTTCGGGAAAAACCCTGGCATATCTGCTACCTATCGTACAGCGACTCATGGAGCTCTCTGCGAACATGAGGAAGCGCAAAGTTGACGAAAGCGTGCAGAGAAACTCGGGTCTTTTTGCCATCATTCTGGCACCGACACGCGAGTTGAGCAAGCAAATCGAGCATGTGCTAGAGAAGCTTCTAGGCTGCGCGCATTGGCTTGTTGCTACAACCGTTATTGGTGGTGAGAAGAAGAAGTCTGAGAAGGCACGATTACGCAAGGGCATCAACATACTCGTCGCGACACCTGGTCGATTGGTCGATCATCTGGAAAACACAGAAGCTTTGGATGTCAGCAATGTCAGGTGGCTCGTTCTGGATGAAGGTGATCGGCTCATGGAGCTTGGTTTTGAGCAGGAGATCCAAAAGATCGTAGGAGCATTGAATCTGCGAATGCGCGCGAGGAAAGACGAGAAGTCAAGAATACCAGGCCTGCCAGAAAAGCGCACAACGGTACTCTGTTCCGCAACCATGAAAATGGACGTGGAGAGGCTTGGGCAGATAAGTCTGAAAGACGCAGTGCACATTCGAGCCGATCCTTCAGAAAAGGGACCAGAAACAAGCGAACCAGGAGGTGGCCATTCATTCTCTGCTCCAGCGCAATTGAAGCAGTCTTACGCCGTGGTGGCACCGAAGCTCAGATTGGTATCATTGATAGCCTATCTGAAACGAGCTTTCGCGCGGAAGGGATCTGTCATGAAGGCTATTGTCTTCATCTCGTGTGCCGACTCTGTCGACTTTCACTTTGACATGCTCACCAGCGAAATCGAAGGGATCACCGAGACAAAGAAGAAGGAAGAGGTACAAGAAGAGGAGGAGGGCGACAAGGCTGAGGAAGCCGCCGACGACGCAGAAAAGAAACCAAAGAAGACCAAAGCGATAACACAGGCAGACCCCACCAAGCTCACAGTGACAGGTGCGGAGTCACCCGTACTTTCTGCAAAGACGCACACAGTCACAGCATACCGTCTCCATGGTTCATTACAACAAGCCGTGAGAACTTCGACACTCGCTCAATTCACAAAGAACAAAACCCCTTCGGTTCTCATCGCTACAGATGTCGCATCCCGTGGACTTGATCTTCCAAACGTCGACCTGGTTATCGAATTTGATCCTGCCTTCGCCCGAGAAGACCATTTGCATCGAATCGGTCGTACCGCACGTGCAGGTCGCGACGGACGAGCATGCATCTTCCTAATGCCGGGAACTGAAGAAGGCTACGTCGAGATCCTAAAATCAGACAGAAAAGACCTAGAAGCTGGAGTACATGTTGTGCGTCAAGATGCCGATGACATCCTCAACCGAGGATTAGTCACCAGCGGAGTAATGGAAAAGAACGCCTACATGGACAAAGCAACCGACCTCCAGCTCGCCATTGAGCGCTGGGCTCTAGCATCCCCTGCTCGTCTGGAAGCTGCTCGACGAGCCTTCCAAAGCCACATTCGCGCCTACGCAACCCACGTTGCAGATGAACGTCAATACTTTGATATCAAATCGATGCACCTGGGTCACTTGGCTAAGGCATTTGCTCTTCGTGAACGACCATCTGGAATGAAGATTCCGGGACAACGAACAGGTGCTGGACGAAACGACAAGACACCTGCTAGGGTGCGCGGCGGGCCGAAGGTGGACCTGGCCAGTCGCAAGGCTGATACGGGTACATCGAAGAGGGCAGTCGTGGATCTGGATCTTCCAGAGGGTGCCGACACGGATGAGGCAGCGAAGATGAGGAAGGCGGTTCGTGCGAAGGAGAAGTTTATGCGTCATGCGGGTATGGCGAGCGAGTTCAACTTGGGTTGAACATATATATCGTAATGAAGTGTCAGCCTTGTGGCACATCCCTCTATTGAAGCTTTCCATCTTCTCTGAATACATTAAAGAGGCCGAGGTGACGAGGTCTCCAGCAAGTCTAGCTCTGGTATACCTCGGTGCGCCTTTGACCAATAAACCCAACCTACGCCGTGATGAAGTGGTGCCGTTTACACTTCCACATATCTGCTGGATATCACTACTTCTACACGGCAACATCTGGCACCTGAGCATTTCAAGACTAGGCCGGATTAGTACTACCGAGGCTCATCGAGCGCCATCATGTGACATCATCAGCCAGCCCAGGCCAATGCCCCCAATCTACCGCACGCGACGCGCCGCCATCATCGAAGCATATATCATAAAGCGAGGTAACAGAATCGTGGTCGCAGCGAAGTGATATGCTGCGGATTCCAAGCGGGAAGTAGGTTAAACGATGCTGAGCGAGCTGAGCTGTGTTCCGTTCCAAATCCAATCAAGTTATCCCTTGCAAGCCACATGCCCAGATGTCGTCTAGGCCTCCAGCCGTGTGCATCACTAGATGACCATACGTGACATGGCCACTGGTGATGAGCTGCGCCGCGCGAACTCGGGACCGTATTTCTTCCATTTGTTAAGCGATGAGTTTCGGAATCAGCATTGGAGATGTGCTCAAGCTGTGTGAGCTAGCTGGTAGAGTCTACAAGAACTGTCTGCTTTCCCCGCCACCCCGTACCTAGGTAGCTCTCATCGTGCTGACTTCAACACAGGTCGCGACTGCTCCGGCGAATACAAGGATCTTACATCGCAAGCACGAACGTTAACGAACCTACTCGAGGACATTCAAGACAAGTACGACAAGATACCCGAGAGCAAGCGGCAGCAGCTCATCGACGCGTACGAACCGTGTATCGAAGTGCTCGAAGAGCTAGATAAGCTGGTGCTGCACTACAATGGGCTCGACACGAAAACCAAACGCGCTTGGGACCGGCTCAAGTACGACCCTGAGAAGTCACGAAACATACGTGAGCGCCTCATCGCGAGCGTATCGATGCTCAATTCCTTCTATACATCCCTGATACACGATAGCCAGGTTCTTATCCTAGAGGCTTTGGAGAGGTTGGAGAAGGACTACAAAGGCGGTCATCGCGAAGAAAGCATTGCTTCCATCGGGAGACTCACGTCTGGAGGCACAGCCGACGATGACGACGATGACGAGGAGGCATGGAGCCAGATTCTCCGTGACCTTGAAGATGTGGGAGTATCGCAGCAGCAGGCTCTAAGCTACCGGGACGTCATCGTAGACTGGCTTGTCACAGCTGTCAACGAAGGGAGGCTTTTGGAGGAGCGGCCAGAGCATGATGGTCTAGGAACTATCTCTTCGGATCTCGGGACCACTCTTCCTGAATTTGACTTCGATCAACGACCGCATAGTGTTGATGTGCCAGCGATCGTCTCACCTGCGTACCGGGGCTCACACAGTCCTCCCACAGCGCTGCCTCTGGCGTCTAGCCCGCCAATAACGCAAAGGCAGCAGATCTATCTAACCCCTTCAGCAACTTCTCGAGCACATTCGACCACCTCCTTGCAACCGTCCCAACCTGCTGAGTTGGAGGCATCATCGCTCTACGCGGTGCCACACCCAGCGTCACAGCCTACTACTCCCATGGGCTCCAACAGCCATGCGATCAGACGCGTTCCAGTTCAACCCCCAAGAGCTACGGTTCCTGTCACGCCCACGTACAGTATCCCAATCATAGCGCCTACTTCCCCAACTGGTTCCTCTTTACCAGAGCCTTCTTTTACAGCTAACATGGGAATGTCCGGTGCACCTCGGACGTATGATGAGAAAGAAACATTAGTTACGGTGGACCTCGAGTGGAACGCACAACAAATAGTTGCCGCGTGGACTCGGGGTGACTTTGTCACTGCAGAGAAGCTTCTTGAAGACCAGCTGGCAGCTGTCGAACGGGGACAAACATCTAGGTCTGGGACCCAGCCCGACCGACGTATTCTTAGGCATCTACTTGGAGTTTGTGCCTCCTACACTGGGAAATACGCAAGAGCAAAATATTTGTTCGAAAGCGTGTTCAACGGAATCTACCTGAATCGTCAAAACCTGGACGATGGTGATATAGCTGCAGCACGGTGGCTAGGGGACGTCTGTCTACATATTCAACAGCATACGAACGCCGCCCTTGCGTATTGCGTTGCATACGAAGGATCCATTGGTCGCTTGGGCGTGGCACGCGACCGTACCTCAAGGATAGCCGCCGAAATAAGGCTCGTCGATCACTGGCTGTGGGTGTTCAAGAGGATCGAGGCTACCCTTGAGCTAAATATGGATCCGACCAATATCTTTACATCTACAAATGTCGTTGAGAAGAGCAACCTGATGATGACAGTCAGAAACAATGTTTACGATATGCCCGGGATTGATGGTCGCGGTTCATTGCCACCAGCTGCGGGGATGCGTCCATCTCTTCACTTGAGCCCTCGACCACAATGTACTACAACGATCTCAGAAGGATTCCTTCTAGGACCTCTGATATCTACAAGTACATGGCCACTGCCTTGGGATAACCTCTTTTGTCCTGTGGATGCTGTTCAGCTGGACCGCTGCATGGGCGTAATACCTATTGCAAATTTCATTGGCCAACCGCTGTCTGAGCGCCAGCTACCATCGAACTCACTAGGCGACTCGAAGAAGCTGCATTTTCTTACTAAGAGAGGCAGTCGATGGCTGATAGATGCTGTGAAACAAGGGCTCCGCGAGATGGGAATCGATTATGGCGAGCATAAGTATGAGCCTTCGATTGTGTGCCGCATCAATCAGCAGCGTGATGGCGTGGTTTTCTCTGAAGGGATCGAGATCGGCTTCAGCAAGCTCCCATTCCGTGATGTCTATGGAATCAAGGTTTCGCATGTGAAGTGGGCGACGCGACGATTCCTGACATATGGCTCTCACGACACGGCCGATTTTAGGAACATTGTGAAGGCTTTTCTGGAGAGGGCGGAGGCGGAGGCAGACCTTCCGAAGTCGACGCACAATATGCACAATGGAAGTATGGGCGCACACCCGCAAGCGTCCCACGCATCGTTAGGCCTCAAGAGACCATCTTACGCTTGAGTTGTGGCGAATGTTCTGCTTTCAGTACACATTGTTGGAACAACTCCGAAACTGTTACCAGTCAACAGCGCGCTCTGAACTCTGCCGATCAATCCTGCGGCGTCAACAATGGTCCTTGGTTCCCTACATGAGCATTGTGTCGGTCTCTGATATTTCAGCGCGCTTCGGGTGAAACGGCATCATCTGGCGCTGATACTACATCGCCGTTGGATATGGTCCACGCGTTCTGAGGAACAGGTAGGGGTCCGCAGACTTATGAGGTTGTGACGCGCCGGGGCTACCCAGACATCTTTGATGTGTTGTTTTCTTTTGCTTTCTCTCGGAAATCAACAGCGGCTCTAGATCTCAGCCCCTGCATGACATTGGGAGGTTCGGGAACCGATGACAGCCATCCCAAAGAAAATCTCAGTGTAGTACAACGCGTAAACTTTGGGGGCTAGTCGCCTCAGAAAAGAATCGACATTATCATCGCAACTGTACACGCTCATCTCGGACAACCACGACTTGAGACATCCATCCCGTCATTTGCGCCCAACGACCAAATTGTGTTTTGCGGTGGTGTCAACACTTTCAAGGGCCAAACCTCGCCGCAGTCTGGCGTCCTACATAGGCCCCAGGAGGCGGCGTGACTCTTGGCACTAGGGGCCGAGATTTGCACTGTGGGCGACTTTGCGAAATGACTGTCAGCCTGACCCGCCAAAGTTCCAACAGCCTCCTGAACCAAACTTCTACAGCTTTCCATGTTCGACGATCTGTAGCGCGCAGGCAAGGAGTGGGTGTGTACATTCCTACTATCGGTGGACTGCATCATCAACCCCGCTGCTGACGTTCTACGGCGCCTTTATCTGCACATGGCCGATAACGAGATCGACCCGCAAGGCGCAAACTCGTTTAATTAAGGCTCCGTACCTGAATTAGTGTTGTCTGAGAAAAGCGCCATCCACTTGGGTAGCGGGTGAGCTTACCAGAACCCCGACTAGGGTCTCGCTAAATTAGTCGGTTTGTGTTTCATGTTTCAGCGGCACAACCTCAACGATGCCTTGATTGGCCTGTGGTGCCTGATGCTGACAGCATCTTCGGAACCCAGCGTTACTGCTAGGAAACAGAACAGCGGGCTCGAACGCCTTTACGATCGATGCAGGGAACGAAACCCGTAACGGCGGCAAAGCGGATGCAGACCCCAGGGATATCGATGTTTGCAGGAGTCAGGTGTAATGAGGATTCGGGGGATGTGCACCACTGGTCTAGGCTAAGCTCGTGAATCAAAAGCGTCGAGCCGCCGCCCTCGAATAGGCTTTCTTTCTTCACCTTCGACCACACACGAGGATCTCTTCTTCAAAACCCAACTTTCTGTCTCTCCTTCCAGGGCGCTCGGCTGCCTATTCCATTCCTTCATTGTCGCTAGTCGGCATATTCATTCATTCACCTGTACATTGTGTCCCAGTGACCAAACAACCTCGTCCGTGTGTTATTCTATCACAATTATCTTCCCAGATAAACAATTACTCTACTTCGTACACGATCATCAACCGAGTTACTTTCACCATGAAGACCCAATCTATGCTCCTCGCGGCCCTGGCGTCAGCCCCCGCTGCCCTTGCTCACACTGTCTTCACAGACTTCATGATCGATAGCATGCCTCAGGTTTGTTTTCCCAATCTTTGCAGATGCAGTCTACTAACAATAAGTAGGGTGATGGTGTCGCCATCCGCATGAACCCCAATGCTGCCAAGGCTAGCAGCCCCGTTCCCAGCCTCGACAGTGACGACATGGCCTGCAATGTCGGTGGTACAAAGGGTGTTTCTCGTGTCCAGCCCGCCAAGGATGGTTCCCTCATTACTTTCGAGATCCGCTCATGGCCCAACGACCCCACCAAGGAGCGTCTTGACCGCGGTCACGTAGGTCCCTGTGCCGTGTACCTGAAGAAGGTTTCCGATGCCAGCACTGACACGGCTGCTGGTGACGGTTGGTTCAAGATCTTCGACCACGGCTACGACTCGTCCACCGACCGCTGGTGCACCGATGAGATCATTGACAACAATGGTCTCTTGTCCGTGAACCTCCCCAAGGGCCTTGAGGGTGGTGACTACCTTGCTCGTCCAGAGATCCTTGCTCTTCACGCCGCAAAGGACGGAGACCCACAATTCTACACTGGTTGTGCCCAGATCTTTGTTGAGAGCAGCGGGAACCTCGTTCCCGAAAGCACTGTTTCCATTCCCGGCTACGTCAAGTACAACGAGCCATCCACCGACTTCGACATCTACAACAAGGATGCCAAGGACTACGTCATCCCCGGCCCCAAGGTCGCCAAGCTCACAGCCGGTGGCATGAAGAAGGCTTCGACCGTGCAAACTGCGGGCCTGAAGCCCGAAGGCTGCATCATGGAGAACGCCAACTGGTGCGGCAAGGAGGTCTCTTCATACAGCACCGAGAAGGGCTGCTGGGCTTCCGCTACCGAGTGCTGGGACCAAGCCGATGTCTGCTACGACGAGGCCCCCGCAACCGGTAACGCAGGCTGCAAGCTCTGGCAGGAGAAGTGCAAGGACATCAACGCACAGTGCACGGCCATGAACTTCAATGGTCCTCCCAACAAGGGCAAGATTCTTACTCCCGAGAAGAAGAGCATCGATGTTGGCAAGATCATGGCTGTTAACGGTGGTGGTATCGTGGATGCGCCTGCACCCAAGACCAGCTCCACCAAGCAGTACGAGGCACCTGCGAAGGCTTCCCCCAAGCCTGCAGCTGACAAGGCCACCTCTGCTACGCCTAAGCCCACGGTCGATGAGTCGTACGAGAGCCCTCCCATTGTTGAGCAGCCCGTTGCTGCTGCCCCCAAGCCCACGCAGCAGCCTACGACGCTTTCCAAGGCACCCGTCTCCACCATCACTGTTGCCCCTTCGTCTGCGAACGCGCCTGCGCCTACCCAGCCGTCGTGCCCTGAGGGATACAAGTGTGTGTATGTCACGGACGTCGAGGTTGTCACCGAGACTGTCTACGTGACTGCTACATACGATGGGTACAGGAGGAGGCACATCATGTACCGCGCTTAGATGTACGGTACTGAGACGTGTTATGTGGAGTTAGATGGAAAAGGACAAAAGGATTACTTTCTGCGACGACGATCGCGAGCTGATAAGCTCTGTTTGGGATGAGGTTTGCTTTTTTAGCTACGAATGATAAATGTTCACTTGTCGCAAACCCGAGAACCGAATGCGTGCCTATCTCTCTCCTTCGATTGTTCGCATCTTGACGCTTCCGTCCTCCATGCCGAAGTATACAGCGACAGGCTTCTGACCACCTCGCACGGTCTTGGTCAATTGATCCTGCTCGCGGAGTTCCTGTGCATCGATTCCGTTCAGACCGGAGAAGATGCCGACTTCCAATACACCAGTCAAGCCCTTGATCGCCTTGCTTATCGTGTTGACCTCCCATGTGCCATCTGTTCCATCGCCCTTGCCCTTACCAGCTGCAACATCCGCCGAAGTGAGCAAGGCAGGGAACGGAGCGTCGATAATGTAAAAGTCCTGGTCTGTCTTCAGGGGCCCCGACTTCTCCAGTAGCGTAGTCCTTAGCTTAGGGCCCGTTGAACCAAGCATCTTAAGCGCAGCAGCGACCTTGAGCTGAGACAGCGGCGCAACCTCAATTGGTATCGTCGGCCAGTTGGTCAGCAGGCGCTCTTGTCTCTTGCGGTAGTCTGCGACACAGACAAACTTCTTCGCGCGCTCGGCGACTAGCTTCTCCTGGAACAGACATGCACCTCCTCCTTTTATGCAGTTGAGTTCTGCGTCGACCTCGTCGGCTCCGTCGAAAGCGACATCGAGCATTACGCGATCTGGAAGACTGTCGAAGGAGATGGCGGTCAGGCCGGCGTTGACTACGAGTTGGCGCGATTGGAAACCTGTGGGTACGAAGAGAATGTTCGGGTTCGTGGAGCGCTCCTTGATGGCTTCGACGACATAGACGATGGTTGTTCCTGAACCAATTCCAACGTGGGTGGCTGCTGGGTCGAAGTGGTCTGCTACTGCTTGGTGCGCAGCAGCGCGCTTTGCGGCTTCAACAGTCGTGTCGGTCATACTGTTTGCGTGTTCGAGGACTCCCGTGGAATGGAAAGTCCGGTATGAAGGATGGGGATGGTGAATTGGTGTTGCAGAAGGAGACTTGCCGGTGGTCCAGGTGCTGGCTCGGTGTACAAGAGATCTAGAATTTGACAGTGGTCGGAGGGGCAGTCGAGACTTGAGATGACTGATGCTGCGCACTTGCTGATTTATATTGGCGGGCCAGGCGTGGTTCGGCTTCAGCGGCATGAACTAGAACAGGAATCTTCCCAGTAATTCCAGAGTCAGAGAAAATGAGACACTACAGTGGGTCGCGATAAGATGGCGGGATGAATGATTTTCCCGTGACGAGACGACTGAGCTGCTGCCAAAATGACGATTTGAGCCCCACCAGGACCCCGCGACAGGGATGTGCCCTTAGCGCGCGGGCTGGCAGCGCGTTTGGTGCCTGGCAGCTTGAGCTTCCCAAGCTGTCGTACCAACATCGAACGCCCTCACCGTGAACCTTCCCAAAATCGCCATAATGGAGGATCTCCCACCCCCAGTGCAGGGCCCGACCGCGAAGGAGAAGAAGTATGTTCAGAGCGAACACATCTGTCATTACTAACAAGAGTAGGTACGACCGTCAACTACGCCTCTGGGGCGCCACCGGCCAAATCGCACTCGAGAACTCACATATCCTCCTCATAAACTCTGGTCCGGGAGTCGTAGGTGTAGAGACGCTCAAGAACCTTGTTCTGCCCTGCATCGGCAACTTTACCATCCAAGATTCGGCCATTGTCAGCGAAGCAGATCTAGGTGTCAACTTCTTCCTGGAGGATCAGCATCTAGGAGGCTACCGGGCTGAACATACGTGCAATCTGCTCAAAGAGCTGAACCCAGATGTGGATGGCCATTTCATCACAGAGGTTGGTCAAATGACGTCTTGTCGCGTCCTCCGCTAATCGGAACAGCCTCTAGAGTCATGGCTGGCGCAACCTGACGCTCTGCGACCATATACCCTCATCATTGCGACCGCGCCTATCCGTCCCGAAATCCTCGCTAAGCTCTCCGACCACGCAAGCGCTGCGCTCATTCCGCTATTCTACGTCCATTCGGTCGGCTTCTACGCACACTTCTCCGTACACCTACCTCCAGCGTTCCCCATCGTAGACACACATCCCAGCCCCGAGACCACATCAGATCTACGGCTGTTACGGCCATGGCCAGAGCTTGTCCAATACGCGGAGGAGAAGACGGCAGGTCTAGACAACATGAAGGCAGAAGATCACGGCCATGTCCCATGGATAGCACTGCTGCTGCACTTCCTCGAGCGTTGGAAGAAGGACCACGGTGGAGAGGCGCCACAGACGTACAAGGAGAAGACAGAGTTCAGGACATCAGTAGCGCAGGCTGCGCGCACAAACAACCCAGAAGGTGGCGAAGAGAACTTTGACGAAGCGGTGGCGGCAGTCCTCAAGTCCTTGAACCCGCCACAAGCCAGTAGTTCCGTTAAGGAGATCTTCACGGCGCCGGAATGTCTTCTGATCCGCGAGGATTCACCAAGCTTCTGGGTCATCGCCAACGCTATTGGCCTGTTCTACACCAAGTACAACGTTCTCCCGGTACCCGGCTCTGTACCCGATATGAAGGCGCGGTCAGCAGACTATATCCAGCTGCAGAACGTATACAAGTCGAAAGCACGAAAGGATTTGGCGGAGGTGGTGGACAGTGTGCGGTTCTTGGAGCGGAATGCTGGACGTAGCACGCAGATTGACGAGAAGGATATCGAGACTTTCTGCAAGAATGCTGCACATATCAAACTGGTCCGCGGACGGCCGTTCCACGTTGTACAAGCAGGCGAGAAGATCAAATGGGGAGACCGTGCGAAGTCGATCTGTAAGAAAGCCAGCCTCGACATTTACAACTTTTACTAACACCCTGTAGCTCAGCTCCTCACATTTCCCGACTCGCAGATCCCGCTGTACATTGCATTCCTAGCATGGGACGAGTTCCTTGCAACACACGATCAAGATGGTCTGGGCGGAGCACCCCGCGTTGCTGGAGAGAGCGATGTTGAAACCGACTCAGAGAAGCTCACTGGGATCGCCTTCAAGATTGCGAACGATCTTGTCAACGAGGCAAACGCTGACATCGAGGAGGACGAGTACGCGACAATCAAATCACAAATTCGAGAATACACCCGCGAGCTGTAAGTACACACCGGCCCTGAACTTGGAATGAGACAGCTTTCCTACGAAAGCCTCATCGTGGCATTTCAGCAGTAAACAGTCGACTGATCAGACTACAGTACACGAGCTGGTGGCGCTGAACTCCACAACGTTGGTGCCCTGACTGGTGGTATTGTTTCGCAGGAGATAATCAAGGCTATCACCGAACAATACGTTCCGGTTGATAATACCTGTGTATTCGATGGAATCAAGAGCAAAAGCACCGTTTTCAAGGTCTAAGAGATGTGATTATGGACTTGAGGTTGGTCGCGAATATCTTCTGGATGATAAGAGTCCAATTTCGCCTATCAGACAGGACGGCTGGGCATAGCATTGCAGATGAGGCGAGTTACAGCATGAGATGAGATGAGTTCGCATAGCGTGGCGTTCATACATGACCGTTGCACATGTAGCTGGCTGGTGGGAGAGATGGAACACCCCAAACAGGGCGCAGCGAATTGTGCAAATAACAACAAAGAAAAATGACGACTTTGTCCTTTTGGGACTGCGCAAAGTGAGAGTGAAGGTGCAGCTAGCGCATAATGAATCTTTGCCCGGAATGAAGCAGTCACGAACAGGACTACGCAGCCCATTATTGCGCCTTGTTGTTCAACTGGAGCCCCCAACTTGGAACCCGCACAGTATCTTCGCAAATATGGCCAGACTACGCAAGGTGATTTCCAAGCAGCATACTTTGGGATCTCCCGCTACATCCCAACTGCAGCCCAATCCGGGCGATGACAAAGCAGCAAGATCTCCAGCGCGGTCACGTGGTCGACGTGACGCGATCGAAGCCGACGCGCCGGACCCCAGCCAAACAAATCCAACTGTCAACTCCCTATCATCCCGAATTCTCCCTGTCTGCGAACGACCCATGGACTCTTCCTTCGACCTCCCCGACTCCACCGATTGGATAAAGACGTCCCTACCCGCGTTCGAACCGCTCGAAGTTGCCTTGCGCTGCGAAGTCTGCAAGGAGTTCTACAACAACCCTGTCATCACGCCGTGTAGCCATACCTTCTGTTCGATATGCATACGAAGATGCATCACGGCGGACGGCAAGTGTCCGAGCTGCAAGACTGGGTGCTCGAGCGACAAACTGGCGCCCAACATTGCGATCAGAGAAGTCGTGATGCGCTTTCAAGAGGCGAGACCCAAGGCCATGGAATTGGCGCGCGCAGACAAGGAAGAGGAGACCACGAAGGCTAGCAAGAAGAAGCGGAAGCTGGAAGACACAGATATGGAAGACGAGGACAACATCAGGCATACACGATCGCGGCAGACGCGAACTAGGAGCCAGCGCAACGGAGGCAGAGCTGGGTCGCCAATGGTCGTCGCGGATAGCGAAGACGACGGTGACGACGATTTCATGCCAGATGGCATGGTCAAGTGTCCGATGTGCAGCAAGCCAATGAAGGAAGAGCTGGTCTACAACCATCTGGACACATGCACTGGGCCAGAAAACTCGCAAGGGCGTAGCACCCGGTCAAAGTACGCAGATATATGACAGCACATCTAGGTCAGCCGGCTAACGACACCCACTTGTAGGACTAAGACCACATTCCCACCCGCTTTCCAAATACGAAAGAAAGACCCCTCGCCTCCACCGACGAGATTATCCCAACTCAACTACGCTATGCTCACGGAGACTAAGTTGCGGAAGAAACTGCAAGAAATCGGCATACCTACTTGGGGTTCAAAAGACCTGATGAGACGGCGGCATGTCGAATGGCTCAATATCTACAATTCGAATTGCGACGCCGACGAAAGTGTACGCAAGAGCAAGAGGCAATTACTGAAAGAGTTAGACGAATGGGAACAGACACTGGGTGGAAGAGCGGGCACCAAAGAGAACAAGATCATGAAGAAAGACTTTGATGGTGACGGGTATGCGAAGACACACAAGACCGAATTCGACGACTTGATAGCACGAGCGCGGCAGAAGCGTGCCACTCCCAAGACAGATAGCGAGGGACCAACAGAGCGGAATACGCCTTCAGAAGAACAACACACAGAATCCCAGAACGACCGATCATTGTCAGTCAATGGTACCGAAACTCCCTCTCACGGCCCATCATCGACGCAAACTCCCTCAGATTTGCATCCACATCCCTCGAATGATCCCAAGCCTCACGAAATGAACGGCACAGCGCTCGCAAGTATAGACGCGAAAGCTGCGGAGGCCAGCAACATACCCGCCAAAGTTACTGCATCAACGCTCGAGCATCCAGTGGAAAGTGCAACACGGCGTGGGTCAGCGGCTATGGAGGGGATACAAAACTCTTTAGGAAGTCCCAGTCGCAAGATGTCCCTGCTTACACTTCCTGAAGAGCCGGTCAGAGACGTGGAGGGAGGCACGGCTGTGTAATAATAGGTAGTTGCGATGTTTGGCAACGAAGCTTTGGCAAGTCCAGCGGTTGAAAAGGCTCTCTTCACTTCGAACCCAGTCATCACTTTCACACGTCCAATTCACTCGCACGTCATGCTTCCCCTTAACATCTTGATATACGTTACCGTGGCGCTCGCTATCTCTCTATCTTTACGTCACATGTTACAACCCACCGATCGTTAAAGATAGCGATACCTCCAGCGGTGAATCATCGTGATCGAACGGTATCATTCGGAAACGACTCGGATTCCAACTCATTAATTACAATGCAAACATCCAGCACAGGTTATCCTCTGCTTGGACCACGCCTCGCTCCACAAAACCGCACAAATACCAATCCAATGGGACCACGAGAAAGACGAGCCGAGTACATGGCGGCGCGCAGAGCAACTCCAAACCCGGGCCAGCACGCCTACAATGACCCTGGATATGTCAGTCCAACTCCCCCTCGCGGCTCCAGACGCACCAGCCTCCCGTCATCCTCACCAGGACGAGGATCCACATCACCGGGAGCCCCATATGCTCGATACAGGGGAGAAGACAACCTGCCCAACGATGTCTTACCATGGGTTCTCGATCCACCCAGAGGAAGGAGAACGCCTACACTGAGAAGAGCGCCGAATATACAATGGGATCGTTCGGGAGGGCTCCGCACAGTGGCGAGTTTCACTTCGACGGGAGGGTCTGTCTCGGAAGATGATGCCGGTGTTGATGGCCGGGATAGAGATGGACAGCCAGAAAGCAGCCGAGCGGCAGCGTCTCGCCCACGCTCTCACAATATCTATCCCCGACAACCCCAGAGAGGGCTAAACGGTAAGACTACTCACATGCCATACGACTACATCCTACTGATCAGTGGTACAAATAGTTCCTCCACTGCACGAAGACGACTCGACTCGCCCGCGCTCTTCAAATCCAACCCTTGTCCGCCAACTCGAAAGAGGCGAGCTACATGAACAGCTACTAAATTGTAAGACTGCCACCACTACCCTACATTTATGATCTTGACTAATCAGCAATACATATAGTTTCTCAGCCTCCTCAAAACGGCACTCAACTCCGCTCGCGATCCCCACCCAACCCCCCGCCCCGCGTCTCACTCGACTCAGAAACCACAAACCCACTCCAAAAATTTCGACCCCATGCTTTGAGTCCCATAGAAGAACAGGTTGGGAGGAAGTCAGTCCCTTCCGGAAACGTCCCAGACCTAGTCAAGTCGCGCCGATACAGAAATCGCCGACATGCCACAGATTCACCACCGACACCCCCGGAACCAGGCTCCCCACGACCTCGGCCCCGTGGCAGACATTACCTACCCGATGAGTACGACGGCGATAACGCCTCACTGCGCGAAGCAGAGGCCTTGAGTGTCCAGCATGTGACACATGAAGAAGTGCAAAGGAGCGAGAGGACTATCGGACCGCCCCCAAGTCGCGATAATAGACCAGAGGCTGGGCTTACCGAGGGCGATCCCATGCTGGAAAGGCTTTGGCGAGAATGGGAAGAGGATTGTGATGAGATTGCTCGACGTGTACGGAAGAGGAACAAGGAGAAACATTCGTTGAAAGGGAAGGCGAAGAGGTGTTGGCGCAAGGTCAAGAAGTTCCTTGGGAAGCGCATAAGGGGTGAAGAGATGTGGGTGTAAGGCATTTGGTGCAGACGTGTCTATTAGTTCATTTCTAGTTGCCGACGCCGTTGTAGCGCCTGGAATATCAATGCTGATCGATCGTGCTACTCTATCCTATATCTGACAAGAAGTGATTCATTCGCTAAAAGACATAGTAATACCATCTCCACAGAAGAGCCATGTTCCTTATTGGCTTACTGATACCAACTCTGCTCATCATAAGTAAACCCTTGCATACCCATACCATTGAATCCAGCCACACCAAACCCATTCAAACTTGGGGCCGGAGCAGCACTCGTGTTCCCGTTCGTGTTTCCGTTCGTATACCCATTGACACCATTACCACCCACAGGTCCTCCACTCATCTCATTGCTCATGACAGGTGCATTGGTGTTACCCTGGAATGCGCCTGCTGGGCTGGTGGTGTTTGCAAACCAGTTCGCGATATCATCGATTCCTTGAGGGTTCCAGTTCTCAAAGTCAGTTGCGAGCTGTGTCTGATCGCGATAGATCCAGTCTTGGCCTTCTCGTAGCAATTGGTCGACGCCGCCGAAGAGTTGGCTTGGAGAGCTTCCAGCGGTGGTTTGACCATCAACCGAGCGCCGACCTTGTGTGGACGCCGGTGTCGGTGCGTTGAGAGAGTTTGAAGAATTCTGTGGTGTGCTGACCTGGTGCTGATTGCGCATGTAAGCCAGGGCGTTTGCGTCGGAAGGAGGTATGGTGTGGGTGCTGGAGGGGCGCGTGGAAGGATCATTGCTTACGGAACTGGAAGTGTTGGCTGTTGCTTGGGCAAAGAACTGGGGTGTTGCCATGTTTGCCATATTCATGCTGTATGGCTGGAGGCTTGGTGATGTCTGGCTCGCAGGCGAGGGATGCTGATCTCTCATCTGTACGGATCCACGGCGGATTGCTTTCGGTGTGCTGATCTCGTTCCAGGGGCCATACTTGGTATCTGTGCGGGACAGTACTGTGGCAGCTTCTTCTGGCAGATCGACTTTCCAGCGTTTGGCCAGGACGCTGAGAATGCCGAGCGTTCGGCGAGCACAGAGCCAGCCTTCTGCTATCTCCTCGAGATGCTTCACACCGTGTATTATATCGCGCTTCGCATTCTTCTCTGGTAGGTTGAGAAGATGTATGGTGCATGCCGAGTGCGTGATGTAGACACAGATGTTGCATATCTGGCGCAAGCCATGCGATCGCTTGTATAGCCGGAGCAACTTCGAGATCATGGCAGCAGCTTGCGTGCATAGCTTCCTTGGCGATACACTTGCGGGCAGTGGCGAGTTGTTCGGACTGTACTTGAGGAACGGTCGGAAAAGATGAATGTACAATAGTTGAAAGAACATACTGCAACTGGTTTAGTACGAGTACTGGTAGATGATACGCAAAGGCGAACTTACTGCATGACTAGCATGTGCGGCAATCCGCCCTCCTTCGGCTCCAGCTCCTTTGGTAAGTCCCTTCTCCAAGTCTCCAAACGCATGTGTATCTCGCTCAGCTTCTTCAGTTCCGCCTGTCTGCCCTTGACCTTGTCCATATCGATCGGGTTGTAGAAAGAGTTCATGAGGTCGCTAGAGATCTCACACAGCTTCGATATCTGGAGAGCGACTGCACGCGTCCGACTTGGCTGGGAGTGCGCCTGACTGAGACCGGAGTCTGTGACTGCGCTCCACGTTTCGGCATCTTCGCTGGGAAAGACTTCGAACTTCGGCACTGTAAGGATCGTGTTGGGTAGTTGCGGCAATCGTCCCATGTAATTGCTCCAGCATTTGTCGAACAAGAAGCAGCCCCAGAATGTGATCCGCCGCGCGTCCTCTTCGTTGTCATCGATGGTGTCTTTGCTGTGCATACCGAGGTTCAGGCCGAGGTCGCAGGCCATGCGAAACGACATGCCACTATAGACCCAACCCTTTGCTTCCCGCCCGCAACCTGCTTCCCGTACTGACATTAATGCCAGAGCTTGTACAGTCGTCAGAGCTGGCATCTCGTGCAAATCATCCTCCATGATCAACCGCTTAGCCTCCTTGAAGAAGTGGTCGCCTGCCGTGGCAGAGTCGTCGCGGACAGCCCTGGCGGCCGGCCACGATGTGAAGTGACACCCCAGTGCTAGCATAGCATTGACTAGTAGCGGCGAACAGTATTGTGATTTCCTCCCGGATCCCAGCTGCGGTTTGCCTTGTTGAAATTCTTGCAGGAAGAGATTTTTCGACAGCGTAGTGAAGAAGCTGTAGTGCCAGCAAAAGTACATGCTGATCAGATGCTGCACAAGCTCCGGGTCCGAGGTGACAGTCGTCCACGAGCAGAACGGGTCCTGTGCCTCCTGGTACTGGTCCTCGGAATATGTGTCCGGCGATTCCGCAGAGTCGTTGCCTTGGCCCAGGTATATGAGATGCGATGTGCCGCCAATGTATCTGGTCGACCCGTCTTCAAGGCGCAGCTCGCCCATCTTCCCGCTCAGCTGACTCTCGAATGTGCCCTTGGCCGGCGCCATGGTAGGCGTTGTGATCGGACTGATGGGCTCATCCTCGTCGTCTTCGCCATTCTCCTTCGCTATGATAGCCTCTGCGACCGAGTCCAAGCTCTCGCATGTCCGTATCTGGTGTACGAGGTCGGCGACTTCCTCTTCCGGATAGTTCAGGATAGCCTGGATAAGCGTCTGGAGGGTGGAGTTGCGCGTCTTGAGGTTGTCGATGTCCTTCTTGTAGACGCCTTTGCGGCGGTGGTCCGAGTTGGGGTCGTAGATGCACGGCGTGTTGTAGACGGCGGCACATGCAGAGCAGGCGGGAGTGGTACCGTCGCACTATGCGGCAGATTAGCGACTGCTCTCGTACAGGGCGCGTGGTTCCGAGGGGGCTGGTGATCATCCGGAGAATGTGTGTATACGCCGGAGAAAGGGCATCAGGGCCAGTTCCCGTTACCTAACATACCTTGGACTTGCGCTTCCTGCATGGCACGCAGGCGGACGAGATGCAGCGGCGCTTCTTAGAGTCCTCGCTTCCGGCATCCCTCTTGCTGCGGCGTCCCTTCTTGTTGGGCGTGTCAGAGGGCGGTTGCGCGTCCGCAGTGGTGTTGTTCTCCATTACAGGTCTTGTCGGTTTACCGGAGAAGCAAATTGTGGGGGAATGGCGGGGCGCGCTTTGACGGGCCTCTTCTCACGCGACATTAATCAGCTTGCAGTGGATATGGCAGGCTGTCGTGGTCCGGGGCTCTATCTCGCGGGCTCAACATGGCTGGCCAAGGACAGGGAAGCGGGCGCAATCACGTCGGAATCGGCGTCGCATTGGGCTGGTGATGAGGGCCTACGCGACCGAGCTGCGTCGCTGAGGTACCTCGCTATCAGCAGCCGCCTGATTGGCTGGCTCTTCGGCCCTTATCTGGAGACTCTTCTTAGCCGGGCGAACGCGTCCATGACTGCAGCAGAGGCGCGATAAAGCAACGAGGTAGTAGCACTTTGCATCATTCGATAGCTTTTTAGCCCAAAAACAAATTCCCATCATGGTTCCGGGAGGTCTCCAGCGCATCATTGGACGCTGGAGAAATCCTAGGAGTGCTGTGTAGACCGCCAGGCCATCCCGAAATCGAACTCCACGACGCCCAAACCAACGCCCGTAGTCCCCAAACCGACCCAAGAAAGTTCAAATTCGCACTTTTTAGACGCCTGTATACCTAAAACCCCCTCCGAATCCCAACACCACACTAGAGATCGTCGGCATAGCCCTCGTCATCACGATCAGCCCGGAAACCACCGCGTGGATCCGGGTTATCAACCATGATGAAAGGCCTACCATCGGGGTCCTCCTCCAAGTTACCGAACAGTCGCATCAGGGTGCGTGTATCCATCCTGATCGCTGTTAGTTATACGTCGATCGATCGCCAAGAGAAATCAACACGTACTTCTTCATGGTCTTGCCATCGTCCTCCATGATCGCAGCAATCTCCTTGTCCTTGCGGTCTTGCATGTTGATCAGAGTCTGGTCGACTGTGTTCTTGACGCAGAGCCTGCTCATGAACGTCTCCTCCCGCTGGCCGATGCGGAATACTCGGCAGAAAGCCTGTTGTTCGGAGGCAGAGTTCCACCAGGGATCGATCATGATGACCTTGGACGCCATGGTCAGGTTGAGACCCACTGCGAATGATCAGCAGAGTGTAAGGTGGGCATATACTTGATGTACTTACAGCCACCGCAGCGCAGAGAAGCCAGCATAATCTTGCAATCGGGGTTCTCGGCGAACGTACTGATGGCCTTGTCGCGGGCGCCCAGGCTCATTTTGCCGTGATACTGCGCAATATGTTAGCAACAATCTATAATAGGCTGAGGATTTGGGCAGTGCCGGGAGGTATTCGCGGTTGATTTCAGCGTCAAACGAGCGTACGAAAGTTCATGTCGCCGTCTGGGTGGCACTTACTTTCTCAGAAACCCAACCTTCTTTTCGAAATACGGCGTCCAAAATGCGGATCCTATGGGTTGGGTTGTTAGCGTCCAATTGGAAGAAATGCAGGATCCAAAACCACTCACATGGCCAGAAACTGGGTGTAGACGATGATCTTGACTTGCTTGTTCTCCTCGAGCCAGTTCATGATCTGGCTCTTGACGGCAATCGTCTTTGCAGAGGGTAGAACGTCCTCGCCAGCCAGATCAAGCCATTCTCCTGAGATTTCCTCGCGATCGAGGCGTGCGCGCTGTTTCTCTTTGTTCTTCTTCTTGTTGGCACGTGTTCCTCGTGCTGGGGCATCGGGGGTATCATCCTCGTCTACTTCACAAGGGTGAATGTGAGTAGGGGTAGCACCGCACGCCTTGCATGCTGGAAATGCATCTGGGTCATCCGCCTCAGCCATCTCAACGATCACGTTCTCAAGGCATGGCTCACTGCAGATGAGGTGGCCGCAGGACGTTATTTGTGGCGCTCGGGGTTGCCTGCTACACCATGCGCATTGGGCCTTCTGCTTTGTCTTCTCCCAGCTCTCGCCAGTCTTGAGGCTGTTAAGGAAGGGCTTGAAGTTAAAGTCCTTGCCGAATCCACCACCTGCTTCGGATTGTTGGAAAATGTCATCTGCGGGGTCTTCGTCGATGGTCTCGTCGAAATCTTCTTCGAGTAGATCATCGTCTTTGTCGAAAGCGTTGTTGTTGGCGCCCTCGTCATCTGACTTGTAGTCCTCTCCTCGCTCTTTTGCGGCTTTCCTAGCAGCGTCTTTCCTCTCTTTGGCAGCTTTCTTCGCTGCATCTTTCTTTGCTTCAAGATCGGCAGTCTTCCTCTTCTGATCAGCTGCCACCTTGTCTAGCTGCTTGCGAACAGCAACGATCGTATGTCCGCCTTTCTGGCTGCTAGTCTGAGCCTCTTTGTCGACGACCTCCTTGATGGCTTCGATGTCTTCGCGCTCGAGAAGGTCACGGATGACGAATTGGAGCATTAGGATGTGGCCTGTCAGTTGCCGAAGGCGAAGAAGCATTCTATATATTGTTAGCAAGGTTGCTTGGGCTGGAAGGGGTAACCTACACCAATACGTTGCTGTATGCCTTGTCCAAAGTACCGTTCTGCGCCCACATGTTGATGCACTTGGCAAAGCGTATGCGGACGATGTCGTAGATGCTCCTCTCGACGGAGTTGAATTCGCACCAATAAGTTGACTGGTCGGCTTGAGGAAGCTTCAGAATGGGGGCGCCGAACATCTCGTCTGCGTGTGTCCGTCGGATCATGAATTGCGAAAGACGTACCAACAGCCTCTCAGTGTTCTCCTGGTTCTTGCTGTCGCAGTAGTTATTCTTGAAGATCTTGAAGCTGCCAGTGTGAGGAACATCAAGGAACTTGAAGTAGGGGTAGAGCTCCGTCAGGCTGTTGAGGATTGGAGTACCGCTGAGGGCCCATTTGTGGTGCGCCATGAGAGCTCGGCAAGCGATTGATGTCCGCGACATGTGGTTTTTGATAGCCTGGGCCTCATCGAGCACGACACGCAAGAACATCATGCGGTGTAGAGGGCCCCTCTGTTTCTCAAAGACCAACTTCCACCAAGCTATCTTCTGCTCGGCGGTCTGGCATTCAATAGGCGGTTCGTTCTTGGGATACGACTGCATAATCTCGTGGTACGTAGTCAGAACGACGTCGTGTCCTGCTAAGATCTGATGGGCATTGGTCGAGTCAAGGCGTGTACCGGCACCGTATCGCATGATCTTCATGTTGACCTTGGAAGCGTCGGTATGCAGTTCGATCTCGTTCTTCCATTGAGTCAAGAGTGCAGGACTGGCAATAAGTAGAGTTGTCCTGGGGCCTGTATCGCTCTTAGGCGGTCGACCGTTTATTATGTTCGCTAAAGGAGTCAGTTTGGTTCGATGAGCTCTGTTTGGTTCACTTACCCAGCATCATAAGGGTCTTTCCAAGTCCCATCTGATCAGCCATCAAACCCCCTCTTGGCTCCTCGGTTGTGTTCTCTCGGCGACGCATAAAGGCTGTGCCAAGAACCTGGTAGGGCTTGAGTGAGGTGCTCATACCTTTGACTCGCCAGAGACCGCCGTCTGCCTTGACCTGAGCGTGCCCATCGAAATCCCTTGTTGCAGCCAAGAGGATGTCTATGTCGCGTTTTGCCTTCTTCTGCTCCGCGATAGGTACGCTGGCGATGAGCTCTTTTAGCGCATCGGTTTTGTTTCTTGATCTGAATGTGGGCTGCTCCGCTGCGCTGGTGCCGGCTTGTTGCTGGAAGACATTGGAGTTGAAAAGCGATGTTGCCTGTTTGTATGCATGGTCCACCTCTTGTTTCTTTGCTGAAGATCTACCACCACGGGTCTTGATCTGCTTCTTAGGGCCAGATTTCTGCTTCGCAGGTCCCTTTCCCTTAGAGCCTTTGCCACGACCGGAAGGCACAGATGCCTGTTCTTCTGCCGAAGCTACAGCTCCTTTCTGCTTCTTCCGCGATGCGTCGCCTTCAGCTTCAAGAGCCACTCGCATACTCTGAAACTCGGCATCTTGCATTGACATAGGCTGCGCTTCTTTGGTGGGCATCGGTCGGCGGCGCTTGCGAGCTCCAAGGTCTTCCAAATCGAAAGCTTGGTCAGACTCCACCTCTTCCTCGATGTTCGGTGTGAGATTGAAATCTGGGAAAAGGTCAAATTGGCCGTCCTTCTCTTCTCTTTCTTTGGCAAGATCGCGAGCTCGCTTCTTTCTTCTGCCTTCCTCGTCACCCTTTATCTTCAACCACTCAACATCCTCCAGGAATGATAGAGTACCCTTCTTCCTCCTCTGCTCATCGAAATAACGCTTCTTCACTTGGAAATCTTTGATTGCCTTCTTGTCTGCGAGATCGTCCTCGCTGATAGCTGGGACAGCAGCGGATGAAGACTGTCCTGGTCTAACAGCCTCAAGGTACGCCTCGTCGTCAAGGTTGGAGTTGGTCGGATATGCTGGTGTTTGTCTGCTAGCGACCAGCTTCTGATGTTGCCGTTCTTTCTGCATGGCGCGAATCTTCTGAATGACTGATTGACCGGTCACCTTTGGACGAGGTGGGGTAAGGATTGGTGGAGTGGCGATGGGTGCGACGGGTTCTTGTTGAGGCGTAATGATCTGGGAAGGGGGTTCGTCTTCAGGAATAAACAGCGAGTCAGGATCGCGGACTTGCTCGATTGAAGGCACAGGTGTGTCTTGATCGTGATCCATGTTCTCGACTTGTGATAGCGGGACCTGAGCATCGGCCATGTCGTCCTCACGATTAGACTCAGCCATAAGTGCGTCTTGATCATGATCGAGGTTCTCGCTAGTTGGTACCGGGAGTTGGGCGTCGGAGATATCGATCATGTCATCCGGCTCGGCCATGATGGCTGGACGTTGAGTTGGGGCTTAGGTAGTAGTAGTTGACTGAATGAAGGTTATGATAGGCTTGAAAGACTTATGAAGAATGAGGAGGAGTGCTGTGTAGGAAGGAAGGAGGAGGTGTAGAGTGTGAGGCTTATATAGAGGCACACAGGGCAGACGATGGAGCGGGGTGCCAGGTGAGAGAAATGCGCAGCAGACGCTGGAGGTCCATATTGAGGTGAGAGAGTCATGCATAGAAGATACCTGTCAGAGGTCATTTGTACCAGCGCTTCGGGTCGGTTTTCTCAAGTCGAGGTGAGTGAGCGTCCGAAATCCCATAATGCAAATTTGTTGGTCGTCCACTGTATGCGACTCACTGAGAGTCTCCTGGCCCCTTCGAAAGAGTGACGGCTGTGCTCGAAGTAGGCATTGTCAGCGGGAGACCCATTTGCGCGTTCCTACATCTGCGGCAGGTCAGCGCAGATACAATGTGCGCGGCTTGCTGGAAATCCCCTCGCACCCCCAGAATAGTTGTAATCGTAAGTGGCGCAGGCATTGTAGGCGGCAAACCGATTCGAGGTTTCCTGACTTTTCAACAGGTTAGCGCAAAGTCATCATTATAATGCTCACACAGGAAGAGAGCGGCACCCATTCTGATTCCGATACAACCCAACGATCGCGACGCTTCGTAACCTGCAGCCCAGCTTCATGATCTGCATCATGTCAAGTACCCATGTTAGACATTATTCTTTGTATTGCTATGAGTATAAGGTGCTACAATACACCTGTCGTGTTATTGGGTATCGGAACAAATTCGAAAGGAAACGGTTGTAGCTGCAGTATGTATACCCATGTAAGTAAAGAAGACTCCCTATTCACCACCTCTTTCCGTAGAAACCCTACAAGTATGCACATGAAGAAAACAAAGAAAGAGTCTGTGAGAGACCTCGTCTAGCACTGGTTTTCCGCGATCTCGGGGTAAAACCATGCAGCCAGTGCAATGATGATGTAGCTGGCCATGAGCAGTATGCCTTCAAGCCAATCTGCAACTTGTTAGTAAAATGCGCACATGAGCAGAGCAGGGGAGTAAACTTACGTGACTTGCCGTCCTGGATGAGGTAGTTGACGAGCAATACCGAAACGAAGAGTGTGACGATTTGGAAGTTGTCGAAGTACAGAGTCATGCAGTCTTTGCCAAGGATCCATCCCAAGATGACGATGAACGGGAAGACGAGAAGAGCAATTTGCATACTGGAGCCAACAGCAACACCGATAGACAAATCCATCTTGTCCTTGATGGCGACAGTGACAGCGGTGGCGTGCTCGGCAGCATTACCAACGATGGGAAGCAAGATAAGACCGACAAAGGTAGTAGAGATTTTACCGGTATCGGTAAGACCTTCAATACTTTCGACCATAAACTCTGAGCAAAAAGCGACAAGAGTTGTGGAAATTGCGAGAGTAACGAGAGCGCCGAGAACAGAGAGCGAGGGTGTTTCGAACTCCTCTTCGTCGTCGTCGTCTTCTGAGCCGTCGGGGTTCTTGAACAGTGACTTCATGTTGACACCGCCTCCAGACGCTGCAGCGGTACCGGCGCCGATAGCTGCGATGCCGCGCGAAGCATCGCCCTCCTCCTTCTTGCCAGACTTGCGCTTAGGGACCTTTTGGCTAGGCTCGTTGTACATGGTAGCGTGAGTCTTTAGCTGGAAGGCAAGGTAGCAAGCGTAGACCAAGAGGAGGATAACAGCCGTGCCGTGTGATAATTCCTGGTTCCTGACAGCATCGGCAGCACCATTGTTCGCGGTGCTGTCGTCCTCGGCGATGGTGTTGTGGAACACAGTCGGAATGATAAGCGATGCAACACAGAGAGCAAGCAACGATGCCGCCGTCTGTGCAACCGTGACGTTGAAGAACTGTTCCAGGCGGTTGATTCCTCCCAGGAAGAAGGACATGCCCAATACCAATAGCAAATTCGACAACATGCTGCCAATGAGTGAAGTCTTGACGATAGTGATCTCGTCCTTGAGCAGGGCTTGGATGGACACGATCAGTTCGACGGCGTTGCCAAAGGTAGCGTTCAACAGCCCACCAAGAGTCTCGCCAACACGGATGGCCAGCTCTTCCGTCGCATTACTCAGCATGGCTGCGAGCGGGATGATGGCGATGAAGTTGATGACGAAAACCGGGACGGGCTTCAGGTGGGCGTATCTAACAGCAAACCCGATGGGCACAAAGATGAGGAGAACATTGATCCAAGCACCGAAAAGGACGAAGCGGATCTGTTTGCCGACCGGGATCTTCCTCTTGTGGGCCTTCCTCTTGCGTTCCTCTAGCGAAAGTTCGTCGTCTTCCGGGTCTTCTGCCTCAACATCTGGTGCATCATGGTCTTTGCGGAAGATGCCCTTGAATTTGGCACGTCGGGTAGGGCCGACGTTGGCCTCTTGGTTGGAAGGCGCAATGGTGCTGTCGCCGGAAGCCTTGTGCGCGCCATTCGTTTCGGACATCAGATCCTTCTCCTCCGTTGACTCCGGGATAGTCGTAGACGCGCTTCCGTATGTTGGAGAAGATGTAGATGGTTCGGTGTTGTGGTGGCCGGGCATACCGAACTCGTTGCCTGTTTGCATGCTCTCTAGCCGTCTTTGCTCCTCGATGGCGGGTGTAGCATGGGTTTCCGATCGCGTCCTGTGTACTGCATTCTCTTCGTCTAGGTTAACGTCTCGGGACCGTTGTCGGGCGAAGGGGTTGTAGTTCGCCGCGCCATTGCCGCCATGTTGCGACGCGACGCGATGTGCCTGCCTTCGTACGGTGTCTAAATTCATTATTAGATGTGTTCTGGTGTTTGGCAGAAGAAGTTGGGTCGAGGGATAATCGAGACCTATCGCGATCTCGATGCTCGGAAATGTGGATCCACTTACGCATTGATCTACTTTCGCGGCAGCTGTGCCGTCTTCTTGCACTTAGTGGTGGATGTACGGTCCAGTTGGGAGTCGTGCTGAAGTGCGACCTGCAGCTCGATATGCCAAGTGAGTACTCGGAACGAGTTGCTTGTGATTCGGAACGGGTGGCTGGGGGCCGAAACGGATGGATTGGGGGCGAATAATTGTCTGGACCAACAAGCGCGCGAAGAAATGTGCCTGATGCAACCGGGGAGAAACAGACGCAGGTACGCGTGCAATCTGTATCGGAGATTTGTCGTTGAAGGGTTGCCCTGAGAACAAAGGACCGGTGAGTGAATGGAGAAAGGGAGGAAGGGGCCAAGGGTAATTAAACCTGTGTTGACAGGAGGCCAGCGCACTGACGAGTCGAACACTGACGAGTATAGTTGTGGCTGTTGTGTGAATGCACGAATGAGAAACGCCTCAGCCACAGTTGACGGGGGCAAATAGGAGCTAACGAGATTGTCAAAAGGCTGTGTTCACAGTAGCGCGCGCATGCAAACGCAAATCACTGCGTTCGGAGTCTATGTGATTGCCTCTCGGAAGACAGATGTGCGAAGCTTCACGTCATGACAGTCAAGCCTTGTTACGGAGAACCAAGATTCACTCGAGGCACTTGGCTGGGGGCTTGGGCTAACATCGGGGCGCAGAGGCGGTCTGGGCATGACGACGCGGCTAGACTTGGAAACGCTTAAGTGGTCGACCCTGCATGCCAGCTTGCACACTAGCAAAGCATCACGATACTCGATCTGGGGAAACTGCTGGTGTTGTCGAAGTTTCCTTGCTTTCCCCCATGGCTGTTTGGCCGGCGTCGCAGGCTGCACCCTGGACGTTTTACCACGTATGCTGTACACCGTAAGCTCCAACCGCTTGTTTTGCGTCTGCTCGCATCCGAATGCGACGGGAAAACCGCGAATAGTCTTGCTATGCACGACAAGCATCAAGCTTACCTACATTCGCATGCGGCCATGACAGAGATCTGAAATAACGTCTGCTTACTCATGTATTCACATACACATGCGATATGATAGCTCTAGGAGGTGCATCGCATCTGACCTGGTGATCTGCGCGTGCATACGTCCTTGGCCCAGTTGCACGGCTGAAGTGATGATGGCACAATGATGGCGCCATAATGGCGCGCTCACCCTCGAGGGGACACCGCACACGAGGGAAAATATATCCTGTCGCCTGCTTCAGCACGATCGAACGTTTCTTGCTTTTTCTCATATCTGTTGCCCAACTAGGCAAGTTGCGCAACGGCCATGGATGTCGGCGGGCACAAAGCAAAAGAAATGCCGGGGCCGTCCTCACAGCATTGGTGCGCACTCGCCGAAGGCATGCCGCAGCGACGTGGGTGGCGGCACGCCGCAACAACCTGATTCGTGCGCAAAAAATCGAGTTCGAGATTGCTCAGAGATATAGCACTCAGTATGATAGTAAGACACGGTTCGCAATTTTGCATCTGTACGTCTGCCGTCGCTCATGCAGCCACAGTATGCAATCCGGCCGATGACGTATGGGCGGGAGTCTCACAACGCACATGATCAAGAAGCTAGTCGCGTGTACCATGGCTGCAAGAGAAAGGCGGAGTAAAGTTATCGAATCCTTTGTAATGTTTACATCAAGTACTCCTTTCCCAATGAGATATCCATATCCAGTATCACGAACGCCCTACTGCCGGTCCAAGCAATCCTGTGCGCCGCTTAACACGTATTGTACTGCTCTACATGTCCCTTCTCTTGAGACATATACGCCCAAGACAGTCCATTTATGGGCCCTGAACCTTGTTGTCGCCCTTGATCACATCTGCGTAGGTCGGTGGTGGCCCTTCAGGCTGACTCGAGCTACCTTCGCCGGCTTGCGGTGCAGAAGCATTCGGGGCTGAAGCGCCCTTCGCGGCCTTGCTTCCCTTTGGCTGCGCAAAGCTGTTTGTCACGCCACTCTGCTGTCCGGGGAACTGGCCGTTGCTTGGCTGGCTGCCCACGGTGCCGTAATTCGCTTGTCCTCCAGCCGGCTGCTCGTGGGTGATGACATAGTATGTGGTTCCGCCGTTGCTGTTTGCGCCGCGTTCGCGATCGGGCACTTGCTGGTATGCGTCGTACGGATCTGGGTTTTGGAGGATCACGTACCAGGCGTGTAGGAGGCCTGGCAGGAAACCGAGACAGCAGAGTGCGAGGTTGATAAGAGAGTCGGCACTGCAGAGGCCTTTCTTTACCCATACCCCCACAGGTGGGAACTAGTTGACGTGTCAGTACTTGAAGACGGTGGGTCGCAGAGAGATGGCTGGTGCCTGCTGCAGCTTCGGGGGCGTGGACGTACCAGGACGCTCAGAAGCATCAAGAAACAGTCGGAGCCGCACATTATGACAGTGATTCACGATGTAGAGTTCGGGGTTGGGTTGCGCAGCTGTAGGTACGAGGTCGTAGTCGTTGTGCTGGCGTCGGGGTGTCGCCTGAGTGAGAGGTACCTGGAGTCGCTTGATCTGATGACGCACATTGTGGCTGTGCGTGGCTGTGCACCCGCCGAGGTACCTGGAATACGATATACGAGAACCACCGCTGCAACAATAACGCTAGTCAAGATGGAGCGCCGCCTCTGCAATTCGATGTCTTTCCAGGCCAATCTTTCGTTTCTAGATTATTCTTATCGAGTGGCAAGCTCTTGAAACCAATTATCTGCCTCGCACAGATTCATATATCACTTATCAGATATCCAAGACTACTGACCATTGCACATAATCCATTTTGATTCTCTAATTCAGTATGTACGTGTTCATGTCCCATTTAGAACAAACGCTTTGTGTGGTACGCAGGTTGGATCACATAAAGAAGAGCTGTGCTCCGCAGCACCTGATATCAACACCTGATATTAACACATGTGGCTCATCCTGTAGATTCTGCTACGCATCATGGATCAAAGATCTGCAAGGTCACAGCCCTCGCTGAAAGGTAGAGAATAGCTTGCAGCTGATTACCTGAGTGCCAGCGTAGTATGCATATCCTGTGGCTGACGTCATTTTACTTGAAGTAGCTAGGCACGCACACCACAAATACCAATATACTTACTGCATATACGATTGTGTGATCTTGCTGGACTACAGGGATAAAACATGGATCGCAATCTCCGAGCGAAGTAAGGGACTAAACACTAAGGAAATATAATCTGAAGAACAAGGATCAAACATGGTGGTAGGTGAACAGATAGAAGGATGACATCGACAGTATTTGACGCGACAACTGGGAAGATCGAATGAGATTAATGTAAATAGTGGTGAAGATGACAAGATGATAGAACGTCTGGAACAGACAGTGAAGAGAAAAGGACATAACGTGCCCTGTGAAATAAACATCAAGCGCTGAATGACGCCATACCCATGAGCCACCCTTTCTGAACAAACTCATCAAAGCATTCTTTAGACAGAAAATGGGATCACAGTCGTCAACCCCTGTAGACGTGAGGGTGTAATAGCAAAGCAGTGAATGAAAATGTAGGGCATCATCCAGCATGATAACATGCTAGAGAAAACGAATGATCCAGTATCTTAGACAGACCATTGTTCAAGGTCAAGAGGCTGATGGGAGGTGTTCTTGACGAATGACACGGCAGCCACAAGAATTGACGGCTCTGACAAAAATTCCGAGCAAGCATTGCAGTGGGTGTGCCGAAATACTGACGGGACGTTCAACGTCGGCTGTGACTAGTAAGATACTGCACGAGAATTGGAGAGCGTTAAAAGGAATTGGCAGGACTTACCTGTACGCAGCATCAACTTGAGAGCGCCGCTTTCGTTTGCTGTAGTCTTCTTGCTGCCGCAAGCGCTCATGCTCGTGGTCCGCATCCTCATAGCTCCTCTTCCGAGAGAAAGAGCTATCGCCTCGGTCGAGTGAGGTTGCACTTGGCACATCCTGTCGTATCTTGCTGCTGGGGTTTTCGGGCTCGAAATCAGAGCCAGCCATGGTGTGGTTGCTTCCTTCAGAGAGCGCCGGACTGCCCCTGG
This sequence comes from Alternaria conjuncta, assembly GCF_024043145.1. NCBI lineage: Eukaryota > Fungi > Ascomycota > Dothideomycetes > Pleosporales > Pleosporaceae > Alternaria > Alternaria conjuncta. Next base: position 543,593 of record NW_026250092.1, on the reverse strand, counting down.
AACCATCGAGACCATGGCCACTACGCTGAGGCGCATTCCAAGGATCGTAGCGTTGTTGTTCTGGGGGTGGAGGTGGGGGTGGGGGCCTAGAGGTGGTGGAAGAAGACATAGAGCCGTACGGCCGAGGCAGCGGAGGTCCATGTGTGTTGTTGCGATGCCCTCCATACGATTGCGCTCGTTGAGGTGGAAGAGCAGGCTCTGCAGTCTTTGTGAAGGCAGAAGGCAATGAGGGCTTGCCAGGAAGTGCCGATGGGATCTTCGCATCGGAGGCAGACAATGGTAGTGAAATCTGCTCATCTGATGGTGGCTTCGGAGTCCCGGTCACGCCCAGTTTAGCAAGGATGTCTTCTTGGCTTAGCTGTTGAGGAGGTGCTGTCTCAGACTCCGTAGTGGCAGGTTTGGTGGAACCACTGTTTGTAGCGAGTGCTTGCTCAAGGTTATCCATAATGTCCCACGTAGCATCGCGCATCTCCAGATCCTCATCCTGCTGTACCTCCTCGTACAATTCGTCCGGTCGATCTCGTTGAGCAATACAATCCTCTAGCGAGACGAGATTGGATTTCATGTCTTCGTCTGTGAATACGACGAAGACTGGATCATCCTGAAGTGTCTCCCATTCGTCTGTCTGCCTAACATTCAAGAAAGCCTCATGCGAGTTGTCGGCTGTAAAGTACATCGACACTGAATCTCCGTTGTCCAGTTTCTCCGGCGTGGGTTTCAGTGCGTCTTCTTCGGCCTCGGCGAAGGTTGATGGTAGTGCACGTGTTACCTGCTTTGCGGGATGCCAGATGATAACTCCGAGACTTAGGGCCGGATCGACAGGTTCATTGCTTTTGGGCCATATAGCACCATCGAAATCGAAATCCCAGTCGTCCCAGGCAAGGAACAGTTGCGGCTTCTCGCCTGAACTCCCCTCACTCAAAGCACTAGTGGACTGATTAGACGGTGGAAGGGTACGAGATGTAGTGAGATGAACAGTCGCCTGAGTTGGTGTAGCGTGAGGATCCGGCGTGGAATGACTATCGTTGGGTAATCCGTTGATTGAGCTGTATTGGTTTGACTGATAGGATGCTTGCCCCTGCTGCTGTGACCACGCTGGATTCTGTCCATAAGCCTGTTGATTGGTGTTAGTGGCCGCATGCTGAGGCTGATATCCTTGATAGTGGCTCTGTGGTGGTGCATAGGGCTGCGCAGGAGGTTGATTCGGAGGTTGCGAGTAACCTGTATTTGGTTGATAACCTGGTTGTGACCATTGATAATTAGCTTGCGCCGGCGGATATGCGGCCTGTGGATAATTCGGAGCTTGGGGCGGCGGCTGATTATAACCCTGAGCGGAATAGCCATGGTGCGCAGGGGGAGCAGCATAACCTTGCTGTGGGTAACTTGGAGGTACTGGGGGTGGTTGTGAGAATGTAGGCTGCGGCGGTTGGTACTGATTGGGAAAATGAGTGGTTCCAAAAGGACCCTGAGGTTGCGCCGGCCCACGATAGCCTGGGGGAGGGGGATACCGAGTAATTATCGGATTTCCCTTCTTCTTTGGAGGTCTACACATATGTCAGAAAACGGCCTTTGGGGAATCTAAACTTGAGGTTCAATGTTGTTGTTCTTTTCAAAATATCTGGCCGAACTGCAAGTACGTGGTGAGATGAAGGAAACCTACTGAACATGAGGAGCACGGTGAGGTGGACCGGCCGGCGGATAGGCAGCTCCTGACTGATGTTGTCCGTATCCTGGTTGTTGTCCTGGCTGCTGTCCATATTGATAGGGCGGCTGTTGGCCGTATGGCTGGCCATTGCCATACGGTTGCTGCTGGAAAGGCGCCGAACCTGCTACGGGCCCGCTCCACGACATGCCCACTCTGGAAATTACCTGTTGCGATGCACGTCAGGAGTAAGATGCTCGGGACTGTATGGAAAGAAATGGAGTCGATGAATTTCTCGGAAGTGGTGATGTAGGTCGGACTGGATGTAGGCAAGTGTTCTTGAGTTGGGAGGTGCGCGTCTCAAAATTTGGTCTGGTCGAGCGCACGAGCCAGAACGACGAAAGAGAAGCCCAAGCTCATGGAGGGACTTTGAACTTAGGGTGCTCTGATAACGCGTGAAGGCTGAATGATTTGGGGCGGAACTATGACGTTGGGAAAGACGGAATTGAGTTGACGGAAAGAGCCCTGAAGTGAAACAAGCCAGGCTGATGTGAGGAAAACCCTTGGAAGTTGCTATTGAGAGCACAGCAGGATGCAGATGGCGGGTTGCGAGGGATGCAGGAGGTTGGCCTCAGGACATCAGAATCTAATGACGCGACAGGAGGGAAGACTTGGGAGGTGATAACGCCGAGTGCACACCCATCCCATTGAAGCATGCCAACGGTTGTCGCGTAGAAATGAAATCTGGAGCGTGGTCACGTTTTGCGCTTGGGCCAGGGCCAGCGCGGGATGCCGCCGCATTTCAGGCCGACAGGCACATATTGCCCCCCATTGCCATGTCGCTGCCTTTCGCGCCATCGCCCAGATACCGCCCCTCGATGCGCCCCCGAGGATGATTGTACGATACAGACACCTGCTAGCGACCAGTATAGACTCGATACCCTGAGCTGCGCCGCGAATGCCCCAACACCAACACCCACCCCACAAACACCACCATGCCCGGCCTACCGTGTACGTCAGTCGCCGACGCCTGCGCATTCCCTGGGTGGCTGTGCTGACATTGTGGCAGCTACCGTAGACCTCGATGAATGCATATCGCGCCTGTCGAAGAAGGAGCTACTCGCCGAGTCGGTGGTCGAGGCAATATGCGCCAAAACCAAGGAGCTGCTTATGAAAGAGAGCAATGTGGTGCACATCCGAGCGCCCGTTACTGTCGTGGGTGACATCCACGGCCAGTTCTTCGATATGATGGAGATATTCAAGATTGGCGGGCCGTGTCCCGACACCAACTACCTCTTCCTCGGTGCGTCTCCGTCCATTGGCCGTATGCTGCACGCGACCTCGTTTCATGACGCTAATATATCCTAGGTGACTACGTCGATCGCGGTCTCTTCTCTGTCGAAACAATATCGCTCCTCGTATGCTTGAAGCTTCGCTATCCACACCGAGTCCACCTTATACGTGGAAACCACGAATCGCGCGGAGTCACTCAGTCCTATGGCTTCTACACCGAATGCTCGCGGAAGTACGGGAACGCAAACGTATGGCACTATTTTACCGACATGTTCGACTTCCTCACCCTATCCGTCGTCATCAACGACCAGATATTCTGCGTACACGGTGGCCTTTCGCCGTCAATACATTCCATCGACCAAATCAAAATCATCGACCGTTTCCGAGAGATACCTCACGAGGGGCCCATGGCGGACCTAGTCTGGAGCGACCCAGATCCCGAACGAGACGAATTCTCCCTCAGCCCAAGAGGTGCAGGTTATACGTTTGGAGCACAAGTTGTCAAGAAGTTTCTGGAAGTCAACTCCATGTCACATATTCTACGCGCACATCAGTTATGTCAAGAGGGCTATCAGGTTCTGTACGATGACAGACTGAGCACAGTTTGGAGTGCACCGAACTACTGCTATCGGTGCGGTAACATGGCGAGTGTACTGGAGGTCAGTGATACCGGTGAACGCTTTTTCAATGTTTTCGATGCGAGCCCCGACAACGATGTCCACCGAGCAGAGCAGCAGCAACAGCAAGGCAAGGAAGTCACGACAGAGTACTTCCTATGATACCCAACATATACAGCGGTGCAGCATTGGCTCGGTGCGAACCTGGCATTTATCGGCGTTGGCACGAGGCACGGCGTTCAGGCAAGACCATGTTGGTTATATACAATCATGTGTGAAATGCGATCATATACTGAAGATGGTACGCAATCTCAACAAACTCGTCGTTACCTGCGTTATACGTGATTTGCGCACCCGTTTCAGCATCCCAAGTACTTAGTTTCGATCCAACGCGCCTCTTCGTCATGACCCAGCCTTGCAACCACAATCTTGATGTCTGGGAACACGCTCAACACCCTGTTAAGACCTACGCGCCCTGCCGTATATGTCACAAAGACAACTCTGTTCTCCGGTACGCCATGGTCAACCAGTACCCTGACCGCCATCAATGCCGCTGCACCTGTGGAGAATTGCGGATCTAGAACTAAAACCAGTCCATGCTCTGCAATGTTCTCGGGAAGAGCCCGGTAATGCAACTCCGGTTCTCCAGTGCTGTAGTTCGTCTGAATCAATACTCTCCCGGTCCTGCAGTCTGGAATGGTTCTTCGAAGGCCCGTTTCGAATGCACTTCCACCACGTAAGACTACTACTGCGCTGATTTCCGCAGCCTTCTTGAGTCCCTGGTACGTGTAGTCCTGGGGCGTAGTGATCTTGTGTGATTCAAAAGGCAAGAAATCCGCAGCTTTCTCGACCAAAAGCGCAACCATGCGATCGAAGTAAAAGATAAAATCTTCTCTCGACGTGGTCGGGTTGAGTAACAGGGTGTGCATTCCCTTGATTTGGTTCGTTTGTTGCAGTACGATAGCATTATCGCTCAATGGGCTATCTTCCGCGATCTTGCCCAGTCGTTTCAGCTCCGTCTGATGCTGTATGCTCTTGCTTTCTAGCGTCTGTCGAACCTGATTGCTCACCATGGTGATTGCGACCTTGTTCTCAATACCTCTCGGAATGATGAGATCACCAATCTCCCTTTGCGGCGCAACATATTTGTAGAAGTTTGGCTTTACGAAAGCGAACCATTGTTTGATGCATCCTTCGATGTCGCGTCCGCGTTCTTTCACATCCCGTACGAGACGTCTCGAGAGACACAGGTCAGCGTCGGCTTCCGCAAATATCTTGAGATCCAGGAGGTCGAGCACGCGTTGGTCATGCAAAGCAAATATGCCTTCTAGAATTATGACGTGTGGCGAGTAGATCGTGGTCGTCTTGGAAAGGCGGGCGTGCTTTTGGAAAGAGTATATAGGCACTTCAGCCACCTTGCCACTCTTGATGTCCTTCAAGCGCTCGACCAGGATGTCGAAATCTATAGCGTCGGGCGAATCAAAGTCGAATTCGTTCCGGAAAGCCGCTGCAGATTGCTCTGGCGTCAGAGGCTTGTAGAACGAATCCTACATGCAGTGGTCCTTAGCTGATTGGAGCACGTGACCCACTGTGCGAGGCTGGTACGCACCATAGACAGGATGACAACCCATGGCAAGTTCAAAGATGCCACTATCGCCAGTGCCAGAGAAGTTTTTCCAGATCCAGAACTACCAGCTACACCAATAATGCTCGCGTTGCCCCACGGCGGTTCGTAGTGCGTTTTGCGGCCTGCCGAGGCCATATTTGTGATTTCTTCGGATTTCCAAAAGAGACTGTGTCTCTGCTATCTCATGCTCTACCAAACCGCACCTCTTATAGCAAGACTGAATAATGTCGAGGGTGTATGCAGGGTTCCAGCACGATCGGGTTTCTGCAGCGGGCGGCTCTTTACTTAGGCTCGTGCTTACATAAGAACGACCCACCCCACTAGCGTTGCCAAGCTCGCAAGCTCAGTCTTTCTCTTCCACGAACCTTCACTCGCAAACTTTCTCTCATCACGCACCAAGCTTTGCGTGACTGCCAGCACACTCGACCAACGGTCGGGCAGCTCTATCCTTCACTGATGGACGTCGGCTGAGGCTTGCTGAGCGCCTCGCTTCACCATGGTAAGCTCCAACGCATCTGCTGTCGCAAAACTCACCACCCTCTAACAATCATGCAGAGCTCATCTACCGTTTCGGTGTCGGCGGCAACGCCAACACAGCATCCTTTCCAGAGGAAGATTGATGACATCAAGCCGTCCAAGACGTAAGTTGCTACCTGTCCGCGCCGCCTCAGCTACTGCCCCACATGATGATTTCAAAATAAGTTGGGAATCTCTCCGAAACAACGTGTGGAGAACATGTTAACTTGTATCTCTGATCTCGCAGTAGCTGCTGCATTGCGCGCTACATTGTCTGGCATTCGACCAACAAGCTAACGTATGCGCTTCAGGGACATCAACTTTGTCATCATGGACTACCTGGTCAGCGAAGGCTACCCGAGGGCTGCTGAGAAGTTCGCCAAGGAAGCCAACATCCAGCTACCTCTTGAAGAGGAGTCCATACAGTCCCGCGTAGAAATACGACGGTCTATCCATGCTGGCGACATCGACACCGCCATTACTAAGATCAATGATCTAAACCCTCAGGTACGCATCCTCTTCCCGCTTCGCCCACCCTTTGCAGGATTATATCCAGTTTCATGCACCACGCAGAATCTCTTTGATGATAATCAAACCTTCAGTCCTTAATATGATTGCAAATAAACCCATTCACTCATGTCGCATACCTTTTATTGGGCTTTGCTAACTTCGAGTCAGATTCTAGACACAGATCCATCGCTACACTTCGCGCTGTTGCGTCTGCAGCTCATCGAGCTCATCCGCGCATGCACATCCTCTACCGCTTCCGACATCACACCCGCTCTTAGCTTCGCGTCGTCTCAGCTAGCTCCTCGCGCAGCTACAAACACGGACTTCCTGAAGGATCTCGAGCTTACTATGTCGTTGCTCATCTTCCTTCCCGCCACCCCTGGAACACTCCAGAAGGAGCTCAATGAACTGCTTGAGCCTTCGCTCCGTCGGCATGTCGCGAGCAAGGTCAACGAGGCAATACTCACGAGCATGGGGGCACATGGAGAGTCACGCATGAGGAGTTTGGTGCGCCTACGCCAGTGGGCGGAGACCAAGGCGCGAGCTGCTCAAAAGGACATCCCTCCCGTTCTACCTCTTGGCTTGCAGGACGCCGACGAGCGGCCGGCCAACGGCAACGGTGAGGCTGTCGACGTGATGGTGCAATAGAGACGTACGAATATGGGGCATCAGTTCTCAACTGAAGCTTTTCCGCCCCTTTGCCTTACGTTGTAATGATTTCATGACGAGAGAGCTTTTAAGCTCCGGCCTATTAATAATACCACAATTGAATTCTGTGAAACTCGCGTCCCTTGTCTTCGTGCATGGATTTGATTATGCAGCCTGTAATAGCCTATCTTGTAAGTTGGAATATCCAACTGTGATGCAAGGTCGGGTACCTATCTTTGTAAGACTAGGTCGTTGAGTTTCGTCTTTCAGATGAGGTACTTCCGTCCGCCATGGTAATTAGTCGTTAGGTACCGTAGCAGGCGGTCGTTCCATGGTCTGGGTCGAGTTAAGTCCTTGATGGGCAGCGTAGCTGACCGCATTAGGCTGGTCGTTCATCATACTCGACCTGTCATCCTGTCGCGACCGGCCGTGTAGTTCGCAGGAGGTCATGAAGGTACTCATGTATGCGACGTATAAGACGGGCCTGGTGCTCCAACGTTGTGAGCGTCTCCGAGCCTTCGCCCTCCCGTCATCCGCACAGCCAGTCCAGGGAAAAACACCGCTCTCTTGACCTGGGAATCCCTGTGCTTTTTACCACTAGGTCTCCAGCCCCTCACTTTCCCAGCCAACGCAGATCTCGCTCGGAGCCTATGTTTCTGAGCTCACAGGATATCCATCGTCAACCGTCCCTTTGCTCCGTAACATCCGGCCGCTTTCGATTGACGCGAGCAAGCCAGTGTCCGCTACCCCGCGATTGCGGACGCGCTATTCCCACACCTCCTGGCATCCAGAACCCCCGCATAGTACGACAGGAGCCGCGTGTGGTGGAGCTGTCTAGAGGCAGAGCTAAGACTCTCTTATTGGTCGCTTAGCTTTCTCGAGGTCCTCAATTGGGAGATGTAGATGCACGGCTACATGTGGCTGGGAGAGCTTACGCAGAAGATCTGGCAATAGCGTTTGGAATTTGCGCTCGACCGACCCAGCTGGCAGGTTTCATCAACTCAAATGCACACTTACGTGGATTTGGCTCTCACATGAGCTGTCGAGTAATGCGGTGGAGGGACCAGATGGAGACGAGGCGCGATTGAACCGAACTGTGGCCGAGTCTGGGTAGGATGTTACCATTGCCATCCACGCCTTCAGTTCGCCTGTCACTTGAACAAGTACGATTTTTTGCCTTGGGTTATTTGCGGCACCGGCCGTAGCCGTTGTGTGCTGAGCAACGAGTCTCAGGAGATATTCTGTCGAAAGAAGCTAGAAGCCTGGCGCTGACCCCACCTAGCCGACCATCCTCCAAATCACCCCTCACACCATACTCAACGACGGTTTGCCTCGAACCATAATCCCTGAGCTGATTTACATGCGCTAGAGTCAGGCCACACCAACTTTCCTATTTCCGGCAGTAGTTTTCGCCTTACCACGGATGCTTCGCGCTCGCGCTATGGTCGCTCCCACCCAGCCGATGCATCATGATCCAGCCATCATCCAATCCTCCTCCGTGTACCCCTCCAGAGCTCCACTGTACATGTGTACTTCTATGATGATTGACCAATGAACAAGGTCCATCAGTGATCGTCCAACTCCGACGTGTTGAGCAGGAGACCTGGCTTGGCGTGGATGAACGGACGCATTGCCTGTAGCTTCCTGTAAGAAGGCGCGAATGTATCCGGACCCTGGCAAAGTGACATGTTGGTCTCCAGGTGGGGTTAAAGCGTTGAGCTTCTTTCGGCACTGACGACAAGTATATAAAGCGTACGTCTTCTACACAATCAAGGACATCCACCATCAATCACATCTTCGATCTGCCACTACAAACACTCTCACATTCGACAACCTACCATACTCACTCAACATTGCCAACATGCCTGAGATTCCCAAGGAGCAATGGGCGCAGGTCATCCAGAAGACCGGTGGACCCGTCGAGTACAAGAAGATTCCCGTCGAGCAGCCTGGCCCTGATGAGGTTCTGGTCAACATCAAGTACAGTGGTGTTTGCCACACTGACCTTCACGCTGTGAACGGTGACTGGCCTTTGGTGAGTACTTCTCTTCTTTGTACCGATGTCACATTCTAATTATTTCTAGGCCACCAAGCTGCCTCTCGTAGGTGGTCACGAGGGTGCTGGTGTCGTCGTCGCACGAGGTGACCTCGTCACGGATGTAGAGATCGGCGACTATGCTGGTAAGTTTCCTCTTCTAGCGTGTACATTCTGGATCTACTTCCGAATAAGAATACACATGTCCTTTCGAGTAATACTAACTCGTCACAAGGTGTCAAGTGGCTGAACGGTTCCTGCTTGGCCTGTGATTTCTGCCAGCAAGCGGACGAGCCCCTCTGCCCCAAGCCTCTTCTATCTGGATATACTGTCGACGGTACCTTCCAGCAATATTGCATCGCCAAGGCTGCTCACGTTGCCCGCATTCCCAAGGAATGTGATCTCGCCGCCATTGCTCCAGTCCTATGTGCCGGTATCACCGTCTACAAGGGTCTGAAGGAGTCAGGTGTCAAGCCCGGTCAATTCGCCGCCATCGTCGGTGCTGGTGGTGGTCTCGGTTCGCTTGCTTGCCAGTACGCAAAGGCAATGGGTGTACGAACAATTGCCATCGACACTGGCGATGAGAAGAAGAAGATGTGCACTGGAGAACTTGGTGCCGAGGCCTTTGTCGACTTCTCCACGAGCAAGAACCTTGTCGCCGACGTCCAGAAGGCAACACCCGATGGTCTTGGTCCCCACGTTGTTATCCTCGTTGCCGTCAACGAGAAGCCCTTCCAGCAAGCCGCCGAGTACGTCCGCCCACGCGGTACCGTCATCTGCATTGGTCTCCCCGCTGGCGCCTACCTGAAGGCACCCGTCTTCGAGACTGTTATCAAGATGATCAGAATCCAAGGTTCATACGTCGGTAACCGCAAGGACAGCTCAGAGGCTATCGAATTTTTCCGCCGCGGCTTGATCAAGGCTCCGTACAAGGTCGTTGGTCTCTCTGAACTCCAGATGGTGTATGACAAGATGAACAAGGGTGCTATTGCTGGACGCTATGTCCTGGACACATCGAAGTAGGGTGTTAGCTGCTACTAAAGCAAATGCAAATGTATTGTATATATCGAAAATTATCTGGTAAATAATATCTCGATTTCTTCCTATGCACGTCCTCCCTGTCAAAAAAACTTGAGGTATCGTAAAATATGGCCTGTACCTAAGATCTTCACAACACTCAAGCATTACAGCATGAATCGGTGCAGACGTAGTATGAATGCCATCGTTTTTGTCCCTTTCCATCATTAGGACATCGTGGTGCCTCCCTGTCATTCTGGGTCCTAGAACCCATCTTTCCCTCGTGCCCTTCTGCTCTTGCATGCAATCACTTTTCAGCCGCGCCAAACATGATCTTCTTCGCCAACTCGGCCCGGCCTGATTGTCGAATAGAGATACACAAACGGAACCAAGGTCCCGAATGATGATGTAAGAGTGTTTGCTCGTTCGAGACCAACAACACTTCCCCGCATCTGCTATCGGAAGCGTACTAACACAGTAGCTCTTGTCCAGAAACGTCAGTCAAACGTCCTCCCAAGCCGCCTCATATGCAGCCTCGTAGCTCACAAGCTAAAGCGCACCAGCGCAGCGTCCTCTTTGTTCTCTTTGCCCTGCATGCACTAGTCGACATAGCGCGAGGTTCGCTCGAACTCCGCATTTGCTAATCTCTCTTTCAAGCGACCCACCTCTCCTTCTCAGATCCACTACACGTACTATCCATCTCCAGTACGTATTGTTCCAACCGATCCATCATCCACCCAGACTGAATCGAGCCCGCAAACTGTGTCCCCTCCTGCCAGCGAATGCATTTGCTCGCCGCGCTGGAATATTCTACACACCGTGTCTTTGCGCTCTCACCCAATGTGACTCCAGTAGATGTAGAGCATTTGCCTGCAGCGTAGGAGAACTGGAGACATGTTGGTTTGGATTCGCAGATGAATTTGCATTTCTCAAAGGGGCCTGAGTCGTCAGGTTCTACGTCCATGGACAGATTGTCCCAGTCGTCGAGTTTGGCGGAGAGGCGGGGGAGGATGTACTCTTTGAAGACGTCGCGGTGGAGGAGTTGGGTTTGGCCGTTTTGTTGGCGGGTCTGCTCGAAGGCCCATAGGGATTGGATGTCGGTTGGGCGCATGTGGTGGTAGGTGATGGGGGCGTAGCACCATGGTGTTCGGCCTATCTTCGATACGTTGTGGTCTAGTGATGATACTGGTTCGCCTTGGAAATGGGGAAATGCCCAGAATAAAGGGACGTTGACTTCGCGCAGGGCTGTGGCTAGTACCATGTCGCCTGCCCAGCTCTTGTTCGTGAATGCGTCGTACTCGGCGAGATTGGCGTTTCTTCGTTCTGTTACTTTGCGCATGGCGGTGGAGGAGAGTACGAATCCAGATCCGCCGTGTGCGAATAGTGTGTCGCCGATGTACATGTGCTTTCCCATATACAATGCCTGATCGGGATCGAAATGGCTCAGGTACTGGAGTACATTCTGCCAAACCATGTAGGTGTCGGCTTCGATGAACACGAACCATTTCGCATTCGGACGGTATGTGAGCGCCTTATCCACCATGGGTAGAAATTTGAATCGATCAAGTTCCCACGACGGATTGTCTAGCGATCCTCCTGGTCCGCTTCCGAGATGCGTCGTGTTCTTCAAGCCCTCTCTTCCATGAGCCCTAAGGTGATCGTAGAGCTTGAACTCTGGTACTGAAGTTCTGAGTTCGTCACTGATGCCTTCGAAAACATCGTGTATTTGGTGACCGTCAACCTCCTCTCTCAAGTCGGAGTAGACAATGTAGTCTGGCACGCAGCGAAGTGTTGTTTCGAAGTGGACGGGTAACTTCTCAAGAACTTCGGTTGCACCTGTTCTGACAACTACCAGAACATCGTTTGCAATTGGCGAATCTGGACATGCTGGGGTCTCGGCGCCTTGCGGGGTTTCCGTTACGGGTGGTATTCTAGAGGCTGATGTGTCGTTGATGATTGATGGACGGAGGGCAATTCCGTGATGTTCTGGCAGAAGGAATCTGTAAAGTACGAGGAAGCAGACTGCAATAACAAGGAGTATCGAGCGGCGACTGCGCCTTCGGGTTAGGCCAACGGGAGAATGATGTCTTCTCGGCGCATAATGCAGGCCTTTCTCATCCCGGAATGCGCGATGCATGTTGAATGATACCTAGGTATAGTGAAAAAAGAAAGAAGACGACTCCCAAAAGGGCAGAATGCGAGGCAAAGCTGACATGTTGAAGGAGCGCCATTGTCCAAGATAATACATGAGCTGACACTTTTGTGGCGTAGTTGGCGGCTGGATGCCTGGTTCGTATTTCCTTTGTTCCCTCTTGGAGCGCTTGGGTATAACTCGCATATTGCGGCACAGGTTCCACCCCTGACTCGCTAAACACAGGGGAAAACGCCACGATTTTGCTAATTCGACCAATTGAATAAATCGCAAGATGGCGCGGTGGGTAAGGCGAGTCGCAACGTTGCTGAAGTTATCTTCGTGTTTGAGATGTGGAGATGTGGTGTCGGTCGTTGCGAACCTGATCGACGAACTACTCATGGTCTTTGCGCGCACAGCGAAACATGTTTGACGGGCTCGCGCACGAAGAACCCCAGGGATTCAGGGAGATCATCCGGCGGCTCGACATGCAATGACGGCTGCAGCATACTGCGATCCTGCACCAACTGGGTGTGATGCAGTATCCTCGAAAAGGGGTAATGCGATGTGCACAATTGACTGTACGGCCGCAACCCACCCACATCTCCTCGCACGACTAGATAGAACGCTGTGTTGATATATGAATGCCCTTTTACCGAATGTAGAGAGAAAAGACGAGATTGATCTCACTAGCAGGTGTGGCGTAAACAGCTAGTATTAGGGCTGAGTGACAGGTGGTACGGGCGGCCTAGCAATGACTAGCAGATGAAGCTACTTCATCACACCAAACGGAACTTTGCCGAAGCGAAGATTGGGTTTCGTACTAGTGGTTATGATCCGAGCGATATGCGAGTGAGATGTGTATGCATACGGCAGTTGCGAAAGGGAGTGAACCTGGGGTTCAAGCTGTCTCCTCGCCATCTACTAACGGGATAGAGAAATTGAGTATCCAATGGCTGATAGATTGTACACGCAAACAAGGCCAGATATTGACGGCGAGTTTGCACCAAGTTTTGCTCAAACAGAGGGTATATATTTACAAAAGTCCCGTTTATACCATTTGGCCTCCAAATACCACCCTTGTGGTCTTGCTATTAGTGATCGCATATATACTACTCATGACATCGTTAGACAAGTATCCCATGCCGGGTAGAGATACGGAAAATCCAAACGCCTGCCTTTTGTGTATAGAAATGTGGTAGAACAAGGTGCCGAGTAATACAATCCTGGAAAGAAGAAGTCCGTGCTGAGGATGCTTAGAAGAAATGCTGTCCGCCGTACCCGTTCATTGCGGTAAGTGGGGGCTGAAGTAATGTGTGCGGTTGCTGCTGCTGAACAATGTTTGCAGGCACGTAGTGCGTCTGGTAAGGATGTTGTGGCATGCTGAAGTCTGCTACGAGCAGAGGGTTACCAAAGCCCGTCGGCCGCCGCTGTACTGGGGCAGGTGCAACCGAGACTTGCGGCATCTGCTGCTGAACGACGACCTGAGGCTGTTGCTGGTACACAACACTGCCTTCCTGCATGTGGCCATTCATCTGCTGCTGCTGTTGTGGGGGTGGCGGAGGTGGAGGTTGTTGCTGTGGCTTCTGGTCCTGGGTTTGCGGCGTATCCCAGCCCCACTTCTGCTTCAGCTCTGTATTGACGAAGCCTACACGCCAACCCGTCTCTTGCCTGATCTTGTCGAATATCTGGAGGACCTCTTCCTGCTCGCGTCGGTCTGTGAGCGGTTCAGCTGCGATGGCGAGGGAACGTAGCGCTACGCTGGCAACCCCGCGGTCTTTGACATGTGCACTGATACCGCAGATGAACTTGGAATTTTGCTCGAGCATGGCCCACATGTCGGGTTCGCTAGGGCCTTGCAGCGGGTTGATCTGCGCGAGCAAGACAAGGGATGTATGGTAGAAGAGCCGCGCTATTATCGATGCTCTCTTGATTAGCCAGACTTCGGGGAACGCTGAACCGGATATTGTTTGTCCGGGGTACAGATACGCCATTGGGTGCATGGTGCGTGGTATGTTCTCGTTCCACCTGTCAGTCATGTCTTTGAGCCGAAGCCACTCGTTGTGCCGTTCCTGCAAGGTCTGCCTGGCGACTTCCTGGTTGCGCGGTATCGATGCACGGAAGTTGCATATCCTTGCAACGACATAGAGGATACGATGGGTCCAGACTTCTTCCTTGCCTGACTCAGTCTCTGGTGTAAAGTCCATCTCGATGCCCCATTCGTCGGGGTCCCAAGCGACCTGCCAGTTGAAGTGCAGACAGCTCAAGATCTCCATGCCGACGTTCAGCCAGAAACAGGCGGCTCCGATGCCTGTTGACCTAGCATTCCAGCGGCACTCTTTGATCAGAGCACGAGCTCCCGCGATATGGTTCATCCGTTGTAGCGCACGTTCTCCCATGATTTCGTAAACGTTGAGGATTACCGCCGTGGTGGCACATAGAATGGTATCGCGGTCGGGATCCTGCAGAGAGTGCAGAAGGTCTCGTGTGGCTACGTCGTAATAGTGGAGTGCTTTCTCCTCGCTGTACTTGGGATTAACAAGGGCGAGATGTCGTGCACCGCATGCGAGGAAGGCGTGTAAGAGCATAGGTTCGTTGAGCGCATGGAAGGGTAGTAGACGTGAGAAGTGCTTGTGTGCGTCCATGCTGTCCATCCAAATGCCAATTTCCTCGACAAAAACCTGCATGTATAAGACCTCTTCTTGGCTCTTCAGGTAGTCGCGCGTGGGGAGAGGTCCGGGACTGGCCGAATGCTCCATCGTGTATGGGGACGGTGTTGGGCCGTTTGAGAAACTCGATACTATAGAGTCAGCACGGTCAGCTGGAATGGACTGTTGACTTACTTGAACGCCCGTGTTGGTGCTGGGTCCGCTGTTGGTCGAAGTTGTAGGTGAGTTGCGCTTGCTGGTACGACTCCTGTGCGATGCCCTGGATGGGAGGAATGTGCTGGCGCGACGAAGCTGGCGGTCCCATGCCAAAGCCGTTGCTGCCCATATGAACATGTGCGTCCATGTCCTCTACTGGATACATTTCTCGCCCGCCCACGTATTCCGAAGCAATAGTCCGTGACTCGTCCATGAAAGCGATCTGATAATCGATGCCTTGGGGGATCAGGTATGCATTCCGCTCGCAGGTGGTGTCGAGGAAGTTGAGCTTCTTGCCCCAATTGCACTCGCGCTGTGACTTGAGGCAGTTGTTGCAGGTCGGTTTGGTCTCATCGCACTTGAGATGGCGCTCTCTGCATGTCAGGCAGCCGGTACGAGTCCTCTTAGGCTTGTCGTCGGGTGTGGCATCGCTGGCTCTCTTTCTCGAGGGCAATGGCTTGCTCGTGGGCGAGTCATTGTTGGAGGGTGGTGTCGCGGTGTTGGCCATGCTGACGCTCGCTCGGGGACAGGCGTTGCGCCGTCGCTCGCCGTGGCAGGGCGATCACGACCCCGTAACAGGGCGCGCAGTGGGCCAAGTCTGTCGATCCCTCCACTTCGATTTCGTGGTCAATCGTCGAGTAGTCGCGGTGGAAGATGTGGGGTTGGTCGAGGACCGCCGTAATCTGACAGCTCGGTTGCGACGGGACGCGACGCAGCAACGTAGATTCGCAAGATTCGCAGTAGGGCGGCTGCAATGGCAGTGTTTGAATGACAGTGGAAAGAAACACAAAGGCGTGGGTCCGTCGTCGTGGTGCGAATGCAAAAGTGTCGGAGAGGGCGCAGGGATAGGAGGTCTTGGTGAATTGGCCGTCGAGAGGGCGTGTGCAGGCGTTCGGTCGCGGATGATATGCAGGAACACGCGCAGTCTAGGTGGAGGGGTGGGCGAGGAAAGTCATGGGAGTCGAGGGTGCTTTTGGCGGGACAGAAGCAAACAAGTAGCAGCAGCGAGTCGTGAGGAAAGGCGGAATATTGGATTATACCTGAGCGGGCTGGCGTACATGCAGGCGATGACGAACGATAGGAGATGGTGGACGTCCTGGCAGGGAGCGTCGCAAGGGCAGGTGCACGCGAGGGCTGGGGACCGAGGCGCCTGTAACGTTGACAGCTGCACTCTGAAACAAGACGCTGTCCGGGTTTTCGGTCGTCAGCGTCTGGACAGGTGGACGAGTATCACGACGATCCCGCGATAAAAGACGGCAGAGCTGGACAGAATGCGCCTTCGGGGAGACGTCTGGGCCTTGGTGTGCGCCAGTCCGGGGTGCGACGCCATGATGTGCGCGCCCTCCCGGTAATGATGCGCGCGCCGGCTTGGATGCGTCGTGACATTCGGCGACGTAGCATGGAAACTCTTCTTCCCGTCCCGCGGACCCTCGATTGCTGTGCATCATTGCTGTAGCGAGCCCTATTGCCCAGTGCACTAGCTTTCTCGTGGCAGTTCGTGCGAAGAGCTACCATCGTGGCGCAGGCAGCATCTTGGCACGACCCCAGCGCTGCTGAAGAGATACACACCTGGGCACATTTCGCACCTCTGTAGATGATGCCCAACCGGCTTGTGCAGGTGCGTTGCGCCCGAGCAGCTTCGACGCTCCATGGCATGCTGACTGGCTGCACTTCCACTCGTCTAATCTTGTAGAGTTTTGCGAACAAGCTCAAGACCAGAATAGATCCTTGTCCGTCTCGGCAATCTTTGCAGTGTCACAGCACCTGCCACCCTGGAACACCTGCCGGCGCCTCCACACGCACTCCTAAGCTGAGAGGAAACGCTTTCTCCTTCTTCCATACCAGTCAACATGGCTGTTTCGTACTTCTGCTGCAGCATTCGAATAAGCCTCAGCTCACTAGTACCGAGCAGCGTCTGAGAAGGAACGCCCAGCAGGCAGCCGTTTCAAGCGCGCATGTACCTGTCGTTCGCGTTGTATACCCGACAATCAACCGCTCATCACTCGCCCCACCATCGCTTCTCGACGATCGTCTCTCGTGCCGGCCTGCCCGAAACTAACACCTCAGCTTGCCCATGGCCCTGGAGCGCCAAACCGCCACGCTCCCACCAGCACAGCCCACTGCCATTCTCCGCGGCCATGCCTCGCACATCCACGCAACTTTGTTTGTTCGCCAGAACAGTCGTTTGTTGACGGGCGACGCAGATGGCTGGGTCGTTCTCTGGAATGTTCAGACGAAGCGACCAACTGCTGTCTGGCCAGGTCACGATGGCCCCATCCTAGGCTTCGCCCAATGGGGAGATGCAAAGATCGTAACGTGCGTGTCACTGTAGCAAACTACCAATCACCCTATGACTAGCCCACGTCTGCCTGTCGAGCTCTACTAACGTCAGATCGCGGACACAGACATGGACGAGACAACAGAATA
This sequence comes from Alternaria conjuncta, assembly GCF_024043145.1. NCBI lineage: Eukaryota > Fungi > Ascomycota > Dothideomycetes > Pleosporales > Pleosporaceae > Alternaria > Alternaria conjuncta. Next base: position 526,266 of record NW_026250092.1, on the reverse strand, counting down.
AGAGTCTGGCGACTTGCACCCGAAGACGAGACAGAGAAACTTTCATCAACATTACCTGAAGATGGGAACCGAGAACATACGCCCAAACCGTGGCTTCTTCATTCGCTTCCCGTCAACACTCTCAACTTCTGCACTTTCTCCATGGGTTATCAGCATCCTCCAGCCTCCATTTCAGAGGATGATTCCATCTTTGTGGCAGTCCCGTCAACGGACGACAAGGTTATCGACGTGTATAGCTTTCCTGGCGAGCTACTCAAGGTCAGGATCCCACAGATACGAACCGTCGAAACAGGCATGGTTATGGCCGTGCAATTTGTTCGCAATAGAGCCACGCAAAGACTTCTCCTGCTCGCAGGGTATGAAGGCGGAGTCACTGCAGCATTCAAGCTGGCTGAAGAACACCCCGACACGAGCGTAGGAACCGCCCAGCTTGTTTACCTTGGTCAACCCCATTCTCAGCCAATTCTGTCGTTGGACGCTTCGCCAGAGGGCGACTTTTATTACACATCCTCGGCAGATGCTATAATAGCCAAGCATCAGATACCGGAGTTGCCATCCATTCCAGGTAAAGAAGACAATGAGCTATCTGTACCGTCTTCGGATCCTTTCACAAAGCAAAATGTTGATCAGGCGAGCTCCAAGAAAGCGACACCCAGCGGTCTATCTTCACTGCTTTCGTCGGCCGCACCGCTACCGAAGTTCAAGCCTGCTCCGCCAGTCCAGAAAGTGGTCAGCCTACAAGCCCCGTACAAAACAACAGACACCAAACACGCAGGTCAACAGTCGCTCCGTGTCCGCTCGGATGGCAGGCTTCTGATTACCGGTGGTTGGGACTCACGGATCCGCATATACAGCACCAAGACGCTCAAGGAAGTTGCCGTGCTAAAGTGGCACAAGGAAGGTGTCTACTCCACTGCATTCGGTGAGATTCTTACACAAGATGAGATAGGGTGCGGAGATGGGGCTGTCAACAAGCGGCAAAGAGACCGTGAGGAGCAGTCGAAGCTTAAACACTGGGTCGCTGCAGGAGCTAAAGACGGGAAAGTCAGTTTGTGGGAAGTGTTCTGAGTTGCTGTGTGGCCTTGTCATGAGATTTGGAGTACGCCGACCGTCCCATGATGACGCATGTATACAAATAGATGTATTGTAGTATAAAATGGCACGTTAATAGCAATCTACCAAGCAACTGTCAGAGTCGGTGGTGCTGATGGATAGCGAATCGGAGGTGATGGTGCGCCGGCGTGGCTTCCCCACAAGAAGCCGAGGCATAGCGACCGGGGAAGTGGGCCTGCGATGTCACCGTCCATCGTCGCGACGCTCCATGCCTGCTTCACCATGTCGTAGTAACAGTGCCAACGTGGACTGACACGAAATCAAAACACTCGAAAAACTCCATCTCCCGAGATCGATTCCTAAACGCGTCCTTCCCATGCGATACGCGCTTTCCGCCGCACCCTTTCCCTAAGGAGACGCTCCTTGCATATCCCACATCCGCATTCCAATCAGCATGGCCTCCTCAGACGAGGACCGGAAGTCCTCCACCGCGCGCCCCTCCAGCCCCGAACAAGCTCCCGATCTCAGCATCACGGCCGACGACAATGTCTACCTGCACGCAGCCGGCTACAACGAATCGCCCGACCGCGGCCTTATACACAGCTTCGCGCGCTTCCGATCCTCGCCGCTCGATTTCATTCGCGAAGTCTCGCTACACTTCTCAGGGACAGGATGGAGGTCTTTTGACGATCACATTGGGCAGCCAGAGTTCTACCCGGGCTTTAGCGAGGATATGAAGGCGAGGGTGTTGAGCAACCCAATGCTCGTCGCCAAAGTGCGCGAGTTGGCGAACAAGAGGGTAGAGGTTGAGGCGAAAGAAGGGCTTTTGGGCGAGGATGCGATGCATGGGGTTGGTGTCGGCGAGAAAGATAAAAAGGCAAAGAGGAGGGTGCAAATTGAGGAATCGCTTATGCAAGTCAGCGAGGGCTGGACGGACTCCATGATCTGCAAGATGGAAAGCAAGGGCTTCATAAGAGGCGCATACTATTTCGCTACACAACTCTTGACAAGAGCATACCACCAGGGCGTCCACGTCTCGAGCGAGGAAGTGCTACGCCTGCGCGCTGTCGCCGAGAAGGCAGCGAAAGACAAGCACTCCATCATCTTCCTTCCGTGTCACCGCTCGCACGTAGACTACGTCTCGCTACAAATCATCTGCTATCGGCTGGGACTCGCTTTGCCCACAGTCGTGGCTGGTGATAACCTCAACTTCCCAGTCGTCGGGTCCTTTCTACAGCATGCCGGCGCTATGTGGATACGAAGGAGCTTCGGGGACGATCAGCTGTACATTACACTTGTACAGTCCTATATCGATACCCTGCTGCAATGTGGATACAATTTGGAGTGCTTCGTAGAAGGAGGGAGGAGCCGTACAGGCAAGCTCCTGCCGCCCAAGTTCGGCATACTGAGCTATATGCTCGATAGTATCGCGAGCGGCAGGGTGGAGGACGCGATTATTTGCCCGGTATCGACGCAGTACGATAAGGTCATCGAGGTTGAGTAAGTCTTTCGAGCAGCTTGATACGAGAAAGAATACTAACACACCCCAGCTCATACATTAGCGAACTCCTCGGTCAACCCAAACCCAAAGAAAACCTCATGGACTTTCTGTCCGCTTCCAGCGTCCTCTCCCTTAAACTCGGCCGCGTCGACGTCCGATTCCACGAGCCGTGGTCACTCAAATCCTTCATTAATCAGCAACGCGAACGCTTCTCTAAACTTCCCCAGCAACTCGATACCAAAGAAGACCGACTCCGCCTCCTCCGCACACTGGGCTACAAAGTTTTGTCAGAGATCAACGACGTCTCAGTTGTGATGCCCACCGCTCTCGTTGGTACCGTCTTACTAACATTAAGAGGCCGTGGTGTAGGCAAATCAGAACTCATCCGCCGAGTCGAATGGCTCAGCGACCGGGTGCGAGCACAAGGTGGCCGTGTAGCACACTTTGGCAATCTCCCCACTAGCGTTGTCGTCGACCGCGCTTTAGAAGTTTTGGGACCTGGGCTTGTTGGCCTGGTCCCCGGATTACCAGAAGACACATTCTACGCCGTGGACAGGTTCCAACTCTCCTTCTACAGGAATATGACCATTCATCTCTTCATCTTACAAAGTCTGGTCAGCGCAGCACTATACACACATGTAAAGCAGGGTGGTGGCCCGGAGTATCAACGCATGTCTTACGGCGATCTACGTGCGCAGGTGCACTTCCTCTCACAACTCTTCCGCGGAGAGTTCATCTTCCCCACCGAAGGTCTAGATAATAACCTCGCCAAAACACTTGAGGGACTAGAAAAAGACGGTGTCATCACCATGTCACGATCAAAAACCGAGCTGGGCGAAGAAACGGTGGACTTCATCGAATTATCACCTGCTGAACGGACCCAAGGACGCGAAAACTATGACTTCTACTGTTTCCTCATCTGGCCGTTTATCGAAGCTGCATGGCTTGGTGCCATCAGTCTGATGATGCTCACTCCCCTCTCGTCATCCGCTACTACATCACCGTCTTCATGGCTCGACCTCAAGAAAGTTCAAGATCGCGCACAAGTCCTCGGCAAGACTCTCTACCACCAGGGCGACCTTTCCTACTTCGAGGCTGTAAATAAAGAAACACTGAAGAATGCGTACACGCGCTTCCAGGAAGAAGGCATGATTCTTGTTACCAAGTCCAAAGATAAGACGCCCGCCACTATCAGACTAGCAGAGGAGTGGACTCCCCAAAGAGGGTCGAACGGCGGCATCATCGCCGATGGACCATTATGGCGCTTCGCTGAGCGCATTAGTGCTTCGCGAAGAGAAGGCAAGAATCGGCGCGATGGAGCGACAGTTCAGACGAGGGTTTTGGCGCTGGCGGATCTGGTCGGTGAGAAGCTTTGGGAGGATGCAGTGTTTGATAGAAAGGAGTTGGATGGCGATGAGGTGGGTGCTGTTGAAGGGAAGGCGAAGAGCATGCGGAAGAGAGGGAACATGGCGCGACTTTAGTTTGCTTGTTGTATGATTCTTCGTGTACTTTAGCTTTGGGAGATATACCATTTGATCATTGGTTCCATTCCATGGGCACAAGAATTCCGCTTCTGCTCATGATGTTCTTCTCGATCAGGGAGACGAAGCATGGACCGTGATGTAAGTCGCAAGGTTCTACACGTCCAACACATCGCCAACAGTGGTTGTATGCGAATACAAGAACATATACTCCTGTTGTACAACGGTAAATGGACGGCCGGATGGCTACGCATCACTCGTGGTGTTTAGTCGTTCCTACGAAACAGCCATGAGTTCTCGTGGAGACCTTACATATGCCTCACTTCCCTGTCTTGAGTGTATGTGGCGCTCAAAAGTCGGTAAGACACCCGTCTTACTCCAAGGGGTGACGCATAGTTATTCTCTCAACCCAAGGTGATATTGACGCTAGGTAACTCCGGGGCCTCAAGAATGAGGTTTTATGACTAGACTTCATATAAAGCTGCCTCATATATTCTCTCTCGATACCATATCTCCTTCCTTCTTTCGTCAACAGCACTCCCGCTTGCTGAGCGTACAGTCAACCACACCAGTAAGCTGAGCCTGTTCTTCCCTCTGTTCGACAAGATACTGACAGCAATCGCAGCTACCCGCACAATGCCTAGTTGCCCACGTTACACCAAAGAGCAGTTGCTCGACATGCTCCAAAAGCAGATCCCCAATGCCATAGTAAAACTTCCAAGACCAGATGCCTTCACATTTCAGTCGTTGCCGGACGGAAAGTCACAGCTCTGCATCGGCACCTACGTCGAAGGACTGAGTGACCCCACCACAGATGAGTTTTGGGTTGGCTGTGGCGGCACAGCGAAGCCCTGGTTGGCCTTTGACATCGGTAAAAAAGACCAATTTTTCCATGGTGATGCATTCTTCAAGAAGATGACCAAGAGCGGACAAGTCTATTTGTTCGGTGATGGGCTCAAGGCTATAGTCGCCTTTGTCTTTGTCTACTGCGACAAGATGGAAGAATTCTGCGACTTTCAATTTGGCAAGGGCTTCAACATCCTGGTCGAAAAACTCAGGTACATGTTCCCTGAAGTCGAGGAGAGCGCTCTGTCTGGAAACGGCACGGAAGACGCCGGTAGTGTCTCTGCTAAAATCTCAGACGCGGACGCAGACGTGGTCAAGACTCTCGATGACGACCAATCTGCAGGGGAGAAGCCCGAGGAACAACTTGTGAAACCGTTGGACGATGTCCTCCCTAAGAAGCCCAAGAAGCGAGCGCTCAGCGTCGACACCGACACCGACACCGACGAGCACTCGGTGGAGAGGAAGCTCCGCGTTGAGTAGGCACTCGACTTTGCGCTATGCTATTGTAAGTTACTCAATCTTGTTACGGACTGCATAAAAACACTAATCGTTCTCCCAGGCTGCCGAGAGCTGGGAGTGGGGAAAAGTGATCGATGGCTAAGAAGCTTCCCTACCATACTAAAAGTTGGTGAAGCGAACTGAGATGGGTCCTGTGGCTGGAAGAAGATATGACTATTGCAGAGGTCTCATGGAAGGAGCCTTACTAATGATTCATCATTCTCAATTAGGGTAGCTCTGAATTCCATGGCTTCGAAAGATGCCAATTGCATTCAAACCATCTTCTTCTTCTCTTCAGTTCTTTCGTGCTTTCACCGTATACACGGTAACAACCGAACACTCTGGAGTCTCTATTGATGCCAGTCTTCTGATTTGTTTGTTATCATTGCAGTGTAGTCTGCAAACCCGTTCGACTATTTCTTGTCTGAGGGAAGACAGCTATCATGGTTGGTTGGTAAGAACTGCCTAAATTACGATGCGCGTTGAGCTTGGTCTAGACAGAGCACGACGACTGCAGTCAGGGAATGCAGAGGAATGATCCAGACTGAATAGAGTCTCTCCAAGAAATCTCAACACATTTCAAATCTCCAGGGCTGTTGCTTCGTTCCCGTACTCCTGTGTCGTGACCTTGTAAAGTCTCCATGTAGTGACTGCGACTCAATCACGGTCGCTTGGGGAAGATACTCGATAGTCGCAATTGCATGTCGCGCTTGATACTTAGCTTTCCGGATATGTAGATAATCGCTATACCGTCTCCAGTTCGCGGCTTCCAGAGACGCGACGAGTGACATCACGCAAGCACGCGTTCAGCGCTACGCCGAAAACAGAAAGATGCCTGCTTAGCGCGTCACGCTTTCAGCGGGATGATGCGCCCCGCCATCTCAATTCCACGCAAGCAGGATAGTGCAGAACGCCCGCTCGGCAACCATGATGGACTCCGAGGATGTGCTGGATCTATACGACATTGCTGTCTTACTCAACTATGAACGGAACACTACGGAACCTCGGCTTCGACACACGAAATTGAGAGAAGTCGCTTTCCCGGGTACACAACCGAAGACGGTCGCACTCAGCAGTCCAATCGACCAAGGCTGGAACAACAACGCGTCGACTTGGATCGTATTGGATCAGCAGCAGACCAACGATCCCGATACCCCAGACTTGCCCACGGAATTCATACCACCGAACAAACGCAAGGATAGCGCACTCTCCAACGAGCAACTAGAGACGCTATTCCATCAAGCACGCAATCACGATGGCTGTTACCAGGCGATTAGTCTGCTTCAGATCTTCTTTGCACTGTTCTCCGAAGACACAAAGTTGAGGGTGAGACATGCGCCTAGTGGTAAGCAGCCAGGCATGTCTTATACGACAACAGTCAGTAGTCGTGTCATTGTCGAAGAGTCCTTCCGTGACCCAAAGTTTACCACGGCTATCTGCGTACTCCCACAGGGCGCAATGTTTGTCAGTGGGCACCAGCCACAACTGCTGCATGCCGTCGTAGGTTTCTCTCCGCTCGATAGCGACACGGTTCAATCCTTCTTCGATCTCTCATCCATGCAGTTCGGCGATATAGGACGCGGACCTGGGCCGAAGGGAAAGCAGCTGTTCGCTCTGGATACCCCCGAGGAGTTTGCCCTGCGTTTCAGTATGTTGGCTAAGGGTACAGATCCTAGCAAGAGCGACCGCACTCTAGCGATCAGTGGTACACCTGTAGACGATTGGCTATGGGAAGTGGCGATGAGGACGAAAAAGAGGTGGATGAATAGAGCGACGGAGAAATGGTGTGGTCACTGTGGAGCACCAGGTGCCAAATCCAAGTGTGCTGGATGCGGCGAGGCGTACTATTGCGGCAAGGACCATCAAAAGTTAGCTTGGGGATATCATAAAGGATATTGCGGGAAGCCTTGATGAAAGTTCTGACGAACGCAGAACCTGCAAATTAACGGACATTTCGTAGAACGTCTTAAACTTGGTGGGTCATATAACAGGGGGGGTATAATTCATCAACACTAGAGTTGTACCTAGAGTTGTACTGCACTTCAAATGTACATCCATCTCTCCATCCACTGTACGGCACGCAGTATCAGACTGTGCAAGACAGCACAAAGACATGAACTGCTTTCCAGGACGATGGCCATATCATCCACGACCGAATGCAACACTACTGTACTCACATCCTCCCACTCGGCAACTCATTAATGGTGGCTGGAACTGGCGGCGACATAGCTGGGGAGTACTGCGGTACAGGGCTCACTGGCCCGTCCGAATAGTGCGGGTTCGCCTGCACAGGATTCACAGCACCTGATATTTTCTCCGGCATCGCATAGCCACCCTGCTGCGTAGCATACGCAGACTGAGCATTGGGGTCATAGAAATGTTGCGCGGGTTGCTGTGCGTTCGGATCGTACTGACCGTAGTGCTGTTGGTGTTGAGGCGGTGGAGACGGCATCTGTTGCATGTGTTGCTGAGGGACGGGCTTCTGCTCGTGGTAGTACTGGACACCGGCTGGTGGAGCTTGAGGTGCGGTGGGTGGCTGCTGCATGTTGTTGTTGACGGTGGTATTGTTCTGTTGCTTCTTCTTGCGGCGAAGAAGGAAGAAGACTCCGAGAACTACAGCGGCTAGAAGAGCGACGCCGCCGATTACTCCACCGGCGATTGCGCCTACTGGAGTTGACTTCTTGGAATTGTTGGAATTGTTGGATTCGTTGGAGTTGTTGGAGTCGTTGGAATCTTCGTTACCGGAGGAAGGTGTAAGGTCAAGTGGTGCATCTGAGGGACGACCGGAAGCGGTACGTGAGAGTGGAGTGAAGGACAGAGAGATTGGGGTATTCGAGGATGAGCCAGTGTTAGGGGAGGTTGATGAATCTTGGAAGTGTGTTGTCAGTCAATGCTTCATCAAGGTTAGACAGATTGCATACCTTGGTCTGGGGTGGTTACTAAGATCCTTCCTCCCGTTTCCGTCTTAGCATCGCACCAGTAGTTGGTCAATGGTGAAGGGTCATTGATATCTGTTGCCAGCTCCCAGTAGCTGCAAGTTAAGTTTGAGCCTCCACTGCGATGCCATGTTAGTATACAATATCCAGGCGACCAGGAGCCAGAACGCACCAGAAGACCGATGTAGTCGGATACACAACGTAATCGCTCTCACAAGAAAAGAACTCGCAAAGAGATTCTGGCGCACAGATCTTGTAAAGGCTACCTGATGTTGCGATGACATGACCCTCGTTATTTGCGGTGATGGTGTCATCTAAGACTTCTTAGCAACAATCGAGCAGCCATGTAGGTAATCAATCTTACACAGTGTACTCGAGCCATACATGCCCGTGGAAATATATCCAAGGGTAGTAACATCCCTAACAGCCAGTGCTACAGCTGTTGCAGCAGGGGCGGGCGTGACAGCAGGCGTCGGTGCCCGTATCATAGCAGTGCTCCCATACTTTGCGGAAAAGAGAACGACCAGCAACGAAGAAAGCCTGGTATATGCCATGACGTTTCAGACCCGAGAAATTACAAAACGAGGAACAGAAAGCACCCTTAAGGAAAGAGCAGGGCCCTACAAGCTAAGTACTCATACCTAGGTACGTTGAGCTACGTACAATGAGAAAGACATTGCGCCGTAAGGCGTGCAGCGACCCGCTGGGGCTTGCCGGCTGCGGCCACACATACGAGGAGAGCGTATTGAAGGCTGATCAGCTGAGAATTTGTGCATTTGGGTTCCATGAAAGCGTTCGGTTGGACGTGCTTGTTGTACATGCAGGATTGCTGCAATACTTGCACCACACCTACGCTTTTCCTGCTCATTCTTTCCGTTACTGCATCATCTCAAGCACAGTTGTTCAGTATTTCCACAAGGTGTTCGTCTTGACGCTAGACGCAATGGTGACCGCTGCAGGGACAACGGATGTGTAGCTAGCATGGGGTAGCGAGCTGAAGAAGAAAGAAACAATCCGCCTCGCTTGTGTAGCGCCGCGATAGGCTGTAAACAAGCCGCTTGCAGCCATCACCACCGTGCGCTTTACCTCTTTAATATGAACACCAGGCACGTCGGATGTCTTGGTCGCCAGATAATCTCACCGGAAAGCCATGTGTTGTGCGACGCGGCAGAGTCGCATGTAGATCCCCATCGTGGCCGTGAACTGCCGAGGTAGGGTTTGAGGCGCAATAATTAACAAGCCTTCTCATGTCCCAAATGACAGCTGCAAGTGATGAGCTTGTGCACGATCGTATCATTGGGAGTCTTTTGGTGTTTGGTGCAAATCGAGGCCTGCAAGCTTTGGTTGCCTACATAGCTTTGAGAACAGGTGGTAGTCGGTCCGAAAGCCCTACACGATGGTCACATTTGGCCCCCAAAAGCTTTAATGAGTCAGTGCCGCGGCAAGCAGATTTCGGTTGGGGGTCCTTAGGGTGGCTTGGAACAGAGTGGGGATAATAGAGGAGTATCTTGCACGTGGGCTTGGAGCCTTCATTACGCTGTCGTTATCTTTTCAGTCGGGTCTATCTCCTCTTGACGCCAGGACATCTAATGTCCATGGCCATCGTCACCACCTCCACCTTGCTCCTCTGGATCCAGCTTGATCAGGGTATCGATACGCATAATCGCAACACACGCCTCCACTGCTGACTTCAATTGCTTGACTTTGCTCATGCTGGGTTCCAGTACACCGGCCTTTAGGCAGTCGTGCACTTTACCGTTTGACAGGTCCAGACCGTAGTTCTTGTAGTTCTTCGACTTGGCCAGCTGCTTTGCGTCTTGCGACGAAGGGTCTGAAGGGTTCACTGTCCGCTGTGAAAGAGCGTGCCGTGATCGGAGGTTGGCGACGAGCTCGGTAGCATCCTTGGCCGCGTTGATGGCAAGTGTCTTAGGAATAGCAAGCAGAGACTGCGCAAAAGCAGCAATGGCCAACTGTTCCCGAGAGCCCTAGATTTATCGTTAGTCACGTTGTAGACATGCAAGGATTGGAGTGACTTACCACTGACGTTGCCCACTCTTCCAAGTAGATGTGCAACGCAGTTTCAACGGCACCTCCACCAGGGACGATGCGGCCGCTCTCGAGGGTTCGCTTCACGGCTGATAATGAGTCGTGTACTGATCGCTCCATCTCGTCCAGAGCGTAGTCGTTCGCACCTCGCAGGATGATGGATGCGGATGAGAAAGCCTTGGTGCCCTTGACCAGAATGCACTCGTCATCGGAAATGCGCTCTTGCGAAACCTCCTCAGCATGGCCAAGGTTTGCTGCCTCAAACTTCTCGTCACCGTTCAGATCAGAAAGGGTGCTGACCAGGGTTGCACCGGTCGCCTTCGCTATCCTTCGCAGATCCTCCTTCTTACACCTTCGCACAGCCATGGCACCCTTCTCAACGAAGTGCTTGAGGCAGAGGTCGTCGATACCCTTTGTAGTCATGATGACGTTGGCGCCAGCCTTCAAGATCATCTCAATGCGCTCGGTGACAATGCCAGCTTCGCGCTCTCGGATCTTCTCTAGCTGCTCCGGGTCGTCGATGGTGATGTGAACACCCAACTTCATGCGCTCCTTCTGCAAGTTGATGTCCAAGCAGGCAATCTTGGCGTCGGTGATGCGCGTCTTCATGGCTTGCGAGGCGACCGTGCAGTTGAGAGCGTAGCCCTTGACCAGTATCGACTGAGTCGCGCTTTGACCGTGTGCTTTGAGGATGTTGACAGCCTTTACAGGGTATTTGACCTCGCCCTTGTTGTTTGTCATCTTGACAGCAGTCATGCCGTCTACCACCATGTTGGCGAAGAAGTCGGAGTCGGAGCCGATGATCTTGCTGGACATGGACGTCTTCGCGATGTTGACTAGCGAGTCCCGACCGAGCGCATCGACCTTGGTGCTGATGTTCTCGTTCATGTACTTGACCGCCTCCCTCAGCGCCAGCCTGTAGCCTGTGATGATGGTGGTGGGGTGGATTTTGTTCTTCATGAGCTCGTTCGCTCTCCGCAGCAGCTCGGCCGCTATTATGACGACGGAGGTTGTGCCATCTCCGACTTCCTTGTCTTGTTGTTGGGCCAGGTCGACGAGGATTTTGCCTGCGGGGTGCTCGATATCCAGCAAACTGAGGATGGTAGCGCCGTCGTTGGTTACGGTAACGTCACCGATGTCGTCGACCATCATCTTGTCAAGACCCGAGGGTCCAAAGGACGACTTGACGACATTCGAGATCGCTTGGGTCGCGAGGACGTTTTGGTCGCGAATGTCCTGGCCGCTGATTTTCTGGCCGCCGAGGACTGCACGTGTTAGCTTTTTGCGGCGGTCTTGTTAGCTTCGGCGGCTTACACAGAGTTCCTCCGCTACGTGACTGCTCGAAGATTCCTGCCATTGTGTCGGGTGATAGCTGTTCTGCTTCGTTGTTGCTGCCTCTACGCGGTCCAGAAAATCTCCAGCAATGCCCGCCCGCGTCGGCGACGGCGAATGGTAGCTCCGCCCGTGAATCGCGCTAGTCTGGACCCCTGCGCCGATGACTCGGCCCTCCACACATTTGGCTGTCGACTCACACGAGACTGCAACGAGCCGACTCTGTCTTAGCTTTACGTGACTCTAGAGTGCTCTCGCCTTATATTGTTTGGGTTCCCCACCGTCTCTTTAACTTGCCATAACTCAATTGCACGTAAGTAGTCCCAAGTCGCGTCTTGATACCCCGCCTGCCCCACCAACTCACCCTGTTTACAAATGGGTTTGGCTAGAATATCTATACGACCGCGATTTCACTACCTTTTCATCCATTAGTACTCGTGAAGATATCTCTTGCGAGACGCTGACAGCTTTGTATAGCACCTTCCCAACATGGCTGAAGCCACAGCTGCCGATGGCAAGATGAAGGATCTTTCCATCTCTGAGACCAAGAAGAGTAAAAAGGATGGTAACCCTCAGAAAGCCGCGAAGAAGCCCCAGCAACAGAAGAAGAAGGTAGGTCTATGCGGCGACACCGAACATCCGACACCATGCGCGATACTAATCAAGCCACAGATCGAAGGTTCAGCGTTGATTGGTATCGATGTCGCAAAGGAGGTCGACCTGGGAGACTGGTACCAACAGGTCATTACAAAGGGGCAGATGATCTCCTACTACGACGTAGCCGGATGCTACATCCTCGAGCCCTCCTCGTACGCCATCTGGGAGAACATCAAGTCGTGGTTCGACAGCCAGATCAAGACTTTGAAAGTCCGAAACGCATACTTCCCCATTTTCATCAGCGCTGATAACTTGGAGCGAGAGAAGGAGCATGTGGAGGGTTTCGCCGCCGAGGTCGCGTGGGTGACCAAGGGCGGAAAATCTGACCTGGAGAAGCCCGTCGCTGTGCGCCCTACTTCCGAAACAGCCATGTACCCCTACTTCGCGCGCAAGATCCAGTCGCATCGCGATCTTCCCCTGAAGCTGAACCAGTGGAACAACGTCGTTCGGTGGGAGTTCAAGCGTTAGTACTGACCTATTGTTTTCTTCCGCAGTGTCTAATCTATGTCCAGATCCCATGCCCTTCATCCGATCGCGCGAGTTCCTCTGGCAAGAAGGCCACACCGCACATCTTACCCAGAAGGAAGCGAGCGATGAGGTTCTCCAGATCCTGGACTGGTACTCTGATGTGTACCAGAAGCTGCTTGCCGTTCCGGTCGTGAAGGGAACGAAGACTGTCAACGAGAAGTTCCCCGGAGCCGACTACACTACCACCGTCGAAGGTTTCATTCCCGCTACTGGTCGCGGTATTCAGGCTGCAACATCCCATGCTCTCGGTCAACATTTCTCAAAGATGTTCAACATCACAGTCGAGGACCCCACCGCCAAGGAAGCTGGAAAGTCGGAACACGTCCACGTGTGGCAGAACTCATGGGGTCTGACTACACGTTCGATCGGTGTCATGATTCTGACTCACGGAGACAACCGAGGTCTCGTCATTCCTCCCAGAGTGGCTGAGATCCAAGTTGTTGTCATTCCTGTGGGAGTCACCGCCAAGTACGTTTATCACTGATGACTCAACTATGGCAATGCTAACGAAACCAGGATGTCTGCTGAGGCTAAGGAGGACCTTTACAGCAAGGTCAAGAAGATTCATGACGATCTTACCGAGGCTGGTGTTCGCGTTGAGACCGACTACCGTGAGGGCTACTCTCCCGGCTGGAAGTTCAACGACTGGGAGTTGAAGGGTATTCCTCTGCGAATCGAATTCGGCCCCAAGGATGCTGAGAAGGGTATTGTCACCACATCTCGTCGCGACATCGATGACAAGGACGCCGCACGTGGTACCATCAATGTCGACAGCATCGCACAAGAAGTCCCCAAGTTACTCGAGCAGATCCAGGAAGACATGTTCAACAAGGCTGACAAGGCATACCGGGACCACCGCATCCAGCTTACCAACTGGGATGACTTTGTCCCTACCTTGAACGGCAAGAACGTTGTCCTGGTTCCCCACTGTGAGGGCGACAAGTGCGAAGATGAGGTGAAGGCGAAGAGCGCACGGAGTGCGTTGGGCGATGGCGTTGCGGAAGATAAGCAGGCTCCTGCCATGGGTGCAAAGAGTTTGTGCATTCCTTTTGAGCAGCCCGAGGGTATTGAGCCTGGCAAGACCAAGTGCATCAACCCCGACTGTCAGACTCCCGCCAAGCAGTGGATCTTGTTCGGACGGAGTTACTAGTGGATTGACACCTCAGGAAGTGTATTGTTTCTTCGAGCATTCGGTGGCATGGAGTTTGATGGCGCGGTGTTTGCGGCATGGAGAAGCGGTTGTCGTTACACTGGTCATTCATGATTTTGCAATGTTGATATAGCTTCTAGCATAGAACCCAAAGTTCTGCCCTGCCCTGCCCTGTCCTTCGAAGTCGTATCTTCCTCAATGTACAATGTTGTTTTCATATTGACAAACGCGCAGACAGGCAAACGAATGCTAGTGCGTGAATAAGCTGAACCAACGCTCACATACCGCTTGTGAGTGATTGAGTCGCCACTTTCATCAGCTCTTTGCGACACATCACCGCCTCCGATTTTGTGTTGACTCACGTCCACGCCGCTCTGACATTCACTTACTCTCGTCATCCAACTTTGATCCTGAGTTACCCACCAACTCATACACCAAGAGCCCCCCGATCATTCTAACAGAACCTTACCGGTCGCCCAGAATGTGTCACAAACTCCTCCAAGTTTATGCTTGCGGACACCACAAAACGATCTGCACAACACCGTGTCCCCATGCTATCGCTACGGGCCGCCGCATCCCCAGCAACCGCGGAAATGCACCGGATCTGTCGCGCTCAAGTTCCGTTGTGTCTGCTATGGCGCCCTCGTCAACTGGTCCACCAGCGCGGAGAACCGATGTCCAAGATTTGCCTTCACAGCGTGCTCGTGAATCACAGGCTCACCCTTCTCCGCTGAGAGCGGCGGTGCTGGGCAGTCAAGCACAACAACAGCAACAGGGCCGGAGCGGTACTCCAGCATTCCGCTTCATGGCGCCGGGTACAGGACTAGAGGCGGTGGGTGCGGAATCAGGTTATATGCAGAGCCATCCTACTTCCCCGGTGTCAATGTCTTCAACATCCCCAACTCTGAGTCAGCCTTCACCCACTTTCTCGAACACCGGCACCCTAGTCGATGCGCCAATCTCCAACTATACGCCCTCATCCTCTACATTCTTCACGCCTGCCGACCCTGAAGTTGACGATAGGTCAGTAGCCCGTCACTCCTGTGTCCCATCTCTCTCTTTCCACGATTCGATGGCTAACATCTCAACAGTGACGTAGACCCCAACTTCTGCGCTTACCACTTTCCTCGCTACCTCCCTGGACTGAGAGTACCTTGTAAGGGGTGCTACTCGCAACCGCAGTATAAGGATCAACGCGATGCGTGGATGAAGCATTATCGCGAACAACATCCAGCAGACAAAGTTGAGGATATTGAGCACTTAAGTGGAGTGGCTGCAATTATGGAAAGATTTGGCTGATAACCATTTCCCCGTTGGAAGTGAGACGAATGAAAGTCGGTGGTGGGTATGAATCTGTGGAAAGGCTAAAGCCGTTGACTGACTTTGTACACTTTGGATATCCTCCTAGATGGGAAGCGAACCTCTAAGAAGAGGATTTGAAAAGTACAGATCAGAGCGAGAATAATTCGATTATCCTACCCTTGCAATGCATTGATCGTGCCATTGGTCATTGTCGTCTATATGTGCATCATTCGTGTGTCGTCATTCAATGCCAAAGCATGTCCAAATCGCTACAGCCGCTTGGCAGTCTAGCTGGTGTCCATGTCATCGCCGCCCTTCTTCTCCTTTTCTACTGTCTTCTTGACACCTTCCAGAAAAGCCTTGACTGCATCCCCGCCACCAAGTGGCATGCCTCCACCTCTCATATAGCCTCCGTTTTCGACATCAATTTTCAATGCCTGGCTGACAGTCGGTAGAGCACCGGTTCTCAGGGCCTCGTTCAAACTGCCTAAAGCTCCCCTCAGCTGGGGTGCCCGTAGGATCCTGCTCAGAACCTCAATTTTCTCGTCCCGACCCAATGTCTGTATGGCCATCTGCGCGGTCTCGGAGTTGGGGTCGATTTGATCGATGTCTTCGACTTCGGCTTCTAGGAGGAAAGGGATTGTCGGTAATTGGGCACACAGTGCGTCGATGGTCTCGTCGGAAGCGTTCTCAACGGTTGAGAGAGTATGCGTAGGCCAGAGGAACTCGGTAAGACTCGCGAACGGTTCTGATCCTCTTTGTTGTTGTGAGCTGCCGCCTGCGTTGCCGCCTTTGAGCGAGTTCATGAAGTCTTGCACAATGGCAGAGACATCACCTGATCCGGCTCTGTCGACGCGTTAGCGAGAATGTTCAAGAGAAGAGGCAAAAGCAAAAACGCGAAACGAGCGCCGCGGCGTGGCCAGTGGAAGACGTAGCATGATGCTTATTTTCTATTGTTGTACATGAGCAGCCAGTGCCAATCGCCATGTTTGGATGGTCTTATGCTTCTCCCAAAACGCCGTACCGTGACAGGATATCTTTATAGTTTTGTATAGAGCCGTTGGTAATTTTCACAGCAGCTCGATTCTGTCCGGAAAGGTAGACTGCGCCACGACGCCGAATGCGATACAAATAGATGGAACCTACGCTCGACCACCATCGGCACCCCCTTCTCGGGACTCTTCGCCTTCATCTCGGATATCACCGCCTGTGGCACCAGCACCTGCGCCTCCGGTGCTACCGTGGCGGTTTCGGCTAGATGGCTCTACGTCTTCCATGGTCTCATCCTCGTCATTGTTGGATGAGCTCGAGATACCTGCAAGTTCAGCCTGTACATCAATCTCCTCGCCCGTCAGCAGCAAGTCAATGACCTGTCCGATCTTGAGGTCGCGCTCGCTGAACCAACTCGCGCCGCGCGGGTGCTGCGACTTTGATTGCAACCAGAAGAGATAACGTTGTGAGCTCGAGCTGAACTTGAGGACGAAGATGCGGCCGTTGGTGGGCGACTTGATGTTCTCGGGGTCATCGATGGAGTCCTTGCCGGTGTAGGGTTGGAAGGAGCCGTCACCGGGGATCATGATGAGGTCGAGGTCCGACTGGTCGAGCGAACGGTCGCGTGGTCGCCAGCAAAAGTGCACGAATTCTGGATATGTAAGTTGATGAAGAGGCTAAGTTGGTTGCAAACAAACCATCTTCTCCTTGGTACAGGTAGACATAGCCGGGTGTCGGTACTGGCTTGACTGTCTGCTGGTTGCCTTCTCCGCGCTGTGGCTACTGTTAGTGTACGATCTGGATTGTCGGTTCCCGCGACGCTTACAGTCAGCTCACACTGGCCGGCCTTGAAGGTGATGAGCGGTTGGATAGACATGTCTGCGGTGTGTGTTGGTGTTGGGGCAGTGATGTTCAGCGGCGGTACCGCGAGCATCGCCGCAAGCTGCAAGCTCCACGCGGGTTACGTAACCAACGGAACAACTCTCGGCCCGGTCGCGCGTATCGATTGGACAGCTTGGCACACACTCGAATTCACGAAAATCGATTCCATCGCCAACACCACCGACCAGCACTAACGACCACAGCGAAACGAAATGGCGGCCAAACAAGAGGACACGAAGCCCACCACCCAGAAGTTCTCCAAGGGGGAGAGGTCGATACCGCACCACTCGCAGAAGGCCAGCAAGTACTACCCTGCTGAGGACGTTGCTGTCCCCAAGAAGGTACGTTCGCGATAGACGATGGTTTGCACAGAAGAGATGGACTGCAGGGGTGCTGGGTGCAGTCACTGCGACAGCATGCGGCGGGTGTTTGGGTGCAAGGACAAGAATCAAGACATCAATTGGAGCTCCGCTAACTGCGACTCAAGGCCCGCAAGTCTGTCCGCCCTGCGAAGGTCCGCCAGTCTCTCCAGCCCGGTACCGTCGTCATCCTCCTTGCTGGTCGCTTCCGCGGCAAGCGCGTCGTCGTCCTCAAGCACCTTTCCCAGGGTGTCCTCCTTGTTACCGGTCCCTTCAAAGTCAACGGTGTTCCCCTTCGCCGCGTAAACGCCCGATATGTCATCGCTACCTCTACCAGCGTCGACCTGAGCGGTGTAGACGAGAAGGTTGTGGAGAAGTGCAGCCAGGACGGCTACTTCACTAAGGACAAGGCCGCCCACAAGCCGGGTGAGGATGCTTTCTTCAAGCAGGGCGAGAAGCCCGAGGTACGTGCACACAATGGAAGTGCAATGCGACAATACTGACAAAAGCCACAGAAGAAGGAGACTTCCAAGGACCGCGTCGAGGACCAGAAGGCCGTCGACAAGGCTCTCCTGGCCACCATCAAGAAGGAGGCTCACCTCGCCGACTACCTCGGTGCCAGCTTCAGCCTCCGTAGCTCCGACAGGCCTCACCAGATGGTCTTCTAAGCGACGGATAACGATCGGGCATTCGGCGTTCAGTGCATGGGATGAAAGACGACTTCGGCATACTGCGGCTGTACTAGCGGTAAACAAGAATCGCAGCGGCACGGCAGCCAATTTTTTTCATGGAGGATTCCGACAAGGCATTTACCATAAGGCTTTATATGAAGCGAGCGAATCTGAGACGGTCCAAAAGTGAACATTTGGTCTCCGCTTGCGTGATGTCATAGTTGGGCGTTCAATTGGCGCAGTACATACTGGGTGGTAATCGAGTACTGATGCAAGGAATAGAGATACAGACGTTACATTCTTCGACCGATACTGCGCCGACTGCCCACGAACTCCCAGCGACCAGACGTGAGGGTATCAGAAGCGACCGCTAACCAAGGACACTACCACCGAACCAATTGCGCCAATGCCATACGTACGCAGACCTCGTTACATGACCCTAGGCTCGCCGCTTGACCTACTTACTTCTTTCCCCTTCCTTTCCTAGCCTTGCCAAACTTCCCCGCCAGTCCGTTCGCCGCTTCCCCCGCGCCATCTATAGCTTTCCCCGCCTTCTCCTCCACGTTGTGCTTCTCCATCTCCGCTTTCAGGTCCTCGACGACATCTTTACCAATTGTTGTCCCGTGGCACCAGTCCAAAACACCCATGCATCCGTAATTACCCTCTCCTTCACTCATCATGTGCGCATCGGCGCGTCGTGCCATGCCTCGCAGCATGATGGTTGAGGGTAGGACATTGTACCCAGAGTACACGAAGGTCTCTTCTAGACTGAAGATAGCGATCAGGATCAAGTAAGTGAGGATATGCATCCGTAGAGCAATTGCTGGAAGGTATAGAGGTAGGAAGCGATGCAGGAGGTGGCAGATGGGGTGGTCGTAGTTTGCGGCAAAGGAGTAGGGGATCTTGATGCTGTGGTGCCAGTTCTGATGCAAGTCCGAGAGTGCACCGCCGGTCGGAGAGTGCAGCAGATGTGTGTGGATATAATATTGCAGAACCTACGACATGTCTGTTAGTACATCTTTGTTAGGCAACGCAATCATGGTATCTTACGTTACGAGACAACAGTCCGATAATACCATGTTTGACCATCGTCCATGGGTTTGGTAGGTGATTCAATCCCCATCGACTGCCTTTGATGAGGAGCAGACTCCTCATCTGCAGTACGTCTGTGATCAAGAACTCAATACCCGCTTGCAACGCCACACTGAGCAACACATTTGCACAGCTCCACGCAATCACTCTTCTCACTGCGCGTGCGCCACCCTTTTGATTATTTGGAATACCCCATTGTCCCTGAGATTTGAACTCGATTGCTAGACTTGGTAATCCGATATCGAATAGCAAGAAGATCAGGCTGGGGATGATGTAGAGAGATAGTCGAATTACTAGGGGCGCAACTAGCTCAAGTTGAAGAGGAGAATAGGATGCGGCGATTGTCGTCCATGCGACCGAGAGGAAGATGAGGTTTAGGCCTGTCGACCATGAGGATAGCATAGGAATGGCCAAGAATGAGCCCAGCGGTAGGGCGATAGGCGCAAGGATGGAGGAAAGTAATGCGCCCATGCCGAAAAGACCCTCAAGTAGGTTTTGAGTATATTCTAGTGATGGAAGGGTAGTAAAATATGTATATGCGCATCGATCATGTGAGGTGGGGATTCTGCGCGCGGTAGATGTTTGTGGGCTTGCGCTTGATTGCGATGTGAGCGATGACGTAGCGGCGGTGCGCGAACTTGGTTCACGCTGCGTCCGCGTGGGAACGCGTCCGCGACGTAAGCGGGGCGCCCATTCTTTCAAGACCCATGCATGTGAATGGACCCTGGAAAACTCCAACCTTCTTTCCGTGAAACAGCACCAGTAACAGTTTATACAAGAGAGCGATGTACTCGCAAAAGCAGAAATCATGTGGCGCTACGCCCATGCGATACGGTCGCTCAGCATTGCCCTTAGATTCTCATCACATAGTGCTGCCTCCCGCATCAATCATCCGCCCTCCGCCGCTGCTACAACCGAGATGTTTATCAGTCCTCCCCTATCGCTGGCACGTTGCGCGACACCTCCATCCACAACCCTCATCCTTTCAGTCTCACGTCTGACCCTCGACCTTCACGCTCTGAGTTCATCCTACTCCGGCAGTCCAAAGTGGCTCCTCATCTCCTCATATTTGATTCTGTATGACTCGGCTTCTTCATACCTTTTCCTCCAGAGTTGTGCTTCTTCCTGAGCTGTCCGCGCTGCGATCTCAGCATCCCGAGCGAGACCTTCCGCGATCATAAGCCGGATGTTGAGATCGAAAAGCTTATTTCGCAGTCCAGAGCCGTCTCGCTCGTCGGCATCGTTCGCTTCATCGAGTGCCACGATCTGGTCTCCACAAGAGTGGACTGGCTGTGGATGTCCAAGTTGGGTCTGTAGCTCAACTTGGGAGCGTAGTATTTGGGTCGTTGTGGGATTATCGATTGGCGGCGGACTGGGCGACGGGCTGCTGAGCACAGTATATGATCGGCTTGGAAGTGGGTCGTTCGCGATTTGCTCGAAAAGGTAGGGAGGCCTCTCGGGATAAGGTGCTGAGCTCGACTGTTAGTTACTCGGAACTTATTGATGGCTGATTTTAGACATACACTGGTAGTTTGCTGGTGCGGCCAGCACACTACCAGCTCCTGGTGGGAAGACCGTAACGGATGGGGTCGGAACCGGTTCTGGTCTCTGCGTAATCGCGTTTGCAATAGCCCGACAAGCGTGAGGAAATCTAGATACGAATCTGTGGAAGACATCCGAGTCGTCGATCACGCCTTTGCTCCAACCATTGGCGAGGAAGTAGTAACGTAACATGGCGTTAAAACAAGCAATTTCTGTTCCGCCTTGGGTCGGCAGGATGACACTGAACGGGAACTTGAACCTCCACCACGAGACGTTCTCTTCGGCGAAGACCATGTGACGAATTTGTTGCTCCCCTTTCCGGTTCTTACCGATGTATCCGAGCTGTATACGGCTGCCTGCTAGCCACGCGAGTACGTCGGCTGGTTTTCCGGTCTTGGTGCGGGTGCTGCCTATCACAAGGCTCTTGAAGTCGTTGTCGTGGTTGTACCCACGGACGATGTTGAACTGTACATGGAACGCTTTCGCATCGGGAAGCTGTCTGAATTGTTCAGGGAAGTCGCGGAGTGCCCATGTCTGAACGTCCTTGAAGGTGAGTCCGGTGGGCGCCATGGTGTTGCTGTGTGCAATTAGAAGGAGTGAGCGTGTTCCTACGATAGTCCTCGCAGGGAAAAACGAAGCTGTAGAAGCTCGCGCCCAAAGTGGGCTCATCTTCATCGTGATATAACGACTGGAGATGCCAAAAGTGGTTAGTGGCCTCACCGAGGCGCGCCAGTGGAAGCGATTGAGGGAGGAGCGATGAGAGGGAAGCAGTGGACAACCCCACTTCATACAGCTACGCCAAAAGTGAGAGAGGACACCTCACTCTAGCATCAGATCTGGGGATTGTGACAGAATTCTGATTTACTTGTTGTGGAAACATGAGCGTGTTTTGCAGCCCTATCGGTAAGTGGTCTTTAGAACCCTCGAGCTTTGGTTCTTGGGCAAGTCGATTGCCTACTGTGCGATCCAACAACGCTTTCTTCTACATTCCGCGCATCTATTCCTTGCCATTGCGATAATATCCCCTTCTTGTCGCACTTTCCACGTTGCGATGGCACCTTCCAAACATTGAGTAAGCCAGACCGCTATCCTTGTACAGAAGAAGACGTCATCTGCAGCAAGCATTACTCCGACTTTCTGTGCCACCCTCAAAACACAAAGCTGTGGCATATGGCAATCGCCAGGCTCAATGAGCCGAGTCCATAGCGATGCGGCGTTTCTCAAACTCTTCTTGCTTGACCAAAGTCTCTTGCTTTCTCATCTGTGTCTCCAGCTCTTCGACCTTCTCCTCTAGCTTCTTGATGTGAGCCACAGCTGACTCATTCGCGACCCTATGCAGAACTGTGGCGTTTTTTGACTTCATAGCAAACTCGATCATGGTATGCAACTTGCCGCCCAGGCCGCTGTTCTCTTTCTTAAGCTCTTCGTGCTCAGTTGTCAGCCTTTCAACCTCACCTTCGAGTAGAGTAAGGTCGTTGAACAGAACTAACACTGCTCCGAGAGCCGTGTTGGTGCGATCTACCTGGACTGCCTTGAAGAAGAAACATTCATTCCAAAGAGTCTGGTGCCGCTGTTCCATGTCATCCCGCTCCTGAGTAATGGCGTCAAGCCGGTCACTCATGACCTTCTCTCTATTCTCTGAAGTAGTCAAGCGTACCTCTAGGGTAGCGAATTTGTCCTCAAGACGCATTGTCTTCTTTTGTCTTACACGCAACTTCTTGATCTCGCGTTGTAGATTGGCGATGTTGGTATCATCGTTGAGGGCGCTGCGCTGCTGGTTCTCGTTCAAGGCACGGCTTGTTGTGTCATTGTCGTTTGTGTTCCCTTCCTCGCCGGATCGCTCGTGAGCGCCGTTGGAATCTTGAGACATGTCAGAGGACTCAGGAAGTCCAGTGATACGTTGTTCGACAGAGCCCGAAGCTTCTTCTGGGGTATTGCCTATTTATGGTCAATGGTTGTGCCATCGGGAAGAAGAAAAGTTCATTTCTGACTTACGCTCCTCCAACATCTTCTGATGTTGGCGATGACATGCGCGTGCGAAGTTCCATTTGAACATCTGATCATCACATTCTAGAGCCTTTACCACCCCTTTCGCCGCAAGGTAGTATCTGATGGTCGCCTCTATCTCAAGCGCGATCTCGACAGGGGTGGGGCATTGACGGTTACCCAGCGAACACGAAGCGAACGCGTCCAAGAACGTCGGCCCATAATCTTTGAGCCATTTGAGCAAGTCGAACTTGCCGCCAATTTGCTCACCACGGATCGGACAGGCCATCAGCGAAGACTCTTGAATGAATGCAAGCACAGTGATCTCTCCAGTGCCAGGACAGAGCCGCTCGGCGGCCGTGCAAGATGGGTCGAAGCTCGTGAATGCGATGGCTTTTAAGATTGTGGATGTCTCAGCAATATCCAGAAAATAGGTCTCAAGATCGTCCGGGTCAGGCAGTGTCTCGAATTCGACAGGGCAGATGGTCCTCGCCCATTCACAAACCGCCAGAGCATCCTTGAGCTGACACTGAGGCGTTTCAGGAACCAGCATGATAGCACCGGGTAGCGAACGTCGGGTATTCGGTGTAAGAAGGCGATGCTGGACGGCGATGAATATCGTTCAATCTAGTGTCAAGGGCGAGGAGACTGTGCGAGACTAGTAGAATGTGTGGCCGTTTGCACTGCGCGCTCGGTCACCGCTTTTCAAACATTCCGCGCGAGCGCAATGCTGCTTTAGGAAGGGGCGTGTAGAGCAACTAGTCCAAATCTCCATGCCGTATATGCACAATTCGTGATTTCCGTCTTCTTTCTACGTCTTCACTGAGCTCTAATGGGAGGGCATCTTGATAACAGCCTCCGATGTACTGCCACGCTCAGCCACTGCTAGGTCATACTAGTTGAATATCAGTGAAAGCACTTGAATGCCGATAATGCCAGGCATATTGGAGTTCCATACGGGGGCCGAGGTCAGGTATGCGGTAACTTCCAGTAAGGATATTGCCGCCGCTCCTACGGAGCAGCCCGAGAACCTCCCGGCTCCTGTTTCGTCTGCCAGTTCCGAGCCGTCTGAGACTACGTCGGCGCCTCCGTGGGACGATTCGTCGTCATCGAGAAGGGCGCGTAGAATGCTCTAGGCTGTCCTTTCGGTAGTATATTGATATGGAAGTCGGGACAGTAGCGAGCTTACGGTATGCCTAGATTCTGTTGCTGATCTCACATGTTCGTGCGTAGTTCTCTGCCATTTTGACCTGAAGAGTGGACTACGAGTGAGGTGGCTCAATCAATAGAGAGATAGACATCCCCAGGTAGTCATAGACGTGGGAAGTAGACTCGCGTGTTTTGGCTTCCGAAGGGGAGAGAGAGAGAGAGAGAGCGAGAGCGAGAGACTGCTGTTGCCAGTAAAATTGACATCGTAGTCTACCTAGGTAATAGTTTACAGACGCGATACTAATCAGGCTATGCTTCGCTCTGCCAGGAGCCTATCCTAATTCAAGTGGTGTATTCTCTACCTGCGCGTACCTAGTGGGGAGGATGCAAGGTGCACAAATATGCATATGATCAAAGTGAGGAAAGAGATAGAACACCATAGATGCTTGAGAGATGGCGCGCAGCCCAGCAGGCCGATTAACGGCGGGCGATGCCCGCCTGGCTAACTTGTAGCATCTATGAACACGTCGCTTTGTAATGAACACGCCCTATCGGGTTGACACAATGCTGGCGCGCCCTACGAAGTACATCTTCATAGAGGCCGATGCAGTAATTCATCAGAAATGGAAGGCGACTGCGTCTGCCGCGTCGAAATGGAAGTCGCGAACTGAGACGATAATGACGTGTGCGGGGAGCGGGGGTGTCACCTCGCAGATCACTCGGAATTAACGCCGTGTCCGAGAGTATTTATCATCAACGGGTATGCCTCTCTTGAGATAGCTTGCTTATATTGAGCCGACCACCAGCCCATCTTTTGTGATTCATGACGCTGGCATCACACACTCTGCGCTCGACGAATCTACTCTCCAGATCGACAACACGACTTGCAGCCATCAATTCGCACATTGCTCCAAGAGCATCCATCATCAGAACCATGTCTTCACTCCCAAAGACTATGAAGGCCGTGTACATCGAGAAGACCGGTGGAACGGAAGTCCTGCAGTACAAGACTGATGTACCGGTTCCAGAGCCCAAGGAAGGCGAGGTCCTGGTCAAGAACGAGTTCATCGGCATCAACTACATCGACACGTGAGCACCCCTATCCACCTGCTCAGAAACCAAGATTTCATGCTAATCTGTGGCCAGCTACTTCCGCTCTGGTGTATACAAGCCACCGCAGTTCCCGTATGTTCTCGGTCGGGAAGGCGCTGGAACCGTCGCTTCCGTCGGACCCAACGCACCTTCTGATCTCAAACCGGGTGCGCGCGTAGCCTACATGGCGCAATCCGCGTACGCAGAGTATACTGCTGCACCAGCGAACTACACAATTCCGCTCCCTGATTCCATCTCCACCAAGACAGCCGCTGCCTCGCTCCTCCAGGCACTAACCGCCGTGACCTTGATCCGTGATGCTTACGAAGTTAAGGAAGGCGACTGGATTCTCGTTACCGCTGCAGCTGGTGGCGTAGGTTTATGGCTGTGCCAGTTGCTGAAGGCTGTCGGCGCAAGAGTCATCGCTACAGCTAGCACAGAAGAGAAGAGGAATCTGGCAAAGCAGAACGGCGCAGAGGTGCTACTGGAATACCACGAGGACAACCGAGACGTTTTCGTGAAGAAAGTCCTAGAGACTACTGGGGGCGAGGGTGTGCATGCAGTCTTCGACTCTGTGGGCAAGTCCACCTTTGACAGCTCGTTGTCTGTCGTAAGGAGGAAGGGTACGATGTGCTCGTTTGGAAACGCATCGGGACCAGTTGAGGGTTTCGCTCTTGCGTGAGTCTTTCTTGTACTATTCATGAGGAAAAGTAGCTGACACATCGTCTAGTCGCTTGTCAGCAAAGAACGTGAAGCTTGTCCGCCCTACGCTATTTAACTACATCGCCACTCGCGAAGAACTGCAGACGGCGGCAAAGGAACTGTGGAACTTCATCGAGAAGGACGGACTAAATGTCAAGATTCACGACGTGTATCCGTTGAGCGAGATTGTGCGTGCGACCCAGGACATCGAGAGCAGGAAGACAACTGGAAAACTGGTGTTGACACCGTAATTGGCGGGCTCGTGAGAAAGTATCACGAACTGGCTTTATGAAGGGCGTGGGAGAATTTTATCAGCTCAGCGCTTCCAGGAATCAAACACTCTGCACATCGAATACAAAGATTGAAAGCCTTTTCCCTTGAAGCTCAGTTGACGCCATCGTTATGCACCGTATTCCGCCCGACGCCAAATTCCATGTAATGCATGCTGCAGAAATCCACCAAACTCCTCGTGAAGATGAAGAGCACCCTCAGCCCATATTACCGACCATCTCCTCAAGCTCTACGCGCTGTGACTGAGCCACTCCCGAGTCCCTGCTCATAAGTACGCTAGCGATTTCGTTGGCATGGCAAGTACATTGCTCGCAACCATCGACACAGCTCACATCAACTGGCGTATGCAGCTCAGATGAAGTCATCGCTGCAAACAAGAGAGTCAGCTGGCTCCGCTAGTAGATATTCAGTATGCTGATGGAGATGTTGGGGAGTTGCAGGGTAGGAAGACTTACGATCTTGAACGGCGTAGCTGTCGTGGTGGACATCCTGAGCATCTTCCTGGTGGTCAAGCGATTCCTGGGCGTCGACGAAAGAGTCCTCGCCGTCGTCGTTGGTCTCTTCCTTCTTGACGATATCCTTGGGCCTAGGCTTGGGGATGACCTTCATCTTTTTCTTGCCGATCTTCGCGCGCTTGGGCTTGGTATCTAGGAGCTCATCGTCCTCACCTTCGCCCTCGTTGTCTGGCTCAGGCTTGACCTCGGCTTCCTCATCGGTAGCGGCGAGCTTCTTCTTCGGCGAGGCACGCTTGCGCTTACTGACCGGGCTAGTTTGAACGTCGTCCTGATCGTCGCCGGAAGAAGTGGTAGCCTTGCGAGGCTTCCTGGCGGCCGACTTCGGAGTACCCTTGGCCTTGGTGGGTGTGTTCTTGACGGGCGAGCGAGGAGTGCCTGCATCGGGAGCGGTTTCGTTGTCCTCGAATACCTTCTTCATGCGAGAATAGCGCTTGGACGCCGCTCCAGAAGTAGTATTGGCCTTGGCTGCGATTTCACTCCAGTTTGGGGGCTAAGAAATTATTGTTAGTGGCTGCTGGTTTCTCGAACTATGTGGCTGAACGTGAATTGGTGCTCACCTGAGTTCGCTTATGGTGCTTGACACAAAGCCAGAGGAACTGGTACGTTGTACCTCCGGGAACCTCGTTTCTGTCCATGGACTGCTTAAGACGCGACCATCGCTTT
Organism: Alternaria conjuncta; assembly: GCF_024043145.1. Lineage (NCBI taxonomy): Eukaryota > Fungi > Ascomycota > Dothideomycetes > Pleosporales > Pleosporaceae > Alternaria > Alternaria conjuncta. The sequence goes on along the minus strand of NW_026250092.1, from coordinate 499,002 downwards.
GTCACGGCGCTTTTGTTGAGGTCGAGCGCGGCGGAGACGGCATCCCAATCAATCTACAATGAGTTAGTATACGGGACTTGAATGAAGATGCAAACCAAAAAGGGAGACGATGAGACTTACGACAGGGCTGCCATCGTTGGTTAGGACCAAGTATAGATAATTGATATTCTCTGCTTCGGTAGGCATCTTGGAGGTGGTAGTCGAACAGAATCTTGATGCGGGGAAACTGTTGGCAGATTTGGTATGAGTTGGAGTGTCGTTGTCCTAATCTCACGCGAAATTGTTGAATGTAGGAGTGAGAGAGGCAACTGACAATTGAAGTCAGCTATAGACCCACATTCCCTTGGTGAAGGCGAGATCTCACAAGGCAACGACAACAGGCGACACGCTAACACACTTAGCGCCGTTTTCCAAGCCAACGTAGAGAAATAGTAGTGAGGAAGAGTCTGGGAGAGTCTTGGTGAGAGTGGTAGGCGGCTATGGATGAGGTAGTAGCGGCGGAGGTTGACAAAGAAAAGCACATGCTGCTGCGACGATGGACGCCAAACGCCAACGGTCATGTTGAAAATGTTTGCTGTTTGCGAGGCGTGGTGTTCCATTGTTGAACGCAACCCCAATGCTTAAGACACTCCTAAACCTACAGGCTGATCTTCTTCGCCGTCCTGTTCACTGATTCCATTCCCAACCAACTCAGTGAAATCCAGTCCAACCTCCCTCAGCATCTCAGCATGTTCATGTGCCAATCTCAAGCACTCGTTCCACACATTGCCGCCTTCATCCACGCTACTTAGCTGCCTTTTTAATAGTATGTTGAATTGGTCGATGTGCTCTTTTGACCACTTGACGCACGCGGACATGAGCTGTTGTGGGAAGCACTTCTGATACATGTCGACAGTGTTCTTGATGATGGTGAAATAGATATAGGAGATCTGGAAGATATAGTCTGGGAGATTGCCTTCGAATATGCATTGCCTGAAAGGGTCAGTGGATAATTTGGACTTTGGTGGAGTGGAGACATACCGCGTGCGAGTTCTGATCAGGTTACCGCGAGCTTCCAGATAGGCTTCTCGTGCGCGGTCTTCGAAGCCTAGTTGGACTACCCAACTCACGTGTTGCCTGACAGAGGTGAACCAGTTGTTGTGCTCTACCATGTGCTTGACCAAAACATTCGCAAGCTTCGCAGCGCGCTCATTGACCTTGTAGGTAACGATTGTCTTGGCCATCTCATTGCTTCTAATGTTCTTTGCAAGTGCCTTAAGCCGATCCACTTTCAGGACTGCCTCCTGGAAATGTTGAAGCGCGATCTCAATATCTAAATCGTCTAGTTGACTTTCTACCCATCGGATATTGCGCTGTTGTCCATCAATGTCAACAAAAGTACTGACTTGTTCGTTATTGATGCCGTCTGAGAGATTGTCCAACAACTCTGTCCTGTTCATGAAAGCAGGGTCGCGTGAAAGAAGGTGGCTGTAGGAATCTTGCGTTCGGTCTTTCTCCTGCACATCCGCTTCTTGGCTCTTGCGCAGGTCATCCTTCGTCTTGCGGAAAGTAGCCACGAAAGCGGATTTATCACCACTGTCTTCCTTCTTGGTGTCGTATGTGAAAGACTCAGATCCAGCGCGTATGATGATGCGCTCTTCTGGCGTCCTAATCACTTGGGTATCCTGTAGGGGAAAACATCTCTGGGCAGTAAACTCCATATTCGCCCTGTTGCCATCACGCTGTCCAGGAACATCGTTGCGTGCCTTTTTTTCTGATGCGATAAGGAGATGATCATTCAGTAGCAGTAGTCTCACTCTTCGCCTTGCCTTGAGGGTTGCAGAGTCCAGTTCGAACCATCTCGTTGACTTCCAAACGATATATCGTCCGGGGATAGGTGGTAGATACTTCTGCGAGCCCTCAACGTCCCTGTAAAGCTGCTGTAGCTGGCCTGCGCGCAATTGATTGAGATCTCCGATCGAACTTCGGTTAGCTCTTCGCGAGCTCGCGGTGTCATTGGCGGCACCCGTAGCTGATGCTGTCTGCTCCAAGGTCGTTGTCAGGTCAGACATCAACTGACGAAGCGTCCGCATCTCGCCCTTGAGCTTCTCTGCTTCTTTACTGATCTTGATAAACTGTGTGCGGTTTTGGTATACGTTGTGCTGGAGGTCGAGTGATGTACGATGCTTTGTCTTGCGCAGCTCGTCCTGGTAGCGGCTGATGTCTGCTTCAGAAGCGTCTGCGAGAATAGTTGATACATCTGTGCGAGTCAGCATGTATGCAACCAAATCACCAAATGTTGGCCTTACATCGCTCTACTTCCAGGTTGGGGTCCCGCAATGCGCGCGGGTCGACTTGCAGGACCCGTCCATTGGAGCTTCCGGGCGGCCGTCCCTCTCTCGTCTGGCTCTTCTCTCTGTACTGAACGGGCATTTGCGGCATCTGCGGCATAGGCTCCCCATTCCCAAAATCGCTAGGAAGCGTCGTGATCTTCTGGGAGTACCTCCTCTTGACGAGATCCGCCGTCTTATCTGGCCGCTGCGGTCTTGGCTGCGATGGAGGGCCATCCTGTCTGGTCCTCGATCGGCTGGATTCGTTCGAAGGGCGCCCGGAGCTTGGGAGTGAAGCGGCGGCAGCAGCAGCGACGCCTGCGGGCATGGGCGCACTAATCTGTCGCGGCGCGCTGATGGTGGGCGGCGGCGCGTTCTTCTTGCTCTTGTCCCCCCGCTTCTTGCGGAGAGAGATGCCCTTCTGTTTCTCTGACATCTTGCCTGCAAGATCCACCGAATATTGTGGTGTAGGAGCGCAGCACTTTATACAAGGATGAAACGGAACAGGTGCCCTAGAGCCTACATCAGCATGAGAACGAAAGCTAGCCAACCCCAACGCAATGTAGGCTTCCAGGTCATTTACCTCTAACACTCGTCCAATTCCTGCGTCGAGTGGGCCGGGAGTGGAGTTGTGGTCAGTGGTAGCGAGGGCAGCTGCGCCATGAGTGCGCGTCCGTGGATGTTGACAGGTACTCGTAGAGCCCCGTCATGCGTGGAGCCGCGGTCTCGAGTGTGAGCTCGGGCCCACTTTGGTGAATCGTGCCTTCCCTGAACACTGAGAAAAAGTTAAACACCACACCACATCACCGCCATCACCTGCCGCCAATTCAAAGGGCTCCAGCTGCTCCTTCCCCGCCTAATTGCGCTTTTCACTCCCACGAATCGCACCACCATCATGTCCAACTCGTCGTTAAAACCATCGACCATTGCGGCCATTAGCGCCGGCACCATCGTCACAGGCCTTCTCGCATACGCCGCCTACTTCGACTACAAGCGACGAAATGACCCCGGCTTCCGCAAGCAGCTCAAGAAGGAGTCGAAGCGAACAGAGCGGGCGGCCAAGGAGGAGGCCGAGGCACAAGGCGCCGAGCAGAAGAAGGCGATCCGAGAGGCGGTAGAGCGGGCAAACGAGGAGGGCTTCCCCAAGGACCCCGAGGAGGTCGAGGCGTACTTTATGCAAGAGGTTGCGCAGGGAGAAGGAATGGTGCAGAAGGGTATGGTTATGTACGGCCCTCTTGGTGGGACGTGGTGCTAATTGTTTGCCAGGTGCGGACAACGTCGAGGCGGCGCTATGCTTCTACCGCGCATTGAAGGTCTACCCCAACCCGCGGGAATTGATCAACATCTACGATAAGACCGTTCCCAAGGTACGTTGCTGCTCTTCGCCATGAACTGGCGACGGCCCGCTAACACCCGACAGCCCGTCCTCGACATTCTCGCCGAGATGATCGCAGTTGACACGTCAATCCCCGTCGGCGGCAGCAAGACGCCGTCTGAGGCTGGCTCGGCAGGCGACCTCGAGTAAAACACTGCGACGATAGTACTTCGATAAATTCAGCAAGCATTCTTGGACCCCGCTCCACATGATAACGGCCCCTGTAATATTCTTGTATATGGATCAGCATCGGCGCAGTCGGTCAATTCTACGGCCGGCGTTCTGGTTGAGCATGATTCATGTGGCTGGGGCGGCGTTGGGATAGATGCGGGCTTCCAATGCATACAATCCAAACAGCACTCGGCATCTCTCCATTGACGTCATGCAGTGGTACGCATGGGTACGCACTGGTATACTACAGATTACGTTTCCGACGTTAAGATGCATGCGGCCCATGCCCGAACGCCTTGCTGACAATGACTTTCTCAGACTTGCAAAACATCATCCCAAATAATTACAGTACGCCCTTAAGCGAATGAACCGAAGTTGATTGCCAAACGGCTATGTCTTGTTTAACATGAGCACGAGTTTTCTTGCGGTGGCTGGCTGGGGTTGATGTTCACGTCGATCACTGCATCTTGGATTAGCATGGCGTTCACCGCAACGATGTGTACGTCGAGACGTACTCTGACTCTGCCCTTGTTGGCCTTCGCCCTCCATGCCCGGTAGCGCCTGCGCAATTCTCTTGAACAGCGCCTTTACGTTGTGTCCGACCTTCGCGCTCGTCTCGATGAACATCAAGTTGTTCTTCTTGGCTTCTTCTTCACCCTGCGCCGTTGTAACCTCGCGCTTGTCGTTCAAGTCGGTCTTGTTGCCCACGAGCACAATAATGACATCGTTGCCGCGCTCGCCTCTGACATCGTCTACCCATTTTCTTGTGTTTTCAAACGTCTTCTTGTTTGTGATGTCGTATACAACCACGGCTACGCTAGAATCGCGGATGTAGGAGGGAATCAGGGAGCGGAATCGTTCCTGGCCGGCGGTATCCCAGAGCTGCAGGCGGACAGTCCGATCCTCGAGGTACATGGTCTGCGGCGAAGATTAGATGTTGCATTGGATTGCCATATCTATGGCGGCTTTGCAGCGAGCATACCTTGCTTAGAAAGTCGATGCCGATGGTGGCTTGGTAGGTGTTGTCGAACGAGTCGTACATGAAGCGGGTAATTAGAGACGTCTTTCCCACTGCGAAGGTCGATTAGCACGTGTGTCGCAAACCGCTATATCTGCGATAGTATGCATACCACTTTGTTCGCCCAGGAATACGAGCCTGCAGCCGGTTAGTATACGAAGTTGGTCTCCGCCGCGGAGGACAGCTCACTTGAACTTCTTGAGCGGGTTTGAGTAGCCTGACTGCGCCATTGTGACTGGAGGTTGTAGATTTTGAGAATATCGGAAGTCTCGAAATGTGTTATCGCAGAGGACCAGAAGCAATATCCCGGCCGTGTGTCTTGGTGGGGTGTCGTGTCTGAATAGGAGTGTCGGTCGAATCTGGAGGCCTGGCACCCTGGCGGCCAACACCGACTACCGAGTGCAGCAGGGGTCCTGGTGGGTCCAGCCCGTGCGCCGCTTTGCTGGTCGGAATTTTGGGTCGAACTTTTTGCGACAACGAACAACCCCACAACTACTTCGCGCACGGCAACCGTAAGAAACCATGGCGGACACCGAAGCAGCACCAGCGCAATACAAACAGTCGAGTCGCAAAGGCAAGAAGGCTTGGCGCAAGAATGTCGATGTCACAGAGATTCAATCCGGCCTAGAAGATGTGCGCGATCAGATCATTCAAGGGTGTGTACCATATACAACACACAGACGATGCATATACTAACGCCGCTACAGTGGTGTCATCTCTGAGAAGACCGCAGACGAACTTTTCGCCGTCGACGTCCTTGGATCGGCTGAGATCCAGAAAGAGGTCGCGAAACGACACAAGCCTCTCAAGGTCGACGAGATCCTCGCTAAGCGCTCTGCCGTTCCCGCCGTATCCACCCGGAAGCGACTCTCGGAAATCACCGACGATGGCAAGAGGAAGAAGGCAAAGGTATCAGGCAAGGAATACGACAGGCTGAGGGCGATTGCATACGGAGGCGAGCAGACCAAGAAGGACGTCGTACAGACTGGCGACGCCGCTTACGACCCATGGGCAGTGCAAGAGGTCAAGGAGGATCCTCGTTTCTCGTACCTTGAGAAGAAGAAGCCCAAGGTCGAGCCGAAAACCCTGAAGCACGCACCCATCTCGCAGGCAAAGACCGGCAAGGCCATTCCCTCAGTCCGCAAACCTACCGGTGGAAAGTCGTACAACCCCTTGCTGGAAGACTGGCAAAACGAGCTCATGCGCGAATCCGACAAGATTGTCGAGGTTGAGAAGAAGCGCCTGCAAGAGGCCCGCGAAGAGGCCGAGCTTATGGAGAGAGCTGCTGCTGAGACAGATTCTGACTCAGGCGAGGAGAGCGTGTGGGAGAGCGAATGGGAAGGCTTCAGTGACAATGAGGATAAGGAAGCCAAGAAGAAGAGGCCGGAGAGGAAGTCGCTGTCACAACGGAATAAGATCAAGAGGAGAAAGGACGCGCAAAGAAAGGCGGTCCACGAAGCCAAGATGAAAGCCAAGGAGCAACAGGTCCAGGAGATCAAGAGATTAGCCAAGAGCGTAGAAGAGAAGGAGAAGGCGAGAGCCGCTGTGAAACAAGCTCTTGAACAGAGGAATGCAGAGCTCGCGGATGAGGAGGACGATGGCGAAGAATTGGAGCTGAGGAAGAAGCAATTCGGCAAGGCACCGTAAGTACCTATCCACGTTTCACACATCGAACAACTCCTAATCGATTACAGTCTACCAGAGGCCCCGCTCGAAGTCGTTCTACCAGACGAGCTCCGCGACTCTCTGCGTCTTCTCAAACCAGAGGGCAATCTGCTCAAGGACCGCTTCAGGACTTTCATGCTCCAGGGCAAGGTCGAAGCCAGAAGACAGATCCCATACGCCAAGCAGAAGAAGTACCACGTGTCGGAGAAGTGGAGCTACAAGGACTGGCAATTGCCCAAATAGACAGATATGGACCGACGGGCCAGTACCGACACCCGTGTCGATCGGCGAATGCACTTCTTTTACGACCACTATAATTTTGTCTCGCTTGCAGTTATCTGGTGAATCCCTAACTCACTCACAATGGTAGTTGGTTGGGCACAGACCGCTGCATTGCCCCGCAAGGCGTGAGCTACTTGTCATAGGGCAGGTCAAGGTCGAATTTCCATCGGCGCAAGCTACGAACGGTGTCAAAAATTGTATGTTCCTTGTAACGCTTGTCTCATCCGGACCTTGCCGATTTGTACCACATGCAACGAAAAGTCAGGACGCGCCTTCCCGTCCTAGCCTCACTGTTATAGTGGGCCACCTAAGCATTCTATCAGTGAAGAGGCAGAGATTGTGTCACCGGCAGGCGTGTTTGCTACATCGAGACGTTATCTGCTCGATTTGTATTAGCTTACGGGTAGAGACATGCTCTCACCTCCTCCGTCTTCGCCCTCGACCAAGGCTCCCTCACTCCCCATCTCTGCTCGCACGACCCATTCAGACAGAAAGACTCAGTCACGACGCAACAGCATGGCAATCCAAGGTGAGTCGCCCTCATTCCTGCTCATGTCACTTTACTGACCTTCAGCAGGTCCTTTCCGATGCTCGAACTGCAATGTTATCGAAGAACCCGCCAATCCTCTCAAGCGCTGCGGCGGCTGCAAGGTGCTCCGTTACTGCTCTCTATCTTGCCAGAAGGCGCATTGGAAAGATGTCCACAAGCACCGGTGCAACAAACCTCGTAACCACAAGGATGAGAACTGGCCTGAACAACATATGCCTGCACGCATCTACCCGCACAACACTCACCTCAGTATTACGTCCGCGGATTCATATGATGGGGTTATGCCCGGTCTTATCAAACAAGATGAGCCTATGACAATTCACGAGCAGAAAGCTTCCGCTTCTGACAAGATTCTACTGAACAAAGACGAGCCGACAACCTACAAACTCCTCATCGAGAGCTTCCGCGCTTGGGATGAGACAAAACGTTGCAGCCTCGGGACTATGATAGACCCACGCGACTCGTATATGGACGCCACCGTCAAGTACAATACCGGCTACCTCTTCCAAGGACTACTTAAGCACATCGCCAATAGCGAGAAGACTGCGGGGATCCTTCCTGCATGGTGGAGTGCAGACAAAAGAGACGCATGCATCAAAGTCGCAAAAGAGATGTATCACTGGGATGACCTTCCTGAGGCAGGCATTCCCAAGGAGGTAAACGAGTGGCGCCGGTATGGGGGCCCGTCTCTGAGATCGCCCTTGCGTGCGCTGGGCATGAAGATTGAGGGGATCGATACAATGGAGGCGGTAAAGCTGGGATACTACAAAGTAAAGAAATTACCGGACGGACGCATCGTTATCCATAACGAGACCGATTTGAGTCACCTGGAATGAGTGGTTCTGCAACCATTATGTACTCTGAGATCGATTCTGGGATGTCGGTAGTGCGCAAGGGTTTCACATCACGGCTGCCAATAAAAGTAACGAAAGAAAAGTTGAAAATTCGTCTTCAAAATATCGAGTTTAGTTTGCAAAGGGATCAAGTGAAGGCAGAAGGACATGACGACAAAGCAGTACCCGGTATCCTGGATTGTGGGGTATGCAGCGCACGGGCTTCTACGCGTCATCTCACGATGGAGACAGCTTTGACACATTGAACTACGCGACTTGTCAGTGGTGACGAGCTCGTGCCTTGACTACTTACTCCTTTTCTCGATGTAATCTCTTAGTCCCCAATGCGGCTCATTCCCGACAGACGAACCTAAGCATGCCATCCTCCTCCCGCCGCACTCAGCACGCACCAGCATCCAACAGCGCCGACGAAAGCTCTCCCAAGTTCACGCCCTCTCCACGCTCCTCACATTCCTCCGATGGCCTGTCCATGATACACGAGCCGAACTCTTTCGAACTTCGCACGATTACTCCACGAGATGAACCCGCATCGAAAGAGGAGCTGGGAGAGGAAGACGAGGGCTTCCTTCCTAGTATACGGCGCGCCTCTTTGGACTCTGTGCAGAGCTATGAGTTGTATACACCAGATGAGGATCGCACAGTGCTCAAGAAGCTTGATCGGCGGCTAGTCGCGTTCATGGCCTTGTTGTACATGCTGAGCTTCTTGGATCGGTCGAGTGAGTACTTTCTACACCTAGAAGACTCGTAGGGGAGACATGTACGTCAGATGTGCGTAAAGCAGGTCTGGTAGGCTCCGCGACACTTGCTGATGAATTTGGTAGATATTGGCAATGCGCGCATAGCTGGTCTGGCAGATGACCTGAAGCTCAGCTCCACGCAGTATGAGTGGTTACTGTGGGCGTTCTATATCACATACATTCTTTTCGAATGGATGACACTACTGTAGGTAGTCGCCAGTTACAAACGCCGCACCGCTAATCCCGATAGGTATCGTATCGTGCCGCCGCATATCTATATATCTCTATGCATCCTTTCTTGGGGCATAGTCGCGTCACTCCAGGCAGTAGCGACATCCTTCGGGTTTCTCCTTGTGCTGCGAGCCCTACTTGGCATTAGCGAAGCAGCATTTGGACCTGGCGTACCCTTCTACCTATCCTTCTTCTTCCGCCGATCCGAGCTCGCCTTTCGAACCGGACTCTTCATCAGCGCCAGCCCCCTTTCAGCATCGTTTGCCGGAGCGCTGGCCTACGTTATTACCAAGGTCGGTGAACATGGCCCGCTTAGTCCTTGGAGACTACTCTTCCTGCTGGAAGGGTTTCCCTCCGTATTGATCGCCGTCTGGGCATGGGATTTTGTACCAGATGGACCGGGACTGGCGAAGTGGCTAAGTCCCCGACAGCGCGAGGTTGCAGTAATGAGACTGAGGTCAGAGAAGGAGAGCGAAGATGAAGATCAAGAAGAGAAGTACCAGGGTGGACGAAGAAGAGGACGTGTGGACTTCCACGAAGTACTACAGACCCTAAAGGATCCGAAGTCTTACCTGACAGCGCTCATGTTCTTCTCATGCAACGTTGCCTTTAGCTCCATGCCCGTGTTCCTGCCGACCGTAATCCGAGATATGGGCTGGGAGTCCATCACGGCCCAAGGACTTTCAGCTCCGCCATACCTCTTCGCTTTTGTCGTCGTCCTTACGACTGCATATTATTCCGATCGATTACAATCACGCTCAACGTTCATCATGCTTCACTCTCTCCTTGCAACGATCGGGTACGGCACCATTGCCATTTCCGGATACTTACAGTCTGACAACACAATGGTCCGCTACATCGCACTCTATCCCGCCGCCGCAGGCTTCTTCAGCGCTATCACGATCATCATTACATGGACACTCAACAACCAAGAAAGCGACAGTAAGAAAGGCACCGGTATGGCTCTCTTGAACATCATTGGTCAGATGGGCCCACTAGTTGGCACGAGCATCTTTCCAGATGACGACGGCCCTTACTACGTCAAGGGCATGAGTATATGTGCAGGATTCATGCTTCTTGTTGGTATCCTCGCTGCGATATTGAGATGGGTTTTGATAAGAGAGAATCGCAAACTCAACAATGGTCGCAGTGCAGAGTATGCTGGTGTGCCGCTGGATGAGGGTGGGAGCATGAGAAGAGAAAGGAAGAAGTTTACATTCATGCTCTGAATCGTAGTTGAGAAAATACCATATGTTCTGTACTTTTCGTATTGCATACGATGACTCTGCATATCCTTGGTCTGCTCAACACCCTCGATCACGGGAACGATCGAGGTCCCCTACCTGTACGATTCCCTCTTACATTCGCCCTAGGCCAACTATTTGGAGGCCACTTCAATTGCCCCATAGCACCATTTTGCTGCAACAGTTGCTCTTGCACATCGGTCGGTAATACGGCCTCGGGTGCTACTCCTTCGGCAAAGGTGGTTGAGTGGGTCTGTGACTGAGGAGCTGGTGGCGGATGTGTGGGAGCAATATGAGCAGGCGTTGGAATCGACCATGGTGGTATTGGTTGTGAATAGAATGGCCCATGGTATCCTCTACCGTTCTGTCCAGGCCAAGTATAATTATAGGAACGTGGAGGTGGTCGAGATGGTCGAGATGATCGAGATCCACGGTGACAGCAGAAGCACATGATCATTCCGATGATAATGCATGGGATGAATACGGCGATGAGGATAATCCCTGCTTTGTCTCTTTCGCTCATGACGGAACCGAGTACTTGTACCCTGACAATTGGAGATAATATGTGACAAGGTAAAGAGCCTAAAGCAAAGAAAGTGAGATAGTATTTGTGCACCCTCAACATGGGCATGTTAGACACGTTATGCCTCCACTGATTGTAACGAGCGTTTACTGACAACATATCGAGAGTTCGAACGGGCCTCGATAGGCAGTATATCACTACCATTGCCTCCGAAAACACACTCTCTGTCAGCCTTGGGTACTCCATCTGTTCGATCTAGTGCGTCGCAAGCCGTGAACGCAACTCCTGTACCATCCCGTCTAGAAAGTAAAAGACCTGTGCAGTCTCCTCGGTCTTATCGGCCTCCTCGCTTGGGCCATCATCTCCCTTTCCCGTGGTCCCCCGATGTGCTCATGCGTAAGATCCAAGCCGTCAAACGCTGATTCAGGTAGGTCCAGTGAGCCTTCATCCACCCACCCCCACTTCCGCGGTCTGGCCATCTCGGGTGTAATATCCAACCCATCATACATCTCACTCAGCATATGCTGTTCTCTTGTGTGCCTCCTAGCAGGTAGGTATCTTGTGGTGGTAAGGTGTACTCTTGGAGCGTATCGAGGAAGACCGAAGTCATATCTGTATGACGCATATCTCTTGGACCGGGTCTTGGACGGTTGCTTGAAACGCGGATTGCGATATGCTGGCTCGAATGGCGGGGATGTGTAATCAGTCCAGTCCGTATCCACTGTATATGACTGCGTTCGCCTTGGACGCTTTCCACCACGTTGAAGATGGCAGTGGCAACAAAGACATAGAGCGGCGATAGCTATGATCAGGGGGACGAACACGGCTACGAAGATGACGCCTATGAGATCTCTGTCGTTCATCGCTTACGGTCGATGTGTAGCAAAGCTCAAACGGTGACGGTAGGACATTGACACTAGTGTTATAACAAGAAGCCTCAGAATGGCAGTTGTACAACCAAGACTACGGTCAGGTTTGTCAATGTACTCGTGGCGTTTGGTGAACCGGACACTCGTTGTGATGGGCAAACCCTGGGCTTGTTGACGCATCTGTCACAAAACGACAGATATGTTGGAAAACATTACAATGTTTGTGATAGACAACTGATGCTAACGTGCGTAGGGACTGCCAAGTTGAAATATCAGTAAAGAAATTGACTATCTAAGCTTATCATATCGTACAAACACAATCGAGATCGCTAAGCGCCTACCGCGTAGACAGCCTCGTGGGCAAACCTCATTGATCTTAGACGGCAAGACCTAATGCAGCGCCCGAAGCGCTTGCTCGACTGCGATACCCAAGCCTCCAACACCCAAAACAGTCCACAACCATTTGTTGCTTAGCTCATCGACGCTCGGCCAGAAAGCATTCTTATCCGCTCTGAACTTCTCCAATTCGCGGAACTTCTCGGGGTGAGATGCGGAGTATCGGCGTTCTTGGTGTTTCTCTTTCTCGGCGTCGCCGCCAAAGAAGCGGAGGAAGGCGTAATTCGCGGCGGGGCCTAGGAGTTCGATAGGGGCGAGCATGTCTGAGCCGTAAAGCATAACGATGAAGGAGATGTGTACGAGGGCGTCGCCAAGGTAGCTACACGACGTTAGCGAGTGACATAGAATGTGGAGCAGGGATACATACTTGGGATTGCGGACAATGCTCCATACTCCTTCGCGCATGATGCCCTTGTTGCCTTCGGCCTTGAACTGGTCTAGCTGGTAGTCTGCAAGTGTCTCCATCGCCAATCCTGAAGAGAACAAGCCGACAGCAAACATCTGAACAAAGGGGTGGTAGCCTGTCATGACAGCACCCTCGTGTCGGAATGGTGCGGTAAACGGCAGACTGATGAGCATCTGGAAGAAGGCCTCGGGTATGAAGACTTTGAACAACGCGCTGTTCCAGAAGCCCTCCTCCTTCTTGACTTCGGCATATCGTGGATCATCCTCGCCTCGTTGGATGGAACGATTAACGATGCGGTAAAAGAGACGTCCTCCCCATAATGTAACGCCCGTAAGGATGACACGCTCGTGCCATGATAGACGACTGAACGCTTGCGAGACGGTGTAGCCTTGAGCAAGACGGCGTCCAACGGCAGACCACCAGGCGTTCACGACCTGACCACTGGGCCAAAGCCAGTCCTTGGCTTCGACGCGGTTTGTGTATCGCGCAGCTCCGTACGCAATGATGGCCAAGCCAGAATGCAGGGTGAGTGATGGGACAAGCGTGTCTTTCAGGATGCCTACATCGAAAAGTGAAGCATTGTGGACATGGACCTTGGAATGAGTCGTATCCACATAAGCCGCAGGCACTGAGGCCGCTGAGCGGTTGGTGGCGGGTCTTGGGCTGCTGCCCGAGCCGGGCTGCAGGTAGAAGTCGTGAGGTTTCTGTTCAGCAACTTGAACGCGAACGTCCGGAGGACGCGTTGGGTCGCTCGACGATGAGCTGAACCAGCCAGACGCCATGATATGAGCAGTGTCTGTCAAACAAAGGGGTGTGAGCTGAGGTTGCGCGAACCGTCACGAGCAGACGGCTTTAACGCTCTCGCTGCTGGAGCTTTCCCCGCATTCGAACGGAGGCAGGCGCGTTGGCCTGCATCTCATTCGCCCGGTTGCAGGTGGAAGTTCATCCGTCAATGAAGTAATCCACTTTGACCCAATGATGTGGTAGTGTTTAATCAGCCAGCCGGGCTGTGTGCAGTGGTGTGAGATTTGTCGCGTCCTGTTTGCGTGGTAGATTCGCGTGACGAAAGGCCGTGATGTCACCGTGGCCCATGCTTCAACGCCAATGAGGCCCACATGTTTGACTACTGGGCGCGGCAAGTGCACACGACAATGCCCCTCATGCCGAGATACTATCGTAAGGCTCGAGCTTAAAACATATAGAAAACACCAACAATTGACACTGTTTTAATTGTCTTGAATGCAGTCATGGCTGATTTCAAGCCCCATACTTTCAACCCGGAAAATGTACCGGAACCTCCACCAACGTACGACCAAGTCTGCATCACTCCAATAGTGCCGTCGTCCAAGTTGATCACCCTTGCTGGTCAAACGGGCCTTCGAAAAGACCATACCATCCCATCCGACATCAAAGAGCAAGCCAAGGGCGCTTATGATAGCATTCGCAAGTGCTTGGCGGCAGCTGGAGCCACACCGCGAGACATTGTACGCTTTGAACCTTGATTGAGTAGTTTTGAGGCGGTGTTGGCCATTTCACTAACTTTGATGTAATCAGGTGCATGTTCGACATTACATCGTCAAGGAGACCGGCAACCCAGAGCAGGATCGGAAGGATGTTGTAGATCGTGGTTGGGGAGATATTTGGATCGAATATATGGATAGGGAGGCGGATGGGCATAGACCGCCTGACACGGTTGTCGGTGTTGCAAGTTTGGCGAAGAAGGAACTATTATACGAATGTGAAGTTACAGCTATGATTAGCTAGTCGCTGTCTCGATGTGTCCTCCATAGACGTGCCGAGGTCAGAATCAGTACACGTTGATATCATGTCCATTGGTCTTACAGATAGCTCTGAAAACGAAGACAGACTGAACGTCTTTGAAATACTTCTGTATACAAGAAGAGTCTGTTGTGCAAGATGTTACGCGCCGTCGGCAAGTTCTGGAAGTAGTAACAGACTGACAACCGTTGCAGGCGAATGGAGGGGCACGATCGGCTGTACCTGCCATTCAGGGCTTAATGCGACTGGTCGCGGGCATCACCACCGGCTCGCAAAGGAGATAAGCACGTTACTTAGGTATATTGTTAATTGAAGTAGCTTTGCTCGCTTTTCTCATATACTTCGATCTCTTCCGTTCATGTTCATGATGGCGCCTAAATCATTGTTGTTTCTGGCATATTCTCTTGAGCTCTTCGCAAGCGCTCGCGATGTTACCTTTCCACCGATTTCTGGCCATTCGTCGCAGCAGATTATTGCTCATGGCAACCTCGAAATGGACATCACCCAAGCAAAGTTTGCAGGGCTGATGACATACGCCAATTTACCATATGTGCACTGTTTAGCAGCAGAAGGCCAGGATGTGGAGCCATTCGACATCGCAATTCTTGGTGCGCCGTTTGACACTGTAGGTCATGTACATTGTGTGCGCGAGACTCCGCATCGGAGTCGGGCGCATCGCAACAGCCAAGGTTAACAACGGGCAGGGCGTTACGGCACGGCCTGGAGCGCGCTTCGGCCCGAGTGGCATCCGGCAGGGCTCGAGTCGGATATCGCCAGACGCTGCTTGGTCAATATACACAGGTATGTCGTATTTTGATGAGGGTGCGCGTATGGGCGTTCATCCCGCAAGCACGGACTTAGAGCGTTGTTCAAAACATTGCAACGAGCGGAACTTGTTACACCACGTCATCTTGGCAAGTTGTGTTCTCAAGGCGTACATTCGTGCGCTAGAATTTGTCCCGTGTACCCTAATCCTGGTTGCAGTTTCTTGTTGTCTTGATGATGCTGCTCCGTTCGCTCCTGCATGAAGCCAACATTGCATCGAGAAGCACTAATCATTGTGACAAAGCGACTTCGCAACGCACTGACTGACGGGGCTCAGGCGAGAACGTATTCGCAGATTGGGCAAAAGTTATCGACTGCGGCGATGCTCCTTTAACATTTTTGGTGAGACATTGAAGGAACGACCAAGGAAGACTACGACTAACGTACCTGGAAGGATAACACTGCGGCCTTGAAGCAGCTTGATAAGGCGCACAAGGTTGGTGAACGCACGCAATGACTGGTTCAAATATCTGACGACCATCGCCAAGATCGTGTCCTCAAGAGCGACCAACTCTAGCGAGCGCACGACACCAAAGATCGTGACGCTAGGTGGCGATCATACCACAACGTTATCGGCTCTTCGATCGGCTCATCATCACTGGGGGCCCGTGAGCGTAATACACTTCGACAGTCACATCGGTAAGTTCGCGGCACGTTTTGTCGAGCTTCACTGACGGCTGCGTAGATACCTGGGACCCAGAAGTACTAGGTAAGCCGAAGTGTTCACCGATCCGATCAGAAATTGACATAGAACAGGCGGAGGTATCTCCCATTATGCGTGAGTCTAACTATCAGAGTTCACCCTGGACATCGCTGAAATAGCACAACAGTGGTGTCAACCATGGAACATTCTTGCACATCGCTCATGAGGAAGGCTTGATCCGAAATACTAGTATACACGCGGGCATCCGAGCTCCTGTGGTACGACCGAAAGGTGATGTGCGCAACGACCTTCGATGTGGTTTTGAGATGGTCAAGGCTCGGGCAATCGATCGATTGGGTGTAGCTGGAATCATCGACAAGCTCAAATCTCGCGTCGCTGGAACGAAGGTCTACATCAGTGTCGATATAGATGTACTCGATCCGGCATTCGCACCTGGTAAGTTCTCAAACAAAACATGCCACAAGTGATTGTCTTAGAGGTAGCAGTATTGTCTTCAGCACCCAGATATCTCATTGCACAGTGACTGACATATGGGGATAGCTACGGGAACAGCCGAAGTCGGTGGCTGGAGCACACGAGAGCTTTTGTCTATTCTGGACGGTCTCGAAGGACTAGACGTCGTCGGGGCAGATGTTGGTACGTGTTTTCCGAGCCCCGTTGACTTATTAGTAAGAGCACTAGAAGCTGACTGAATGTACTCGCCGCAGTGGAAGTGGCTCCCATTTACGATAACCCGGGTGAAACCACCGTATTGGCCGCTGCAGAGGTCGTTCACTCTCTAATTGCTTTGATGGTGAAGTCGCCATCTTAGCGATGATACCGTGATAACTCAATGGGGGTTGTGACACGGGTAGAAGTCAGGTGGGTTCATAGGCAGAACGATCTCTGGCTGTGTCGTTTTGTTGGGTATCTGGGCAGCTTAGCAGGCACACTATCAGCCAGCGTACTTCACCATGCTCAACACGGTGCCTACCATCTCAGAACTTGAGAATGATTTGATATCATCGTACGACCATAATTAGTACACTTCCTCGGACACAGACTGAATGTGATGAATTCGGTCTGCTTCTGGGCTTTGTGGTCTTATCCATTCGCTTCTCCACATTTTCAGTGCAGTGCATGTGACACTCAAAGCGCCTTTCAGTTGACTCGGTAGAACCTAGTTGCTTTGAACTGCTACATTACACGGGCCGATAGTAGGGCGTGTACTAGTCGACGATTGGAGACATGGACCGTCTAGAGGTTGGCGCCATCAGAAGGTAACCGTCCGACTATGTTGTAACGCTTGCTAAAGAATGTATGCCAATCATTAAGAACCTGTTTTTCCTTATCGGAAAGTCCGGAGTAGTCCGATATGCAGTCTTCAGGCTTGAGAGAAGACAGGCCGAGGGCACGGTTGGGCTCTTTCCCCGCAAACACTAGGACGATAGGTTAGTCGTTTATGGTACGACTTGATGCTGCATCTCAGGCGACAAACCGTGATAGCCCTTCCCAGGTGCGTACGTCTCCTTGCCGCTCACGTCGAACACGTCACCCTGATGATGGTCAACTTCTTCTGCGCTTGCACGAGAACACCGCTGAAGAAAAGTAGCTATAGTTACCTTGATTGCGACAAGAGTGGGTAAACCCTCGTTTGTGCCTGCTGATGGTCAGTGCCTGGCCACTGAAACGCCAGCCAGTCGTTGTGAAGCCGTACCATCACACTTTGCAAGGTAATCGCGCTCAATGACATCATCCTTCGGGGGGTTCAGTGCGACGGGTTGCTTTGGCGCAAACTTCTCCTTCTTCGGCTGCTCTGTAGAGTCTGACATGGTGGAGGTCTAAATATCGGTGTAAATGATGCAGAATGTCGGATGGGAAGTCACGATGCTGGCCTGTCTCTGGTGGCAGGTGGGGCTCCACGCCCATACCGCGCTAGGTTAGTCGCACGAGCCTCATGTCATTTCCCGAGGTCGTCACGAACTTCCTCATTGCACACGCCACGACCGACCACTCTGTGACGCCACGCGTGCCGTGATCAGGCACTACACACGTGAAGATGATATTCGCAGGTTCGATACCGGCATCAATGCGCCTCTCGGGAGAGCCGTCAGTAATTACGAGCACCATGTCTCAATTGCCCATTGGAGACACTCGCCGTTCATACGAGGCCATATGCCTGTTACCATATATTTGGTGATATGTAGGTACAATACTAATAGTGTACAGTGAAGATCGTAGCCACAGAAGATGGCGCCCAAACTTTCCACTCAGGACATTACAAGCGTTAGGATTCGCCGCAAAAGCAATCGAGCAACCGCCCAGGCGTGCAAACAATCACGAAACCCCGACAAGTATGATGAAAGCCTCCCTTCGATATCCGATCCGACTCTTCACTATCTTGTAGAGGCGCACCTGCTTTCTCGAGCCGACAGAAGGCCATTGGTCGAAACCAGGTGGTGGCTATTGCTAGCATTGCATCGATAGAACCAATTATCTTCCGCTGGCGACGGTGTACGCTGACTGGGACGTATGCACTGCCGGATCGTACTGGCTCTGTCTGACACAGTTGGTGCAGTTTGTTTCCCGTTGATCCCATGTTCTTCTAACGTTCCAAGCGCCAAAACATTGGTGGCCGGGATCGTTGCGTGCGAAATGGCAGTGCTGCATGAGTCGATACTCGTCATGGCCACACGGAAACTGGATCTTTTCGTAGAAGCACATCTCGCAGGCGCTGATGGTATGACTATCTGTCCGATCCTGTGTTCGGGAACTACGGCCATTGTCAGCTCGCTGGCCGTGGTGGAACCTGGCGAACTTACATCCAAAGCACGTGTGCGTGTCTGTCTCGTACTCAAAATCGGCGATTGTGGACACAGATTTCAGCTGGATCTTGAACAAGCTTTTGGTGTACGGAATTCCAGAAGACCGTGGAAAAAATCTGGGGAAATCTGGGGGTTGCACTTCCAAGGAGAATATCACGAATCTTTATACGCCACCAACCCACGTCACCGCGGTCGCCATACGCTTTTGCCTACGGCCCCTTAGCCGCCATTTCCTTTGAGTAATCTCATGGACTAGAACGATACCCTGTCGCGGTGAAGTCACACACAAAAGCGCAAGCCCTCTCAAGCCGATAGATTGCTCGCCACACTGGAGGCCTTGTCAAAGGTTTCCGCTCGGTGCGCACATACAGTTTTGTCGTCACAAGTCCTTTGTTACATTGCATTAGCGTGGAAGAAGCATGCACACTTCTCATACGTAACAAAGAGGTATGGGTGTCGTGCTGCAGTTACATGAGCTCGCGTCAGTTTGTATAACTATCCTGGGCTGCATAGATGTAAACTGCATTTGCAGTAGACCCTGTTCATGCATCTGTTCCACGAGCCCGGAACTTGGTCCTAGAACCCGGTAAAAGACTGACTCAACATTCGCCATCAGCATTGACAATATCTCCCGCTAGTTTGCCGTAATCTGGTCCAAGCTAGAAGCGAAGGCCAGTCTATCTCAATCCTTTCTCTCAAGAATATCGCATGCTTCCAACCCCAATATTCTGCTCGAGATCTGTCCGAGAGACAACAATATGTACCGTCCTAATGGAGGTCCAGCAAAGGTCAACTGCAGCTCCATGCACGGTCGTCTCCACCACAGGAAACGTCTCCCAAGCCAATACGGACCTGCCTTGACATGCAGGATAAATCTTGAGGTATCAGCGCTTGCGGACGTCCACTTACTCTCTCAGTCAAATTACCAATTGGTTGGAATGTGTGAAGCGAACCATGAACGATTCAGCACAACCTCGCTGTATCCACTTCACCGACTAACAGTCAGTACTCGAATCGAGCAAGCAGTCCTGCTACAGCTGCATGCAGGCCTCGCATGGGTAGGACGGATCTTCATACACAGATATCGCCCGCCAGCCAATACAGATAACTGGATTTGGCTCGTTGCTGCATGCTGTAGTTTACGGAAACTGCACGCGGATGCGGGAGTCAACTTCCCTATACAGTGCAGTCATACTGCGGCGAAGACCATGTTGAACCCTCGTTCACACGATCTCAAATTTTCCCTATCCGCTGTAAGCACGCTTCTTTCCCCGCCCGCTTCGCAATCACTAGCCGCTTCCCCGTTGTACCCCCACATCGTCGAAACACACTGGCTGTTACAACTTTGGAAATCCAAGGCATGGGCACATCTGGACACGAGTGAGCGGCACGATCGTCGAGTGGACGTTTCGTATCACCCGGACAACGGCGTAACTCCTTTTTGCTCGCACTTGTCAATCGAGCGGTATCATGGACACCGCATTAGTAGAGCGATGCATCGACTGTTACTGAAGAATATGTTTGTGCGAAATTCAAGGATGACCTGGCAGATGAAGAAGCCTCCGTTCGAGGAAATATGGCATGCCGACAGCACAACACGTCTCGCGCGGAACCGGTATTCCAACCGGCATAGAACATCACACCGGGGTATTCTTACTTCTATCTTGCGGGCCGATGCATGCAGGTGTAACAGCTGTATACAAACTATAGCATATAACATCAACAAGGCTCTTCGCGTGGGAAGAGCTTGTGCTACCCGTGAAGAGTTCGCGGATGCAGTGATGCAGTACGCACAACCTTTCGGTGACTTGGCTGTGGCCAGAAAGCAGGCGATGCCGGGCCCCTCACGCACTCGAAATAGTATAGACAAGCGAACTCAGCATGCCATATGGTACACATGGAGTAACCCGACATGAGACCATGGTATGAATGAATTTGGGGGTACCTCTAAAGGGTTGAGCGCTTACTCAAGATGAGTGGTTAACTCCAATGACTGGTTCTCCAAAGCCGGTCTGAGCTGAAGCCAAGGGAAACAGGTTCAGGGGACTGTGCTGACGGCTCGATCTCGAGGTGACCGCGTTCTCTACTCGTATTGGATATGTACAATGACCTAATGTACTAGTGAGTTAGTTTTCATGCTGGTAGTGGAGACAATTATGGTGTAAAGAAGCGTTGTTACGTGTTTGTCCTTTGACGATGCACACTACTCATGATGAACTACAAGACGAGACACAGCTGACTGGAAGCGACGATCGAGTATCCTCGATACACAGGATCGATCGCGATCGATCGTATCTCACCGCGCGATTACACGTTCAGACTGAGCAGTGCGATCAACTTTGTTCGAGTTTACTGACTCGAAGAGAGCATTGAAGCAACATCACCACGCCCCTGTGCGTGTACAGTGTTTACGAGCCGTGGTGCACCTACGGAGCTTTTACTGCGGGCGGGTGAACCCGCCTGGGCGCACCTTCCGGGTATTATAGTGGAGTCAGTACATGCAAGCTCCCCGTCGATTCGTCGTCTCGTCATCTCTTCGACGTCGACACTGACACCGCATTTTAAGGTCCACACGAGAAGTGAAACCCCGATGTTCCAATTTCGGCGCACTCTGCCGAGGGCAAAAAGCTTCAGTCAGTCAGACACGCTCGGTTCATTCCGTCCACTGCCGGCACGGTCTTTTCGCTGAAATGCGTCGTTTGAGTCCGCTATGTACGTAAAAGTTAAGTACGAATGGAGCAATATAACATCCAACAATACTGTGCTATGCGTCACCAGGGTATATCATCGTCTATCACGACATACATCGTCTCGAGTCCGGGTCACGCCTCTTCTGTTCTTGGGCCCACCTCAGTCGTACCGATAATCTTCCCTGTAAGACCTGCACCGAGACGGCCTAGATGGGCTACGCCAACATGATTTGAGACAAAACCGGAGAGTTCGAATCGAGCTGTCGAAGCAGCGGCTCCGCGGGAAGAGACAAGACTGCGGCAAGCAAAAGCGGGTACGCTTTGTGAAGTGAAGGGGAACTCACCGTTCAGACTGTGCTAGGGGAAAGATGGCGGGTTGAAGGTGGACACCTTGGCTGTTCGTCATGTTCAGTATCACGAAGAGTTCGGGAATATCGCGGAGGCGGGCGGTAGAGAATACATTCATAGAGAACTTGGAACAACAATTACTTTTCCATTAACATCGACGCCGTCGCTAATGCCAACAAGGAGGTTTAGTACGATCACGCTTTACCAGCCTTTCTCGCCTTCCGCGCTTGTCTCTTTTTCGCGATGATTCTTGTCCGCTGCGCCAGCTTTCCGTCTTTGCCCTTTACTGCACCGGCATCCGCGCCAGCTTCCGCAGCACCCGTACCCTGCTTTCCCTTGCCGCTGTCCTTACCCTTGCCCGCCTTCTGACCCGCAGCGCTAGAATCACGCTTGCGCTTCGTGCCTTTGGTCGCACCCGGCTCGGCATCATCGCTGTCAGCCTCGCCATCAGCCTTCGACTTCGGTGGCTCTTTGGCCTTCTCCTCGCGGTCTGAGCGCCTGTTGACAACATTGGCGTTTTCGATGGCAAACTCGACAATGAGACGTTTCCGCTTGTCTGCGAGTGCTTCTTGAGCGGCCTTCTTGCTCTTTGGCGTGGGGCCAGACTTGATCTTGTAGTCCACGGCGTGGCCATTGAGCCATCGAAGACCCATGAGCGCATTTCGGTGTGTGTAGTACTCGATGAAACCATATCCTCTGCTTCTTCCAGCACCAGTGTCCTCAGAAACTTTGCTACCAGCGGGCGTCTCAAAGACAACCTTGGCTTGCTTGACAATACCCTTGCCCTTCTTCTTACGCATCTTCTCTGCGACGAGCATTTCTTGACCGCCACGAATGACTTCCTCTTTATTGAGCTTTTGTCGCTTACCCTCCTTGACATCGGCAGCAAAACCAACGACGGCGCTACGAGCAAGCTGCTTCAGGTCCTTGGATGTGATGCTGCGAGGAATGTTGCGTATGGAGAGACGAGTGAGAGATAAATGTAGCGATGGGTTCTCCTGGATTTGCTTACGGCGCATTGTTGCGCTCTCTTCGCGCATCTTGATCTCAGAGGGCGAGAGCTTCTGGTAGAGTGGCGAGTTGGAGGCAATAGTTCCTTCGGAGAGAAGGTAGAGGCGACGCTTGTCTTTGTCTCGACTAAAGCGCGAAGCAGCGCCTTCCGCTGTCAGACGCGTAGCTTCATTCTTGTCAACTGCGCGTGAGATTTGTAGGATGCGACCGTCGATGGTGTATTTGCCTGTTGGGTCGGCGTCTTCGTCTTCGAGCACAGAGTGTGTGACAGTGATGGTGGAGCCGTCCTTCTTGTCGAGGTTCTTCTTTTGTAGCTTGACACGCGGGACGCCTTTAAGGCAGTTGATCATGTCTTCTTCTGCAAAGAATGAGACAAATCCTGTGCCTTTTGGTCGTTCGGTCTCGCGGTCGACCACGACACGGGCAAATCGGACGCCACCGAATTGCTGGAAGTGCTCTTTGAGACGTTCGTCGTCAACTGTGAAAGGCACATTGCGCACGAAGAGAGTGTATTCTTCACGCTTCGGTCGGTTGTCCTCTTGTTCAAGCTCCACTCCGCCATCTTCTTCATCCTCTGATATGTCCTCGTAGTCGGTGTTGCTATCGTCTTCGTCGTCGTCGCTGTCGTCCGCTTCGTCGTCGTCGTCGTCGTCATCGGAGCTGGCAGCAGAATTCTCGGCGTCTTCCATATCTTCATCTTCGTCTTCTCCGTCTGGTTTGGCATCATCTCCCACCTGTTCAGTCTTTTGCAGGCTCTGCCATGTTTCCCGGTCCACAGCCCAATCCACAGCGATGGGTCTTTCATCGACCTCCTTGCCGTTCAGCTCTTGTATCGCCCTCTCCGCGTTCTTCTTCCCACGCAGCGAGACGAAACCGAAACCTCTCAATTCACCATTGGGCTTCTTGGGCAGATTGACAAAGTTGACTTTGCCATAGCTTCGGAACAACTTCTGTAGATCGTCTGGCGTCTTGATGGTCCATGGCAGATTGCGAATGATCAACTTTGGTGTCTGCGCATCCTTGATCTGCTGCTCGCGCTCCGCCTTGGCCCTGTCACCAGCCCTCGGCCTCTTCTCTTCGCCTTCACGTTGTCTCGCCTCGGCAAAGTCGACCTTGATCTTCTTGCCCTTGATCTCCGTATTGTTCAGCTCCTCCTTCGCTCTTTGCGCATCTTCGACGTCGGCGAATGTTACGAAACCGTAGCTTTTCGATTCCCTAGTCTCCTTGTCCAGAACAACGAGCGCGTTCTTGATTGGGTACGATTCGGAGAAGTATTCGGTAAGGTCTTCGGTCGTAACGGTGGGCGCAAGTCCGCGAACGAAGAGTTGTCGGCGCGCAGCTTCTTTGGGCGCCGCTGTAGACGAATTGGACGGTTGCTCGGCGTCGGCGGTTGCTGTGACGGCTTCTGCTCCATCGAGCGAGAGACGCTGGCGCTTTCTTCGGGGAGCCATTGCAAATAGATGAGGCAAAAATCGTTATATGCAGTTCTGGTCTCTGGACATGCCTTGCAAAAAAAGTTCCGGTATCTCGGCGCACAGATCCACCGCGCCGGCCTTGGCGGCTGCACTGAAAAGTGGGGCGAGACCCTTCCAGCTGGAGGCGGCCTCGACGAAGACACCTGCGCCTGCCTCATCGTCGGCTTCCAAGCTGGATCTCCTCCCTTCAACTTTACCCACTTTCCTTCACCGTTCAGACTTGGGTCCATTCGAGTCGAATTCCGGATCGCGATCTGCTGCATGTATTGCTTCGCCCAACTGGGGAAGCCGAGGCGTCAGCCTGCACATCCCCACCCAACCTGGGTCATGGGGACTCATATCTTCTCGCATGGCTATCTATGGTTGCACGTTATTCGAGCGATGCCGTTGTTGACACAATTTGGAGCACACGAGAGCATGCGTTTTAGAAATCCCATGCTGCCGACTCGCCACGCTATCAACGTGCATCAATCACGTAACCGCATAGGAGCTGACCTAGGTATGTTACAACAACGGGCTGCGAGAACAACAGAGCCATGGAAGTAGAAACCGTAAATCTAGGCGCAAGTATCTTCACGATTACTTACATCAATTTGTTATCAGGGTTATCCCTTCACGCATCGCACGACTTCGCGGCCTGAACCGTAAGCCTTCACCATTGTTGTTGCTCCAGGACGGAAACGGCCTTTTTCGGAAGATGCTCCGGTTATGTGGAATGGCCTAAATTGTGAAACGTTTCTGCTCTGAAAAATTCAATGTTCCGCGGGATTGATACAGAGCGGCAGTCGTGTCCGTTGCACCTTTCCTAACGACGAGGTGTGTTGAACAGCAAGATCTGCCTTGTCTACACCCCATAGCGTTAGCACCCGGCACTCAACGTCTGCACGCAATGCCATGGATACTGCTCCTTTGACACTTCTGACACCGAAGCTACACCGGCGCAATCAAATGGCTTATCAGGCGTCGCTTAACTACTGCCCAACGTATCCTAGCCTGCCCCCGCGGCGGAGTGTGGTGCCGCCTATGTGAAGCCCATGGCACACACACAAGAGGGGTAAGCGCCGAAGAAGGATCTCTCAACATTCTGTCATCTTTCGAGTATTCAGAAAACAGTTCAACAATGTCGCGTCGAAGCTCTGGGGCAGGCGAGAGCGACGCGCTTTTGAGCGCTGGCGAGGTTATCGCATCTTCTTCTCGCAATTATTCCACAAACGATAGCACGACTCCCACCGAAGGCGATATTACAAGAGATGGAAAGTTGCTGGACGAGGACAAAGAGAAGCCAGTTGACCACAATAGATCTGACGACCCGGAGCGTTCACGATCTTTGGCCGAGGAAATTGGAGATGAGGGTATCTCTTTGTACGAGAAGAAATGCATGCTCATCAACCGCGAGATTGATCTCATGGGAATGGGGCGGTACCAGTGGTCGATTTGGGCGCTTTGCGGGTTCGGTTACATGATCGATTTGATGTGGGCACAAGCCTTCGGTCTCGTTCTATCGCCAATCCAACAGGAACTTGGCTTTGGTGCCGATCAGACTGGAAAGTTGTCCACTGCCTTTTCCATCGGACTCACAGCCGGTGCATTTGTGTGGGGAGTCCTCGTAGACTTGATCGGGAGAAAGGTCTCTTTCAATCTGACAGTCTTTATTGCATGTGTATTTGGAACATGCATCGGCGCCCCGAGCACTTACAACGCCATCTTGGTTCTTACAGCATTTACTGGGTTTGGTGTCGGAGGCAACATTCCCATTGACACTACAATTACCCTGGAAGCCACACCACAGAGCAAGCGTTACCTCCTTCCGCTATTATCGATCTTCCAGCCCATTGGTGTTGTCATCTGTTCCGTCCTCGCCTACGGGTTCATCCCAAACTGGTCTTGCAGTCCAAACTTTTCGGAAGGAGATCGAGCGTTGCCTGCCTGTAGTGCTGTTGCTACAGGGGAACAGTGTTGTTCAAGAGAGGACAATATGGGATGGAGGTATCTCCTTTTCACGCTAGGGGGAATCACTATACTCGTCTTCGTCTTACGATCGGTCATTTTCACCTTCCAGGAATCGCCGAAGTTCCTGATATACCGTGGCAAGGATGCCGAAGCAATCGAGGTACTGCACACCATGGCTCAATACAACGGATCCAAATGCGACCTCGTTCTGGAGGATCTTGTATCTCTAGAGCACGAGTTTGACTCAGACCGAAGTCACGGACCTATGCTTGGAGGTGGTGTCAAGCAGCTCAAATCTACATGGACTGAGAAACTCAAACTGGAAGGCGATCGCTTCAAGCTTCTATTCTCGAGCTTTCAGATGACAAGGTTGACGCTTTTGGTATGGTTGACTTACATATGCGATTACTGGGGTTTTACCGTTGCTGGTGAGTTTCACACCTCTCTCGCTCGATGAACATATGTTGACCTACAACGCAGGCACTTACCTCCCACAAATCCTGGCTGTGAAGAATGGCGCCCTCGACCTTTCTCTCCGCTACACCTACCGCTCTTACATCTTCATCTACCTTCCTGGAGTCCTCGGCGTTGTTCTTGGCACCTTGTCTTACCGCGCATCGCGGGTTGGTCGCAAATGGACGATGGTAGTTTCGTCTGCATTGATGGGCATCTCGATCTTTTTGTTCAGCAGTGTTAATTCTGCGGCTTCGAACATCGGTTTCAACGTCATGGAATATTTCTTCCAGTCCATGTTCAATTCCGTCCTATATGGCTGGACACCAGAGGCCTTCCCAGCACCCATCCGAGGAACAGCTTGCGGTATTGCGAGTTTCTGGGGCAGGTTATTTGGTATCGTCAGCCCGCTCATTGCGCAGCATCTATACGCGGGGGATGGTGCTGGAAGAGATATCAATAGCGTACTGTACCTAGCTGGAGGTGTGACGTTGGGCTGCGTCATCACAACGGCACTGTTGCCCAGCAATCTCGTAGGTCGGCAGAGCCTGTAGAGGTGCGGATACATGAAGGGGGGGAAGCTTGTATTTCATTAAAGGCACATGGGTCCTTAGGGATCTTACATGGATGTCACGCCTGGACAGGAAAAGATTCGGACGTAGATAGGGACATTTGTGAAGCGTTCGCCACTGTAGATACCCGCTACAATACGTAGCATCCATTACTAGTACGAGACAAGCAATATATGGGTAAAGCAATCAAAACAGCGAGTGTCTCAGTCGATCTCATGTGCCCGGCCAGCCGGAAGGCTGACTTCACAGAGCTCGTGCTATTTCTCTAGTATTCGCATGTTTCTCGTTAAATTGACGTAACCCAATACGGTCCGCTTATACTCCTCAACGCCGTCGATGCTCGTATCGTCAAGATCATAACTTCGTCTTTCCTGTCACTTCTGCTCTCCTTTGTTCCATTACGTATCCACTCGCAACCGGATTGTAACCCTGACTAGCGACTTGCGGTATAGGAAACGGCGGTTTCTTCAGGTTCTTGGTGAAGAAGACTGGATGCCGTATTGCGCTGTCGTACACGGGTGTAAAGAAGGTGGCTGGTGTTTGCGGGGGACCGAAAGGTGGCATGGCTTCGATTTGGGATCGCGGTCTTGCAGGATTCAAAGGCGAGCCGGAGTGTTGTGTCGTAGACTGCTGAGGGGCCTGGGATGGCGCGTGGCCGGCGCGTCGTTGTTGGTGCGCGTATGAGGGTGCTGAGGACTGCTGGAGAGGCTACATCTAGTCAGCAAGCGTCAAGGAGTTATGATGGAAAGCGGCGGACCTTTGGCCTCGAAGGCTGCAGACTAGAGATCATGTCAGGTTGCTCGCGCGAGAACGACCCAGCCAACTCTCTATCCGTTGCAATAACGATGCGGACCCTCAGCTATCACGTACCTCGGCAGACAGCGACCGCGCGCGACGTCATTCCTACTTTGTCGCGGACACGGACACTTTTCCGCTGCGGCAAACACCACCCAATCCAGACCAAATATCCACGAAGATGAGCGCAACGACACCCATCTCTCGACATGCGCAGAACGCAAGCGCTGTTTTTTGCAGCCACGCAATGTGCACGTCTCCACGCTTCACGTAGACTCTATTCCTCGCCGCCTATCGTCAAAATCGCCAATGGCACATTCTATCGCCAACATCCTTCTTCAAAGGGCGACAATGCGCCTTCAAATCCACCATTGTTCCCGGATCTGACGCTATCGCTACCCTCTTTCTCGACACCAAATCAGCATTGGGCGATTTTGAGCCCATCATCCGACATTCGCACCGCATTTCTACAAATACTTCGCGGCCAATTACTTTGTTTCCCTCCAACAGCGCGGTCTTTCCCATACCTCCTCAATCCAGCCATCGCCGAGGAAAGGCCACGCCTCCGCTTCCCAGAGCGAGCCATTGAGTATGTGGGCTTCGACGTTGAGCGGAAAGCTTTTGGTGGCGCCTATCTATCGGCACGGTATGAGTCTTTGAGAGAGGATACGGACTTTACTGTTCAAAGATACCTAACCGGTATTGTAACGATGAACCCTGGAGAAGAGGAACTAAAGGCAAAGAGTGTGGATGAAGAGGATATGACACGGGTTATGCGTGATCTAGAGTTGGAGAGGTTCATCGACAAGCCGGTCAGCATGCTGAGTAATGGGCAGAGTAGACGGGCAAGAATCGCGAAAGCGTTGTTGAGTAGGCCTGAGATGCTGTGTTTGGATGCACCATTTAGTGAGTTTTGATTCCACACGTGCACTGTCATCACATCTTTGAGAGGAGCGAGCTGACCGTGTAACAGTTGGACTTGACCCCATCGTTACAAGGCATATCTCCAAAGTTTTACACCGGCTCGCAGAAGCCAACGCACCACGCATTGTTCTCAGTCTGAGACCGCAGGATGAGATTCCGGACTGGATCACGCATCTCGTATACGCGGGAGAGGATGGAAAGGTCGAAAAGATGGGGCCGAAGGAGGAGGTATTAGGTCATTCACAGACGTACGGTCAAGCTGAAAGCATTGGGGACTCGACGCGGAGTTCCGTTAACACAGAGAGAGGCGAAATAGGACGACCTCCGTCTGGAAGAGAACACTCTACAAGATCATCGGATGCGGCAACATTGAGTCGCGATGGCCACCAAGATACCGACGATTCTGTACCCGAGATTGGCGAGGCTATCGTCGAAATGCAAGGGGTACGCATAGCTTACGGCCAGAACTCCGTCTTGGGAGATTGGCAACAGGACGTCGACGGGTCAACACAATCCGGGCTGCACTGGAACGTCCATCGGAATCAACGCTGGGGTATATTGTAAGTATCCTCATGGGCGAAAGGGATGTGAGGTATGTACTAACCTTATACGCCTACATATAGCGGCGCCAACGGTTCTGGTAAAACTACTCTTCTCTCGCTTGTAACCTCAGATCACCCACAGACCTACTCGGCTCCAGTCAAACTCTTCCAACGCTCGCGTTTGCCCGAGCCCGGTGTTCCAGGCATCACCATATTCGAAATCCAGTCACGAATGGGCCATGCGAGTCCGGAAGTCCATGCCCTGTTTCCGAAGAGACTCAGATTGAGGACGATTTTGGAAAGTGCATGGGCGGATACACCAATTACAAAGCCAAGACTAGATGATGAAGCGAGGAAGAGAGTTGAAGCTTGCTTGAGATGGTTTGAAGCTGAACTTAGACCTGGCTTCAGTGGTGACGGAAGTACGAGTCTGGAGTGGGCATCCGACACTTTGTTCGGTGAAGTGTCGTTCTCCGCTCAACGTGTACTCCTCTTCCTTCGCGCCACGATCCGAAACCCTGATATTGTTATCCTGGATGAGGCGTTCAGTGGCATGGACGACCTCGTTCGCGACAAGTGTCTTCTGTTCCTTAGTCACGGCCAGGGTATGGAGCTTGTATTCTCTGACAGTGGCTTGAAACCGGTGAAATGGGAAGGTGAGGTTGTCGTTCCAGGGTTGCAAGAACATCAGGCCCTACTGTGTGTCAGTCATAGTAAGCATGAAGTACCTGGGTGTATACGAGAGTGGGTTTGCCTGCCTGAACCAGGCACAGGCCCACCAAGGTTTGGCCGATTTGATGGGCCTGTGGAGCTGGATGCAGGACGATGGAACGAGGTGTGGAATGAAAAGCACTAGATTTCGACATTGTCGTATTTGAGTCGAAGCATATATACTATCTACTGTTGGTCCTCCTTCACGATTTCCTTCCTCTTCTCTCCGAGCTTATCCGACCGCTCTAGAATCTCACCAGCCAGCCTCTCCAGATAAAACTTGGAGACGTCGACTGGCAGAGCTTTGAACGCTCTTACGATCTTCTCCACATCTCTTCTGCCATTCTCATATGCCTGCAGGTCCCTGTTACCATATACATCTTTCCCAGCCGCGTATCCTTTCTCCAAGCCCTTCCAGAACACATTGACTGCCACGCTCACGCCATCTTCCGGCGTAGCTGTATGACTCCACATGGGTGGTATGAATAAGACATCACCAGGCTTAAGTGAAGCAATGTGCGGATGAGTGCGCCGAAGCCTTTGGTCCTTGGACGTCAGGACATCAATATTGGAAGATGAGCCCCCGGGAGGGAAGCCTAATAGAGAAACATCGGTAGGTGGGTAGAGAAATAGCGTTTTTGAACCGCGTACTTGACACAGGATGTTGGATAGAACATCGTAGTGTAGCCATAGGGTCACGGGTCCTGAGATGCGAAGGGGCGAGCTGTGGTAGTTTTCCTTGACTAGATTACACACGTCTGGTACGCGGAAGTCATCGGATATAGTCGGAAAGTCATCTTCGAGTTTGGTAGGCAGCTTGCTTGGCTGGCTTGAAGACACAGCACGAAGATATTCGTGAGACCCTTCTGCGATACCGTCCAGGAAATCTGCCACTGATTTCTTGACGTATGAGAAGTTTTTGTCCTTGAACGTCATACGATCTGATGTGCATTCATGGATGACGAGGTTTCTTTTGGGGCCAAGCTTTGCTTTCAGGTAGTCAAGTGTCCATAGGTCTGTGCACGGGCCGATATCGAGGCCTTCGATGATGGCCGGTTTTGACGCAGCCGCCAGCTTCGCAAAGTCATCTGACGACTGAATCTGCACCCTTGCGATCTGGGTAGTACGTGCAGTAGTAGTAGGTCTCTTCTCCACACCACCTTTCTGTCGCCGACCTTTGGGTCCCGTTCCAGTCGCGTTCGCTTGTGTTGTGCCTGCTGTGCCTTCTGTGCCTGCTGTGCCGCTGATCTGACTCGGCACAGCGCGACGCCACGACTTGGCCCCTTGCGCATTGTCAGGAAGGATGACGATTGGGTCTTCATTCCAGTAACTTCCCATTGAGAAACAGACCGCCCCTCCTCCTGCAAGCACAATCTCGCCTCGAGAGGTTGAAACGGCCCCTACACCCACTAGCAAAGGCCATGTCGTTGGCGGCAATGCCTGCATACTGGGATGCTCCACATCGATGGTCGTGTCCTTGCATGTTAAGAGCAGGAAGTCGTCTGATAGAGAGTGGATATGCTTCTGTGAAACACCTCCAATCAACAGCAGAGAATCGTTCCAGGGAACTAGACTGGCACCTATACGCGCGTATGCAGAGTTCTCCAAGCTGCTGCGAACGTCATTGGCGCGGTCCTTAAAGTTGAGCCTAGGTGTTGGTGTGGCGGAAATGGACCACTCCCACACCGCGTCTTGTACGACCACGCCGCTCTCGTCTTGTCCACCTGTCAGCAACCCCCAATCTTGAGCAAAATCGATCGTGGACATCGCGGCGGCGAAGCGTGCAGACGGGCGCGGTCCGTCGACGGGAATGCTGTTCCATCCGCCGTTGGCAGTCCATAAGGCACAGTAGTGTTCGGCATCGAGTACTGTGCCGTCACTGGCTTTGCCACCAAAGACAAAGACGCCATGGATCTGTGATTCCCCACTTCCTAGTACAACAGCAACAGCAGAATGGCGGTACCGGGCTGGCATCAGGTCGTCCACTTTGGCCCAAGCTCCCTGGTTGAAGAGCCAGCAATCTGCATAAGCCTGGGTGGGCGATCCGCGGCCTCCGACCAACAACGCTTCACCGTTGCGCATTGATGTGATAGTATGGCATACGCGGGCAGCAGGCAGCAAGCCACAAGGCTGGATGGTACGATCCCCGTTATGATCCTCCCGCGTCAATGTGTCCATATCGGCGAGACGGGCTTGCGTCCCTTGACCTCCGTGGAAGGCCACCGAGTCCTTGTCGAAAGCGAAAGCTGCTGTGAAACGACGTGGCGTCACGGCACCACCACCCGATAATTTCAAGGTGTGAAGGGTAATACTTCCCGCATCAGCGGCTTTCCTGCACCCTGTGGTGGCTGTTGCCTCGCCATAGGCTAACTCAGTCGGTCCACTTTGCTCTGCATTTGAAGCGACGAGTAGGAAGTAATGACCCCCAAAGAGCGCAAACTCTTCCCACTCGTCAAACGGCTCCACTGCATTCAGCCCGCGTCTAAGGGTGGGAGGGGTAAAGCTATCATCAGACCATAGATCCCACAGATTGCGGGCCATGGTTATTGTGGGCCATGCTGCATTACGGAAACGAGCGGCTTGCTGGTTTAGTGATGAATGCAACTTAACCGCGTTGATTGATGCTTGTAGCTTGTCGAAGTGAGACAGCATTGTCTTGGCAAAGGGATGAGCTGGGCCTTGCGGAAGGTACTGTTCTATGCAGTATGGAGTCAGTATAAGCGAACTGGTACATACACATGAAGGAATGAATACCTAGTATGCAGAAGCGAGCTACAGATGTTAGCATAGCTTATGGGCAGGGTTTGACGAATCTGCATACCGTCTTCGATAGTACTAGCCCACTGTATGAGAGCATCAGAGTCCTTTAGCGGCATGTAGGTCACAGACACTTCGGCGACGAACAGGATTGAAGACGAGGGGACATCGAACTCGGCCCGCAGAAGTCGTTCGAGTGTGGCAAGGTCTTTCAGATCGCATCCAAGAGCCATGTAGCTGTCGCTACGAAGATATACAGGCTGTTCGGACTGACGGAGTTTGGTCCTGAGCAAGGCGTCTCGAAGAAGACCATTGCTAAGCATGGTATCTCTCTTGCGTTGCATCAATTGTGGATAGTCGACGTCGACGAATGTAGATGATTGCGTGAGGGCCGGATACCTGTGCCAAAACTGGAAAGGCAAGGGATCACTTTCCGGACTTAGTAGCTTCTCACTGTGTTAGAGTCGAGACGACGGATGTCTTACTCACTATCCACATCCTAGGTTCACCACAATCTTGGGCTTTCCGTTCTCTTCTTCCAGAAACCGGCGGACTACTTGTTCAATAGCATGCATTCGTAGCCAATACCCGCGATTGATCAACGGATCTGAAGGGCATCAGTCCATGTCTCACGTGCAAGTGGTATCCAAGTGACGTACTGCGTCGAACGAACTTTGGTACAAAAGGCTCATAGAAGTCAGGCTCATTGCTGAGATAGAGTTTCGATACGCTTCTCTTGGACACAATGCTGCTGTCATTCGTCTGACTTTAATATTAGTCCAGTCGCTACGAGGATTCATGGGCGGAAGAGGCTGGGGACCTCACGTTCATGATATCCACATCTCTTCTCTCGCGCAGGGATTTCTGGTTACCCTTGCGCTTTGCAGCAGCCTTCTTGGAGCGCATCTTGGCGTCTTTGGCCATGTTCTGGTCTTCACGATGGTGTGGCCATGGTCTTGGGAGAGGAATGATTTTTGGAGCACCAGCCACTACGCGGGGCTAAGCTGACGTCGGGATCCCTGCATGGGCGCGTGAACCATCGTCAGACGGCGGTAGCTGCAACCTACGATCAGGCCCAGGCTATCTTTTTCTATCACTTGCACCGGCGTATACACGCATTGCTATCGGCATCGCAATCGCTCGGGCCTGCGATTACCTTTGCGCACCCGCTTGTAGGGCTTGGACTCCCGCGAACGGCGGCCAACAGCTGCACCGAGCTATCACGCGGATAGTCCCCAGCCCTCGCAGCACCCGGAACCACGCAGGCAACGCCAGACTCCCGCGATGAATTTCGTAACCTTCAACCAGGACCACAGCCATCTAGGCGTCGGTATGCGCCCTGTCTGCTACCCGCCCAATATATACTGACTTAATCGCACAGGCACGCCCAATGGCTACCGCATATACACCACCGACCCGTTTAACAAGCAATCCGAGTCACGCGAGGGAGATGTCTCCAGCCTTGAGATGCTCTTCTCCACGTCGCTGGTAGCCCTCACGCTGTCGCCACGCGTGCTGCGCATACAAAACACCAAGGTTCGTCGGACAGGCGACTCTGGCCAGGCACGCGCTGACAAGGACAAGAGGCACTCGACCATATGTGAGATGACATTCCGGACAGCCATCCTCGCCATGCGCATGAACAGGAAACGCATCGTCGTCGTGCTCGAGTCGGAACTCTACATCTACGATATAAGCAACCTGCAGATGCTCAAGACGGAGAAGACGTCGCCTAATCCTAATGGTACGTCGCAAGAAGCAGCACTTCACACATACTGACTGGCATAGCGATATGCGCTCTCTCAGCATCGTCCGAGAACAACTACCTCGTGTATCCGCTGCCCACCAAAGCCGCACCCGCTACCTTCCAGCCGCCTTCGCACGCGCCGCCCAAAGCCGATCACATCGCACCCACAAGCGGAGAAGTCCTTATATACGATGCTACAAAAATGGAGGCAGTCAACGTAATTGAGGCGCACAATTCTCCGCTATCTTGCATTGCGCTGAACAGCGATGGTACCCTGCTGGCGACGGCATCAGAAAAGGGCACCATCATCCGCGTCTTCTCCATACCCGATGCGCAAAAGCTGTACCAGTTCCGGAGAGGCTCCATCCCGGCCAGGATATACAGCATGTCTTTCAACTCGACATCGACCTTGCTTAGTGTATCGTCGGCGACCGAGACTGTCCACATCTTCCGCTTAGGAGCGCCCAACAGCAGGAGTAATAGCGTATCTTCCGGGCCTAGCAAGCCCATGGGCGCGTCTCATGCACGTAGCGGAAGTCGAACGAGCCAAGAGACAGCGGATGAATTCGGTGCCAGCACAGCAGATGTATCGACTCCAGAGCGGAAACCCATCAATCCCACTTTTGGGAGTTTGATTCGGCGCACATCGCAGACCGTTGGAAAGTCCTTCGCCGCTACCGTCGGCGGATATTTACCCAGCGCTGTAGCAGAGATCTGGGAGCCCTCGCGCGACTTCGCGTGGGTCAAGATACCACGCTCTCCGACAAGCTCTTCCACGGGACCTGTCAGGAATGTGGTAGCGCTCAACAACAACGGTCCTCAGATTATGGTAGTTACCAGTGAAGGGAACTACTATGTGTTCAATGTGGACTTGGAGAAGGGAGGCGAGGGTACACTGTACAAACAGTACTCGTATGTTGTCCGCTCCCTTACTGCCTTTTGATACCTACTAACGCTGACTGCAGCCTTCTTGAACCGAACGAACTCGCAGCAAGCAACTCACAGGATCTGCCGGAATAGATATCCCACCACATGGCCCGATGTACTTTCCTTTAAGCCTCTTATTCTTCTTCTTGCATTGCCTCTGGCGTATTTGGTCCCACATTATTCCCCACGGGTTGGCGCACATGCCTTTGGAGTAGCACGATAGTCTTGATTTACGCATAGGTGCATACTGAGCATTCCCATGGCTCGGCAATATTACTTGCTTTTTGCGGAAACTTTGATCTTGACAGTGATGTCATGCAAGTAGTACAGTAGAGAGATTATCGAATCTGGCGCTTGCATCGTGCATGAACAGATATCGTGCATTGCTCTAGCGCGTTCCCGTGCCCCGCCCACGCGTCATTGGCCGCAGCCTGAACTCCAACCATGGTGCATTTATTTCCATCGACCTTGGAACTTCTTCACACCACTACGCTTCTATAAACCATACACGAGCTATAACTACCTTCAGGAATCCCTTCATCCACTCCGCGAAACTTTGACGACCACAACGCACCCGGGATCCGTAAAGATGGTACACCAGAATACTACGGGCAACCCGCTAAGCTCGGGTTCGCTCGCGCTGTTCATGGCAACGTCGCTACCAAAAGGCGAATCTTCACAGCTCAAGAATGGCACCGAAGCCGTCGCACTAGCAGTACACGCCGGCATGCTTGCTGTTGGCTTCCGCCTGATCGGGCTGGGCGAAGACGAGCGCATAGGTAAGCACCCGTCTCATTCACCCTTACCTTTACACGTCATAACTCGGGAACTTATAGAAGCGCACGCAGACGCCGAAAACCCAGAGTCGTTACCGAAAGAATGGAATGCGTCATCCTCATACGCTTTCAGATACGCCCACGCGCAGTCAGCCATGGAGTACCTCGTCAAGGTCAATAGGTTGGGAGGCAAAGCTGTCGTATACGCTCTCGCGCTCGGCGATGACAAGACCACACATTTCGAAGTCACGACCAAGGACTACATATCCGAATCACAATTACCATTCAGTGTGTCTGAAGATACATCAACGGAGCAGGTGTCGGAGAAGGTGCAAGAGCTGTTCATCTCGCCAGGCAGGCTGAACGACCTCGGCTCGCTCCTCAAGATATCTGTTATACAGAAGCTGGCACCCGGGCTTAACAAGCCAGGCTACGAGGAGGGCAACACCGACCGCGAGCGCACCCCTACAGCGGATCGGCAAGAACCACAACGAGGGGGACCTGCCAACCCACGGCAGCCCCCCACTGAACCGGAGCCCGCACGACCATACCCTTTCAACGATCCTCTCGCCGCACAGCCAGGCTTGGGGCGGCATCTACCAGAACCCATACCCGGCTTTGACGACGAGTTGGGCATGAACAGACAGCCCGGTCGCATGCCCGGTAACAACCCCATCAACATTGGGCATGACGATTTATATCCACAGGGTCTCGGACCTAATGATCCCCTTCGGCCACACCTAGCAGGAGGGCTGCCACGACCTGGCGGTTTTGGCGGCGGCGGGATGCATCCCACATTCGATGATCCGCTGTTTCGCGGTCAAGGCGGACAAGGTGGATATGATCCCAGAGCACCTCCGGGGGCGCGTTACGACCCTCTAGGACCAGGCGATCCGTTTAGAGAGGACAGAGGAAGAGGTCTCATGTTCCCAGGCGGGGGCGGGTTTGGAGGGCCAGGTGGTTTTGGCGGAGCAGGTGGACGACCACCGAATCCATTCGGTGGCTTTGGTGATGGAGACTTCATCTGAGCATCCAACAACAGATTGGTGACGGGCAGAAGCGATAGGTGAAGAAGAGAGGACGAACAATTCACGAATGACGATTAACACGGCAGTATGATACGGCGTAGTAGTTGACGTGCATGCGGCACAGGCAGGGCAGTGCTGCACCGCCTCAACACTGCATCTCGGTGCTTGCGCAGGTACGATATGTAGATGAACATTATTATATTTAGAACGACAGACGTCAATACCCATCATGACAGTTCCATAGCGAAGTCTCTGTGATCGTTCATGCGATGAGCGAAACCCATCGAGCGTCAGTGCTGGGGCTTAGATTCCCCACCCACTTCAAGATACCAACGATGAAGGCAGGCGAAGCAAGACCAGCGCTTCTAACAATACCGATGCCTGGACTCATGCGCCCTTCATCGAAGTAAAGTTTGAGTGGACAGGCGTCTCCCAGACGATATTCTAGCCTTGGGATCCCAGCCGCCAGCAGAAGTTCAGCAAATGCCTCAAGGCATTCCGGTGAGCATCGTCACTAACTCCTGCTGCCTGGCAATAACTCAGCTTCTGCCCAATACCAAGCGGAGATGTATGTGATGAGGTAGAGTCACTTGGCCGTAAGATATGCCTGCCAGTACCTGAAGTCAAGGTTTCCATGACCAACGAAACATCTATTGGCATCTGCAAGGCATGCTATAATCGTGTCTAGACTGTGGTGTAACACAGTATGCATGAAAGATATAGTGTATCATCACGGAATGGTCCTTCACTGTACAGCAGCAAGGAGCCTGGGTGTTGTGATTGGAAGCAGCAAGACGTCTCGCTTGTACCGGGCCGCCACTGTGCAGGCCCTGGTCGTTCGAAAAGCTACCTCACCGTCATCAAAGACAGAGATTCAGGCGGTGAAGCATGCTCTCGCAGTGATGGCTGGTCTCGGTCACTCTGGCCTTTCGCTTGTCACGAACTCGCGTGTTACATTCTAATTTTGCTATGCAGTCAGTGCAGTAGTCTAACCAGCTGGATACTTCCAAGGTTCTTGTCTGCATGACAGAAGCACATCGTACCAGAAGTAGGCTCCTGCGTAAAGCTAGGAAACCCCATGTACAAGGAACGAGATACGTAGGTGGTTATGTGGTTTCACTGCACAATCTACTTCTTTTGGGGAAGAAGAAGCGAATCAAGCTACTACCTGCCTACTCCTTAGCTCCTCCCAAAGTCCTATACACACGGGCGAGCTCTTTGATGCTGTCTGGAGGCTTGATCAGGGAATAAGAGACGAGCTTCACGTCATGGCACTACCAGCCGTCCGCTAGTCACCTTAGTTTTGCGCCGACACAGACTCGCGACGCGGATGGTGGCTTACTGACTCGCTTTGTACATACAGTGGGAGTATCAACCATGGGCTCACCTTGGCCTATTTACCACGTCGTTGGGTCGCACATATACGGCTGAGACCAAAGGATCACCCTGACTGTGGTGGCGACCGACTGTATACTGCCGGTGGCCCAACCAGCGGCTGATGTCTCGTCGATGGTGGCTGATGGTCGACTTGGGCAGCGTCGCAGTACCTACTTTTCTGTATCTAGCATGTTTTC
Organism: Alternaria conjuncta; assembly: GCF_024043145.1. Lineage (NCBI taxonomy): Eukaryota > Fungi > Ascomycota > Dothideomycetes > Pleosporales > Pleosporaceae > Alternaria > Alternaria conjuncta. Next base: position 460,020 of record NW_026250092.1, on the reverse strand, counting down.
TCCAGTATCAAGCGTCATATGGTGTGATACTGGGACCCAACGTTTGATGTCAAATGGCGTGGGGTCTGAAAGCGCGCTTCCGGCGCACGGGCGTTCGGGGAGCGCGAAGAACGACCTCAGTGATTGACCTGATGTTACGGGCTGAAGACATGTGCGGTAAAGCTCGTAACGATAATCGGCGGCGTAGTGCCTGGAGGATTGTCGCACTTTGCGTCAGCCACTGCGGAGAGCTGATGCGTCTTACCTGCTTCCAGAAAGCAGCCTCACCCGTGAGGCACAGAAGCTTACCTTCACATCCTCATGATCCTACGAAGTCTTCTCGACCCATCTCCCCTCTTTTTTCGGCCCTAATTGAATACACTCCGAAGGGCGCCAAGGGCACATCGTCTCGCCTTCCGAGCCAATCAGTAGGGAAAGTGCGAGTACCATGCACAATTGATCTTTACCCACATGGACCGGTCACAGTGACAATCCAGCACGGGAGCAGACAGCCTACAGACATGGGAGATTCGGATGCCGGCATCCTTGCTGAGGCCTGTCTGCCGTGGGCCGTCGCAGGTCGCGGCGTCTAAGCGCGAACGGCTGAACCGTTGAGAGGGTAAATTTACCGCCATTCGAGACCAATGTTAGCAGGTATAATCGACTTGTCACTTTCCTGTTTCGCATGTCTCCTGCCTAGACAGGCCAATATGCGTTGACCCATCCCGCTCGAATTATGCAAATATCCATCTTTTTGTCTCATCCCACCGGCCTAAATAGGGCTAAATGCATGGCGGTTGCTGATAACACTGGTGTGATGCCGATCGGCGGGCGGCTGGCGCGTAATCAATGGCCACGAGAAGGCACAGTTCATCACACGTTGTGGCAACGGGCATATGCAGGATGGGGAATGGAGGATGCCATTTCTCAAATTGCAAAGACGGAGTCGATCCGGGTGTGACCGCTGTCGCATATTTGCTCTTGCCTGAGTTGGATTGTTGGACTGCAGGGTTTTCGTGTTGGTCTCCGTACCTCTCGGCTTCGTTTCGCTGCATATTTTTTTTTATCCACAAGGAACGCTTTGTATAGCTCGGTAAGATTTGTCCTGCAAGAAGCATCCTGCCGGGAGTCGTGGACATGCGCGTGCCGGCGTCGTTGGTCGGACTTTCGTATCGATTGGTGTGACAGCGTGTCTGAGCGCCGAGAGATCGCTACCAGTCTGCTGGATGTGCTGTCATCTGCAATGCAGCTTGCGAGCATCATAGCTCGACATCGCCGTCTAGTCATTTGAGTTTTCGATGCTCGTACGATTTTCAGGCAGGAAGTCAGGGTTGTGCTTCCCCGCAAGCGAAATGAGGAGATCCAGGCTTATCCCCCGCGGAGGGTTCTTGTCTGCGCTCGGTTTGCGTTCATCGTTTGCTATGATCGGGCGGCACAGCTTCGCGCCCACTAAGTCGACGATCTCGGGGAATCGGCCGTTTGTGGACAGCAAACGCTTGCGGGAGTTTCCAGTTGCCGCACCGATCTGGCTGTGCCTCACCGTTGTGAGATTGCAGAAAGGGGGCCGGGGGACGCGGACGATATGCATCTCTCATCATTTTTGTTTGACATTTGAGGCTCAACGACAAGGCTGCTTCTGCAATCGTCGCAAATCACGGGGCTACAATATTGGATGGCATCCTGCCACAGTGCCGAAGCAAGGGAAAGGCCGTAGGTATGCCAAGCGTCCTAACTGTTTGAAGATGGACCCCGAACCCGGCGAGGCTGATTGTGAAGATGAACGGAGATGCCGCCAACATTGTTCGCGGACATGCCTAGAGGATTTAGTCCGGCATCGTGAGGGTGATGGTATTCTTGAATCAAGCGCTTGGAGTGATACGGACCCTTCGAACACCGCTTCGCGTCGGACTAAGTTATACTTAGACTGCACATACCTCGATACCCCTACTGCGTCTAGTAAATGGCAAATAAGCCTCAGAAAAGCGCTCAGCCTCACATTGAGGTGTTCTGTCCGGTGTTGAGCAGTTTGCGTTCCACGCGCCCAAGATGTGCGGACTAACTACGAACAGTATGTAGCTCGCCGCCTTCCTCTTCGATCGTGGATGGCCATCTGCCAAGTCACCAAAGTTACAGTAGGATCACAAGCGTACCTAGCTCCTGGTATTCGGTCTGGGTTTTGCATAACATTAGTGTCGCAATACAGTACCACATATAGTTCCAAGGTTCGGCTTGTATCTTGATTTGGTACGCTGTCCGTGCGTTCTTCGATGCCATTGGCCGGGGAAGAAGCATACCGTACCCGAACGTAGTAAACCGTCTTGGGAAATTCGTACGGTTGGTAGATATACTTGAAAGAACCCTGATGAGCTTCTAGTGGATACCGGAAATATATGGTATAATTCTCCGTTTCAATTCCCGAGCATGAAGACAGTACGCCGAGCTAACGAAAAAGATCGTGTGGTATAGGTGTGGTTTACCGATCTTCAAAGTTGGCCCTGTGTTACGTGGACAAGTCAATACCGAAGAGTGCAGTCCCAATTTTCTGCCCTATGCAAAACACCATGCTTCCAAGGTGAGGAAAGATTCCCCGTTGATAGCTCCACTGGTTCTGCAGGGTATTGTGTAGCTTCGGCACTCAGGGCCACTGCAAGAGTCAGGCTGGCGCTGTATGTGGGTGGAGACTGTCATAAGCCCTGAGCTGCTCCACTGCAGCCGGCGGATCGATTGAAGCCGTTAGCGCCATACCCCTGCTCGACGCGAGAACAGAATTTGCTGAGACCGAAGTGGAAGGGGGGCCTAACCAGCTGTGACCTCACGCACTTTCCAAATGACGAGACGGGCCAGTACAGCAAAGTCAGAGTAGAGAAAGAGAGCAAGATTATCCGAGTTCATCTTCTCATTTTGAAACTGTGTCATACCTTCACAGGAAGCGCATGTGCGGGCTGGAAGCACCCACCATTCGACGTTGTTTTTAGCTGCACTGCACACACCTCTAGCGAGGCGGCGTCTATCGCGGACTGTGGACGCGGCACCAGACATCGCTAGCAGGGGTTTTGCGGCTCGCGCGGGCAGCGGAAGCATCGCGGCAACTCCAGGTTTTTTTAACGCCTTACCGATCGACTCGGAACCTAGAAGCGCCGTCTAGCGCTTTGGGGAACGCGATTCGCACAACATGGCGCCAGGAAATGTGCGTGCATGGCAACCGCGTGGTGTTGCGTCCAGTATGTATCCAGTGCCATGTGTGTGGTTTTCCAGTAACCTGTACCAAGGTTTGGAACGTCAGATTGCACGAACAGCATTCGGCTGTCTTCTATGTGGTATCGCAAGAAGCGGAGACACAGATGACTTTGGATTTTGACGTCGCTGGGGTCTCTGTCACGGAGGCGGAATCTCTTCTTGCCACTAGGCTGCGAGATTGCACCGGCGTGATTGTCAGCCAGCCTAGCAGGTAATGTGTGTCATGAGCGTCAATGTTAACCCACGTTCCTCTTACCCATATACTGCGTGGACTTCTGGCATTGTCACAACTGAACGTCCAATAAGCTACATGGGTCGGTCAGTGCTCGGCCATGAAACGTTCCTTCGTAGGATTGTTTCGAGAACTTGGTCCCCGTGACCTTCTCCGTATGACCCATGTCAACCACGCATATTGGGTCTCGCTTTATGTTGTACAAACTTGCCAACCGATGCACCTTCCTTCCCGTAAAGTTGGTGCGGCTGGTCGCATGGTAGATTGCTGACTGCTTAGATTACACGTGGATCTTCCGGTCAGCTCACTGCAGGAACACGGCGGGTGCGCGGCACAATTGGTCGTTAATTATTGAGTTCAAGCGATAAATCCCGCGTTGCTGTGTGGGCTAAGCATGGTCGAGCACTGCGGTGGGCGAGACTCGATGCCGTGGTACAACAGGCTGGTACTCGTCAGTGACAACCCGTTGTTGGACCGCGCGGAAACAGACTTGGCCTTTCTCATGATGTTATTGGGTTGATGAGTTGACCAATGGAAGATGAAGCGATGCTCGTATAGGTATGCCGTCAATCCCCAGCAATACATGCAGACTGTATAGTCCATGTGGAGGTGATTGCAAAGATATGCCGATGTTGCAATGGCCCAAACTGCGACCCGACTGATGTGCATTGCAGCAGAATGTCTCAGTCGAGATGGCCCTGTCCGGCCCGGCACAGGTGACTTCTTCCTTGATTCCGCGGCATGGAGCATGGAGGCCGAGCGATGATGGCTAGCCATAATGGGGTGTGAAGGTCCCGTCCCGTCGCATATGAGGGTTGTCACTCGCATAGGACGAGCGTCACCTGAGTGGCGCCTGGGGCAGAACGTCTGTCGCACGATCCCTTCCTCTTTGATTAGATGTCGTCATGCACAGTTCGTCGTGTCGAGCAAGTCGCTGATCGCATCGCCTGTATCAGTGCGGAGGAGGGGAAGGATGTTAGGGGCCAAAACAACGTGCAGCTGCTGGCTGGCTCAGACCCAGAATCCCGGGTTAGGCAGCAAAGGTCGCCGTTATTGCGACGGGTCTGGGTTGAAGGGTAAGCGAAAAGAGACGCGTCGAAACGAGCACGGCCAGATTGGGGAGGTCGTTGGAGGATCGTGGTGGGAGAGAGCTTGGCGGCCATGACGTGTGGGGCCTAGCGCGCTCGAGGGCTGCAACCAACGAGCCGACGTGGCTCGAGCCAGATAAGACAAGGCCACACGGCCAAACATTAAGCGCCCATCACAACGCTACGCGACTAGTCTCTGGAGTTCACGGACAGGGAGCAGAGACAAGTTCCGGGATTGATTTGCGATGTGGGTCGACAGCGATGCGTGACGTGGTGGAAACGCTCCAGCTCAGCATGAGCGGCATGCGTCCGCTGACCTTGTTGCTATAGCTGCCCCAGAGTAGTTTTCGACTGAAATCACAGGTAATATAGCCCGCGAAAGAGCATGCTGCGTCTAATTAGTAGCATCGTGGGTCCGTCCGCAAGCTATCTCACCGTGCCACCTCCCCAGCGTATCGTTGGCCAGTCAGATGCGGCCTGCGTGAATTCGCTCACATCGAGGGCGCTTAACATGCACCATACCTGCAACACTTCACAAACAGCCCACATCCATGTAGACTTGATCTGACAAGGGTCGCGCTTCGTGGCTTGCGGTAGTGGTCCCCGGCGTATCCCCGCCTAAGGTGGGTCGTACGAAAAGACGTTGTGGACAGTGCCGGCTTATTGCAGCCAGTCTCCTTGGATCGATCTAGGTGGCGTCCTTCTAGCCTCCTAGACTGCTAGGGTACCATGCTAGAGGAGCTGGTCATGATTTGAGTTTTGTGCATTGAAGAGGTTTCATGGTGTAGTGTGAACGAGCGTGATCATATTCTCCTAGTAAACAAGAGGGGCCATTATGCGATGAAGCAGGGCAACCTTACCACGTAGCCACAGTTTTTCTATTGCTCTCACATTCTTTGGAGTGCACTAAAACGCCATTGTTACAAATTTCCACCCACGCAATGTAAAGAAAACCTTGAAACAAGACAGCGATACAATTTGCTACGGCCCGTAGTGGAATCTTCAACTGAACGAACTGCTTCCGACGTGTCTCCCCATGCTGGATGTATCAAGTGCTGGTACAGGACAGTCCTCGCTGATCGATGCAGAGTTGACCTATGCCGTCGATCAGAGTTTCGAACGCGTGAAAGCTGCGTCATCGGCATGCACTTGGGTGCGGCGACTGCATCCATCTTCCTCGTGTCTGAGAAGTTGTTAGCAAGATGAAATGAACACATAATTAGGTTACTACTGACCTGCTGAGCGTGTCTTTACGAGGAAAGGTTGCAGGGCACCTTGAACACTTCCAAGGTCTGTTGTCTGTGTGCACACTCTGGTCGTGGCGAGCCAAATCTGTCTTGCGCACAAAGTGTTTGTCGCACTGAGGGTGTGGGCAAACATTCGGCCTCTTTCGCTCAGCCGCATGTGTAAGCATGTGCTGGTTGAGGTTGTATTTCCTGGCAAAACCCCTGTCTTTGCAAATCAGGCAGTGGTAGGCAGCATTGGCGGGATCAGTGTGCCTGCGGTTGCGTGTTCGTTTTGCGACGGCAGTTCGAGGAGCTCGTGCAGCCCGAGCTTGTGCATTGGCAGTCCTGATCACTGTTGACGCCTGTACGGGGCTACGGTTGCTGTAGTTGTAAACCGGCGCCGAGTCGTATCCAGGCATAGCTGGTGATGGATACGCACTCTCGTAGGAGTACATGTGTGTGCTAAGCCGATCGGGAGCTACTGTGAGTGGTGGATGCCCTGATAAGGACTGACCACCCATAGTAACTGGCACTTCTGTGCCAAACTGGATGCGAGCTGCTGGGTTCCATGCCGGGCCCTCTAACTTGATGCTAGAGTAAGACTCCGGCTCTGAGCCATCGTGCGAATAAGCAGCAGACATCGCGCGTTGACTGTACACGTCTGGGGATGTAGGAGGTGTGTCCTGGGCGGAACTCCACGGTACTGGCGAATGGGGGACTGGGTGATCGAAAGCTCCTGACAGATAGGGATCTGCAGTGGCCTCTGCCGAGGTGTCGTTGGGATACTGAGCGCTAACCCAGCCTTCCGATTGTGGGGGAGACGATGGAGAGAGAGTGTTCGGCATTGAAGGGTGGACTGGATATAAACCAAGACCATGTGGGTAGCTGGGCCGCGGCTCTTGTTGTCTTGGTGAAGGATAGGGTGACTCAAGCAGGGAGCCTGGTTGAGATGTGTGTTGTTGGTAAGGCGAGTTGAAAGGTGGCGTGGGCTGGTCCGCGTACGAGTACATGATGAAAGGATCTCAAAGGGATGAACGTAGTCCACAAGTCTTTGAGGTCAAGTAGGTTGGCGAGGAATGAAGACAGGCAAAGATAGAAATGATGTGGTAGAAGCTGGATGAGGATGCCAACTGCAGGGCGTTCCGGGACGAGTTATATCTGTACGATGCAGTGCGTGACTAACTCCAAGATGGAATTGATTTGTATACTGCGCCAGTGCGTTCTCGGAGCCTACGTTAAACAGTGGGCTCTTGAGTGTTAGGCAGATTCTGAAATTATGCTAGACAGGGCAGCATGAACAGAAAGCTCGAGCCGCCTACGCGGCAGGCGCCTGTTAGCTTCATGGGGCTATGAAAGAGTGGCAGGGGGGCGGTGGATGCAGCTCGAGACCGGGGTATGTGCAAGTGAACCAGACAGCCGGGTAGCTAGGCCTTAGCGGGCCGAACACAGGCATCCTTGCGCCGACCGGACTTTGAGGCGCAAGAGGAGAGGGCGGTTGTACCCTTGCTCGATGTGCATCCCCATGAAACTGGCCAGTTTGGCAAAGGATGTCCCGTCTGTATCTGACGTTGATCGTTCATTCATGTGTCACCCCAATGCCGTTACCAAAGTGAGACACCAACACCTCAACTCCATACGCGCTTGTTTGAGTAGCTCTTGGGATAGACAGATAAGATCAACTTGAATTTTAACCGGATTTGCAGTGCTCATCCTTAGCAAAATGTACCTATATGTCCGCGGCTGCAAGCGCCGGCCATCAAGCGACCGATGTGCTCGCTTCGCGCTGCTGCTGGAGCTGCGACACCATCGCAGTAAGTTCTTCAACTTGCGTTGAAAGCTTAAGGACTAGTGCCTTCAATGGAGCATCGGTTTCTGTAGACCCTGCTCGTGCCTGGGGCTTCTGGGGCTTCCTCGCAAATGATTTTGGTGCTTCCGCCATCAATAGGCGTGGAGAGTTGACCGGCAACCGAAGAGCCTTTTTTGGTGGGGTTGGTGTCTGCGGTCCGCTGAAAGATGTCGCTTTCACATCGAGATTACGGGTATCGGTCAGCTGCTCGTAAGCCCAGATTGCAAATACAAGAGGTAGATGCGTGGCCTTGAGCAAGACGATCCGGACGCTCCTGAGTCGCTCGGAGGGGATGACGAGCCGCAACGGTCGAATGACTAGCGGAATGAGATTCTGGAAGCCGGTCAGCCTTGCAAAGTTGAGCACGGCTGTGGATACCACTGCGTTGTGGGTTCGCAGGGATTCACAGCGGCCTTGAGTCGAGAGAGCCTGAGCGCCAGAACAAGGCTTGTCAGTGACGTGACAACGGCAGAGCATCCGCCGACGATGCTTCCTTCACGAGCCGGCCACGAAGCTTTGACTGGTTGGTTCTGAGCGCGTCTTCCACGATGGCCATAGAGGCTGTGTCGATTGGGCGTTGAACGACCCGGCGCTTAATGCCCGCTTTTAACCTCCCCATAATAATAGCACTGAACAACATACTTACCAGTGGAGGCAGAAAGTATGTCAATCGATTTGAGCTTGATGCTTCGAGCACGTATACGGAATAGCTGCATCGTCAGTGCCTGAAGAAAGTTGCCTTGGATCATGCCGACGTACATGAACAAATATTCATCTCGCGCATGATCGAGAACCTGTCCACCGTCAATATCGATCCTTTGGAAAGTAATATAACCAGAGATGATAAGCTATAGCCGGTTGTTCATGGGGTCAGGGCAGTCAGTGCCTGCGAGAAATCTCCTGTTGCAGTCCCAATGGGGCTGTATCACACCCCCGTAAGACCAACCGGAAAAAGTCAAGTGCTAACCCCAATGCGAATGCACTCTGGGGAGACTGCAATGGAGATGAGGCGGTCCAGTCGGGCGTTAACCGTTGTTTTGCGCTTGGCATGCACAGACATGCATGCGATTTGAGGTTGCAAAGCAGTGAGGACCAATGGAAAAACCCATTACCTTACTCAACGAGTTGCTCAAAAGCGATATGAGGCTTGTAATCAACAAGATGTTTGTCAAAGTGACGAAAACAAGCTAGTGTGTGATCAGCAGACCGCGATGCGATGCATTCCAAATAGTCAGACTCGTACCATCACAGGAGGTCCGAAGAACGGCGAGCTATGCAGGCATTAGCAAGCCATTGGCACTGTTGATCGGAGGAGTGCATACATCTCTTCGGCGACATCTGCAGGCAGCTGTCGTCAGTACTGGTGGACAAGAATCGGTGTATGCCTTCGCTTGGCCGTTGCCTGAGGCTTGACTCACCGAAACCTAGGTAGCTAGAGCTGAGAAGGCATTAGCTGGTATAGCAACAGTGGCGTGATGTTAACCATTACCCGAAGAAGACCTTGATCAGGATCCAACTCTACGTTGCACGAGTCAGCAGTTGGCACGTCGGTGACCCCGATAGACAACTTGCCATCTGCTTCGCATTGAATCTACTATCTCTAGCCAGCAGTACGAAAGTAGTTAGAAACCCTTTATATCGGTGAGCATTGGCTGCAGCTACTAAAGCGTCGGACGCCTTACCCAGGTACAGGATGACTACCAGTGAAAGGAATTTGATGAAATCCTTGGTCATTTCTTTGAGACACGGAATAAGGGTGCCAAAATATCGATTGAGACTCAAGAGAGAGAAGATACGCGGCACGAGGAAGAGAGCCTCTAGTCCGAGTACGTCATAGGCAAGATCGATGGTGGTAGCGTTGGCTGTAGTCAGACCAACAATCCTCATAATGCAGAAGACAAAGCCCACGACGACGATACTGATGTCCCAGGTCCACCTAAAGACGTTAGCCTCCATCAAAATGGCGATGAGAAACGCATGCCTACCAAAAGTCCGAGGCATAGAACGAGCTTTGCCCTGCGTCTAACCAATCCGAAAATTCATCGTACGCGAAGCTGGCAATCCACACGTAGAGCAGTATCTCGGGAATGGTTACTCGGGCGTTGTTTCGCTGCACTAGAACTGCGTAGTACAGCCCTAAGAATGCCGCAAAAAAGAGTGTCTCGAAAATCTTCAAGTACAACGGAACGCGTAGCCTGGAGAAGGGATCGGCCTGCTTTCGGTTGTACTTTTTGGGCTTCTTCTCTGAGTGTAGACTGAGGGTCTCCCAGAATACGATGTCGCCTTTCCACAAGCCATTTATGATTTTCTGGACTGGTCTCTGGGACAGGAACTTCTTCGCACCAGATACAGTCGCAAGCTCCAATGCACTGAGATTCTCGCATTGTGACATCAGCGACCCGAAGCGAGATCTGGGAGAGTCGCCGCGGCTGAAGTAATCGGTGTTGGATACGGGAAGCAAAGGCGACCGCTCGTCGGCATGTGTGGTGTCGCGTTCGTTCTCGCCCGAGTGGTAGCCGTTCGGTGGGTTGGAGGTGGTCGGCGTCGTTGCCGGCGGGAGTTCTACTAGCAGAGACTCGATGATGTCGGCTTCTTTCAGGTTCGTCAAGAATTGCCAGGCTACGAATTCGCATGCGTAGCCTCGCGCTTCGTTCACGCCAGGCTCGTCGCTGGTTTCCTCCAAGGCAGAGAAATGTCCCTTCAGGGCCCTTCAATATGGTCAGCGCTCTCCACTCCGGCATGCAACCATCTGGTATTGATAAAAGCGACCTGGGTTGCCTCGACGTACAGTAGAGCGGACACGAGGGCAGGGTGGTCGACTTGGGTAGACAGGTATGCGATGAGAGGCTGGACTGCCCGGCCCTCCTGCGATCGACGCAAATCTTCGAAGGTATGTGGCAGCTTGATCTTATGCTCAAAGAACCTACTCTCGGGTTAGGCTACTGGTCAATTGCGCATTCACATGCATCGACTGACTGGCACAGTTTGTCTACCAGGTCTCCGAAGCACTCGTCGCCGGCTATCTCTGGCACGCCCGTTTCGTCTGCAGGCCATCTCGGTGTGGACGGTATCGACATGGTGGGTTCTTATGATAGCTTGCGATTGCCCTCTGCCACTTCCTCCAGTCTTCGCAACATTGAAAGATTCGCGACGCGTTAGGCGCATGGACCTCGGGACCCGCGTCGTCATGGCTCTCTTGGCAGCCGCCATCTGTCTCCGCGACTGCAACCTCAGACTTCGCTGCAGCATACAGCATGCTCTGAAGCTTTTGTGTGCACGACATGCGACTTTGATCACATATCCCTTCGCTCGCACTAACCCACGTGTGAACCGCCGTCTCAAGCAACATGGCGCACGATGCTAATTTCGTCGGCAATCGTCTACGGCTGAGCGCCTTTCTTTCATGTGTGGGAGGGATACCAGACCGTCCGTCACGTTTCAAACCGCCTATCCAAAATCTGGACGTGGTAAACTCCGCTGCCCCGTTCTCCGGATTACATCGCGACGTGTCAGTCAAGGAACCGGCCAGGGAGCCAGCAATCTTGCCCTCAAAATTATCTGCCGAGGCAGAATTCATCGGAACCAACTTGTGTGAGGAAGCTGCAGCTACCGACAGGCCGCTGGATACCAACATCGAAGAAGATAGATCTGCCTTGGATGGTCTCACGAAGGCGCCATCTGTATACGACATCCCAAGTTCATCACCACCAGACCTCTGTCTAGCCTCTGTTAGCGGCGGCAAACAAGGACTTCGCAACGGGCTTTCGAGCACTCGGAAACGGCGTTTGCCAGTACATGAGCTCGCTTTGCTGCGGACTACTACACTGGATGGACTACCCCTACCGGGTGTAAGGAGCTTCCACGGGTTTCGTCGTAGGTAGCTTGCGGCCAGCTAACGCTGTTGACTTTAGGATGTTACTCTCAATGTTGCTGCTCCCATTGCGGTCGTGGACCCTATCGAAGATAGCCAAATACGTCTTACAAATACGTTGCACATCTCCGTGTGTCAACGATAGTCAACGCTGACACTGCTGACCTTCACGCAGACTTCAGGCGGCGTCATCATCACGAAGAGTAGGCTGATACCGAAGACAACACAACCGCCAGACTCTGTCGGCCTTCCCAAGACCGAACCAATGGGAATGCGCACAGAGCCCCTGGAGAGACCCACACAACTTTCTACTAAGATGCAGCGATATTGTCCAAACCTTCGAGATGCTTTTGACGGGTTTGTTGGTTCCGAACTAAAGCTCGTTCCCAAGAAAATTGTCAACCGCCAAAGGATCGCCAATCCGACCAAGAGACAGAAGCCTGGTATCAAGCGCGAACTAGTTCTACGAGCTGGGTCACCACCTTTATCGGCGGGTTGGGCTACGACTACCGCCAATGCTTTAGTTGTGGGCAAAACATCTATGATCGTTGGTGCGAACACTTCGTCAAGACTTGAAAACGCCCAAACCCACGTAGGACTCGGACAACTGACATTGACGAGATGCCGGAACGTTCTACAGGCTGGCACAGATGATGGACATGCCCCTGAACTGGGCGATGAGACACTATACGAGAAAGCTCACGAAGAAGATCATGACAACGATTTTACTGCTGAGACTGGTCACTACCAGCTCAACCGAGTACCCACATCTTGAGACCACATCAGCCGATTTTAATGTTCAGCACACCTGGACGGTCAAAGCGAGACGGAGAGTGATGGCAAGATTGCCAGCCCTTATTAACGACGTTGACGATTCATATTACGCAGATTAAGACGGCGGGGGACCCTGGAGATCAGCAATGGTGTTGGAGAGTACAGAGTGACACGTACTGGGACAGCGAGCACCTCCTGGGTATTCGGTAGACTCAGCTCTTGCATGCCTGACAGCGTTCGATGACAGACGTCAGGCCTCCGAACCTGCGAAGACTTCAAATTGCGAGCCAGGGAACGATGTGGAATAGACCACCAGAGGCAGTGTCAGCTATAGCATACAGTCCAGGTATTCGTGGGGCTTCTTGAAACGCCTCGGTTCCTAAGTAGTAGCAATGTTCATGAATGCGGACTATGGTGCACGGCATACGTTCGCAGTCTCGGTGAATACCTGAGCAAGAGATGGACAGAATGAATGAAATACGTTTTAAGTCGCAAGCCATTTGGTCCGTCGCAACATTGGCCTGATCGGGCTGTTTTGCAGCTGAGGTGTGACGTCGCTTTATTGGAGCATGTAAGCCAGCTACCGACGTCTGTGTGAGATCGATGACTTCAGCACTGCAGATTGGGGTCATCGAACATTGACATTCGATGTACAGGGCTCCCGTGGTCAGAACGTGGTATTAGTTCTTGACGTTGTTCTAGCGGCAGTCCCGAAATAGCGATCGGTGTCTCGGTTTCGCGATTCAGACACTAACATCAAACACCACACTACTGTTTGGACGCATGGACAAAACATAGCACAAGTGTTCTGCAGGCGTGTTGACACAAGTGGAGTGATGATTGAAATGGTGCGGCGCAACATATATGGTGGGCTTGCGCCTCGCTGCGCGAAGCTCCCCGTATCGCTTCGACGTCCTGGTACTCCGACTATTGACTAGTCACGACTCTCATCTCCAACGCATCGCCTATCGCCGGCGCAAACTAGGTCCGAAAAGTCGAATAAACACAAGTAGCGATACCATGGCATCACAAGGCGGCATGCCACCTTCCGTGGTAAGTGTACCCCACCCATAGGCTTATCTGATGGGCCTGGAACTTGGAGAGAGACAAAGTCACTGACGTTGAAAAGGCATCACAAGCGCCACCATATGCTCCTATGGTATGGCCTCTGGGTGGTCCTCCAGTGAAACGGGTCGATATTCCTGCCCAAACTGTCTTCATGTTCTTCTTCATGGTCGGAGCAGCAGTACACATGAAGATATTCCAAAAGAACAGAGCACGAGGTCACAAGTTCTTACCAAACCTCTTCATCTTCCGTATGTATAGCCACATTTTGAGAAATGGATGCTAATTATTCCGAAGTCTTCTGCATGGAACGCATATTGACATCAATCTTGCGACTCGCATCGGTCTCTAATCCAACCAACATTCCACTTGCGATTGCTGCACAGATCTTCATCGCAGCAGGTGTTCTTATACTATTAGTCATCAATCTCATTTTCGCGATGCGCCTAGTAAGGTCGACACATCCGTCGGTGGGTTGGCATCCTGCGTTTGGCATCGTGTTCAAAGCTCTTTACGCGTTGATCGGCTTGACACTTATCGCTGTCATTACAGCTACAGTTCAGAGCTTTTATACTCTCAACGCAGGAACTCGAGCGACCGATCGCGGCTTCCAGCAATACTGCGCAATCTTCCTCGCCATCGTCGCTACACTTCCTTTGCCGATGACGATGCTCACGCTTCTCATTCCCTATTCGCCGCTCGATCATTTCGGTATGGGCCGTCTTCGTACAAAAGTCATAGTCCTGATGATTAGCACCACACTCCTCTCTATTGGCGCATGGTATCGCTGTGGTGTTGCTTTCCAGACACCAGTCCCTAGATCACAACCTCTGCCAGGCTATCTCGGCAAGGCGCCGTTCTACATCTTCAACTTCCTTGTGGAGATCCAGACGGTACTCATGTACGCCATACTTCGCGTAGACCTCCGCTGGCACATTCCCAATGGCGCAAAGGGGCCTGGCAGCTACGCTAGACCACAGATGGGCGATGTGGAAATGCAAGACTCGCGACCTACTTCCTCGAATAGCGTACAAGATGACAACAAGTCGACCAGGTCTTTCAGCGAAGACGAAGAGAAAGAGCTAGAGAACGAGAAGGTCGAGGAGCTCCCTGCCCCCAGGATTATAGAGATAGATCTCGGAAACTCTTCGCGCAGCTCCCTGGCGCCGCCAGACATGGACCTGAACAGGAACTCGGCCCGCAGCTCTCTGGCAGTACCAAAGACGGCAGATAGATCAGCGCGCAGTTCCATCATCTCCCAACGCCTATCCTCATTCATCAGCAAGTCCACCAGCACACTAGCTACCTTTGCGACCGCGGAGCAAAAGCAACGATGGCGGGAAAGCGAGGAAGCGAGAATCGTCCGAAGACTGGGAGGGCCATGGCAGCAACTCCCTAGCCCGGTTGAATCGACCTTCAGCATGAGCAAGAGCCCGACCAGGAGCGTCTTCAGCCGTACGACAGGAGGGGATGGGCCAGAGGCACCTGAACCAGCATATCACCAACGAAGCGATAGCGGTGCGCCTAGTATACCCGATGTCGTGGGAGAGGGCGGCTGGACACCGAGAATTGACTGGGAATTCCGCAGCCCGAGACGCTTCCTCAGTTTAAAGAAAAGGAGTATGATTGGTTTGCAGCTTCCAAAGTGAGCGTCAGGACTTGGAGCGAATTGATGCGACATTTGTTACAGCGAAGGCGTTTGTGGGAATGGGAAAGGTACTAATACACTGCTGGGCGGCAAAAGCTTTTTCTGGTGTTCATCATACCCATCTGCTTTTTGCGCTTATATTGGAAGTTTATACAAGCTTTATGACCTTTTACTTTTTTCATGTAGCATGTACAATAGCCGTCATTGCATTCATTTTATCGATACATGAACACTTCCCGTGAGCCACATCGTTCACATTACGTCCATGTCAATCCTACCCACAGACTCATCGCTGTACATCGTCGCTTCATTCTTACATCACCCGCAACATCTCACGCGGTGGACCCTGACCCAGACTCACAAATAAATCTAGCGTGACGGCTCCCCTCCCAGCAACCCGGTCCCTGTACCTGAATCCCTAATCCAAAACAAATCAATAGTGCGAAACGAACATGAAGTTGCCTCAGGGAACGTTGGGTCTGCTGTCACCCGTTTCGAGGCGTGAACTAGGGGCCGCGCTAGCGTGTTAGCCCGTGTATGTGGATCGTTTTATGGGTTGTTGAACGTCGTTTGCATCGTTGTGTGTTTTGTCTTTGGGTTTGGAGGCCTAAGGGCGCAAGAGCTTGAAGGGTTCTTTGGGATGTTAGCGCATCGCGCAGTCGTGGTTGGCAAAGACGGATGAGAAAAGTGTCATAATATTGCAGGTAGTCATCCAGCCGTCATTACTTGAACGCCCTGTGCCTTCGCTCGCCCTCCGCCCATCGCAATTCAACCTGGAAACCTACATAGGAATCCGTCTCATCTCATCCAAACTCCAATACTTCCTCATATTCTCGGCTTCCAACTGCTTGACCTCATCATCAAGATGCTGCCATAAAACCTCGCCAAAAGAATCGAAAATCTCCTTCAACTCGCCCAAACGCAACTCTCGCTCTCCGCCTTCGCACTCTTCCAAGTACTTTTCTAGCTTGTCGAGACCCTTGTGGATCTGCTTGTGCTGGGTGAGGAGCTCGAGTTCCTTCTTGAAGGCGGGCATCTTCTTAGCCAGGACGGGGAAGATGTGCTGCTCTTCTATTGTGTGATGCACTGTGAGGTGGTCTATATAAGGATGGTTAGACGGATGATGACCGTTGGCTAAGTGGTGGGTAGCAACTAACGGCAAAATTGTTGGCCCATGCTGATAAACTGGCGGATGGACATGTTCTTGGGCCGCTTCTGTGCCTCGCACGCTCCGTACAGAACTTTCCACGTCGCCCTGAAGTTGTCGTGGAAATAGTTCATGTGCTCAGCCATTCTGTTATACTGGCGAAACTCGGATGCGGAGAGTTTGGGTAGAGGCTTTTCCTCATTGGTCGCAGGGGTGGAACTTGGGTCATTGACTACAGGAGGTGCTGGTGCAGTAGGACCGTCATCTCCTGAGATGGTTGCCATGTTTGCGGGGCGGATGGATTGTTGCAGTCTGGGGCTGACCGTAGAGTACTGCCTTCCAAACGATGTCAGAGCAAGTCGAGGTGGGGCTCTAAGAATGGAAGCGATAAGATGAACACGCTTCATACGCTGGAGAGAAAAACAACAATGTCACTCGAAGACGATGTAAAGATATAGTTTGGGGTATCTATGTTTTGCGTGGCACAGCCTTGCATGCTTGGGGAGTGATTACCCATCTAGCCACTGGCGGCTTGTGAAATTTGCATGAGCAAGCGGCCGGCAGTTGCACTTCCCGATCCCGGTAAGACGCGTTGATAACGCGCCGGATCACGTGACTGCGCTATCACCAACGCGACCATGCTCACTTCTTTCTCGTTTTGGCAAACTTCTCGTGCCACTTGCGCGCTGACGGCTTCATGGCTGCCACTGAGCTGTGTCCGCTTGTAGCTGTAGTGGCCGCGCTCTTTGCCCTTATCGTGGTATCGGAGGGGAAGTCGTAGATGCCTTCGATGGCACTGAGCTGCGCGTCTTTGCGCCACACTTCGGGCAGGCGGTCCTCCCACGTGTCGGTGAAGTCAGCGATGAGGAAGTCTGCGCCACGTTTGGCTTCCAGTAATGTTCTGCCAGTAAATGCGACAGTGTTTTCCCGATCCAGACACGACCATGGTCCGTTCTTGTCGTTGTCTGCTGTGGATAGGTATGCCAGTATGGCCTCTACAAGGCCTGGCGGATGCCCTTCCTCCGCCGCTGCTTTAGTGATATCGTTGGTCAAGAACTGCGCTTGTAGTTTGATGCCTTCGGCCAGTGCAGCGGCATTGATGGACCTCCACACTTGTGAGAGGGCATTGGGCGAAGGTTGGTATGATCCTCCATCCGCCTCGAATGCCATCAGCTCGTCCCATCCAACCTGACATTCCCCATCCGACAAGGGCATATCGCCGAACATGCTCGCCTTGCTCCTGCCATTGCTGGTCGCGTCGACGTCCCCTGCAACAATGTCGTATACCGGCAGTGCCTCTCTCAGTAGGGCGGTGGCAGACGCGGTGGATGCATGGGCTTCGAGCGTCGCGGTGCACAGCGCAATGGCGCGCGTGGCAGGGGTGGGTATCTCGTTGCCATGGGCCTCGAGCGCGGGCTGGGCTATGTAGAGCGAGTTGGAGGTTTGGACCTGGCGCAGCTGGAAGGTCTTGTTCGGCGTACAAAGTACTGCATATGCAGGCTTCGCGTTGGCCGTGCCAGAAGCGGCAGACTGGACTTGGGACTTGATGGAGAGCCTAGCGCGTATGATTAGAAGGGTGTCCGCATGGAAACGACAGGTCAGCGCACCTACAGCGGCGGGTTGGGCGCGTCTATCAGCTCAACAATCTCGGGGGGCAGCTCGAGCAGGCGGAAGTGCTGCTGCTGGTGGGCAATGGAGAAGGGCACACCGCCTTCATCTTGCTGCGTAGCCATGTCTTGACTCAACACACACAACGTCCAATTTACGCTGCTGACAGTCTCGAAGTCTGTTGTACCTCATCTCATCGCGGCAGCTGCTATGACGACGGTGCTTTTTTGTTTGTGGACACTGCGGGGTGCGGCGATGTGCAGCTAGCAGAGAGACGGATCGGACGATACGCTGCAAGGGCATCATTTGCAGGCCAAAAATACTTGTCACTGCGGCCGCTTGCTGGGAACCCCATGCTCGGGCGTGTCGCACCTGTGGCACCTTGGTTATTCGCGCTGCAGCTGCCCACCCGCGCTTGGTCGCAGCCGCATGACCGCTTTCTTGGTTCGGGCTTCAACAAGATCCATGGGATTTGTTGTTGTTTAGTCCCGGGACGCGCCTCCACTGTCCCTTCTCTACCCCAATGGCTTCCTAGCACCACCGACTCGGACGACAACAACACCGCCTGCCCCTCTGCCGCTGCGCCCAGCCATGCACCCACCGTCCTAATTGCCTCTTCACTGTCTGACTGCTGCCCGCCGTCGCCGTCACTCGTTTCCGCGCAATTGGCACCATGGTCGTAATCAACCCCGAGCCCGCGGCCCTGTCCGCCGAGGACCTGTCGCTCTTCTACACGACCGACGAGCTGCTCTCCAATTCCCCCGTGCTCATCTTCTACGGTCCGACGGCCACTTCCACACAGGCGACACATTCGCGCATCCAGGCCCACGTCTTCACCCCGGCCGGCTTCCAGAACTTCGCCCGCCTGATTATCTCGCCCACAGCCACATACTACAATGCCGTCACATGTCTGCCGCGCGAGGAGCAGGGCGACGAGATATGTCGCGGTCTCGCCTTCAGCCTGTACAAGTACTTCCTCGAGCTGCCCGCGGAGATCAAGAGCGCTTGGGAGAGGCGGTATGATTCCTCCGCCAAACTGCCCATGGCCCCCAGGCTGTTCTCCGAGGCGCATGCCGCCATTGTCGCTGCCAGGATGATCAAGGTCGAGAACGTCGCAGATGTCATAATCGATGTGCGCCATGCTTTGGGCGAGCAGACGCTTTCCTGGATAGATCTGGATGTAGTCCTCCCCCAGGGCAGTGTCACGAAGCTGGAATCGCGCGAGTCCGGCCAGTTCGAAGACCTCGAAGAAGACCTCATCGAAAAGCGATACGGACAGTACGCGCCCGTCGTCAGGCTGTTCGGAGACGGCGCCTTCCTCCCGACCTCCAAACTCCGCCGCGCACCCTCCAAACCGACCGCCCTCAACCGATCACAATCCTTCTCAAGGAAACAAAAAGAGACTCTCCGACGGGAGATGTGTGAGCTGTTGGACACGGAAGAGAACTATGTCTACAAGCTGGACGAGCTGGTACACACAGTAGCGGTCGAGTTCCGTGAGAAGGCCAAGCAGAAGTCGAGCTCGAGCTCCAGCCCTACCGAACAAGCACTGAGGGGCTTGTTTCCTCCCAGTCTGGACAAGATTCTAGAGGTTAATTCGCAGTTCTTAGACGCTCTACGTGTAATTCTGGAAGAGTCGGAGAACGGAGCCATTGAGGACATTGAGACAGCAGCAGACGATGTCTACATCGCGCCCTTGCGTGGACAAAAGGACGCACCAGATGTCACTGGAGCGGCCGCCGTCGCCAGGGCTTTTGTTGAGTGGCTTCCACAATTTGCAGATTGCTACACCGACTACATGGCGGCCCACGGCGACTTCTCACAGCTGCTGAAGCATTTCACAAAAGACACAGCCTCCAGTTTCTCCAAGCGAGTCTACGAGACGGGCGAGCAGCGAATCACATCTATGCTCATCGAGCCTGTTCAGCGCCTGCCACGATACAACCTGTACATCGACAACATCATCAAGCAACTGCCCCTCAGGCATCCGGCTATCAAGATCTTCCTCAAGTCAAGGGATATGATCTCGGATATCTGCACAAGAGAAGGTCCCACAGCGCAGCAGATCAGAGTGTTCGATCGCTTGCGCAAAATGGTGACTTCGTGGCCTTCGGGATTCAACCCTAAAGGACGAATGATCTCAGCCATTGACTGCGTAGAGCTGTCCCCACCATATCACGGAGAGTTATCTGGACCTGCTACAGTGTCCGGTATCATGGTACTCTTCACGGACTTCTTGGTGCTTCTTCAAAAGTCGGAGGATGGTTCCATCAATGCGCGTGGCTTGCTCGCCGAGCTCGACAACCCCAAATTCGCCGAATCGTTTGATGGATCTACGGAACTCATGTTTCATCAATACTTGAGTCTCAGTGATGTCTTCTTGAGTGAACACTCAGAAGGATCAATACTGCAAATGATATCCCCAGTACCGCTCGCCAGCCAGCCCGGACGACCGAGAAGTCGAGAACGCCAGAAGCTTGGCATTCGCATGTTCTACCTGCAAGGCTCCTATGAGGGTAAAGGCCACAAGGTTACCGAAGAGCTCACCAAAGCTCGTGTGGAAGGCAGATTTCCAGAGGCGGAGCGAGAGGGCGGCAAATGGGACGTTCGAAATTTGCCAGGCGATCTCAGTTTCTTTTCGTCTATAGCGGAAGAGGCAGCTGGCCAGCAGGTAGAAGGTCGACGCGAGCCTGCGAGGGTACAGATCCTTGTCGAAGGGTCTAAGTTCACCAAGCCTATTCAAGTCGGTGACAGCGGCGTCGAGCTTACTGTTACCATCACCATACTTGGCGACGGACTCTTTCTGCTAGAGTCCAACGGGGCCCATGGATACACGGCACGCGACAAATTGACCGACCAAGAGTTCCGACCTGTTCTCACGAAGCGCCTCGCCAACTACTTCCAACTGCGAAACAGCGTTAAGAACCACACACTGGCCGAGGCGTATCTGACGCGAAACCAACAGATACTCAAGTCACTCGCTCTGGAGATGTACGAGGCAGAACCACAGACTGGTAGTAAGAGCCGTCCACACTCTCCAGTGAAGATGCTGTCTAGTTTCTTTGGTGGCAGTGTGAGTAGTATTGGCCGCGAAGGAGGAGGCTCTCGTAGACTCCAACGCAATGCGCATACCATGGGAGAGGTACCGCGCATGGCACCTCCGGTTCAACTTGGGCCGAATCGTACGTACAGCCATGACGGGGAGATGTCGCGCCCTACCTCGTCCAGCACCACTAAGAGCGCTACCTTCAACGGCCCGAGCGATCCCTTCTCAAAGCTCGAAGATACCTTGGCAAATCTGACTCTAGCACTGCACGCGCGCAAAGGGAACATTGTCGGGCGTTCTGTCAGGGCGAGAGCTGTCGCCGATGAACTTGTTGTCAACGAACTCTACAACACGCTTTTGGAGAACCCTGCCAATCTTGAACTCGCTGGTCAATCATCTGTGGATGTACTTTTCGCAGTGTTTGAGAAGTTTTTGAGTGTCGCTTGGAAAGAGCGAATGGGTCCTGTGCTGTCGCATGCCACATTGGTCTCATTACAGATGCGATCAGATAGCATGCCACCTGATGAGTTCGAGGAGTTCTTCAAATACACTTTCGACCAGTTTGCCCCTCCAAACCAACGAGCGTTCCGCGCTGTCATCAATCTGCTAGCCGAACTGCTCGATGGCACCAGCAACGATGGCGATCGAGGTATTCTCACAGCAGCCTTTGCTGAGATGTTAGTGCCCGCCGGTAACGCAAACGACTTCATCTCCCTTATGGACCGCTTGGTGCAAGATATCGACGCCCTGTTTCCAGCCGAGACACCTGGGTTCAGTACTCCAAACTATGGCTCTATGGACTCAAAGAGTCGCTACGCTGCTGCCGGCTCGCTCAACTCCAACACATCACTGCGGAGACGTTTTGGCTTTGGTACCTTGACACGCGAGAACAGCAAGTCAGAGAATGAGTCCAAGGTAGGCTCACTCTGGCGCTCATTGAGCAAGAACAGCCATGGCACAGATCTCCAGTCGCCCAGCATGGGGAAGGCTGGTCCCGGGCACCTTGGTCGCTCCAACTCGATAGACGCTGCTGCTCGCCTATCGCCAAAGCGACCGTCCTCTCGCGACCGTCCGACTGTTCTCGGCGCGTTTACGTTTGAGAACGCGAATTCAAACGCGAATTCAAACTCGAACTCGAACTCGAATTCGAACTCGAACGCGAATGGTCGGTCGTTCGTGGGCAATCTTGGGACAATTGGAGAGGTACCTTCCACTACTGGGCCTCCCCGCAAGAAGCGCCGCTCTTCTTTGAGCGATCTCAAGACGTTGCAGGATGCTGACGATGTACCCGAGTGGTCCCCGCAGACTCCTCGCAAGGTCGATCCTGCATTGCGCCACGAAACACGCCAGATTAGCGAGTCCCCGCTGGCTCCTTCAGCCGCTACAATGGCTTTACACAAACACACTTCGTCGATACCGACGCCTACCCGACTAGGCTCACCGCTGCGGGTGGAAAGGACAGACAGGAAGGAGAACTCCCCTGCAGTCGGCTTGGATCGTCCAGCACACATTAGGGGAAAGTCGGTCACGATGAAGCCGGACGTCGATGATGAAGTCACCATCAAGTCAAACAGCCCTACGAAGAAGCGAAGCGAGACTGTTTCAGGCATTCCCAATCCTCTAAACCTCCCGAACAGCTCAGCCATTCCGAATCTACGACCAACTACCAGTGCTGGTCTGCATGAACGAACGGGATCCGGCAACGCTGTCAAACTGCCACCCTCGACTCCGCGATCTCCGACCAAAGCCAGCACTCCTTTGACTGGGAGCCCTCCCAAGAAGCTGAGAATGCAATCACCTCAAAAGCTGCGCGAGCGACTGCAAACTCAGCAACACGATATCGACACAGCTTCGCAAGCTTTGCAGAATGAACTGAGTGCCATCGGTCAAGAGCTGAATGCTAGAAGCACGCCGCGTCTGACAACCCAGAGTTCTGCTCCATCGTTGATAACGAATGGGACGGCTGCAAGGACGGCTGAAGCGCGCGTTGCTGCTCTAGAGAAGCTCAGAGCTACACTGGAAACCCTCTCTGCACGTACTTCGGGAATCTCAAACGACGTAACAACTTCACTACAAGTATCGGAGGCTCGATGCAAGCACCTAGATCAGTTGTACCGCAACGCAAACGCGGAGAACGAGGCATTGTACGTGAAATTCAACGAAGAGCTGGAGAGGGTGACAAGCAGCGCTCGCAAGGGAAAGGCTAGCGAAGAGGTGGAACGTCGGTTGAAGACGAGCGAAGAGGAGCTGACCCGCCTGCGAAAAGAGAACGCAAGACTGAAGAGGGAGAATGCTGGGTTGAAGGCTCAAATCAGAGAGTGAGTAGTCGTCAAGACTGCTCAATCGCCCTGATGTGTGCCAGATGGGGGCGCGATGTTGACGAACCTGTAGTCTGCTCAGCGTAATTAATATCGCGGCTGTAAGGTTCGCCCTGCTTCTGGACAGTTTTGCTACGGCGGTTCTGGCATGGGTACAGTACGTAACCATACGTGCTTGCGTTGCGGTCGCTTTTCTGACCATATTCCCTGTACTTCTTTTTGTCGAACTCGGGCTGATGGCCCTCGAGCTTTCAGGTTGGAGTGTGGGCGCGAGGGACTGCGTTATGATAACATGACATGGCGTTAGCGAAACCACCTTTAGAGCAATATACCATCTGCTTTTTCCTTTGCTAAACGTGCTTTCCTCGATGCTGACCTCAGGTGATTTTGACGAGCATCAGGGATGGCTAGACTTAGTGTCGCATGCTAGAGAATGTTATCAAGGTAGAAGTGTACATTGCCTCAGCAACTGCTTACTCATTGAACTATAGTAGTATGGATGCAGCAAGCCTTAGAAATGCGACACGAATTCAAGCTACCTCTGGTGAAGGGTCCAACCTGTCTCAGGGTGCAGACGTGGTGACGGTGGCAGAAGAAGGCCAATGGGTTCCCCAGTCGCGCAGCCTCGCCAAGTGGGATAGCAGCCTCAACCCCGCTAGTTTATGCATGTGTTGGCAGGGCTTTGCAGCTACACGGCCGGGGCAGTTATACCGCGGTTATGCAGCTTGGTGGCCTGGTCTGGCCTCTAAGGGAAGGTGCAAAGGTGTCGGTATGCTGTTGCGCTGTGTAGCTCAGGGCGGAAAGGACAACTGGGAGTGTTTCATGGCGTGTGTAGTCGAGCTATTAATGGAGATTGATGTGCTGCCCGGGTGCGCTAGAAACAAAGTCAACGTTTCGCGCTCGATCGGGAGGGTTTCCGCTAAAGCGGAACTGGACGTGTCGGACGACGATCACTGACCGGGCTCGTCGAGCTGGGGATTAGTCTTCGTCATCAGCAGCTTCGATAAAGGCGCAGGGCAATCGCTTGCGTGCATGGCAATTCGCGCATGCTAAGAGACCTCATCCCAGAGCCGGCCGCCAACCTGCCCAGACGTGTCTGTCCTGCATCGTCACTGCTTCTCCACCCCGGCCGGAAACCGGATCCGTGGACCGCGCTCACCCAAACCAGCGACGAAACGTCGGCGCTCCACCGCGATTGACCCTTTCTCTACCACCCTTTGGAAGCCTCCACGACGGAGAGCGGCAATGACTCTCCATACTCCATCCAGGACCGAGTGCTCCCGCGCCTGCGACCTTCTCCGCCGACCAACAACACAACGCGCGTCACCATCTCCGCCGCCCTCACCCTCTCGCACGCTACCGGTTGGCTAATATTCATCACCGCCACCATGGCCTGGTTCATGAGAGGCGTCCAGAGTGCCGTCTTCCACTATGCCTCGTGTGCCCCCTGCACTGGCTACTCGGACGGCAGGAAGAGACGGAAAGCAGCAAAGGCCGCGAGGAAAGTGCGGGAGAAGCTGGAACTCGAGCAGCCCGACGCCTACCACCATCCCGAACCCACTGGGACCAATATATACTGGCATGAGGAGATCGTCATGGGCCCAGGACCGCCGCCACGAAGGGCGCGGAGGACCAACACGGGCACTACAGGCAGCACAAGGGGCATGCCAACTCGCGGAACACAGGGCTCGGCTATGAGCAAGGGCGGGAGCAGCATCGATGTCGACCAAGCAGGTGACATGCGCCTGAGCGACGATACCCTCGACGACGATGAGACATGGAACCACAAGCGCTATCAGAGGGAAGACGAGGATCTATGGGGCCACGACGAGCCCTCGATAAACCTCGAGCAGACCATGACAGGCTCGTCAACAGGAGGTGCCGGCTATCAGATACGGAGACCAGGCACTTCAAGATCCGGCAGCTACTACACCGCGCGCGCACCACCCGTCAACGATCTGCACCCTCCTGTCGTCAGTCTCCCCTCTCCAGACCCCCTCGACAACCGATGGATGCTCCAACCTCCACCCAAAGCTAGTGTCATGGCTGGAAAAGAACGAGCAAGAAACAGGAGTCGAAGTGGCAGTGGCGCCAGTAGTCGCGTCGAGTTGAGCTTGGGTCGCCAGGTCAGCACAAGGCACTTGATGAACAAGCTGGAACGAGGCGAGACACCCGAGGCCCGCTCAGCATCGCCCAACGGTTCGTACTTCAACCCATCACGGTGCAGGACCCCACAAGCTCGGCCGCCTTCTGCCACGAGCAGTTCACGCCGAAGACAGAGAAGAGACACCAAGGTCGACCTCGCCATGGCGCGGACCGAGACAGTGAGCACCCAGCATTCATCTGGAGACTCCAGCGACACAATCGTCCGAGGCAACTCCGCACCTCGTTCCGCAGTCGTCCCAGACATCAAAGTGATCCGCGTCCGTCAGAGCCGACCCGCACTCTCCACTGTTCTGTCCAGCAACTCGGGGAGGAATGGCAGCGACGAAAACGCACTCCCGCTTCCCGAGAAGCCCAGTCCAGCACACCACCGCTACACCACCACGTCGACCCCCGATTCCATCCCTTACTACACCAAACATCGCGAACCTCTCAACTCGTCCGACATTTCGTCCCTAAACTGCCTCCAAGACCTCGTATCCCCTCGCGCACTGCTCAACTCGCGCTTCGTCTCCGCACCACTCGTCGAAGCCAAGATCCGCCTACCACCTTCGGAAGAAGACATGGCAGCAAGAGCGCGACGAGATATGTCTGACAGTGGCTTTAGCCTATCGCGAGACTGGGACGAAGAGGAAGAGGGCATTGTAAATGTCCCATTTGATCGCAACTTTGGACCACCAGAGAGGGATCCTCGGTTTAGATGGAGTGTCGACTTTTGAGCGCATCTCTACCGCCATCACCACACACGACACTCACACACGCTTCACTTCTCCACGCGCGCATCTTCAGCGTTGGCATCTTATTGCATTGCATCGCATAGCCGATTTCTCCGTCCGTTTTTCTTTCCCTTTGTTATCAGCGATGATTTTGTTCCGCAAAGCGAAAATTGCATACTCGCATTTTGGATAGACACGAACTTTGACGACCTCCACCAAATGGCGTTTTGGGCGGGTCCTGATGGATTCAGGCATCGTTTGCTTATTTTCTTGGGTGCTGGCTTCTGGCATTGTCACCTGTTCGCTTCTTTATGGTAGGGGTTTTGTGTATATATCGCTGCATTAGATATATGACTATTCGAGAGTGAGCTCCAGGAAGAGCTTCATTTTACACTACAAACACTTGTTCTCAATTGGTGCATACATCGCTCAGGATTCATTTTCACTAACACTGTTTGTATACTGGCTTGAGGTAATTGATTGATGCTTGCTTTGCTTTCTAATGCCGCACCAAAATCAATGCACGCGCATACTACATGATGCCCTATTCCATTCGATATCTTACAACCCCGCGTAAACATAATCTATCGTGCACCCAGATCCCACAACCTGAGCGTCTCGCCCTTTCCGCCCCTCTTCTTATTGCCCTTCTCCTTGCCACCTTCGGTCAACTTCAACATACATTTCGACACAGCCGCCAAGCACTCCAGTACTTCGCTCATCCTGCCTGTCTCTAACAGACACCTCTGCACCCACTCGTTACTCCTATCCGCTACTACAACAGCTACCTCCATAGCCTTGATCGCGGGGTCCTTGTTCAGGAACCAAGCCGCTGCTTGCAGGACTGAGAGGTATGCGAGAATCATGTCTGGTATGTAGGCCTTCATCAACTCCCAGGTCTTACTTGTGAGGTGTTCAGGATCGGCGGCGGAGGCATCGGAGATGGCGGGGATGAGGGTGTCGAAGACGTTTGATATCGAGTCTAGGAGCGCTCTCGTGCGTTGGATATCGGGCTTGTGTTTCGCAGAGGCCCCGTCTTTCTTGCGTTCGGCGCGGATTCTGTAGCGGGTGTTAGTTGGTGTGCTTAGAAGAGAGAAGAGAGAATTGACTGACTGGATGAGTGTCTGCTCCTCTTCACGCCATTCACGGAAGAGGACCAGTAAGCGCACAATCTGCTGAAGTGTGTAGTATGAAGTGCTACTCTGACGCATCGCGTTCACCGTCCTCCTGTGCCGGTCTGCGCTGGGCAGTTTAGCCATGGGAATAGCGGCGGCTCGGTCAGCAGTAGACAGGTTGTCACGGTGTTCATGCAATCGCTGCTCATCCTGCTCCTCTGCTCCTGGCATTGTGAAATCGAAGGGGTAGCCGAGCAGGGCTTCTGTCCTAGAAAGAGACAGTGTCTCGACGCTAAGATCGCCGATGACCTTCTCAGCGGCGGCAAGCCGACCATTGACTGAATGATATGTCAGCAAGTTTCTGTTTGTGCATGTTAGACGTGACTTACGAAGGAAGATGATCAGCGCGCTCTGCAAGTGTGCAAACGTCTTCTCGAAATCCTTTGCGACATAGCTGTACCATTGCACCGAATCGATAACAACCTCGTCTTGTGGGCTTATTTCAGCACCGTCGAATGTGCGCTTGACACGCACGCCTGGCCATAGCAGCTGCTCGGTCGGAAGTGTAATCTTCTCCAATATGTTAAACCGCCTGATAGGGTTGGTGATAACGCCATAGCCATCGTTGGTGAAGTGCGTAAATCCACTATCCCGCGAAGCAAACGTGAAGCTCTGCGAAATGACCTGGACAACATCAATCCGGTATGACTCCATCAGCGCAACGGAGTGTCGTTGCTCAGAGCTGTTCTTGATATCGGGAAGCACGCGCGCAAGGCTGTAGGCTGCTCGTTCGGGGATGAGTTGCGCGGCGTATAGTGGTATAGTATCGAATCGTTTGGTGAGGCGCAAGAATTCGATATAAGCTGTGATGACATTGTCCATAGCTAAGAATTTCTTGTCCTGGTGTGTATCCTCGAAAAGCGTGTGTAATCCGTTGCGAAGGACAATGAAGATGTGGACAATAATGCGGAAAGCGTGTGGATCTTTTGCAAGGGCCTGGTAATATGGCTCTGCGTGGTATGTGCGATGGTCTCCGGCGGGTATTGGGCTTCGGTCCTCTTCTGGTGAGTCTGGGTGTATGATGAGACTGTGAGGTCGCTCGTCCTTGTCGAACATGTCTGCAATAGCCACACCGACCTTCAGCATCAGTTCATCAGCGTCTCTGCTAATTAGCGCGCTCTGGATAAGTTTGATCGGAGAGACCGCTTGCGCTGCTGTGCTCTTCTGCTGCTTCAGAAGGCTCATCACCTTTTCCGGTGATTTCTCCCATTCTCCGATATTCGCGACGGCGTCCTGGAACAGAAACTTCTGAGTCATGCTCTCTGTCACTCGATTCGGGTGCTTCTTCTGGAGATATGAGTCGAATCGCGACAGAAGAAGTGCGTTGTAGTGCGCATGCAGATGGTCGTCCCAAGACCTGCAGACCGTCTGTACTTGCTTCAAGTCTCCACTTAACAGCCCATATACAGCGCCTTCGTATGGTATCCGAGCACCCCTTGCGGCGTAGAAGCACATGCGACGGAACAGATAACCAACTGTCGGCCCTGCGACGTTCGGGCCACCTTCAGGATGGCCCTCGTATGCAGCTCCAATGCTAACACCGCGCCACGACTCGTTTCGCTCGTAGCACCAGTCGACGATTGTCTTCCAAGGAAGTCCCCGTCGCATCATTTCATATGCGACCATCCAGAGAGAGCGCTCGTAGTACTCGTCGCTCCGTTCGAGTGCGCGCTTTTGCCTAGAAAGAGCGTCCGGGTCCAGTTGGGTAACGAGGTTCGCGGTCCTGTCTGAGGTCTTAAGATTCGAGTTGATCGGCTTCAGAGGTTGGTCTATGTCGTCCATGCGCTTCGCCTGCTTGATCTTTGTCTTGGTCTCCAACCATCCGCTGGTCCATGTGTGCGCGCCCTTTCCGGAGTGTTCCTCGAGCCCTGTAATAATCGCCTTGACGTCGCTGTCACTGTCGCGCGCTGTTTGTTCCAACCAGCGAAGGACAAGCGCCTTCTCTTTCGCCTGGTCATCCTCCAGCAGAAAACGATCCCAGATCTCACTATTCTTGCAGTATCTTGCAGTTCCCCCAACCTCTTCCAGTTGCGCTTGCTTCTCGGCAGCAGAATCGGTGCCAGGCTCGGGGTTGTAATGTTCGATGACCAGCTTCAACAGTTTCCATGTCGCAAGCTCAGCCTGCCATTCTCGTAGTTCTCGAACATTCGCGGAGACGGAGGCGGCGTTCGGTTCGATGGACGAAATGACTGATTGGGACGATTGGCCAAACAGACTCTGGCCTGGGTTGTCTGACGCATCTGCCATAGTCTGTATTTGTCGACGAACAGTCTTGCTGAGGCTTCCCTTGTTCTCTGCTTCGGTCGTTCGCTTCAACTCCTTCACGTGTGATTCCGCAACGTCTTGGAACTTGCCGACCAGCTTGACCGTGGTCTGGTATTTGGCTTTCTTCGATTCGTTGCCATGGACATGCCAATGGTCTACCCGCTCCGCGAACTTCTCTACCTCTTTCCCTACACGTTCGGCCATTGCGCGCAGCGGTTGTAGCGGATCGTTGGGTTTGGCGCCGTTCGTGGCTCGGGATGTTCCGAAAAGGAGCGCATTATTGTTGTTGGACTGGATGAAATGTCAGCCCCCATTGGAGCGGAGTTGGAGGTGTCTCGGGAGGCAGCAGGATCTCTCTGATGACTTACCTGGGCTGCAGTCGGCTGCGACTGACGCGATAATGATCGTGAAGCCATGGCGGGTGGGAAGAGTATGAATCCGGAATGGCGGGAAGAAGACGATGAGACAGTCTCAGTGGTACTTGATCAGACGCGCCCCAATGACGTGTTGGGAGCTGCGATGCTCGTGGTTGACTGCCCAAGCCCATCACAAAACACAAGTCGCGCGCGGACGGGCCCTGTCCGCTAGCGCGTCGCCAAGCTTCGGCGCGCTAGTGAACATAAAACTCAAAATCTGCCCTTACCCAGAGTCTCTCGGCACAATGTTTTCACAGGACGGCGCCTTTAGAGTCTCGTCAGGAATCTTCAGTTTCTCATGACGCGCTCGTGCTGTCCTAGATCAATGCGCTTTCTGGTAACCTGGCTGGACTCCCAAGTGGGGAATGACAGTGCGGATGATATAGGAAGTGATACATCTCTTAAGCTAACGACCCATTGCTCGAATGGCATGCGAATGTCTTAGGCACCATATTCGTCTGATCCTCTCGGCTCATACATCTCGATGCGCCAGCCTCGCGAAGGGCCCCTTTCCATGAATGTACTCTGGCAAAAATGCATATCTATGATGTTCGCTGTAGCTGGTATTCCAATATGCATGAGCCAGACGACAGCGGATACCATGTGGACGCGATGCTACGTACCGTCGACTTCAGAGAAACCGTGCTCCGTCGCGACACTGCTAGTGACGCGAAACTTTTGCATGGAGAGGCCGAGGATCCAGTGTCAATCGTAGAAAGAAGCTCCAGGCGTTTTGATTTGCTATATTACACGGCTATAATTACACGGGACATGGATACAACAGTCTGCTAGAGGCTACGATATCCCTTTCGCACGCTGCTCCATCTTGAGTCTGAGGTGTCGTTAGCTGCCGATGAGTTGAACGGGTCTCGAGACTCACTTAAGGAGGGTATATTTCGGACAGCTCACAGTGCTAGCATTCTCTCCTTGCTCTTTGTAGAAGGCGTTGCAGCACTCGTATAGCGCATCAACCTGGTCTTGGTCAGGCTGCGTTCAAAGTCGTTCTGTGTTCAATGGCTCTCCTGTGAGACATGGATGCATACCTCTTTTCTGCACTTCTCTTCGTTGTAATTGTTCTTCTGTATGCAGTCTACCACTTAGCTCAGTATGATAAAACTTGACTAGATACACACTTTGAATTGCACATGCTCTAGGATGACACGGAGGATCTGTCCTCAAGTCCTTTTCCATTTCTCCCTTGGGTCTTGTCAATTTGGTACTCGCCGCCGGTTCCATAAGCGTGACATCATGAGCATACCATTGTGAAAATAGCCAACAGCCGCAGCGATGCAAGAGTCGATATGCAAGGTTTGTAAAAGAAGAAATCCAGAGGCAGAAAAGATAGCGACTTGATAAGAGAGCAGGTAAGACGAATTATGTCGTGCAGGTAAAGGTGATGAAGGTGAAGCCGGTTGGTTAGGGCTGGCCAATGCTTTGAGAGCGAGACCCCACTAATTCTCAGTGCTCCCACCTCGTCGTCGTTGCGCTTTCCTCCTGCACAGAACTCCTCACGCGTTGCCACCGCTCCTAACATACACCCGACGCGTCTGCCCAGCCTCACGAGAGTCTTCTATCACCCGACGTAATCAGCACCAGTGCGCCGGTATTAAGGTACGGCTATCTCCGCACTGTATAAAGCAGCCTCCCCCACGACAAAACGGCGCTTCCTCATTCTCCACCGCTTCCGCTGGATAGCCAACTGACCTCGCCGAACAGCCCTATCCGACCGCTCTGCGACTCAACACCTCACCTAGACGTCCACGCACCTCCCACGCCTCAAAATGTCTGACAACGGTTCGCCCAACGTGCAGCAGAAGCCTGAAGACGGTGGCCAGAGCGAGCACCTCAACATCAAGGTCACCGATAACAACAACGAGGTCTTCTTCAAGATCAAGCGCACCACTGCCCTTGGCAAGCTTATGAACGCCTTCTGCGACCGTCAGGGAAAGAACATCTCAAGCGTGCGATTCCTGTTCGACGGCCAGCGCGTAACAGCCGCGGACAACCCAGACACGGTACGTGATAGAGTTGCAGTCGTCTCCATACAGGGAAAGGCTGCGCTTCTGGGAAAATTGCTAACGCGACACAGCTCGACATGCAGGACGGCGACACCCTTGAAGTCCACCAGGAGCAGATTGGTGGCTGCTGACCGGCGACCCTCCGCGACAGTGTGCAGAAGTCCTTACAGCTGCACTGAATCTCGACACCTAGTGGCTAGGCCGTCACCTTGTATACCCACGAGTGCGACCTGCCGAAGACCTACGAGGACACGATTGCTTTCAGCGGCGGCGATGGCGGAAAAGAGGCATGGGTTTTGCTTTCACATATGATACTATGGGTTCGGGCGTCACGGATTTACCAAGACCGCCTTGCGGCGCGATTTGAGTCTTCACGGTTTAGCTGATGGTGCGCCATAAGCGAGAGGGATTGAATTTACTACATACTTTCCATGACTTATATGCACGTGTATTGTACCTAGCAGCAATGTGCGGCAGATGAAGATCGGTGCTCATGGAATCTCGAGCGAAGAAGAGGTTCGGTCTAATATCGAGTAAAATCGGTGCTCAATAACCCCATCTGCTGTGAAAATAACCAGCTACCACTTCCATGTTTCGTCAATATCAGGTAAACTTTTTACATCTAATTTACACATCTTCGTAGACTATATGTACATCAATACTAAAACTACATGCCGAGGATAGTCTGAGCATAACAGCGTTCAACGGTTCTAGTCATCCCAAACAGCCTTCTTCCTGGCTTCCCTCTCCTCAGCCTCCTTCTTCTCCCTTTCCCTCTCCTCGGTCCTCCTCTTTCTCTCCTTCTCCCTCATGACACGGTCATACTCCCTCTCCTCCTCAGTCCTCTTCGGCGCCCTGACACCCAACGCACCCGCAATCATCCTCCCAGCTACAGACGTTGTCTTCTCTGGCCTTTTATCTGGGCCTCCTCTGCTCGAGCTCCTACTCCCACTATCGCTCAAACTGGAGTTCAAGTTGTACGGAACATTATCCGGGTATTCGAATTGCGTGGGACTGGCAGGTGTAGGCGGCGGCGGGTTCGGCGGGTTATCGCGCGATGTGGTGGTGCTCAAGGGTTGTAAAGAATCGTGTGGTGAGCCCTTCGCTGCAGACTTGCCGAGGTCTACATCCTCAGTCTCAGTATCCGACCCGCTGAGTTCGGCTTCCCAGCTATCTGCGACGGGCTTGGATTTGGGCTTCTGCGCGGTTTTCTGCGGATGCGAGGCTGAGAGCTCAAGGTTGCCGAGGGTGTTTGCGATTTCTGGGGTGACGGCATGTTAGTCGGTGCTTCTCCAATTGGACGTTTGGCGCACGAAAGTGCTCGATGAGGGAGGTGCGTACCTTCTTCGCTAGGAGTCTTGTGCATGGGCGCCATATTATTTATTCCGCTGTGCGTATGCCGTGTGCCGTGTGTGCTGTAACCTTGGGAGAGTCGTGTGAGGCTTGCGATGATTTGCGGGGTAAATGTTCCGGTTTCTTTGAGCAAGATGTCGGATGCGGGGACGATCAATGGTTTAACGCTTCTGACTCTAGTAAAATGACAGTAGCAAACTGGCAAGCAATTGAGGGTGCAAACGAGAACTTAAGAGTAAGGGTTCAACTGAGCCTTGGAAACTAATTATGGAAGTCCACGGATCGCTCCATCGGACGAACCGTGGAACTGGCTAGCTTTCCCCTGCGCCGATTGCCCGCAGAATACCAGGTAGGGTGCCTGTGGGGAAGGGCGCGCGTCACAACGCACGACATGCTTTCGGCGTCAGATCGATTGCTTCATTTAGGTGCGCGACCCACTCTCTGGATTCTAGAACGTCTGGTGTTCGAACAAATATAGATGTGGCTATGAACTCGTCTACAGGGAGTGAGGTGGTTTGCGCAACACGTACGTGCGTGTTCTTGCATTCTGGACCACGGACCCTGAAAATGGTCCAAAGTGATATTCAGGGGATAAGGCCTAGGCTTTAAGCTCCAAACGCTTACTACGACTGACTTCACACCACCACCTTGTACAACGAAAGATTTCTTGAACTCATGCTTGAGATGGAACCTTGGATACCGTACCAAAAGAACCACCGTTCAGCCAGTCAGAACTTCGACAATTGACACAAGGAAACAAAAATTGAATAAGTGCGCTGCCGTCGACATTAGTGCTAAACACTACCACCATAACATCTCTAGGGCAATGTAGACTTCTCGGAGGTACCTGAGTGTTTAACGTGTTCCTGATCCACGGAAGAGCCATAATAGATCTTAGGCCGGCAACTCTTTGCTCCTTTATCACGATACAAATACCCCAGCATCCTTTCCAGAAGTCATCATCGATTGGTATTAGGGGAACGTTTCTCGAAAATTTCGATACTCGGCGAAGTAGCAGAGCGCAGGATCTCAATAAGCAAGGGGTTGGAAGCACATCCGAGTTCGTCGAAAATCGTGACAATGTCAGGTATGGTGCTGAAGATATACAGAAGATAGAACCGCGGTTAGAGGTCAACGAAGAGAGATTTGAGATGAGCAGAACAAAGAAGAGAAGCAGAGACTTCAGGGTCGCCAATCTGCGGCTCGTAGCTTTTTGGATTCGTGTTCCAAAATCTCGACCCATCACACTATGGGAGGTGCTACCTGCTTATATCACCACATACTCTGATTTGAGGTCTGTCCATGTACAAGAACTGTTTCAGAACTGTTCTGTATAACTGACGCCAACCTTCATTTTCAATATTCTCAATGCCCCTAAATAACCTGAGACGTTCGGATAGCTGTGGGTATGATTTTTTGAGAGCGTGAATAAACGATGGAAAGAATTTGTAGCCCCAGCTATGACATGATTTAGATCATCGGAAAGATGTGGGAAGGTGCAAATTTTGGAAAATCGACGAACATCCCGAGCGAAGTGGTCATTCTTTCTACCTTCCATTTGTCGTGTTATAGAGGCGGTGGACGGTGCATGCAAAACGAAAATATAATCGCTTATGTTGCAGATGAAAGTCAAATCTTCGTCGAGCTCTGGCACGTGAGTTATGTTGCGTACAGAAAGCAACGCTGAAGCCTCGAGTGTATGCCATTGATCAAGAATGTTGCGTGAGGAACGGGTCTCGAAGGACGGATTTTGGAAACTTTGCGTGCGACCCATGATCATGAGTATGTAGAAGTAGCATCCGAGGTCTTGTCGTATTGTCCATGGAATATGCATCAATAGAGACTGCATAAGCCTCTTCTGAGTTGGCTTCAGACCGTGTATGATTGACATCAGTTTCGGTAGGCTCAAGGCAGAATCGCGAACCGCAGTCATCTCGTCGTATATCTGACGCAGTGCGCGTTTCGTTTGGAGTGCAACATCTTGACACAGATTTAGCGACATTGTCATACCTGAGGTACATATACCCAGATACGTACCAGAAGACTTGTCAGGCGATACACGGTCGATACGTTTCGCTTTTGGTGGCGTCCTAGACGAATAACGATTCCATAACTTCGCGCACATGGCACAGGGAAGTTGTTTGTCGCACTGTTACTTGAGTTGTCACCCACGATCGTGAAACAACCATCGATCGGAACGTACCTTCTTCTTGATGTACACGCAATGCGTACATGAACCACCGACAGGAGCGAGACCTTGCATGTTTTGTTTTGCTGACTCGCTACGGTGGCCTCTGCCCTTAGGAGGGTCATCTCGAGCCCGAAACGAGAGGATATTGACAGACGATTCTGGTACTCTGGCTCGTTTCGAGATACGCTGCTCAACATCCCGTAGCGAACGGTCATTACGGTCGCCGTCTAGTAAATGGCGTTTGCGCGTGGATACTGTGGGTTTCTCAGGAGTCGGTAGCGCTTGTGTAGGGGCCGAGTGCGCAATAGTCCATGCTGTTGACTGGGCTGCGGGCGCCGACCACGAAGAGGTGATGGGTGCGGGTGCGTGGATTGAGCCATATGATACGCATGAGTTCATGTTATACGGCGGATCCAAGTCTATGGGTTGAGGCGGCGAACCAGTCGCTCTGTGTTGTAGACCCGGCCGTTCATAATCGGTGCTACCGACAGGTGTCATCACATACGAGTCTGAGCTATCGCTGCTTATTCCCTGGACTAGAGGATCACCGAAGTTGATTTGGGAGGCATAAGTGTTGGAGCCACTGCTTGTCGAGAGCGTATAGTATGGTGTATCGAACGAGGGATCGTGACAGCCATGAAGGTCCACGAGAGTACATGCATAAGGAATATCATAGTCCATGTCCAGAGGGAGGGAATCCTGGGGGAGTAGAGAGGTAGATGTTTGCGAGTACAATCCGAAATCATTAGTAGAGTTCATAGAGATCTGGGGAAACGTAGCCTTAGTATATATTTGGTTTCTACTCGTGTGGCAAGATTGGACTTACGGCTTCATGAACTCGAGTACTGCCATTGCCAGCGGGCCCATTGAGGGCTTGAGTCAGCCAAGTTGAAGGATCAACCTCGCACATATTTGACGATAACAAGTCGTTGTCAAATTCCTGGAGATACCGATCAGGCACCCATGATTGCGCCAGATGAACAGGTGGGCTCGTGCTAGAAGCAAGTAAAGGGCCGTTGTACCATGCATGCAATTGCTCAACAGAGCTCATCTGCTGCTCCATAGCAAGGTATCCATCGTACCCAGAGGTTGCATATGATCCATCGAAGTCGGGAAGATACCTCTGACGATTTGAAGCTGGATCGCCGTCTTCCATGTGGATGTCGCTTGCGGACTCAGTCATATCGACGAGGCTGCCCAAGTGGCTATTCAGGCGGGAGATTTGGGAGAACAGAAGACACTGATCAGACACACGTCAGCTAGGTGCGATGTATAGGCCAAAGAGACGATGCGGGTGAACAGCAAAACCGCACCCTGAAGAGCGGACGTGCAAACATATTACAGGAGCGAGCGACATCGTTGACAGCAGGCCAGGGAGAAGCCACCTGCCGAAGTGCGCATGGAAAAGATGGCAATTGCGCAGCATTCTGCAGCCACATGCACATCGCTGTCTTGGCTCGAGGCTCCGACGTCTCAATGCAGCCTAGTTTTCACTCCGACATCCGCATCCGCACTAGCACTGCATCGCCTCCAGGGCTGTCATCACCATAGAGAACCCGTTACATGACCTGTGTAACAGATTCTAAGCATCAGAGTAAGAATCTGCTTCCGACATCTCGAATCGGTCTAGCGATTAATTGAGCGGTGTCCCGCGTCTTGTTCCGACACTCGAAATAAGTATAGTCAGAACACAGCCTTCCAAGACAATTTGATATCGATATGTTATCCGGGTAGTCATCGACATGTTGGGTAACCACTGGAATGGGTTCAAACCAGCGTACGCAATAACTACATGTATGCCTGCATGTCTCTGGATTTGGGTAGACAGACATCTTGCTTCTCACCACAGCGGCGAAAACGATCATACATAACCGTACTCCATTCGCGACTCCCGCAAGCCTATATGACCATGTCTTCGATAGCCTGGACACGAAGCGAAATCCTTGAGCTACTCACCCTCATCGCGATGATCATCATCTCTACCATCGCGGCTGCCTGGCATATTTTCGTGAACCACAAAGTGAGCTTCCCTGCGAATTTGCGTGAGGAAGTTACGCTGACATCACACATTCCTTTTAGATCCAGCGACACAACCAGAAGGCAGGAGGAAGGACCTCGATCGGGGCGTATTTGTGAGATTGGAGTGCATTGAAAGAGCGAACAACATATGAAGTGACGGAAGTAATCGCAGGATACACAAGCCATAGTGTTACAATACCACTGTATTTGAACTAGAAATTACGATCAGACCATGATGAAGAACAACGAGAACTAATGATACAAGAGCAGGACATGAACAATGCTCGCTGAACCAGACAATAACGCCGCTGATCAGACATGCAAGATACCCATGGGGTATCGTCGAAACAGTTATGCCAGTCCCAAAGTACCAAACGCAAGCCATGCGAGATAATAATCAAAACACCGAGATATGCAGTGCGCCACATGCGGCATCATTACTTCTTTATAGACTGGAGCCCATTCTTGGCTCTTCGTCACTTCGTCGGATACTCATCTTTTTCTTCGCTTTGCCCTTCTTCTTGGCAGCCAACTCATTCGGCGGCGATTGCGTACCGCGGCTGCCGATCTGACTCTCGCCTTGCTTGAGTCCCTTGACTTCCTGAAGCATGTCGCGGAAGCCTTCCTCGAGTGTAGTCATTCGCGCAAGCATGATCCTGCTCATGCGGTTGGACTCCGAGTCGTTGTCGCTGCCCTTCTGCATCTCGTGTGCTTTCATCCTAGCAGCCATCTCGAACTGTGTGGTGAACGACGCAGGTAGTCCGTTGAGGTTGCCAAAGTTGGGGTTGAGGTTGTTGTCTCCAAGGTCTGACGCCAGATCCAGGGCAATAGCGTTGAACGAAGGCTCGCGTGCTCCGTGGCTTCTAGACAGCAGGTTGGACGATATCCCGCGTGGTGGCATAATGGCACGAGGACGAGAAGGAGGGGCAAGAGGTGGGACACTGGTACGCTTTGGAGTTTTGGCACCTGTCCCACTTGAACCGTCGAGACGTCCGGGAGTGGCCGTACCAGTGGCTGTTCCACTGCGAACGCCGGTCCTTGGTCGCTTTTCGGGGGATGGAGCGCGGGAAACGTTCATATTCTCCTTGACAGGGCTGAAGAGAATCGTGCTTGTGGAAGTGTTACGGGCATGTCCCGGTTTGAATCGCCTCTTGCTAGGCGACAAAGGCGTTTTCGATTTGAAGCTGGAATCAGAGGGTGACGCCACAATGGCGGGTGTACGGCTTTGCGACTTGGGCAAGACAGTCATTGGCGTTTGGAAGGACTCGTCTTCAGAAGATTGATATCCTGTCTGAGGCCTCTTGCTGTCTTTCTGGCTTGCCTCAACCCGTGGAGTAACTTGCTGATCAGAACTTCCGTCGTCATCCTCGTCGTCTCCATCAGCATCCGTCTGCTGCGGCACCTCCTCCATGACCATAGCCAAACTCAAATCTGGTTCTTCTTCCTCTGCTATAGCTGGGGTCAATGGAGTCCCAGCGTCATCAGGGTCAGAAACCACCGTCCTGGTAGCCAGTGGGTGCCTGCGCCTTGGCTGGCCTGCGGTCTTCGTTCGCCGAAGATGTGGCCGATTGGGCCCTTCAAGCCGGTCCAAAACTGATCGTGAGTCGTCCTGAGGTGGTTCGTTCTCATCATCATCGCCCATTTTCCTCATCCAATCGGATACGACGTTGCCCGAGTTCCTCCTAGGTGTTGGGTAGCGGGGAGTCGGTTGGAAGCTAGAGTCGCGGAAAGGTCGCCGGAATACCTCCTCGAGCGCCTGGTCCTTCTGGAAGGTAGTGACGGATGGCTCGCGCAGGCGCGGACTGAACAGCTCAGTAGGGCCTCGGATGCTGAACGCAGGCACAGGCGCTTTGGATTCAGCCCGACCCCGTTGTTCAACCAGATCAGTTGGACCGTATGAGAGATGTGACAGAAGAACACGCTCGTAAAAGAAAATTACGAACAGAATAGGAAGATGGGTCAGCTTGATGACAAGCCGGTTCATGCGTAGGAACTTCTTGAAGGACATGGTATACTTGAGCGGGATCAATAGCCATCCAATGATGTTGGTAGGCGGGATGTAGGAGAAGAGAGCATCCGACTTGACCATGGAAATGGTGTTGACTGCAAATAAGAACTGATGCTCTTCATCGGCATTCTTGACGACTGCCATGAAAGAGTTTGTCAAGACCGTGATCAGGATGGTGACGATAAGGAAGTGACAAATGAAGAGGAACAGAGCAAGCATAGTCTTGCCGAGGAAGTTGACCTCACCCCAGAGATCCCAAGCGGCGGGTGTGAAACCCATGACCAGCTGGAAAATGGCGTAAGCGGCGTCTGACGCACCAAGATCTCTCTTGAAGGCTAGGCTAAATGCGACGAAGAAACCACTGCAGCTTATCACAATGAGGACGAGAATCGCAACCAAGTCCATGGCCATCATCTTAAAGGCGATGAGCAGCTGCGAAAAGTATCGGTAATGATCCAGTGCCGAGAAGAGTCGAGGAAAGAGTAGGACAGCGGTGGATCCGAGTACGTCATATGCCATGGCGGCAACACTATGGCGACTAACATCGGGCATGAGAATTCCGTAAAGGCGTAGGACGTAGTAGGCCATGAACATGAGGAGGATACCCAAGTCAAAGGCATTCCATACACTCATAATGTATAGACCGAAGCCTTGCTCGGAAAAACCGACCACTTCGTCAAGCATGTATCCAGCGCTCCAGAACCAGAACAGAACCTCGAGGGCTGTGATGTCCTCTGACTTCTCAGCCAGCACCGCCAAGAAAAGGCCGAGCATAATGGCGAAGGAGAGAGTCGAGAACAGGTTGCGGTAGCGGGGAACACGAAGACGGGAGAGCTTGAAGAGGGAGGCATCGTGGGGATCGTAGAGGGTCACTGTACGCCGGAGGAGCGCTGCGGGCGGCGGGAGTGGAGGCGCTGGCTTGGTGGGCGACATGCGACGAGACGGGCCTGTTCGCGGGGAGGCATCATCGCGGGTGTTGTACCCACGCTGTTGAGGGGAGTCTGGCTTCCGGTGTAGATTGTCGGCTGCGGAGTGGAAGACGATGGTGCCGGCCCAGATGGCTTCCAGCTGGCGTACTACCAGAGGATGGGCGAGGAACTTCTTGGCCTGGGCGCGAATGGCGATCTCTAGGGTGGAGATGCGCGCAGATCGGTAGGCCTGTCGCGACCAGTTTGCGCCGCCGGGGGTGTTGTTCCCGCGTCCCTGCACCATCATGCCCTGGAGCGGGTCGAAGTCGTAGGAGAGGGCATCGATGAGCTCGCGCGTGGAGAACTCCTTGAGCAGGCGCATAGCCAGCAGCTCGCATATGAGCGCCCGCGTCTTACTGACGCCCACATTGCCTGGATTCTCCTCTCCCTCCTTCTTGAACTGTAGGCAGTTGGCGAGCAGGCAGTACAGGAGACCGCGCGAGAACTGGTCGGAGCGAATCTGCTGCTGGATGGGCTTGACGAGGAACTGCGACACCTGCGGGGAGCGCAGCTGGTCCCATGATAACGTGGTTTCGCATCGCTGGACGAGGATTATGCGGATCGCATGCGTGGTGTTGTAAATGGGTATGC
Organism: Alternaria conjuncta; assembly: GCF_024043145.1. Classification (NCBI taxonomy): domain Eukaryota; kingdom Fungi; phylum Ascomycota; class Dothideomycetes; order Pleosporales; family Pleosporaceae; genus Alternaria; species Alternaria conjuncta. Next base: position 419,052 of record NW_026250092.1, on the reverse strand, counting down.
GATCTGGGGTCCTGTCAGTGCGATGCAGAAGCAAGCATATTTGTGCGCCTACCCAAAACTTCAGAAGAAAAGACGGGCAGCAAGGGTCCATCCCGCTGGCGGTCTTCGTCTTCGTCGTCGTCCTCGCCCTCATACTGCGCTAGGGCATCCTGCTCGTCCTCGTCGTCTTCCGAGTCCTGTCCATTCTGGCGGCGGCGGTAGCGTTGGATAGCCGCAAGCAGAGGTGTCGTCTCAGAGGGCCGGCGTGACTTTTGGCGGAAGAATGAGGCGAACATGTCACTACCTCGAGCCTCTAAAGGAAACGGGATTCCTCGTCAGCGTCGGCGTAGGTAGGGGAGAGGGACGGGTGCGAGTTGAGTGGGGAGTGCTAGGTTTCATCACCGACGGGAAATGAAGCACAAGCAGGAGGATCGTGAAAAGGGCTCTTGCCTGCTTTCGTGCCACGCCGACCTCACCGCCTGCGAACTCTAGCCCGTCATGCGCCCTCGTCGCCGTCGACAGAAGATGCAGAAGGGAAAGGCTCGATCCTTATCGCGCGTCGTCCCTCTCCCAGACGCGTCTGCAGCCAATAGACGCGCCCGTCGACCACATGCCGACAGGCCCTGCAACGCGGGGCGCCGCCAAAAGCATGTCTAGAATGCCATGTGAGACTCGCCCGGGGGACGAAGCGCCATTTTCAAAGTCGTCATCGCGACGATTGCCCTGAAGTGGGTATGCTAGCACTCTGGGGTGCAGACTGCCTACATATAATACCTCAGATCCTCCTCCACATGCCTGATGCAGGTAGTCTGCCCTCGCCCTCTGTCACCACACCAGAGACGAGCTGCTCAAGTCTCCCACCATCAGCCCTCATCTCATCTGATGCAGGATGCATCGCTCATAGCCCCCACGATGCGGTCTGATGCGGTCAAGAATCCCGCGATCTAAAGGCATCTAGACAATCTCGATCGATAAATACCCTGACAGCTACCCTGCCGCTCGCGTCTAGGGCGAGGCTTGTGGCCCTGCATGTCTTTTCGATAATTGCTAGATCGTATTTGTCATCTAGCCGCTGTCGGACTGGAAAACACCATCACCATCACCAGAGTCTGCGATAGCAGCACGTATCCTCACAGATGCCTTTGCGTGTACAGGCACGACAGACGGTGACGGCATCTCGCATGAGCGAGCCGTTGGATCTGTGCAGATCATTTACCGCTCCACCTCGTTAAAGATGTTCCCGCTACGCACGATTGGCAGCTTTGGCGAAACATGCACTTCGTCTTCACACCGCCATGCGCGTCCTCGCCCACGAACTCTTTGTTGTAGATTTGCATGCGCGCTGATCTCGACGCAAATGCATGTGACATTCGCCCGTTCGAGCCTTGGGGTTGCTTACTCTGTTGCAAAGCCATCCATGGCAAGGGTAGAAATTCGTTACGACGGCGTCTTCAGCACTTCTGAGCAGCACGATGAGGAGATCAACCTCCGATAGAGATCAACGTAAAATATTTTCTTCACTACCAGAGTTTTGGTCAAAATGCTCGGCGAGCCACAGAAAGGCCGACTAACTCGTCATTCGCTAAGGTGGGGGGCAGACCAATCAACCCCGCCATGCAGCGGCAGCTAGGCTACTCACGTTTTTTCGTTGCTGTGAGGCTCCGAACTTTTTTTTTCTGAGGCTTCACTTCTTCTCTTCTCTACAATTGCCTGGCAGTCTCGCTTCTCAAGGGTACCATAGCCCTAGAGCTGTCACTTATACCCTCAATTATGGCTCCACAGCCCGACCAAAGCCACGACTTGGCTCTCGAGCTTCAAGATGGCTACGTCTGCTTCGGAAACAGCTTCGGTGCGGACAAGAGCATTTCCGGAGAGCTTGTCTTCCAGACGGGCATGGTGGGCTACCCTGAGTCCATCACCGACCCCTCCTACCGCGGCCAGATCTTGGTCATCACATTCCCTCTAGTCGGCAACTATGGTGTGCCATCGCGGGAGGAGATGGACAGTCTGCTCGAGGGCATCCCAGCCCACTTTGAATCCAACGAGATCCACATTGCGGGTTTGGTAGTCGCTACATACGCCGGCGAGGAATACTCGCATCACTTGGCCACCTCTTCGCTGGGTGCATGGCTCAAGGAGCAGGGCGTGCCCGCCATCACTGGCGTCGACACGCGAGCGCTGACCAAGCGCATCCGAGAGGAGGGAAGCATGTTGGGACGCCTCATGCAGAGGACCGGACCATCACCCTCCTCCACCACCCTCACCAATGGCGCTGTGAACACCCAAACCCTCGCTGATGATGAGGTGGACTGGAGGAGCAGCTTCGAGCAAATCGAATGGCTCGACCCCAACCAGAAGAACTTGGTCGCTGAAGGTAAACAATAAGCAAACTCGCGTAGAGATTCGCGCTAACACATGCACAGTCTCCATCAAGGAACCCAAGCTCTACAAGCCCGACCCTGCCACTGCCCTCAAGCATCCCTCCGGCCGCCCCGTACGTGTCGTCACCGTTGACGTCGGTCTCAAATACAACCAGCTCAGATGTTTGGTGCGGAGAGGAGTCGAAGTTCTGCAAGTTCCCTGGGACTACGACTTTCCTCAGCTTGCTGGCAAGGACTACGATGGTCTTTTCATCTCCAACGGTCCCGGTGACCCAGCCATGATGGAGTCCACCGTGAAGCATATCAAGACTGCCATGGACGAAGCCCGCACACCTATCTTCGGTATCTGTCTTGGTCACCAATTGCTCGCCCGAGCTGCTGGCGCCGACACAGTCAAGATGAAGTTCGGTAACCGCGGTGCCAACATCCCCTGTACCAGCTTGCTTACTGGCAAGTGCCACATCACATCGCAAAACCACGGTTACGCCGTAGACTCCAAGACACTGCCCAACGGCTGGGAGGAACTCTTCGTCAACGCCAACGATGGTAGCAACGAGGGCATCCGACACGAGCGCAGGCCCTACTTCAGTGTGCAATTCCACCCTGAGCACACCCCCGGTCCCCGCGACACCGAGTACCTCTTCGATGTCTTCATCAGCACTATCCAGAAGGCCATGACATCATCTGAAGTCCTCTCAAAGCCTGTTGAATTCCCCGGTGGCACATTCGAGGAGAACAAGAAGCTCACACCCAGGGTCGACGTCAAGAAGGTGCTCGTTCTCGGCAGTGGAGGTTTGAGCATTGGCCAGGCTGGAGAGTTCGATTACTCTGGTAGTCAGGCGATCAAGGCTTTGAAGGAAGAAGGAATCTACACCATCCTGATCAACCCCAACATCGCTACTATTCAAACTTCCAAGGGCCTTGCCGATAAGGTTTACTTCCTGCCCGTCAACGCAGACTTCGTCCGCAAGATCATCCAAAAGGAGCGACCTGACGGTATCTACGTAACCTTCGGTGGTCAGACCGCCCTCCAGGTTGGTATCCAACTCAAGGATGAATTCGAAGGCCTTGGCGTCAAGGTTCTCGGTACTCCCATTGACACCATCATCACCACAGAGGACCGAGAGCTCTTTGCCCGCAGCATGGAGTCCATTGGCGAGAAGTGTGCCAAGTCTGCATCTGCCAACAACGTAGAAGAGGCTATGCGCGTTGTTAAGGACATTGGCTTCCCTGTCATTGTCCGAGCTGCCTACGCTCTTGGTGGGCTCGGAAGTGGTTTCGCAAACAATGAACCGGAGCTGCTCGACCTCTGCAACAAGGCTTTCGCTGCCAGCCCCCAGATCCTCATCGAGCGCAGTATGAAGGGCTGGAAGGAGATCGAATATGAAGTCGTCCGAGACTGCAGAGACAACTGTATCACAGTCTGCAACATGGAGAACTTCGATCCCCTTGGTATCCACACGGGAGATTCCATTGTCGTTGCGCCTTCGCAAACCCTGTCCGACACTGACTACAACATGCTCCGAACGACCGCTGTGAACGTCATCCGCCATCTCGGTGTTGTCGGTGAATGTAACATTCAGTACGCACTGAACCCATTCTCGAAGGAGTATTGCATCATCGAGGTGAACGCTCGTCTGTCGCGTTCTTCCGCTCTTGCTTCCAAGGCGACCGGATATCCCCTTGCTTTCGTCGCCGCCAAGCTCGGTTTGAACATCCCTCTCAACGAGATCTCTAACTCAGTTACACGTTCCACCTGTGCGTGCTTCGAGCCATCGCTCGACTACGTCGTTGTGAAGATTCCTCGTTGGGACTTGAAGAAGTTTACTCGTGTATCCACCCTCCTCGGTTCCTCCATGAAGAGTGTTGGTGAGGTCATGAGTATTGGTCGAACGTTCGAAGAAGCCATCCAGAAGGCCATTCGCGAGATCGACCCCAGCAATCTTGGTTTCAACGAGACCCCAGCTCTAATGGAGATCGACCAGGAACTGCAAACACCTTCAGACCAGCGCCTGTTCGCTATCGCCAACGCCATGAAGGCTGGCTACAGCGTTGACAAGATCTGGGAAATGACCCAGATTGACAAGTGGTTCCTTAGCCGCCTCAAGTCCCTCAGTGACTTTGAGAAGTCAATGGCGAGCTACAACACCGTCAGCATCACCATGCCACTGCTGAAGAAGGCCAAGCAGTTGGGTTTCTCTGATCGCCAACTTGCCAAGTTCTGGGCTTCTAACGAGCTTGCCGTGCGTCGCGTGCGTGTTGATGCTGGTATCTTCCCCGTCGTCAAGCAGATCGATACAGTCGCCGCTGAGTTCCCCGCTGTGACCAACTACCTCTACCTGACGTACAACGCCAAGGAGCATGACATTAGCTTTAACGACAAGGGTGTCATGGTTCTCGGTTCTGGTGTGTACCGTATTGGATCTTCGGTCGAATTCGACTGGTGCTCTGTTCGCGCTATCCGCACTCTCAGAGAACAGGGCTTCAAGACCGTCATGTTGAACTACGTAAGTACTGACCTTTGCTATTACACTCTCATTTTTCATCTTACCCCGCGTCTTTGTCAGCCCAAACAGCTGTACCGGACATATGACAAGGTAGCCTGGTGCCTTCGCGACATTTTCGTGGTTCGATCGCAAACCACTTGGATCTGCGAATACTTCCAGGCTATCACGACAAATTTCGTACTTCCCTCTCTTCGTCACTGAACACCTCCTGGCTACAGCCAAGTAATTTCCTTATCTTTCCAAACATGATCGTACATCGCCAGGCTAGGTTCAAATGCTAACAAGTCGATAGAACCCAGAGACGGTGCATACCACCCTTCCCCTTCCTCATTCCGACGTGCTAATAGATTTAGGTTTCTACCGACTATGATGAAGCTGACCGCCTTTACTTCGAAAACATCAGCGTTGAGACAGGTAAGGCTGACGGCACTTCGTGCAGATGAGACAAACATTGACATCGTACCCAGTTATGGACATCTACACCATGGAGAACTCCAGCGGCGTCATTGTTTCCATGGGAGGCCAAACATCCAACAATATCGCTCTTCCGCTGCACCGCATGAACGTCAAGATCCTTGGTACCTCTCCAGAGATGATCGACAACGCGGAGAACCGATACAAGTTCTCTCGTATGTTGGATCGCATCAACGTCGATCAGCCCGCCTGGAAGGAGCTTACCAGCATCGACGAGGCGATGGAGTTCTGCGACCGTGTATCCTACCCTGTCTTGGTTCGTCCCTCATACGTCCTCTCTGGAGCTGCCATGAACACTGTCTACTCCAAGCACGATCTGGCCAACTATCTCAACCAAGCCGCCGATGTATCCAAGGAGCATCCTGTCGTTATCACCAAGTACATTGAGAATGCGAAGGAGATTGAGATGGATGCCGTCGCCCGCAACGGAACCATGATTGGCCACTTCATCTCTGAGCACGTCGAGAATGCTGGTGTCCACTCTGGTGACGCTACGCTGATCCTGCCACCGCAAGATCTCGACCCTGAGGTATGTCAGATACACAAGAGATTCGTGAGCTAGACTAACATGCTTAGACCATTCGTCAAATCGAGGACGCCACCAGAAAGATAGGGGCAGCGCTTAATATAACTGGACCCTACAACATCCAGTTCATTGCCAAGGACAACGAGATCAAGGTCATTGAGTGCAATGTCCGCGCGTCCCGATCTTTCCCATTCGTCTCCAAGGTCATGGGTGTCGACCTGATCGAGATGGCTACCAAGGCCATGTCAGGCTTGCATGTTACGGAGTACCCTCCCACCAACATTCCCGCGGATTACGTTGGTGTCAAGGTTCCTCAGTTCTCCTTCTCTCGTCTCTCTGGAGCCGACCCTGTCCTCGGTGTGGAGATGGCTTCTACTGGTGAAGTTGCTTGCTTCGGTCGCACCAAGTACGAGGCCTACATCAAGGGCCTCATCGCCACCGGCTTCAGGCTGCCGAAGAAGAACATCCTGCTGTCCATTGGTTCATTCAAGGACAAGCTGGAGATGTTGCCTTCAATTGAGCGTCTGCACAAGATGGGCTACAACCTCTTCGCTACTGCCGGAACTGCCGACTACATCCAAGAGCACGGTATTCCAGTCAAGTTCTTGGAAGTGTTGTCCAGTGGTGAACACGACGAGCAGAAGCAGGAGTACTCGCTCACTCAGCACTTGTCCAACAACCTCATCGACTTGTACATCAACCTGCCATCAAGCAACCGCTTCCGTCGACCCGCCAACTACATGAGCAGAGGATACCAAACCCGTCGTATGGCTGTGGACTACCAGACTCCTCTAGTAACCAACGTCAAGAACGCGAAGTTGTTGATCGAGGCTATTGCTCGTCACTACGACATGGAGATCAGCAAGGTGGACTTCCAGGAGTTCGCCGCAGCTCCTGGAGCACACGACTCGTCGTCTGGGCCCATGTCCAAGCTCAGCGGCTCGCTGTCTCTTCAGCAGCTTCTGGCAAGATCCCCCTTCAAGAGGGAGCACATCACCTCGGTCAAGCAATTCTCACGCGCAGACCTTCATCTGCTGTTCACTATCGCTCAGGAGATGCGTCTGGGTACTCAGCGTCAGGGCTGCCTTGACATCCTCAAGGGTCGTGTCCTTTGCACCCTGTTCTGCGAGCCATCGACTAGAACCTCTGCTTCTTTCGATGCTGCCATGAAGCGTCTCGGTGGTGAGGTGGTTGTCATCAACGAGTTGGTGTCGTCTACACAGAAGGGCGAGTCCATCGCCGACACGATCCGCACTCTAGGCTGCTACGGCGATGCCATTGTTCTGCGTCACCCATCCGAGGAGTCGATTAACATCGCTACCAAGTTCTCAGATGTGCCAATCATCAACGCTGGTAACGGCAGCCGCGAGCACCCGACTCAGGCTCTTCTCGACATCTTCACTATCCGAGAGGAACTTGGTACAGTGAACGGCCTGAACATCACCTTCGTCGGTGACCTCAAGTACGGCCGAACAGTTCACTCCCTTTGTGAACTCCTCTCCCACTACGATGTCACCATCAACCTTGTTTCGCCCGCGTCCCTGCCCATGCCTTCGGGCGTCACCGACGCTCTCAAGGCCCGGGGTCAGTTGAACAAGGTCACCACCGAGCTGACCGACGACATCGTCGCTTCATCGGACGTCATGTACTGCACTCGTGTGCAGAAGGAACGCTTCCCAGATGTCGCCACCTACGAGGCAGTGAAGGATGCGTTCGTCATCGACAACAAGCTACTCAAGGGAGCCAAGGCGAACATGATTGTCATGCACCCGCTGCCCAGGAACAACGAGATCAATGAGGAGGTGGACTTCGACCCCAGGGCGGCCTACTTCAGACAGGTAAGTCTCACTGCGCACCAGCCGAACACTCTAGCTAACGTGAATGTAGATGAGGTATGGCCTGTACACGCGTATGGCGCTTCTCGCCATGGTCATGGCTCCCTAGTCAAACCATGCAGCGCACGATTTCATGGCAGGCGTTTGACGGTTTTCACGGAAACGAACAAAGCAACAAAAAGTTCTGCTTCATCCTACTTTCCTTTCGGGTTTATACCATATTATAGACGAGCATCATCCACATATCTTGTAGATAGATACTCAAGCATTTACACAGGAGTTCTGGATATGGGTAAAGGGCACATGTATGATGTAAAATTTTCAACATCAGTATGGGGGGAAGCTATTTCATTTTTTCTGCAGCATGTCTCGGTGTTATTCTTCTGCTATGGGTTAAGAGGGGGAACTTTATTTCATTTTTACTTCGATCTCTTCTGGCGTTGGGTGGGTCCCTCATCGAGGTTGGGAACTTGGATCGGTATCGGGGTGCATCATCGGAGAGCCAACTAGGGGCATTATGGAAATGGATCTGCATGGTACGGAGTCGATGGAATTGGGCACAAAATGGAATGGGAATGGAGGTAGTAATTACTACTGGTAATAGGGAAGACGCCAGACGCCTCGCCCTTGGTGTATACAATAAACAAATTCCCCACGCGCAAAGTCGTCAGGCTTTGCGTAATCGCATCAAAACTCGTCGCAGATCTGGAAACCGTCGTTTCGTGCCTTTGTCGGCGTGACTTTAATGACCGAGGCATCGTCCCCAACCTGTTGTTCGTTAGCGTTTTGTTCGAGAGATCGCCCGCTGCAAAAGTGTTCGCTTTCAGGGTGTCACCGTCTACGCAAGGCAGGCAGGTACACACTGATAATGAGCACCTTCGTGAGATGCCATCCGCAGTGAACTTACCAGGAAGACCACAGCCGAAGCCAACAAAGAGATAGATCAAGAAGATGACGACGAGCGTCAGCAGCACCATCAGCTTGACGTTCTTCCACCACATTCGCCTCTTAAGCGTCCTCGACCGGACTCTAAAGTCGCGCGCATTCTCGCCCAATCTGCCCGTCTTGTCGACCAACACACTCATGTGCTCGCCCCTCTCCAGCACACGCTCAATGTTCTCCGTCATGATCTCTCTGACGCCCTCAATCTCGCGCTGAGCAGTCCTTAGCGCATCCTGCTGACCGGCTTGCGTGCCACCCTGCTCGACCATCATCCTCTTCAACGCGCCATTGAAACTTGCGCATCCGTACGGCGGCAAGTCGTGAAAATTCGTGCTTCCAGGCTCAAATTCGGCAAAGAACTTCTTCTCGAGGTTTGTCAGGAAACCAAAAGGTATGCGCTGGCCGAGGTCGCGCTCAGCAATGACGAGGAAGGTAAGGCCGCCGGCTGTCGATTGGTTGTTGGGGAAGTCCGAAGGCGATTTGACGAGGCAGTGGATGAAGAACTTGGATTGATCGATAGTCTTATGGGCGGATTTGTCGTGGGCGATGCGCGGAAGGACGAGGGACACGAGCGAGGAGGCGTTTGAAGAGGCCGAGGCGGTGTGTTCGGTGAGGACGGTGGTGTTGTGGGCTATGCATGCGCTGTAGTGTTGTTAGTCACGTTATTCACAACATATATTGTGCAGTAGGTATGTCGTACTAGAGCAGAGGCGTGGAAGAAGACGAAGACGCCATGTTGACGGCTGGTGGACAAAGACCAGGGCTTCTGCGCTTAGCTGGAGGTACTTTTGCTCGTTTGCGCGACTTGGGGTCGGAAGGGGCTTTCGAAAGGGCGATGAGTCCTCGAGAAACTAGGTCGTTGTGATGGAGTGGGTCTTGAGTGGTGATAGTAGCCGTTGGCTGTGAGGGTGCAGCTGCGGAAGGAGAGCCACTAAAGCTGGGGATGCTGCCTCTAGCCATGTGCGTCATCGCCAAGCCGGTTCACGCCTGATGCGCTAATGCGTGGATCGCGCTTGCGGTGGATGGATGGATGGATTGATGGGGCGTTGCTTGTGAATTTAGTCGCTTTGGCGTCTGCTTGCGCGTGCGAGAGAATTGTCGCGAGTACTAATTGCGAGGACTGCTCTCCTTTCAATTGTGGTGGTTGCGATCGCGTCGCGTCAAGGATCTGCCTGTCACTTTTTTATTTGGGTGATTCCGTTTGCGCTGCACCTCGACACCCCACACTGCTCGACGCGCGCATACAGCACGGTTACACATACAGCTAGGATATAGCTTTCACCCAAGATGGTTCGCGTCAAGAATCGCTACCTAGTGGTCAACTTCCTCTACCCAGAGCCTCCCGCCAAGAGCAAGACGCAACTCCCAGATATCGTTCAGATCCACTCGCCAACGCCCGATGCTCTCAAACAGGGCGTCATTGTACGCATGATACGGGATGGAGTCGAAGACCTATTTGGCGATTACGGTTCGGGTATGGTGTCTTCGGGTCTGAAAGGTGCGCACTCCTCTGAGCCTCACAAACGCCTTACTAACGAATAGCACAGTCAACTACTACTCCCCCTCGACCAGCACAGCCATAATACGATGTCCACGAGACCACTACGAAATGGTCTGGGCAGCCCTCACATACATTACCCACCTTCCCAAACCCCTCGATACACCTGTCGTAATAAGGGTCGTAAGAGTTAGCGGCACGATTAAGAAAGCGGAAGAGGAGGTTATCCGGCAGTCACAACACATCATCAAGAGAGCAAGAGCGTGGGATGGTACGGGAGAGCTACCGATGCTACAAAGTGTAGAAAAAGCGGCGGATAAAGAGAGACAGCGTGAGAGCGAAGTGCTTGCTAGAATCGATGGTGGGGATGAGAGTGAGGACATGAGCGAGTAGGCGCAAATCGCGTCTTCGTCATGCTTCTCTCATTCGCTATGTCGAGCCTACTGGGAAGTGGGTAGCATCATCGCACGCCCCTGAACGCTCGGCAACGCACCTTGACTGTGCCTCCGCACCGGACGTACCCACCTGTGTCCCTCCTCGCGATAGCGCACTGGGCTCAGGAGGAAAGATGCAACAACGTAATAGAACACACAGCTTCCAACAGCTGCAGTACGAGCGATACGTATACCCACTCTCGTTGGTCATATCCCTCTGGTAGAAGGCATCTCAGCTCAACCCACGCATACTCTATACGCAACTGAATGGGCGAGCCTCTGGCTCAGCAAAAGAACCATCTCTTCTCTCGATATCATACCTAAGTAGGTAACCGTAGCCCCAAAAACGGAGCTTACAGACATACACCGTTCTCCATTCCATTGGCAAGTTCCTAGAACAAAGGGTACATCTTCGAAAGATCTCGACAAAATCGATATAAGATACGGCTATAAAGCGGTTTAGCAGATAGCAACATCTCGCAAGATGAATTATATACATTTTTGATACATGTGTCTAGTCGTACAAAACGCAGACCCTTAGTTCGGTCTCAACATAGCAATTATACTCGCCGTGATAACAGCTCCAGCCGCAGCACCTTGAAGAATGGCGCTGGTATAGTCGATTCGTCGCATCGAGATAACGCGATCGCTCACAATGTCGTGTGCTATGAAGCTCGCCTTTTGCTGCAAGCTTTCCAGCTTGGAGCGAGGGGCGGCGTGAGATGGTGCGCTTTCTTCAGCGACAGCTATGCGTTCCTCGGGTGTTAGAGCCTCTTCTTCCGGGGTGATGGTCTCAGCTTCCGGAACTGCAGAGGTCGGCACTGGATCAACAGCTGCTTCAGACATGACCTCTGGTATGAGGCCCGCTTCGACTGGCGATGCAATGTTTGTACCAGCTTTGGGCGACTCCTCAATGACCTCAGATACTACGGGCGCCACGGCTTTTGCAGGTGCGTCGGTATGATCAATGACCCGGTCGATCTCCTCTTCAATCGCCGTCAGACCTCGAGAGGCTGATGCGGGTGCGACTGCTGCAGTACCGACTGATGGTGTGGCGGCATCCATAGCAAGCTTTTGGTGTGCCTCCAACGTATTCTTGATCTCCCTGACCATCCTCCTCCTCCGCCAGGGCTCCAAGATGGCCAGACTCAATAACAACAGGAAGATATTGACACCCATGAGGCCAAACGTGACCCATGTACTGTTCCTTCGGATAGTATCACTCCATATTTGCTCTTCATGGTATTGTGCACGTTCCCTCTTCTCAAGCTGTGCCCGCGCGTCCTCCAAGGCGTTCTCAGCGTTTGCGACGGCGTCTTTGGCTTCACGAACGGCTTGATCGTTGATGTGTTCGGAGCGGATGAGAGCCATGTAGCGTTCGAGATCGCCGTTTGACCAGGAATGCTTGCGTTCAAGGAGAGCGACGACTTCTTTCTGCGAGGTAGCTTGGTGGGCAAGGGCGGTATCGAGGGCTTGTTTGGCGGAATCAATGGCTGAGCGGCGGGCTTTGACGAGTTTCTCTACGTGGTGTTAGCTGTCGCATCGCCATAGTCGGCGACTTGTTTATGTACCTTGCTCTTTGATCTCCCTCCTGAGTGCTTCCACCCCAGAGTAGTCGGTGCCAGTGTATGTGTTGACCTTTTGCGTGACCACAGCAAGCTTCGGCAGCAGCTCATCCATGGCCTCGGAGAAGCGCTTAGAAAGGCTCCATCTCTGCTTCTCTTGGTGCGAAGGCAGATGTTCATCCGGCACGCGAGCAATGTTGTCCAAGGACTCGTCCTTCTTGGGTGGTTCCGGCTCTTGTGGAGGTGGTTCCTTGACCTCGGGGACGGGGGTATCCGTCAATGCAGCCACCGAAGTCTCGGCTGCTCTCTTGATAGCTTTCTGATCCTCTAGCAAAGCGTTAAGTCTTCGCTCTAGCCGCTCTTGATCCTCTGGCGATGGTGTGGATGCTGATAGTCTGGTTGGAGGTTGCTTGATGGGATTCGCGTCGTCTGCGGGCAGTGGCATTGCGATGGGATCCGATGGCTTGGGCGGTTTCCCCTCTTCCATCCATCTCGTCGAGCTTGCAAAGGTACGCCGCGACCGATGTGCGGATACGTTGGCGCTCAATTGTGTCTTTCCATCCCACCTCTGCGCACCAGAAGCTGTGCGATGCCTATAACTCCAGCACACCGACGATGCGCTGCGAGCGACGTTGCTGAAAGAACGCGAAGAAGGGGCTACCGTACTGGCGATAAGCGAGCGTGAAGCATGCTGAAGCAGTGGCCTCATTCTTGTCTCTGCCCTCACATGGAGAGCGCCTGAGCTGTATGACGAATGACGAAAATGCGCCAAAATGCGGACCCCCGAAGCGGGCGGGCGGCGTCGCAGCGAGCGCTGACGTGCCAAGGCGCGTGGGGTTGCGGCATGACGGTGACTGGCCCTCTCAGCTCTAGCAACCCGTTCCTTATTTGCAGACTGCCGGCATTCCGATTAAGGGTTTCCTAGCGCCCCTGGCCTAATCTTTTACATGGCGTTGATATCTGGCGGGGTGCTTCTTACTCCTACATTCACACTTCCACCGTAAACCAGCACCATAGTCGCTCGTTTAGCATTCCAACATGGGTTCAGCACAGATCGATCTGGCACAATTGCCTGCTATGAAGAGTGATCCCAAGGTATAACTCTTTCCACACGATTGGTACATCTTGACTAACACGCATAGTTCATCTTCTTCACCGACTTCGACGGCACAATCACCCTCCAAGACTCCAATGACTTCATGACCGACAACATTGGCTACGGCCGCGACAAACGCCGTGCGGGCAACATCGCCTGCCTCAACAACGAGATCTCCTTCCGCGACTCCTTCCGCGACATGATGGACAGCGTCACAAAGCCCTACGACCAATGTATCCAGTACCTCGTCGACAACATCAAGCTGGACCCTGGCTTCAAGGGCTTCTTCGAATGGTCGCTGGAGAACAACATCCCAGTCGTAGTACTGAGCTCGGGCATGGAGCCAGTCATCAAGGCGCTCTTGGAGAAGTTGGTTGGACCAGATGCAAGCAAGATGCAAGTCCTGGGTAACCACGTCGGTCCACGGGAAGGCAAGAACATCAACGAGGAGGGTGGATGGCAGATCCTGTTCAAGCACCCTGAGTCTGGCTTCGGCCACGACAAGTCCATTGAACTGCGAAAGTACTCGAGTCTGCCCGAGAACCTCCGACCAACAATGTTCTACGCCGGTGACGGTGTGTCCGATCTCTCTGCAGCCCGCGAGACCGACTTGCTCTTCGCCAAGAAGGGTCACGACCTGATCAGCTACTGCGCGCGCGAGGATGTGCCCTTCACGGTCTTCGAGGATTGGTCCAACATCCTGGCCAAGTGCAAGAGCATCGTTGAGGGAAAGACCACTGTCCAAGCGGCCGCCAAGGAAGGCTACGAGGCGTACAAGAGTGGCGCTGCTGGAATCGACGTTCAGACGGCGAATTAAGTGGAAGCTCGGAAATTTCGCGAAGATCCACCCAACAGTCTGGGGGTTGGGTCCGTCTATGCTGCGGCGCAGTAGACACCGTCTTTTCCTGATGATGTGCGCACGGCAGTGGCTGCGGCGCGGACCAATCCATGTGAAGATGGATCAGATCCCCCAGGATTATCATAGACGAAAAGGTTGGACGACATAGAAAGACCATAGACACGATTACACGATAGACTAGAATCTGATGAAGGTCCTTATCCAAGCAGATGTGCTACATACCAAATAACCGTTATTACATACTCATACAAACATTGCGCGACCGTCAGTGGTTTTACCAGGGTATCTCTCATAACGCCATGCAGCAGCAACGACCTCAGCTGCGTCCCTACAACTCACCTGCCCACACTATCTGGAAATGTTGACCTCAGTAGTCCTCACGATAGTCATACCCCTAGGAAGCACACTGCGCCTCTCTCCGGTATTGACCTCATGCTCCAAGATACTATCGTCGCTCTCGCCCGCGAGACTCTTGGGCCTACTCAGGGCTCTTCCTCGTGAAGCCTCGCAAGTGTACGTGTCCTTGCCCAGCACGGTATCCTCGGAGTATGGATCCCGTGCCGTCGACTGTGAGCCTCCAGACATGTTCCTCATGGCGTATGCGTTACCGGGACGCATGTCGTCGTGTTTCATGTACCCATTGGAGCGGAAAGGTGTACTGTTGCCAGTGGTGCGACCTTTGGTGGCGAGAGAACGCATTTGGCCGAAGAAGTTCGCGAAGAGGGGCTTCATGGTTGGGAGGCATGCGGCGATGATGCCTACGTGCATTTCGACTCTGTAAGAGGGGTCAGTCAAAGGAGAAGAGTGAGCTGTCAGAGGAGGGTGCATACTGTTGCCAAATGTAGTACCATGCTCCATCGCCGGACCAGTCGGTTATCTTGAAGAAGTTGTACTGCATTGGCGTCTTGTAGATGGCTACTGCAGAGGCGAAGAGACCCAAGCTTAAGATGACTGCCAGACCTATGCGCGTTTGGATCGTAACTTGTAGCTTCCACACCATCGGGATGGGGATGAGGGCGAAGAGCAGATCAGTGGCGATGTTGACTGAAGAGTTGAAGACGCCGACGTTTTTGAAGATGCCAGAATCGTAGCATTTCGCAGTTCTAAAGACACGTTAGCGCTGTTCTCAAATGTTATGGAGGTGAGTGAAGAGCTTACCCTGTCGGCGGACGCATGTTGAAGTCCCATCCCGCTTGTACCGGAATGCACTGGAAGATGATGGCGAATGTCGAACCAATGGTGAACACACCAATGAAGACTGATCGCATGTTAACTGCTTATCTCTTCCCACGTAGCTCATTCAGACTTACTCAACATGGCAATGAGGAATGGACGCCACTTTGTTCGGTCCGCGAGCCGTAACAAGAAGAATCCGATTGAAAGCTTGATGAAGCTGTATGCAGCGATGATGAAGATCGAGTAGAAGTACATGACTTTGAAGAAGGATAATACGTTCTCGGGTGGAAAGGCTTCAGCATGTAGTCCAAGTCCCAAGTCAATGACCTTCAGGAATAAGCCCAGGGTGGTGGAGCTTAGAGCCTGTGAAGTGACGATTAGCAACCAGTTCCCTTCGAGCAAGTTCATGCATGAGCATGGCGACTCACCAATGCAATCGCCATCATAGCATCTGTTTCAGTCAGTTCTGTTTGATACAAATGCGGATGGATCATACATACCATCCCAGCCAAATGTTTTTAGCATGAAGAGCCGCACGTAGAATCGCAAGAGTATAGCGCTCGTCGACAGTGCGAACAACGAACCTTCCACCGCCATCAAGCGTCCAGCTTGATTCTCGGCCATATACTCTGGTGACCGAGCTGGCATCACGGGCAAGCCCTCGGCCTGTCTCGCAATAAGGGCGTGATACTCCATGTCGGTGGTTGCGCGGATTGAAAGTGATGGCAAGACCGTGAGTCTTGGAAGTAGGTCCCCAGACTATTAGAGTGCTGCTCAGGAGCGTTTCCTGCGGGCTTCTCCAGAGTAGCACTTAGGCACATGCACATTGTGTAAACCCTGTGTAAACCCGAACCGCACACAAGCGAACATACATCTCAAACAGTCCTGGTTCAGGCCAGTAACAGCTCGTCGTACATGCATGGGCCGCCACTTCAATGTCGACATGGCGGCTCGGCAGGATCGTGCAGCTTGCGAATAGCCGGAATGGCGTTTCTCATGGAAAACTGACCACTCTCGTAGCGACCAGCGGCTCTGTGAGTACGAAGTTTAATCCTTCATCCTTCGATGTGCCGCGCAACTGCTACGTCTTCGGCTTCAAGATAAATGTGGTAGCACACGCGAAGGATTTCTCATACAAAAGCCTTCTGCGCGAAACGTTTTGACGACACAGTCTTCCTGTCCACCACTCAACGTTCCGAGCGGTCCGTACCGTCCACTCAGTCATTCATGGTTAAAGCCACGATCGTTGACAAGGGAAATATAGACTCGGGATGATCAATGCTTCTATGGGAAGACGGACTTCGAAGCCCGCCCTCTCACAGATATCGCTCGGAGGATAGCCTGAGTTGGAGGCTATGCAGGTACACCTACTGCGCATCGAAGTAACGCGGGCTGAACGAGAACGCGATGTTTTACTGAAGGATTATTGAAGTTCGTAGCGACTTTCCTCTTCGGTCTAGTTGTCAGGCGTCCTGGTCATGGATTTTAGTCAAGACGGTTGTCGTTTTACGCACGGAGATGGAGACTGCTGCACGTTGTGTAAACGAACACATCCTAGTCATCGGCAAGTCTCAGACTTCTTCCTTCCATATTGCCCAACATTCCTGTACGACTGACCGTAAGTGCTGTCTTCTGCCCATTGGCCACGAATGGGACGCAGTTTGAGTACGTCGGACAATGGTGTGTGATATTCTCGTGTTAATGCGTACTGCTTGCTTTTCGCATGCCAAAGCCATTGGTAATGAAAGTGCGACCTCAACATCGCGGCACGCGAGCAAGGTCGAGTAAGCGAAGTCCGGACCTGCCGCAGGCGATGTAGATGGTAGCATGTGAGATGAGTAAACGGATTGGTGGTCGGTCGGGCGCTAGACGTTCACGCTGCCGCTGCCGCTGCCGCCTCCGCGGCATGCCCTGGGATTATCCGGCCATAGCGTGTTCTCGCGGCCCGTGGACCTTATTCCCCTCCCGTTCAGAGCTGGAGCACCAGAACTCAAGACTCCTCAAAATCGACAGGGTCTCCGAGCAAGACTGTTATTAGCCACCTTAATGCGTTCTGCCTAAGCACGAGCGTTGATCAAAGCTTCTACACCAGCCATTGACTGGTCGATCTGGCGCTCTCCATCGGACCATAAGCACAAAACAGCAGTTATCCGCCATGAACCTAGGGCTCTTCCCGTGAGTTCCGCACCCGGACAGCGGGCTTCGCACGATGCGGCCGGGTAAAATAAAGTGGCACTTGGCTATGGTCAAGCATCAAGATCTTGCTAAGATCGCGCTGCGATGTGTTCGCTCTCTTCCGCGATCAATCACCTTCATCGGATCGAGAAGCAAAACCCTTCAAGGAAAGCAACACGATGTCGATACATCCAGTCGGCACTCTTATCGGGAGTTGCCTGCGTGCCGGTGCGCTTCCCTCTGTGGAAAGCTACAGCCATCTTTGATGAATTTGCCGGCCCACACGGCTCGAGATGCTCCTCGTTCAGCCGCTTATACCAGGCCGCCTACAGCATCCTTCGACTACCTTCATAAACCCGTAACCGAGAACCCCGATAATCCAGCATCCAATCAAATTGAGCCGCTAACGCATCTTGCATTCAGTTACAGGTGTCAATTCCGGTCGTACATCTTCTTTCTACTTACATTTAGGGGCGAGACTCATGCGAACCCACGTGTAGCGGAGTTGAGGAAACGCCTCATCGGATCCTTCGAGGCGACCTCGGCATTTTCCAGATGCCTATTCGGTAATAGATCGCGCACAAAGGAGGTTGTCCAACCCTTTCAAACGCTTGCCGGATACCGGGCGAATAAAACTTCAGTATGGCATAAGCCCAAGGGCCACCCAACTGACTCAATGGCTACCCGGAATCAACAAACCGAGTTGATGGGTCTGTAGAGAGCACGATCTGCTACGGCACAGTTATGTTGAACTGTTATTAGACTAGATGGGGCGAGTAGTAAGGTACCTCCTGCGAGTATTTGAACACGCATGCGGCCTCCAAACTTTAGCCAGGGCATCGCCACAGTTTGACTACGCCTCCCCCATCTCCTAATATTAATACAGTAGGAGCTAGCTCAGGCGGCCGCTCACCCGGAACCTTATTCAACGTCTTCGACCGTTTCAGTTCTTCCATCGTCTTCATCCTTCAAGCCCCTCTGTGTAGTCGATCGCCCATTTTTAACCGGTTCGAAACGCAGTCATGCGCACTGCTGCACTCCTCTGGCTTACGCCTACAGCACTAGCGAGTGCCATTCCATCATTGGAAGAGGCTGCTCCCGCTGTCACATTCGACAAGAGACAGAATGTCTCTCCAAATCTCCCCGGACCAAAGATCCTGCAGGCTGATGTGTATGCGGGTATTGCTGCCATCAACCAGCAGATCTTCCAGGCTACGCAGAAGCCTGACCAATTCAAGAAGTGCAACCCCACAAACATCATTGTTCGCAAGGAATGGTAAGTCCGTCGTAGTTCAATTTTCTACTGCTAGCTAACATACCCAGGGTGACTTTCACTGAATCGGAGAAGAAAGATTACGTCAAGGCTGTTCAGTGTATCTCCAAGCTACCCCCTAAGACACCCGAGTCTGAGTGCCCGGGTTGCCGGAACCGATACGATGACTTTCTTGCTACTCACATCAAGCAAACATTTGCCATTCACAACACTGGCAACTTCCTTCCATGGCACCGCTACTTCACCTATGCCTACGAGAAAACTCTCCGTGACGAGTGTGGTTACAAGGGCTACCAGCCATACTACAACTGGCCTCGATGGGCTGACGACCCAATGAAGAGCCCTGTCCTAGACGGCTCCGATACCTCCATGGGCGGCAATGGTGATGCAGGCTGCAGCAACCAGACGTTCTACGGTATACCGACCAATCTAGCCCCTCTGATTAAGATTCCCAAGGGCACTGGCGGAGGTTGCGTGACGTCTGGTCCATTCAAGGATTGGTCTGTCAACCTTGGTCCCCTCTTCACCGACGCACTCTGCACGCCTGAGAACCCAATCACTGTTAACTCCTCCACTCCTTGGAATGTCGGTCTCGGATACAACCCCCGCTGCCTGAAGCGTGACATCTCTTCTTGGTCCTCCAGCCAATGGACCAACGATGAGATGGTTGTCAAACTTCTGAACAGCCCTGACATGAAGACCTTCTGGTACGACATGCAAGGTGGTGAGAACGCATTTTCCAACAACTTCATGGGTGTGCACACTGCTGGTCACTTCACCGTGGGTGGAGACCCCGGTTCTGACTTCTTCACCTCTCCTGGTATGTTTTCCGTACTCTATTTCACGAGTATTCTGGGCTAACAATGAACAGGTGACCCTTACTTCTACTTCCATCACGCCCAGATCGACCGTGTGTGGTGGTCATGGCAGAACGTAAACCCCGCGGAAAGGACTAACGCCATCTACGGAACCATCGCCCTCGGTGACCCCACCGCTCCTGCGACCAAGCTCACCGACACTATGACTCTCGGACACGCCTACCCCGGAAACATTACTGTTGCTGATGCGATGAGCACCATGGGTGGACCTTTCTGCTACACCTACATCTAGACGCGGCTTTTGTCTTTGATTTCCTTCCTGTATATACTTGACTCGTACACGAGATTCTTGGACGGCGGGCTAGAGTCGATTTGCTGTTGACCTCAAAAATAGACCAACCATGCGTATCTCATGACAATAAAATAGACTTCCATTGAGATAATTCGTCGCCTTACTCTGGAACCGAGCGCGTGACGATGGATGTACGGTCATACCTAAGCCTGCCACAGACCGCACAAGCATCGCGTATCGTCACATCCCAAATGATGGAGGAAACTAAGGCGATCTAACGCATGTTCCGCAGCGCTAAGCGGTCACCTTACCTGGGCTGCATATGTCCCGCAACGAATATGAATGGGCGGGGTCTCTCCATCCAAAGCGCGGAGACCCTGCAGTGCCAACGCATCACCGACTGGAGAAGAATCGAGGGCAATCATGTCCTCCAATCCCTCCGACCACGCCCGTTTCAAACGCTGTTTGAGATTACAGCCACCCTGAATCGGAGCGCCCTCGAAGGTTATTGGCATTTAGGATCCAGCGTCGTGGGATTTGCAGAGTTCAAGGAAGCCTTACCCCGCTAAGATTATAGCTCCCCCAACTTTCTAGATCCAGGGGACTGCCCAAAGCACGACAACTGTCGCAAAGCATTACGCACCTACCAGACAGCATAACTTGACAGCACAAAGGCCCCGCAGAGCCCAATAGTCCATCAATCATGAACGTCGATCCTCTAACCGGCGAGCCCCTCCCTTCAACCGCCATCCAACGCATCCTCTACCTCGCGCCCAAAGTCCACATCTACCAGATCCCGCCCGCAACCTCTACCAAAGGTTACCAGGCGTCGACCTGGACAGCCGACAACAACAAGCTCCAAATCTTCACCGCCCGATTACGCGTCGTCGAAACCTCAATACCGTCCAATGAGGAGCAACAAAGCAACGAGGATGCAGAGGAGAAGGTTACAACAACTCTCCTGCTAGAGGACCCTAAGACGGGAGATCTGTTTGCCGCAGCACCCTACACGAGCGAGAGGACAGTAGAACAGGCATTGGACAGCAGCCGCTTCTTTGCCATCACCGTCGTAGGCGAGGGGAGAAAAGCAATACTGGGCATGGGTTTCGAGGAACGCAGCGAAGCCTTTGATTTCAGCATTGCGCTGCAAGACGCCCGTCGCGTACTGGGCTTTGAACAGAACCCCGCAGCGTCGTCGTCATCGCGCTCCTCCAAATCCGCACAAACGCCCGTCGCCGAAGAACCGAAACGCGATTTCAGTCTCAAGGCCGGCGAGACAATATCGATAAATCTGGGTGGCTTGAAGGGGCGGCGGTCGAGATCACACGAGGGCGGCGAGAAGAACGACGAGGGCGACCGCAAGAGCGAGCAAGATGCGCTGTTTAGCATAAAGCCGCCGCCGGGAAGTGGGGGTGGAGGACCTGGGTTCCTGCCACCGCCGCCCAGCGCGAAGAGCGTCAAGGAAGAGCGGAGGAGAAGTAGGCAGAACTTTGACGCTTCGAACTTCACGCCACCGAAACAGACGGCGGAGGACTTGGGCTTTGACGATGGCGAATTCGGCGAGTTCCAATAGAGCAGAGTGGGAAAGTGGGAGGCATTTTGTGCATGTTTAGCATTGGAGTTATCATCTGCACTGGTCAGGTCTTCCGCTCATGGGAGGCGTATTGAAATTATTAAATTAAGACTTTAAGATGTTCGCATTGCCGAGTGTGTTGTGACGGAAGAAAGAGGTGTGTTGGGTATATCTATCAATCTACGATGCGTGTAGGAGCCGCTCAAACCAAACGCCAGAACCAAATGCCCAAATTGCCCAAATCGTATGCCTAAGAATATGTCCAGCCCTGTGCCTCGTCGTATAGTCTCTCAATATCCCGAATGAGATCCTCAGGCTTATCTCCACCCTCGCAGTCCTTGAACTTGCCACCATCGGTCACGCACCGCACCTTGCTATCCAGTCTGACCGTACAGCTCGTTGTGACGCCTACATCGCTACTATGCTGTACGCTGTCCCTCAGCAGGCCCATGCCATATGCGCCGTTCTCCTTGCTCATACAATCGTTCAGCACGCCAAAGTCTAGGCCGTGTTCCAGCGCACAGTCTTCGATGAGGGAGCGAGCGGGTATCTCGGCGTAATCGGTGGTGAGGCAGTTCGTGAAGCCAAGGTAGAGTTTAGGGTCGGGGTACTCGGATGCGGCGCAGAGCATGACAATGTCGCCCAGACATTCGGTTTGGCCGTGTTTACATTCGACGCCGTCGTCTGCTGTTAGGCTGCGTGTCTGTCAGCTACGTGGTCTGCACCTTCCGCGTGGGTAGCAAGACGTACCTTCCGATCATGCTCAGCCGGAAGTCGACCTTGTCCGACACGTTGGCCATGGCGGGCAGGACGAGCTTCTTCAGGCAGTCGCGCGCATCCGGGCATTTGGACATGATGTGCACGTCTACTGGCACTTTGGTGTCGGCCTCATCATGTAAGTCCATACAGGTGAACTGGCGCGCCAGCAAGAACAGACTGAAGACCAGCACGACGGCAGCCATCTGCAGCCGCGTCTTCCTCGTCTTGCGCGATACCATGGTCTCGTCGGACTGCGGCGCGTTTGCATCGACGTGCGAGTTGGGGAGGAGGGGCGCCTTTTCTTCCATTGCGCGGGATGGCGTCGGGGTAGACTGCGGCTCTTATGTAGCGTCTCGTATAGGGGAATTTCGTGATAGGTGGTTGGTGGTCTGGACTGGCTTGCTGGACACGATGCGCTTGTAATGGGATGGACGAAGTCGAATGCGGCAAGAGATGGACTGATAGGCGTTCGGGTTGCTGCTGATAGCGTGTCGACTAACGTGTCAAGGCTATGAGTGGCGGATCTAGGGCTCAGGCAAAAACAAAACAATCTAAACTCTATATCTCGTGAGCGTCGAGGAAGTTGTCAAGACGCGTTCTTCAATGACGTGACGCTTTACCCACAATCTGCCTCCTCGCTCCCAACACGTGGAAAGAGCCGAGGAGGCAGCAGAGCACGGCGTAACAATTAGCCGTCATGCTGTAGCCGTGTGGCGTTCTACACGAATGTAACACCGAGCTTCGGAGGGGCTACACGGATCCTACCTCATGAACGACTGATCTGCTGCGCGCGTAACGCTTGCAATCTTACGCCTCTCGTTTTCCTTTCGCTTCTTTCGCTCATGATGGAATGACTCTTTCTAACATTCTAATACCCCACCTTTAGACATATCGTCTTCTTCTGCCACCGGCAAGGCTGCACCCAATCCCCGATTCGCCTTCATAATACATGTGACAGCAGCCCTGCATCGTCACCCAAGACCCGTTCCTGACCCAGGTACCGACCCGAAACATGGCGTCGGATGATCACCAGGACGCTGCGCCGGCTGCGATTCAAGCTTTGACCGGCTTTATCAATACGAGCACTTTGCTTGATCTGGCGCTCCAATTCTCGGCTACCTACACTCACCTCGCCAAATCCTCCACTGAGCACTTCCTAGTCACACCAGTCACGGCGCTCCCCACGGGCAAAGAGAAGGGCAAATTTTTGAGCATCGATGTTGGTGGCACGAATCTGAGAGTCGGCTTCGTTGAGCTAATCGGAGAGCCAGATGGCGGCCCAGAGGATGAGCGGACACGCAGCAGCACCGTCGGGGAGAACGTGTTTTCACAGATCAAGAGGAGTCATGACAAGAATTGGCCGATTGAGGATCACTTGAAGATGGATCAAGCCGAGGATCTATTTGCCTGGATTGGTGACTGTATCGCTGAGGTTGTCAAGGATGCTCTCAAGGAACAGGAGACCACAGAAGACGTCTCGTCTCCTCTAGGTGACGAAATCCTGCTCGGTATCACTTTCAGCTTCCCAATGGCGTAAGTGGGCTCCTAAATGAACCACGACATCTCACTAACAGGTCATCCAGACAAACGCGTCTCTCAGAAGCGACCCTACTGCCGATGGGCAAAGGGTTCGCCATCACATCGGATCTGAATCTAGGAAAGATGCTTTTGGCTGGCTATGCGCGATACTGTGACACAGATGCTACATCAGACCAGCTCAAGCACTCCAAGTCACAACTGCCAAGGATACGGGTAGCAGCCATTACTAACGACACAGTAGCGACGTTCGCATCTCTAGCCTATGCGGCCAAAGCGGCCCCCAACAGCCGCGTAGCCATGGGCCTCATCGTCGGCACTGGCACCAATGCCACCGTACCAATGAAGCCCGAGAATCTACACCCCGACAAAAGAAGCGCACTTCCAAACCCCGATGCTACGGAAACAGTGGTCATCAACACAGAGTGGACCATCCGTGGCACCGACAAGCCGCTAGTCGACCTGAACATCAAGACACAATGGGACATGACACTCGACGCCAACAGCGACGCACCAGGTTTCCAGCCGTTCGAATACATGACTTCTGGGCGGTATCTTGGCGAGATTGTACGTTTGGTGTTTGTCGACGTCGTGTCAAAGGAGGAGGGCGTACAAATACCGTCATCGCTGATGCTCAAGAATGCCCTGCCGACACGCTTCCTTTCCGAAGTCGTTGCACGAAAGGGCGGTCGTATCGTACAAGGGGAGCTGGAAAGCAAATACCCAGACGCAAACCCGGATGATTTCTTCTGGACTGTCGATAAGGTGGAGCTGATACGAGATATCGCCGAGGCTGTGCAACAGCGTTCTTCCGCTCTCATCGCTGCCGCGTGTGTTGGGCTGTTGAACTGTGTGGGTGACGTCGCGCTAGACAAGCAGCAATCTCCAAGTAACGGTACAAGTGCAAAGGGCAAACGCGAAATCGAGGAACTGGTCATAGCATACGCTGGAGGAACTATATCACAGTATCCAAAGTGGCTGCAGACATGCCAGCAATGGATAGACGTCATTGTCGAGGAGGGTTCATCGTCAAACAAGAATAAGCAAGTCACACTCAAGGAGGCCAAGGACGGAGGCATCGTTGGCGCCGGGGTACTTGCAGGCATGACAGACGAGATAGTGTAAGAGTAAACGAGCAGAATCATGCAGATCAGACAGAACATAGCCCAATGGGCTTCAAATGCATTCCAAGTAATCAAAACCGAGCCCCATGCCAACATGAATAACCTTCCCATCTACCTCACAGGCAACTGTGCCTGCCACTCGGGATCAACCTTACTCTGCTTGAAGAAGCTCTTACCTCTCAACCACTGCCGGTAAGCCTTGTATCTCTTCTTCGCCGTATCCTCCTCCTCCACATCCAACGGATTCTCCTTGACGCGCAGAAATTCTTCAAACTCTTCGATGTCTTCTTCCGGGGTTTGGAACTTGCTCCCAGTAGATTGTGGTTGCGGGGGCGGCTCTTGAACATCCGCGTAGACGTGTGGATGCAGATTGTACGTATGCGGGTATGAGTAAGAGGGCGCGTGGGAGAAGGGTGTGCTGACAGATTGTGAGGTCATGGGGCGGGCGAAGGATTGGTTTGCGAGTTCGGTGTCTAGACGAGGTAGATCGGAGAGAGTGATTTGAACGCCATCTTCATCGAAGTTCTTGGGCGCGGGGATGCTGCCTTCTGTCATGGAAAGGTAGTCGTAGAATTCCATTGCGCTCGGGTCGTCAGCGGTGGGCATCTCGCTACTGACTACCAGAGGTAGGTTGAGTGGGTGTTCGATGTAGCGGGCGTATTCTTCTTCTTCGCTGTAGGAAACCGACGGGTTCATGCTGTTCTCGTAAAACTGAGTCAGCGTCCACTGGTGAACGAGCGCTTTGTTGGCGGGCTTGAAACCGGGTTTCAGCGTAGATGAGAGCCCAGTTGATGTGGACATGGAATTTGCCAGAGATTGGTATGCCGACGGCGGTGGTGCTGGTGGGTGGGTTTCGAAATGCGATTCTCGAAGGATGGAATGTCGGACTGATGACTCTGCATAGGTAGCGCTGAGGTGCAGGTCCCTCCTCCGGTTGCCTGGGGTATGATCGGGCTTGGACTCAGTCTCGCTCGAAGGGTCGATAATGGTTACACCTTTTCGAGGAGCCTTCTTTCCGTCCCTTCCTTGTGCGTCGTGATCCTGTTGCTTCGTACGAGGGACGAACGGAGACATGTTCTCCTTACGAGATGGATACGTCCCATCCCTAAGACCTGGTCGTGGCTTGGCTAAACGGAAGGCGAAGATCTTGAGATATGACGAGATAGCCAACGGTCGGTAGTACTCAAGCCAGTAATCATCACGGAAGCTGATGAAGTCGAATGCTGACTCCTCCATCGGCAAAGCTGGCATGACTGAAGGTGGTAGCGTGCGCTGTTGAAGATGCGAATGTGTGTACCATTGGATGTAGTCTCGTCTTGTGCGCTCGAGGAAGTTTTGTGGGTTTTGGTGGTGAAGGAAGTAGTCTGTTGATAGATCCCATAGCATCGGCTGGCCTTGGCGGTAAACGTAGTTACCCAGAAATAGATTGTATGCTTCCTGGCGCTGTGAGTCGAGGAAGGAGTTGTGGTAATAGCGCTTGAAGCTCTCAACCATATCGCGAGAACTACTTTGCCACTGGTTGATCTTCCGGTAGGTAGCCATCGTGTTGACGAGATGCGAGCCACCATACTGGATGGCGATAGTATCACCATGACCGTGGAACATCTGTGTAAACAGCTCGACGCAGTCCGAATCGTACTCGACAGTATTGCCGGATATGACACCAAGCGCTTGCAATTGTCGACCTAGTGCTCGTTTTCCAATGACAAACTGAGCAGCGTTTGTTCTGTCTAGGCAGTCGATGCAATTCGTTCGCGCCACTCCATTCTGCACTTGAGGAGCATCATACTCATTGTCGCCGTTGCGGAAGAACCCTGTCTTCCGCAAGACCTTTTCAGCAAGGTTCTCCAACGTGCCAATGACATCCTGTCCTCTGGTTTTGGCTGCTCTTGACATGTCGAAAGCCTCATATATGATCCTCTTGTCACTTGGTAGCGACTGGTTGAGGTAGTCGATAGCGTGCTTGTATTCGTAAAGCAGTTTCGACTCTCTCGGAGTCCGTTCACGCGCCTTGATAAGGTTGAGAACGTAGATCGGGGCACCGTAGCGCTCAAACAAGTTATCGAAATGCAGTCCTGCTGCGCTGTAGAAAGGATCCACGAGGTTCAAATCGATATCTGGCTTTGGCGTCACACCAGTATTGTCTTGCGTCCAGTATAACGGTATGCTACCGCGGTGCTGGACGTAGGATGTGTATGAGGGATTTGCATAGAGGCGTGGTCCAGGAGCATGGAAGGAAGTCGTGGTCTGCTCGGACACAATTTGCTCTGTCTCGACGTCATTGGCGACATATCCAAGGTCATTCGTTCCACGCTTGAGGAAACGAGCACCGGCAAAATGTCTTGATCGTCGGGCAATGATGGTAAGGTATACTCGTCGCCCAAAGACATCCAGCGAAGATTGATCAACGTATCCATGTATGACTGGGTGACACCAGTCGTAGACGTTCTTCAGGGCGTCTCGCGCAGGGTTCAGGAGATGATGGTTCCAGACAAACATATCTTGAAAATCGCGTTCAGGGTTGGAAATACCTTCACTAAGTGCAGTCCGCTGGTGAATGATGTTCTGTTGCAGGCTCCTCGTAACGTTGTAAGAATAGCTAAAGTAGAATGATCGTGTGAGGTCCATATTGTTGAGAATGGATAAGAATCTCGCTTCTTCCGGATTGCGGTCTTTCTGGTACCTTGATGTTGATCCAGTCGTCAATGGCACCATGTCCGTGCCATCGACCTGATAAATGTAGTGACCGCCCAACATGGCGACTTGCGATCTTTTGGATATCAATAACATGTAGTACGCCTCCGTGAACCGGATGAAGCCCAACAGGCCCCATGTGCTGCACTTTAACTTCATCCCTCCTGTAGCCTTGTTGCCGTCAGCTATCGTATCGAGCAACTGATGCATTTCTCGCCGATTATACACTATATCGTCTTCAAAGATGTTCAAATGTCCAGGTGCAGCGGTGCGATCGATCTTCAGCACGCGAAACTGCCTGTCGGTAATGTCGGCACCAATGAGATAGAAGCGGGTACTGGTTTCGTAGAGCGAGAACTTGTGCATTCTCTTAATCCCGCTCTCTCCGACATTCTGGTAGGTCGAGCCCTTGACTTTATGGACCGTAGATGGAGTGGAAGGTCTGTGGAACGATACATTGACGTTGGGATTTTCTTCTTCACCGCCAAATTTGGTGGACTCCGATTCTCTTCGTGGCTTTCCATGACCAGGTAATTTGTCGAGATCGGCTTCGGGTTTGAACTCAAGCGGAGAGGTCTGGGGGCTACCGACTGCAGTCGACGCCTTCTCGATGTCATCCAGCTGCTCCTGACTGCTAGTGCGCGATGCTGTAGGCCTGGACGCGACAGAGCTGGATCGTTCTGGGGAACTTAGTCTCGACTTTGACTTCTCCATTATGCGCGATTAGTGACTGGGATAGAAGCTGTCAACGAGTGTGATAAGGCAAGACTTGTCAAGCGGTCACGGCGTGGTTTGTCGGTCTTGTAGTGGCGCATGCGGACGGCACGAGACAGGAGCTGGCTCAAACCAAGTGCTTCCTTTTGCACACCCTTCAAGCTCTGACGGTACAAGGAAGACTATGCACGGAAAGATGCGTAGTTCTGGAAGGACCGTGTTGTAAGCCGAAAGGGTAAGGCCGCTGTAGCTTCCGGCGGGTCCACGTGCACCTGGCCACGCTTGTTTGGGCATGACCAGGCTTGGCGTACGTCAGCGCCCTATCGCGACCCAGGAGTGCTGAACGACCTGGAGCACAACAATCCCGACATACAGACGCATAGATGAGAGAGCAGTGTGAATCTCTACAACGGTCACATAGAGCGCAATATTCGTCAATCGACCTGCTTGGTCTCCATGACAACAGATGCGGATGGACTTGCATTGCGCTTGTGGTAGTCTGGGGCAGTCGACCATCGAACAGAACGACCAACAGGTAAAATTATCTGGTAGCATAACGTGTATCTCTCCCGGTGCCGTTCGAAGTTGTAAGCGTCAAACGGCATGCATCAGTTGCATACTTATCAGAAGCCATGTGCCTCTTGCGGGTCATGGCTGCACTTTATTATCCCCCCAAAATCAAATTACCACTGAGTGCCCTCATTACCGAAGACATGGCGAGCGACAGATCCTACATCTTCGTTATCATCGGAGCCATGTTATCAGTCTCGGCTATAGTTATCAGCATCGTCTGTGTTATTATCGCGCAAAAGAGGAAGTCGGCCAGAAAGAAGAGGGCAGCCTCGCGGGTACAGAGTCGCGAAGTCGGCGCAGCATCCATTGAGCCCAGAGAAGTGCCCGCAGGGCTAGACCCGCTGCAGCGGGCTGGGTAGGGCGCGGGCCTCACTCGCTGGCGCAAAGCAATCTGGCGTTCTGGTTGTGGAAGTATGTATGCCAGACGGATGAGGGCGTAGGTCTCGAATGCCTCAACTGTATCAGACTGGCTGGGTCATAGCAGATAGCGAAGTGTAGCAGCAGTTTCTATAGATACTGCGTCCATGCAGTCTTCAATTTGCGTCTTTGTGTGGTATCGCGCACCGCTTCCGTGAAACGGCCTGAGTGTTGTCTATGGCGGCACAGCAATCTTCTTAAACGTACGTTGAGCAAGGGTGCTCGGCTTCAAAGTCCTGGTCCGCAGATGACGAAGGGTAACCTGGCAGATATCCGGCTGCTCCCGGGTCTTAGATAAATTGTGTGGTGTGTGCGTTATTCTCCGAGAGTCCCAGCTCACAGGATGTCAAAGACGGGCGCGGCATGCGATGGTTCATAGCATGAACATGAGGCCATGCGGCCACGCACGAGCATGAAGCGAGTAGAAAAAGGAGAAACGAGCAGCAGAAACATAATTGAGACGCGTCGAAACGGTGCCAGAACTAATGCTGATCAGTCGTCCTGCATGAGCAAGCACGAGTAATGTGGACTGTGCATGAGGACCGGCAGCTGAACGGGCGTGCAGTTCAAGCGCAGACAGCCGCGCATGGCAACGGCAATGAATAGATGATAGGCAAAGGGTCCACGAAGGCAGATGAATGGGTACAAGAAGTAAACGTGGGACGACCCCAAGAGGCGGTTCATGTGGTATAAGAAATGTGCTATAGTAGGGGTTAGAGTTCTCGGGGTCGCTCAACTGAGACTAGGCCGTGGCCCCTGCCATGGCAGCGACGACCATCACTATCCCTGAGGAGGGTCAATTCGCCTCGGGCACCCGCCGCCCGATGCAATTAAACACAGGCGTCCCATCTCTTCGGCGAATGTTTTGTTCTTCTGGTATCTTTCTGGACTTTGTAGACGTTGTGCAGTTTTGGAGTTCTCTCTACCAATCTTTTACCACGGCCAGGTCGCGACGCGCATGATTACCGGACTCACGGACTCTGCATGCCAACCATGCACTGATCATCAAGACTGCAGCATTCCAGACACCTAACATAGAGGGCCTACCGATTTGGATTACGGGCCTCTCTCGTGCAGCACGCGGCGCAGATGGATTACCAGCAACCCGTTCGCTCTCCCCCCGCGGCCGCCGATGCAGCCACTACCGCCCCGGCGACCCAGACTTTGAAGTCGCGGCGGCGCGACTCTCTGCCATCGTCTGTCAAAACATCGGATGCGCGCCCGACCAAGCGCACGCCCAACTACATACGCACCACGGCCGCCTCGCCCCAGGTCATCTCTTCGCTGATCGACCAGCTGTCCGCCATATCCATCCCCGCGCACAACCACTTTGAGAATCTCCTCGTCGGCTACGGCAACGGCCTCGCGCCCTCCGCCGCGCCCAGCGTGCGCACCCACTCCGAGAAGAACTCGATCGCCGGGCATGATGGAGCGTCGGTGGACCGCAGCAGCTTCCACAACCCGATAAGAGACCAGAACGACCTCTACCCCGACGACGCATGCGAACCGCCCGTCATCCGCACGTCCAAGCCCCCATCCGGCAAGTCGCCTTTGACCGCGCCCAAGAAACCGAACAAAGCGCATTCGCTTAGTAGTTATATCGGACGCAGCGGTGGTAGCTCGTGCTCCCTACAATCGACCCATTCGAACCGGTCAGCGAGTAGTTTTGGCAACATCAGCGTCGAAGCAGGCGTGCCGCGCCAGGTATCGGGTGAGAGCGCGAGGTCGTCGTTGGAAAGCAAGAGGAGCTTCAAGGGCCACAAGAGTCTGATGTACATGAGCTCGCGCGAGCGACTACGACAAAAAGAGACGGAACGGAAGCGCGTGACCGTACACAATCTGAACGACACACCGACGGGCGACCCCTCCAAGAAGGCCGCGCACCAACTCTTCCCCTACGAAGACACGATCAGCGAAGAGCCCTCTTCCGCGAAAGAAGACGCACGGTTCGACGAGACAGTACCCGAATCGTCGAGATTTGCCCAACGGTATCCCAGCAGGAACAACAGTCCACGACGGCTGCGTCTCAATCTGGTCGATGCCCCTCATCTGGAAAGTCCATCAGACAGCGGACTCATCCCCGAACGCGGATCATCCCTGAGGCACACTGGCAGCCCGGCCCGCAAGAGCAAGAAGCGCCGATCCGGGGACAAGAGCCGTCCAAAGTCTCAGAAAGCCGACACGGTCCCCGAAGAGGAAGAGAAGATGGACCCGGAAGCACAAAGGAAGATGAAGATCCTGGACGAGCTAGAACAGGAAGAGAATGAGGTCGCTCAAAGGATCCGAGAACTTAGAGATCAGAAAATGCGGAGAGAGAAATTAGCCGGAAAAATGCCTGTGGACGTACATGCAGGGGCGAAAACACCCAGGGTGCCTCGCGTTTCATCCATCCCCAGTCCGGAGTCCTCGCCCATCTCGACAGTTTCAAGCTTGTCGGAGGACGAAAGGAGAGTGCAGAATTCGACCAAGGCGCATCGAGTGCTTGGAATATCACAAGAAACAGCCTTAGCTGCCGAGAAGCTAGCGGAAAGGCCGATGGACAGACCGGCCGAAAAAGCAGAAGGTGACCGCCATAACCTCTCGGTACCATCGCAACCACGCAGCCTGCGCCACTCGCGGCACCGAAGTCTGACGTTGAACGACGGCGATGAGCTTACCCCACTTCCGATCGATTACACGCTTGCGCTCCAAAGTCTGGACGAGTCTGCGCCGACGCCGAGCTTAGCAGATCCACGGCAGTCGAGATCGCCTGCGCCTGCAAGCATCATGTCTAAAGCAACCAAGTCAAGCAGCGACTCTTCCGTACCCCAGCGATCAAATTCACTCTTGGCAGTCGGCGGGCGATCTGCACTCGGGCGTCGAGCGGCGACCAGTTCCGTCATCATAGGCAAGTCTTCTAAGCACAAACACTCCTCCAGTGTGAACGAAGATTCGACAAACAGACTGGCGCCACCGTCTCGTGCGGCCAGCGAAGAGCCCATTACTCGACATCGCTCCATGCACGTTGTCTCCCCTCCGTTAGAGTCGCACAGTATGCAGCTACAGCGCAGACGTACAAGTACCAGCAAGAGGTGGTCGCACCCCGATCTGCCAGCGAAGGCCGAGAAGGCGCATAATGACAGAATCGACCGGAAAGAAGAGAAGACCAGAGCAGCTGCAGTGCAGAGCCCGCCCCATCCGATCATCGAGGAGCGACCTGCAAGTTTAGATTCTATCGATTTGGATGTACACCAATACCTGGAATCATCCCGGCTGTCCCAGAAGATCCGGCACCCGCAAACAGGAAGAATTATTTCTTTCTCAGAAGTCGGTGACCCTGAAGGTTTCGCTGTCTTCGTTTGTGTAGGCATGGGTCTGACCAGATACGTCATGGCATTCTATGATCAGCTGGCAGCCACTTTGAAGCTGCGTTTGATCACACCTGATCGCCCTGGTATCGGAGGTAGCCAAGCTGATCCGAACGGGACGCCTCTTAGCTGGCCTGGTATGTGAACATCCCGTCATCTCAAGAGAAACGAGCTAACATTTACCAGACGACGTACTAGTGATTTGTCAGTCTTTGAAGATCAACAAGTTTTCCATGTTAGCCCACTCCGCAGGAGCTGTCTACGCTTTGGCGACATCATTACGAATGCCACAACATATCCGTGGCAGAGTGCACCTTCTTGCGCCTTGGATACCGCCGTCGCAGATGGCACCCATTGGCATCAGCCAGGACTCACCACCCACCCAACAACTTCCTCGATCGCAGCGCTTCCTTCGCGCTCTACCTCCATCTCTACTCAAGGTCGCGAACTCAACCTTCCTCAGCGCGACAAGTGCTAGCCTCCAGCGTACCGGACCCAAGACGTCGCCCAAGACCAGACGGAAAAGCATGGCCCCCTCACCAGTGCCACCACAGCAGTCGACAACTCGCCCCTCTTTGAAGGACACTCACCGACATTCGATGATGATGATGGACCAAGTGCTGCCGAACGCAAGCACGCTGACCCTCACGAACCCAGATGCCAATAACGAAGAAGCACAACGCGTGCAAGAGATGCTCAGCATGGCTGAACTCGAACGCCAGCGTGCTTTTGACGAACGCCTCACTTTCGCCATCTGGGACCGCGCGACTGCAAACGCAAACCCCGCAACTGATCTGATTGTCTGTCTCGAAACCAAGCAGACCATCGGGTTCCGCTACGAAGACATCAACAGGCCAGTTGTCATCCATCACGGGTCCAAAGACTCGCGTGTACCAGTTGACAACGTCCGATGGCTTGGCAAATTGATGCGAAAGTGCGAAGTCCGGATTCTCGAGGGCGAACAACACGGACTCATGGCTAGTGCACAGGTCATGGGTAACGTACTCACAGAGATGGCATCTGACTGGGAAGATTGGACGAACATGGTCTCAGGAAAGTCTACTGACGGACACCGCGCTGTCTCGAGACGGAGAACCACCGAGAAGTTGAGAAGCCAAATGAGTTTCACCAACTGAGCGTATACATCATAAGACACGCAAGAGCTTTGCTTACCTGGATGACGACATTGTAATTCGACGATTTGCGACGGCCTGGATCTCTTCGCGATCTTTCGAAACCAGCGTGTGCTTTTTTTCTTTCATGTTAATCGGCGAGAACACGACCTGAAATACCCCCATACTAATTACCCGTTGTTTTGTACGATGTTCTAATCGCCTAGTTAGTTTTTCTCTTCTTTTCTGATTGTCTTCTTTTCTTTGGACACACACTATACCCATTAGGTTTGAAGCGTTTTGTATGGGCTGGATACCTCGATTGGATCTATGACGTAGATAGGGAGGGGGTAAAGGGATACTAGATGGCAAGGGATCTTGTGATATAACTGGCTACAATGAAGTTTTTGCACATCGCAGCAATACATCTCGTTACTCACTACACTCGATGCATACACACGATTGAATTTCAACTACTAGGCAGTTCCTAAGTCGATCTATACTTCTACCTTCAACCAACAGTATAGGCCTCAGCACCTTTACCAAACAGCAAATGTGGCTTTCTCTGCGCCAAATCCAACACCGTCTGCGCAAAGACCGAATTTGCCCACGCAAACCAACTCCTTGTGTATGACTTTCCAGACTGTACATTCACACTCTCGTGTATGAGTCCCAATGGACTCACTTTCTTGACTGCAGCAAGACACTTCATAATCTCATCGTCGTCATCGCTACTCATAGCTTGAACGAGGACAGCCATGGGCCAAGCGTTCCGCACGCCGACGTGGGGACCGCCGATACCCGCAAAGTCGGAGCCGGTGAGGTAATAAGGGTTACCGTTCTTCTCCAGTATCATCTTGCGCGTGTTCTTGTAGATCTTGTTGTTTGTGTCCGTGAAGCCGAGCAGAGGTAAAGCGAGTAAGGAGGGCAGGTTAGCGTCATCCATCAAGATGGAAGACCCATAGCCATCGACTTCGAACGCAAAGACCTCGCCGTATTTCTTGTGTGTCACGACACCGTGTTCCCAGATGCCCTTTTGGATTGTCTCGCCCCAGGTTTCCACTTCAGTGGCTATGTGTTTCTTGCCCGCTTTCTTGAGGATGGCGGCTGTGCGGAGGAGTTCGACGGCCATCATGGCGTTGGCGGGGATGAAGAACCCGAGGATTGTTGCATCGTCGCTGGGGCGGAAGGCAGAGCGGACGAGCCCTGTGCCGCCATTGAGAGGGTTGCCGAGACCGCTTAGGCTAAGGGTTTCGGTGCCGATATTGGTCTGGCGCTGCCATGTGTACTCGTTGCCCTGGTATGCGCCAGTCTTCTCGTTGAAGGTAGGCTTCGACTGCTCCTTGAGCACGCCGAGAAGTGTATCGAGAGCGAGGAGCCAACGAGCGTTGATGAACTCGGTGGAGTCGGTATGATTGTGAAACTGATTCGATAAAGAAAGAAAGTGGGCGAGAGAGTCAAGTTCGTACTTGCATTCAAAGACGAATGACTCCTCGTAGTTTGGATGTACTTTGTCGCCGTCACCTTGGAAGGTTGGGTTGAGGCCACTCGGTGGAGGCGGTTGAAAGGCATTACAGTATGGTGATCCGATGACGTACTCTGCCTGTGTGTTGATGGCTCCCAGAATGAGCTGGTGTATCTCCTTGTCTTTCTTCGCTAGCAGCTGGTATTGTGCTAGCTGGTTCGTAGAGTCGCGTAGCCATTCAGCGTTGATGTCTCCCGTAACGATGAAACTTTGTGCTCCCTTCCAAGCTGTTGGATCCCAACTTCGCTTTGACGTCTTATGCTTGACAGTATCACCGACATGCCAGCGTACGGTAGTGTCTAGTGTGTTGGGGAACGCGTTTTCAAAGAGACGAGCGAGGTCCTTGTCGACCATCTTCTCGTTCATATCATCGATGACCTTTTCGACGAGAGGCGATTCGAAGGTTCGGCAGTATTTGGACGGTCGTTGGAAGGGTAGTTCCATGGGGCCGGTGCTATACGGCGGACTGTCAGACGAATTAGTACAAGCTCTTTTCGATGTATATATTGGCATACTGTGGTCGCATCGCATAGTTCTTATAGTCTGGACAGGCTGCTCGATACTTGAGTGGATCGATGGGAGGGCGCATAGGTTCTTGCTCCTTGACATTGTTTAGTCCAGCGGACACAGATGAGGCGGTAAGAAGAGCCCCTAAGGACAGCGAAGCTAATGACTGCTTCATATTAGGTCGAGACGGTCCAAGCGACACGTTGGATACTCGAAGCTTTCGCGAGAACAGCCAGATTCAGTTGCGCAATGGCTATCGGTAATCGAGGAAAGCAAGGATGGACGGGGCGCAGAGGAAAGGGCGTTCAGCTGAAGACGTTGAACATGACGTGAAACAGGAAAGACAAAGCACCCGGATCATCAAAAGCGAAATGAACAGATGACGAGCTTCAATTGAGGTATAGATTGACGAACTTCCGACTGACCAGGGAGCTTTCATGGGGAAGGCACCCCACCAGCTCCGCCAATAAGCTCGTGTTAAGTCCGCAGGGCCCAAGCTTCGCTGCGACGCGCTTCCCAGTTCCTCAACCGATCGCGTCTCTCTTCTTCACGCCTATCGCCTGGCCACTGCAACTTGGACGACTACGTGACCATTACCTGGTTTCTCAGGCGCTATTGTACTGCGCACTTGAATTCGAATGTGCAGACTGATCCCCTCACCCAGCTCATAGAAATATCTACACTCCAGCGCATTCAGTCCTTACACAGCTTCAGCGTCTCCCCACATCACTATATCCACCATGATCTCTCTACCAGGTCTCAACCTGTCCTCGCAGCCGACCGAAGCGCAAAATGCCCCCACCTCGACAGCCACACGAACCCAAGACCTCGCTGCCAACACCGAATACCGCTTCGAGGTAGCCTTCTCGCGCACACTCACGGTGAAGCTGCAATCGGGCACCGCAGAATTTTTCGGCACCGAGCTGGCTCCGTCTACCGTATACACATTCCAGGGCACAAAGGGCGCTATCTTCACGTGGCACGGCTGCAAGCTTGACATCGGCGGAGAGGTTGAGTCAGACTACATCGCGGAAGAGACGCCCATGATGAGTTGTGCGAACCTACACTTCGCGCTGGAGAACCTGCGCGACAGGAGTATTGCCAGTGGCAGCATCGAAATGGGACCCAGAATACTTGTTGTGGGACCTGAGAACTCAGGCAAAACGTCACTCGTCAAGACTTTGACCTCTTACGCGGTCAAGACCAGCCGGCAGCCTATGGTCGTGAACCTCGACCCGCGCCAGGGTATGCTCAGTGTGCCAGGCTCTTTTTCAGCAGCTGTATACTCGTCCATTGTGGATATTGAAGAAGGCTGGGGCAGCAGTCCAATCTCAGGGCCCAGTCCCATTCCAGTGAAGATGCCGCTGGTATATCACTACGGTCTCAAGGACCCAGAGGAGGGCAGGGTGTTCAAGCCGTTGGTAACGCGCATGGCACTTGCTGTCACAAGTAGATTGGAGGAGGACACGCTCAGCAAGCAGGCTGGCTTCATCATTGATAGCTCAGGCGCCATCAGCCAAGGGAGAAATGGCGTCTACGACAACATAGAACATATTGTTTCTGAGTTCTCTGGTGCGTGTGATGTCTTGCATACTACTTCAGCCTTTCCCCTCCCAACATCGCCCACGTACATTCATGCACCCAAGTTCCACTATCTACTTTCCGAGAGGACAGGCAATCAAACGTACGTACACAATATCAGATCATCATACTGACAGTCTACTACAGTCAACGTCGTCATAACCCTCGGCTCCGAACGCCTCTACTCTGACCTCTCCCGCAAATTCTCAGCCCGCACCGGCGGCGACCCCTCCGAAACCGTGTCCGTAGTCCGCCTTGACAAGTCCGGCGGCTGCGTCGACCGAAGCGAAGAATACATGAAAGCCCTCCGCCATGCCCAAATCAAAGAATACTTCTTCGGCAAAGGCGACGAGACACTGGCTCCCAGCAGCCAAATGGCCGACGCCGCCGACCTAAACATCTTCCGTGTCGTCGAAGGAGAAGGAAACGGCGGAATAGACGAGTACGGCATGACGGTTGAGCGGCAGATCTTCGAGAAAGTCACACCGTCTGAGGCGCTTCAGAACCAGTTGTTGGCTATTACAACAGCGAGCCCCAATGATCCGCAGAGCGTCATCAGGGATAGCAGCATCAGGGGATACATCTATGTCGCGGACGTAGACGAGGCGAAGAAGAAGGTCAAGCTGCTTAGTCCGCTGCCGGGACAGACGCCCGGCAATGCCATGATCCTGGGTAGTTGGCCGGAACCTGTGGAAGGTCTGCTTAACTAGAACTGAGAAGGAATGATGGGGGATTCTAACGCTGATACATTTGCATTGCGCTGCACAGATAGGTATTTTGAAACATATTCTTGAATCCTATTGTACCTTTGCCTACACTCGAGCCGTTCTTAGTGATCTTTGCTAACATTGATGTCTGCTCTGAAGGTATATACCGTTGCTTTCGTCACGGGTTGCGTCGTGGGTGTTAGGTATATCTTTGGAATACGTATTTGAAAACTGGATTCAATTTCTCATACAAGGCACGCGTCCACCCGCAGCCGGGAAATTTACATAAGCTTCTAACATCGTCCACCCTACGTGCATAAGCGAAAGTCCAAATTAATCTGTCAAAGAAGGATCCGATAGGCCGTAGTGATGCGGAGTGAGGGACCCATCTGGCGATTGCTTGAAAGAATAAGGTTTGAAAGCGAAATCGCGCCACCATACTCCCTTCCACTCGATCATCTCCTTGCGCCTAACTACCACCTCTTTCCAAGCCCAGTTCATCGCAATGTTCTGAAAGTCTTCCCCAAATATCGGGCGATAGTTGAATGTGTTAACGCCAGTACCCAGACGTGTCACCTCATGGGCCACTAATCTCATCGCATGCAGAAAGTAGCTCTTCTTCTTGCCTTTTGCGCCCAGCTTGAACCGCGCAATTTGCTCTTGGGTAAGCGGTGTGTGATCAGACGCAATCGAAGATATGGGGTAGAGGCAGAAGGAAGGCAAGTTGTTAACAAGCTTGCGGACAACGTATTGAATGTCAGTCGGAGAGTCGAGCCAGCCGTCTGGTGGAAGTGGAAGGCCAATGCGGAGATGTGTCGTGTCGCCTATCTTGCTGATAGTCGGGAGCACGAAGCTGTGAACATCGAATTCCTTCCTAAACCATGGAGCATATGCTTTTGGCCACTCGTGCTCGAACTCGTCATAGACGGTCTTGCACGAGAGGATAAGGCCGCGGTAGCTATGAAGCTCGTGCGAAGAAGGTATGCGCTGGGCAACGAAGACCTTCTTTATATGGTTCACATAGGGAGGACACTCGGAGTAGGGGTTTTCTGTAGGCCAGGCCATTGCAGGAATTGAGGTAATGATGTAGGCGTAGATCTAGAGGCGAAGTTCTATAGGGAGATCGAGGACACCCGCAGTCGTAGTCTTTGAGGAAATCATCCTCGGAGTTGACAACGTGTTTGTTTTCAAGTTGAAGCAGGCCGAGTATGAGTTCAAGCTAGAGAGTGAGCCGTGTAGAGCCCCTAGCTGGATCTTATAGACGTAGGCGTGTTATGCACGGACGCCGTGAATACCGGGAGGCGCACCCGAGGCGCATACTCGACACTGGCAGGGAACCAAAACCTCCAAAGTTTGCTTGTAGTCCTCAACACTCGGGGTTCTCGACATTCGGGCGAGTGCCATTTACACTACTACATCTCCTCATCCCTCTCTTGCATCTCCTCTCTCTCAATCACCTCAGCCATCCGCTCCCTCACACTCTCATCCTTGTCCCAGACCTTCCATCCCATGTGCGGTTTAATCTCGTTAGGTTTCTTGTCCGGAGGAGGCATCTTCGAAAATGGACACTCGGGCTCGTCTTCGTCGTACACAAAGGCATCAACCTCGTCATCCACAACCTGTGAGTACTGACCGGACAAGGGCGCTGCGACCCTAAACCTCGGTTTACTGACATCCTTCGTATCGCGGTAATGCTTCCTGAGCTTATGGAAAAGCCAAGGAAAGCCATACTGTGGTGGTATGCGCTGGAAACAATGATACAAAGTGACGTGCTGTAAGTTTATCGATGACGTGAAGAGATCGAGCAAGTCCTGTGGGGATAGCTTGATGTTCCGCAAGGTGAGTGTTTTCAACTGCGGTCTCAACGCCTCTGGGATAGGATTAAACTGCAGAAACCGGCGCAGAGTCCGAGCTGATCTCTTATCGTTGAGACTCAGGTCGAGGTGCTCGAGGTACTGTAATTCAGCCAATAAAGACTGGAGATTGGTCAAGCTCTCTTCGTCGTATAAATAATCATTCGAAGGGGTGACTGTCAACTTGACGTGCTTCAGAGGTGTTCTCTGAAACATTTGTCTCGTGATCTGGTAGTTGTGTGAAACAGCTTTAGCGACAAAGCAGTGGTGGTACTGTCTCGCTTGGTGTTCTGATTCAACGATGAACTCTTCTATCCGCGGATTTGGCATGGCGAGGATCGCAGCAACTACGACGCCATAACCTCTGGGTAACGATTCTCCATTATCTTTCGATCTGGCGGCACGTGAGGACCATTGATCGTATATACGCTCTGCCTCTTGAGGGGGTCGTAGCCATGGCCAGACAGTTGGTTTGCGGAAGCCCCCAGGCAGTGAACGATGATAGGGCGTGTTGTACCGAGGCGATACATTCCATGCAGGCCATACGTCGATCGTTGCAGTGATCCTTTTAACGTTTGGAAAGCTGGCTAGTGCTTCTTGTAATGCAGCTGCATCGACCTGCTGTTCCACAAGTTCCTGTTCTTGACGATACAACTCCTGGTATAGCGCATAGCTGTCTTCAATGCTCATCATTGTGGCATTCCTAGCCAGAACGTCTCTTGAGAAGTGGTCGTCATATCGCAAGAGAATGCCCTTTGCGATCTCGGTCAGCCGACCATCCTCGATTAGGTCTGCCACCGATAATGATCGATGCTCAGGGTTTTCGTCGCCGTAGAGCTCCATGGCCTCTTCGAGTCGGCTTTCAATCGCCCTGGTAACCTCTCTTTCGTCGGCGAGAACCGCGTGGCGGAAGTCATCCACAGTTGAATACTCATTGAGCAAGGCATCATCCCAGACAATCTCGAGTACACGGTTTTTGTACGTCGGATGAGCCATGATCTGATGCAGATAGTCCAGATTAGCTCGATTAGGCGAGATATAGACGCGATCTATACGCAGATACACGCTGGCCGCCAAATGCTTGCTCGTGAGCCGCAGTCGCTTGATGTCGAGCTTTGAGATGTGCTGGCAGACGATTTCGAGAAGTTCCGATGGCAAGTCCGTGATGGTCTTCCTGTTCTGGGCCCCGCTCCCGAAGGCCTCGGGGAATTCGTCGCCAAACAGGCCTTCCATGAAGCTCACGGACGGAACAATGCTCGCACTCAATGCCGAAACAGTGGAAACCCTGCGCTTTGAGACGCCAGCCCGAATAGACAAGCTAGGCTTGCGGCGTCGGGTCTTGGCAGGCCGTATCTGGAGGTTTGTGAACATCGCATTGGTATGTATATGTGATTTGATGGACGCGGTTTCCAGATAGTAAACACAGGCGGGTGCCGGGAGCTGGTTTGTTGTGGCGGTATGTAGGCCTCCTGCTAGGCTATGTTGCACGTACAACGTTTGAGCGTAGGCTGCGTATGTAGGCGTCTGGAATCGTGTGTAAAGAAACAAATATGTTTAGATGAGGTAGCGAAACTGATTAGTTGATGTTCAAAATACGGTGTCGAAGGACAAAGGTTTATGCTAAGGGTGCTGAAACGCCAGCGCTTGCAGCGCTACCAATGCAAGGCTACTTGCTACACCATTTGAGGACAGCTGAGCGGCCATCATAGGCATATACCGTGTCGCACATGTGACACTACTAGATGCGATAAATGAACACCCAATGAGTCGCATACGTGAGACGCGTTCATAGACGGTACGGAAGGACAGTCAATTGTGATCGCGGAAGCCGCAACGTGCCCTCGTGCCTTCGCTTACAGCGTGGTGGAGAGCTGCCCGCAGTAGGGTGGGTCCGCCCAAGTCAACGTCAAACCTTTACAAACGACATCACAGACAGCTTCGAGGACATGACATGTAACCAGGTCTTCTCATTGTATGAAGTGCTTTCCAGCAACCCCAAAGAGTGCCCGAGAGCATACATAAGCGGGTACTGCCCTTCAGCAAGTACCCCACGAACGGTTCCACGACGCATCCACCGCTCGATACCCGCAACCAGTAAATGGCCTACCTACGCAGGCCTACAGTATACCAGACACGCCATCGCGGCAGATGCGCTCGCTCTTCCCATATCGATATGAAGATTGACCAGCACCCGAGTTATCCGTACCCCGCACATACCAGCGCCGAAGCACGGAAGTATGACTGAGGCTGTGTGTAGAAGTCGACGTCAGGGAAGGGGGCGAGTCGTTCATCTAGGAACCCTCCTCGCCTTCGGCCTTGTTCTTCTTCTTCTTCTTGCTTGAGCCGAAGTCATTCTTTACTGTAGGAACGGCCGACTGGTGGACGATGAAGCGGGTGTAGCACTCTTCTGGGTCCCACTCAAAGCCCATGAGGTATGGCTTCTCGAACTCGTCGTCTGCCTATAGGAGGGTTAGCTATGCTTTGGCACCAAGATCAAAGGACGCGGTATATAGGAACAGCGACAACGATGCTCGATGGTAAGATCCAATGACAAGGGACACTTACGCGCTTCTTGAACTGCTTGTGGATGGCATCTAGTGCATCCTTGATGGTTACACCCTTCATGTTCCGTGCGGTAACTTCTAATCCTAGCGGGAAGTGGAGGGCGATGGACTTGAGCTTGGGCTCGGTGAGTGGCATCTTCAAGACTGACGGGTCTTCGACGGTGCTCGGCGACTTGTTGAGCTTCCTGGAAGTACTGCATTAGCACGGTCAAGATATTGGGGCTTCCGGAGCTATCCGGACGACGACGAGCTGGTCTGCATCATGGTCGGATG
The DNA here is from genome assembly GCF_024043145.1 of Alternaria conjuncta. Classification (NCBI taxonomy): domain Eukaryota; kingdom Fungi; phylum Ascomycota; class Dothideomycetes; order Pleosporales; family Pleosporaceae; genus Alternaria; species Alternaria conjuncta. Next base: position 376,363 of record NW_026250092.1, on the reverse strand, counting down.
GCTCGCAACAATGCGATGAGGGGAATCACTTACCAGTTCAGCTTCTGGGTTTCGAGTGCGATCTCGATCTTCTTGCCTTCCTTCTCTGAGGTTCTGTCAGCCCCGCCCGCTGCTCACGCACGACCCCTCATTTGGGCTATCGTCATAAGAGGTACTCACCTAGATCTTCGATGCGGTAGACATCAGCAGCCATGGAGCTGACTCTGCGGTGGCCCTTCTTAGCGGCGCCATCTTGGTGATCGGTCAAAGAGTCGACCTTCTGGAGCGTGTTTTCTGTCTCTGCGGCCATTGTGGTAGGATGCAGTTGCAGTCAAGCTACTGGAAGATTGAAGGGGTTGTAGATGATGAAAGAGCTTGGGAAGCTGCAGAAGGGTTGCCTGGAGCTGTGGATGTGATGTGAGATACGAAAGCACAGTGGAGGCTGTGAGGAAGGAGAGGAAACGAGGGAGGGCGCAGCTTATGAGGGGCTCAGTCTCTCGCCGGCAGGCACAGGAGACGGTCACTTGATCGATCACCACATTGTGGTCCAATCCAATCGGCGTGAGACGTGAATGGTCGGGCCAATGCGGGGAAGGGGAGCATCACCCAGAATGCGGGGAAGGAGCAAACCAACGGTGGAGGCCTGCGTGTCCATCCAACATTGTTGGCCGAAAGAGTTCGAGATAGTGTGGAAGCTAGCAATTGAGCCTCGTTATTCGCACTTTGACCTTCCCAAGTATCTATTGCCGTTATGTTGTTGCTCCGGAACATCAGGCACGGTGGTGAGATAGATCGCGTGACCGACGTCATTGGCCGCTCGGCGCTGGACAAAGCGCGCATCGACGCGTATCATCTCAGCTCCGGGCCCTAATGCGGTCCGAGTGAATCAGAGATCCACTTGATTACTGCAAGGGCTCAAGGTCCACGCGGAGATGCATGTCAGCGTTCTACTGGACTGTTCACTTTCGCGAGATGATCTGGGCTGCCTAGGTACCTAGGTATCCATGTGGACTTTGTAATTACTCACTTGGAAAAGCAATATAGATGCATGATGACTTCGCATTTGACACCGCAACATTGATTGATATATCGCTTGTTGGCTCCGACCGCTATTATCGATGTTATTGTATGATCTGCCTATGAATGCCCAACAATCCTAACGGGCTCGTATAACTCCTCGAGGTACTTCTCCTCCTCCTCAGTCAACTCCTTGCCCCTCGCTGCAAGCGCTTCATCCATCCTGTCTGTGCTGGAGAAGCCGATGATTGGACTTGCGACACGCTTGTTGATCCATGCGAGGGCAACGTGGCTCATTTTCCAGTCATGCTTCTTCGCGATCTCTTCAACGCGAGCAATGATCTCCTTGTCAAGTTCAGTGTTACCAGAGGTTTGGTTACCGGCCTTCTGTTCGCCTTCTGAGCGAGTAGTCGAGCCAAATGCAGAGGGAGGGCGAGCGAGATGGCCACGGCAAAGAGGTGCCCACTGTCAAGCTGTTAGCTAAAGATTGACTTTGTAGTTGAAAGAAAAGCATACCGGGATCAGACCAACACCAGTGTCATTGCAGAACCGGTTCATCTCGCGCTCTTCCTCACGGTAGAGCAGGTTGTAGTGGTTCTGCATGCTGATGAACTTTGTCCAGCCGTTCTTTTCAGCAGTGAACTGCATTTGCGCAAACTGCACTGCCCACATGGAGCTAGCACCGATGTATCGAACTTTCCCACTCTTGACCAGATCGTGCAGCGCCTCCATGGTCTCCTCCAGAGGCGTGTTTGGATCGAAGCGGTGAATCTGCAGAAGATCGATATAGTCCATGTCAAGACGCTTAAGCGACGCATTGACAGCGTTGAAGATGGCCTGCCGTGAGAGACCACCTTGGTTTACATAGTCTTTCAACTGAGGCAGCTCTTTGCCGTACTGGATGGTTCGCAGACCGGGGTCCTCGCCGACGTAGCCAAAGCATTTGGTGAGAATTACTAGCTTATCGCGAGGTAGGTTGTACTTCTTGATGGCCTTGCCAACCAGTTCCTCAGATACACCGTTGGAGTAAACATTGGCTTTATAAGCTGTCAGTAACTGTTGCAAGTACATGACTGCTCTGTCAGTCTTACCTGTATCCCAAGTCGTCAGACCGCGATCGTATGCAGCCTTCAGCAGCGGTAGCGACTCTTCCTCTTCGATGACCCAGGGCTGCCATTTGGAACTTCCAATGCTCATAGCACCCAAGATGGGTACCGAGACCTTGAGACCGCTCTTTCCCAAGCGCTTATATTCAGCCTTGGACTCCTTGAGGAGCCCTTCGATATTGAGCTTGTCCGTCATGGTCGCAAATCAGTAGATCGGTTGCGGATTGGTGTTTAGTGGGGTCCTTGATGTTTCGTAGGGCTGTGGTGGGGCAAGCAACTGAGGTGTGAATAAACCAACAGCTGTATGGGCGACACGGTGCTCATATATTTCGCCATGACGGCACTTTCGCCGTGCCTGCACCACCTGCTTTCCAATCGAGGTTACAATGAGCTGTCATTGTCGGGCTTTGCGGCGATAGCCTCATCATTGTCCCGGTGGTAGATATTACAACGAACAACGATGCGGGGTTCAGGCACGACGAGCCGCCATGGATACGTCATGTGGAAATCCCACATCCGCGGACAGTCCAGCCGCCAAAAGAGGCAGGAGGCGTCTCTTCGTGCATGGATAGAGAGATGGAACCGAATGATCATCAGATTCATGCTTACTCGTAATGTGATCTCATTCATAGTGTGCTAGGCTGGACTCCTCAGGCACGGGCTCACACCATGCAACATCACCAAAGGCCAAAAAGCAGTCGCAGTTGTGTTGAAGTGAGTTTAGATCGTTCATGTCTCTTGGCAAGTACTGATCTTATTGACCTCTCATCACCTCACACTTCATCGTGAATGTGCCGGCGCGATTCCATCAAGTCATGGTGGTATTGTTTGAACATCGTTTTTGATCTTAGACCCCCAGGCGCCAACCGCATATGATGCAGAGAAGTTCATAGATGCTCATTGCCCGTAAAGAAACCCGTACTCCCCAGAACCGTTTACGCGTCCTCAACGATGTTGCCGCGCTCCGACACGTACAGACCGTCCAAGAACTTTCGGATATCCTTGTTGCGGACCTTGCAGATTTGCTGGATATCGGCGGCACCTTGGGAGACGTCCTCGAGCGACTGGGTGATGGTTAGCATTGCTTCGATCCATATTGCGCAGCGGTCCTTACGTTTCCGGACAGCTCGAGCTGATCCTTCTGGTTCTTTGATGCCTCAACCTCAACACCGGGCCTCATGACGACCCTTCGTACGAGCTTCTCGCCGATGAAGTTCCTGATCTCAACCTCCCAGCAGTCGGTCTCCTTGTTCTTGTCCAGGTTGACGTTGATGGGGAAACTGGACATGATGTTAGTCATGTTCAAAGATGTGCAAAGGCCCGCCAAGAGCATGAGCCAATCTGGCGCGCCCAGCGCTCTGGCATCAGCCTCTCGGAGAGCGCTGAAAGTTGTGTCGGATAGAACATGCTCGACGGCGGGCTCGGAAGAGATGTGCGATGGGTGCGACATACTGGGCATATACGTAACGCATCTTGTACTTGTAACCCTTGGTGACACCGATGATCAAGTTGTTCTACTCCAGTCAGCCCAGTCCTTCCTTCCTTGCCAGTATAGACTCGAGGGTGCGCGCGACGTACAATCAGGGTGCGGACAGTGCGGAGGGTGGCGACGCTCTTGCGGGAACCGTGGTGGAGCTCGATCTTGATGAGGTTCTTCTTGGGCTGTTCCAGTCTTAGCATGTGCCCCCGATGCGTTGTGTGTGTTCCAAACGTACGTGCGTGAAGCTGACCGCCAAGTGACCGAGAGACTTTGTGAGCTTGCCCTGTGGAGTGTAAGAATCGGTTCGAGGATCGTAGAGGCTATTGCGGGCGGCTTACGCGAGGGCCTGTTGGATATGTCAGTGTTGTTTCTCTAGGGGTCCTCTACCATGCGCACTCACCCTCAACGAGAACATTTCTGTTCTTGATCTGGACCTTGACGCCCTCGGGGATCTCGAGCTCTTCCTCAGAGTGGCTGTTGCGCAAACGTCAGCATTGGATCCGGAATTTGATGTTTGTTGGCGGAGAAGTTCGGTATAGAGGCGTCCATTGACCGTTCGGAGGCAGGGAAAAACGTGCGATGCGGCGGCTTGGGAGTCGTGATCGAGGGATAGACGTACATGTACTTCATCTTGACGGTTGCTGCGGGTTAGCGGTGTTGTCGAGAAGCTGAGGTCGAATTGTCGAAATTGTGTGGGAGGCAGCGCGGACAAAACGATAGCCGAGCCACCGCTCTAGCCCGCTTTTGTGCGCACTAGTGCCGCCGTCTTCCTCGTCATGTCGAAGAACACCAACTTCCATCCCGACGAGTTGCGACTTTTGCTACCGCGATACCGGACTCAAAATGGCAGACGCAAATCCACACATTGCGCAGACGCTGCTACATCGCGCATTTTCTCCTTCGACTGCAGAATCACACTACCATGAGCGCGTCATAAAGCGCCCCCTCCACGTTCGCGCAACCTCGCCTACGCCGTCTGCACGCGCAGTCCGCCGCCGCGCTCTCAACGAGCGCAAACAAGCCGCCAGGAAGCGCAGCAAGAACCAGCCCCGTCCGCTATCCGCTGCGAAGAAACGTGCATTGTGCCTGAACGAGATACCCAAGGAGCAACAGAAGTATGCCATCTACGACGGATTACACAATTTGTGGGTGGGATACATGCGGGAGGTGCTAGGCCTGAACGACGCTGCGAGGAATGTGCTTGTCACGCCAAACGCAAGTGGGCAACTGCTTGCGACTGCCGACATGCACGGTGCGCTTGTGAGTGTGGTGAGAAGCCGCTGCGTGAGCCGCGTAGGCTTGGAGGGCATCATCGTCCGTGATACGAGATTTACATTCGAGATCATCACGAAGAATAACGCTGTGAAATGTAAGTCCTGTAGGCTAGACTCAGGTAAGTGGTAAGTATCTGACAATCTCAGCTATACCCAAGGAACACACTATCATTCGCTTTGAGTTGCCGCTTCCGGTCGAAGAAGGAAAGGAGCCCATGAAGCCACTGGTCTTTGAGCTCAACGCCGAACAATTCCAGACAAGAGCGGCTGATCGCGCGAACAAGAAGTTCAGGATGCACTACCAGCCCGACATATGAAGAGAGCACATTACCATCTGGTGAAAATTCCGATACCAACCCAGAGACGAGCCCGAGGACCTACAGCTCTCTGGAGTTCATGAGCCGACCGACAGCATTACCGGTCATGCAGTCACTCCAGTATGAGGCTCAGAGACTAGCCAACAAGCGGCCTGCACCAGCAATGCATGTCGTTGTGCGAGATGTGCTCCGAAACGAAGGAGACGATGGGCGGCAAGAGGAATGAGAAGGAATCACACTTCTATCAACACAGATATGGCGAAGAGCCACAAGTCGAAAGACACAGTCAAAGTGGGCATGCAATTATGTCATTGAGTATGGTATCATCCCGATGGCGCTTCAAAGCGCCTCCCGCTAAATGCAATGGTATCATGAACAAACAATCTCTTCATCCGCGTTTCAAAATCTTACACGTTCGTTGCGACCCTTCCAGTCTGGAAGTCCTCGGGCTTGAAGTCTCTCAGCTCGGTCTCCCGTCCACTACTACCACCGTTCATCGAACTGATCTCATCCTTCTCTTTAACAGCCCTGCCCTTGTCCAGTCTGCACCCTGTATAGCTTCTCGGCAGATAACGACCCGGATGCCACACAGCGAACACGACTAGCACAGCAAGTATGGGCGCGGCATCGAACACCCAGAAGCACCATTCGTGACTCTGAAGATAAGCTAGCCCGTAGTTGCGATCGTGTGGTATCTCGATGGTTCGATAGAATGCCCGGCAGGCGATAAGGACGGAGGAGAGATTGATGGTATACCCCAGTTTCCGCCAAAGGTGCAAATCTCCAAGGTCGTGTGCAGCCCAATGCCGGCTAATGTAGAAGTACCGCATGCTGATGATGGAGAAGCTGAGGAAACACAGCAGTTGCATCACCAGACCCATGATGAGGATGATCCGACCAGGCAGCGCTTTCCGTTCCGAAGCAGCAATGGTCCGGTTTCCTTGCGTGTCTTCATCATACTGCCGACTAATCTGACTCGCGCCGACGAGTTGGACGAGGAAACTGAGAAGGTCGAAACACACAAAGTTGGCGGTAATCCACCTAGGGAAGCACCACAGCGTTTTGAAGTTGAGCGCGTGGGTTGGGCAGGAAAACCATACTACGCGACTGAATGCCGTGTAGCATGCTGCAGCCAGGAAGCTGGGTGCGAGCAAGATCATGAGCCATGAGGCGAGGAAGGGCGACTCTCTGTGCTCGTCGTAGGCAGATACTAAGCGGCATATGAAGCCCAGATCGAGCATGATAATGGCGATGATGGCCGCCCAGAAGAAGTACGCCTTGTGGCGGACATATTGGTAAATCGAGTATGTGGAAAGTAACAGGACGACAATTGCGCCTGTTATAGCCAGGGGGTAAGAAGGGTCGTAGATGTAAGGGTTCAGGAAATTTTGGCCTGCGATGTGGTCAGCGACGATGTTGCGTTGCTGAGTAGTAGCAGACGGGGACGAACATACCAACTTGAGCCCGATTTGGCAACCCCATACTCGATCGCGCGTCTAAGACTGCGCTCACGACGTGCATCTTAGCAGACATATCCCGCTCCGCACAGGTCCACCTGTTTAAATCTCCGAGCGTAGTCGTTCGTCGATCACGGCAGCCCCAGTAGTCGTAATGGTCGCTCTTTCGCAAATGCCGATGGCGCGTCGCTCATGTCCCAGTCGCGGTCGCAGTGATGGTAACGCCACAACGTCGTGGTACAGCAACCTCGTCGCAAAAGGGCATGCTCGAACACCAGGGAAAAGAGCCAGCGGAGAAGCGACCCAGATAACAAAAGGCGGCGGTAACGCACGTTTTACCCAAGCCACGCCCGCCTGCGTTCTCCGCTTGCTAAGAGCGCTCAAGGCCTTGGCGGTCCCTGGCCCTTTCCACTCCGCACGCACTGCGCGTCTCCTTTCCTCCAGCTCCCACGTCCCCAGTCCGTCTCACATGTGCTGGCTAGGTAGGGCCGGGTAACCCGCGACACTTACGTCTTTAATGCGAGACGGGAGACGGATAAGGCGGGTATACACACCATGCAACGCAGTGCCGCGCGCACTACTGCTACCGACCCAGGTACATCTCCCTTTGATATTAACTCGGTACACACACGTAGTCGTACCTCGCTCTTTCACGGTTGCACCCTCGAACGAAAGGCCCGGGAGCAAGCACACGCGTCAGGAATTACCACATGATCCGCCGGCGTGGCCTTGGCAAACCAACGAAAGCCATGGCGTGTGTCGCTGCCAATGTGTTGGCAATGAGGCCGCTCGCCGAAGTAGCCGCACGCCGGGACTTCGCGTCTTACCAGACCCTACGGCGTGGTGTTGAGGCGTCGTCCAAGTGTCTTTGTGGTGTATAGTCGTCGCGGCCAAGTAATATCCCGATGCAAACGTGAGCCGTGGCATTTCTTCGTTGCGCGATATTATCGGCGGATCGTTCGGCCTTGGGCTACGTGCCTGGTTTCTGTGTTGTGGTGTTGTCCTGGCTAAAGGCCAGCGAGTACGTTCTTGTGAAACTGAGGCGTCCAGGTGTGGCGCAGGCACGCCAAACATGGGAACAGGCGCGTCCCTGTGGCCTGCGCAAACGCAGAATGCACTACCTTTCGCGATGAACGCCACTTGTTTAGGATCGAGAAAGTTCTAGGCGTGTAGCCTAAGTTTATTGAGATGCACTGTATCTTGTCACCGATTTCACGATAGATTACGTATTATGAGGGAACCTTGGCAAAACTGGAGAAACATCGTGAATTTCCCCCTTGAGATCTTAGTTTTCGAGCCAAACCTTGAATCACCCTAAGCAGCTGGGTACAAGACCCGACCAAAGTATCTCGAACTACCGTTTCATCACATCATCTCCACGAGAATTTATCGGCTTGCCTTCGCCTACCCGTCTACTCATCGTCAAACTCGTCGCCGGAAGCGATCTTATCCGCACTCTCCTTGTTCGAGCCATCAATCTCAGCCTCATCCTCGTCATCATCGAGACCCATGCCCTTCTTCAACCAGCGCACTTCCTTGGGCTTCCGCTCCATCCAGAGCTCGTTCGGGATCCAGGTATAGAAGCTGCACATGGTCTCCTTGATGTCGTCGAGAATGGTCATGCCGCCGGTGAGGTGCATGATGTTGGCGTCCATCTTCAGACCCACGAAACAGTCCTTGATGATGTCTTCCTCAATCCAGAATTCGTACTCTTTGCCGTCGCCAGCTTTGCGCGGCTTGCCGTTGGGATACTTGCTGTTGTCCTTGGGTAGGTCCCACTCATCACAGTCATCCGTGTACCAGGTCTTGCACAGGAGCTTGCCGAGAGGTTCAAGCTGGCCGAGCTTGTGTTTGAAGAGCTTGCTCTGCTCTGCATATGCGGACTTCGTGTCGTCGTCAGGGAGTTGAACGGCGGTGACCTCAAGATAGGCAGTCTCTTTGCTGAGAACCTGCAGATCTCCAGACTCGAACATATCGTACTGCGCATCCGAGCCCAGAACCGCGATGCCAGTACCGAACTTGACCCTGGCCTCTTCCTTCCGGATACCGATCTCGGAAACAGTCAGGCCTTCCTTCTTGAGGTCCTCAGCCCACGACTTGTCGCCAGTATATATGTCGGCCTGAGCGCCACCGAAGACAACGCTAGCGGACTTGTTGAAGTCTCCGGGTAGGGCAAGACCTACGGAGTTGACCTTGGGGAGCTCCCGCTCGGCCTGGTCACAGATTTGGAGCGCAGTGGCAAGCTGATCGTCGAACTCGGGGCAGACACGGTGAAAGCGAAGATATCTGAAGAAAGAGCGGGGCACTTGACAAGCGTTCTTGATGGCGTGCGAAGCATAGCCGTAGTGGGCAGGGTACCAAGATGATCTGTCATAGTCAACATCGCGTCAGGCAAGGTTGGGGTGGTAGGCTTACAGGAAAGCTTTGCAGACCGCTACAAAGTCAACAACCCACCGCTTCTCATCGGACCGGTCCCAGGGTACGTTGTGGATGGCGAGGGCCCTCGCAATCTCCTCAGCACCCATCTCCTTCATGTCGTGCTTGGAGATTCCTTGGTACTGGCGAGGACCGGACTCTACTCCACCAAAGCGCATGAGCTTGTTGAAGACATGTGCGTACATCTCATGCATGCGACGCTTTTGCTTGAAGCGCTGGATGGCAATCTCGATGCGCTCAACGAACGACTTGTCTGGAGCGTACATTTCCTCTTCCTCGGCGGCTTCGTCAGGAGTGAGAGTAGGCTCCATGTACGCCTTTTCAAATCCGGTAGCCTTCAGCATGTTCTTGGACACTCCTTCAGGGTGCTTGATCTTGGCTTGAGGGAGTAGTGGTACTGGGTACTGGGCGGGCTGCTGAGCTTTGGCCTTCCGTGATCCTGGGGCATAGGCGATGTCGTTATCGTCGTCGGCATCGAAGTAATCTGGATCCAAAATGCACTTCCCGGTTAGAGGAACCTTGCGCTTGATGGTCTTTCCGTCAGCAGAGACTTCCAAGAAGGCGCTCAGTCGAAGAGCCGCAGAAACTAGGGACTTGGGCTTGTATTTTCGCATCTTTTGAAAACCACAGATGCGACTGACGGAGACGGGGATGTTCTCACGCCCGCCACAGCACTGTAACATGTGCTTGTCGGTAGGGAGATTCTCATCGGAAAAGTAGAACTCCACCTTGAAGAACGATTAGTTGATCTGAAAAACTTACCGCGAGACTGGGGACTGGGAAACGTACTTGACGACGGATCTCTGCCCCATCTGGGTGGTCCAGCACAGTGCTGGTGACTTGAGAAGTGGCAGTGATGTTGGAGAAGGCTCCATTGGGAGGTCCTGCGTCCACAGAAGGTGCTGCAATTGCGGTTGCCATGGTTGCTACTCTCTGTATTGAGGTTCGGGGATATCAAGAGCTGACTGAAAGAGACTTGAGGTTATAGAGGGTGATATAGAGAGGATTGGGCATGGGATGTCGGCGCGCTAGTGAGGCAGCTGCAAACCATGCCTCGTGGGTGACTGCGCTGGACCTGGGGGTGAGAGAGCGCGACTAGCCCATACTGACGGTCGTAGCTTCCTATTACGGACTTTTCGTTCATACAAACGCCTCATACGGTGAGTGCATCGCCAAAGATTTGACGGATGCGGGCAACACCACGGTGAGATGTCGACTTGGTTAATTGCGACGCATGCGACATTTCCTCGGGCGTGCCGCTACGATAGTTCAGCGAGATCATATCTGCAATAGAATTTCACATTGTGCCCGGCAATAGAGTCGTGTAGAAGACATGCAAGTCATACACTCACACTCACGCTACTGGATGATACTCAGCACACGAATAATGAATTTGGTGATGACAGCATTGGCTGACTCGTGACGGAGGACCCTGAAACACCCGTGGGGCCAGCCCGCCATGTATCTTCCACCTAGACACTAACCACGAGTACAATCATACTGATATCCCGACCAAACCCTCTATACAGACCAAGGAACATGGCCTCCAAACAATATGACGCGTCGAAACTCGTAGCATATGGCAGTGCTGCTGCTGGCCAGTAAGTCTCCACCGGCTGCCTGTCAGCCTCGTGTACCAGACTAACACAACACCAGCGACGGCGTGCTCAGCGACCCATCCGGCGGCGTAGTAGTAAAACCATGCACCCTCGCTGAAATTGACTTCTACGAATCCCTCGCCGACCACCCAGACCTCGCGCGCCATCTCCCCACCTTCATGGGCCAGCTCTCCCTCTCAGCCGACCAGACCGCCGCTACCGAGTCCGTCGAAAGCGGCACCATACAAACGGCGGATGGTACAATCGAGCGCCTGCATGGCAAAAAGCTCGCGACCGATCTTCACATAGTACTAGAGAACATTACACACGGCTTCAAGAAGCCGAATGTTCTGGATCTGAAGCTTGGCGCGCAGTTGTGGGACGAGGCTGCGAAGCCGGAAAAGAGAGCGCGGCTAGATGCTGTGAGCAAAGAGACTACAAGCGGCAGCCTGGGTTTCCGGATAGCAGGCATGCGCACATACAAGGGAGCTGAGGTACCTGAGGTTCCGGAAGATCTCAAGGAGTATGTTGAGACGGATAAGGAGGGCGGCTATTGGGTGTACAACAAAATGTATGGACGCAAATTTAGCGCCGAAGATGTTGGCGAGGGCTTCACAGACTACATCTTTCCCGGCGCCAAGTCAGAAGCGGAGCTTGACCGGGCGAGGGAGGTGCTCGCTTACTTTTTGGGTGAGGTCAAGGACATTCAAGAGGTCTTCGAAAGCAAAGAGAGCAGGATGTACAGCGCAAGCATATTATTGGTTTATGAGGGTGATGTAGACGAGTATGCAAACACCAAGCAGAAGCTACGTTCCGCGCATCCCGAAGACGAGGATGAGGACGACGAGGAGACTGTGCCTAAGCTAGCCGAAGTCAAGATGATTGACTTTGCACATGCGACGTGGACACCAGGACAAGGGCCGGACGAGAACGCGCTGCAGGGTATGAGGAGCACGGCAAAGATATTGAAGGAGTTGTTGGACAAGGCGCAACACGACTAGTTCATGTTTTGGGAGCCTAGAATCTAGACGATGTATACCCAGAAGCACAGCTTAATACTATTACCGAGTCTAACTACTCCCTAGTAGTGTGTCATCCCAATTTCCGACTCCTCCCATCAGTGACTCAAAGAATGCTGCGTCTACACCTTGAAGCGCCCAATCGTCCGTTCCGGCGGCCCACCCTGGATAATATTGCGACGTGTCGAAGATATCATCATGAAGTGCTAGTGGCATTGACTGAGAGTGCTGCGTGCCCGATTCTGGTATCAGCAGGTTGGATGACGGATTGCCGTTAATATCCTGACCGAACGAAGCAATGTTGTCATCGACACCCACTGCGTTCAAATCAGAGGGCACATCAAACATTACCGCACTAGAAGTCTGGGAACCTGGCCATTGCTTGGTGATGCCGTTCGCACCAATCTTGATGATCCCAAAATATGGAATTGAGAGCTGAAACTGTTCGCCGCAGCCCTCTTCAAGCCGATTAACCGTGCTCTCGCTGCTGTGACTGAATCCACGCGCGGCGTCGCTTTCAATCAGCAGCAAGTTACGAAGTTGCTCAGCGCTCTTGCCCGTGAGAGGATCGTTCGTCTGTGTCTCGACGAGTTCCAGCTTTTCGACAAGCTGCTCTACCATCGCGCGATCACCGGGTCGCTGGTGCACTAGAAAACTTTGATCCTTCCAGCGCCTGCTGTCTATGTGCGCGATCAGTATTGTCATACCCGCCATCAGCGCAAAGAAGTCGGCTGTATGGCACGATTGGGTAGAGATGGGCCGGAAATTGTGAAATGCGACGAATCTTGTGAGAATCTCTCGGGCCGCGTTGATGCAGGTGATCTTGGCGTACATGTGGAAGTCAGATCCTGTGGCGCAGCGTATGAGGAAAGGCAGATGGAGGAGGTGAAGCAGATTGTACTGGTAGATCTGACTTCGAAGCCGCATTAGTTCCTCAAAAGTCTCTCTTGCATTTGGTTGGAGACCAGTAAAACTGGGTGCGAGCCAGTACTTGTCAGGAACTGATGCCGCGACGTTCTGGAGGTCGCGATCTATTTTACGGGTAGCTTCGATATTCTGGTGTGGGTCTCCTCGGTTGCGGTCAACGATACCACAGGCGATGAGAGTATGTGCTCGGTCTATTCGACAGCTTACACTGGTCCCAGGAATGGAGTTCTCCACGCTCATCTTTTGGCCCCCATGAGGTAGACCAAGCATCAGGCTAAGATAGCTGTCCATATGAACAATCCGGAACCAAAGGAATTTAGGGTCCACCCTGTGCTTGCTCTCCAGATACTTGACAGGCGGAGGGCTTGATGTATCCAGTCTCATCAGCTGCGCAAACACCATGGCTCTTCTGAAGGCGATCCAAGCTCGCCGAAGGTTGCCGGCGTTGGATTGGAAGGTGGCTTCGTAAACGATACATTCTAGTCCTTCGATGCAGCCTATCAGATGGTCTTTGGTGACGACCAAACGAACAACTGTTTCCACCAAGCGAGTGGCGAGGACACCTGGATCCCCTGAGATGCAATCGCCCTTGTTGCACCGAAAGTACTGTAGCATAAGGGCGAGGATGAGCATATGCCTAGCGATCAGAACCGGAGGTATACTCGAATGGTCAGGAATTGTAGCCAGATCGTCGGCAATGTCCAATGATTCGTTTTGTGAGGGGTCGATGGATGTCGTGAGACATTGGTAGCTGTACAAGGTCGCGTTGCGATCGGTCTTGCACAAGAGCTCCAGATCTTGTTGCGGTGGATACGCTCGACGTAGGGCGGATGATATGCTCTCGCCGTCTTCCGTTTGTAGAAGAGGTTGTTCCGGTGTCAGCGCGGCTGAGCTAGGTGTTGGAAGCTGCACATGGCTGATTGTTGCGTCGTCTCCTGGATTTTCCGATCGCGCAAGCAATGCTTCTGCCCTTTGCAAGCGTTGGAGAAGATGCTCATATGGAATATCAGGAGCATTGGCGATATTGTTTGAGCCTCTACTAGGACGCAGCAGTGATGCTTCTTGACTGCTATCGTTGCCTCCAAGGAATTCCTCTTCCGGCTGAGTCTGGAGAACGCATGGCACCTTCCGACGGCGACATGCTACACATATGGTGTCAGACGTCGCATCAAATGTGCATTTGACCTTTCGCTTCTTGCAATGCCAGCAGCTTGTTGTTCCTTTCCGAAGTTTGCGCCGCTTGCTGTGAGGCTCGAAGTTGGTGGTGTCGGCGTCATTGACGGATGATCCCGGTGAGCCTTCCATGGCTGGTGACAGTAGCCTGAGTTGAGGGCACGGTACCTCCTCTCGAGCAAAGCGACCAAACGTGTGGCACGCTTGGATCTAGTGAATTTGTTGCTGGCATCGTATCATAAACAGATGCGATGATGGTGACATAGGGAGAAGTTAGTAACTTAGGGGCGAAAGGAAAAGAGTGAGGGCAATCACCGAGACCTCGGCGGAAGGTTCTCCGCCGAACACATCCTTCAGGCATCAGCAAGGCCAACACCCAGCCACCACATCATTGAGTCGATGCGCAACGGACTTTCGTTGGCCTGGCTAGAAAGCGGTCGCGTTTTGATTACAATTCTATGAATATCTCTACTATTACAAGATCAGACAACACACATGCCTCAAACGTGTCAAGGCGATGCATGTCCAAGCATCGCCAAAAGTACAATCCAGGTATGTCCAGCACGACCCCAGCGATAGCGTCGCGTCGGTAGCAAGTGCGGGCGATTTGTCGTGCATCCCTACCCAGACGTAGCGCGTGTGCTCTACGCGGCTCCGGCCTGCACCTGTTCCATGTTCAGCCTCTTGAAGGGTACCAATACGGCAGCCACGGCAGCTGCACCAGCCAAAGCGGTCGCAATAACGAGCGCGATCCTGATGCCCGCCATGTATGCGACCACTATGCCTGCTATGTCTTCCGCGGCGAAGTTGTCCCGAAGTTGGGTCGCACCAGATCCAATTACTGCCAGCGGGTTCACGTTCGGTGCTGTGCTCGCAAGCGTGTTGATCATGCGATTGACAAATCCAGACTGAGCCGCAGTCAACGAGAATGCACCGCCGATGGTTTGGAAAACTGCGATGTGTTAGTTGATTCTATGTGAAAAGAGCTGGTATGCATACAAAAGATCGTTGCCGTCGCTGAGGACATGTCCTCTGCCTTTGCATTGGCCTGACCAGTATTGATGGCCATCTGGAAGCCTAACCCGACTGCAATACCGTAAAAGGCCTGATAGCCAATCCATTTGCCCAGCCCAGTACCAATGTCGAATGTATACATTAGACCGGTAGCGATAGTCGCTAGAAAGGCACCGCCAATCATGAAAGGTGCAGCATAGCCTGTCTTTGAGACAACACCGCCACTGACGATGCTACCCAACACCATTGCGAGGACCAGTGGAAGGTTCAGTACACCCGAATTGATTGCGCTACGGTTGTCGACGCTCTGAAAATAGAGAGGTAGGTAGTACAGCAAGACGAGATATGATGATGAGAAGAAGAAGATGAAGGCAGATGGCTGCCATAGTGTTCGCTCGCGGAGAAGTCGGGGTGGAAGCATCGAACGCTCGCCGTTGAAGATCTCCCATGTAATGAAGGTAATTGCGATAACGACGAAGCCTACTAATAGGCCGATGACGTAGCTGCTGTTCCAAGGTCGCTTCTGGCCGCCATTTTCGAATGCTAAGATGTATGCAACGATGCCACCCATCACGAGCGCAATGCCGAGAGGATCCATTTGCAAGAGCTTTTCCTTCCAAGTCGCTTGGGTAATGACAGCTTGTGGTGGAGTCTTGTAAGTGAATAGGATCAGTGCTGCAGAGGCGCCGCCGATAGGAAGGTTGATGTAGAAGCTGTGCCATAATTAGCATGTGAGCGGAACAGTCATGAGAAAACATGAACCTACCACCATCGCCAGCTCACTGTGTCCGCGAAGACTCCTCCCAAAAGCGGACCGACGACGCTGGAAAGGCCATATACAGCACCAACAATCCCCATTAGAGCTGGTCGCCGTTTAGGCTCTGCCGCGAACGCCGCCATAGTGAACGCCCCAGTTACTACGCCGGCGGAGCCGACACCAGCGATTGCGCGGCCAACGACGAAAGTTATAGAATTTGGAGCGACGGCGCAGATCAAGCTTCCCATTTCAAAGACGAAAATGGCACCCAGGAAGGACCACTTGAGTGGGAAGTAGCGGTAGAACTTGCCAGACATGGACTGGAAACCGCCGAACGTCATGAAGTACGCGGAACCATACTAAGACATGTCAGTATTCAAGCACTCAAGTAGCCAGAGCGAGCGTGTAAAAGCTCACCCATGAAACCATGTTAAGACCTCCAAATTCGTCTGTGATCTTGGGAATGGCTGTTCCAAGAATTGTCATATCCAGGGCTGTAAGAAAGACTGCGCAGAGTATGGCAATCAATATGGGCACCAGCAGTATGCCACTCGGATATTCTTCTTTGATATCATCAGGCTTCTCGTCTTGTTCAGATTTGACATCTTCCTCGATGCCTTGGTTGTTCTGCTGCTGCGTCTTCTCCTCAGCGATGTTTTCTGGTCTCACGACGCCACCAGCCGATTGCGCTGTTGCATCGAATGCGATCGAGGTGTGTAAGTTGTGTTCGTTCATCGTGTGCATCTGTAGTCGAAACTAAGGACGATGTTGGCGGGAGTGTTAAGGGGACAATTTGCAGCGGTAAAGGAGAGTAGCAGAAGTGCCACACATATACTGATGTACGGACGAATACATGATTCGGTTCTTCGAGCAAAGCTCCGATTTCTTTGGCTGAGTAGATGTTCGTCGGAGGACGAATGGAGGGCGAGCGCTTGGCACATGCTTCCGCCGAAGGTTTCGGCGGAAGCGATCTGCAGCCTACATTAATATAGAAACATACGAAATAAGTAAGCTAACGTTAACATAGGCCCTAGACCTATTTAGTTTTTCTTTTCTTGTATGGTGCTTGTGTAAGACGGCCCTGTTAGTCGGATGCCGACGTCGGGAGCTGGTGAGGTCCCCCAATACGGCATGCGAGAAGAAGATCTTCCCATAGGCAGCTTCCGACGTCCAATGTGCATTGTTGTCCAAGGTTTGGTCTAAAAACGTGGTGCACGTTCAAGAATCGTCCACCGGCGGAACTGAGTGGCGCGCATTGTCGTCGCAGTAAGTAAACAGACATATGTTTTGTAAGAGAGGTGGTGCATTGCGGGTTGCTATTTGTGGTTAGTCGGCGCTTCATTAAGATTCGTGATGCCACCTCTTCCTCTTCACACATCTACCCCTTCCACGTTACAATGTCGCCAGATCTCCGTTCAAAGATACTTCTTCCGCTTTACATTTACCCCCATCCGGGTGCATGGGATCCTCTCTATACAGCGTAGTGTTTCCTTCACCGCTAACACGAAGTTTCACTGACTTCTCTCAGCATCGCCGCGGCGCCGGATGTTCAGTTTCTGGTAATCGCCAATCCAAACAGCGGACCGGGTGCTGCACCGTGGTGGCCGAATGAGGACTATCTCCGGGAGATACCGCGGCTAAATGCATTGCCGAACGTCACCACCCTGGGCTACGTGCGTACAACCTATTGCAAACGGCCTGTTCAAGACATCCTTGATGATATCGAATCGTATGATAGAAGAGGTCGAGAGAACAGTGGGTATAGAGTGGACGGCATCTTCCTTGATGAAACAGTGAATTTGTACTCGGAGGAAGTCAAGAGCTACCTCGACACCGTTGATCGCAGAGCGCATGTCCTTGCTGGCGTCGCGGAGGAGAGAATGGCAAGTCTTCATTTATCCATGCTGGACGGATGAGAGTTACCCAAGCTGACTAGGCCAAGATCATTCACAATCCTGGCACAGCAGTCAGTACTGAGCTCGCGACTCCGGGACCAGAGGTCACAGTAGTGGTGGAAACAGCCTACAAGGAGTTCGTGACCGAAGAGTACCAAGAGTGGCTTGCTACTTCGCCGTACGAACGGTCTCGTACTGCGTATATGATACATTCAGTTCCGCAAAAAGATGTCGAACCGTTGACAAGAGCGCTGCGTGAACGGGCCGCGTACTTGTTTGTGACCAGTGCGTCTTGCGACTTCTACGGGCAGTTTGCCGAAAGCTGGCCTAAATTTGTCGCCTCGCTAGCACGGCCCTGAACGCAAAGGCCGTCAAATTTCTTGAGCGTTGGTTGCGATGGTCGGTGGCCGTGTTGCAAGAAGTCGCAGAAGGTGCACATCTATGCAAACCTTTCTCCATGAGCAGGCGTCGTTTCCTTGGACTGATTGACGGTCAGGAGCCGCTTGATGTCGCGATTGCTTGGGTTTCAGACAGTCTTATGACTACGCCTTTGAACCTAGTCCGCTAGTTCTCCGACCTTTCTCTTTCTTGCTCTCCTAAGGCTTCCTCGATAGTAGCCCATATCCTACACCTGTTCCAAAGTCCGTCAGGCACGTCAAGTAGACGCTCGTCACATCCACTGACCCGAAAGCGTTTCTTCGCAAGAAGCTTCGCGGCAAACTTCCAGTCCCAGCAAGCAGTAGGGTCCAGAAGTGCTGCATGTGGAGTAGTAAGATGCTGCTCGATCCACTTGGTGTCCAGATCCCAAACATGCGGATGTAGACTTCCGTCCCGGAGGCTGTCTCGCCAGAAAGCGGAATCGAGTGGTATCTGCAGAGCCAGCATCTTTGAGGTACAATGGAGTGCTATGACAGACTGTATTGGAAGGTAGCTGCACACCACATCCAATAATTCCGTCGGCAGGCGCTCCAATCTTTGGGGTTCGCGCGTTGCTTTTGGCGTACACTTGGATTCTTCTCTACGACGCGGCGAAGTCTGCAATACTTTATGTACGAAAAAGGCAATATCTCCCACTTCGATGGGATCGGTGTAGAACTTCTGTGAATCATTAATGGCGAGCTTGAAGGACATATTGTGGTTGCCTACATCATACTTTGCGCCCCAACATTCTAGCCTGCTCAAAGCCAATGCGCTCCTAGGTCCATAATCGCATGAAGAAGAACAAAGATCAAAAATGTCGTTTGATGTCTCGAGTGGCTCGTCTATACGGCATTTTCGTCGAATGAAACGCGCACTCAACAGACGATACAGCAGTTTAAGAGCAGACGTCGGCACGGCATCCTTCCTTCTGGAGTCGAAGTGGTCAATGGCTCGACAACTGATCGCGATACACGATTCATGTAATGGGAACAAGGTTCGGTAATCCGGTGCATAACACAAAGCGTCGAGCCAGATATCATCTTGGCCAGCGTCGCCAACAATTCGAAAGTAGCCCGAACCAGCCATGTTGAAGGACGCAATCTCGGAGAGGAAGATACCTGGTATTTCAGACACGTTGATCGGCCTTGTCCGGACTTTAGCGCGTGAAGATAGTTGAGAGCCGCTTCTTACGTCGATCCTTCGCTAGCTACCGTATGTTCAGCTACATCTTCGATGCTACCAAGAAGACGAAGGCTGTACAACCACTACGATGCGCGAAATATCAGCAGTCTGTAACGCTTGTTTCAAAGAGATGGTTTACCTGGAACCGCATGTCTTTTGGGTCGATGTTGTAAACATCGCCTTCGACATCGAAAGGACCACCACATATAACGCAGAATCTTGAATCTTCCATAGCGCAGCGCGCATCGCTCTTCCAGTCATCCGCGACCTTCGAAGAAAGTAGACTACCCATGTTGAAATTGCGCGATGAGATAGCAGCTGGCAGAGAATCAGGCGGTGACGGCGGTTGTTGATCCGCAAGATGAGAACGCCCCGTCCCGTCCACCTATTTTAGTCTGACAGGAGGCGCATCCGCATCAAATTCGAGATTCAGATGAGCAAATGTCGGCAAGACGGTTGTGAGACGCCAAACTGAGTGAGCGACGCTGAATAGGCTGGTTGCGGTGAATCGATGACGGTAGCGCGTTCCGCTGTAACTCGAACAGGTATAGCGTGTCCCACCATCGCCGAAGCGGGTTGAGATGGCTGAGACTGTATATTTTTATCCTGCAAAGCGCGATACATTTGTCATGTCTGTGTTCATATTCGATTGGACTTGTGACATTTGTAACGACAGTTTAGCCTGAAGACGATGGCCTGCGCACTCGACTTTGCGCGGTTACAAGCCAATACTGGCCTCGAGGAAGATCGCACAACGAGACATTGAGAAATACTCATGAGCTCAAGCACGATGCTTGCAGCCATGATTATATAAATGTTACTAACATTCATGGCACAAATTTGAAGGTGCACGCAAGTTCCCACTCCCATCGAACATCCGACGGAACTCTCCATTCATCGTCTAACGTATATCACCATGCTCCAGCCAGCATGCCTATGTCGATATCTTCTTCAGATAAATAACCTCCTGTGTCAAAGGATTTGGCTTCTCCAGTCACTTGTCGTATCCACGTATCGTGTTCATCGTCTGTCTGGACTCTACCTGGCTCAAGCACGTACATATGCCCACCCCACGTTGTACGAGACCTTTCCTTGGGGTGTCGCCAGTCGTGGAAGGTTGTTTCTATAGGACCAGATAGCTCAGAAGCAAGCTCGATTTTGACTAGCAGGGGGTACTGTGTGTACAATCGGGGGTGCTCTTCTTTTTCGGCGAGCATAGAAAATGTGTCTATAAAGTGGGTTCGATCTTCTTTAGTTTCAACCCGTATCCAGAGCTCTTTTAGCTCAGGTAGCACCTGCTCTTGGGTGGTGATCAGATCATATAGTTGGCGGGGATCTGCCGGAGCGTTGTCCTCGTTCATGTGTAGGCACAAAAGCTCCAGGTGCTGAGGTAATCGCAAGCACCAGCGGTCTGATACTGCGATCGAGACATCCGTAGGACCCCACTCGTATGCATTCGCAACAGTCATTTCATCCAGCATCCTCCATACATCAGCAGTGGTATCCAATCGCCTCAAGGCGGTGAAGTGGCTCAGCGAGTCAACCAGATGGTCAGAACTATGTTGCTCTTCGTCTTCCTCGTTCTCATCGTCCAGATCGGCCAGACTTATTGGCATGTGGACAATATCGAGAAACAACTCCTCCAACGTATGCTTTAAAGGTTCAAGCAAAGTGATGAGCTCCGCTGCTGTACAACCTCCAGGGCTTAAGTACGGGTTGTATGAATAATAAAGCCGTTTCAACCGAGAGGAGGCGGACAACAACTTTTGCATTTCCTCGCCTGTGATGGCAGAGTTGGGAAGATGGAGCGTTGTAAGTGTTGTGCATCCCAAGGGTTCAGAAAAGCCTGGGACCTGGAGGGGACCATTCGGACTATTGTACCATAAGCTTACTCGGGCCAGCTCAATGGTTTGTAGTGTGGTATTGCCCAGAATATCTTGCAAAAACGTCGAGGGCCATGATTCTGCGCAATCGTTGGTCGCTGTGATTCTGACCAGCTGGGAAAACCCGTGTGCGGGTAAGTTCCAAGGTAGTAGAAATTCCAAAGCATCCGTCGGAAAGGCGCGCAACTCAAGTATGCGAAGATTTGGTAGCAGAGCTAGCATCAGCGCGACCAATGCATCTTCGTACCCAGCACGCAGAGTACGACAGAACAACAGATCGTACGGGGGATCGTATGGAGGTTCAGGAAGATTGTCCAGCGATAGTCCTTCGATGGCTAAGAGATCCTGGAACCATTTCTGATTGTGGTGGCTAGCAGCCTCCTCTGCGGTCGCCCCTGCGGCTTCATACGGGACGATGACATCAATGACTTGCGCAGCCTTTGCAGCTTCCGTAAATTTGTCGTACTCTTGTCGGGACATAAGCTTTGGACGGGGTTTCGAGATCCTCGTAATCCACGAATGTAATTCTACTCTACGGACATATTTCTCGCCAATGTCTGGCCTCGCTACGATTCTGCCGACGAATGACGAGAGTGGACTACCATGCGGTTGAATATACTCTCGGTAGAGTGCCGGCTCTGCATGCTGTCGAAGAGTCTTACATGTCAAGCTTAGATTGAGAAGATCAACCTGTGGAAGGAACAACGTGATGTGTGCCACCAATTCAGCGGCCAGTCCGGTAAACTGCGGTGACGTCTTCGAATTAGCGTTTGCGCTCGAGCCTTCGGGGACCTGCTTCTTTTCCTGCCTGTGTCTGGGCATCTTGGCGTCCAGCAAAACGTTGTATGTAGGATTTCATTCGTATAAGAGAGTGTTGGCGCATAGGTACTCGAGGACGGGAGCAACCAAAATGTAGGTGAGGAGGCTGGGAGCGATTACAACCGCAGGCTGACCCCACCTTTCTCTCGCGGCACCGGCTCCCCTCAACACAGAACATCACTTACTAGTCGAAGCTTCCACGTTGTGATCGGTATACTTGTTGAGTTGCGCGTTTGTCACATAAAGCATATGCGCTCGCTAAACGTCTTTATTAGCACTTGAGTCAAGGCGGAAGTTATAGTAATACTGCCTACCTAGGTACTTCTCGGATACGTGGGCGGTGTCTCGTACCATAGGATGGATCAGGGTACGAATCAAGCTAGCAACCTGCTGAGCAGATGCTGAATTTCCGGGCGATGAAGCATTCCTGTTACTGCATCTACAGTATAGAAAGATATCATATAGGACGTGATCTCATGAGCAGTCACGTGCCGGAGGCTGGATTTGCTAGCGTGACATTCTCGCGTTCGTTCGGCGGCTGCGAGTGCTGCGCGTCCTCAAACCTCCACTCATCATCCCTCACAGGCCGCAATCAAGTCTTCACGACGGTTGTGCATCTCATCCCGAGTTCTCGTTGTTCTCTATCGTTTAGTTTTATTGCTCCCTGAAGTCTCCCTACAGTCTGTCATCGTCCAGCACCTGCCGTAACAGCGCGCAACCGAACACCCTTGAACAAGATCCCGAGACCAAATGCCTCACTTCCCAACGCCAAGTCGGCAGTTACAAAATAAGATCCAAGGCTGAAAGGAGCTATTTACGGTCAAACGACGAGTGTTTTTGTCATATGGTGTTTTGACGGCACCACAACCTCAGATCCATTTCTCGAGACTGCGACGGTCGTCAGGCTCATGCCTGCCATGGTATTCCTCATGGTATCGTGTATCGCCTCCTGCAGTCCTGCTCTGAACACCCTGGCCAGAATTCGCCCCATCAAGCATATCTAGCTCAAAAGGACCGCCATGTGCACCTCTGCTCTTGTCCGCACCAACCCACCCACCGACTGGAGTTCCTCTGCGCTCTTCTCGACGCGGGAATAGATTTGTGTTGTACGTCTGCAACCTAGCGCCAGCAGGACTCATCGTTCTATTCTGCCCTGGGAGCATCGGTACGGGAGGCGGCAGAGGTAGATCTTCTGCTGAGCTATCACGAGAGTTACCCTTGAGCACGGAGCGAATATTTTCTTTCGAAACGATGCGCGTAACGCTGCGATCAGACTCATCGCGCAATAGCTGTTGAGGACGAGCGCTGCTGGCCAGCCCACGTGTACTGTTCCATCGCTCGGGGCTTCTGGATGACACGGACGGAACGGTATGCTCCATTCCGGGCCATGGTACTGCTCTGGGCGGAGAAGTACCCGGCCACGCAAGAGGGTTTGGTGTCGCCTTGCGATGGATGTCGTTCGACGCGATACGCAGATCGCCGGTATATGCAGTTGGCTTAATAGGCACAGGAAGCCTCGTGACTGGCTTTGAGGGCTGAACGCGTTGCGGATCTCTCGCAGTGTCCTCGCGTACAGTTTTGAGCTTTGTCAACGAGATCTCGTCGTCCCAACCACTGCCCTCGTAGCTTGGAACCCGTGCATCCTGGTGTGCTCTTCCCTTCTCGATCGTTGGCGCGACCCGCATCTCAGGCTGGTACTTGTGGTGCAGCGGCTGTGGTAGAGCACTCAACTGGCCCATGGGCGAATGTATCGATTCGTCCGTGTCGTCGCACATCTGCATGCGCTGATGGCTATCGGGAAGGATGAGAGTGTCTGAAATATGGGTTGACGTGTACACACTCTGGTCAGATGGCTTGCGCACTGTATCAGGACGGGGCCATGGCGTGATGATAGTGGTATCCGTTGAGGCGCCACTCACATGCCTCTCGGTTGACGAGGGCTCGGAAGGGCGATAAGCTGGTGTTTCATCAGGTAGATGGATCTGTCGTGTTACACCATGCAGCGGACTCTTCGGCTCCTCCTTCGACGCCATTCTGGACATGCCTCGAGACAGCGAGCGGCGGATGCTATCTGAGTACCGTCTGATTGGGCTCTCGCTGCCATCCTGGTCTTGTCTGCTGCGGTCCTTATCGGGAGAGCTGCTCTTTCCTGGGCTCCGGCTACCGTCACGCTTTACCACCTGGGGCTGGAAGGCCCTCACTTCGCCCGTCTTCTCTGCGGCCTTCCTGCGTTCTGCTCGGGCTCGCTGTTCATTCAACCACTCCTCCATCTTATGTTTGAACTTGGGCCGTTCAACCAAACCGCCATACTGAGGGTACACATCGCGAAGCTCCTTCTCGGCGTCGTCGTACTGCTTTCGCGTGAACACTCCAGCACCGCCAACACGCTTGTGGAATGTTGCGCCTTCATCACTGACGACCTTCTTCGGCAAGGAGATTATGCGGTACGGCGTGGGCGACATCAGGCTTCCTCCAGGTACCAAAACGTTGTCCTTGGGAAAAGCGAGACCAGATGGGCACCGCTCTTCGATGTAAAGCGCGAGGCGACCGTAGTGTCGTCGGCCTTTGACACTGTAGGAAGCGCGAACAGCATTGACGATCGGCACAAAGACTGCTTCCCAGGCTGTGCAGATGTTGCGGAGCTCGAAGTAGTCAATGTTCCACGGATTGCGCGACTTGCCGACCTTGAATACCTGCAGCAACCAGGCGAAGAGGTGTTTCTCGTACGCCTCCACAGTCCAATCACTCTTGTCGATCACTCCATGCACGCTGAAGTCTGATGTGTACTCCGCGCTGTACTTGTCGGCGCGTGGGTCATAACGGTGTACACCTTCGTCGAATCGTGTATAAAACCACAACAGGTCTGTGCGAGACACACCGTCCTCCCCCTCCTCTCTGGCTATCGCCGTTGCACGTGGTACCGCCTCCGGTTGACGCAGGAATATCGAATCGCGGAATACGGCCCATGGCTCTAGAAACGCAGCGGTCGCGAGAAAGCGCTCTTCGAGGCTGTCCAAGTTGGGGAGTTGCAGTAGCGACAGTGCTTGTTTGAGCTCAGGTGAGATCTTCTCCTTCTCGCTGCGTGTAAAGAAGTCGCGCATGTTCTTGAGTCCTGAATTGGTAGGAGAGTGCGCCATCTTGGCTGAGTCGTGGGCGCAACGATTGCGGCTTTGGTTTGTGGGGAAGGTTTGGGCTGTTGTTGTTAAGTGGCAGGGCACAATATCGCTAGCGCTGTTCCTTTTTTGCGTCTCGGTGAATGCAGATTTATTCAGGCGGCAAGATTATAACATCTGGCTCGGGAACGCAAGGTAGCGGTCTCACCTTCACTAGGACCCCGAAAGTCCGCCGCCATACGCTCCGCATCTGTCGGAACTGGTGGCCAACGAACCTTCCGAGTGGTAAGATGCATTCGGTCGTGCAGCAGTGATGCCAATATCGCGACTACGGGCTAGCATTCACTTCCATAGTTGCTGCATCGACGACGACCCCAAGCCCCGTTGTTGCGCCAAGCCGAGCTAGCCGGTCATACCTTCCATCATCATAAGCTGCGAATCTCTGGTATCCTCTTCTCTTATCTGATACTTCTGGAACTCGGACTCACTGAAAGCAGCACCCCGACAATCACAGCCATGCTCTACAGTATTCCCGTGGTCTCCTTCCTGGTTTGCGGCGCGCTCGCTGCGGTAGTCCCCAAGCTGGACCATTTTTCGAGCCTGCCAGATCAATCTTGCATCATTCCACCCATTACTGATGAGCAAGTCGAAGCTCAACTGGCCGCTCATGCTACGGATATCACGGATACTGCAGATACCACAAACGGTCAGGATACAACCCAGTATGGCGGTGCTTCACTGTTCAACTATATTAATTGGGGCGGTCCACAGAAATGGACCGACATCGTTTCCCCAGGTAGATCACTGGTTGCTTACTGCTTCTATTCTGAGACGGACCGTGCCAGGCTACTTGAGCGCGTCGAAGCAGCTGTAGCCCTCTGGAAAGCTGCTCTAGGCGGAGAGCGTGGCAGAGACAACGGGCATGATCTTCAATTCAACGAATGGTATGACTACAAGGCGTCCAAGCATCACTTGTGCTATGATCCGAACCCCGAAAATAAACAACAGTGGAACCCTTCGTTGCCGACTACAACGTTGGTGATCATTCTGTCAGAGAAGATGACCAACGGAGCTTACGCGACTATGGGGGCTGGCAGCGCGGCTGATAGAGGCAAACCCTGGAAACTCCGCTTGTCAATCGGCCCAGAGACGGCTGCCCTGGTCGTCGCGCACGAGATTGGTCATGTGCTCGGTATGTCTCAAACAAACAAATATCATGATCATTACTGACACTTCAAGGCATGGGTCACGAACACCAGCGCACAGACCGCGACAAACACGTTGAGTTCGATTGCAAAAAGTTGAAAGGCTACTCGGACGCGCTCGCTCGGGCCCGAAAGGCTCTCCCGCAATTCAAGGACCACCAGCTATGTCTGTTCGCAGACTACTCCAAGAAGTTTCAGTTTCCCGCTGTCCACTATACCATGTCCGTGGCTTATGGTAGCCCTGCCCAGTACTGGTGGATGAAAGCTGATACCGAGTACGACGTGGACTCTATTATGTCGTATAGCAGCTTCCAGCATGCCAACGAAAAGTGCGCCGAGGGAGACCACCCGGAAGAATGCCCATTGAGGAGGTGGAAGGTGCCTGGAGATAAATCGCAAGGAATAGCGTACATCGAAGATGCTGAAAAGCCGAGTCCAGGCGACGTCCGCTGGGTCCGCACCAATTACCCATACCAAGGACCCCATATCGACTCAGTCGAGAATGCGGGCATACAAGATGAGAATGAGGAAGCCTCAGATGAAGACTTTGATCGAAATCCATACATCGAGCGAGGTAAGGTGACTGGCGAAGATCCCAAGGTTCTAAGGATGTTGGATCGTCAACGGGCGAAGCTGGTAGAGGAAGAGAAGGCTGCCAGAGATGTTGCCAGTGCTGCTATTTGATGCAGTTGCTCAAATAGTCCGAAAAAGTCCGGGGCGCCACAAAGGCCGTGCATTCGAGGCTTGAGCGTCCGGCGAGTGTTTTCCAGTAGCGATGCTCTTTCACCAGAATGAGCATTGTGACTCAAATGCGTAATTGGCCGATGCGCGTTGCAGTCGGATTGCCCCTTGTGATCACGAGTACATTATGGCATCTGCACTTATCCTAAATACTCCCTTACACTCCCTATTTCCAACATTCCTTTGCTCTTATCAACTATTTCTAGCATCATCATGAGATACCTCCCGGTCTTTGCGGCGGCTGCCATTCAGGCGATAGCGGCGTCTATTCCCCCAATATCCCCTATCTTCTCAGGTCCATGCGCTATCCTACCTCCGTCTAACGACACCGAAACTCCAACCTATGATGGGATGCAATCTGGCGCTACATCTCTCTGGGGTCACGAAGGCAGTGGAGGCCCCAAGAAGTGGACGGAGCTCTACATCAAGGGCATTACATTGATACCGTACTGCTTTCCGACAGAAGAACATCGCAAAGCAAATGTTGAGAAACTAGAAGCAGCTATCAGAGTGTGGATGACAGCTCTCGGCGGCGGACCGTCGCCGGGTACAAACCACAAGATCATCTTCTCGGAGTATGTTGACTTCTCACAGAACCCAAGGTACTGCATAGATGTCAACAGTCCAGCTGAGAGCAAATGGAATATGGCTGTACCATACAAGACAGTCGCCATCTGGAAGGACGATGGCGTGGGCAAAGCCGCGGCCGCATCCACTGTGGGCATGGGTGATACGCCGGGAAAGCCTTGGGATCTGAACATGTGGATAGACGTAGAGGCCAGCGTCACAACTGTAGCACACGAACTTGGACATGTCATGGGTACGTTGGACATTTCCCGCGATCTCGGATGTTACAAGATTGACAAACAAAAGGAATGATGCACGAGCAGCAACGCTCAGACCGTGATAGGTACATCCATTACGACTGCACAAAGCTCACCGACTACCGCACCGCCCTCGCACGCGCGCGTGAATCCGACCCAAGCACGACGACCGACGAGCTGTGCAACGACGTCACAATTGCTGATAGATACAACTTCAGCGGCCGCTCCTACACCGATACTGTTCTGTACGGGAAATCCGAGGATGGCTGGACACTGAACCCCGATTCACCGTACGATGCGGATAGCATCATGCACTACCACAGCTACATCATGGGTAATGAGAATTGTCTGAATGGCAACCAGGCGGAGTGCCCAGTAGCGCGTTACAGGGACAGTACGAATCATGATCTCGGATATGAGATGATTCCTATGTGGTCCAGGCCGAGTTCGTGGGATGTGGCGTGGGTCAAGACGCAGTATGGGTGGAGGTACAGTGGTGCTGAAGAAGGTGCGCAAGATGGCGGGGAGATTAGTGAGGCTCGTTTGGAAGAGCTCATCGAGCAGGGGCGAGAGCTGTATGTTCAGGGCCAAGTATAGTTCTGCTTAAAGGCTCTCATCATTCGTTCGTTGCACATCCAAATGGGGTGAGGGTAATCTAACCGAGGGTCGCGCGCTCTCACCTTCACCTCGTCTATTTAGCGCGTCGCACGCCCCAGGCCAATCTCTATTGGCCAGAATACAGACTAAAGCAACTACCTTCTTCATCCACGTCGCGACAAGACTAACTCATCCGTCAAAATGGATCGACCGTATCGCTCACTCCGGAATACGAATCAAGAGTTATGGCCAGGTCTAGAGAGAACACCCCCCATTGATAAGCAGCGTAAGCATCCTGTAGGCTAGAGGCCGCACAAACTCAACGACAGAAAAGAAATCTCCTACACCATCAATTCATCCGTTTTCAATAGTTGGCTGACCAATGATTAGCTCCTCCCAAGAAGCGCAAGATCGAAGGCTTTGCAACGGCTACAGCAAAAATGCAACAACGTCACGAAGAAGAAGTGGCAGAGATGTCGCAACTCACCAACGAACTTACGACCCTCCGAAACGATGTTGCCTCTCTGGTACAACTCAAGCGTACCATCAGAGAGCAAGCTCAGAAGATCGAAGTGCTCACTCGCAAGTCGGAGGTGCGAACCGAAAAGGACACCCTCGAAAGACAAGCTGAAAAGATCGACATGCTCAACGAAGAAAGCCGCAAGTGGAAGGAGGAGTACGCGAGACAGGTCGAGTTTGCTCGGGAGCTAAGGAAATCGGTCGACCATACAAAGAACGAGAAGAAGACTTTGGAAGATCGTCTCAACCATGAGAGGAACGCTCATGAAAAGCTTCAGCAGGCCTTGTCGTGGGAAATGAACGAGCGGCGGAGGGTCGAGCAAAGGCTGCAGCAGCATCTGGCTTTGTACAAGCCACCTGCTGAAGCTTATGATTGTTATGGAAGGCGACTGTGGTAAAGGGCAAATGAGCTACTCGTCATAAGAATCTTGGATCGTGCGCCTCCAGAAATCTTGCCTTTACCTGTCACACCATCTTCTCGGCTTGACAGGTACCGCAGCAGCCGTCGTTTCGGCATTTGTATTCTAGTCACAACGAATCTTCCTAATTCCACCTTTCGTCAGCATAATGTAGACAATGAACAGTAAAACACTAATCGACCTTGAAAGCAAACCCTTCGTATCTAAGCCGCCAGCTTATAACGGCAGCTTCACTAGGTCCTACCCTAATAGATGATCGCAAGCATGAGTCACGATCAGACTTCCACCGATACAGCGACTCCGAGTGCCGATAAAAGTTATCCGAAGAACCTTGTCCTTAACATAGGAGGCCGCAAATTCAAAGTTGCGCGCAACACTCTGGAGACAGAGTCAGGCATTTTCCAACGCCAGTTCTCTGTCTGCTACTCTTGGACGCCCGAACCAGACGGCTCGTACTTCCTCGATGCCGACCCCGACCTTTTCGAGCACCTCCTCCGCTATATGCGTCGTCCTGAGGTATTCCCGCTGTTTTACAGCGCGATGAACGGCTTCGACTATGACTTGTACAATCGCTTGCAAGCTGAAGCGCTGTACTTTCAAATGAACAAGCTGTATAAGTGGATTGAAGCAAAGGTACTGGGTATTCTATGATCCTCTACGCTTGATACTGACATGCAGCTAGAAGTACCTCGCCGCTATTAAAGTTCAAACAACAAATCCGAAAGTCCGCGATTTTGCAAGCATCGGCTTGATGCATCCTGAGATCCTTCCCGTAAGTAAGACTGAGGAGTGGTGCGTTGTTCCACGAACTGAGCAAGTGTATCTCTGTCCACGCCGAATACGGCGTCACAGAGGTTATCCGCAGAGGTGTGGTCGGCAATGCCATCGGAGGCAGGCGGGATTTGCCGTAGAGTATGAGGAAGTGACTTCTCTGGAGATGGTCAGCGTACAGAAAGAGACAGTATTTGATGAACAGGTTTGCAGGGTGAAGTGGGAACACCAGAGATCTGGGTCAGGCATGGATTGCGAATGAAGATTGAGTACACTGGAGTATACGCCAAAGGCTGAAACTTGATGGACATTAGGTCTTAGAAAAAGCCCGGGTCTGGGTATATCGCTAGCGCACGATAGCTTTCTCAATATATGAGCTTCTATGTACCCGCCTCCGAGGGAGTGATGTCATGGTGTCAAAGTGGTGCATTCTTCGCATTGCGACGAGCCGCTGAAGGACGCCGCCGTGCCCTGATGCAGCTGCTTTCCTCTGTGAGACACAATGAGCTCGTAGGGCTGTTAAGACACCACAGAAGAGTGCAGACCGCTGGTAATGAGAGAATGTCGAGATTCCCCGCTGCCAGGGTCTGGGTGATTGGGAAGGCAGGATGCAGCCGCTCCGCTAGGCCATTTATGGTGACTAATTTCCGCTTTTCTCCGCAGCCTGCAAAAGCGAACGGAAAGCATCTCTAAGAAGTCGCATAACGGAATTTGGACGGATTCTACACCTCGTATGCGCGGCTGGGGCCAATGCCGCGGCCTGCCGGAATGAGAGATTTCTTCAAATTGAAAGCAGAGGCAGGCTGCCGACCTGACCGCGCAAACCCTCCACGAACCATCCCTGCTCACTGCTTTATCGCTTCTATTAGTTTACCCATTCTATTCATCGTTGTTTCTACTTAACTATGTATACACGTAGCATCCTCTCGGGCTTGCTGCTGGGCGCATTGCCCTTCCAGACTTCGGCCCAAGATGACCCATCAACAGACTGCACTGGTGTCAATGGCATCAGCCCAAAATGCAGCAGTCAAGAATCTGCATACCAGCGAGACTTCTTCTACATCGGTGGCGGCTACGTCGACTCCGGCATTCCAGGCCAACAGATGTGGAGCGACCAGCTGTATGTCGAGAAGCTGACACCCGCCAGCAAGGTCAACAAGCCCTACCCGATGGTCTTCGTCTCCGCGGGTGTCAACACGGGCGCAGAATGGCTGAATACGCCAGATAATCGCAAGGGGTGGGCATCCTACTACCTTGATCAAGGCTACCAGGTCTACATCGTTGACATCGCTGCCAACGGCCGAAGTGGCCAGCAGCTCCTCTCCAAGTACCCTTTACGCCTTGGATCTACAGACACAATCAATGAGCAGGGCTTTACAGCTCCGGAAAACTTCGACCAGTACCCACAAGCAAACCTACATACACAATGGCCCGGAAACGGATCTCGTAGAGATCCAGCTTTTGATGCCTTCACTGCCGCCAACGTTCCCATCTCTTCATCGAACATGAACGTGGAAAACACTATGCGCACATCTGGATGTCAGCTTCTTAGCATGATCGGCCAGTCATACACCATCTGCCACTCAGCTGGCTGTACGTACACGGCTATCTGGTCGGACGCATGCCCTGATCTGCTGCGCGCCAACATCAACATCGAGCCTGGCAACATCCCACATACTTCTCTGATTGGGAACACGACTGTTGCTGGGGTCGGTCGTACTGCGGCGCGGCCTTGTGGCCTCACATACACACCGCTGCAATTCGATCCGCCGGTAACGGACTGCTCGACCATTGCTACAGCTGAGGTCGGCCCAGATGACCCTGCCAAGCGCTCCTGCATTCTGCAGACTGGCACCGTCCACAAGCTCACCCAACTTAGCAAAGTTCCCTACATCATGATCACGGGCGAGGCCAGTCCGCACATCACGTACGACCACTGCTTCGTCGAGTACCTCAGGCAGATGGGCCTCACCAACTACCAGTGGATCAAACTTGCCGATATTAGTATCAAGGGCAATGGGCACTTCATGTTCCTGGAGAAGAACAACCAGGATATCGCCGCGGCGATCAACTATGGTCTCGGGCAAATGAATGAAAGCCCAGCTGCTCCAGGTCATCCAGGACTTCCCATCTCTATGAAATGAGGGAGTGAGTTGGCGATGACTGCTGATAGCGAATCTGATGTATATAATTTGAAGATCGGCTGCATAGTAGAACCAGCATGCTGCGGTTTTGGCTTCCTGTCAATTCCGAATCTAGTTTCGAGAAACTTTATCCGCTCCATGCCAGTGCTTGCGTAATGTACTGGTTGAAGACATGCCTACGCTATGATGCTAATGCTAACGCTTGCTGTCCTCTTATTCAGATAGAGAGCAGGAACGACCCAAGCAACACCCTATCAAGGACCCACGGGCCTTGATAAAGTTCATCGTAATCACATGCGCTGTCGCTGGGCCCCTCTTAACTCTGATCCGGGCGTGTGTTTGCGTCACTTCAGCGTTGACTTTCTGCTTTGACGCCTGATCAAGCTCATCATCTACCGTGCTCATCAACTACCGTGCTCATCATCTACCGTGCTTTCCTTCCATATTTCCGCGCGACTCGGCTTTCGGAGGTGGCATTACCGCGATCCCTATGATCCCTCAACAGGACCGTTGTTCTTGTCCGGATGGTGTGCGACCTGATCCAGGGCTCGTAAGCACTCATTTAGCAGAGTCCAATGAGTGATCTTGCTGGACCTTTGCGGATGGCCTGCAGCAACAGAGGGGCATTTTACCACGCGTTGGCCAAAACATGGTGCATCAATCATGTTGGTCTCTTCGACAATGCGCGGTATACCATGGCTAGCCCACGTCTTGTTGAGGGGTTTGGGCGCTTGCTGACAAGCGCCTGTGTTGCGGATGCTAGGTCGACGAATCGATAGGGCACAACTGCCTGAATGGCCATGACTGGACGCGTTGTGCAACCGATTATTTTGTCCGTATGTGCATGATACTGCAAAGGCTCTCTTACGGTAACCAGGAAAGATCAATACGTCCCGTCCATACTCATACTCGACTGGAGTGAGGGCGACATTGAAACGTCCGGACTTAACGACGGGTAGGTAGAGGGAGCAGACATGGAGCGGTCGTGCCACTCGTCGTGCTCCTCTTCCGGCGAGGAAAGCTCAAGCAACTTCTGCGGCGACCCAGCGGAGAGTCCAAGCATAGTGAGCTTCTCTTGCAGTATGCTAATGACAGCAGGGTTGCCACCACGAAAGGAGGCCAGGACTTGCGCTAGTGAGTGGATCAGATCTCTAGGCCCAACGTCGAAGTGAGATTCGTGGTTGAGAGAAGGCATAATCATCATGACGTCTGCAAGCGAGTTGGCAACG
The DNA here is from genome assembly GCF_024043145.1 of Alternaria conjuncta. Lineage (NCBI taxonomy): Eukaryota > Fungi > Ascomycota > Dothideomycetes > Pleosporales > Pleosporaceae > Alternaria > Alternaria conjuncta. Next base: position 343,048 of record NW_026250092.1, on the reverse strand, counting down.
TCGAAAAGTTTTGACTCCTGTATACACGTTAGTCACGTTCTACTTTTGTAGCGAGATAACTCATACCATGCCGGGCCCATGCGCCTCAATGCTCTGGCGGGAGAGGCTACTCAGATTGCTGAGGACGTTTTGAGCGACTTTGGCGGGAAAGCGAAATGAGAACTCCTCATCCTGGCTGGCGCGACTGCTCAGATTCGTTACATTGAGTGCGTGCTGCCACAAGAAGATGCGCATCCATTGCTGCGTCATTGTGATGTCTGCGCGCTGGAGCTCGTTTTCGAGGCTGCGGGGGTCCTCATCACTGCTAAGCTGTTGCTGAGCTAATGCGAGGGCATGGCGCGCAGCTGCTGGTTCGGCGGTTATAGTGACATCCAAAATGTTGAACAACCGGCAAAGTTGAACAAAGGCAGGTGTAACCGATCCATCGTGCAGGTCCTCCAATCGAGGGAGATTAGGGGCGCGCTTGAGTGTTGTCGGCACGTCGTGTTGCAGAGAATGTGCTCGCTCTGTGATGAAGAGGAGCCAGTATACTCTCAAAGCATATTGCGTTTGCTCGGCCGTCATGTGTTCGTAGTGGTTCGCCTTATGCAATCCTATGATGTGCGCTTTGAAGATGGCCTCTCCAAGCAGCACTGTGGAAGCATTCATCCTCCCAACGTTTGCCGAGTAGACATGTAGGAAGAAGCTGCTCAGCAAAGAGAACACAGTGACGTTCTCCAGGTGATCGCATTCGTTCCTTGCCTTTTTTGCTTCCATTTCAAATGTGCCACTCGGAACGCGGTAGTGGCCCTCCAGTGGACTTCCCGATTCGTCCATAGAGAACTGGCTCACTATAGCAGCAGATATCGCAGTGGCTAATGCATAAGCTTCCAAATCATCGGGATGAGTCAAAAGACGTGCCGTCAGAGCCTCTGCATCGACCACCGGCCATATACCGTATCCGCGTGCCGAATAGATATCCAAATATTGCGATAGGCAAGCAATCGATATCCTCTGAGGCTCGTGAGGGGTGGCGGAGAGGGTTGGACTCAAGATATCCGGCCAGGCTTTGGGTTCACCATCGGCATCGCTCATCAAAGAGATGGGGTCAAGGTAGGTTAGCTCGGTAGATACTGGGCTTCCAGCGTCAAAGCTCGTCTCGCTGTTGCTTCTTGACCCCTCATCATGGGTGCCCTTGCTGCGTTCCTGCAGTCTCCTGATTGCGGCTTCCGTGGTCCGTCGTGGTCCTTTTGGTCCGCTTTTTCCATGCGTTTTCAAGTAGGTGCAGTCCCAGCTAGCGGCTTCGCATCTTGAACATGGCTGGTTGCCATCACATCGCACTTTCCCTAGACGAAGGAAACGTAATGTCAGTCGTGTCACGAGCGTTGACATGCACCTAACACTCACTGACAGAACAAGGGTCACACGCTCGTCGCGTTCCTTTCCGTGGGGCCATGGCCATTCTGGGGCCAAGGTACTAGCCCGTTTAGATAGACAGCCTTTGCGAGACACGGGAAATCGTCATCTCAACATGACACGGATGGATCGGGATCATGCACCAGACTGGTGGCGTCTTTGTGTGAAGGTGGACTGGAATGTATTTCGGGAGAAAACGATGACTGAACGAAACACAGAGATATAGAGTCCATACAGAACGATGTCGTAGGGGAATGGATGCGGCTGATGCTGGAAACAAAAGGTGGAGATGCGGCTGCAGGTCGGTTGATCCTGCCCACTTGAGGGGGCGACATGAACCAATCAGGTCTAAGTGCCGCCGTTGACCGCTGTGGTGCCCTGAGCCAGCTAATCGTTCCGACAAACAGGCCGAGAAACTATCTTCTAGAAGCCCCATGGAAGGAAACACTCGCCGACCGTGCATGGAAAAGATAAGCGAACTGTTATATGATTCGATTACTGGCCTTCTAGAAGCTTACCGAGCGCGTCGTAGTGTAGTTCCTTTTGAGCATGGCGCTGGACACGGGCCTGCCATGATGAAAATTTTGGTGTTGAGGGTGCAATGCAATGCGCTGTCCCAGCAGATCGACCAGGAATATTCTAAATCGCGCGTCCGCATCCGGCAAAGGTGGTGATTGTTCCCCTGCTATAAGCCGCAGCATCGCGGCCATGATGCGGCTACGCCCGGTGTTGTGAGTAGAGGCTGTGTGTGAGGCTGACTTGGTGATGGAATGCGCGTACGTGACGTAACCTTGCAATGCGCCATTTCTTAGCGCGCCCGACAGCGGGCGCATCAGCCCTTGGGATCGCGCGCCGAGGTCGAAGACGCGAACTATCCTCGTGCGACTGCGGCCGACTATTGTACAAGACAGCGGCACATCCCATAGCGATCTTGGAAGTCTTCTAACGCTGGTTATTGAGACCGTGCCCTGTTCCATGGAATCGTTGGTGTATCGAGGCTCCAGGCTCTGGAAGAAACACGTGGGTATGGATGTAGCAGTGTTAGGCTGCCCCGCTAATGATGGAGGCTCTAGGCCCGCAAAAGACATGGTGGTAATTGTTAGCAGTGAAGTCGAGAGGATTAGGAACGACAGGAGAGATGCAGCTCGTCACCTCGAGCCACCTCAAACGGTTATACAGAAAGCCTAGACCACTGGTGGCGCACCCTGCTCACGCGCTGCGACGTCAAATACGCCACACTACACCACGAAGGCTGGGATCATGCCAAATCTCATTGGAACCGGCGTTGGAAGCCATCGCATTATTGTCGGCCAACTGGACACGGCAGATTAAACAACAAGGAGTAGTGGTTCAAGACGTGACTCGTCCAGAGTCCTCTTCTGGATGAAATTGCTAGCATCGTTGCCCTGGGGAGACTTGCTTTTCCGTTAAGACAAGACGTTGCATCACGTGCGCGTGATGGACCTACGACGATTACTTTGCCATACCCACGTGGCAAAGTCTGCAATGATGCGCAGCAGCGTGCGGAATTTCCGCAAGAGCGACGTAGCGCTCATGGTCTAACATGGCTGCGTTCTTAGCCAAAGTGGGCCACAAGTGTTGTGCCAAAGAGATCTGGAGCGTGCATAGACTGACTTCTTCGGACTTGCACCCGGTGTAGATTTCCAAGGCAGAAGTAGTGCCGTCTTAACTGCCATGCTGCCTTAGTATTCTATGAGATCATACGTTCTTCGCCTCGATGAAACCGCGACGCGACAGAATTCAGCACTGGATGCTACAGCAACGTCATATATGCCTGGTATCCGAGCCGCGAAGGACAGTACGTCCGTTTCATATGGTAAAATGTCTAGCTCGCATGTGGGCGACTTATCAGAAGTGCTGGCAATACGAAAATCCGGGGAAGATAGATTGCATTCCTCGCTAAACGCCGCGACGCAATTTAGGCATATGAGCGCTATCGCAACATCCACGGTTGGACGTTCACATTGGCCCAGATCGTAACATTACGATATCGCTGCTGCGAAACGCAAAGCTTAACGTGATGGTTGGTGGACGCAGAGATGCGTGGATTGGGCGAACCTTGAGCAGTTCGCGGTCGATCAGATAGTTCCAGCTAATTCTGGATTGCGCTGCAGGAGACGTGGATGAGCTTCTCACTCTACAGCGATGTCAGTGGCGCCGTAGATACGAGGCTGCTGTCTATATAAACAGTTGTTTCGTGATAGCCAAAGCGATATCACTACCCAACAAGCTGTCAACTTACTTACTCACTCACCCCCACAAATCGTGAGACTCAATTCCAACACCTCCCTTGATCGAAACTGGATCATCTGTCATCAAACGTTAAGATGAAGGTCCTTGTACTCTTCGCCGCGATCGCTTCCATAGCTCTCGCTGCGCCGAAAGACCCATATCCCGCACCATGCGGAAGGTCGGACCCGTCGGGCATCTGCACTACCAAAACGACTTGCTACAAGAAGGGTGGCTTCTACGTCCAGCGCGACTGCTCCTTCTATAATGTGCTCGACATCGGCTGCTGCTACAAAATTCCGGATGAGAAGAAATAAGGGTCATGCCAATGCGGCGATGAGATGGGACCAAAGGAGGTGGTGACTACGCATCGGAATGAGGGAACTGGGAGGAGGCTCGGAATATCGCCCATGGGAAAGCTCGAGAGGTGCGAGTATGTACGTTCGAGAATGCGATTGAGCTGTGTGCACAATCATCGTCCCATCGAAGCACCCATGATGTGAATAATCCTATGGATGAAAAGCCTTGAACAGCTAGCGGTAACTGTCGCGGCCTCTCGATGCTTTGAGCACGCGTGACTGTGGTTCAGATGCCTGGACGATGGCTTAGTAGCGGTGCGTCGCGCATACCAACGTTATGAAAGGGCCAATAAGATGGCATGATCGGAATCAACGGAGGCGTGGTTCAATGTGACGGTCGATGGTGAAGTAGAGTTGCGCGTGCGTTGCGCATATGTTGCGTGCATCCGAACAGCGCGAAGTCGAGTGAAGGGTCAGGGGAGACGGAAAGAAGCAATGACCGAGGCACCATCATGTCATCGATGCTCATTCGTCAGTCGGCCGCTACCGGAACGTAATCCCGCATCTCCCCGTTTGTCCACGATGGTCAAAATAGACGAGACTAAAAATTCCTCATCGTTTCTCATGCTCTTTCTGAATCGCCCTGGTTCTGAAATAGACGCCCCACTTTGCTGCGAGGTGTTGGTAATACAACGCCATTGTTTATCTCATCCCGACTGTTGAGCGTCCCCCACACTATTGTCAACACAACGCCAAGATGGACCCAGATCCAGGTACTGAAAGCTGTTAAGCGCTATCAGAGGCGCGGAAGGCTAGAACCACGTTGCGACGTGAGAGACAAGTACGTCGCCTTGAGATGCGCTTCCCGTCATTGCGCGGACTCGGTGGTGCTCATGAGCCGGTACTCTCATGGTGCATCTGCTGGCCCATGATGACTTCGACTGACGCACCGACGTCCTTGGTCTTCCTTGCTCATCTTTCTTAGGAGTCTCAAGGCTGATATGGCTACTCAATCGCTGGACCACCGCGTGTCTGCCAATCGGACCGCAGAACCACAAGATACTCGGGATCAAGACTATCGCCAGTGTAAGACCATGGAGAATATAAAGCGCAAGAGGCCAACCGGTGAACTGACGGAGGCGCGCAAAAAGACAAGAATGGACAGTGCGGTTGCGTCAAGGGAGCGGTGTCCTCTTATGGAAGTGTTCCACGAATATGGCTTGTTGGAGATGATCATATCAAGCCTATACCCAGACGACCTCATGGCGCTACTCCTATGCTCAAAGACTATGCATAAGACGATACTACCGCAGCCCAGTAGCTTGGAGAATTTGCTGGGCAAACTCAAGTGTTCTGGTAGGGGTGTACGGATCCGTAACAAGCGCCACAAGAAGTCGACCTTCTTCGATGCTTATGACTGTACTGAGTACATCAAGTGCGGCGCAAAAGAGTCTGATACGGAGTGTCGACCCTGTTCAAGATGCAAGGTCAGCACCTGCGACGAGTGCCGCATCCACTGCGTCTACCAGAGCATCTACGAAACGCCATGTGATGAAGATGAGTTGCCCAACTTTAGCGGCTTTATCTTGTTATCACCATCTGAGATACCCATCCTCAGCCCACATCACATGTCTAGTGATCACCCCGCGTCAGAATGGGAAAGTCCTGCGCATGGTTCCAGTGCACCACATCACGACCAAGGCTTCATCGACGTTCCTTTTGAAGAAGATAGTTTCGGTCTACCCGAGTGTGTCGAAGAGCTCCTGGACTTGGATCTCGGCAGTCACACCTTGGCCGCATCGGCGTCTTCAAACGTCGTGCACCCCTCGCCCGTTCTTCGAGCCTTATACCAAGCAACAGAGCAAAGGAAACGATGGTTCTGCAACGACTGCCTCCCAAAAGACGGTTCGGATAGCCGAAGTAGTCTTCAAGACTCCCAGTGTCAGTGCACTTTGCGTAATCACTTCCTTGACCGCTGGCTATGCCTGCGCTGTTACGAAGCGGAAGAGTCTAACCTTGATACAATATTCGCCGAACACAAGGAACATTGCGCCTGTGGGCGACAGGTTGGGAACAAGACCTGCTTGTGGTGCTGGGGAGAGGTGACGCATCCGATGCTCGGGTTTGACGTAGTATCGAATGGAGACGCGGAGGAGACCGTTTAGCAAAAGCGCACCGCCCCGGGCGCAGACACTCTTCATGTCGCATAATCACGCGTCATTTGCTGTTAATCTCTGTATTTGTACTGCGTGTAACAATACCCTGTATACTTCTGTAATCTCCAACTTCTTGTTGTCATTTGCTCATCTAGTCCGGTTTCGATGGTTCCGATTAAGAGTATACCCCATTTACATGAGCACACATTATTCCTCGTATGAGAAAGAGTATGCATAGCATCCAAGGAAAGGCATGAAACCGTTTTGTTTACTGCGTCCTCTCAGTCCCAGACCCAACTTGATGCGCGTCGTGTTTGTCAAAGCACCCTTGCACCAGACGCCATAAACCCCCTCTATATATGCAGGTTTGCGCTCCATAGCCTACGGATCTCTCAGCGTAGACACTCAATCGTCTTGTCCACCTCCATATAACGAGCCATCTCATTCAACTGCTGCTTCGCCACGATTGACCCGTTTCCAACCACCATCTTCAACCTCTCCTTCTCCTTCTTCAGGTTCCTCTCAATCCTCCGTTTCGCGTCCCTGTGCAACACCAGCTCCCCTCGTGTCTTTTCCAAATCCTCGGTAAGATATGGGAGGCTCGGTTCGTCGCGCTCGCGTCGAACGCTGATTTCAAGATCGACGGCGATGTTCATGAGGTCGCTGATGCTATCGCTGTGGAACGCATAGGTGGCGATGAGGTTGTTTTGGTAGTCTGTCAGGATGGGAGATGGCGGCGGTGATGATTCGGTGGTGGTAAACGATGTCTCGCTCATCTCCGTGTCGCTCCAGATGTCGTCCATTGCTGCTGGGGTGTGCGCGTTGAATTGATATTATCAAGGTAGGATAAGTTTTATGTGACGGTTGAAGCCGCAATTTTGACGTTGGTCGGATATATATCTCAACGTGTGGTGCGTTTGTCTTAGCTTAGTGTGGTGAGTGAATGGTCTGGATTCCGCGGTGAATCAGGATTCGCACCACCGAGACATTGAAGTGACCACGACAAGAAACATAAAGGGTGACCATAGAGGAGAGAGTGTGCAGACGGTGTATAAGGCAACTTGAGATGCGACAAGAGAGCGGTCTGGTGTTGATTGAAGACTATGTGCTTCCTTGCTACGTCTTGGGGGCCACGCTTGTAGTTGCCCTTCTCTATTCTAATGACTGGAGTTGTCGCCTCATTACTAGGGCCCAACACGACGAGGATGCAGTGTTGAATTTGGTACAGGCCTATGAATTCTGGGCCTGCCGATCTGGACCCATGGCCAAGTCAACCTTACAGGGAAGTTGATAATGGTGCAGGGTAAGAGTCTGAGATTGATTCTACTGCCTAGGTACCAACACTGCTAATAAGTTCTCGTGTAACACGATCGCAGATGTTGTGACGATGGGTCAATTGCCAGAGCAAAGTGCCAAAGGAAGTCTGGTATGCGAGCCCTGCGGCGGACGTGGGATCCTCTTCTGCGATTGCTGTAAGCTCGTCGTTTGTAGCGAAGGTGCCAGATTCGTCTTCGTCTTCAATCTCGCCGTTGGTGTCGTCGTCGGTCTCACTGTTGATCTCATCGTCGGTGTCGTCGTCGATCTCCTCCGTGATGGTCTTTGGCGGCATTGCCTGGAGTCGTGATATAGACGCGCAGCGGTGAGGAGGTCACAATGCGCAGTGTTATAGAGAGCAGCGCGGGTAAGTAGCCCCAAGTATTTCTGCGCCGGAGAGCAGAGCTAAATAGAGGCTTGGAGATATCGCCGTGGGAGGTGGAGGGAGAGCGATGTGCGGGCGGAGGCGACAACGGTCAGGGCCGTACCCCGATAAGAGGTGGCACGATCCATGCTCAAGAGATTAGGCACAGAGACAATGTCTGACATTCTGCTTTCATAACATCTACCCACATGACTGTTGAACAACACCTGGATCCTCTGCCCTCCTATGCTATGCACGCTCGTGGTCATGCATATGGGCAATCCACTCCGCCTCGACCCAGAACAAGATACTACAGTGTTAACATATTCTCATTTCCGCAAAGATGAAGACCTTGTGATAGCCACAGAGTGCCAGCGACATCTGGATTTTAGAGAAGGCGTCGCAGAAGTGAACTGGTTTGTGTTCGGCGTAATCGGTGCCGGTATTGAAGTAATCGAGAGCCCAGCCGCACGCGTTGCAGCGCGTCATTAGCGAAAGGCTGGCAGGACATTGTGATGTTTCCCAAAGATTGTTGAGTTCCTCTAGAGTTAGATTTGGTAGGAGGGATTTCCTCTTGGAGGAACAGCGGACAGCACGAGCGGGGCAAGGCTTGGCGCGTTTGGAGACGCGTCTTCCTCGGTCTGCCATCTCGCAACACTTCACACGTCAATCGGCCCCCATCACACCGACCGCTCAGTCAGTCCTTACTGGATTCACTCCCCACCCAGTCCTCGATCATGACATCGAATGTCAGCGCCATGGAAATCGACGCATCGAATGCCTCGCACAGCTCGCACGCCGCGCGCGCCCCTCAACAACTCGCCCTCCCTCGCGACGCCCCGATCCCTGACGGCAATTTCGTAGCCCTCGACGTAGACGGCCGCAAATATCGCATCCGAAAATCCGACCTTATGAGCGTTCCTTACTTCGACGCTCTGCTTGGCGGTAATTGGGCTGGAATCGATCTGTTGCCCGACGGCTCGCTCCCCATCGATACGGACCCTGAGATCTGGCCAATACTGTTCACCTATATCAAAAGACCTAGCACATATCCGTTGCTCTGGACGAGGGAGAAGGGATTCGACTACGTGGGATATAACAAACTTCTGTCTGAGGCCAAGTTCCTTGGTCTCGAAGACTTGGAGCAGTGGATCTTATCTAAGAGGTACAAAGAAGTCATCACTACGAGATTCAAGACGCATATGTTCCCTGGACATAATTATTCAGATGAGCATATTGTCCATAGTACATGGCTCGATTCCACCAGAGGTCCAAGGGGACAACTACGGGGGGACGGACAAGGTCCAGTGGCGCCAGAAGACGTTGAGCTTGTTTCTTGCTTTGAAGCAAACATTACTAGCCAAGGCGCTTATAAATGCCCAATCGGATCTCATCTCCATGCCGATCTAGATGATTGCATGACCGCGGGTTGCCCTCTTCCGCCTGACCAAGGAGGCGGACCGTTAGCCGACTATGAGAAGTTACCCACCAGTATCGTTGCCGTGCTTAAGTACATCGACTACCATCCGGAAAGATGTGAGCATGGCTACGTGGGGCCCAATCAAGACAGAGATAACGACGGAATGTGAGTACAGCGTTGTTCTTATCTTTGCTCTGTGGTGGTGAATGTACGCATATGAGATTGGTTGGAGGACTAGAGACGTACACTATGTGGATACTAGGGTCTTTCTCCCGTCATATCGACCAAGTTGAAAACTTTACACGAGCCTGACCTGCCAAGCCGGCGAGTACGACTTGGGCTACGACAAAGTTGTAACGGCAAGACAGAGCAATGAATAGCCAACACTACCTGGTGACCATGGTGCGTGAGCACAATATAATCAATAGTGGTAGAAGGCACATGCATTTGCTTGCGTGTTGGTCAGCACATCAGTATATCCTACTGCAAATACCAGTTCGCTCCGTAACTCAACGTATATACATGGATGCTTTGACGGCTATTCAATCTCTGAAGTTTGTTATTCGTGGTCTTATGATGTTGTGTCTTTGTCATGCGTTGTCCATTTCTGGAGGTTGCCGTTCTGGCTCACTAATGCCCCGCTTCTGAAGACACTGGTCTTGGATCAGCAAGGGCGTGACCACGGAGACGACTTACGAAGAAGATATCATAACGTCGACACAGTATTGGCAATACAGGGTAACGCGTGCATGTATGTAGCACATGCAGTAGCTAGTTCGTGATTGGCTGGGCTTCGTGCCACAATACAAAAGCAGAAGATTATAGAAATGTTTGAGCTGGGTAAAAGTCTCGTGTATTAACTAGCATTCAAGCTAGATAGGTATCTTCAATCATACGATAGCTCTATACAACCAGGCACTCTTGGCAGCGGCACTCATAAACGTCGACATTTGGCACAAAACTGCCCACGAGTTAACCCTGGGTACGAACATGCGCCTCAACGTTGTGGCCAGCGATAGCCTCCTCAGCACCAGCAACACTATGCCTTCGGTCCTTGCCCATGTAGTTGGAGTCCGGAAGCATGTTAAGAATATCCTCCTGCTTGTCCGTCTTGCGCTGATGGAACCAGAAGAGGATGCCACCGATGAACGCCAGGATAGCAACAGTCGTGTAGTTCCAGACCAACAACGGATCTTCGGACAGCGACACAAACGCCTGACCAAGCGCGTTGGAAAAGGCAGACATAAAATGCCAGTACGAAGTAACCAGCGAACGCATGTTCTTGGGTGCCTTTGTGAACGCAAACTCGAGTCCAGTAATCGACGTGAAGATCTCAGAGAAACCGACAAGCATGTAGGGCACGGCTTGGGTCCAGACGTTGATCGGGGCTGGATCGTCGCAGCTGTTCATGTATTCGCCGCAAGGGCCCTCGGCGTAGATGTAGTGCTGGATAACGGCAGCAGAGACCATGGCGAAAGATGCGAGGATGAAACCGAAAGCAATGCGCTTGATGGGAGTGAAGCGGATGTTTGCCTTGCGGAGAGCGGGGTAGAGGAAGTTGTCAACGATGGGAATGAAGATGACCAGGGAGATGGGGTTGAGGTTGGTGATGACATCGTTGGGAACACCGTTACGGGTCATGGTGGCGGCCTGCGACGTGAGGTTGTTGTTCATCTGGTTGTAGCTCAACCAGTAAAGAGGAATCCAGGTGAAGCAAGAGCACGCGCGCAGGCCACGAGCAACCTGGTCAACCCAAGCGTCGTCAAATTGCATCCAGGATGGCTTGTTGGCACCGAGGTGGCTGGGCTTGACGTCCTCCCAGAACCGCTCGCTCTTGAAGTTCTTGCGCGTAGTCGCAGGGTTGAGAGACCACTTGCCCTTGGTGGCGAGCTTCAAGACCTTGAAGGCGCGGATGAGGACGGAACCAGTGGGGGGAGTGCGGATGTACTTGTTCCTGCAGACCCAAAGGACGACGGGGCAGAAACAGAACATGATGGTGGGTAGCAGCCACGCACACCAGAAGCCGACGTACTTCTCAACGTAGACCATGGAGATTTGTCCAGTCAGAGAGCCGATGTTGATGAACATGTAGAAGTCTTGGAATATGTTAGTGGTTTGCTCCAAATATCGCATTGGGGGACAACATACACAAGAAGATACGAGAGAGCGTGATGTTGGGGTCAGAGATGACGCGCTCGCCAGTCTTGGGGTCCTTGATGACACGGGGCTTGGTTTGGCGGTATTGTTCAGCGATCAAGGGGGAGATGTTGGCCTTGAAAGCTCCGGTACCGAACCCAAGGGTGATGACACCAAGGATGAAAGGACCGATGGCATTGCCGCTGGTGAGTACAGCGGGAATGGCGGAGATGATGAGCAGAATGTGACCCAGGATAGAGAAGGCGATGGCGATGAAGATGGTGTTGAAGCGACCAAGGTACTCGTCGGCGATAATGGCACCGATAATGGGTGTGCTGTATGCCCAGAAAGAGTTGAATTGACCGATACCGAAGGATGCACGCTGTCCCATGCCCAACGCGCCTGGTTGACCCTCTGAGCGAGGGTCCTTGCCAGTGGTTTGTGGAACACCATCAATCACGGGCAGGTCCTGTTGAATGAAGTTGGTGTCTTCGAAATAGTCAGTGGGCTGATTCTTGTACAGGTACGAGCGACAACATACACAAAACCTGACATCCGTAGTAACCAAAGCGCTCGCAAAGCTCGACGAAGGCGATGGTGAAGGCAGTCCACGGAATCTTTCCAGATACACGGCGGAGTGTCTTCAACTCATCTTCCGTAGGCTCTTCGCCTTCCAAGTCGGCCTCGAAGACATCAGCGCCATGAGGCTGGTGGCTGAGAGTCGACGGTGTGTGATCGTCCGAAAGAGCACGCTTCTCGTCGATCTCGTACAAAGGCATAGCAGCCTTGTTGGGCTCGTTGGACATGGCCATGTCCACGGCGTTGGAGCCAGCGTTAGCCGACATGATTAGCAGGCACGGAAGAGTATGGGCGGTGCAAAAGAATGAGCTGCTGCTGAACCGCAAGGGTTGGGCGAACGAGCGCAGTTATACTCATAGCATCCTTACAGTGACACAGAAGCGGCAAATCTGCTCATCCCAAGCGCCGTCTTGGTATTCCTTGACTGTCTCTCTTTCGAGCAGGTGTCCTGTGTGGATACACTCCACCCTCGTTTCCAGGAATTGGTGGAATCTAGCTAGTAGCCCAAGCCGGCGGTTGACCCATACAGCATCAAGGGACTATTTCGCAATGCCCGTCTTATCACCAGCCGGTGACTGGGCAAAGGCTGGGCGGAAAGGCGATGCCGAAAGTAAGACTACGATTTAGAGCTTCGCACCCGTCTTTGCAGGGCTTCGGCAAGCCAAGCTCCAGGGAAATGGGTATCTCGGCGCATGCGACGACGTCGATTGAGTGCTTCGGCACTTGGCAGCGTCGCTGATCACACTATGTTCTTCCAGCCATTCACGCGGTGGGTAACCCTAGCTCTTTCTTATCTGGACGACGAGCTGTGCCATGATGACACCACGCCGCAGTGCAATACCGAAGAGCTTGCGCACAGACACGGCGTGCACATGCGCGCTGACAGCTCGTAGGAAAGTCATTCATCGCTGCAGTGAGGAGGGCACTGAAATTGAGAGCCAGGACGACGGTCCGAGGAGTGACATTCGTCGACGATCGCGTGTGTCGTCGCTCATGACCGCCGAACTCTGCTGCGACTCCGCTGCCCAGCTGGCGCCGAGCCTTCCGTCCCGCTGGGCGCCTTCTCGTCACATCAATCCTCGGCTGCTCCCCACACAATGAAACAGCCTTCGCATGCATGCGATGTAACTCCACCAAACTCGAACAGGCAGCTCGACCAACCGGCAGCAGCACGCCGTGTCGCTCTCCATGCGCACTCCAATCAGTGGTCGCGTTGTTCTCTCCAATCCACCTAGCGCGGACGCCCTGTCGTGCTTCTCGAAAACGTCCATGGACGGGACCAGCATTGGCACATCCACATAGCTACGCTTATCTCCTTGACAATAAAAGAAGCGCGACAAAACGAGACAAGAGCGCCGAAGAACTCCACATGGTCGTTGGCACGAGGCTTCGTTGCTATCAGCGGAAGCTTTGCCTCGCCTGGCAGCATGGCACATTGGCATTCCCATGGCCTGACCCGCTGTTTTCCGTCTTTGCTTGGCATGGCCTGTCCAACAGAACCCTCTGGTGATCACCCATACACCAACACAACGGGGCGCAGTAGGATTCTCTGCTATCACAGAACAATGAAGGATGCAGCTTGGCTGAGTGGCAATAGCGGCTGCTTATCTCTTTACGCCCCGTCGCCATACTGATGGTTCTCGATTGAAGACAGTGTCTAGAAGCTCATCATGGACCTTGAATCGAACTATGCACATGCGATCGGGTCTTCCGAGTCATTTCCTGGCTTATCAACAAGGTCTTGTGTGGATGGCTTCTGTGGTCTTAGCGCTGCACATCGTCGCTGCCGAGAACCGAGAGCATGCCATAAAGGCCAAGACAAGCCAGGGAAACCGCCATCCATGTCCCGCCTGACAGCAGCAGCCGTACCTGAGGACAGACGCGGATATCCTTGGTTAGTGAAGCCGCTGAATACCGGCCGCCGGGTAGCGGGAGCGATGCTTGATGCCTATGCTCTTGCTTGTGCATGTAGCGTAGACGTTCACACGGGGTATGCATCGTTCACCGAAGTCTGTCAGTAGCTTATGGTCAGCGCTGGACCCAGCTAATGGACGTTTTTCGAATACCGGCATGAATATACGACTACCCCGCATAACTGTAAAGCTCAATAACGTTCTTTAGTCGACTACGGGTTGATTCTTACCATACAGTAGCGATTGGCGTACTCCGGCTAGCAAATTTACTACATCTCGGAACTAGTATTCGGTTTCAACATATACATTAAATGAGATCAGTCCGGGTGGACTCGGGCCAAAAGAGAGCTTAGATCTCGAGCATACATCACTGAAACATATGTGAATGAAGTTTCTTATCAATGTATTATCATTAATCATCTAAGAATAAGTTTCATCAATGTTGTCATCAATGCTGAAGACCATGACTTTTCCCCATCTAGTTACCGATGGGCAGGTCGCTCAGAGGCTCACCCTTGGACCAGTGGTTGATCCAGTTGAAGATCTCAGTGTGCCAGAACAAGCTGTTCTCCTGCTTGAGCACCCAGTGGTTCTCGTCGGGGAAGTTGAGGAACCTGGAGGGAATACCGCGGGCCTGGAGGATGTTGAACAAGCTCAGGCCGTCGCTCTCGGGCAGACGGTAGTCAAGAGTGTTGTGGATGACGAACTGGGGAGTGGACCAGTTGGCAATGTGGTTCTGGGGGTTCCACTCGCGGTACGCGTTGGAGTCCCAGATGCTGCCGTTGTAGTCGTGGCGGATGAACCAGAGTTCCTCAGACGCCCATGCACCCTCGGTGTTGGAGATACCGTCGTGGGTGACGAGGCACTTGAACTCGTTGCCGAGGTCGTTGGCCTGTATCCAGTTGGTCATGTAACCACCGTAGGAAGCACCGGCGGCGATACCGTTCTTGGTGTCGATCCATGGCATGCTGCTGTTGACGTAGTTCCAGGCGTTGACCAAGTCGTGGTATGGCCAGCTACCCCACTGGCCCTGAATGGAGTCGGTGAGGAACTGTCCGAAACCGGTAGAACCAGTTGGGTTGGGTGCGACAATGATGTAGCCTTGGTCGGCCCAGACTTGAGGGTTCCAGCGGTTGGACCAGCTGTTGCCCCAGTTACCTTGAGGACCACCGTGGATGTAGAAAGCGAGCGGGTAGGTTACGTTCTCCTGCCAGAAAGTAGGCTTGACAACGTAGGCCTGAAGCTGCTGCTTGAGCTCAGGGTTGGAACCGTTGAAGAAGATCTCGGAAACAGTGTGGGATCCGAGACCAGCGAGGTTGGGGTCGACCTGAGACGCGTCGAAGAGGGTCTTCTTCTCTCCGTCGGCAAGGATGTACCACTCGCTGGGAGTCCAGATGGCGGTAGCAGCGACGAACAGCGAACCATCAGGAAGGAGGGCGAAAGCCGAGACGGATGTGTTCGAGGTCATAGGCTCAGGGACGAAGCTCTCGTCGGCATCGACAGGGAAGTTGAAGATCTTGACGCGAGCGTAGTCATCAGCAGTGACGTAGATGGAGGAGTCGTCGTGAGCCCAGGTGATGGGTCCCTGAACCCAGCGGTCAAAGCCGGCACTCAGAGCCTTCCAGTTGCTGACAGCAACACCGGTACCCTCAACAGCGACGTCGACAGTGTAGAGTTGCCACCTGTCCGACTCATAGTAGTCCTCATCCTGCTGCACGTAGGCGAGCTTGCAGCTGTCGGTGGAGAAAGAAGGGAGACCAGAGGCACCCTTGTGACCAGCCTCCGCCGCGAGAGAGTCTGGGCCGTTGAAGGCGATGGGAGCGTCGGAAGACGCGAAAGCACCAACATAGGTGTATGATGCGGTGTAGTTGGCCTTGTTAAGTTGAGGGGCCTTGGTCACGAAAGCGTACATAGAACCATCAGGGCTGATGTCGTAGTCGCTGGAGTCACCAAACGGCTGGATGGGAGTCTCGGGCGCAGTGGTGGTGAAGTTGATGCCCTTCTGGATGTTGCGCATTCCAGCGCCGGACAGCGCATAGCTGTTGTTAGCCGAGAGAGCTCCGGCGAAGAGATTGTAGCGGTTCTTGGTCAGCCAAGTGTCCCAGTGGCGGACATAGTTGTCGGAGTAGTAGCGGGCAGTAGTCACTGGGGTAACTTCGGTCTCGGGGTTGACGGCAGTACCATTGGGGTACGCCATGCAGTTTACGATGAAATGCATGTCTCCAGTAGAAGTGTTTGCGACCTTGAGACCGGAGTATGGCGCATCCAAAGAAGCGACCATTTTGCTTGCGCTGGGGTCCTTGATGTCGCCAACCCACAGGGTAACACCGCCGGGAACCTCCTCGTTGGTGCCATTGATGTAGATGATACCAGTCTCGCTGCCGGGAATCCAGGCGACCTCGTTGATCTCGCTGGCATTGAGGCCCGACTCGGTGATCTCGCCGGTCTTGAGATCGATGAGGTTCATGCCAGAACCCGCACTGCCGTGCTCCTCGAAGGAATACTGGGAGTACGAGAACAGACCGACAGAGCCATCGGGACTGGCGTCAGCGACGCCACGTCGGACGGTGCTGAGGAGCCCTCTGTTTCTTAGTTAGAATTGCGCTACCAGAGAGATATGATGTGATGTGAACGTACTCAGGCGTAAAGGCACAGGCGCCGGTAGCAGCCAAAGCCGCGGCAACGCTGATGTATCGAGCCATTTTGTATGCGACCAGCTTCGTAAAAGCTCAATTGGACAAGGTCGATGGTCGGGAAAGCTCAGGAAGGGCAGGCAGCTTATTTGTACAACGCGCTGCTCGGTACCTAGCTGCAGACCCTGGCTGGACGATATTTTGCCAGCGGGGTTTAGGGACCGGTACCTGGCTGTCATGGCGCTCCTCGTTGGCTACGCACTCGGTGATGGCATCAGGCGCGCCCTGTAATGCGGTTGCTGCTATACCAAACATGTGGATAGATGGGCGCTGTTCACGACCGCTCCTTCCTGATGCAGGCTAGCGCTGCGGGCGACAAACAAGCTCGCCGTCGGTGGGAACGTAGAAAGCATGTTTCTGCGTCGTCCTATCGCGACACGGCCCACAGGTCCCGCAGTCGTGGCTCAGACTTGGCGGCCATCTCCATGCAGCTCTCACGTGAAGCTCCGCAAAGCTCTCGCCCAGATTGCTCGCGGCCGTGCCAAGACGCGCCGTCACGATCAAGCCCGGTGGCGGATAAAACGGCGCACCCGAAGAGGCAGGTCGATAAAAAGTCCAACACCCAACTTTTACTCATCGATAGCCAGTGCGGCGTTGCTGTGTCGCTTGTATGCTGCCTTACCATATGGAGAGGCTGGGAGTCTTGATATCGTACGGGCTGCCTCGGTCTGGTTCGGGCCTGCTGCGCGCCTAATGCTCTCATTCTTCCCTTTGCAAATTGACGATCGGCACCTGCCTTGCCTGGCTTAGATATGCAGACCCTATCGATGCAGCTGCTTCTTCGCGTTCGTGATGGCGCACGCTGTGACACCTCGATGACATCGAACGAATGGGCTGAGCGGTCGCCTCGTATCGCATCCAGCAAACTGCGCATTTGCGCTCATGGCAAGACGTACGTACCTTGCTGTCCGCTTTCCTGCTGCACGTCTTCACTGATCCGATCTCTCTTGCTTTCCAAGGCACTACCCCATATCTGCGAGCGTGCCAAAGACAAAATACCGACAATGCGGCAACCGGTATCTGCGTATCCACACTCTCGGAAGCCGTTCGTTGTCATTGCGGCTGTCGCGCCTCGTCCGTGGTCTAGGGATAGGAACCTGAGTATTGCGCCTTAGGGCTTAACAGCCGCAGTGGACCCGTGCAGTAGCTTTTCCGATCTGGTTTGATATTGTCGTTGGCAAATTTATCGCGATATCTTGATACCGTGCGACAGTGGCATCGCAGTCAAGTTGGAGACTTTCGTGGTTGATGGCGTCGTAGCTTCCGAGCTGGAGATCGCGCTTACCCCGCGCCCTCACGTGCCATGTGGTCCAGGACGCGTCGGACGCGTTCGATCGCGTCTCTACAACACCAAACCTCTCCCTACGGCCATCATCGAATGTCTTCTTGTCAGCATGGTTCGGAGCCGTAATATTTGGTATTGCGCTGCTTGAGGGTCAGCTAAGCGACATGTGTGGTAGCCTGACGACCCCCGCGGAAAGTGTCAACGAAGGCTAGAGTGCGCCTTTGATTCAGACTCGGCCTGGCCTTCATTTGGGCAGAAAGACTCAGCACTATCAGATGCAGTGTGATCGTACTCAACTGAAGACAATTACTACTATATGGCTTCTCAGCTGTACGCCGCAACAAACGAGTCGAACGCCAACGGCCTATTCTTCCTCCTCAGAGCTATCCTCTGCCGACGGATCAATAACTTTATTCAGTACTGTCCCTCCGTCAAACCTCAGCGTTTTCCGCAATTCGTACACGGTGGCTTCCAGATCCCAAACTGCGTCGACCAGTTTTTCTCTAGCCTCACCAACTTGATATCTCAGAGCACTGGCGTTCCACAACTCGTCCACAACGCCTACTACGCTTATCCATTCCTTCAGCTTCGTGTTGGCGTTCTTCGCGTCCTTCGCTGCTGTTTTGAGAGCCGGTACGAGCAAGTCCTCTTCTAATCTCTTTCTTCTCCGTGCTTCTTCGCTTATGTGTGTAGCGTGGTGCGGGTTTTCTTCGAGGGATTCGTAGAGTCCTTTCCATTCGTTCTTCGCCTTGACAATCCTGTCGATATCGTCGGTGTTGGCAGTGGTGGTGCGAGGTGTGGAACTCATGGTGTAGATGACGAAGAAAACAGGCGTTAAAGCATGATGTTATAGCCGTTGTGAGTTTGCTATTTGCGCTTGCTGTGCATGCATGATCATGGAAGGTTTCATGTCCTAGTTGGTGCACTTTCCGGGGGTCTCAGTATGTTCAAAACAAAGGTAAAGGTATAGCTTGAGGTGAAATCTGGCCTTCATTGTGAAGCGCAAAAGACTAGCTGCTCCAATTTGAGAGACATAAATGCATGTATGGATTGTGCGATGAGACATAGCCCCGTCAATCTTTTCTTGCTCGATGTCAAACATTCCCAAGACAATTCTCACCAATACCTTCCCCGAAGGAAAACCAGGTATGTCGCGCAAAACAATCCCAAGCTTCATGAAGCATCATCCTGAATTTTGTCGCCAAACTGCCGCAAACTCCACTACCCCAGCAATGGAAACCCACGGATGCCCGTGAGCGACATGAACTTTTCCAAATCAACGCCATGAGCCTTCGGTACTTCAAGTACCCCCGGATCAATTATTCTCCACCTTTCAAAAAGCCGAAATGTCCAACGCTTCTCCCGCTCTTCTCATTCTTTGCTTGAGACCCTCCACTTCCTTCTCCAGCGCCTTTGATCGCCTCTCGGCTTGTGCGCAACGTGCCTGAGTTTGACCGAGCTGATCGCGAAGGGCGTTCTCGTTGTGGAGCGTGTTAGCGTGTCGCTCTGCCAGTTCGTCGTGTTGAACTTGGATGCCGCGGTACGCATTTTGACTGAACATGCTTTCGTTTTTGACTCGGCTTATCTCGGCTGTGAGGCCGTTGACTTGCGCTGAGAGCTGGCGGTTTACTGTCATCTGTGCTCTGAGCTGTTCAACAGCCCTGGCTTGCGTATCGATCTCCGCTCTCAATGGGGCGTTTGTTCTTTCACTATTTGCTAGCCTGGCTTCTGCGCTGATTGTCATGATCGGATATTCTGGGCTCAATGATCGCCGTATGGTGCTGTGGGATGGGTGTATCTATAAGAAAGTAAGCTTGAAGTGCGATTCAGACTATTGCATATACGCACGATATGGCTGTAATCGCGACGCTTGATCTTCGCTGCCATTTGTTAGTTCAACCATGTAAAAGGACGGCGGACCTTGTAACTTACCTGCCGTTGGCGTGGGTCCATCATCGCCGGTGCGTTTCCTGGATGCGACAGTGTCGTGCGTCAGGTCAGTCGCTTCTGGCCCCGGAACTGATGTCGCAGCGGATACTGGTACAGTTTTCGGTTCCTGTTTCTGTGCTTTTGCGCGAGGCTTTGGGCGAACGCCACTGTTTGCGATAAATCCGCAAGCCTTCGAAAAGTCCATCCAGAAATGACTGTAATTCTCAATGACTTCGATGTGACCAGCAACTAAGAAGAAATAAAGTGCCATTGCCCGTATCCTGTTGTAAACGGTTTGTTCACCAACTGAATGGTCTCCGACGTCACAGAACGGTTCGTCGATATCGACATGCCTGAGACCGCTCGGTTGCACGCGATGGACGCTCGAGTCTGAGTTGACATAAAAGTACCCGATATGGTGATTCTTCAATCCACGTACGTAGATATAGACCGAAGGCTTCAACTCCAGAGACGGGACGTCGAAGGTGCCCAGAGTGAGTACCATCTCGGACGCGTCCTGTGGCCAATGAGTGTCGACTACTGGGCCGAAGCTTTTGCGATGACTGAACTTGACGGTATCGAAAGCTGGGAGTTTCTCAAACTCCTTGGGTATGAGAGAACGTGCCTGTCTGGAAATTGTTTGTGTGTACCAATTCGTTGCGCTTTCATCGATAGTGATGGGATTGTTGACGTTGGTATATCCCATGGTAGGGGATTTTTGCAGTCTAGCACCGAGAACCAGTAACTGTTGGTTCTAACGGGTTTATCAGTATTCCACCAATGGGTATAGCTATGCTGCACGCATAAGGTAGTGGGCCGGAGACGAGGGAAAAGGGCCGAGAAAGTGTGTTAGTAATTGGATACGATGGGAGGCAAGGTCTGGACCTCAGAGAGATGAGCGTTTTATATGTAGAGAGATGCTGTCGGACTCAAGGCGTATGGAGTGATAGAATGAGGCTACAGTAGCGATACGTGAGAGTGATGTATACCTGGGCAGGACCTGCACCCGAGTGAGAGTATGCGAGGCTACCTCGAGAAGCTATCGCGACAAGTTCAAGGTCATCAACGCGAAGTACTATAAGATGATAATTCTCATGGACACTTTTGACAAATATAATCGATCAGCGCGGCCCTGTCGATTAGTTCTGAACCTTGGAATAGCCTGTACGTATGATGGTAGGGACGCGACAGGCTCGTTACCACGCGCATGTAGTGATAGAACTCGAACGAGTAGTGTCATGCTCAGTTCGCAAATGAAGAGAAGGGTTTGATCGTTTGTGGACTGCAGGCGGTCGGTCGTGGGCGAGATGGCTGATGACGTCGTAATTGCCCTAGTAGGTCTCTCGTAATTGCGGCACAAACATCCAGGAAGCCACCACCGTCTCGTCTCTGTCCTGACCATCGTCAAATTCCACCATACACCGTCTTCCATACCATCAAGTCTGCGGCGCTTTCGTCCACGCGTACAACGATCGGAATGCGCACTACCATCGGCTGTTAACCGGTTCGGCGGACTTTTTCAGCCAGTTGTTGCCGATCTCTCCGATCCCCGCCATTCATCCCCACAATCAGCCAGTAAAGCTTGAGCCGCCCTCCGCACGCTTGACTGATCTTGTACTCACGCCCAGCTTTTAGGCTGAAGTACGGTGCGACCGTTAGACTTCGTTTTGTTTCCTCGGTGGGAGATGTCACGACAATTGCTGCCGTAAATGTGCTAATGACGTGTTGATCATGAGGAAAGCGTGGTGACCTATAAAGGATCTTGGGGACGGCGGCCAGTATGTGGATATTGACCGTTATCCATTGGCTTCAATCATGCGACTTTTACTCACCACACTGTTTTGCGTGCTGGGCGTTGCTGTAGCCGAAGATGGCTCACAAGGCTGGCTGCGCTATGCTCCTATACCGGACGGGCCATGCGCACAATCGGTACCCCCGGCGATCATCGCTTTGAACAGCACGAAAGTGAGCCCTGTCTACACCGCAGGCCAAGAGCTTCAGAGAGGCGTAGAGGGCATCATCGGACGAAAGCTGAACGTCAGCTCGACGGCAGACCAAAGCCAGTCTGCCATCATCGTCGGAACTTGGGACGCCTACGTAGCCGCGTACGGAAGCATCGATGAATGCGAGAACCTGGACGAAGATGGTTTCTTCCTCAGCACAACTACTCCCGGCAAGGTCGTAATCATTGGACAGAATGAACGCGGTGCTCTCTATGGAGCCTTTGAGTATCTTTCTCAGCTCGCGCAAGACAACATCACGGCTGCTTCAACGGTATACAACCCGCAAGTACCCATTCGATGGACTAATGAATGGGATAATATGGATGGCAGTATCGAAAGAGGGTATGCTGGCCCTTCATTGTTCTTCCGGGACGGATTTGTCGTAGATAACACGACACGGGTTGCTGAATACGCTCGCCTGTTGGCATCAATTCGTGTAAACGGCGCCATCATCAACAACGTCAACGCAAACGCCACGCTACTCAACGATCGCAACGTGGAAGGCCTTGGTAGACTCGCTGATGCGATGCGACCATGGGGTGTGCAACTTGGCATATCCCTCAACTTCGCATCTCCGAATGCTAGTCTAGGCACATTCGATCCTTTGGACCCGAAGGTAGATGCATGGTGGGCCAACATCACCAACCAGATTTATTCCAAGGTTCCAGACATGGCCGGTTATCTCGTCAAAGCCAATTCAGAAGGACAGCCTGGTCCATTGACCTACAACCGAACACTCGCAGACGGCGCCAACATGTTCGCGAGGGCAGCCAAACCCCATGGTGGTGTTGTCATGTTCCGCGCTTTCGTCTACGACAACCACATCAATGAGACCAACTGGTACAACGACAGGGCGAATGCGCAATTGGAGTTCTTTCAGCATCTAGATGGAAAGTTTGACGACAATGTAGTTGTTCAGATCAAGTTCGGCCCGGTATGTCTACAGACGCTATCTATTCAAGAGCAGACTAACGTATCTCTGTTTCCCCACAGATTGACTTCCAGGTTCGGGAGCCAGCATCGCCACTATTTGGATCTTTACGGCACACAAGCACAGCTATCGAGCTCCAGATCACGCCCGAGTATCTTGGCCAAAACTGCCACCTAGTCTATTTGGCTCCACAGTGGAAAGAGATCCTCGAGTTTGACATGAGATCTGACAACCAGTCATCCAAAGTCAAAGACATTATCACTGGAGAGCGCTTCAAGCGACCATTGGGTGGCTATGCAGGCGTGACAGGAGTTGGATCAAATGCGACGTGGCTAGGCTCACATCTAGCCATGTCCAACCTGTATGCGTACGGTCGATTAGCCTGGGACGCGTCCGTTGACCCGAAGATTATCCTGCAAGACTGGATTCGATTGACATTTGGCTTTGACCCGGACGTGCTCGACACCATCACCGATATGTCCATGAGGTCGTGGCCCGCATATGAAAACTACAGCGGCAATCTCGGCATTCAGACATTGACTGACATTTTGTACACACACTTTGGACCAAACCCTGCTTCGCAAGACGGTAATGGGTGGGGTCAATGGACGCGCGCCGATGCATTCAGTATCGGCATGGACCGTACCGTGAAGAACGGCACTGGCAATGCTGGACAATACCCGCCTGAGGTCGCTCAAATCTACGAAGACATCGAATCGACGCCGGACAATTTACTGCTCTGGTTCCATCACGTTCCGTATACACAGCGACTGAAATCTAACAAGACTGTGATTCAGCATTTCTACGACGCTCACTACGAAGGTGCTGGTGTTGCGCAGGAATTTGTTGGGCAATGGGAGTCCTTGAAGGGCAAGATCGACGATGAGCGATATGAACATGTATTGTTCAGGCAAACGTTCCAAGCTGGCCACTCGATAGTTTGGCGCGACGCGATCAACGAGTTCTACCACAATCTCTCACAGATAGCAGACGAGAACCAGCGCGTGGGCAATCACCCGTATCGCATTGAGGCGGAGGACATGATGCTCGATGGTTTCATGACTTATGCGGTAAGCCCTTTTGAGACAGCTTCCGGCTATACGGCTATCGTCACAACATCAAACTCCACAACGGGCGTCGCGACCGCTAATGTCACGTTCGCCTCGGGAACGTACGACGTCGCTGTCAATTACTACGATTTGATTGGAGGTAAAGCGAAGTACGAACTCGAGGTTGGCGATCGGATCGTGGGTAGCTGGGTGGGGGATCTGGAAGACAAGCTGGGACACGCGCCGAGCGTGTATCTCGATGGGCACTCCGCGACGCGCATCACGTTCAGAGGTGTTGAGGTTCGGCAAGGTGACGTGGTGCGACTCACTGCGCAAGCTGATGGGATAGAGCCCGCCCCGGTCGATTACCTCTCATTCTTGCCACCTGGCATTGTTGACTGAGTCGCTTGTGCAGCAAGTATGTACAAAAAAGAAAAAAAGATGCGAAATTGAAATTGATGTCCTCGCATTCGCAGACGCGACAATCTAATGTTTCCACTGCCCAGTCGGCTTCATTTCCACTACCGGGTTCCCCTGCGCGCCTCCCGCCCCGCCTAACCCACAATAGCGACTTGTCTCCTATTCCCCCAGGCATGGCAACACCATAGCCCAGTCGTTGGTGGCTTTCGGAGACGGGGAATTTCACCTGCACTCCCGCAATTTGAGGCAGGTCTCTTGCATTAGCCACCGCTCTGGAGACGCAAAGCCCAACAACACCCAACCCTCCCTCAAACAATGCGCAGCCTATTTTCTTCGTAAACTGAGCGTGATCTGTGTCTTCCCCCCTTTCGCATCCAACGTCGTGGGCCACCAAGTAACCGGCGGGCACGCAAGAGCTTGAGATCCGTGCCGTACGCCAGTACTTCACGATGTGACAAGCTCGTCAGCTCCGACCAAGCCAACACACCTTCAAAATCGCCGACAGGCATCGCCGTCCCCAAAACAAACACGACAGCCACGACAGCCCGGCCACGCCCTCGACGTCTTTTTCAAAGTGCATATTAGCATCAACTTTGTCAACGCGCATCCAAACTAATGTCGCGTCCTAGTACAGTCGCTGCCCGATGCGCTGCGCTAGGAACTTCGATCGCCCAGGTAGCCGCTTCAGATGTTCAACTTTGCACCTACACGCGCTAACGCCCAAAACAGGTCATCCCGGATATCAGCAGTTTTGCTCGCAAATTCCGCGATGCTCGTCACGATCTGAACAAGATCAACAGTGATCTGCTCGTGATCAGAACTGGGCTGAGTATTGCGCAAGACGACTTTTCGGCAAAGTGGGCCGAGCTGCCGGCGTCTCTGATCGATGCTGTCTCGCGAGTTTTGGACTCATGCGACGATACCTGTGAACGATTGCACAAGGCTTTTCTTAAGCTCTCATGTGGTAGTAAACCGAAAGAGGACTGGGGTGTGCTGAAGGACGGACCTTTGGTGAATCTACGGCATGATCTTGACGCCTCAAAGGTGGTGCTAGAGTTGTGTCTAGACTATGTCGCATTGTAAGTTGTTTGCACCAGGAACGACTGAGCATTGCACGAAAACTGACTCAGCTTAGATTTTGCCAACAGGACACGATGGATTCGTTACTTCAAAATTTTGTCAGCGATCTCATCACGCAAAGTGATGAATTGCTGAAGAAGACGGATACAGATGAGATTTACGTGAATCAAACAGCACGCGACAAACTGTCTTCACTATTACAGGCTGTCCGTCTGCTTCGATCATGTATCACAGCTATTAAACGGGACGGGCCGTCTGCATCACAACTAGCAAAGAGGACTACTCTCCCACGTCCAGATTCCCTAGAGCCCGCCCTTGGCGAGGAGCCTCGAAGCGGCAGGAAGAGCCCCCACGAACAAGCTTCCACACGAAACAGCGCTAACGACGGCATTGGCACCTGGCTCGCCAACGTTCCGTCCTTTGAAGACGCGCAGACTCTGTCTTATTCCGCACTTGAACAAACATCTGTTCCAAGGCGACTTCTGATACCGCCATCCCGGGAAGACATCACCCCATCGCGCGGTACATTCTACACTGACGACGGCGCGGCATCCAGTCCTACCCTAGTACCACCGGAATCTCGACTCAAGAAGTCATACAGCTGGTGTACTGATCTCTCAGGGAAGGCGAGTACTCGGCTACAACTTGCGTCCAGACACGCATCAAAACAAGCATCAAAATACACATCAACGCTGTCCAGCTCAGACGTCTCCATTTTTCATAGGAAGATCACCTCGGATCGGATAGCTGTGACGAAGGGAAAACGGAAAGAGCTGGAGCCAAACCAAAGGGCGGCGGTGGATCGAATTCTGGCAAATATACCAGCAGAAGCGACAGCTGCCGAAGTGGAGAGGGTGATATGGGAAGGCGCAAACCCCATGGCGACGCACCCAGAATTCGGATACTTCTTCATTCGAGTAGCGTACGAAATGTCGCCAGACATTCTTAACCTTCTCTTGGATTTTGGGGCTGACATTACTCGTGTCAATACAGCACCATCGTCGTATTACTCCGCAATGCATGCCGCAACATTAGGACGGCAGCTCGCCACTGTCCGTTACCTTGCTTCCTTGGGTCACTCGATCGACAACCCTGATCATGATGGAGAAACGCCACTTCATCTTGCTTGCAGGACGCCTGGTGCGTCTGCGATAGCAAAGTACCTTGTTGAAGCTGGTGTGGACGTGAACTTCGAGGCGAAGAATGGACGTACACCACTACAGTCTGCCCTCAAAGCGGTGAGACTTGAAGGCAAGGAGAGAAGCATGTTGATTGAGCTTCTGCAGACACATGGGGCTGAGGGTGAAGTGAAGAGGGATTTGGACTGTGGGAGGGGTAACGAGAAGGGAAGACATGTGCTTGGATTGACATGAATTCCAAGTTGATCAGGACAAAATGAAAGTTCCTTTGTTTCTGCTTCCGGCGGCGATAATTACTTCTCTCATTTTCAGGCCTCGCGCCATATCTGAAATAGTAGAATTGTCATCTGCTTCCGCTTTGTACTCGCAGGGTCTCTTCAGGCGTTGTGATATTACGGTGGTCAACTGAGAATCGCGAAGTCGGAAAAGATACCCAAATTATTGTATTATAATCATAATCGATGATGTTAAAGCCCTCTAAACTAAACCCGATACTGCTTGATACTATATCCAGCATGTGGTTGATCTGGAAGGTACTCTGGATGCCGAAACATCTCTAGCCGCCGCTAACTTATCGTTAGGTCCACTCTTCGTCGGCCACCTCCGCTACCAAAGACTCACTCACCTCAGCCTCCTACCCATCCTCAAACTCTTGCAGCACACATTGCTCCTTACAACGTACATTGTCACCAATATGGAGAACGCATACAAGATGTGGGTGGAAGGGAAAGAGGTGGAAGGTCGAGCGGAGCAGTCAGTTAGCGGGACCCCTCATTCGTGACCCACCCCAATTGCTAACAGCATCACAGGCTCGCCGTTGAAGACCCCGCGACTGGGGAGATCTTCGCGCACTGCCATGCTGCATCTGCGTCTGATGTCGAAGATGTTGTTCAAATTGCACACAAAGTCTTCAAATCGGGCGTGTGGTCGAGAGCCCCGCGCCATGTGCGTGCGGAGACGCTGGACCGAATTGCAGAACTCCTGACCAAGAATCTTCCAAGGCTTATCGCGCTGGAAGTACAGCAGACCGGACGCGCTATTCGTGAGATGAATGCCCAAGTTCCGACTCTTACGAAATGGTTCAAATATTACGCCGCGTTGATACGAACCGAAGAGCGCTCTGTCCTGCCAACCGTCGGTAAACTACACAATTGGGTTGACCGGAAGCCGCTCGGTGTAGTCGCGCAGATTACGCCGTTCAACCACCCAATGTTGATTGCTGTCAAGAAGATTGCACCCGCATTAGCCGCGGGCAACTCCATTGTGCTGAAACCAAGCGAGCTGACGCCGCTCACCAGCATTGAGCTTGGCAAGCTTCTGAAAGAGGCCGGCTTGCCCGACGGCGTTTTTTCAGTGTTGCCAGGCGACGGCATCACGACCGGAAAGGCTCTTGTGGAGCATCCGCTCATCAAGAAAGTCGATGTTACTGGCGGCACACCAGCAGGACGCGCCATTGGCGCCATCGCAGGACGCAACCTGGCACATTACACCGCCGAACTTGGTGGCAAGGCTCCGCTGATCGTGTTTGAAAAAGCGCACATGGATTTTGCAGTTAACGGCATTGTGTTCGCAAGCTTCATAGCTAGTGGCCAGACATGTGTGGCAGCGACGCGTATCATCGTGCAGAACAACATCATCGATCAGGTAGTGGAGAAGCTGAAAGCCAAGGTGCAGAGCATCGAGAGGCGGATGGGCTCACCGAAGAATGTGGAGTCTATGATGGGTCCCCTCATATCGGCGAAACAGCTCAGCAACGTTGAGACACTAGTCAACGGCGCAAAGGATGCAGGTGTGACGGTTGTCACAGGTGGCCAACGAATGACTCACAAATCTTCACTGGACGATACCGACTTCTCGAAAGGCTACTTCTATCCACCAACAATACTGACGGATAGTACCACAAAGAAGATTATCGATACGCGCATATGGAAGGAAGAGGCCTTTGGTCCTGTCATCGTCGTCGTAGGCTTTGACACGGAAGAAGAGGCCTTGGAGCTTGCGAACGACAGCGAATTCGGCCTGGGCGCAGCCATCTGGACGCAAGATCTTTCGCAAGCTTTCCGCGTGTCAGAGAGCATCGAGAGTGGGATCTGCTGGGTCAACACGCATCATCGCAACGACCCAAGCTCACCGTGGGGCGGCATCAAAAGCTCAGGAGTGGGTAGCGAGAACGGTATCGACGCTTACAATGCGTATACAACATCGAAGAGTACGATCATAAACTATGCGACGGCTGATGAGGGGCTGGCTAGCGATGACTGGTTCAGGGAGGGCGCTGGCGAGGTTAGATATGGATGAGAGATATCGTGTCTCGATGTAGTGAAAGAGAGGCCGCTATCACGCGAGGCATCATGTTTCGTAGAAAGAGCCATTCTTGAACGTCTTGTGTGCTCTAAAATAAGCACAGTGAAAGAACACAACAATCTGTGACTGACACCTGGTGGGAACTGGTGTTTTCGCTGACGGGGGTGTTGCAAATGACCTAGGCCAGTGAGAGAGAAGGTTCGTGACTATAATCGGTCACTTTATATGCGATCTACTCTTCTCTCAACCCTAAGCATTCTGCTGAACTAATGTCTAGATCTCTAACTCTATCGTCCGGTCATGTCGAGCACTAATCAAGATGCGCCAGCGTATGCACCATCCGGAAGTCAAGGAAAGACCCACAAGTCTAATTCATCTCTGACTCCCTCTTCCACTTCGAAATCCAGATCTCCTGCCATAACCCCAACTGTATCAAGAGAGCGAGGCACAGACCCTGATGCTCCTTGGACGGCCAGGTCATGGGTAGGAAGATCTAACAAGGGCAACATGTTTAGAGCACTACAAAAGGCGGGCGAAGACGTCAGTGTATCTGGCAATGCGCCTTGGAAAGACTTCACGGCAATGGACTTGGCTCAGGCATTGGTCGCCTGTCGCAATAAGCGCATCGATCAAGGACTCATCGAAGGAACACGAATCATAGGTGGTGACTATGAGCGAAAGCCGCGATCCATCAGCTCCACCAAAAAGAAAGATATCCTCCGTATACACACAGCTCCAGCGAAAGAGCCCGAACCGATCTCGAAACGCGAATCTCTGTTCATTTTAAGGAGCCTCCATTCCCACCTTAAAATGATCAAGAACGCTGCTATTGACGAGGCAGAAACCTCACAGCACGGCAGCCTACAAGCGGGAGTAGATGGCATAAATGCATTTGTCAACCCTTACCCAGAGCTGTGCAGCACACCCGGGTTTGAGCTTGAAGGGGCACCTCCCACAGGTTACAGGATCATTTTTGACAGTTCTTCGAAGCCCATAATCTCAGGGAAAGCCCAAATGCTGGTCCGCACGGTCTTGCACCATCAACACGAACTTGTCTTTTACCACCAGCAGCGCGGAGAGATGGACCGTGACAAGAGACACTACTTGGCATGCCTAAAAGAAGTCTACTATATCCAAAGGTCTGAGCTGTGGCGAGAGATGATGAAGAGCGTAAGTGTTGATACTGATAGTGAACTCGGAAATCAGGTGGAGGCTATTGTCAACGACACTTTTGTCAATGTAGATGATCTGCAGAGGTACCTCGGGATGGTCGACTTTAGGAAGGCCGCGACGAATGTTCGATAGCGTTGGTCTGCTAGACACGTAATAAATCGTGCTCTCAGAAGCTAGTGTTGCGAGCGGGAGTGCTTTGGCGCGTGCCATATGGAACGGACGGGCAGACCTTGGAAGCCCTGGAGTCCGGAGATGGCCGAGGTCACGTGAGGAAGATTGCTTCGGAAGGGTGACGTCATCGCTTCGGCGAAACTTTGCGACGCGTCGCAATACCACCACCCAGCCACGATCTCAACAGCTGTCTTTAGTGCACGCTCCTCGTCCCAAACTACACGTCTTGTTCAAAGCCTACGATTAGTATCGGCAGCATGAAGCGTCTAATGCTTGACCAACTGGCCATGCAGCGGCCTACCAGGGGTGGCAGCCAGAGCGGTTCAGGGCTCACTCTATCCAACTCAGCAAGCATAGAAAAGGATCGAGCTTGATGACAGACTCTGGAACAGTTGTTATACACCTTATCATGGCTGACTACTAACATTACAACAAGACAGCTGTACACAAGCAAACGTTCCTCCTCTCGTCCATAAGCCCCGAGCCTGCGATCGAATGTGCTCCCACGGTCGATTCGATTGACACGCGTCAAATGCTGTACTACTCATCATCTAGAGCGAATTCTTCGTCGTCAGCATCGCTCAAGCTCCACAGCATCTTGTCCTCTTCAGCGCGACGCTCGTCCTCGGCATCCAACTCACGATCGCCGATCCTGCCTGGGTACCCAGGTGCCAGAAGCTTGTCGAACAGAATCCGCCCGCCGACCGCAACATCGTCACTAGCCTTGGCTCGCGAGACAGCACGCTGCTCTTCGTGGTCGAGGTTGTCGGTAATAAATGCAGGCAGTGGTGGGATGTAGTGCCTGAACTGATGGGTACACCGACTAGTCTGATGGCCAAAGCGATATTGCTTACTACGGAAGCGCTTGTTCTCAGGACCAGGAGCTTTCGCGCAAATGTCGCACTCGATCGTCTCCTTTACAGGGCACGCGTCGGCGTCATGCACGTCTGCCTTTTCGCAGTACCAACAGAACTGAGCAGTGCCCCACGTCTGCGGCAGGATGGCTTTCTTCTCTTCAGCAAGATCGGTCCATATGTCGTTGATGGAACGGCCGGCGATGGTGCAGTTCGGTGGGAACTGATTGCAAGGCGTACCCGGATACAGTACTGGGAAGAGGACAACGAGAAAGAATAGTGTCGTCTCATACACTGCATCGTTGGAGCTGTTGTGGAGCCAGATGTTACCTGTATCGACCTGGAACCCACGAAGAAGCTCGACGAACCTCGGTAAGCTCTCGCCGCGTTCTTTATCTGGCGCAGCGACGATACCGGCGTGGCTCGCCAGTGCCCCAAGTGATCGGATCGTGAGAACGATGCTGTCAAGCTTAGCCGTGTTAAGGTTCCATTGCTCCTTCAGTTGGCGCTCATCATTGTTAAGGCCTTGACCGAAGAAGATTACTGGTCTCTTTGACCCATCGTCGCAGCGCTGGTTATCGAGAAACTGGACAAGGACTGCTTGGGCCTCAGACTTCGTAACGAAGCGCGTTTGACAAAACCTTGGGTTCAGCTCGGTATCACCGAAAGGGATACCGAACTTGTCTTTCCCCTTGTTCCGCATGTGACACGTCTCCACGATGCGTAGATGATGTACCGCGAAGTTCCGAATTAGATTCTCGAAATCGCTTGGGTTCTTGCAGCTACGAAGCTTCTTCATCGGGAAGACGACGAGACCACCCTCGTTGATGATCTCCATTGGATTGTCGGGAGGTTGGTTGTACCATTCGAGGTCTAGACAAACTCCCAGGGTGTCGTCCCACTTTGCCGGTGCGCTTGGGATTGGAGTAGTGCTAAAGCTGCGGATGAGGTCAAGAGCTTTGCGACCCTTGCAGAAAGCCTTGACACCCTCAAGGGTGTTTGGATATATCGTAGTGGTCGAAGCCATATTGTGCACTCGTTTTGTACGACTTTAACAGTCAGCCTACGTCGAAGAATGAAGAGAGCCGTTCTTTACCTCTATATATCCGGAGATGGGGAACTGGTACTTCAAGGATTCCGATCTGACGATTCGATCCAGGTCTCACGACCTACGCGTTTCGATGTAATGTCTTTCGATTGAGGAGTCGAGTTGAGCTTCGCCACGAGGAACTTTTGGAGCAGAAACCGTTGTTTATATATTGACAGAGGGGAGTAGCCAGGCAACTAGCGCGTGAAATGCAGCATGTAGCCCCCAGACAACAGAAAATATATTCATTGCCCCCGTTGACTGAGTCGCTGGGCCGACACAGAGTGCCGAAGATGGGCTTGCAAAGTCAGTGTCGACATCGAGCAACTATATACAGAAAGCATTCAAGCAGCCAGCAAACCAGCTATTCGCTTGGTCATACTTGCAAGCCAAAGGCTAGATGGTGACAAGCTTTGGGCCAACACTAAACAATTGACTCTCGCTAATGGTTAGATGTCTGCGAACATGCCTCTGAGTCGTTGCGTATCTTGCAGAGATATTTCGAATTCAGTGTTGTTCATCTTTGAACCAGCAATACAAACGTCATATAGTCCTGGAAATGACATTCACATACGTTCATACTGCTCAAGATTCCCATAACCACCAGAATTACTGTCAACTGATCTTCTTTCAAGCGTGACTAACGTAAATCCATCTCCCGTTTACCTGCCAAGTAACCTCATTTGTTCGATGCTAAGGCTCGACCAACTTCTCCAAGACCTCACTCATAGCCCTGTCCGCCTCGCCCATCCTAGCCTCGTTATCCTCTCCAGGAAGCTGCCATGAGAGACTGTTCTGCAACCTCTCCCAGAACTCCAAGTAATCTCTCATCGGCCCCTCTAGCACGGTCTCAACCTCATCCGCCGGAGTCTCAGCGCTAACCTGGCGAAGTTGTGCTGAGATATCGAGGAGGAGCCGGATCATGTGCTGAGAATACAGGTCGATCATGATAGGCGGTGCGGCGAGGGCTAGTGACGTCGGCTCGTGGCGCGCACCGAATCGGTCGGGGTCTAGAGACAGGTCCTTCTCCTTGAGTATGTAGTCCTTGGCGAGGCTGAGCTTGCTGCGCAGCATCCCGTGGTATTTGGCCTCTTCGTCGGGACCGAAGTTGGCAAAGTCAGGTGCCTCGTTGGTTTTGGCGTCGACGAGCGTTGCGACAGTGAGCTTTAAGTGCTTGAACCCGTTATCTTGTTGGTTGAATGCGACTCTTGAATCGGTGTTGCGGCCACCCCCAACCTGACCGGAGACCCAATGGCGGCGGAAGTCATCGTGGGCGAATGCGAGAGCGGTTTTGTCCTTGTCGTTGACGCCGATTTTGCGGGTGCGTACGGGCATTGTGGGTGTAGCTGTGGTTCAAATTTGCTGGCGCGGTAGGGGTACGAGAGGGAGCAAATAATTGAATGATTTCACGACTGCGACCTCGCCGTAGAAGTGGCTAGAGAACGGGGGTGCACACAGGCAGCATCAAGGCAACGAGGGCAGTGTTTGGTGCAGAGCTTGGAGTGTTGGTGAGCACGGGCCGCGAGTCGCATTCACTACCGTATCGTCATAAGTTCCTCTTATCAAACAATTGGTAGAGCTACAGACGGGTCACAGTGAATGTACTACTTCGTGCGCTCTTGACCTAGAACAAACTATCTAGGTAGTCGGAGCTTTCCAGCCACCCAATATGGACCTCTACGCCACCAAGAGCGTGTTCCGCCTCTAATATCTTTTCAGCATCCTCTAAAGCAGTTTCGGTGGCATCACTTAATTGCCTAGTTTCATTGTCATACGCGACTACCTCCATCCGTTGCGGATCATACTGTCCTTTGTGGTAGTAGCTGATACCGCTCTTACGAAAACGTCTGAGTAGACCAACTAGTGCCATGGTCTCTCCTTCGATGATCATGGGGAATTTTGGAGTTTCGGAAATGCGGATTCTGTACCGAAAGTCGTCCGTTACTGGGTTGCATGCTTCCATCAATCCATCGCCCTTTTGATCTTCAATTTCGTCAGGGTCTGCAATGCACCAGTTACCATCTTCATAAGGATCGTAAGCGATGTGCGAAAGCTCCCACATCATCAGCTTGATACCTTGTGCGCTGATATACACATGCGGCTCACAGGACTGTCGAGCGACCGATGACGGCGACTGAAAGATGATTCGTGAGGGTCTCCACGACGCCATACAAATGTGGAAGGATTCCTTCGACTTTGGGTCCTGAAATATCCTTCTCATCTCTCTAGCGTAGCGGAAGATGTCACGACCAATTTTTCGACTGTATATGAACGCAGCTTGTTTCGCGAAGGCGTTGGCAAAATCTTCCCTTGTCAACACTCGCGCTATCTTAGCGATCCTGCAAGTGCACGGCAGGTCGACGAGGTTGTTGGAATTTGCTGTGTTGTAGGCTTCGTGAAGTTCCTTTTGTGGGTTGTCTTGGTGCCAATCAGGCTGGTTCTCATCCTCATGGGTATGCTTGCGTTTCAGGCCTGCGATATATGAGTGTGGTTTTGGTTCATCGTGGGATTCTGGTTCCTCATGCGATTCTGGTTCATCCTGCGCAAAATTCGGAACACCTTGTGGTGTCGCGTCCGATGGAACATGGTCTGCAATTTCCTTGGGCTCCGCATGCGCTGTGTCGTCATCGTTCGCTAGAGTGGGGTCATAGCTATCTTCTTTCCTTACTTCTGGTACTTCCTCACTGGGAGTTGACTGTAGTACTGTAGAAGCTGCAAGATCCAGGTTCTTCTCCTTCCGTACTTTGACGTGAGCCAGTAGAGCCTCGATTATTGCATCTGCGGATGTCTTCGGGGCCTGTAGAGATTTGATGTCGTACCCATCGTCCTTTAGCAACTTCAATCGTTCGATGTTGTTGGCTTTCTGCTTCCACGTCTTTTTATCCCAGACTTTGTCCAAGCTCAGCCCCTTGTGAGCGATGCCTTTACATGCTTTCTCTTCCCAGATATGATCTTCTGATGAGAGTTTCGCGCATGGATGTGTTTGTGAGATGACAGGAGCCGCATTAGGTGGGTCAGTGGCTGGTACAGGCAGACTGCGGGCGAGAACATCGGAGTGCAAACTTATCGGCGTTAAAAGTAAAGGAGGCACGAGTTGCTCGGGGCTGTTTGCTTCCTGGGTGCTAGAGACATCATTTCTCGCGCGCATCCGCTCAATGATGTCTTCATCTGGGTGTTGATAGTTTGAACCATTGGCAAGCGCTTGCGCACGGCAAAGCTGATCGATGGTGAGATCTTTCGGCCTACTGTTTTCCGTATCCCACGCATGGTTGATACAGCGAGGCTCAAAGGCGACAAAGCGATTAGTCTTTTGTGAACGCTGGTGAATCCTCCTGTCGATGCAATGCATCTTATACGAAGCAAGTCTTATGACGGTGATTAGTGTCTCGTAAAAGTGCAAGGACGGTATTTGGTACCGGTTTGCTATACAGTTACTGTTTAGCAGTTTTCCAAACTAACGTACTTGGATGAAACTGGGCGGTTCTTCCGGGCAGGACAAGAAGGCCAGCCAAAGAAGTAGAGCGGAATGGTTGTGCAGGGAGTGAGAGATCACCGGGGGGTGTAGTCCGCGCCCGTAGTTATACAGAAAGCAGGTCCATCTTGTGGGGCACATCGCTTTCCCTCCACGTCGTGTGACATAATCTTTGGCGCGTGTGAGTGACGCTGGATAGCTTTCACCCGGTTGAATCGCCACGATGTTCGTGAAGAAAGCTTGTTGAGAAGCGGGTCGAAGAAGACCAGTAGGGCGTAGCTGCAGGCTGAGCTCTAGTATGTAGCATGTGTGAAAGATCAATAGTAAAGCCGCCGTAGTGAACATACCGGATCCATATCCTTATACTAACAGTCAGACGCATTGTAGAGTGCAGTAGCAAACGAAGAAAGCTCCAAGTGAAATGCACCATCCTAGACTGGACGACAGAGTTGAATATATGTCGTGAGTAAGATGTAGCAGCCTTTTGTCGGCGAGGCCATATTGTACTGAGTTCATCGCGACGAACAAACTCTGATGTTTCAAGATTCCGAGCTCGCAAAGCAAACCTTCTCATGTGAGTAACACCTACCTAGAGTCGGGAAGCTTCCGGAAAGGCATTGATAAAATGAGATAGGACTCTAGTTCTCGTGGCCACGCTTGAGGCTCGAGCCGCCATAGTGGAACGAGATGACAATAAGACCGCTTGTTCGACGTCACGGGTGACAGAACCATTAAAAAGATGCGCAGCAGAGATCCCTGGAAGGAGCAGACTGCTCGTTCGTTGTTGAAGGTATAGAGTTGGAGTAAGCACGCGTCCGATGAATTCTGCAGTAGTGCTGCTTTGGCCAAGGACTGACGCGTTGTTCGGGCAAGCAGCTAAGGGGCCTCGTCACATATTCCAGTCGCAGTTTAACCGAACATTTGCTTTTCTTCGCGGGGCATAGTTTCCGAGATGGCGCTGATGGCGCTGATGGTGTAGGTGATTGAATTCGGTGGGTGTGACAGATACGAAGTCTGGGCGGGCGAACTTCGGAACCGAGCGCGTGGGCGACGTGACACACTAACTTTAGTGGCGTCATTCACCCAACCTCCTTCAATTCAAACACGTCTTTCCTCCTGACATCATTCCTTTGAGTCTGACTGCCCTACTCTAGTCTCATCGAGACATCGCTGAATGGATATATAGTCCATGTCTCGCTTTCACTTAACGTGTCTTCCGGTCCCCAGCTTCGACCTTCTCACGCCGTCAATTCGCAACAATATGCATCGCGACCTTTCTGAGTCCATTCGGCAAGTACATGCTCACTTATTGATTCGTCCAGCATTCTCCATATCGCGTTCGCTTCCAATGAGGTGTACATCCATCGCGCCATTCCCTCCACGCTCACCGTCTCCTCGGCTCCGCCATCGTGTCGTCTTGTTCAATGTTATCAGTTGCATGGTCATTCCTGTACTTCGAAGATACCTTCAACGCGAGTAGATGTTCGATCGATCTTTGGTGCCGCCTATGCGCGCATCCGTGTGTGTTCATGTATCCATCCGTTTGTTTTCGCGCTGTCACGTGACGAGGCGCTTGCTGCCTCCAGGGCAGGCAGCTTGCTATTGGCTGTCCGTGCTAGCACAATCACCTCTATCAGCACAATCAGCTGTACCGATACTACATTGTTGTAAACACCGACCACGTCCTCACCTCGCTGCAGCGGACTGGCAATGGCCGCGCCTGGCAGCAACCGCTATGCGATGTTCGCTAGTGCAGACAGCAGCGAAGCTCCCGTCCGCAGTCCCGCTATTGACCATTCTCAAAACCCATTCCTCAACCAGATTGCCGATGACTCGATGCCATGGCAAGAGGTCAAGAAGCGCGGCGCTCCTGCAGTACAGCCGGCACCACCGGTTCGACGCTCTCCGCAGGTGCTGAATGACCGCACCAAGGCTATCCTCAACCGCCCGCGCGCCCAGCAAGGGCAAGATCGCATCGTCTCGGGCTCAACGGACAACACACCCGAAAAAGCATACGATCCACACGAGAACTGGTGTGGAGTCTGCTCGTACAAGTTCGCCAACAAAGCTGCACTGCTCAGTCACATTAAGCAGAGCGTCGGACACGAAAACTATTGCAACCTCTGCAAGCGCGTCTTTGTGGACCGCAATGGTCTCAAAAACCACGTCGACAATGCAGCGAACCATGAAGTTCATTGCAACCTTTGTCTCTCCGCTTTCAAGGATGACTGGGCTCTCAAGAACCACTTCGAGAATAACTACAGCGTCGGCCATGAGTGGGTGTGTCTTACTTGCCTGCTCGGCTTCAACACTCGCGCTGAGTTGGAGCGACATCTTCAAACCGCTGCGAAGCATACGTGGTGCGGAACATGCCAGCGCCGATTTCGCAATCAGGATGAACGGGATGCACATTGGGAACAGACGAACAGTAAGTGTTCTGAGAGATTCTAAGTTGCGAGCTCGTGTATTTTTGCCTGGTCAGAGCGTTCATTCTCTTGTTCAACGATTACTTCACCTTGAGGACTTGACTGACCAAGGTAAGGACATAAGCATTGCTTACAACCAGGTTGCGACTTCGATGGGCCGGACCAGACCACGCTTGCACGGCATCTCAAGTGTGATCACTTCCAGTGCGAAGGCTGCAAGCGCATACTACCGAGCTTTACCAAGCTTACGCAACACTACGAGAGCTGTGCATTCGCACTTGCCTGCCCCCAATGCGGCGAGCACTGTGCTGGAAAGACCCAACTGGGTATTCACCTCGAGAACTGTTTCCTTTGCGAGGAGTGTGGCTTCCACACTCACCACGAGGGTAACTACCACATTGTGAGTGATCTGCCACGCGATCAACTCGCGACTGCCACGCTGACAACACACCAGCACATGACTAAGCATAGGTCCGCTGACATTGGCTGTTGGGCCTGCGACGCACCGATGCGCACCTACTCCAGCCTCATCAATCACTTGGAGTCGGGTAAGTGCCCCAACTTCAACGACCCG
Source organism: Alternaria conjuncta (assembly GCF_024043145.1). Lineage (NCBI taxonomy): Eukaryota > Fungi > Ascomycota > Dothideomycetes > Pleosporales > Pleosporaceae > Alternaria > Alternaria conjuncta. Next base: position 304,632 of record NW_026250092.1, on the reverse strand, counting down.
GCACTTCTTACGCGCTGTCTCGGAAAGTGGTGGTACTCAGCGCTTTACATGGATCTCGATATGCATGCGTCCATTCGCATAGGCCGCGTCGATATCCGCGAGGTACAGCGTTGGTCGGCAGCTGGTGACCTTCACCCTTTCGTGTGTCGCGACGAGGGATGTGGAAAGGTCTTCGGTCATCTGAGTTCGCTGGTATTGCACTGTGAGAGCCAGGCTTGCGGTTGGGGTGTCGATCGCTTGAACATGCCGGGACTGGAGAGGGAGTTCAAGCACGCGTGTCTTCGGAGGGACAGTGCCACTGCCTAGGAGCGAGTGCAACCTCCGATGGTAGTGGAGATGCTCGAGAATCGACCTGGAACGCGGAGGACAGTCATTCGTTCTGTCTCATCCATGATGCTTGAGCTACGCCAGAATATGCTCATTGAACATGCACGGCTCAGTCATCTAGCTTATAACATGCCATGACGAGTTCGTTGACCCACGTTTCATGACTGTGTTGACTCGTTCAAAGTGTATCTAACTACCACATCGGGCGCACTAGTGCATCGATCACTATACAGCCAGAAGATGCGAACTAGAAACCCAGCTGGCTATAGTTATAGTATTACATATGAGCTCATTTGACTCCTCTCCCAACCCTTGGTGTACTTCATGACACATTCCACGCGTAACCTTCTGTCATCACCTTGTCAATGTCCTACCGCCTCCGCTCACCCGTCTCGCTACCTTTGCCCTCTAGACGCCCAGTGATCTTCTTCTCGAACTCATCAGGATGAAGCGTCCTGCCTGTCTTGTCCCTGAATCGCCAGCTGACCCTATTCCATACCATTGAGCAATCTTGTTGTAAGATGCGAGCGACTAGACGCAAGTCATCGGCGGAGAAAGTATCGTCGGGTTTTACTTCGAGTTCGAGAGGACGAGCGGCGATGGGACGGGTGTTGTTGTTGTTATTGTTGCCGTTGCTAGCATTGGGCTGAGGGGGTGCTCGCGGAGGCACTTTGTTTGAAGGGGCTTTCTGCCTTGAAGCTTTCGCATCTCCGGCACCGCCGCCGGTGTTGTTTTTCTGGTTGTTGTTCGTCCCTTTACTCCAGTTGTTTCCACCGCTATTGTCCCAGCTCGCGGCAGCATCATTCGCGCCGTCTCCACCACCCGTGGTGGCGCCAGTGTCCCATCCAACTTGGGTTTCCCAAGCATTCGTACCGGTACCTGCAGCATCTCCCACAGCGAAGTCCCAGTCTGCAGTACCGCCCCACGTATCGGGTGCTTTGTCACCAGAATTGTTCTTGTCATCAGACTCGTCCTTGCTGTTACCCGTATCTTCTCCAAACGTGTGACCAAAGAAACCGCCATCATCCCCCTTTTCCTCCTCCTTCTTCTCTTCTTTTTTCTTATCATCCTTGTTGTTTCCATCGTTCTGATCTGCTTTCTTCGCCTTCTTCCCCTTCTTGTTTTCACCTCCCTGTTTGGCCCCACTTGGTTTCCAATCCTTCGGCTTGATATCCTTGAAGCGGCGTTTGCATTCATGCTCAGCTTTACCAAATTCTTCGACTATCTTAGCCCAGGTAATCTTTGAATCATCCTTCATCTGCATCAGCTTCTCGTCTTGCTCTTTTGTCCATTCATTGGACTCGTCGTCCTTCTTGCTATCATCTTGTGGGGCTATGTTGTTCTCCGGGGCATTCGCTGTGTTCCAAGCATCTGCGGGGTCATCTTTCTTCTCATTTTTGTCGTCACCACCTGTAGCATTCGGAGTAGGGTCCCAGGTGACTGCCAAAGGATCGCTTGCGTCATTGCCCAATTCCTGCACGACCCATGCATCACCTTTGTTACTTGAGGCCTTCTTCGAATTCGACTTCTTCGATCCGCTCTTCGCATTGGTGTCATCCCATCCGTTACCACCCCAAGTGTTGTCTCCATCGGCGGCGGGCTTGGTCGATGCTGCTTTCTTTGAGGCACTCTTCGCGCCTGGTAGCTCCTTCGTCGGCCGTTGGTCGGAAGGTACTTTCGCAAGGCTGGCTGCAGTAAGTCGTGGTTTGCCGGCGCCTGTGAGTCTGCCTTTTCGTCCGTCGCTCGCGGTCCACTCTACGATGCGACCAGGAGTAGACATCTGATGGTAATTAGCCTACAAGCTTCGTCATGGCATTCAATGGGGGCAGTCACTTTGTTAGCAGGTTGGCCGGGCTTCCTAGTTTGCGGCGGAGGCGGAGGTGCGGGTGGCTTTACTTCCTTGTACGGCTTGTCACTAAAGCCTAGGATATATGCCATGGACACTCTACGCGGAGCGCCATTTGCATCCGTCATCCCGATAGCTTGGAGGTGCAGGCGCTGAGTTCGAAGTGAGGGCGTTGACACCGCGCGCAAGAAAGGACGCGGTCCGTAAGCGACGGCGACGAAAACGCTGAGCGGAGACGAGCGGCAATTGGAGTGAATAAAGCAACCTGGGGTTGAGCGCACAAGAAAGACGTGCTGTTGTTGCGGGGACAAGTGTGGGAGCGGACTGACGATGGTCTTGGCGGCAAACAGATCTGTTCAGAACCTCTAAATTTGGACGGCAGAAGAGAAGGGTACATGGCAGAACGATAACAGAATCAGAAGAAAGGACGTTATCCTAAGATCTACGCGCACAGAAGAAAGGAAGTGGACGACGAAGAGGATATTTCATGAGAGATACATGGGTGTTACCTTTCGCCTCAACTCGTTGACGTAGATATCCAGGCCACCAGCGATGTGAGCTGCTGAATCTTGACACGTCATCTCCATGGTCCTCAGCTGTATCTTGAGGTTCTGTATTAGCGCATAGTGGTAATCGTGCGAGACCTTCAAGGGCTGCGGATGTCAGCGCATGCAAACTGCACATCGAATCGCGAAATTGTCATGTCATCTACTGGATCCTAACAGACTAGAACAAACGCTGCATCGCATCCAGGATTCACTAGAAAGGCTGTGAACGAACAACAATATTGCGGGGTGTAGGACAGAGCAGGACGCCGTTCGAAGGAAGTTGAGACGGAGCCGTGGCTGACTAATCTGAACGCTAACGTTCTGGGCCCTTGCATTGCGGGCAAGCTGGCATCTCCGTGTACGTAGCTTGGCGCTCGACGAAACATCGAATCCCACACGACAGAGCAGCATCACTATACACCCGCCATGCTGTTCCCATCTTTCGCCATTCTCGCCGCGGCGAGCAGCTTGCTGTCATTCGCGACGGCGCACAACATCCAAATGAAGGCCCACCAGCGCGAATGCTTCCACGAGTCCCTCCACAAGGACGACAAGATGACAGTCACGTTCCAAGTCGGCGACCGGGAGTTTGGCGGCAGCGGAAATTTGGAGATTGATTTCTGGGTGTGTCAATGAGACTCCAATTCTGCCTCCAAACCACATAGCTGACTATTCATCCACAGATTGAGACGCCCTCTCGAAGCTACCAAGTCCACGAACGCGGCGTCTCCTCCGGCGACCACTCCTTCGACGCCAAAGAAGACGGCAAATACACATACTGCTTCAACAACGAGCACTGGGGCGCGAACACGAAGGAGGTCTCGTTCAATGTGCACGGCATTGTCTACGTCCCTGAATCGGAAGCCCCCCAAGACCCATTGGAGAAGGAGGGTGAGGAACCACACCGGATAGTTGGGAGAGGACAGTGCTGACAGAAACAGTGCGAACAATGTCGGAACTTGTCTCCCAGGTCAAGGACGAGCAGAGCTACATCATTGTGCGCGAGCGCGTACACAGGAATACTGCTGAGAGCACGAACGCGCGCATCAAGTGGTGGAGCATCTTCCAGTTGATGGTACTCATTGGCCAGGGCTTCTTCCAGGTGTGGTGGCTCAAGCGGTTCTTCGAGGTAACCAGCACCCGTGCATCCTATCACCATTCCAGCAGTACTCAACTAATCCCGTCTACAGGTCAAGCGTGTTGTTTAGCTTTCCCTCCTCCTCTCTCTCATACGAGCTGCATGCGGCGCAACATCTCCTGTTTTTGTCGCTAGTATACGCACTTTGTCTCGATTCTTCTGGCGTTGGAAGCGTTGTGTTTAGGAGAATAAACACAGGAAAAGGCGGGAGTATGGTGGTTACTTTATGACTCATCAGCGAGATCTGGGTAAGATTACATTTTCATATGCAGAGTTCATCCAGTTCGCTCTATGTTCCACGGGTCTGCTTCTGCCTACGAAGCTTGGCACGGATTGACCCGACTAAAGCCTGGTTTAGGTCAGCTGATTCGAAGACAGCCTGGCACCTCGAGAAGAAGATCATTTTAGTGGTTGATGAAGACGGGTTCCGTGAATGTTAGTGTGGTTAGCCCACCTCAACGTATTACTGAATCATTCACCAATCTCGCTTCCATCTGCGGCATTTCTATATAAAGGTGCTCCTTTATCACTCCATCTTGATATATCTGTCTCTACCTCGATGCTCAGCCCATTTTCCAACCCTTCGTTTGCCATCAACCTCCTGATCCATCTCATTACGTCAACAACAGACCAGTCAGGCAGCGACGTTGTAGCCTCAACGTGGTCAATCCGCCACTTTGTGCGCGTCTCTATCCGCAGTTGTCGGGTGAAGGCGGGAGACACGTCGCGAATTTGCACTGTCGGTGTACTCCTTTGTGTTGTCGGGGTAGCGTGCCTTCTATCACTGGTCGCTGCTGCCTCCCATACGACCGTCACCACGAGCAACGGCAGTATAAATAGTCAACAACCCCCGCCCGCCTCCTCCAACACCAAATATGAGCCTCTCGATTCAACCTGCTGCAAGTACACCAGATGAACCCTTCACAACATGGCGCGCCTTCCGGCTGGCCTCAGGCTATGAGCTTGGATGACGTGCATGACGCTGCATCCACGCGCAAAGACTCGATGGCTACGTTTGGCGCTCCCTCTCCACAAACGACTGCGGCAAGTACTTTCATCTCAACTCCTCTTTCCCCTGAGCCGGAAATTCTCCACCAGCCGCAACATCGGTACAACGTGCCTGTACCACATTGGGCGAACAGGCAACGACCACCTACTCCGCCCCTTCACCACCTCGACGATGTGCGCCAACATGATCCTGCGAAACCATTGCGAGGCCCGTATACATCGCCTTACAGCACATTTGCACCAGCATACATTCATCCCTCAGTATCGAACATCCAGGGTTATCCGTCACAACAAACTGTCGCTCCACCCCCTCGATTTCATCCATCTGCCAATATTCTGCAACCGTCGCCTCAGCAGCAGATATTCGACTCCCAGCCTGCTCAGAAAGCGCCTTCTATCCAGCATTGGCCAACTCACAACCTTAGCATGGTAGATGCACAGAGCAAGAAGAAGCAGGACGAGTACAAAAGAAAGGGCGAGGTAGCGAGGAGAAAGACGATTTCCGCCCAAGCCTCAGCGCCGCAGTACGAACTGATCAAAGAGCCTACATCGATGCCTCGCAAACGCAAGGCTTCAATTATTGACGACTTGACAACTACACCTGCACCACCTCCTCGCTTTAGACGTCTCCTTCCGGGTTCACCCAAACCAAAGCATGGGCAGCAACAGAGCTTCACAAGCAGCCCCGTGGTAAACCACCACCCGACTCCTCATCTACCGCAACCGGGCCCCATGCACTACATCGATCCGCGGCAGTATCACCCACCACCGTATATTTCTCCCTACCCACAGTATCAAGAACCGGTTCATGCGCGACCCTTAGTTTACATGCCTCAACATCAACCGCATACGCCCGCAGCACCTCCACCACCGCCTCCCAAGATTGTCCACCCTGAGACTATACCTCAAGATATCACAAGCACCTACGATGAGTACAGGTGGCCGGTCGTTCTGTATGAGCTTGAACCTGGACATGGCTTCGATTTTGCCGAGTCCTTTTTACAAGATCAGTTGGAGAAAGGAATCTACCATTCAGATAGCAACAGATGGGACGCGCATATTACAACAGGCTTCATCAAGAATGGAAACAGAATGTCGCTTCTAGTTTTACACAACGCTGCGAACCCGTTCCAGTATGACCCACCGGCCACAAAGACTACCAGCATCGGCGTATATGGAATGTTTGCTCATGAGCATAACGAGATCCATTGGACGACTGTTGCGCCAGCTGTTCATAAATGGCTCCTCTCATGTATGGAAGCGGATCTTCTCACGGTCAAACAGAAGTGGTTTCCCAACATGAAGGCTTCTGATAAGCGCTTTCATCGCGCGTATTGGTTGGCTGCCAATAAACTGCCGCTCAACCGCATACTGAACCATAACGTGGCACCCGAGACGCCGTACGGAGTGTTTGAAGACAACGAGAAGAATAAGTCTATGATTACGGAAGAGGACCTGCAGTACGGGTGGGATGGAGAGAGTGTATCAGTGGAGAAATCGAGGAAGATCTGGGAGAGTATTGTCGACGAGATCGAGGGAATGGACCTGGCGGACGTCGAGCATGTGTCTATAGGAGGATCAGAGAGAGCGTTTACGGCGGACTGGTTTAGCAAGTGAGGGTGCACTCGCTACCCAGGTATGCGATGCCATGAGCTCATATACGATGGAAAAGGAGGTTTTCGGGAAAGGAAGTGGCTGTCAGTGAGCCCGCATGTAGTGTAGTCTCATTTAGATAAATGAATGACAATCCAAACCATCAGAACACTTTGGACATTCATCTGCTATCCACAAGCGCTAATGAGAAAGCTAATCTACTTCCAACTCTACCAGGCCGAAGCCATGGCTCTCGATAAGAATAGTCCACCGTCCCACCGCGTTATAAACACAAGGGCCTCTCTAACATCCAAATCTAGCACTAATCATCAATCTCCTCGTCTTGAACACTCATCGTCTCCACGCTCTCAGCAAGACTCAGGCCCGTTCCGCCCGCCCTCGAGGAAGGTTTTTTCCCTTTTCCCTTTGTTCTCTTCTTGCTTTTCGCACCGCTGGTCTCGCCCACTGGCGGTGCATCCCTGACCCAGCGTGAGATGGCCTCCGCTCGCTCCGTACTGATCGGATATTCGCGACCGTCATCTTGCGCCCAGCGCTTAGGTGGGGTGGGTTGTGGCGACATTGGGTTCCCATCTGCGTCGCTAGGAGGGGATTGCTGCCTCTTTTTCTCAGCCTCCTCGTCCTCTCTGTTCCGGCGCTCGCGGGCGCGAACCGCACGCTGAAAGCTTTCTTCGTCCACGACGCGTTCGTCGGCTAGGGCTTCGAGGATGGCTTCGTGCTTCTGACGTTCGCGTCGTTGGGCTTCTGTTTCGCCGCCACCAGATCCGTTCATGCCGTTCTTTCCTGCTACGTCTGTGGAGCCGTTCTTTCCGCCTCCGTGGCCGGGTAGGGGTGCAGGGCGACAGAGGTTCTCCCAGGATGTTGACAGGCCGATCCAGTTCCCAGCTCTACGGAGGACTTCGATCCAATCTGCGCGTGCGGGAGAACGTGCGGCGAGGAAGATAGGGTAGCCGTCGCAGACGCGGGCGAGGCGGGCGGCATTGTGGGCGTGGCGGAGGTGTTCTTTGGGGGGTGTTTGTATGAGTGCGTGGCAGAGGAGGAGACTGTGCAGGGCATCTGTAATGAGGGGGTGGTATGTTATACTCTCGTGGCTATCTGCGAAGGCGGTGGCCGCTGCTGAGGCTGCGGACTCGGACGAGTTGCGAGGCGGTGGATACGGGGGCAGCGAGGCGGGAGGTGCCGCATCGAAGAGCTGGGAGACTTTGAAAATCTCCGGTGGAGGGAGTTTGGGCCACGATGCGCGGTCAGAGGAGGATTTGGTTGGGCCGCGGTGAGGAACGAGGGCTTCGGAGATGGGTGATGAGGCGCCGTTTGTCTGCTCGATGAGGCGGTTCATGTTCGGTTTGATCTTATCATTCGAATAGCCGTTGGGGCTGCCGTTCGCCGAGTGGCCCAGTCTGCGCAAGAACTCTTCGGCGAGCTCAGCGGAGATACCGGGCGTGTAGTCGAAGTGTGAGAGGAAGGCGACATAGTCTCGTAGGGCGCGTTTGGCGTTCTGGCGGACTTGCTTGCGGGCTTCGAGGCGAAGATGATTGCTGTGCGCTTCTTCTGGTGTTATCGGATCTGGTTCCTTACCTTCAGCGATTTGGGCATCTCGCCGTGCCTTTGCCTCTTCGGCTGCCTGTAGGCCGTCTAGCGCAGCATTGACATGGCCGCATGCTATAGTGAAGTATACGCCAGCGCGATGGAACAGCAGCTGTGTCTCGAGCGAATTAGGGTGGTCTTCGTCGGGGATCTTGACTTCCTGCCGCCAATCCCGCCCATATTGTTCCTGGAGCGTCTTTGCCAGCACCAGCTGATCGTTGCCTGCGCGATGCTGTGCCATCATGTACCGCGCTGTGCTCAGGGCCTCACTCAGGTCCTTGGCCGAGTTCACGTAGTCCTCCTTGAAGATTCTTGTCAATGCGCGCGTTCGAAGGGGGCTCCCGTCGTTGGGTCGCTCGCTGATGATTTCATTCAAAGTATGCAAAGGTGTACACTGCGCCATCATGCGGCTGGGTATCTTCTCGTGGAAGAAGTGGACGTACTTGGCGTCGACGTTGTTGGGCTCGCGCTGTAGCACCAGATGCGCGACGTCTTCCAGCGTGCTTGCGCTCTGCATGGTAGCTACACTGGCCGCGATCTCGTCCAAATGATATGCCTGACTCAGCTTGCTCGTCGCCAGCTCCCGCATGCGATGCTTCCGCTCTCTACTCAGCTTCGAGGTCCCCCCTCCCCCGTAGCCTATCCCCAGCGCGGCGGCATTGCCCAGCATGCTGTTGTTCCCATTGAGGCTGTTGCTGAGGGCGGCCGACGTCAAGCCCGACGTGGCGCGCACAGCCAGGTTGGTCGCCTCGTCGACGGCCTTGCGGATCTTGACGAGGTCGTAGAAGACGGCGGGGTCAATCGGGTGGGGGCGCGGGGAGAGGTAGTTGCTGTGGGCGAGCGACTCGAGGACCTCGGGGGGCAGCTGCAGCCAGGGGCCGTGGAACGAAGAGATGTAGCGCCAATGCCTGTAGTCCCGCCATTAGGGTATTGTCTCTGTGCATCACGACGGCAGTACCCGCCCAAACTCACTTGTTGCGGCAGATGATGAGGGCAGACGTCGAGGGCTCGCCGGCCGGCTTCTTCGCGGTTGCTGCGCCGTTGGCAGCGGGCGGCGGCGTCGACGAGGCGCTGCCGTTGGGCGCGGCATCAGCCTGCGCGCTCTTCTTCTTGCGCGCCATGTTCCAATGTCTTCGGTATACAACTCTCGCCGGGGACGTCTGCTCTGCACTGGCTGGAATGATGCCGTATCGATAATAAATTTCGTCTTGGCGTTAGCGCGGAGACGGAGCTTGCGTCTTTGTCTCCGACACGGCACCCTTCACCTCTCTCGTCGCGTCTTGCCAGCCATCCTCCCTCACAACGCGCTTTCTTTTCACCTCAATCGCGTCTTCTCTCACTCAGTGATGCACCTTCGTGCCTCGCGCTATCACGCCTGCCCATGCCGTCAGGCGGCTGGCATGGGTCGCCCTTCCTTCGCGTGATGCTTGACAGGGGCATGCAACGGCCTCCTGCAGCGCCCTGTTCTAGCTTTACCCCACCGGTTCTTTGCAGCACCTTCCACGACGACTTTCCCATGATGTCACCCTTTTCCTAGACAAAGCCCTCGGTGGCTTTCTTTGAGCTGGACATCTGGAATTCAATCAGTGTTGCCGCGTATTCAGCCACTGCTGCAACTCCTCTTCGCTACACATGCCTTCCTCACCAGCCATCCCACCGTCTGCACTCAGTATGTTGGTGTCGGCCCACGGTCCAGGCTGCCATGTCGCCTGCTGGACTTCTCACGGCTTTCCGATATATCACCGCCATTGGAGGGACTAAACCGCTGGAAGGCGCCTTGTCCGGATTCTATGCGATACTCGCTGACTGAGAGTCGTCGTTTGGCATGGTGGCTGTTCCGTCCCACACCACCAACACACTGGCACCATGTCTTGTGCCCGACTATATCCCCAGTCGATGCAGAACGGAGCCTCGTCAAGCCTTTGCTAAAACCACATGAGAAGCACAGTCAGCCTAGAGTCAGCAACGGCTGGACTATAAAATGTCTCTTGGCTCCAAATTCAGCGCTCCGGTTCCGCCTCATGTAAAAGTCAAGCCAACGAATGCGGGGAACGCTGTGAAGACATGAGCACATCATCCACGTTTCATGCTTTCCAGTCATGTCAAATTTTGCATCATCGCACATTGTTCAATATACGCAACTAGTGGTCATGTGCACGTATCTTCGGCAGCGAACGCGCATCATGCAACATTATCGTTGCAATCGCTGTACACACTATCTCTACAGTCTTCGCGAGAGTGCCTCGAGCTCTACCTTCCCAAACGGCTTAGCGAAACACGTCTCGCACGAACTTGAAGCTTGTCCCTATCGGGTCAAAGGGCGCCGGTCACACTGCATGCATCTATCGTTTCCGGGAACTGATCCCGCTCGGGGATGTATGTGCAGATGTGCGCGTACCCAGAGCAGGCTCCTGAAATATTGTTGATATGCAAGAGCTGTCTGCTGTACTGAACTTGTATCTGTAGCGCATTGGCGTGATCAGGCTATCCGAGTGTCAGTTTCATGAGTTGTCTACAGATCGGAAACCGGAGTCTCGGTCTTGACGCGAATGCTCGATGTGACTACAACGGATTGTCTTTCCGACGAACGCATTGCTAACGCCATTGTCAAATCGTTGCCACGTCCGACTAGTGCTCCATGTTTTCATATCGCGAGGATGACAAACCACGCGCGCCACTGAGGCGCGTTGGCGTTGCGCACCAAAGGAACGCCTAGGCAAAGCAGCGTATTCCAGTATGTTCAGATTGTGCCGCCATCGGTTGAGGGGTAACGTTTGCTAGTCATACCCAAACCCCGACAACACATATCATGCCATCTGCGAGATGCACGAATCGTCTCATACTTCTGGTCACCATGATAACTACCGCATTATGTAGACTGGGCCTGGTGTGATCGTCGTCGTTGTAAACGAACGTTTCGTCGTGCCTTCGATCGTCGGCTGCACTGACACGGCACACGCTCCGTCCGGGAGATACTCGACAAGGATGCTTGGCCGTCTATTCGTGGAGCTTGACTCAAAGCTTAATTCAAGGCGCTAGTGTGCGGCTTCAACGAGCCTTGCGCGGGGTGGCTGACGGAAGCTAATTCGGTGCTGATGAGGTGTATTGCGGGGTAATTTTGTCCAAACATCTCTCTCCCTCAACAAAGAGTCCTCTACCACGCAGTTTGAGTTCGCCGTTGCCAATCCACTAAATCAGATGTACGCGATCCGGTTATCTCCAGAAAGCTTGAGTAAGGCCCGAGGGCGATGCTAGTTGCAACTCAAACCTGGGTTGCCTCTGCTTAGGCATATCGGCAGTGTGACAAGCGCCTGTCTAATATCTTACCGGCCCCTGCTGGTGTTGACAGCGTGACTACGTCTTTGCGCCTCAGTGGTGTGTTACGAAACGAAGGCCGAATCACAACCACGTCGAAATCTCCACTCCTCCTCGCCCACACCTCGGTCTCCAAGACGGAAGGTCGAGACTTGAGCAGGGTATCAGACATGGCAGCTGCAGTTCACTTCCTCATTGGACATCGCGGGACCGGCATGCTGACGTCTTGTTGCCATGATTGGCAGTTCCTCGACGCGATTTCGCCTAGACGTTCCCAGCATGTTTCCACGCGGGTAAGCGGTTGAGAGTGGGTGTGCTGACCGGCCACCCAGTAGGCTCAATCATAGCGCTGTGGCTTCGAGACCCAGTTTCATCGACAGGACGCTACCTTGTGGTCGATAACGCCGATTTCCAGGATGTGCGGAGTATATCTTTGATATGCCGTGCCCTGGAGTAACCCCCAATAAGCCTCCTATACTGCTCAACGCTGCACTGCCCTAGCTCTAAGATATCCTTTGTCGCTTTGTTTTTGCTTGCTATCTGCCAACCCACTATGGAGTATCTCAGGAAGAAGGCTCAAGGGAGCCGAGAAGCGATAGCCACTGATACTACCCTCCAGCGGACGATACGGTATGGCACGAAAGCCGTCCGCGCCGCACCTTCAGTGACAGGCCAATATCTACTTCAGAAGGCGCCCATCATTCAATGGCTGCCGAAGTACAACCCGCGATGGCTACTGAACGACACATTGGCCGGTATCACTGTTGGCGTTCTGCTCATTCCTCAGTCTCTGGCGTACGCGAAGATTGCGACAATCCCCGGACAGTATGGACTCATGTCGAGTTGGCTGCCTAACTTTCTTTACCTGATCATGGGCACATCTAAGGGTAAGTCGGTGCTACTCATTGCAACCCTTCTTACTAAGACTCGTACAGATCTGTCTACCGGTCCTACGTCGCTCATGGGTCTCTTGACGGCGGAGATAATTGCAGATGTTGCCCAAGACGGATACTCACCACAAGCCATCGCTTCCGCCGTTGCCATGTCCGTCGGCATTTACTCCATGACGCTAGGCTTGCTCAAGCTAGGATTCCTGCTAGAGTTTATTTCCGTGCCTGTTTTGAGCGGCTTCATCTCCGCAGCTGCCATCGTCATCATGCTCGGCCAAATCCCCTCGCTATTCGGCATCACTGTCGGCTCCGGTACGGCGAACATCATTCACGACCTTTTCGCCAAGATACCACAATACGACGGTCCGACATGCGGAGTGGGTCTCGGGGGCCTTCTACTGCTCTATCTCATGCAGAAGATGGGACAGCGCTGGGGCAAGAAGAACAAGGCCATATGGCTGCTAGCACTTGGGCGTAGTGCTGTAGTCCTCATTCTCTTCGCCGGTATCTCGTACGCAGTGAACAAGGACATCGACCTTGAGAATGACGATCCTGTCTGGGCACTCAGCAAGGTAAAGTCTGATGGGATTGCAACGCCTCGCATGCCAGACTCGGCACTTATCGGCAAGGTATTCGCCCGAAGCATTGCGCCCTTCATTGCAGCTGCGCTTGAACATCTAGCTATCGCTAAAGCCTTTGGTCGCAAGAACGGCTACGTTACCGACGCTGCACAAGAGCTAGTCTATCTCGGCTTCACCAACTTCTTCAATTCTTTCTTCTCCTCCATGGCGGTCGGAGGTGCTATGTCGCGGACTGCCGTCAATTCAGAGTCCGGTGTCAAGTCTCCAGCTTATGGTTTGATTGCGGGTGGTGTCGTCATCCTCAGTATCTTCAAGCTTTCGCCAGCACTGTACTGGATACCGAAAGCTACATTGGCAGCTATCATTGTTACGGCAGTATGGCATATTGTAGTTCCCCTCAAAGTCTTTTACGGATATTGGCGCACCTCACTCGTCGACTTTACTACCTCCATGCTAGCTTTCTGGCTCACCCTCTTTGTCTCCTCAGAAGTTGGGATCGGCACGGCCGTCGGATTCAACATCGTCTACCACCTTCTCTTCATGGCCTTCCACCGCGTTCACCGCATAACGTCTATCGAAGTGGCTTCTCACGGCTGCCAATCCGGTATGCATCCGACCCCTCTTGATACCCAAGTATTCCGCATCCACCAGTCTATGCTCTTTTACAACGCCTACCACATCAAGACGCAGTGCCTCGACGCGGTCCAGACGTTCAACTCCGGTGATGTGGCGACGCTAGAGGCTGCTCACGCTAATCGCAATTGGAGTGTCGCTGGCAAAGACCGTGCTGTGCGTCTCCGCACAAAAGCCGAGATCCTCGAAGAGCCTGTTCAGATCCGCAGTGTCGTGCTGGACATGTATGCCATGCATAATATCGACACAACAGGTCTTACACATTTGAAAGATCTGAAAGCAGATATCGAGGCATATGGTGGGAAGAACACGCAGTTCAGACTCGTAGGGCTAAACGACCGTGTTCGCGAGCGCTTCGCGAGATTCGGGTGGAAGCTCCGCGATGAGGCTGACGTGAACAAGAAAGGCACGATGGTATATGATACAGTTGAGGAGGCTGTCTTCCGTCGCTCAAGGACATTTTCGTCGGATGAGATCGAGGTGGAGCCTACCGAGGTGTTTGTTGTCGGTGATGAGAAGAGTAAGGTTTAGATTACGGGTTCAAAGGCCGCATCAAGGGTGTGCTACGCCTGTTGCTTCTTCCACTTCCGCTATCAGAAGTACTGTCACGATGTTATGATGAAACGCTCGTTATTCTTCAACTATACATAGTTTCACGTGTCTATACACGAGTCAGGATTCTTCTATCCTGCATGTATCCACGATTCACTCTATTCCTTGTACTTCGCACAGCGACCGGGCGCAATCTTAAATCTCTCTCGCCTCGAACCCCAACTCTTTTCAACGTCTTCTAACTTCGTTTCACTCTACACTATTTATCTACTCGCTCGTCTCGGCAAAGCTCCCGAACATGCCTCTACAGCACTCTCGGTTCCGCGCTATCTGCTCTTCCTCAGACAGCGCAGGGTCGATAACAGTACGAATATTAGACTTCAAGTCAACTGGAATGGCGCCACGCCGACCGTACACGTAAGTCTCGACCTCCATCTCCTGGTCAAGTTCCTGGAAGTTGTAAAATGTCCACTGTAGCGAGCTCTCCGGAAGAGGGTTTGCTGGCCTACCACGTACTGGTAGAGTTACAGCAGTCATGGATCTTCTTTCACCAAAGCTGGCCGGCCACGGATGCGGAGATGACCTTGTGCCGTGGGGCAGTGGCTCTGGCTTAGACAGCGGATTTGCAGACCGTCCGTAGTATGGCCTTGCGGTATTCATTCTTAACAATTTATTGAATCGTTCTTGAGCGTTGGGAGGCGAGTTACGCCAATTTTCACTTGATCCGATAGTACGCGGGGCTGGTCTCTTTGTATCGAGAGAACTATGTTGAGGTGTTGTCGCGGTCGAGGAGCTATCGTTCGGCGGTGAAGACGTGCTGGTGGGAGGCTTTGAGGTTGCAGTAACAGGACCGGTCGTCGCGTTGTTAATGTGCGGCGGCTGTGACAAAGCTAATGCAGGCGGACTGTCGGGTTCTTCTTGTGGACAAGTCAGGGTGATCTCTGGAAACTGGCGCACTTTCCGAGGGAGCGTGACACTTTCTTGTTCTGCAACAGGCTTCAATAGATCTAACAGCTTCCTTTGGAAGGCGTCGAGCTCGTCCTTGTTCCTGGGTGTTGAACACTGCTGAGGTGCTTTGAGGAGCGCGTCTGATTTCGCCGCGGAAGTCATCGGGGCGAGAGCTACTGGCTGATTGCTCAACAATCGAAGCTGCGATTTCGCTTCTTCTTTGTGGCTAGGGACTAGGAACTTTTCCGCAAACGCACCTATAGCTGGTAGTTTCTTCTTGGTAGGAGAGGTGACGTTGAGTGGCTTAGGTACAAGCTTGGGTAGCAATCGCGTCTGCGCTTTGTACGAAAGTTGTTTCCAGAATGTCTTCGAATCGAAGAGAGGCAGTACTTCCGTTGTCACCTTCTCAGGTTTGTAGTCCGTGCGCATTTTCGCGGAGTGAGGGAGCTTCATTACGGAGTAGCTGGACCTTCTGAACCGATCGAAAGGGATCGTTTCGGCTACGACAGCTTTCTCCACCTTCGTCACCTCGATCTCCGACTCACTATGGGACTCGCGCGCAGGAACGATAATCTGCGAAGTTCGCAACGGCGAGTCTTTTGTCCGATACATCCCATCCTCGCGCGCTAACCCCGACATCTTTTTGTTCTTCACGCTGTCCCTGTGTTTCCGCAAACCCCAATCTTTTCTTTCTCCTATACTCTTCCAGAAGACTCTCTGCGCTACTTCGGTACGACCAGCCCGCCGAGAAATCAAGGCTGTCCAGTCGGCCTGTGCCTCGGGGCAAGTATGGCAGTCGTTCTGGCAAGCGTGTAGATGCCAGATTATGGTATGAATTGGCCAGCCACTACTTTCGCACGAGAGGACGTCATCGCATGGCTCGGAAATCTCTTGAAAGGAGACCTCGCAGACAGGGCAGCAAGCTGGGGTGAGTGCTTTAAGACAGATCAAGCGGTGGTCGAAGGCGTCGAGATCTTTCATACCCCACAGGTCCTTGTGGCAAAGAAGACAGTAAGTTTTCTCCAGATCTGATGAGAACGATGGTATCGGTGTGGATGGTTCCTCTCTCTCATCTAGTTCGCTGTTCTCGACTTGCAGCGTCTCCAAAGAGGTCTCGTCGCCATCTCCAACATCCCTTTCCTCCAGGGTATTCTTCCCTATCTGACTCTTCGCTTCCTTCGCCTTCTCTCTTAGGCCATCCCAACACTTGTTGAAATGAACGTTTGCTTTAGCCTTGGGCTTTAGCTCTACTCGTTGATAGCAGATGCCACAGTTGGATTCATCGGCCTTTATGGTCTTCTTTGGCACAGGTGGTGGTTGACGCCTGGGTGGAGGTAGTGGATCTTTGACTTGGGCGGCTGGAATTACAGGAGATGGAGGCGCAGTGGGGGCTTCTAGACTGGGCATCGCATCAGTGTTCATCTGGTTAGCTTTAACCTGAACAGTTTCAGGGTGATATAATGTGAGAACGGGCGCTTGTAAGTCCCGTGGAATTGAAATTGTGTTCCTGTGGCTGTGAAATAGGTCGAGCGTGTGTGATTTGTCCGTCTGCAAGAAAGTCGTGAGTACGAGAAGCTTAGCCTAGTAGATTTAGGTTACACTGAGTGTTTGTGCGTTCGGAAGCCAATGCTTTTCCACACATTCACCAAGCCAATTCAGATTTCACGTTACAGACTGCGAAGCCACGAGGACTCTTGCTTCACCCATCCTGATTGAGAGAGAGAATTGGTGTATTGCATGAGCTACATTAGGTAGATTGGGTGGTGTCTCTCCATTCCCGTCATGAGCTTTAGCTTTATGACAACTCGTCATATACCTGTAGTACGAATGCGAACTCTTTCGACACATTTTGGTGGCTCTATCCTGTTCGAGGAAAGAAATACATACCAGCCTCTTGCGGAGAACGACATGGAAATCAAGGATCTAGAAGTTTACATCACGCTTAAACATTGGTATCTCACATTCTTTGTCCTGTCGTAGACTGCAGTGCATCTTTTGAATTTCCTCATCGTAGTGTGTTGCAGCAACGTATTGTGCAGCCGGTCAAATGTGAGCCATGAAAGCTTAGTACTTTCTTATGGCGAGGCTACGACATTGAACTCATCTTTACCGCAAAAGCCATTCATACGAGGGTTATTGAGAGTCGGACGTGACAGCAGATCTTCGAGGTCACCAAATGAGATGTGTCGATACAATGTTGAGCAAATCGGAGAGTATCGCACGATCGTCATCAGCATCATTCCAAGCTGAGTGAAAACCCATTGTTCGTGCATACCGCATTCTAGCAAACCCCCATGGGCCTATTCAAGCTATATCATGATTACATAGAAGCTCTCTTGACCATCACGCATCTACGCAACCGGTTAACATTGTCTACCATGATCCATCGAAACATGAAATCCCACGACTACATTGTCATTGTGAAAGATATCGAAAAAGGCTACGCTACCTTCAGCCAGTGGGACCAACTCAGCACAAACATGGTCTTTGCGCTTCCATGGCGACTTCTGCAGCAATGTCCAGATGGACTGATACTAGACAAGCCCGAAACGGTAGAGAAGTTGGCCGAAAAAGAAGAGGCCTTGTCGGACTGGGACGACGACAACCGCGGCGTCCGGTGGGACGAAAATTCAGGCTGGACGTTTAAGTCTCTAGAGAAGCCAGACGCACCTAGTACCGAAGAAGACACATCTGAAGACTTTACTCCGCAACCGAGCCTCGCAGATTCTGTCGAAGAGGAAGTCCTGGTATACATAGCGACACTACACACTTGCCGGAAGCCTTACCCGCATGTATGCCCATTGGTGCTCAGGAAGGTCCCAAGGTGCCTGAGCTGCAAACGGAACACCCGTGATCGTATCGACGCTTTTCGGAGTCTTAGAGAGTTTACCAGATCACGATTTGGAAATGGTACATCAACTTTAAGAAAGGAGCTTTTGGTGGGCCACGTTGAAGACACCGCAGCCAGGACTAGCGAATTCATTAAACTGGACTCGTTCCGGCTAGCGCATCTTTGGGATGAGCGATTTGACTCAAGGGCTGGAAAGTACGATATGACGGGCATCAAACTGCTTGAGGAAGAGCCTGGCCAGATAGTTGTTCGTGGTCCTCGAAGCATAGCACAAGAAGAGTACTGATTCTAGTATGGAAGCTTTTCAACCATTAGACGTGTTAATAGGATTGTACTTGTGCTTCTCGCGTTCTGCTGCATACACACTATTAGATATTAACAAGTATACAGTCCAAAAGATGATGTATACTTCTGAAAAGAAGATGAAATAATGGAACACTTTTGTAGAATGCAATACGAGTTGCAGCCGCCCTTGGTAAGGTCTTCTTGGCTCGCACTAGATCGACATGTCGCAGTTTCGCTGCTGCGCTGATAGCTGCTCTTGTGCTCCGAGGCAAGCGCGCCGGCTTGTGAGATCCCGATGTTGCAGCTAGCGCGGTTCACGGTAACGGTTGTGCGCCGCAACATTGTGATGTGGGAGCCCAGCTTTCTAGCCAACGAAGGTATCCCTTGCGCGAAACAACGATAAAGTAGAACGGAGCAGACGTCAAAGTGCATCTTCATCTGTGCGGAGGTATGAGAGCGCCAAGCTCAACAAAAGCAATAAACTGCATGATGCAGGATGGAAACACAAGACGAAAGGTGGTGTTGCGGATAGGCAAAGCCGACGGCATCATAGCGTTAGGGGCGCAGGATACGTCATCAATCTCACGCTAGTACACGAAGGGTTTAGCAGATTTCGACGCGATCGGTGTGGGTACAGCGCGGCAAGTTGGAATCCGAGCATGTGTCTGCGTTTGAAGAAATTGTATTGCATTATGCGTATGCATGGGGTATCAGTAAATTTTGGTTGATGGCGTGTATCAAAGCCGACTTTTAAGGGATCTTTATGATCCACTTCCTTAGAACATCTGCCTGTTCTTCATCTCCACAGGCAAGAAGCACATCAATAGTGCAGATAGCCAAATACCACCAGCACCTAGCCAAAGGATGCCAGAGCTCTGATCGGCCAGGAGCTGAGCCCCCGCAAAGGGTGCGACAATTCCTGCGATGCGACCGAGACAAGAAAGCATGCCACTCACACTACCACGGTAGACAGTGTCGAAGAGCTCCGGCGCAGACGCGTACAAGACCGCATTGAAATACTGAACACATATTAGTATTGGAAGCGATGAGTTCGGAAATCGTCACTTACGGTTTGCATAATGTACTCCAATGCGTTCAACCCCACATAAGCAGCGGTCGAAGACACCTGAGTATACATTGCCATGGAGATACCCTGGCAAAGGGCAGAAAAGACCAGTGACCACTTTCGACCCACAAGAGGCAGCTGAATGGACGCAAGAGCCAATATGGCACCTATGATACCCGGGAAATAGATAATCAGGTACTGCTCATAGGTGTCGCTCACAGTTCCTCGGCCTTCATCGACGTTGTTGCGTAGCAGGATAAGCGGCAGGAAGGTACCCGCCAGGTTAAAGGACCAGTAGTCTCCCTGTTTTTGTTAGTAGGCAACATAATGATGGAAAGTCAAGCTACTTACCATATATGCCAGCGCAAGCAAGACGAAAGTGAAAGCGGTCAGCTTGTTGGTGAAAATGCCCTTGAGGCGCGTAAGCTCCTTGCCGAATCCTTTGATGACTTTCTTGGTAGTATCCTTGGTACTTCGAGGGGAGTTTCGTGCGCTCGATGTGGCATTCGGCTTTTTGGTGAAAATGCCCTTAAGGCGCTGAAGCCCATTGCCTTTCTCGGGGGTAGCCTGGGTAGCCTGAGTAGTTCGAGGTACTTCAGTGGAAAGTCGTGCGCTTGACGTGGCATTGGACGATACCTCATCTATGGCGGCAAACATCTCCATAGTCAACGTTGGGGCTGGCTGCTTGTTGAATTTCGCAATCCTGTGAAGGACGTCAAGGGCCTCCTGCTCTTTTCCTCGCGCAAGCAGGAACTTCGGGGACTCATGGAAAGTGAAGACGAAGTACCGAAGGAAAAAGACGGCCAAGGTCATACAGCCAAGCACTATGACAGTGTAACGCCATCCCATGTTACTGTCAACGGTACAGCAAGCAACTCCAGGCTCGACGTCTGGACAAGCCGGCGCTTCGGGATCGCAGCGCCATTTAGCTTGGCCGGTGGTGCCGTAGGCAATGCAAGAGGCAATGGCGACACCAATGGGCTGCCACATGGAAAGAAGCGCGACAAGGAAGCGGCGGTTATGAGGTAGAAACTCAAGCGCGATGGTCGCATCGATAGGTATGTTACCTCCGAGGCCCAATGACGCGAGGAAGTAGATGGCGCATATCGCAGGGTAGTTGTACTTGGGTGCGGCCTGACATGTTGTTAATTACCGATAATCAATATTGCGGCTTCATGAACATACCAGCAAGAGTCCGAATACGGAGGTAATGAGACAGGTCAAGTTGAAAGCCCACTTGCGTCCGATGATATCCACAGCAAGACCAAAGCCGAGCGCACCGACAGCAAGTCCTGCGTTAGCGATCGCAAATATATCTCCAGTGTGTTCGTCCGAAACTCCCATCTGCAAACGCTTTAGTACAGGGTACCCGCTGTGTCTGGACTAACTCACCTCTTGGTAGATGGCAGAAGCAATTAAACCAACACCTTGTGACCAGGCGAGATCAAGGAAGTATCCAAAGCCACAGAGGAACCAGATGCATATCTGGTATCTGCCCATTCCAAATTTATCGAGCTCGACATTGATGAGGGCGGCCTTCTTCTCAAAGGTGTTGAGCGGGTTTGCGGCTGTGCCTTTAAGAATTGCAGCGAAAGACAAGTCGGTTTGGTCGACGCGTTCTACGTCGTTATAGATGGGGATTTCGACTTTAGCGCGCGCATTTTCGGGGTGCTCGACGGGTATCTTCTCCTCGTCGCTGAGGTGCGCAGGGCTGCGCTCCGGCTGCTTGACCTCCATCTTGACGGCGGCAGGGCAAGCTACTGTCAAGGGCAGGGTATTGTCAGGTGACTGCGCGTAGACTGGGTGAGAGTGAGTCGCCGCGTGGTAATGGCAGTTTACAGGGTCGGTACCGTGGGACAAGGTATGTTATACGTACGCGGGGAACGAGTAGCTCTTTCACGCTACCGTCGACTACTGGCGAAACGGATCTAAGCGATGAAGGCGCTACGATCTAAGTGCTGATCCAAGCCTCGTCCGTTCAACGGCCCTCATGTCCAAGACGGCAGAGGTTTAGCTGATCCGATCTCATTGGGTGCCACCGACTGATGACGGCATAGCCAGTAGCCCTGTCGCGCGACTTTGCCTGACCCTGTTCTTGCATGGTTTTGTTCCTTCGGCATGGCCGTGTAGCGATAAATCTTGGACAGCGACTAACAAGATGCACTAACAGCTCAGCTGATTAGAGTCTGATAGGTTCGCCGTTCCGTCGCGATGCGATTGTAGAACATAAGCGGCGGCAAATGCACCCGTGGACGGATACCAACAGAGATGCACTACGCAGTGCCTAGACCAGTGGCTCCGCTTGAGGCTGAGGGTTACGCAGGAGGAGCAGCTGCACCGTCATTTTCTGGCACGCTTGCTGCAAACTCCTCTCCACTCTCCAATATCACCGCGGAGCTCCACTACCAATCTCAATCTCGCCATCCACAAGACTGGCGCTGGTACCGAGATCTCTTTTTGCCATGACCCGCCCTCCCCAGTTTTTCGAGATCCTAGGTTCGTTATCGGCGACTGCCCTTTCCATATGTAGTTTAGTGTAGAGCCCGATAACGCCACACGAAACATTGAAGTGATCGCATGGCCCGCCTCGGTTACCTGCACACATCCTCACGTCACGATTGATGACTTTTCTCATTGTATCCACCACTGTCTAGGTAGCTTGAGTGCGACTGACACGAGATGACTCCCCTAAAGATTCGTATGGAGGTCATCGTTAGCTCTCCGGCTAACCTGAAAGCGTTGTCTCTTCACCGAGCGCGCCAGGACGCACTCGGCTCACATCTGCCGTTCAAACGCCCAGCAGAGAGGTCGTTGTCACTGTCACAGTTCATCATTACCCAAGCGGCCTTCTGGATTGAGGAGCTAATCAAACGGTATCTATACGAAATCTGCAAATTCATAGCTTCTGTCGAACTCCGCGATCGCTGCTGCAAGCTTCAAGGACAAGTTATCTGTGTTTGCATAGTGCTTCATATGTCTCTTCCATGGATACCGCAGTACTCTTTTGAGCGTTTTCCGATTCCATTCCCCGATCAAAGCTCGCTGCTCACGGTCTTTTATTTGAAATATGTACGCGTTACGAAGGTGCAGCTGACATTCTAGACATTGAATATCCTCAAGCTTACCTGTCTATATAAGCACCCTTGCGCCGCGGAATAAGGAGCTCTCTACAACACATCGCATACATACACCCAACACGCAAATAAGCAACATCTTGTACAATTTCCAGTATACGCAACCACACCATATCATCAATCATGAGCCACTCTTCCCCTATGGACTTGCCTTCGAACACTATCCAAACCGAGGAACAAGACCCACAGAACTGGATCACATACTGTGACGTACATCGCCTTCCGTTGCTAGCCGATGAAACAAGGCCAATCTCCATCGGAGAGAACGTTCTATCCAAGGCCTCAGGCAGGTTTCTATGGGCAGACTTGATGTTCGAGATCGTCAAACGGCAACCCACTACATCTAATATCACTGCTTGCCTGGAGACTGCGCCGGATGATGCTATGGAACTGGTTCCATTGTTGTTGCAGGTCTACAGCAATGTACTTACACGAGAAGAGCGTGAAGAGCTGTCTTGGATCATATTACTCCTAACACACAACCAACACACTGGCCACACCTGCACCCTTGCAAGTCTCGATCGCATGTTGTTCGAGACCTCGCTGACCGGCCGCACGGGCACCTCTCTCGGTGAAAGAATACGCGACAACTTCACTCCTCTGTTTGATCTCGAACAAGAGGATGGGATCACTCTCAGTCATCTCAAGATCCACGATCCTGCACGCGCTTTTGGGCTTACGTGCACACCTTCCACGACGACTGTTACTTTTGCGCACCCATCGCTCACTGAGTATTTTCTTCAACACCGCGACAAATCTCTCAACGGGAGGGTGAAAGATGCCCCTGTTTTCAACAGCGCTGAGCTACATTTTCGCCTACTACAGCAATGCTTTCTTAGTTTCGCTGAGCCTCAAAGCGAACCTTTGACCGAAGCGGCCAAAGCGGCCGAAGTGTTTCGGAAGTACGCCGCTACTCACTGGTACACCCACCTCGCAGGCACTTTACCGAGTGACAATGTCGAAGCCCTGAATCTTTCGGAAGACGACCGTGAAGAGATGTTAGGGCCTCTTGAACATTTCTTCAAAGATGAGAATATCGTGCAGCACTGGTGTCAGCACCTACCAGCAACATTCTTCAGCAGAGCCAGATCCGAAGATGTGGGCGAGTTGAAAAGTCTTTGCTATTACCACTCAGACCCAGAAGCGTTCGAGTTTATCAAACTTAGCGCCTTCATGAGCTCCAAGAAGTGGCAGGACTTCTGGCTACCAGTAGCAAAGGTGCACGCCAAGAAAGGACTACATGGCGACTGGGATCGAAACCACTCACTCCAAGTAATCTTCCACATCAAGCACCTCGTCGATACAGAAGATGCGGTCGCAGATATCCGAGGAGAGTTGTCCCAGCAAGAGATGACTGAGGCTGCGGAATGGACCGAGTTGGAGTCGAAGACAGATCCGCCTGAATTCACCTTGAAAGAAGAGAGCTCAGGGTTTGAAGAGGAGGAGACATCGTCTTCTGTGGCGACTCAGAGTATCATTGAGGCATGATTGTGTTTGAGTCGGATGTGCTAGGAGGTTTGAAGGTAGATGTGAGCAGGTCGAAAACAGTGTTATGATGCAGCCAGTAGTACTTCAAGATACTTAAATCTATTCTGTAAACGCATTGACCACACTGACAGCTATCCGCCTATCGTAAGATAACCCGAAAACGTGTTGCATAATCGCTGTATTGATTCATGCTACACGCCATGCAAGATGAAGAAAGACATATGGCCTCGCCGAATAACTCCGACCCATGCTATATATCCAATCACCTTTCTCGTATCTCTGCCCATCCCGTCCACCTTCCCAGTCTTCTTATTCAACCACCTCCACCGCGTCGTTTGACTTCAGAGGAGCCATCACGATAGGTCTCTGGTCGGTCTGCACAGCAAATCCCGACGCACCTGTCGATCCACCCGCAAGCGCCTGTCTCAGCTGATTCAGTATGGTAAACTCCGTGCGCAGCTTAACAGCGTATACAGCGACCTTATAGAAGCCCTGCATGAAGAAGCGACCGCTATAGGCTAAGCCCAGGACGCTGGCATCGAGCATGATTATGAGGACGTTGACAGCGATGAGATTGCGGAGGTTGTCTCGAGTGGTGCGACGACTATTGCCGAGGAGCTCGAGGCTCTGGAAGTACTTCGATGTTTGCCAGATGTATAGCATTCCGATAATGCATTCTTGGGTGAAGAAAGCGCCGACTTGTACTTTGTCCCAGATCAGGTTGGCCTTCTCGAGTCGTGCGCTGAAGCGTGGGTGGCGCTGCGATCAATTAGTATGGTACAGTTGCTTGCGACGAAAGACGTGCAGCAATCATCCCGAACAAGACTGTGGTTAGGCCAAAGACGACCGAGTTAGTAGTAATCATGTAGAGAATATAGCGATCTTTCTTCGTGTTTCTCCACACGAGGCCGAGGCGTGAGTAGAGAACAAAGGACTGAGCGACGACGAAGACGAGCCATGAGAGGTAGATGAAGACGATGGCTGAGTAGGATGTCCATTTGTTGAAGTTGGCTAGGACAATCGAGATGCCGTGGACGATAAGACCCCAACTGCAGAGCAAGCAGCTCCAGAAGTAAAGGCTTCGACGTGTCGCCCTGTAGAGCAGGCGGATGTTTAACTCAATGCAGATGTACCATGCAATTCCTAGAAATGCTGCTGCAGCCATGGAAGATGGCCGGTCGGCAAGCTCGGATTCCTTGGGGTTACTGGAGTCTGTTCCTGAGGTCATGATAACCAGCGTGAGTGAGGTGTTTGTCGAGCGGATGTTGTTGAGTGTCGCGAGTTGAAAATTCTGAAGGCTGCGAGACGATGAGGTACGATAGAAAACTTTATCGGTGTGGGAAGATATCGGTGGTCGAAAGTGTTCTCGCGTGAGCGCGCCTTCCTCAGTCACCCTCACGGTGACTGCCGTTTTAGACTCGGTACCGAGAAACCGCCCAGGCCACGCGAGCACGCGAGCACATGTTGAGTGCCAAGACAATATCCTCGAATGCGACTGCTCTCCCAGAGGCAAGTCACCGTGCCCTTCATAACAAAGATCAGACCGGCAAACAAATCGGTGAGGGTTGTGAGGCAACCTCTTACCAAGAAAAACCTGAACCAGTGCTCTACCGTCCAGACTAGTATCAAAGTTGAAGCTCACGTATTCCCTAAGGTGACGGAGACTTCTGGGAGCAGCTTTTTGGGCCTTTTCCTGGTATGAGGTGAAGCAAGAACGTGAACAAAATGATAACTTTTAAGATCTGGCAAGTTGCATGACGCAACAGATGACGACCCTGACACCTAGCATGCTGTCAAGACAACGTACTTTCGTCTTGCACACCCCCAATCTCACTTTCTGGCGGAAGTGTTGACCTCAGCGACGTTCTCTTGCCTGCTCAAGATCTTCTTAGGGCCCCAAGTACCAGCTCTACCACCGGGATCAACACGACCCTTCTTGGGACTCATCCTCTCACCACCTCCAGCGCCTCCATTGAGCTCTTTGATGTTCTTGGGTGCGGCAGCCATCTTGATGGTCGATACGGTGTTCAATGGTGTTACTGGAGCGTTGGCAGGGCCACTGCCACCGCTGTTCCTCTTGCCTTTTGGCTTCTTTCCAACCGACGTCTCGATCCAGGCACCCCCCTCTTTCTTGGCCTTGCGCTCAGCTTCCTCTTTCTCGCGCTTCGCACGCTGTTCCGCTTCTCGCTCCCGTGCGGCTTTGTCGCGAGCCTCACGTCGGACGCGCTCCTCCTTGGCCCTCAGCTCCGCTGCCTGCTTCTCCCTCACTGCGCGCTCGCGAGCTTCGTAGGCCTTGGCGAACTCGTGTTGCTCGAACCGGACTTGGGCTTCAGTCTCAGCGCGGGCCTCGAGCTTGATACAAGGGTAACATGGGAAGTGCGATGAGCGAGGCTTGTCGTCGTCGCTGATGTCGGGGCACACGTTGTTGGAGAGAAAGCCCGGACGGCACATCTCGATGTACGGGCGATCAGAGAGGTGGCCACATGTGTGCAGCTTCTTCCAGTAGAGGCACATCTTAACAGCCTTATGAAGTCAGCAACTTGCGTAGACACGGCTGCCAGCTGGTACTCACGTTTTCAGACTGTGGCTTCGGATTGGAAAGACAAGGTCGCGATGGGTTGAGATTACGTGTAGACAAAGACGAAGAAGAGTGGAAGGACTGCTGTTCAGGCTTTGAAATGGAAGGTGCATCCAGGTGAGAGATTGTTGAGCAGTGGCTGTACTCCCCACATGGCTTATCGTATGCAAAGCGGCAGGAGCGTCTAAGGTGAGAGAAAGAGCACTGTGCGAGGAAGAGGCAGTCCCCCCTCATCGGGTAAGCAACGACAGATTGCAACGACTAAAGGGGAACTGAGCCAGGAAAGACGTGCGACTGAAACCAACGGTACAAGATATTGAAACTATAAAGGGTATATCCATCGCAATACGCAGACCATCGAGATCTGATGTCCATCCATACAAATATCCTGGGTATCCTACCTTCCTGAAAACATGCGCTAGGTAGCATGTCGGGCCCAAGAGACACCGCAAGAAATGCCTGCAAGTATACTGAGAGCAGGAGAAAACAGCGCAGAGTTGTCTACGCCCTCATCTTCCGTCGCATCTCCGGACGGGCGCCGCGATGCTCAACCTCGGTGATGCGGCTGCCGCCAATCTCCTTGACCTTCGCTACGAGAGTGTCCGTCTGGTCGAGCTCTTCAATGTCATCGCCGCCTCCTATGCTCTTGCCCATGAGCAGAATGTTAGGCACCGTTCGTCGGCCTGTCGACTTGTGCAGGAAGGCTTGTAGTTGTTGGCCGATTGGGCTCTTATCGAGTTCGACGACGTAGGGTTCGGGCTTGATGTTGTACTTCTCGAGCAGAATGTGTTTCGCTTTCTTCGAGAAGGGGCAGTAGGATTTTGAGAAGATGATCACTACGATAAGTTAGTGACTGCGCAGGGCTCGATTGAGCGAGGAGTAACGTACTTGGACTCTTCTTCAATATGGCATTGAGCTCCATCTCGACTTCGTGGTCCTCAAGCGTCTCGTGCTCCATCATGGCTGCTTGATCGCGCGGCTTCCCACCCTGTTGCGCGACGCCAGGGACCCTGTCGCCGTCCATCTTGACGCGGCCGGCGACACTCTTCTGGTCCTGCCCTTCCACCTTGACTTTGTGGTCTGTGTACTTGTCCTCGGCGTTCTTCTTCGCCTGCTCTTCGGCGGCTTTGAGTCGCGACCCGACGCTCTCTGCATCGCGCTGCTTCGCCGCTTCTGCGTATTCCTTTTCTTGTAAGGCTTGTTGGGTTTTGGTGTAAAAGTCGGATGTTTGTGTTTGGTGGGCTCCTCTTGACATGTAGAACAAGACGACGACTGTGACGACAATGAGGATGCCAAAGAACCTCATGCGACGTTGCGACGGCATAATGGCGATGTGTGTAGATGTGGTATGTGTCGTGTGATGGGCGGGTGCGCCGTATGCGTAAAGTGTCAATCTGGTATGTTGCTCGAAGACTGCCGGTTACCAATGGCGGTAGAAGTATAGAGCCTTGTTTATGCGGATCGACAGGCGGTGCTGATAGTATCCGTGGTTCGATGGAGGTCCGTGGACTGCGATGGTCGCAGGAGTGCGGTAGAGGCGCGTGGTGATGATTAAAGGTACGGAAGACGTGTGCGATAATCCTGCAAGGGAAACGTGTACAGAAAAGAAGTACACAATAACTGCTATATTCGCTGAAACAGTGCGGCGGTTTAGAGTGTGTTGGTGAGTTGGTGGACCCGGCGCTGGAAACAATGTGGAGGGATGGTGGCCCTGGCTTCTTGCCTTGGTTCGCGTCATGCCGCTTTCCGCATCTCTCCTCACTCCATCCCGGTCAACCGTCCGCCTGCCAGCGCTGTGATTCGCGACTCTGGGCCACGGTGCCTGCCTAATTCCTCTTCTGTCCTGGGCTTCTTTGTTTGCATAGTTCCATGCGCTCCCAATGTCTGCCTAGACGGTGGACGGCACGCATTGTACGTAATTACGCGCACATGAGGGAGTTGTCTTGACGCAGTGCGACACTCGGTACAAACCCCATTCGAGACCTCCACATTGAATTCGCAAACACGCAGGAGCACAGCGATGCAAGGCGAAGACGTTGTGCTGTGCCTCCGCTGACCACCCATCCCTGACCGACGACACTATCGAAATGCCGCCGACACCCCGACGGCGCGTGACCTCGCGTTGATGGAAAACGTTTCCAGCTTCAAACCAAGAGCGTCGGATCGTCTACTCCATCAACACACGCCGTCGACTACTCCCCGCGTAAGTGGAGGTGCCGTCTTGTCCCTCTCTTGGTGTACTCGAAGCATAGAGTAAGCTCCCCGCACCATGCGTCTCACGACGACATGCAGCCTGTGACCAGGTTCTCCACAGACGGCTGCAGTCCTGTACTGGGTTTAGCGCCTCGCCATACCGCTTTCGTCTGTTCCGCTACATGTTCCAGATCGTTATAGCATATAAAGCTCACAACGTCTGAGACTGTTCAGCTTAGTACCGTGGCACTTGAAGCGATCACGTTGTACACATCTCCTTGTACGATCCCAGTCTTGACCATTGCGTCATCCACCGTCCCACCATGTCTCCGCGCCTTTCGTCAACACCTATCTCCATTGTGCCTTCCGCGTCTGAAGTCAAAACTGGAGAGCTCAATCAACGCAACCTCGAGATCGCTACCAGAGCGCTCTCTCGCGATGGCCTCGTGGTGTTGGAAGACATGATTGACCATGCAGTCTTGGACCGGTTGAACAAGAAGATGGTCCAGGATGCACTCGAATTGCAAGGAAGAAAAGACAGCCCCTTCAACTATAATAAAGGAAACATTCAACAAGATCCGCCCATGACCCAGGAGTGGTTCAGTGACGAAATCTACGCCAGTACGTGTCTATTGTAGCAAATCCTGCCACCCCCCCAAACACATACTAACCTTGGATTAGATCCCATCGTGACGCAAGTCACTTCAACCACGCTTGGTCCTAGACCTTCATTGCGCTTCATTTCTGGCAACACCGCACTACCACCAACTGCTTCATCGCCACCAGCCTCGCAGCCGATCCACAATGATGCAGATTTTGATCACCCCTCAATCCCTTTCGCCCTCGTGGTAAACGTTCCTCTCGTGACCATGACGCCAGAGAACGGCTCCACAGAGATCTGGCTCGGTACACACCAAGGTACCACTATTGCCGATCAAGAAGGCGAACATGGCGATCGTGCCAGCGGAAGGATCAAGCAGCATTTGCTCGATGCTCGTCGCGAGGTTCGGCCACCCACTCAGCCGGTCGTGAAGAAAGGTAGCATGATCGTTCGCGATCTGAGACTCTGGCACGGAGGGAAGCCCAACCTGAGCGAAGATCCGAGAGTGATGCTCGCGATGAGTAAGTTCCTTGCTGGTCTGAGGTTCTTTCAACTGACTTCTTTTCACAGTACACTTCGCGCCATGGTATCGAAATTCGATGGAAGTCGAACTGGCGGAAGAGCTTGCTGAACGCTTGTCGCCCGAGAAGACTGGTCTGCAGACCGCGGCCACGTACGTTTCGAGTGAGCAACTGCTCAAAAATTATCTGAATAGGCCATTTGGCAATGCGTACGATTTCGATCAGACGGAGAAGATTGACGATGTCTTCTGAGGTATATTGAGCGCAGTTGCCGCCGATCGGCCTCTTTACCGCTATTTAGCAACCAACGTGTCGGCTTTTACGCTTTTATCACTCAAATTCACTCGTCTCGTATCCCGCTCCGCCCACTTGGCACCGCCAATTTGCACTTGATATGCCCTGCAGCTTCGCAACGTCGATCATTTGATAATTGGAGGTGTGTCAGCATCACAGCCTAGCAGTCGTATGCGCCCACAGCTGAAACCGACTCCTCATTGGTAGGGCGGCTTACGCAAAGTGCTCAGTAAGCTTCAATGGGCACGTCAGCTGGAGGAGAAGTCAGGGCTTGGCGACCATCGTACGAACACCAACATCAGCATCAAGTGGCCCCGCCACGGACACCTTTCCTCTATTTTCTATTTTGATCTCTTCTGCCGATGACACGTTACTTTGCTTTCATGTTCTGGACCAAACCAGCTGGTGTCATCCTTATCTCGCCGTGGAACCGATTTGCATGTATCCAGCCATGTACACAATACCGGACGATCAGAGGTTACACGGCACAATTGCACAGCCAATACTCCACATGAATGCTGGAGATGCGACCAAAGGCATCAGAACAGCATTGGCGGTGGAGGTGCCGTTGATGGTACTAGCTTTGAGCACCGTTATCCTGAGAGTATACTCAAGGCTAGCGATCAAGAAGAAAATGGCGCCGGATGATATCTTGATCATCTTGGGCACGGTATGTGAAGCCCGAATTCAATCTGCTACTATGGGAATCTTGTAATTTACTCAAGCTAATCGTAATCAGGCCGCAGCTCTTGCACGTACCGTCATATCTTGTATGAGTGCAGATGACAACTGGGGTTACGATCGTAAGGGGTGAGTGCGCATGTTGCACGCAGTTTTTCGGGCCGTACTGACCACTTTGTCAGTCCCGATCGAATGTCGGAAGTTCCCTTCTATCAAGTAAGACTTCCATCGCACCTGTGGCACACCATACTCACATGCAACAGCACGTCTTCGAACGCCGCGTGGCGTACATCTTTGCCGTTACGTTTACGCGTTTTTCGGTCTTGGCCTACTACCTCCGAATCTTCCCACCGGGGATGGCATCGCTCCGAAAGTGCTGCTACGTCCTCATCGTCCTGGCTCTTGCGCACTTTATCGAAGTCCTAACGGTTCTCATAGTCTTGTGCGAAGATATCAGCAAGCTATGGACCAGGAACTGGCTTGATTTCACTGGATCCCAGTGCTTCAGTTCTGCCCTATACAGTTACTCCGCAGCGATAGGAGACAGCATTGTGGATAGCATGATCTTCGCGCTCCCGATCCCATACGTATGGCAGCTTTCCAAACTCAGGATCCGGCAACGGCTTGGCCTTGTTCTCGTCTTCGGTTTAGGTTTCATCGTTTGCATCGTCGCCTTACTTCAAATTCCTTTCATCAAACGACGAGAAGGCGATATGAGATACTTTGGTAGCGCCGTCAATATCCTGATCGCGATCCAAATCTCGTTTGCCATTGTTGCAGCTTCGCTCCCCGACTTACGCGCGCTAGTTGCACGCAGTTTCGCAAGATTCTCGCCTCTCCATCATCGAAGTCTCGCTACAGCCGGGCGAGGATCAAGCGCCGACAACGAAGGGCGCTCAGCCAACCAACGCGATGCCGAGCAGTGCTTCCCATCCTCGGCCAAGATTGGAGAGCCACAAGTTGCGTTTGACGGAAAAAGGGTTGTTAGAAAACCAGACTGGCTGAGGAATAGCATTCCCGCAAGTTTGATGTCTACAATGATTACACAAAACGAGGTCACTCGGTTGTCGAATGAGAATGACCGATGTCATCCCTAGAGATGATTTCAGGTAGCGGAATTAGGGTAGTCTGTAGCGATTACCTATCCCCATTGTACACTCGTCAGATTTGGTGAAATCTGTGAACCGACCCAAAGAGTGGTGAGGCAGGTCTTAGGACATCAGTCTAGTACCTGTTCAGCTAGCCTCGAGCTATGTCTATGATCTGCATGAACTGTTGTACCCACTGCTGCTGACATCCATGATACCCCGCAATCACGAAGTCGCAAGCTGAAATCCAGCTTGGCGAGTCGCCTTACATGTGAGCAGAATGCCCAACCCAAGTTAGATCATCCGTATGATGCTCACGCACCTGCCTTTCTTCCAAATCCTCGGGACCAATCAAATACAGAGTATGGCAATTGGCTTCTCCGACGCAGAGCGAGGTGCGCTGCGGCCTGCATGGCTTACTGATGCTGCATGTTACTTGAGGTGCAGCGCGACTGCGTAGAGCGAGGGTACATATAAAGTAGGGTAGTCGCCCGACTTAGGAAGTCACGGCACACAGTAGTTGGCTCCATCGGATACTGCAAAGCTCGGATCATGGTAGCAGCGTACGACTTCATCATCGTAGGAGGTAAGCTCTATCTCACTTCACACGTCTCAATTGATACTAACACATATGTTGCTAGGCGGAACATCAGGTTGCCTTCTTGCGCATCGGTTATCCCACTCCACGCGCAAACCATCTGTTCTCCTTCTTGAGGCCGGAAGCAGCCCCTCTGGTGATTTTCTCCACGCACCCTACCATCGGTACTATGCGCAAGCGCTCCGACCTGATCTAGACCACGGCTATGTCTCCGAGCCCGAACCCGCTCTCAACGGTAGAACAATACCGTACACGCGGGGAAAAGGCCTAGGTGGAAGTTCCATTTTGAATTTCGCTGTGTATCTGTACGGAAGTCGTGAGGACTATAATCGCTGGAGTGACCTGGTAGACGACGAGAGCTGGAAATGGGAATCTGTCAAGAGATCTTTCGAAGCCATCGAGAATTATGACTTTTCCGGCTCAAAAGATTACAAGCATATCGCTGACCCGAGCACGAACGCTCATGGCACGAAAGGCCAGTTGAAGGTCGGTCTTCCGCCTGTGCCCGAGAAGGGCGTGGTGCCGCAGATGGAGGCGCTGGCTGCGGCTGGGGAGAAGATTGTTCTCGATGCTAATTCGGGAGATCCGGTGGGCATAATGGTCTTTCCACATAGCTATAGTAAAGACGGGAGAAGTACCAGTGCGATCGCGCATCTTATGGACCCGCCGAGCAACCTTGAGATATGGACAGATGCGAAAGCGGAGAAATTCGCATGGGAGGGGAAAAAGGTCTCCGGAGTCGTTCTCGGAGATGGGCGGCAAGGTAGGTGCACTATCTGGATCGACGGGAGACGTAATGAGCACTGACAGGACCCCAGTGACGGCAAACAACGAAGTCATCATCTGCGGTGGCTCGATCGACTCACCTAAGCTCTTACTTCTCAATGGCATCGGACCAAAATCCGATCTAGAAGCTCTCGGCATCGATGTCAAAGTCGATTTACCCGGCGTAGGCAAGCACCTGAAAGACCACGTCCTAACTTTCATGACGGTAGAAGTCTCAGGCTCAATCAACGACAAATACGCCTTTGATAGCAATCCCGACCTCATCGCCGCAGCCCAAGAGTCGTGGACCAAAGACCAAACCGGTGCTTTCGCTCTACAGCACTCGTCGCTCTGGGGCGGCTTCCTCAAACTGCCAGATTTACAGTCGTATGAAGAATACTCTGCGCTTCCACCAGATCTCCAAGAATTCCTATCCAGAGATCAAGTCCCCACATACGAGTTTCTCAACAACTCGATACTGTGGCCGCCGGGTACACAATTGGGGGCAGGAAATACCTACATGACTTTCATCGCTTTTCTCATGAACCCGCAATCCAGCGGTTCGATCAAACTGCGGTCAAAGAATGCAGCTGACAAGCCAATCATCACGTTGAACTACCTCACGCATCCCTACGACGTCCGCATCTTCCGCGAAGCTATCCGCAGCACATGGACGAAGCTGACAGGTAACCCTACTATCGCGCCGCATATCGTGCGCACGGTTCTAGGCCCTGACTCCATGGGAGATGCGGATGTAGATCGGTTTGCGAGCGAGAATGCGGGTACCGTGTGGCATGCTTGCGGGACGTGCAAGATGGGTAAGGAAGGTGATGAAGAGGCAGTTGTGGACAAGAACTTCAGAGTTCGGGGAGTGGAGGGACTCAGAGTCGTTGATATGAGTGTTGCGCCGGTTGTGACGAACAACCACTCGCAGGCTACGGCGTATTTGATTGCGCACAAGGCAGCGGAGAAGATGGTCCAAGAGTATGAGCTGGACAGGGAGAGCTGAGAAGATCTTCTGGTAGACGTGGCAGAGCTGTCGGCAAAGAAAGTGCCAGTTGTCAATGTCTGTCAGAAGTGACCTTCCATCCTCGGCAGTGTTGAATGTCACAGCTTGTACCTGTTGTCGAGTTACGGTGTAGTGATTGGCATGTGCGGCACGCAAGGCCCCATTTTGACAACGTAGCAGGCGGCCCACACATCACACGCGCCCTGCAGGTACCGGATGATATTTATAGCCGGCCGGAACTCTCGAGTCTAGAATCTACTCCCAAAACGACAAGTTGATAGTTCTCCGGATGTTGCGGAAAGACGATGGAAATACCAAGAAGCTATTCGCAACTAAGGCAAACCACTGCACGACGTCGCAGGCTGCATGCGCAGGACCAGCAAAGTGCACGAGGCAGAATGATTGAGGAACTACCGCCCAAGGCCAAGCAGCTAGCTTGGGCCAACACGGGCATATCCTTCTGGGGGAGATTGCAATGACGAGTGGTGGTGGTGAACGTGCGCGGAGACGAGGAGGATGGCCAGGTGATGGCGCGACGGACGTTGCTGGGTGAACCGGAGGCGGAGCGAGCGCTGAGCATCACTGTGTACGACACCCCGTAGAATCATCGTGAGACAGCACACAATCCTCACGAATAGCGAAGTCATTGACATCACGAAAACGACACGACTTCTGTGCCCACTACTGCGTCTAGCCAAGTTTCAAAAATCCCGCAAGCGCATAACCCCGGTGTTGTTGAAGTTGGAGTTGGAAGGTCCCCAACCACCCCAGCCTCTCCCGCGGCTTCCAACCACACGATTATTCTAAGTGTACCCTTTTTACTTGCGCACCTCCTCCTGCACGATTACACACATCCTACCACCTTCCTCTCACTTCCATACCCAAGTTCAATCATCACTGACTCTTTTCCGTGGTTCGCATCCTGTACCACGCCGGCGCCAGTCACCCACGCCAGCAGACACGAAAGACGCGCTAGCCAACGGATCGACCCCGCAGCAGCGATACCCACCCATTCACCGCTCCCACGCCGACTGGACGATATCTACGAATTGCAGCGCGCCTCTTCTGTCGTTTCCCCCCAATTCCTGCAAACGGTCCTGTCTATTCCGTTCGCAGCAAACCTCGCTGCTCTGCTGCGTTTGGAGAGGCTCAGTCGCTCGCTTTACCATGTGGCTTCTCAACGCTCCTCCCGCCGTGCTCGGCCTGATCGCCTTCGCCTACCTGCCCTCGGCTCTCGCAAAGCCCTACCCCGTCCACTTTGACGAGTTCGCCTCGCTGCACAACAGCTCCCAGCTGATCAAGAAGCAAGACTGCGCCAACCCCTGCGGTTTCGGCGGCTGGCTGTGCTGTCCTTCAGGCGCAAAATGCTATACCGACAGTGCCAACCAGGCGCAATGCGACACCAGCGGCGGCGGTGCCAACACGGAAGCGGCAGGCGGCTACTATGAATACTACACTACGACCTACGTCGAGACTGTCGGCCTTGTCACCAAGACCGAGACGCGCAGCACCTACATACCAGCGACAGCGACAGCCACATGCAGCGACTCGCAAAACCCCTGCGGCGGAATCTGCTGCGACTCTGGCATGTACTGTCTGAAGGCCGGCCAGTGTGCGATGATTGCTGGCGGCAGCTCTGGAGGTATAACACCCGGTGCTCCTCTTCGTCCAACTAGCTCAGGCGTCGTAGTCGTTACCTACACCGGCACCCCAACCGCGACCCAGCCCTTCCAAACACCCATTCCCACCGGCGCAGCAGGCGGCGGCCTTGTCGCAACCGAAGAGAGCAACGGCGGACTCAGTGGCGGTGCCATTGCCGGTATCGTTATCGGTGTTATCCTTGGTATATTGCTGCTGCTCCTTCTCTGTCTCTTCTGCTGCGCTCGCGCCCTCTTCGACACGCTCCTCGCCATCTTCGGCTTCGGCAAGAAGCGCAAGCACACCCACGAGGAGACCTACATCGAGGAGCACCACCACAGCGGCGGCGCTGCTGGCGGACGCACCTGGTACGGAGGTGGCCGCCCTGCTCGTCCTTCGCGCGCCGGCTCTGAGAAGCACAGCACCGGCAAGAAGGGTCTGGGTCTCGCTGCCGGACTAGGTGGTCTCGCGCTTGCGTTGGGTCTCAAGAGGAGACACGACAACAAGGTCGACGATAAGAGCACCACTGTCAGTGGAACATCATACATGTACAGCGACTACACAAGTTCAAGTAAGTAACCCGATCTGCTTCACATTGAGGAATATAGATGCTAACAACCACCCAGGCAGCGCAAGTTCATCAGACCGCCACACACGCCGAACACGCCACTCATCGAGACGATAGTCGGCTATCCACCGAATTATCTCTTTTCAAAACTGTACAAAGTCTTTTTTGCTTTCTAGTTCTTGTGTTTAGCCTCGTGCTAGTACCTTATGGCATGGGTGGTTTTATCCGTGGGTACATGGGCTTCGACAGAGTCAGCCCTACTGGCGTTACTTGGGCGTTCGAAGCGATCTCGCTCACGACTGCGAAGCGACGAATGTGTTATGTCCTTTTTGGTTTTCGACTTTTACTTTTCCGACGTATGCGATTAATGAGGATATGCGTATGCGTGGATATGAGATATGGAATGGGGATGCTGGGGAAGATGTATATGAATGCAATGGATATGGACATGGAATCAAGAATTGTGAATATGATATTTGGTTTCCAAGGTTACCATGGCGAGTCTACCAGAATGCGTTGTTCGTGTACGTGCTGTGCCGAAAAATGGTGTGTGAAGAATTGTGCCCTTTGTACATCTTCGTCATTGGAGGGCCATGTGAAAGGTTGTAGTCCGGACTCATCAACAATAATCAAATCCCATTCCAGCAGCCTGTGGAAAACACCAAAGTAACGTTTGTTCATCCAGGGTTCCAATCGGTCAAACGTGCACGTCTGCACTTCGGGGCCCGTTACAAGATCGAAGCCCATGGGGCGGTGTTGTAATTCCTTCGCTTGCGTACCTTCAGCTACGCATCTGACACTGACAGCTTGAGTATGGGGATTGTGACAGATGTAGATGACCAGATCAATATCCTCCGACGAACTGAAGCCGCGTAGGGCCGTCGCACAGAGGCATCGAAATACAATGTATCTGCACAAGATGATCGTTTCACGCTCGGGTACCAACCCGTAGGTTCGTTCTGACCGTACATTCCGGAGCCATGGCGTGTCCAAAAGATCGTGCCAGCTTTCCATGGTCATGTCGAACTTGTATCTCCACCGTGCGAAGAAGTGTTCGTTATCAACTTGAACCACGTGAAGCCCGTGCAGCGGATTAGTGGTATCCAATGGCGGTCCTTCGAAAGCGGCGTACGGATGTTGCCGAGGTGTAGTGAAAGAGCTGCTCATGCTCTGTCGAGGTGTGGTGGGAGTGTTTTGGACTGTCAAATCGACATCATGCATGATACCAGGAGAGCCGATCTCGGACATCGTCGCATAACTCAGTGCAGAAGGCGTTGCTACCCTTTGTTAGTATCAAGCATTTGACGATGCGCCTAAAGATCTACTCACTGGCGTCAGGGCTGGGAGCATACAGCGTACTATCCACGACATCGTGTCTCTTCATCCATCTCTCAATCTTGTGAAGTTCAACTTCTTGGCCTCTCACGCGAAATTTGAGGTCGTTTTTGTCCGTCTCGACGAGGCTTCGCTGTTGGCGACGTCTGACGATAGCCTTCATCTCGTCCGGTTTGATGTTCTTATCCAGCTTCCATTGACTCAGACGAGATCTGTATTGGCGTATCCTGAGAAGTCAGTTAGTCTAGACACCATGAAGTGATGGAAGGACAGGCTATCCAACATACTCAGCAGTGAAACCGAACTCTTGTTCTATCAAGATCT
The DNA here is from genome assembly GCF_024043145.1 of Alternaria conjuncta. Lineage (NCBI taxonomy): Eukaryota > Fungi > Ascomycota > Dothideomycetes > Pleosporales > Pleosporaceae > Alternaria > Alternaria conjuncta. The sequence goes on along the minus strand of NW_026250092.1, from coordinate 266,634 downwards.
TGACTTCCGGGAGCGACCTCTTCTCGACAAGATGCAGTTGTATGATCCTGTCTTTATATGGCTCCCAGTCGGTCTCGCGGAGAGTTCGCGCTTTCTTCTTTCGCGGACGTGTATCTGCGATGGGATTCAGATGCGGAAGGGGAGGCTGTGGCAATGTGGCTTCCTCCTCAGAAATTGGCATCAGGTGCCAGTCGAGATCCATAGTAGTATAGACTTTCGGAAGGCAAAGAAGGGGATATGTATCGCCCAGAGGTAACGCTCGAGTTGGAAGTATAGATTAGAAGGATCCTTGACTATTCCACGAATGTAGAGAGAAAAGAGGAAACATCGTCCTATAGACTGATGAGTGAACGGTAGGCTCTGACGGTGATTTAAATGTGCAGGGCCGTGACACCAGGCTTCGCTGCAGTTGAGTGCCATTGGCTGCGACAAAAGTACAATTCTTGCGAGCCACCCTGGTTGCCTGCATGCGCATAGAAAACGCCTCTCTGCATGACCGGTGGAACACTGAGCCAATCAAATGGACGTCAGCAAAAGTACAATTCTGTATCCTCGGCGCCTGAGCTATGGTACATACAAAAGTACAAAACAGCCAGGTGTTCCAGGACTGACACATTGTTAGGTCCTGACAGCTGTGGATACGCAGAGTTTCCGAGAACTGCGCATTCAAAAGTACAATGTCAAACTATACATAAGATAGCAGGTGAGCCTCAAGCGCTCCCATCGGCAGATACTCGCAAGCTTCATTATTCTTGAGAAGGCTTTCTGGTGACCTTACACACTCATGTCTTTGAACAACCAGTCTGCGGACACTATCGCAGCCATCGTGTTTGGGCTGCTTCAACTTGCCGTTGGCCTGGCATCTCTTTGGCAACAACGGCGTTTACGACAAGCATACCGTGAGTATTATGATAAGCTTGTTCGGAATTGCAAAGACTGATGACAAAGTAGAGCAAGGAAGCGATCGAAGAAGATATACCATCTAGAATGCGACCGCTGCCAGTGCGTAGGTATCGTTGCGCCTTCCTTGGAGTAGTGTGGCGGGGCTGACCGACGCAAGGCTCGGAGACGTCAAATTGGAAGTGAACGTTTGGTAAACATCATGACTTGATGTTGGCGATGTGAGGTGCGTTTCACGGACAGTCGGAATCAACGTGGAGATCATGCCTTGTGAAGTACGCAGTCGCGTGGAAATCTAAAGCAGGCACAGCGTTGAGGGGGTGAAATCTGCCATCAGCAGGCCATAGAAAGTAATCGCCCAAGAATCTACATGAAATTCAGGAGTCAGCGAACTTTCGTTTTCACACTAACGTAGACTGCAAGGTGATTGCTGTTATACTGGTATGGGGTGAAGGGGTGGATTCGAGGCCCATGCGGAAGTGACGATTGCGCCAAGATTTAAGTGGGATGGCGCTAGGTGGAGCTCCAGCACCTTCGCCGTGACAAGTACTCACGTAATAACCTCCTCCCTTCTGCGCCTTCCACCCTTGCCTTCCTTCCATTTACACCTCCACACTCAACCCACTCCAGCGACAAACCTGTTGATCTCGTTTGTCCTTCTTCACATCCGTAAACAGCAGTCTACACCTGGGTACCCCGCGACACTCGAGCCAGGCGCCCGCGACCGCCACATTTGACAGCGTCCAGCCTTCACGACCGTCGGCAAACTGGGGAAGCGGAAACACGTCGACGAGGACGCTCGTCCCAGCAAGAAAGAGAAAGCCATGGCGGTAAGTGCGCCCCATTGATTACTAACTTGCGCTTTGTTCGGTTGCGCGTCCGCATTTGCAACCATGTACTCGGCGTCTCCAGCGTCTCCGCCACTCTACACCTTTCACCAACTTTACACTCCTGCGTCCCAATCTAACGTATCCAAGGAAAACATGCAGGTCGACAGTCCTGCCACTGCCGTCGAACAGCTCAAGGAAGCGTCCGGTAACAACGGCGACATCGATGAGTCCCTCTACAGCAGGCAGCTGTATGTCCTGGGCCATGAGGCTATGAAGCGCATGGGCTCTTCCAACGTCCTCGTTGCTGGTCTGCGAGGTCTCGGTGTCGAGATTGCGAAGAACATCGCCCTAGCTGGTGTCAAGTCGCTGACACTCTACGATCCCAAGCCCGCCGCTCTCGCCGACCTCTCGTCGCAGTTCTTCCTCACGCCCGCCGATGTGGGAAAGCCACGCGCCTCCGTCACCGTACCGCGCGTCTCCGAACTCAACCCATACACACCTGTGCAGGAATTCAGCGGAGGAGATTTGACATCAGACTTGTCGCAGTTGAAGCAGTTCCAGGTCATTGTCCTTACCGACACTCGCCTCGAAGATCAAATCAAGATCGCCGACTACTGCCACGACAACGGCATTTACGTAGTCATTACCGACACATACGGACTATTCGGTACTATCTTCACCGATTTCGGAAAGAACTTCACCATCGGTGACCCGACCGGCGAGAATGTCAACAACGGCATCATTGCCGGCATTGATGAGGAGGGTATTGTGTCGGCACTAGACGAGACAAGACACGGCCTGGAGGATGGCGACTGGGTCACATTCTCAGAAGTTGAGGGTATGGAGGGCCTCAATGGCTGTGCGCCTCGCAAGATTGAGGTCAAGGGGCCTTATACCTTCTCCATCGGCGATGTATCTGGCCTCGGAGAGTACAAGAAGGGAGGACAGTTCATCCAGGTCAAGATGCCCAAGATCATCGACTTCGAGCCCTTCAGCAAGCAGCTCAAGAAGCCCGAGCTTCTCATCTCCGACTTCGCAAAGTTCGACCGACCGCAACAGCTCCATGTTGGTATCCAGGCCATCCACAAGTTTGCGAACCTCCACAAGGGCGAGTTTCCACGTCCTCACCACGAAGCCGATGCGGATGAGCTCTTCAAGATTGCACAAGAAATCGGAAATGAGGGCGAGGAGAAGGTCGAGCTGGATGAGAAGCTCATCAAGGAGCTCAGTTACCAGGCTCGTGGTGACCTCAGTCCCGTCGCTGCCTTCTTTGGTGGCATGGCTGCTCAGGAAGTCTTGAAGTCAGTGTCTGGAAAGTTCCATCCCATTGTTCAGTTCCTCTACTTCGATTCGCTAGAGTCCATCCCTACCTCCACGACCCGTTCGGAAGAGCAGTGTGCTCCGATTGGCTCGCGCTACGACGGTCAAATCGCTGTATTGGGACAGGAATACCAGAAGAAGCTCAGCAACGTCAAGCAGTTCCTCGTTGGTGCGGGTGCCATCGGCTGCGAGATGTTGAAGAACTGGGCGATGATGGGCCTTGGCACTGGGCCTGATGGCAAGATCACTGTCACTGATAACGACCAAATCGAGAAGAGCAATTTGAACCGACAATTTTTGTTCCGACCAGCGGATGTTGGCAAACTAAAGAGCGATGCTGCCGCCAAGGCAGTTCAGGTCATGAACCCTGACCTCAGTGGAAAGATCGTGACACTGCAAGACAAGGTCGGCCCGGAGACAGAGCACATCTTCAACGAAGAGTTCTGGAATTCTCTGGACGGTGTGACGAATGCACTGGACAATGTAGAGGCGCGTACATACGTCGACCGACGATGTGTATTCTTCCGCAAGCCTCTGCTCGACAGCGGTACTCTCGGTACCAAGGGCAACACCCAGGTTGTCCTGCCGTTCATCACAGAGTCTTACTCTTCATCTCAAGATCCACCTGAGAAGTCGTTCCCTATGTGCACACTAAGGAGTTTCCCCAATCGAATCGAGCACACGATTGCCTGGGCGCGGGAGTCGTTTGATTCGCTGTTCGTCAAGGGACCGGAGATTGTCAACCTCTACCTGACACAGCCAGATTACCTTGGCGCATCGCTGAAGCAGTCTGGTAACGAGAAGCAGACTCTGGAGACCCTGCGGGAATTCTTGGTCACAGAGAAGCCGTTGTCGTTTGACGACTGCATCATCTGGGCTCGTCATCAGTTCGAGAAGAACTACAACCACGCAATTGCGCAATTGCTCTACAACTTCCCCAAGGACTCCAAGACAGGCTCCGGTCAGCCATTCTGGTCGGGACCCAAGCGCGCGCCGGACCCATCGAAGTTTGACTCTTCAAACCCAACACACTTCACCTACGTGGAAGCTGCTGCCACCCTACACGCATTCAACTACGGCATCAAGCCAAATGCGTCCAAGGAGCACTACGTCGAAGTTCTCAACGATATGATCGTTCCTGACTTCCAGCCCGACCCTACAGTGAAGATCCAGGCCGACGAGAAGGAGCCAGATCCAAATGCCAACCAGGCTGGTGGCGACGACAACGAGTCGCTGGACAGTATTATTAGCCAATTGCCGGCACCGAAGTCTCTTGCTGGGTTCAAGCTTGAGCCCGTAGAGTTTGAGAAGGATGATGACTCCAACCACCACATCGACTTCATCACTGCTGCCAGCAACCTTCGTGCCGAGAACTACAAGATCGAGCAGGCTGACCGACACAAGACCAAGTTTATTGCTGGCAAGATCATCCCGGCCATCGCCACCACGACGGCTTTGGTCACCGGTCTCGTCAACCTCGAGCTGTACAAGATCATCGACGGCAAGACGGACATTGAGCAATACAAGAACGGCTTCATCAACTTGGCCCTGCCATTCTTCGGTTTCAGTGAGCCGATTGCCAGCCCGAAGGGTACATACCAAGGGCACGATGGCGAAGTTACGATCGACAAGCTATGGGACCGTTTCGAGGTGGATGACATCCCCCTGAAGGACTTCGTGGCGCATTTCGAGAAGAAGGGTCTGTCAATCCAGATGATAAGCTCTGGTGTCAGTTTGCTTTACGCATCATTCTATCCTCCATCCAAGTTGAAGGACAGGATGCCGCTTACGTAAGTTTTATTGATTCCCCTTCGTATACACCGCGTTACTAACAAAAGACAGTATGAGCAAGCTTGTGGAGCACGTAAGCAGGAAGCCGGTACCGGAGCACCAGAAGAACGTTATCTTCGAGATAACAGCTGAAGATCAGAAGGAGGAGGACGTTGAGATCCCATACGTCATGGTCAAGTTGAAGTAGTCATTCAGCACTTCGGTTGAAAATAGCGATGGACTGGATAGTGGATCGGTTCCCGACAGGGATGATTTTCACATGAATTAGACGAGCATAGCTTGCATGAATAGACACTTCACAAAATCCACTGCCTCCTACAATACATCAAGAGGGCCACATACGAAAATCTATCAAAGTGGTTAGAGAATACATACACAGGACCTGGGGTTGTCTAACTAGCAGAACCTCCGTGACGACCTCCGCGCTGTTCTGTTGTCCTTCGAGGTATGTGAAATTGATGTCGGCACCAAAGCGGTACGAGATCTAGAATTCAGAGCTTACCTAGGTAGTTGGTCGGTCAAACTGCGTGATTTGAACCCCAACCGTTCAAGGACGGGAATACCATCCTGTGAGAAGTAAATCACGGAAAAGTCTACATTGCCCTAGGACCTGGTTGACTTCCGGTTCGTATACTAACGTAGTCTACAGCGCATCTGCTGAGATCCATCCTTGTGTAGGCGATCTTGCTAGTCATGGATGCCGACCTCGGGAGACCGTGGGGCAAAATGCCAAGCATTACTGGTACTGCCCTGTCACGGATGTTGATTATCAAGCCTCTAGGGCTTTCCTCCAGCACACAACCATGTAGCACTCACGTCCACACCTACAGTAACAATCACATACACCATGGCGCCCTCGCTAGAAGAGCCCGTACAGGTCGATTTCGAAGCACCTCTCAAGGCTGCGCCAAAGCTCGTTGCGCCCGAGCCAGGTACGTTTGCCCCGCCACCCCTCCGGCATTATACTGCGATTCTGTGAGAACAGACTGCTAACACTATCGCGACAGAACACTGCCCCGGTCCCGAATCTCTCACAGCCGGTCAAGCAGACTCTTGCGCAGGATGTCCCAACCAGGCGATATGCGCCTCTGCGCCCAAGGGCCCCGATCCCGACATACCCATCATAACCGCGCGCCTCTCCTCCGTAAAGCACAAGATACTCGTACTCTCCGGTAAAGGCGGCGTCGGAAAGTCGACCTTCAGCACAATGCTTTCGCATGGCTTCGCATCGAATCCGTCATCGACTGTCGGACTCATGGATACAGACATCTGCGGGCCCAGCATACCGAAGATGATGGGCGTGGAAGAAGAGACAATACACGTTAGCGGAGAAGGATGGGAACCAGTGTGGGTCAGCGAGAACCTAGGAGTCATGAGCGTACAGTTCATGTTGCCAAACCGCGACGACGCAGTAATCTGGCGAGGCGCAAAGAAGAACGGGCTGATCAAGAAATTCCTCATGGACGTAACATGGGGCGAACTAGACTTCCTCGTCGTCGACACACCACCGGGTACATCCGACGAGCATCTCTCCGTCAACTCCTTCCTCAAAGCCAGCGGCGTCGACGGCGCAGTCCTCGTTTCCACACCCCAAGAAGTCTCGCTTCTCGATGTTCGGAAGGAGATCGACTTTTGCCGGAAAGCGGGCATACCTATACTGGGCATCGTGGAGAACATGAGCGGTTTCGTATGCCCGGGTTGCAAGCACGAGTCTCATATCTTCAGAGCGAGTACGGGCGGTGCAGCGAGGTTAGCAAAGGATCAGAATATACCATTTTTGGGCAAGGTGCCGCTGGACCCAAGGATAGGCATGGCTTGCGACTTTGGAGAGAGCTTCCTGACGGCCTACCCGGATAGTCCGGCGTGCGCTGCTATCAAGGAGGTCGTTAGGAGAGTTGGAGAGGAGATTGGATTGAGCAGAGAAGAAGTTTTGCCTGTGGATGAGGAAGAAGCGTGACCTCAAAGAGCACAGTTAGTATACAGCAATATGACCTTGGGCGAAACGAATTCAGACAGCACAAACAACTTCACGTATGAGCATAATCGTTTTTGCAGGAACATGTTCCTACTGGACCCATCGTACGGCATTCGCAATTCGGCCCGCGTCAATAATGTGAGGACTTACGAAGGCGGTTGACGCAAGCAGCGCAGATCACTAAGTTCGTCTTGACACACTGGAACATGGAGATCAGGGAGAGCGAGCGCGATGAACATAACGATAACAAGCATCTGCTCAGGTAATCTCTTCCAATGATTGTTTGCACGCCCTCCCACAAATGCAACGCACTGAACGCACTGCTGAAAAGAACTGATTGTTCCAATTCATCATGACTGCAACCCAGTGCCACGACGTATGCAAAGCCACTTCGCTTCTCTTGGAGTCGTCATTCACTGCCACAATGGCGCCGCCCCGTTGGATCTTCGTGTGGCAGATTGTCCAGTGGAAATTATGAGTGGACTGGCAGCCACACCACAGCCATTGATCAGCGTCATCGTATCACGCTACACGATGCTTGGCACGCGTAGCAGGTGCTTGGCGCATGTTTCGAAAGCTTGGTTGGGTGGCCTGTGGCTTGGACAGAGATAATGAGCTCATAGATGTTGCGCGAGTCGATGCAAGATTTGCGAATGCATGGTGAGAAAGAGAAGAAAAATGACTGGGCTGGCCAGGAGACGGCGTGCAAGACCATGCAGAAGATCGAGATAGGTCCCGTGTCTGCGCGGTCCACAGTGCAGCGCGGAAGGGTCGAGGATGTCATGGCCCACACGGCTAGCGGCAACTATCCCTGCCGCCTCGGTGCCATCAATCACAGGCACAACAACTTTCCTGACTTTGAGGCTAGAGGCGCTTTCATTCTGGCCCCAGCCTTTCCTGAATTCTTACTCTCCCCCGCCTCTATCGTTTCCGTAGTACACGCGCTTCACAAGGGCGTGCAATTGTTTCCGTCGCGACAGGAACGCGAAATTACTAGCAGCGCGCATCGTATCTGCGCCTGAAGCCAACTCTTGGACCCTGAGCGCATTGCCATTGTACGTCTTTGCTCTGGCTTAATTGAGTCACTAGACTGACTGGAGCGCAGGATTGTAGACATCTTAGACGCGTCTGCGCATATACTCCGCCAACTCTCTCGCTATCGAACATTGCTCGCGACCGCCGACCACCATGGCCGCTGAATACCAACAACATGAGGACCCCAGTGGCGTGACAGGCATTGGCGCCGGTCCTCAAGTCATCAGCACCTCGGGTGCAGTGGATGTCATCATGGGACCGCTCCTCAACTACCGACGTACAAGCAACCAGCAGGCCGGGCAGCCTGTCTGGCACGGCAGTGTCCTCATCGTCGCCACGCCCGGACAACAGAACCCGAACGAGGCACAGCCAAACCCCCAGCTCACACTCTTCCCGGCTGGCGCAGTCGACAAAAATATGGGTGACGTGAGGTTCAGCGTGGAAGCGCGCGACTTTCACGGAGAGAAGCTATACGAGGATAGCAAGAGAGCCTTCTGGCGCTTCAGGATCGATGCTCCCATGCAGCCATTCGAATCAAGATGGCGTTACGAGATCCAGAACCTCAGATACACCGACACCATGAAGGAGGAGAAGCCCCAGAACTTCGTCATACCCTCAATCACACAGTCGATGCGCATTATGTTCCACTCTTGCAACGGCTTCAGTGTTGGCACCGACATGGACGTCTGGTCCGGACCTGTGCTGTGGAACGATGTGCTCCGCATGCACGAGCAGCGACCTTTCCACGTTATGCTTGGAGGAGGCGACCAGATCTACAACGACGGAGTGCGAGTCGACGGACCGCTCAAGCCCTGGACCGACATACATAGCCCTCATAAGCGACGGGAGTTCCCCTTCGGCCAGCAGATGCGTGCCGACTGCGACGAGTACTACTACAACAACTACGTCAAGTGGTATGGTCACAAGCCTTTCTCCACTGCCAACAGCCAGATCCCTCAGGTCAACATCTGGGACGACCACGACATCATCGATGGCTTCGGTTCCTACACCGACCACTTCATGAACTGCGCTGTCTTCAGAGGCATTGGCGGTGTTGCGCACAAGTACTACCTCCTCTTCCAGCACCACCTTGCTCCTCCAAAGAGTACCTATACAACCGACGCGCCCCAGACGACCAATGTAACAGGCCAGGGAGAAGGCACAACACCCGCCGATCCGGTGCAGGTGGACAGCACCTTCGTTATGACCAACGATGAGGGCGACCCATCGTACCTTATCGGCTCGAAGCCCGGCCCGTATGTCGAGGAACGCAGTCGCAGCATTTACTGCCAGCTCGGTGCACGCATTGCCTTTGCTGGTATTGATGCACGAACAGAGCGCACGAGACATCAGGTCAACTACCCCGAGACTTACAAGATGCTCTTCGATCGTCTCGACGCCGAATTCACCGCGAACCCAGAACTCAAGCACATGATCTTGCTGCTCGGTGTACCCATCGCCTACCCTCGCTTGATCTGGCTTGAGAACATTCTGCAGTCGCCGTTGATCGCACCCATCAAGTTCCTGAACAAGCGCTTTGGCTTCGCTGGAGGCTTCTTCAACCAGTTCGATGGCAAGGTCGATTTGCTCGACGACTTGGACGACCACTACACCGCGCGTCAGCACAAGGAGGAGCGCCGCAACCTCATGCATAGCCTGCAGGCATTCTCCAAGAAGTTCTCCGCCCGCGTCACCATTCTTGGAGGAGATGTACATCTTGGAGCCATTGGTCGTTTCTACACCAACCCCAAGACACACCAGATTCCCGCAGAAGCTGACCACCGCTATATGCCCAACATCATTAGCTCCGCTATCACCAATAAGCCCCCACCACAAGCTGTCGCGAACTTGCTTGCCCGCCGAAACAAGATCCATCATCTGGACAAGGAGACCGACGAGACGCTTCTCGAAATCTTCGACCGCGACCCAGCTCTCCCCGGAGGCGTCAACGCGACAAACGGCAGCTCCACCGCCCAGATCGAGGGCGACGGCAAGGACGGAAAGATCGAACCCAAGACCTCCGCCGCAAACCACGCAACGATGCCCTCGCGCAACTACGCCATCATCTGCGAATCCGCGATTCCCACCCCCTCCACCCTCGGTGTACCTCCCGGCTCAGCGCCCTCCATCAACACAAACAACACCGCCGCGTCCAAGATCTCTGCTGCCCCCGGCAAGAAAGACAACATGCGTTTGGGTTTCCATCTCGGAGAGGAGAAGGCTGGTACTCAGCACCCGGCTGCTGGCGGTATCAACCCTTCAGGTCTTTGCGGACCGTATGGTCTGGATGTTACACTTAGGGTGGAGATCAGCAACCAAGATCGCGAGGGCAGGACTGATGGCTACGGCTTCAGCATCCCCGCGCTGGATTGCTCGGCTTATGCTGATCGTGGCGAGAAGTGGTAGACTATAACGGTGAGGTGAGCGCTTGGGACGTGGGATAGAGAAGGTCTCAAGCGGCAGATGAATGGAGGTTGTCCTGGTGGAAGATGCTGGATGATTTCATTTTGCTTTCTTGTTTTGGTTTATACCCTCGAAAATTGCTTGGCATAGAGCAATGATGTGTAGTAGTTAATTAGTTGCTAGTCTGTAATGTTATCCCATTATTGGGTTGGTAGAACCAAAGTCTTCTTGTCTATGGAGATGTCCTATGATGGCGAGGGCATCAGTTTCTGCACTTACAGCCCCACTCGAGCATGTCGGAGTTTCGCGAATCGAATGGTATCTATTGCGCTCGCAAAAAAGTTTGGTTCGTAAACACTGCTGTTTATGTACATGATGTATGAATGATTGGACTTTTGAAGAATGTCAGAAACAAACGGAAGGAAAGCAGTGGCATACAGTCGTAACGGGAGAAAGCAAAGCAAGGAAAGTTGTCGTCACCAGGAAAACGAGTGTTGAAGACCACGTGGCTCCTCTGTGGAGGGCTTGCGGAGCGAAGCAAAAAGCGCCAAAAGTTGAGCAGCTTCCATCCCACCTGTCTCTTGCCAGAATGTGGACGATGAAGCTTGCTGCATAGCAAGCTCGTAGCAAGTATCGAGGAGAGCATTCGTGTTCTCCGGTGAATCCTTGATTCTCACCTTCATCGCAACGGCCATGGCAAGGAAGACATGGAAGCGCGCCATCGACATGGATGCGGAGATTTCGACTGCAGGTCGCTGAGTGTTTGGGTAGACAGACTCGCAGAACCGAGAAAAGAGACCAGGAGAGATGGAGTAAGCTTGGTAGTCCAAGGACTCGATGTGTTGTACGAATTCAGTGGTCAGAGTCTCCGCTTCGAAGCGACTAGGAATTGGCGTAGTCACAATTGCGCGACTGCGGTCGGTGAAGCTTGATCGTGACGAAGCTGGGCCAGGACTTTCCGTATGGCGGGCAGCGAATATGCCCTGGCGAGGCAATCGCGGTGCTGGCGCCAACGGAAGGATGTCATCTTCAACTTCCGGGATCGGCGACATGGCTTGCTCATTGCTAGCCTGAGACTGGGACGAGGTCGAAGTCTTGCGAGAGTGGGCCCGACTGCTGGTAGTACCCGGTTGTAACTGACTGCTACTTGCTTGAGCCATGAACTCCCAAGAAGGCGCCGTATGCGGTTCGATCGACGACGGCATGGGTTTACTCATCGATGGGTATGTTGCACCGAACTGCGGGAGCGCGGACCCGGGTGGCATGGAATCGGGCGACGAGGCACGCGTGGTACCTAACCATAATGAAGGTACTGGTGAAGACGGCGTGGAGAAGTTGGGGAAAGGCTCACATTCATCTATAGCGATAGAGGGCATGCTGCCACTCCTAGCCGAGAAGGAGCCGAGATCCAGGTCATCGGCTGTGAAGGTTGCCGGTATGGTGGTATCGAGGTTGAGGTGGGGCGAGGGTCCTTGCCAGTCGAACGATGTGGGTGTGCTAGCCATAAGGTTCTGGTCGATAGATTCCATGCCGTGCATGGGCGCATTGACATGTCTGGCTAGCTGTGCCTCGAGCTGATGTATTCGTCCCTCTAGCGCTTCGCGATGTTCACTTCATCTTGATCAGAACACGACATCATGTGACCACGCGATGACGCGTCTGAACGGGTGTGGGCACTCACGATGCAACAACTTCTTTTGGTTTCTGTGTTCTCACGCATTGTATTGCAAAACGTTTACACGTCGAGCAAGGCGTCTCGCCGTCGCATCGAATCTTCCTGCGTCGGCATCGCTCGCAGGCGTTGGAGACGGACTTTCGCCTCGGCTGCCAGTCTTTGACAGCGCTTGGAGAGAAGCGAGCTGGACCTTCGCCAGCGGGCAATGAAGCTTTTGTCATTAGCGATATCACGGAGCGATATAGGTGCCAAGCTTACTGAAGGGGCACATGCTGGAGGGGAATGTTGAGGATTCCGCGTCGGATACTGAGGCTTCCGAAGATTTGGGTGCAGATGGGGACAATAAGCAGCTGACGATCGCAAGACGGAGGCGTGGGAAAGAAAGCCATGGCGGAGGACGAGATCTCAGTTTGTTTTACGTCCCGTTGCCTGTCGCGGTGACAGACTGAACGCGGTTGAGTAATCGGGTAGACCTGCCCTGATGTTCTGCCGACACACTTTCCTGACACTCTGGCCCTCACCATGACTTGCAACACGCCCGCAAGGCTCCCTGCACGTCTCGACTCCTCATAGGTGCGGACGTGCGACGAGACATGGTTATGCATGTCGCATCGACTTTCCCTCCGCTCTCGACCTTCTAGAAGAGCGTCTACCAGGTGACAGGGCTAAAGGGCGGGCACGCGGCCGCACTCCGCGTTTGCAGCATAAGTGTCGCACAGCCCCCCAGAAGTTCCCACCGGTAAATCCTTCGGACACGTAAAAGAGCGGAATCCGCGGTCCATTTTCCGCTATCTTGTCACATCGCATTGTGAAGCACGGAGAATTATAGAATCTTGTCGACGGCTTCTCCTCAGAGCCATGATGGACCCTCTTGACCACAAAGTCCGGTTGTCAAATTCATCCGCGGCTGCCCAAGCAGCTGACAACTGCCGAGAACTCGAAACAACGTTTTTCTTTCGTCGCATCAAGTCCTTGGCACACGGGAAGCTCACAATCAGATGAGTCGAGGAGCGTCGTCGTAGGCGCCATGCGGCACAGGTGACGCGTACACAGTCAGCGCCTGGAACGTCGCATCAAGGACACTCCCATTGATGCTATCGCATTCGCATTGCACTATCTACAGGATCGACGAACAGAGCTACAGCCCGACTATACGCGACACAATGGACCGTCCGTCGATTGGACACCGGCGCCGATGATACCATTATCATCGATGGCCCAGCCCTCAGTACCAACCCCGTGGTGCACGTAGAAGAGCATGTCAGGGTCATACTTCTTTTTGATCTGCTGGAGCCTCGGGTAATTTGAGCCCCAGAAAGATTGCTGCCAGTTGGGCTCGGCGATGTCGGCCTCATTTCCATACGCGCCGCCAGTGGGCGACACTTCACGAAGAGGAGCCATGACCTGAGTGGTGATCTTTTCGACGGCCGCCTGCCATCCCGCGGCGGTTTCCTCAGCGACCGAATTGATGATGACCATCTGGCTCTCTTCGTTTCGGAACGCTGGATTGACGGAGTTGATGTCCTTGTTGTCCTGTTCGACGGGGCGCTGATGGTACATGTTGATCATGACGGCGGTCTCGACGACGTGCTGGATGGCGGCCATCGTTTGGTTGCGTATCTCAACGTTCTCCCAATTGTCGGATGTCAACAAACGGTTCGACGCAATACCGGTAGCGGCACCAATGTGATAGTTGAATGTACCGAATGTGGCCTTGTAGGCAGGGTAGAAGCTGTCGTGGTAGGTTGTCTTGGGATTGAGCTCAATACCAAGTGAGGCGCACTTTTCGTAAAAGGGCTTGATGAGAGCCTCGTACTCCTCGACAGTCTTGTCCGTGGCAAAGAAGGGACCCATCGACCACATGTACGTGCCTGGTGCGAGCTTCATGAGCGAGAAGTAAGAGTATGTTTTCGCGCGGTTGTAGGCGGGCATGTTGTCGAAGAAGAACCTGAACGCCTCCCAGAACTTTTCGGCAGTAACAGTCTCGGATGTCATGATGGTCCAGGAGGACTGAGTGACTGGAACCTTGCGGTGGACCTTCACTACAGCAGAGGTGATCACGCCGTAGGTACCGCCACCGCCGCCAAGCATAGCCCAATACAGATCACCGTTGATCTCCGGAGTAACGGTAACGAACCGGCCGCTGGCAAGGACAACTTCGAGAGCGATGATCTGATCTGAGCCGACACCAAACAACTGCATCAGGGGACTATGGCCACCGCCCGTGGAGTAGCCACCAGTTACACCGACGGTCGGACAGATACCGGCGATGGCGGAGACACCATACTTATCGGCAGCCTCATAGAGCTCGAAGCCTTGAACGCCCGCGCCGACTTTGAAGACTGGTCCGTTGTACGTGGAGCTTTTGTAGTCTTTGACATACTTGATCTCCTTGAGGCCATGAGTCCAGATGCTGAGCGCCCCCTTGCCAACCGAGCGACCGTTATAGTCATGTCCAGTGTTGCGCACTACCAAGCGAAGGTTCAGGGTACGAGCAAAGTTGACAGCCAGCTGAATCTGCGCAACGCTGCTAACTTTCACTGCGTATTCTGAGTATCCTCCCTGGGTGCAAGTGCCATTGGCGAAATTGCCTGTAGTAGGAATGGGGCATGTCATTCCATACCACAGGGGATTCATCAGCGCACCATTGTCGTTGTAGCTACTCCTGTCAGTCTAAGTGCCATTGTGCTCACAAGTATTATCACTTACTAAATCTCCTCCGAATCGAAATTCTCGACGAGGTCTGCGCACTTTGCGGCGTCGTAGTTGTTGTACTCGGACGTCTTGTAGCAAGAAGAGCCTATAGGTACGATCTTCTCTAAAGCACCACCGAGTAGGAGGTCGAACACCCCCCACAAAAGCTTTCCTGGATACAGAAGATCGCCAGGCATCGTCTTGCATCGGAGTGATCGTCGCGCACGGCGAGTACGCGTAGACAAGCTTGAATTGGAGCTGTCCTCAAACTCGAAGAGGGAAGCATACTCAGCAAGCTCTGCGCTCTGTTGCATCGAGGACACAACATCGTCAGTCAGCTGTACGGCTTCCACGCCAAAAAGAGCGAGGTTGGCAGGCGTGACATAGGTAGCGAGAGTCTCGGCAGCAGGTGGGACGGAAAATGCGAGTGTGGCGCTCTGTGCCGCCGTGAAACCGGCATAGGCCAAAGAGAACGTTATGGACCTCGCCAACATGTTGGAAGAGGAACCTTGCAGTTGAAACGGGGGTAGTAGCGGCTGGATGAAGAGTCCTTGGCTGCCACGTTCTTGTACCGAACGCAAGGTTTTATACGAATTTCCTCATAACGCACAGGTGGCGGCGCATCAGTAATCTTGGTCGAGCCTATTTGCCGCTCACTCGGGGACTGTCTTCCCACTTGAGCATCGGCATGAAAAAGTGGGGTGAGATACGGCGAGGCCATCTCGTCTAGAGTCTAAAGTTGGTATGGGATTTCATCCTGTGCACCCGCCCAGAGAAATCGAAGACGCGAAGGATGGTAATTCCAATCTCGCGCCCACGCCTCATCCGTACAGCTCATGCGCTTTTTATTAGGGAGCGAAGAGGGTCTAGACTTCCACGACCATGAACATGTCACGTTGGCTGAGTCGCGGGTAGTTGTTCCGCGGCGATTACACCATTGAGCGATGGACATTCGAACAGGCTTCACCAGCCGGTACATCGAGGTTCGGACCGCTAAGGAGGCTTCCCGCGCATCCGCCTCTGCTTTGGAGCGG
The DNA here is from genome assembly GCF_024043145.1 of Alternaria conjuncta. Lineage (NCBI taxonomy): Eukaryota > Fungi > Ascomycota > Dothideomycetes > Pleosporales > Pleosporaceae > Alternaria > Alternaria conjuncta. The sequence continues at coordinate 250,977 of NW_026250092.1, read as the reverse complement.
ATGCACCGTGCTTAGGTTCCTGGAGAAGATTCCGGATCAGGCAGCTAGTGGGGCACCTGCCGAGCATCGTACTAGACAGGGCTCTGCATGTGTAGAGCGGATCCTATATCTCTGCCTCAACACCTTGAACGGGACCCTAATCAAGTTGTGTGGCTTCTACTAGGCCCTGAGTCTCTATGAACTGTGAAGATGTTTACATACTGCGCTACACATTTGTCTCCAAGGATGAATGGTTAGATAAATGTTGTGGAGGCGTTGCCGATAGAGATCTTTGCAGGCTGTCCTAGGGATTATTGGAGGATTTTGCCATCCCGTGAGGAGGATCGATTGGAGCCACAATATGCAAGGGTCTTCAAAGCCGAGTCTCGAGGTACTCACATTCTCGGAGGCTGTGTCCCAGTCGCATAGCTCTGCGGCTGCGCAAAGTATGTTCCATCAGGACTAGCCGTCTTGCATGTGCTTCCACGTTGGTTCCGTCGCCTTGGGTGTCCTTTTCGGACGAACGACGGTTTTGTCACTTTACACTTGCTATATGATTGGTTCGCAAGGGACGGGACGTGGCGCGCAACACAGGAGATGAAATCTTCGCTTCCATGTGCGAGACTCGTTTACTCAGATATTTTTCAGGTTTGCAGCGTTACCAGTATCTTGGGAAAGGAACGCAACATCCTCGGCACGCTGTTGAGCGGGCTGAATCCTATTCGAACATGGTCTCGATGTTGAACGCTGCCAGGTCCGCGGGTCATATAAAGACTTCACGAGTATCACTTTTCGTGTGACTTCGACCGAGTTGTCTTCGAATTGAACGCCAATCTGAACTCCCATCATGGCAGTACCCGCTTTTCCTGCACCAGACATGTCTGGTGTTGATCCAGGACTTCAACCTACGCTCATCGCATTATTATACCTCTTCCCAGGACTTGCTCTTGCGGTGCTTATGGTTCGATTTTGGAGGAAGTGGCAAGACCATATCCTTGGCGGAGGTATGAACACGTGGCTATAATGGCTGGTCTATGCTGAAATCTTTGCAGACGATGTTCTGATCGCCATCGCGTGGGCTCTAGCATTGTCCAATAGCGTGATCACCCACAAATGTAAGACTCTTGTCCACCTGGGCACATGACGGCCTTGGAATGTTCGAATGCCTGACGCTTATGGAGTTTGTGTCGCGATGTACACCGGATACCACGATGAAGATGTTCCGTATCCAGCAATCGACTTCCTTAATGCATTCAAGGTACGTTCGTAAAACGTGTGTGCTGCAACTTACCCATATGCTGAGGGACTTATTCACAGCTTAAGTATGCGTTGAGTCTCGTGTACTCACCATGTATCGGCTTCGTTAAAGCATCCTTCTTGTGGACGCTTTACAAACTTCGTTCAAACAATGTTTGGATCAAGCGGTGTATCCTCGGCCTCCAAGCGATCAACACCATTTTCATCGTTGCTTTCACGATACTTGCTGCAATACCCTGCTGGCCGATAGCGAAGAACTGGCAACCCGACCTGATTGGGGGTTGCTACGATCCTCTAGATTACATCCTGGCCAACATCTCGATCGTACTTATCACCGATGTTCTAGTTCTTCTGTAAGACTTTCTCGCATGCACCAAACAACCGATGCTGACGTTGCACCAGGATTCCGACATGGATAATCTGGGACTTGCAAATGCCACTCAAGCGCAAGATTGTTACAGTATCGTTTCTCTCTCTCGGTCTCATCGTAATAGCAATCGGTGCCGTGCGATTCGTTTGGCTCATCGACGCTTTCAAAGGCAAAACAAAAAGCTACAGTGTCAAAGCGTCCTACTCTGCAATTGAGTCTAGTGTCGCTATCATTGGAACCTCGGGGCCAACTATCAAATACATACTGTCACGCTTCATACCTTGGCTCCGTCCTTCATTTGAGCGCTCGATTGCGAACAAGAACTCATACGACGCCTATGGAAACCACTCGAATGTTGCTGCTAGACGAGCGAGGTCACATTACGGGACGAAAAGTGGATATGATGATTTGGATATGGTGAGCGTTCATCATGAACAGTTCGAGATGAAGAGCGGTTGGCAAAAAAAGAGGGGGCGGGATGAAGACGCAAGAAGCGATGAGCAGCACATCACAGGCGAAGGCCACGGCATCAACAAGACAGTGGAATGGATGGTAGACACGAAAGAGCGCTCGCATATTAGCAAAACAGTCTCGGATGATCCAAATGTCGCTAACGACAAGCCTGCGACAAGTCCCGCACAGATCATTTAAGCTGGGGGTGTGTTGGGGCAGCAAGAATATTACATACATGACGAGTTGTGCTATGAGTATAGCACTGATCCAAAGATTTTCCTAAGTGCACGTTTGTTGAAGAAACGAATTTGCGATGTGAAATGAGTCCGCTGTTGGGCGGCGTTCGGCCGCAGCTGACCCGCGCGCGCTGCCGGTCTTGTTTCCGGATCTTGGGGTGCGGTATACCCGATTCGGCGACTTCCCCTCAATCTCAATTGCCTGGCCCGCGGTTGGCCGAGCCATAAGACGGTATCTCCACGGATACTGGGCATCGCAGATATCTGAACAATGTCGCGAATTGATGGAGCTGAAGTAGCGAAGCACAGTAGCAAGAAGGACTGCTGGATAGTGTTGGATTCAAAAGCATATGATGTGACAAATTTCCTAGCGGACCACCCAGGTGGTGCACCGATCATCTTGAAGAATGCCGGGTCGGTGAGTACAATGGCGTGGCTCAAAGATCAAGAGCTGATGTTAGACAGGATGCGACAGAAGAGTTCAAGAAATATCACCCGTTGAGTTACCTGGAGGACTATCTGCCTAAAGATGCCTTCCTCGGTCCCGTCGACCCCAACACGTTTGGTCAGCTACGCCAGATCAAGAGCGAAGAGTCGACGAAGCCGTCTGACACCGATCCAAACTCCAAGGAAATCCCACATGTGAGCCTTTGCGTCTCCACGACCGACTTTGAGGCAGCGGCAAAGGCTGTCATGCCTCACAAGTCGTATGTCTATGCGTCCGGTTCTGCAAACACTGGCGCGTCGATCAGAGGCAACATAGATGACTGGGGGCGCATCAACTTCCGTCCGCGTGTGATGCGCAACGTCGGCGATGTAGACACGCGCCGCAAGATCTTCGGACACAGCTCGCCATACCCATTCTACATCTCGCCTATGGGAACAATGGGCGCCATCCACGAAGCTGCCGAGCCAGAGATGATCCGAGGCGCAGTGCGCAAGGGCATTCACAAGGTCGTCAGTACTGCAAGTTCGAAGAGCAGCGAGCAGATCATGCAGAGCTACAAAGATGAGCAGCAGAGGCTTGGTAACAACAGCACAACGCAATTGTTTTACCAATACTACATGCCTGTCGATCGCAATAAGGCCATCGAACTTATGCGCATCGTCAAGCGCTGCGGTTATAATGGCCTCTGGATAACAGTCGACACGCCCGTTCTTGGAAAGCGAACAGCGGATCGCTATCTCCAGGCTGAGGAGGCGCTAGCAGTCGGGCTCGCAGAAGAAAGTACAGCGGAATGGGAGACCGGCGGCGACAACGCTTTCGCACCCGCGATGGGGGGACGGCCAGTTCAGGGCCAACTTAGCCCACATACGACCTGGGAGGATCTCGAGTGGATTCGCAAGGAGTGGGAAGGGCCGATCGTGCTGAAGGGCGTGCAATGTGCGGATGATGCGAAGCTTGCGATGGAGTATGGCTGTGATGGGATTCTTTTATCCAACCATGGTGGCAGACAGCTACACACCGCGCCGAGTGCGCTGATGACGCTGCTGGAGATCCGAGCGTACTGCCCGGAAGTCTTGGGAAAACTAGAGGTCTTTCTCGATGGCGGTCTGAGAGACGGAAACGATGTGCTAAAAGCATTGTGTCTGGGTGCCACAGCCGTAGGCGTAGGAAGACCTTTCCTATACGCGCTTGGAGCGTATGGGTCGAAAGGCGTCGAGAGATGTGTTGACAGTAAGTTTGCTCGTGTTTTAACCAGGGTAGTATACTAACGTGCGGCAGTTCTTGCGGATGAGCTGCAGACGGGTATGCGTTTGTTGGGCATAACATCACTGGATCAGTGCAGGCCTGAGATGGTTAATGCGACGCGTCTGCTAAACGAAATGTGGCGGCCAGAGCAGCTGAGTCTGAAGAGCAAGCTGTAAAGGTAGGGTGTGTTGGTTACGTGGGTCATTCATTGTTCCAAGTTTCAAGTTTTGCGAGCGAATGAAATGGAATTTGGATTGAACACAGCGTGCATTACCATTCCAACCAATTCAATGACTACACTTGCATGATTATGAATCGTAGTCTGCCTTTCAGTGTTGTTACCGATGTCGCCGGCCCCGCCGCCCGCTGATGCAAAGTTTTCTTACCCCTCACACCCCACCCCACCTTGTTGATTAATTGGGTTATACAATAACAATTTTGCGATTCTTCCATCAATTCCTAGAGAAGGACAGATGGCCGAGCTGGTTATGGCGCCAGGTTAAGGTTACTCTTAACATATATTCCTGGTCACGAAAGGTTAGTTATGTCCTAATAGCGCACGCAATTTAAATCCTAACATGTAATAGTGGCGTGGGTTCGAGTCCCACTCTGTTCAGCATTCGTCTGGCATTGTCAGATACTCCAGGATACATTTTTTTTGGTGTTTTGCGCGCCCATGAGCGTTGGTCACTAAGCCCATGCTCTGACACCCTCCCACCCACTCTCTTCCTATTTAGATAGAAGGAGGCTTTGCTTTTTGTACTCTAGTATTGATCTAGATGCTATTGAGACTTTGTTTGTAATTTTATATAGTGCATATATACGTTGCGCTGTCATAGAGCTTGCGCAGTCACTTCGCGTCTTATCACGTTGGGTCGAACTCGAATCAGCACGCAAGTCGTTGCATAGAAGGCTTCTTGAAGACATCATAGCTTATAGAGTTGAACAAGCTATTGTATTGCACCTCAAATGTTGGTATATCTCACCTTTTCGCAACAGCGACGGCCGCGACACAGGGAAAACCCTCCACCTCGACCACATCCGCACCCTTCTTCCCATTCAAAGGCCTCCGGGTCTTCACCGCTGCCTTCTTTCCAGCAAGGTTCAACTGCTTCGCGAACTCCTCGTTCTCTTCATCGGTCCACTTTGGTCCCATGTTCTTCCACATACCGAGCATGTAGCCGCAAGTCTCCTCCGCAGTCTTCGATGCATAATATACTGTCTTCTCGTGCATCTCAACATCTTTGAATCCTGCGCCTTCCATGATCTTCTTCATATGCGAAGCTTCGAACCACTCATCCGCGACAGGCCAGCGGAATAGGGGGTCGTCTGGCTTGACGGCTTTCTGCGCTTTATGAACAACAGCCATATGGTCTGTAGACTTCCAGGCAGTGACAACAGCCGTCCCTCCTGGCTTGAGAGTGCGATAGATCTCCGCCGCACCCTTTTCTCCATCAGAGAAGAACATGATACCCATGTTGGTGATGGAGTGCGTAAACGTCTCGTCAGGGAATGCCAGACTGACCCCATCCATCACTTCGAAGGACAAATTTGCCGCGGAGGGTGTAGCTGGAAGCGCTCGGCGTGCTAGATCAACCATCGGTTTCGCATTATCGACGCAGGCTGCCTTGAGTGGAGTGTCTGGGTATCTGTACAAAAGCTCTTGCGCAGCTATACCATTTCCGCATGCATTGTCCAGCAGGACGGAGTTCGAATCGACCGCGGGCACTATGTCGATGAGGTGCATGGCAACTTCGCGGGTGCAGCCACCGGTTGCAGCCTCATAGGTCGAAGCAAGCATCTCGAGCATTTCGCTGGAGTTCATGCTGGGCTCGCTCATGATGATGATGGAATATTCGCTATTGGATTCTGAGTGATGCTATGCATTAAGTACCAGGTCAGCGAGGTACTTATATATGGCTTACTGCGGACGAAAAGACTAAAAGCGAAGGATTGTGGCTGGGGCGGGGGTAGACGAGAATACACGCAACGAGAAGTACGCCTGGAAATCTCCATGTTTCTTGTTGGACTGAATTGCCTTTTGGGTAGGCCCTCGGAGCTCAGAGACTTTCACATGCACCCTGGGGCTTGAATAAAGTCGCCGACTGCAGCTTGAGTCGTTGCGCATTCCTTAGAGAAAATAAGCTAGAGACGGGTGCAGTACGCTTCGTCGTTCTAGCTGCGTTGAGAAGATGCAAGGTCGAGGATGACTGCGTTTAACGCTAAATATACTTATCCATCTATCCACAGTAAATGCCCGCATCTGCTTCGCTATTCTGCCTCTAATACTGCGCAGCCCCTTCTCAAACAAGAACATAACATCTACGCTATACGCACTTCGAAATGATAAAGTATGTGAAGTCTGTACTCTCAGTCCTCGGATGATTCGGACGACACTAAGATTTTCCGGGCGTATGCTTACACACCATCTCAGATTTTTGCATCCTCTTTGAACCTAATCAATCCATCCTGGAAGGTTGTCGCAATATGCACGCCACTCTTATAGTCCCACATACGGCTATTATGTAGCGCTCTGCCTCCCGTAGCTCGGGTAAGCCATGCTTCTTGCATAAACCATTTTCGCCCGTCCTTATCGCCGCCCGTATGCCCCTCCAAATTACAGAGTGGTAGTGGACCATCTTCCCACAATGTCCTATCGGCGTTCGGGTGGTCAATCCGCGGTTCATTAGGCATGATGAGGTCCTTGATACCGACATGGAAGATGACGCTGTGAGATAGCGACGCCATGCGTTTGTAACCCCGAGGCCGGTCGAGATGGTTTGGCACAATGAATAGCGAGTTACGATCCGATGCGTATAAGTGTGCACAGGCGTGCATATTGGCCTCTCGTGTCAATGTGAGCTTCTGCTCGGATTCCGAGGGAGGCGGATATGGTGCGGTTGGTAATGGAAGTGCACCGCGTAGCGTATAGAAGGTCAGTTGTTTGCGATCGAGTGGATGCCGACTCTGATTGTACTTCGACATGTCAGCCTTGCGGATGTGCAAGCCGGCGATGGGGTTGAAGTGGTCGGGATGAGCTGGAAGGTACGTTTCTCGAAAGTGTTCAGAATCGTTGCTTGGAGCGGCCGCATGCTTCATCGGCTCGTCCTCTTTGTCTTCCAGTGCGTCGTGGTACACCTTTTTCAGGTCAACAGACTCTTGCATGTCGAATGGTGAGCTTTCTTCTTTTTTGAAGGAGCAGGTACAGGTAAACATATCTCCGTCGGCTGCAACCTGGCTTACGGTCACATTTCGTGTGCAATAATTGTAACCGTCTCGGATCTTTCGGACGCGATAGGTGTAGTGTTCATTAGGCTTGCCACCTAGTACGAACCACCCGGTAATGTTCTAGCATTTTGTTCAGTTGTGGTTGGAGCAGAACGTGTCGCTACAGCTTACATGTATGAGAAATCCTTCTGCGACAGTCTGGGCAGCAGCCCATGCGGCTTGCGCAAAAACGTGGCCGCCGTACGTCCCATTCTCACCACCAGTCGGGGAGTAGGCTTTGACGATGGAGCGGAATGTCCAGTTGTCAATGCGTTCGAGTGCGATCACCTTTTCGAACGGCAGCACCTGCTTATCAGAGGTAAAGTAGGGACGTACGACCATGGCAGCGACTACAACGTCTGAACTGACGTAGGAGTACGCTGATGCTTGATAGAGGCCATCATCGTATTGGGCGGGTGTTGCGATGTGCAGCCGGTACAGATGTGGCTGGCGCTAACGAGTTACCTCGGAACGGGCGGGGTTCGGATGTATGACGGCGCAAGTTGTTAACCTCCGTCGCTAGGGGTGGCTACAGTTCACGTCACATGTTACAAAAAACGTGTGAGCAGAAGTATGCATTGTCTTACATCCCACCTACTTGCTAAAATACAATAGTGTGTATGCAGCAATTTGAAAACCTCACAAAATCTGACCATCCCTGGTGCCGTTGGTGCAACAAGATATATACGGTTTGCGAGAGGCGCGATGCAACTTGAACGTCATGAAATATCATGATGAGCATGCATGCATGCGTATTTACATGTCGAACAGATTGCTTCCGCCTCATCTTCCATCCCTCTTCTTCAGAACCCATAGCCGGACGAAATAAAATACAAGACCGCAGAGCCATATTCCTACAAGGATCGCTGCTTGAACGGGCGCGAATACTGCGCCTCTGATTACGACGAAACCGCTGATTATAGCGAACAGTATAGGGATAAGAATGAAGGGTTTCACAGGCCGGGGTAGATCAGGCTCGCGGAATCGTAATATAATTGCGCCGAGAACCGTGAGGAAGAAGAAAGCATACTCGGCAAGGCCATTGAGAGTCAGTAAGATGCGCATGTTGCCAAGTATAATGTATACTGCCGAGAGGACAGTGTTGAGTATGAGGGCGTTGCTAGCAATTGTTAGCAGAGGATGACCGGACATGACGGCCTACATACATTGGTGACTCTCCATCATCCATAGCCGTGTCAGCTGTCTCGCTCGAATCGGCGCGTTTAGTCACCTTCAGAGTACCGACGCGACCGACTGTGCCGAGAATTTGCGGGAACCAATTGTTGTTAGATGCTGCGACGGTCATCCTACCAGCCACGAAGGAGTTTCCAAGGGCGGAGCCTGCAATGACGAGACATATGAGCGCGGTAGCGAAGTAAGCTACTCCCTTGCCAAGGAAGTGGGTAACAGCTGTCTAAGACATATCAGTATAAAGGCGTTATACATGACTCTGAAGGACTTACCACAGCAGCAGCATCTGTTGTCGACACTACCTTCCAAGGGAGAAGAACGTAGTAGACAGCGTTGGCGGCGACATAGCATAGTATGATTGTGGGTATAGCGGTATTGATGGAAAGTGGTAGTTGGCGACTGGGTTGACGCAATTCTGCCGCGACGTAATTCGCCTTGTCCCAGCCGGAATACGCCCACAAAGCTCCGTACAACGCTGTACTGTAAAAGCCGAGTGACTCCCACGTAGTCACTTTCGTCCAATCAAATTTCGACCCATCGGGCAGTATCGTGTCTCTTGGAGAGAACCAATTGTTTTGATGCCAATCGCGACCTCCAAGGTCCTTACTCTTTCCGACAAAGACAAAGACGACCACTAAACCAGATACGATAAGGAGAAAAATGGTAAGCAGCTTTATGGCGACAAAGAAACTAGATAGCCGAGTACTTGTCTTGGTGCTAATGGAGTTCAACGTCGTTACGAATACTAAGACAAGTAGAGACAATAGCTTGTGGGTGAGAGGTGGATCTGGTTCGTTCACGCCCAAACTGGAGTAAATGGACTCCACAAATACTATGCTGAGAATAGCAAGGGTAGCAGGCATGGTGGCCACTACCCAAGACCAAGCAGCCATGTATCCAAAGACGTCGCCATAGATGTAGGTGAGATAAGGCTGGATTCCGCCTTCTCCGGGGAATGCGGTACCCAGTTCAGCCATTGTCAAAGCACCTGTCCATGCTAAAACTCCACCAACTAGCCATACGAGGAGTCCAGCACCAGGTGACGGAACGTTTGCATCGATAGGCCCAGGCGATGAAAACACTCCCGAGCCGATGACGATGCTTATCAGCAGCGCGAACCCATCCAGCGCACCAAGATTGCGAGCAAAGGTGTTTCGCGTCGCCGTAACGTCATCATGTTCTTCGTCCGGGGCATACGATGTCGTGGATTCTTGGCGGAGTAGAGGCGCAGTCTCTGAGGGTGTCATTGTCGCGTTCTCGAGTTTCAGAGGTTTGATGAGCCAATCGTCGCTTTTGCCGAGGTTGTCACGCGTCACACGCGTCAACGTGATGTGTGTAGGACGCGTCCGGTCCTTCTTGGGCCGCAGGAGTCGCAATTTCTTTATTTTCTGGTGCTGTCTGAGCTAGAGCAACTAATACCCAATGCTGTGGTTGTGTGAAAGCAAAAGGTGGCTGGCTAAGCCGCGCGACACTATCGCGTCAGGATGAACCGAACTTACGTCATCCCCTTTCCCCACCAACCGCCGCGGCATCGAAATCTGTGACTTCACATTGCGGTCTTTGCAGGATCAGAATCCCACAGTTTTTCAGAGGCTCCACTTCATCCGTTCTTCTCTGTATCGTTATGCATGACGTCATACGGCATATTCACGGCCTGGCAGCTCTCGTTTTCCCGATTCTGGAGCTCGAGACTCTGCAGCCAAGGTTCTCGCCCAGGCCCGTATTACGCGTGTTGAGTGCATCTGAAAACCAATTATTGCGTGGATTGAAAAGCCAAGCAAATATGTACACTTTGCAAGCATATTTGTAGGTGTAGCTCGATGTGAACCCTTCTCGATATGTATAGCGCCGGCGGCATCAGCGAAGGAGCTCAGAGTCTTGACAAGACTAACGACCTGGTCTGTTTTCACTACAGGCCATGGTTCACCGTTAATGTGTATTGCCTTCTCTTTCGCAGAGCATAATTCATGACAGACAACATTGACGGCAGAACCAGATGAAGGAGTCCGATGTGTGTCTGTGCACGCCAACCTAGGGAAAAACTGAACAGCCTGGAGCCTACGCTGACGTTGGGTCACCTACTTTGCAAGGTTGTAGGTCAATGTAGTCTACAGACATGTTCAGTTTTTTGTATAAGATGTGCGACCATGTCTGAGGAGTAGAAGCCCAGCTCATGAGCGACGATGGATGTCCCATGCATCGCAACGATACCGGCCTGTTTCCGTAGTGGCACAGGCAGCGACGAGACGACAGTCATGGTTAGCACATGGCGCACTTGTGACATTTACAGAAACCTGTTCCCGCTCACGCTCACATGGGAAATCGTGGGGAGGTTAAGCTTAAATTCATAGTGCGATGACAGACCAATGACGCTGGGTGGGTTCATCGGCTTTGTCGGCCCTTGCATGCTTAGCGGGCTGTATAGGGCTTAGCGCTGCGCATCATCATGGCGACGTCATTCTTGGTGAGCATGCAGTTTGCTTGCAGCTGCTTAAAGCTCTGGATCCCTTGTCGAACTTTCCTCTATCACACACTGCTTTCTTGCAAGATACCCCAGGCCTTATCAATTGCATCCAGGTCTCTTTCTCAAATTCATTGACTACACAATCACCTTCATACCTAACCATGTTCTCGAGACAAGCAACTCAGAATGCGCGCTTTGCAGCACGGTGTGCTCGCCGCCCAGCTGCGCGGGTAGCCAACCCTCAGTTCCGCGCCCAGAAGCCCCGCTTCCAGTCCACCGAGTCAGCGACCTCCGGCAACGCGGGCGCCGGCTCACATGCCGCCATCGGTGCCGCTTCTGGTGCCCTTGCTGCAGTCACCGTCGGCTACATCTTCTACAGGCAATCAGGCGCCCGTGACGTTGTGGTGGCTTCCAAGACTGCCAAAGGCTACGTCAGCTCAGCTACACAGAAGATCAAGGAGCAGACACCTGAACCCAACGAGGCGCTGCAATGGCTACGCAACGCCGCGCAGAGCTACGCAGCCTTCATCCCCGGCGCCAAGGGCTACGTTGATTCTGCATTCGATGACCTCGATGCCATTCGCGCAAAGCACGGCAAGGAGGTCGACCAAATCGTCACCGAAGCATACGATGAAATGCGCCAGGTCCTCGGCAATGGCGACATGAGCCTTGTTACCGCACACAAGACTTGGGACGTCATTACCAAGCACATGAGCCGCATCGCAGATCTCGCTGGCGACGCGTCGCAGCAGATCATGGATAACCACCCTCAACTCAAGGAGAAGGTCGGCGGTAACATCGACAAGCTCAAGGAGTACGGCGACAAGTATGGTCCTGAGGCCAAGAAGGAGGTCGATAGAACATGGAAGCAGATCAGCGACGTGGTCAAGACCGGCGTGAGCGCATCCAACATCGAAAAGATCCGCAGCATCGTACAAGAAAAGGTTGACAAGCTTAAGAAGATGGGTGACGAGGCCTGGGACAAGGGTATGGAGCAGGCTAAGCCCTACCTTGACAAGAACCCTCAGGTCAAGAAGATTGTGGAGGAGAACGCAGATGCGCTCAAGGGCGGAAACGTACAAGAGCTGTACGAGCGCGTCAAGTCTGCTGTCGAGAAAGGCGACACAGGTGACCTCGAGTCGTACGTCAAGAGCGCTGCCAACAAGGCTAAGGATGCTGGTTTCGGTGACTACGAACAATACCTCAAGCAGATCCCTGGAGGCGACCAGATCATGCCCAAGTTGAGCCAGCTCCAGGATGTTGCCCAGAAGCACGGCGATGAGGCTCAGAAGCTCTTCCGAGACACCGTCTCAGAGATCTCCAGCATCCTCCAGAAGAAGGGAGATGAAGCGTCAAAGTTGGCCGAGAAGGCGAAGGAGGACTCAAAGAAATAAGGTTGTCAGAAGTATTCTCACCTGGAACCCTGAAGAGTGTTACGATTAGTCTACTTGTATAATAAGGCATCACTGGCGTTGAGCATGTTGAGCGAAAATTATAACGAATTCTACATAATTACGTTTGATCCTGTACTGTTCGTCTCATTCCATGTCGTGGTGATCTCACCTTGGGCTAACTACTCGAACCATGCTAGATCATCCGCACATGTGCCATAAAGCAGCGAGTGATGTTAACACGATCTTCTGGTCCCGATGAGTAACAATCTGGTCAAGGGTCTTGTGTAGAAGTTCGGCGAGCAGGTTTCATTAGAGAAAAGTGTATATCGTATTTCATCATCGTAGTATGACGCGGTCGACAGATGATTTCACAAGTGAGTTCCTCTGACGACACGAGTTGTCTTGCGCAGCTCTATAGACACCACGTGAGACGTGGCATGCGTACCAGGAACCCGGTACGTACAATCGCCAGGCCCGCGCAAGAACTCACACCAGAACTTGCATCAAGCCCTGGAGTGATAGCATCTTGTTCAGATCGTCATCATATGCGCCACTCGATTACACCCAAGTGGTGAGGCTGCAGTAAGACATGGGCGGGGATGCAAGCCCATCACTGCCTATATGCAGGAACTACTTACTATGCACACCGCACACCGTCTTGGGTTCTGGAATCCTCTATGCGGGGTGAGGTGGTCAGCGCGATGGTAGGTTGCACAAGACGTGGGCTTGCGGCAACATGTCATTCAATGCAGTAGCTCGCAACCTAAAGTAAATCTTAGGCGGTGAGACGGGCGCGTAGAAAGTACAGTACTCATGGTAAAAGACATGACAGAACACAAGGCAAGATGCACATTGTTGGGTTGCTGACAAGGTTGTTGCCAAACGACCCCGCGATCCGCTAAGGAAGTAAAGTGGGTCCGAGGTGAAAGAAAGTGGTGAGAGAAGCTGCGACCGCGACGTTCGTCCGCCCAATAGACCGGGCACGCTCCACTCGGTCAGCCAATGACGTAAACGCGCCTCCGCTGCTGCACCGCCCTCCCCTGACACCTGGCAGGCGCTACTACTCTATTTACTCCTCTCTCTCTCTCAACAAAACCCCCAGCTTCTACAACTTCTCACTCCAATTCTCCACTTCTCTCTACCAAACCCCTTTCTTGCACGTCGATCGACACCACTACTACTACTACTATCCACCCAACTACCACACACTACACAACCGCAACCATGGGCAAGGTACGCGTTCCTGTGCTAACATGTACCCCGCCAGTACCCCGCTAACACGTGCATAGGCGAAGTACATCATGCTCGACTGCGACAACACGCTCGTCCAGTCTGAGCGTTTCGCGTTCGAGGCCTGCGCCGACCTCACCAACCAGGTCCTCGAGAAGCACAACATCTCCGACCGCTACACAGCCGAGTCATTGCTCGAGGACTTTGTCGGCCACAACTTCCGCGGCATGCTCAATGGCCTGCAGAAGAAGCACAACTTCAAGATGGACGACGCCGAGATGGAGGACTTTGTCGCGCAAGAACTCGGAGCCGTAACCCTCAAACTCAGCCAGAAGGCCGTCGAGTGCCCCGGCGTGACTGAGCAGCTCAACAAGCTCAAGGAGCAGGGCTACCCCATGTCCGTCGTCTCTACTTCCGCCAAGAGCCGTGTCGTCGCCTCCATCGAGAAGGCCGGCATCGCACACTTCTTCCCTCCCGAGCACGTCTACTCCGCCGCCACCTCACTCGACCCCCCTTCATCCAAGCCCGACCCCAAGATCTACCTATACGCTGCTGAGCAGCTCGGTGTCAAGCCCTCCGAGGCTGTCACCGTCGAGGACAGCAAGAGCGGTGCCACTGCTGCCATGCGCGCTGGTATTCCTTGCATCGGCTACGTTGGCATCTACGGCATCGAGGAGGGCAAGGAGAAGATGGAGCAGATGGCCAAGCTCCTCACCGAGGAGACCAAGTGCGCGGCCATCATGTACGACTGGAAGGAGTTCCCAGAGTGCCTGAAGAAGGTCGAGGCCAAGTTGTAAGTGCTCGATCCGACACTGGGGAGCCGAGGAAGAGGAACATTTCACCCTGTCTCCCCGCCATTGCGGGTGAGCTTACGATCAGATTCACGACATCAATGACTACATAGATTCAGTAATGAAGATTTAGTGGACACAGTCCCATTCACAACAGCTACCTGCTACCTGCCGCTTCCTCTGCTGTGTTGATTGTTTTGTTTGGTGACGCAATGGTGGGCCCCGCGCCGTTCAGTGGGCAGGCGTTCCAGGCTCGGGTGACGGCCCAACGCTGCCCCGCTCCTCCCCACTTGAGACCCATCGTGAACTGCAAACTCCATCGCGAAATATCCCGAACATCGAACATTTGCCTTTGCCATCCCAGATCTCTAGCGCTGCATTCGCGCGAGGTCAATCTCTGCTGCTCACGTGCATGCAAGTAAGCAAATTTGAACGGCCACCGTGGCACTGGCCAGAGCCCCAACACCAGCCCCAACACCCTACGGCCCGGCGCGCTCATCCATCAGCCCTATTGTTAATGCTTGTCTGCTTATTGCTGACATTAACGAGCTTGCTGTATCGACGCAAGTGAATAGCTCTCACGCGAATTTTCCAGCCGAATCACGCGATGCAGCCGCCCCCGCCTGTAGCCGCTTGAGCCTCACAAGCACTCCATTCAGTGGAAACCCCGACACGCATCCCCGCGAAGAACAATGATCTTATACCAAAAAAGCTAAGAAGGTTACATTGTCTTCCCAGCATGAGAACTTGAGCTTAGATGGGCAGCGTAGACTTCAAAGCACCTGTTTAACTTTGGGGGTGCATGCTCACATGCCTCGGTAAAACAGGCCGTCCGTCATCTGTCCCTGCGTGCCTGCGCTCTCTGCGCGCAACACCCAACGAGGCTCGTTGGCCGGCACATCCACGAAACAATATGGTCACAACCCACTGAATAGCTGCATACGATAATCCCATTGCCTGGTCAAACGTTCAACAACAGCAGCTGTTATCTATGTTCCAGGAACAGCAGTTATCTGTATCCTAGGATCTGCACCTTGGCATCTGGGCGCTGCCTTCTTCCGCTGTAGCCAAGACATGCTTAGTGAAGCCTCCTTCCTATCTCGTCGACAGCTCCTTACACGAAGCTTTTGCTTCATCTAAAGCGACCAATGTCATACCCTGCACGGCATTCGTCCTCATCTACACGTTGCTTATGATCTCTACCGGCTGCCAATCGCGGATCTGTACCACCAGGTGTAATGGATGGTTACATGGTTACACGGATAGTAGCATCCAAACGGGCAGGTATGGTGACTACCTGCCGGGTTTGCCATAGGTGCTGCAGGATGGGTGCTGGCATGTCGAGCACCTCCATGTCGTAGGGACGCATTTAAGACTGTGCGAAGAGCCCATGATGATTCTCCATCGGCATCTTGCGCATTGTTCAAGTCGCAGTCAACATGTACCTACGCACCGCCCTTCTTTCCCTGTCCGCCCTTGCGGCGGCAAAGGAAATGCCCAAAGATGAGTTCAGAGCCGCACAGCTTTACGACTCTGGTATCAGGCACGAGAACAATGTTGCCCTCAAGAAGGTCGCAACCCCATTCCAGCATCTTCGAATTCTGTATTGACTCTTACCAGGAGTCATGGGCACGCCAGGAAGCTGCGGGCATGTACAACTCTGCCCAATACGCCGAGATCAAAGACAAGGTGGAGTGCATGAACGGCACCGCAATCGCCGGACAGGACGTCTTCCGATGCCAAAATGTCAGTCCATGCACCATATATCACGAGTTTCAGTCATTAACGAATCGGTATAGATTGACTTGCTTCACTTCTTGTCGCACGCCGAGCTCGGCAGCACTCGCGGTGTTGGATCTTCTTCATGGGGTAAGAGTTCACATATCGAGTTGCTGAGATCTTCGCTGAACAACAATAGGCTGGACATCTGAAGACGGTCGCGAATTCGTTGCCATCGGACAACAAGATGGCGCTGCATTCGCTGAAATCACGGCAGAGGGCAAGCTTTCGTACTTGGGTCGTCTACCCGCCTACTCTACGCCCAGCACGTGGCGCGAGATCCGTGGCCAGAACAACCTGATGATCATCGGTAGCGAGGCGGTCGGCCATGGCATTCAGATCTTCGACATGAAGAAGCTGATCGACATCGACCCTGCGTCTCCTGTCACCTTTAGCAATGCCAATGACCTCGTTGGTCATTTCAAAGGCCTTCCCAACGGCCGAACACACAACGTCGTCACAAACCCAGAGACAAACTTCATCTATGCCGTTGGTGCCCAGCCAAGGACTGACAAGTGCAAGTCGGGCATTATCTTCATTGATATCACCGACCCTTCAAACCCAACAAGCCCGGGCTGGTGAGTGAGACATGTTGTTGGGGATGTGAGCATCACTGACTCAGAATAGTGCATCAGAGGACGGTTACGTACACGATGCGCAATGCCTCATCTACCGCGGACCAGATGCGGAATTCGAGGGCCATGAGATTTGCTATGGCTACAACGAGGACTCTCTTACGATCTACGATGTGACTGACAAGAAGGCCCCGGTCATCTTATCTAACACTTCTTACGAAGGCGCGGCATACACCCACCAGGGCAACGTTTTGGACCCCATGAACCAGCAGTTTCTTTTGCTCGATGACGAATATGACGAATACGACAAAGTGGGTCCAGCGATCCCTGGTCACCCCATCACGTATATCTGGGACATCTCATCCCTCCGTGCGCCCAAACAGACTGGACTGTACAAGAGCGGAGCAAAGGGTATCGACCACAACCAGTATGTCGCGAACGGCTTTGCTTACCAATCGAACTACGGCACCGGATTCCGCGTTCTGGATGTTCGCAGCATCCCTGACGACCCGACTGGTGCTGGCGTGAAGGAAGTTGGGTTCTTCGGTATGCAAATGTACGATCATCCTATCAATTCATCTATACTGACCTTTGCGCAGACGTTTACCCGGAGGATGACGACATGCCTGGCGGCGGTACCGTCGACTTTGTTGGCACGTGGTCGAGCTATGCATTGTTCAAGAGTGGTCACATCCTGATCAACACCATGGAACGCGGTGTTTTCATTGTCAAGATGCAGGAGGGGTTTGAGAGATAGATGGACAGGACCTCGTCAATCTGAGATTGCTCGCGGCAGGGCGAAGTTTAGAATTCATTGCAACTGTCGATCCCGGCTGTATCGTCGGTATCAGTGCCGCCTCGCGTGCACGACGATTGGTTCAATAAAGAGTTCCGGCACAACGCACTCCCCCTCTTGATCCCGAATGAAACTTATCAGCAATCATGTCCAGACCGCTCAGAGCCCTGTATCAACCCTGCCTCGCACCCTCTAGCTGTCGCGGTATCACCGTTGCTCGCTCTTTGGGCTCTATTCGTTTACCTCCGAACCGCAACTAACCGCCAAGCTACACGCCTCCGCGCAGGATCTAGTCGCAGATCCGTGATATCGCCTCTTCTCGTTTCTTTCGTTCTGATTGTGGCGATGGCGCGCCAAGGGCTTGGCTTTATCTGCACAGTCC
Source organism: Alternaria conjuncta (assembly GCF_024043145.1). NCBI lineage: Eukaryota > Fungi > Ascomycota > Dothideomycetes > Pleosporales > Pleosporaceae > Alternaria > Alternaria conjuncta. Next base: position 233,120 of record NW_026250092.1, on the reverse strand, counting down.
GTTCCTTCCCAATCAAGTTGCGTCCGGCGTGGAACTAGAGGGCTCCGCCGAGCGACGCGGTTATTCTACCTTCCTCATGCAACGCAGCATTGCGCAGCCAAGCAGACTTTCATCAATCGCGTCGCCTTCGTCCCCCAGCTCTACACCCGGCTACCCGTTTCCACGGACCCACCGCATGCCCTTACCTGCTCAATTGCGGTTCCTGAGCGACCATGAAGCACCGATGGATACAGCAGCTGCCTGTATCGGTTAGTTCTACAAGCACATGGTGGCCCATGAAGACTTTCTGGACCAGCCATATGGATACGAGGTTTAGTATATAGAGCCAGTCTGTACCTGTGACATAGCCCAAGGCAACCTCCTCTTCTCCTGCTCATCTGCCACTACTATTCATCAAGATGAGGTTCGTTCCCTTCGTTGCGCTCGCTGCGCCTGTCCTCGCACAGTACGATGCGAAGCCAAAGCCTTCTGCAAAGCCCGAGAAGCCTCAGAAGCCCCAGTTGCCTGGAAAGCCACACCCTCATGGGCCACCCAAGAAGCTTGTCTCTCGCAAGGACCTGATCAAGGATATCAAGCTCGAGGACCTTCTCGCAGGCTCCCAACAGCTTCAGACTTTCGCTGACGAGGCTGGTGGCAACCGTGCTTTCGGTAGCACTGGTCACAACGCTACCACTGAATGGCTGTACCAAACGCTCAAGGCGACTGGATACTACGATGTGTACAAGCAGCCCTTTGTCGAGCTCTTCACCGCCGCGACCACCAAGCTCACTGTTGCTGGAGAAGAGATTGAGGCCGCTTACATGACCTTTGGTCCCTCTGGAGATGTTACCGCCAACGTTGTCAAGGTTAACAACCTCGGATGCGCTGTTGACGACTTCCCAGCCGGGGTCTCTGGCCAGATCGCGCTTATCTCTCGAGGCACATGTCCATTCGCTGACAAGGCCGCCAACGCCCAGACCGCCGGTGCGGTCGGTGCTATAATCTACAACACCGAGCCCAACACACCTCTTTCTGGTACCCTCGGTGGTGATGGCGACTACGCTCCCGTTGTTGGCATTACCAAGGAAGCCGGTGAGGGTATTGTAGCCAAGCTCGGGAACGGCACAGTTGAGGGAACCCTCTTCATTGATGCCATTCGCGAGAACCGCACCAACTACAACGTCATCGCCGAGACCAAGCAAGGTGACCACGACAACGTGCTCATGCTCGGTGGTCACACCGACTCCGTCTTTGCCGGCCCCGGTATTAACGACGACGGATCTGGTACCATTGGTACGCTCATGACCGGCCTTGCCCTTACCAAGTACAAGATCAAGAACGCTGTCCGTCTCGGATTCTGGGGTGCAGAGGAGTTCGGCAAGCTGGGCTCCTTCTACTACATGAAGACCATCAACGGTACCTTCGGTGGTAACGCAACTGAGGCCAACAAGATCCGCGCCTACCTCAACTTCGATATGATCGCATCGCCCAACTACGTCCTCGGTATCTACGACGGTGACGGCAGTGCGTTCAACTTCTCCGGCGCCGCTGGTTCTGACACTATCGAGAAGGACTTTGAGGAGTTCTACGAGGAGCGTGGCCTTGCCCACGTACCTTCTCTCTTCACTCTCCGCTCTGATTACGCTGCTTTCCTCGAGAACGGTATTCCTTCAGGTGGTCTGTTTACCGGTGCTGAGGTGCTGAAGACTGAGGAGGAAGCACAACTCTTCGGTGGTGAGGCTGGTGCTCCGCTCGACGCCTGCTACCACCAGGCTTGCGATACCATCGACAACCTGGCACTCGACGCTTACCTACTCAACACCCAGAGCATCGCCAACTCGGTTGCCAAGTACGCCCTAAGCTTCGAAGGTATTCCAAGGGCCAACATGACCCTCCGCAAGCGTGGCGCCGAGAGGAGCAGACTTATGTCGAGATTCGATGATGGTGGACATGCTCACCATGGCCAGACATGCGGTGCTGGAAAGCACACTATCTAAATATTGTATTAGTATAGATTTGGGTGGGTGGTTGATGTTATTGATGATACCAATGATGCGATGATGCTGTAGGAGTAGAAAAGCCAATGTAACAAAACATTTCAGGCATTACCGTGTCCTGTTGCTTTCCGACGTGAATGCTTGCATTGCACAGTCTTACGACCGATCGACACCGTTAAGCGCTCTTAGTACCTTAAGGGTCGGCTTCGATAGTGAGGAGCTCTTTATTCGGCCTTCAGCTCGAGATCGAAAGTGTCACACCGTTTGACTCAGCATACCACATACCCTTCTCCTGTACTTGGTTCGAAGCAGAAATCACCATCCAATCTCCACTTCTTCCTCTTCACAAACCTAGCACTGTCCTCAAATGCATATTCCGTCTGTACCAGTCCTCCACCCTGACACTTCGAAAACAACACATCCGCAGTTCGAACAAGCATACCAAGCATCTCGCGTATGCATCAAAGTCTCGCCAGAACAGAAGCAGAATAGAACGTAGGGCTTCGCGGGGCGGAGACACGAGGTAGAGCGGAAAGCGCACACCTTGATGGCGACTGAGTGGACGCTATGCCATTTTGCTGTTCCCAAGGCGCGGAATATTTTGAGTACCGGAGACTGGATGTACAGTACGCCATCTTGAGATGATTTGGAATGAACAGGGCGGTGTGGGCTCAGGATCGTGATGTAGATGTTGGGCTGCGCGGTGGGAGGAGTAGTTCACGTGCGTGTTGTCTACTGTGTGCCTACTTGGGCAGCTGTTCGGGCAGTGAAGAACCCGCAGCTTGGCTTCTGGGCGTCGCTAAATATGTTGATCGTGAACTCGGCGATGCAGTCGAACTCTCGTTGGCGTGTCATGCAGACTAGACTACCGTGGCTTGCGCTCATGATTACTCTTTGGCTCGGGCATCACAGGAATGCGACAAGGCGTGTACGTCATTAACACTGAAGTTAGGTACCTGCATTTGGCTGACCGGATTGTGTGGCTTTCAAAACAGAGTTAGTGGCGTACATAGTGTTGAGCCAGTAATGGGCGTACAGTAGGGCTATTGTCTAGATAGAGTCGTGGCGGGGCGCGTTCCGTCTGGAGGATGAACGAACATTGGAGGGTTTGCTGCTGCGTCAAATCGCAAGCTGGTCTCGCCACGATTCGAATTGTTCCCAAATTCGTAGCCTATGACGATGCGATATTGATCAGTAATTTTTTGAGTTGTCACAATGGGTGCAAACCGGTCGGGGCTGTTGATCTCGAAACACTGGGTCGCAATGATCGCCTGGACCCGCATACTAACGCATGTCGCAAATCCCCCCGACCTCTTCGACGATCAGCAACAAGGCCTTCGATATGCACCATCCTGTTCCCGTCTCATTAAAAACAGGATATCGACTCCGCACATCGTGTTGCTCGGGACGGTGCACATTTGAATTTTCGCTCGGAGGCACTTCCCCGGCCTTGCTCAAGTGGCAATCTCGTCTAGCCCACTCGGTGCACGTTTCATCCGCAGCCATGTTCCTTGCGGCCGCAGCCTACCAATCCTCCGACGTTCATCCAAAGTCGGCGACCCTGCTAGGGGGCGCCCAGGCGCCGTTGCTAAAGCTGACGGCGTCGAGGTCGAATGGGCCTGAATTAATATCCAACCTTGGAAGTAGCCCAGGACAAGGCAGGACACACGTGTGCACGGCACGCAAGACCATGGCAGGCGGCGCGTCCGCACCCACACTAGTTTGGCGAACCGCCGTGTGTTAAACCGAACTTATGGAAAATGAGGAGACGATGAAGTCCAGATCGTTGGGTCTGCATTAACCATGACAGGTGCAGCTTCACGGATGCAACGGAGGCCCACAACTGTATAGGAAGGCAGTACTCGAGGCTTCAATCGCATCACCTAGTGAAGCAGAAGGTGCGCTGGCCGTAGCAGCTGGCAGTATAAGGGTTAAACACCACGTACCCCTAGCAATAGTTCTCATGCGATGCAGTCTATTGCAAGTTTGCCTGAGTCCATCAAAAGCGTCGCCGGAGAGCAAATCACATCACGCGGAAGAGTCGCCATACCTACCGGTAAGCCAGCAGCTGCTAGCACCTCAACACCTGGGCATCGTCGTGAGCGCGGTAAATCCCTTCGACGCCACTAGGAAACTTGACAGGCATCAGACCTGGACAGCTTGGAAACAGCACCAACTTTGCCGCCGCGCGTGTCAGAACAGCTCTCTGGATCTTGCACTCTTCACCGCCATACTTCACGTTGCCAGATATGGACTACCAGTCCATGAATAACATATCACAGTTAAGGTACTGCTCCCCGTGGTTCTCCAGTTGTTCAAATGCATGTGTGCATCGCCTGGAGGATGCGCAATAATCGTGCATCCCCCCGCAAAAGGGATGCCCTTCCCTGTCAAGCGAGCATTAGCGTTCCAGCAGGATAGATCCCGTTCCGTATGCAGGTCGGACCATTACGATCCAGCAGCACTGCTGTTACAGGATTAGTGGCACGATTCACGAAAGGATCGCTCGTTTGCCTTCCGGATATCCACCCAAGCTTGACGCCCAACGAATGGGATCTGTCCTTCTCGAACACAGGGCTAATACGCCACTTTCTGTCGAACTCTATTTCGACTCGAGGGTCTGTCAAGTGTTCGCTTCATCTCCTGAAAACCCCCCTAGCTGCCGTTATGGATCAGTCGGTCTGGACAAAGAATGTGAAGGGTCTTCGCGTGTGTCATAACGGCTCACTCTCGACCGGTCGCACATAGTATACAACACCACGTTCGCTAAGTTTGCGACGTTCATTATCAGGCCACCATCGTTCCACACATCTTTTCCACGCTGGCTCAGCATGAGTAACGAATATCATGATGATCCGTCGTTCCAACCATGGGGCCCATTCATCTCAGATAATTACAAGAATGAGCCCATCACGAAAGCAGACATCATCATAGCCTCCGTCGTGTGGGGACTGACATTACTCAATGTCATCCTGGCCCTATGGCTCATTGTCAAACAAACAAGAGGATCGCGATCACCGCTCAGGAGCGTCTACGTCTGGATGATATGGCTGGAACTTATTGTCTCGTTTACCATGGGCCTTGAGAGCTTTTTACACTTGCTCAAGTACATAAGACCAAGTAGGTAGTGACGATGTAGAGCTTTTGAGATTATGCTAACCACCCCAGGCTTCGCGTTTTACTTCACCATCTTGTTCTGGTGGTGTATCCAGGTTCAGCTGCTTTTGCAGATTATCATCAACCGTATCCGTGTCATCGTGCCTGATCGACGGCGTTCGAGATGGATCATGATTAGCACTGCGGTTTTCGTCACTGTTATCAACATCAGTGTCTTCAATGTCTGGATACCAGCGAGGTTACAAATCAACTCGAAGTAAGTTACTTTCCTGGTAGCGTGCATCAATGGTTGTCGCCATGGGCTGGACGATCGGCTGGGTTCGTCTGGCTGGTTCGTGGTGGAACGACATCTGCGAGACCCAATCGTACCAAGCATTAGACTGACGATCCAACAGGTACCACCTCATCAACGAGTACTGGGACCGGATTGAAAAGGGTCTCTACCTCCTCGCCGACGCGGCGTTGAACTGGTACTTCCTAAAGACTGTGAAGCAGAACTTGATCAACAACGGCCTCACAAAGTACAATAAGCTCGTTCGTTTCAACCAGCAAATCGTGATGGTATCACTTCTTATGGACGTCATGATTATCGCCGCTATGTCGATACCAAATTCCTTTGTGTAAGTGTTACTCGTTGACAGAAGCCAACCTCTGACCTTTACTAACCCACCTTCTTCCAGATACATCCAATTCCATCCTCTCGCCTACCTAGTAAAACTCAACATCGAAATGACAATGGCCAACCTCATCAAACGCATCGCAATCTCGACATCGCGCAAGACAGGCATGGCATCCATTGCCCACGAGTTCAAGTCCTCGTCCAACCAATCCACCACCGGTCACCGCACCACCGGCACAAATCCGCACAAAGCACGGGGTTCGATTCACGAGCTCGCCAGCTTTGCTTCCTACACCGTCGATACAAAAGCAAATGCCGAGCAAGATGGGCAGCGTGTCATTAGCTTCGCCCCGACAGGGAACCAAATCAAGGAGACGAGAGAGGTCATCGTGCATACTGAGCCGAACCCGTTTTACGAGCGCAGAGGCTCGGAAGTGGAGATCACAGCAGGGCACGGAAGGAGACAGTCTCACGGCGTTGTCATTGAGGAGAGGGGACTAGGCAGGCAGAAGAGTCTAGAGAGTATAACTGAGGGGAATGAGAGTATGAGGAGTGGGTCAGTACCCAAGCGACTGATAGAGGATAGCGACGATGAGGCAGCGCTTGTGCAACAGAAGACTTGGGGATGGCCGAGGCGGCCGAGTTGAACGTGCGAGCGCTGTTGAAATGTCAAACTGTTTTGTGTTTATTTAGCGTGGGTTTGGTAAAATAGACATTGTTTCCGCACTTTAGATGTGCGATAGAACGATAATTATAGACCTTGTAGAGTTGAATATACCAAATCAACCGTTGGTCCGAAGAAGGAGCGAGACACGTAAGAGTACACAGCTGTGGTACCGTACCTAAGTACAACTTAACATGACGTGGCGCTGAAATGCATGACTGTCATCTCTGTCGGAATGCGCCATCGGGGTGATAGAAGAGGCTGTAGGCATCTATTGTGTCAGTTCAGTCTCATGAGTTGAGCGAAAGCAGATGCGGATGCCGTGGACTTGGCTAGATCTGTAGGTAAGCTCGCGATACACGTGACAGCACCACGTGTCGCGGCCTGGACTGGACGATGCTCGAGCAGAAATGTTTCTCGAGCGGAGACTATCCGCACATCGGAGTTCGCTGCGATGGAAAGTTGCGGGTAGAAGGGGGATTCTCACGTTGGTTCCCCGGAGCGACGCCACGATCTTCCCCGCACTTCTCAGCGAGGAAGGTTTGCCGACCAGGTACACCACGGTGGCTTGGCATGCTACACGCGTATACGGATTACACCAAGATGGTAATCCGTTCACTCAGCTGATGACATGTCGTGACCCTTTTAACCGTGTTCAAAAGATTGTGTTCGTGCTGTAGTTGTCAGCTATTCTTCATCTTTGTTGCACATTACTGTCTGCTCACTCAATTCCTTACCTACGTCATCCAGCAAGCCACAAACATGGGAGTCGGCGACACTTCAATCCGCTCCAGCGAGCGTCCTGAGGCCGGCAGTGTCAACATACCAGTCGGTGTATGGCCAACGTCGTCGACAAACGAGTCCGTCGATGCACATAAGGTCGCCAATGAGGTGATCACACGGTTCAACGATGCACTTGCGAAAAAGGATCATGCGGCTATCGCCGACCTCTTCTCCAAAGACAACAGTTACTGGAGAGATCACCTAGCGTTGAGTTGGGATCTTAGGACGTCGAAGGGTAGCGCAGACATCAAGAAGTACCTGGATTCCAGCAAAGTGCAAATGGAAAAGATTGAAGTGGACAAGAGCTCAGACTACCGCGCGCCAAAGTTTGGAGCGATCGATGTTCTAGGCGATATCACTGGTATCAACTTCTTTGTAACTTTCGAGACGAGCCTCGGGCGTGGCGAGGGTGTCATGAACCTAGCCGAAGACAATGGACAATGGAAGGTGTTCACGCTGTACACCTTGCTGAAGGAACTTAAAGGTCATGAAGAGCCATTGGGTCACCGAAGGACAAAGGGTGTGAAGCATGGAGGAGACCCGAATAGGAAGACGTGGAAGGAGACGCGTGATGCAGAGAAAGAGGAGATCGACCCGACAGTGTTGATCCTTGGAGCCGGGCAAGGCGGGCTTACAGTCGCTGCGCGTCTACGGATGCTCAACGTCCCCGCGTTGATCGTCGACCAAAATGAGAGGGTTGGTGACAACTGGCGCAAGCGATATCGGCAACTGGTACTCCACGACCCAGTATGGTACGACCACATGCCTTACGTGCCCTTCCCAGCACATTGGCCAGTCTTTACTCCTAAGGACAAGCTGGCGGAGTTCTTCGAGGCGTACGTGAACCTGCTGGAGCTCAACGTATGGACTTCGACAAGCCTCAAATCAACATCGTGGGATGAGAGTAAGAAGCAGTGGACCGTGACTGTCGAACGCCGGAAACCCGATGGGAGCACTCAGACACGCACATTACATCCGAAGCACATTGTCCAGGCGACAGGCCACTCCGGCGAGAAGAACTTTCCCCAGATCAAGGGTATGCAAGACTTCAAAGGCGACCGCCTGTGCCACAGCTCCGAGCACCCAGGCGCGAATCCCGAGTCGAAGGGTAAGAAGGCTGTGGTAGTAGGATGCTGCAATTCAGGCCATGATATCGCGCAAGACTTCTTTGAGAAGGGATACGACATCACCATTGTACAGCGCAGTACAACATGCGTTGTCTCTTCCGAGGCTATCACCGACATCGGCAACAAGGGTTTGTACGATCAAGACGCACCGCCTGTCGACGACGCTGACCTGACTTTCTGGAGTCTGCCAAGTGAGCTTCTGAAAGCACAGCAGATCAAAGTCACCAAGATCCAAGCCGACCACGACAAGAAAATGCACGACGGTCTTCGCGCGGCTGGCTTCGGTCTTGACAGTGGACCGATGGATTCAGGCCTTCTTATCAAGTACTTCCAGCGCGGCGGCGGCTACTATATCGATGTAGGCGCATCCCAGCTTATCATCGATGGCAAGATCAAAGTCAAGCAAGGCCAAGAGATTGCGCAGATCTTGCCAAACGGTATCGAGTTCGCGGATGGTGATAAGCTGGAAGCTGATGAGATCGTATTTGCGACTGGGTACCAGAACATGCGCACGCAGGCGCGAAAAATCTTCGGCGATGAAGTCGGGGACCGCGTCAGCGATGTATGGGGTTTCAACGACGAGGGCGAGTTCAGGACGATGTGGCAGAAGAGCGGTCATCCTGGTCTGTGGTTCATGGGTGGCAATTTGGCACTGTCGCGATTCTACAGTAGGGTACTGGCGTTGCAGATCAAGGCTGCCGAAGAAGGCATGATAGAAGATGGCGAAGGCTCGAAGGCGCGACTGTAGTGATATGTAGCTGCCGTAGATTCAAGAAAGGGGCCGCGGCCGTTCAACGCACCTCCCTCAAGCTTCCTCCGAGTTTTGCCAGTTTCGGATTTAGCGCGGGGCATGTCTCCACTCGCGCCGTCTCAAAATGCACAAGCTTCAATCCTTCAACATCATCTGATCCTAATTCATACTTCGTCGTGCGTGCACTTTTACCCAAGTTTTCTTCAGGCACCATGACTTCGAAGCCTCAAGTCATCCTCGTCGTCGGCGGAACGTCCGGAATCGGATACGCCACCACGCTTTCCATACTTTCGTCACCTTACCTACCATTCAACGCGAAAGTAATTGCGTTTGGGCTTATAGATTCGACCATCAAGCTTGAGTTCACGAAGCAGCAGAGAGAACGTCTCAGAATAGTCGAGGGCGATGTTACAGTGGAAGAAGATCGCGAGCTAGCGGTCCAGACGTGTTTCGATCACTTTGGAGGGCTGGATACTTTGGTGTACTGTGCAGGTGTTATTACACCGATCCAAAAATTGGAAACGGTCGACATTCAAGCGGTGAAGAGAAGTTTTGACATTAATGTTTTTGGCGCGATGAGTATGGTATGTACCACCTTGACATACTACACTGCTCATTCCTAATACTGCATGATATAATGTAACGCCCTTCATACGCTAATGGTCCTCAGGTTCAGCTTACGCTCCCAAAGCTCCGTGCTTCACGGATAGCGCATCCTCATAACGCTGGCCGCGGCAAAGTCATAATCCTCTCTTCGGCCTGCGATGACACAGTATCCTACCATGGATGGATGCCTTATAGCACTACCAAAGCCGCGTTAACCCGGTTTATCTCTTGTCTCGCACACGAAGAGCCACTGCTTAGTGTACAGGGCGTATACCCGAAGTTAACACGAACCAAGATGATCGATGGACTAGTCGAAGGGAAGTATCGGGGCGTTATGGCGGACCATGAGATCGAGAGGTTCAGGATTTGGGATGAGATGGGTGATGAGATGGTGGAACCCCCTGAGCTCTGTGGAGAGGCTGTCGCTAAATTGGCGTTGGGATTGTTCGAGGGCGGGAAGAGCGGAGAAACATTGTATTACGACGAGCATGTTCCGCGCAAGATTGCGGGGACATAAACAGTGGGAGTAAGGTGTGGAACACATGGAGACATACGAAGATATTACTCTCTCTGGCCAGTTTATTGCTTTCACGTTGTCAGCCATTTGATCCGAGCTTGAAGTATTCACTCTGGCCGGTCCTAAACCCCGCCACACTAGTAGAACTGTAAACATTACACTAAGCTGAACACCCGATACCAGGCTTTCTCCATCACACCAGGCACAGTCAAATATGGCAGAAGATCAACTCGTGTCTGCACCACGCAGCGCGATTATGAGCGACGGTATTGCGGACGCTGAGTGAGCAGTCCTTTGGATTTGATCTCAACTCACTAACATGATACAGTCTCGATGACTTCTTCAAGAGCATTTATTCCCGCCTTCCTCCAGAGCTGCCTTTGATGATTTATGACAAGCTTCTCACTGAAGATATGATGCACGACATGGCTAGCTGCGCGAGTCCTACCGCTTACGCCTATCCGCTCAACCACAGCACGTTCATGTACAAATCAACCCCTCGTTTCCTCAACCCGCGGATCTTGGATAGCTCTTTCACGACCGAGATAGTCAAGGCGTTCTATGGCAAGTATACTGGTTTTGAAGTCAAGCATCCGCTACGTATCGCGACTCTTCTCCAACGAGATTTCTTCAAACTCGGATATCACGTCAAACTCGCCAACTCTGTCCTCCGCGGTCTCACAGTCGACGGCTGCTTGCTTCCCCATAATAAGCACTTCATCAATGTCAAGCTGCTTCCCACCCAATTTGCACCACTATTCCACGCGCAGCAGCGCCTGGCTACTGGTTTCCATCTCACCATTCGTCTATGGACCGACAATAGTTCGCTCAACACTGCAAAGGCGCACAACGCCCAAGGCCTGGCTCTACGTCGCACTCTGCAGGTTCTCAAGCCAGTTTTCGCAAAGCTGATCGCAAAGGAGCCCACGGCTACTCATAGCGTAGTTTTGGAGGTTGCCCACATGCACAAAATCACGTTAGACATGGCACTGGCAGAGAGATCGTCGAGTAGCCTGGCTAATGAAATCTATAACTGGTGTTGTAAGTTGCTAGATGCATATTCTTTATGCATGTAGAACGCGCTAACAACGCATAGTTTGAAGACCGATATATACTTTCCACAACAGTGTGAATATTCATCCGATAGGTGCGGAAGTGCACGAGTGAGTAGAGAATGGAACAAGCAGATATGAGATTAATGTAAAGGACTGAGGCATTAATGATGAACGCGCATATATCGAGAAGTACAGCGGTTGGGTATCTAGAATCAGACTGATGACGTTCCTCATCAGCTCAGTCAAGACTGACGACCTACTCTGTCATCCTCAGTGACCTTCACGATCACAGCCCCAATACCCGGCCCTTTACCCCAAACACGATGCGCTTCCGGAACTTCTTCCAACGCCCACATCTTCCTGATTGGCACCCGAATAGCTCCGCTCTCCAACATTTTGAAAAGGGCCACTAACTCCGGCTTGAACGTCTTTTGATCGCGATCAATGTAGTAAAAATTCGTCCGGTAAGGGCAAAAGGGAACCATGCCTCTTGCGAGTAGCTTTAAAACCTGAGGTGGCTGACTACGAGGTTTTCCACCGGTGAGCAGGTCGAAGTTACCACCGTAACCCACAAGAAGACCTCCCTTCGCCAGGATGTTCCAGCTGTCGTCCCAAGACTCGAAGCCAAGAGCATCGTACACGATGTCTGCGCCACCCACGTCTTTCATGGCCTGCATCCAGTTCTTGTCGGAGTAGACGAATGGCATTGCACCCGCTTCGCGGATAGCGGCGTGATTGACGGCTGATGCTGTCCCGTAGACTTCCGCACCTTGCATCTTGCAAAGGGTGAGGACGGCAAAACCGACGCTGCCGCTGATACCGTGGATGAAGACGCGCTGGCCAGCGGAGATCTTAGCGGCGCGGTAGGCTAGCCCGTAGGCCGTGTTCCAATCTAAGACCAAGGCAACTGCCTGCTGCAGATCGAGTCCTTCTGGCACGCTAACGAGATGTTTCTCGGGTTGGTTGCAGAGCTCGGCTTCCGCGTCGTATTTTGTGAGGCAAGCGACGAGGTCTCCAAGCCGGTATTTCGTGCAAGCCGATCCATTTTGGTGCACGCGGCCGATAAGCGCATAGCCCGGCGTCAATGGTGCTTTCCTTTGCATCGGGTAGGCACCTTGTCGCATGGATATATCTGCACCGCCCATGCTGGCGTAGAGCACTTTGATTTGGACTTCGTTGGGGGAAGGCGCGGGGATGGGGGCTGTGACAACCGACACGTTCTCAGGGCCGCCGAACTCTGAGATCAGGACTTTGCGAACGGGTGTAGACATCTTTTGTTTTGAGTTGAAATCTGGTTAGCAATTTTGTGTATCGTCCTATCTGGGATGCAATCGATGGTGTTCGAAGCGCAATGTTGATGGAAGCTGGAATGATGGGCCCTGATGACTGCTGTTGCGCGCACACTTATGCCTATCGAGCCTGGCAGTACAACAAAACTTGCGACGCCCATGGAGGCGGAGTATGGGCTGATGCGCTCTCATCCTCACTGTGAAGGTGGGATGCGGAGAGTTCGTGGCTTCGAGATGCAGGCCTGACGCTGAGTGCGGAGAGACTGGTGGTCTCCTCGGGGAGATAATCTGCCCGTCCCACCGAAGAGGTTAGTGACTTACCCTTTTAGGGGTTAGCCTCAGTCACTGACGGGGGATGATTGCCCAGGCGGGATCCATCCACGTCAAAAAAGGCTTTCAGCTCAGACTGACGCCTGGGAGCTTATGCACGTTTTTGGTGCAATGCGCGCGTGGACCCCACGTGTGGAATGTTCTCTCAGACCTTTGAGAAGACCTTGTGTGAGCTCATGTTCAGTGCATCGTCATCCTCACCAAAATAGCTCCCTCTCAAACAAAAGATGGTATTCGGATATCGTCAAAATTGGCATTGCTTTGACCCTATCTCTTCAACGCATCTTTCTTTCCTGCCTTAATACTTTCCCTTCGCAGCTTCTTTGATAATATCTGCTGCCTTCTCCGCTGTCGCATACACAGTGGTCATGATGTGAGAAGCCGGAAGAATGGGCATGACACTGGCATCCACGACCCGCAGGCCGTTCACACCGTAGACCTTCAGCTCTTGATCTACAACACCGCCATCCTCTCTAGCACCCATCTTGCAGCTGCCCGCCGGGTGGTACAGCGTCGATGCGGTGCTGCGAATGAAAGCATCGATGTCCGCAGAGGCGGTGACATTGTTGCCTGGAACAGCCTCGAACGGATTGAGCGATGCAATAGATGGCGTGGCAACGAATTTGCGAGCCCAGTGCACACCTTCGCGCAGGAGTGCGGTGTCGACTTCGTTACGGAGGAACCCTACATCTGCGACTGGGCGATCGAACATGCTGGATGAGTTCGCCTTTACGCTTCCACGCGAGTACGGATGCTGAAGTCCGAGCACCACGACGCCGTCGGCCCAGATGATCTCCATCATCGCGGAATCGTTTGCTTGGAGCTTCTTGTTGAGAGAAGCAAACTGTGCCTCATAGCCTCGTGCGACTTCAGCGGGGGTATCAGCCGGGAGAGAGGCAGATGATCCACCTGCGACTGCTTGAGCCAAGATAGATTGCGTGGCGTTGGAATAGGTTTGAAGTGGCAGGAAGAGAAGGAAGTCACCGGTCGGGGAGGTTAGTGGGCCGGACTTCTCATTGTCGTACTGCTCGCGAGCTTGAGCGGCGAAGGTAGTGTTTGATGCCAGGGTGTTCGTTAGAACGCTAGTGTTGACTGCGCCAATGTCAGTATCTCCTCAGCTAGACCATATAACGGCCTACTTACGGACGTTCACCACGGCGACGGAAAGATGGTCGTGCAGGTTGTATCCGACGGCCGGAAGATCAACGACGGTGGTCACATTGATGGATTCGAGCAGAGAGGCTCCGCCAATTCCAGAAACCTGCAACAATTGGGGTGTATGCAACGAGCCAGCAGCGAGGATGACTTCTCGCTTGGCCTTGGTCTGTTGACTCTCCGCATCTGCAGAAGTCGAGAACTCAACACCAGTAGCCTTGACCGTGTTCGTCTCATTGCAGCTTTCCGTAAGGACGCGCATCACAAGACGGCCAGTGAGAAGATGATAATTTGGGCGCGGTTCGGCAGATGCATAGTAAGCTTCTTCTGCGGAGGAGCGTGTCCAGTTCATCGGGACCATGTTGTGCGGGCAGAAATAACCGCCGAAGGCATTCCCAGTCGCCTGGTCATTGATGGAGATTCCCAGCTCCTTGGTAGCTTGTACGAGGTTTTCTGAAATAGTCATCAGTATCTTGCCGTATGAAAATGGTGCGTCAAACTCACTAGTCGTGGGCCAGAAGAAAGGAGAGTAGGTTACTTCCATGTATCCTTCGTCGCCATGGTATTCGGGGTTGACCTGAATGTCGTATTCGGCTTGGATCTCAGCAGTTGGTGGTGTGAATTTCTCGTTCTTTACACTGGTTAGAAAGTATCAAAGGACTGTAGAAAAGAACAAACCTTTTTGAAGTACTTCAGGAAGGTCTCAAAGTTCCAACCTTCGTTTCCCAGAGTCTCCCACCCATCGTAGTCAGATTGTGAGCCACGATCGAACACCATGCGGTTCAACTTTGTTGACCCGCCCACGACCTTGCCTTGTGGAATAGAGACAACGCGGCCGTCTAGTGCTTGGTCCGGAGCATACGAAGTGTTCCAGTCATACTTCGTTCCTACAGCACCGCCTGCAAGACCTGGAATGGTGACGTAGTCCTCGTTCTGGTCGCTGGAGACAAATCAGCAATTTGATGGGCGTGGTATTCATGAGACTTACAGATCGCCGGCCTCGATCACGAGTACTGTCACATCTATAACAGGACGACGTTAGTATTTTCCGTAAACCGGGTTACTGTGTAAGCCTACCCTTATCCTCGGAAAGTCGATTGGCAACGGTAAGACCCGACGCGCCGGCGCCTACGATGACATAGTCGTATTCTGGAAGAAGGTCCTCCGCTCTCGAAACGAGCTGCGCATTGGAGAGTGGATGTGCGAAAAGACCAGTCGCAGAAAGCGCGACAGTTACTCCGAGACTCAAAAGAGAAGGCATGATCACAGCGTACAACAGCAATTGTGTCTGTCGTCCTCACAGAAGAGTACTTGCGTATATGTACCCAGAGAAAGTCGAGGTAACCGTAATAACACCGGCGGTCGGGCCGCCCGCATCTGCCGATGTGTTGAACAACACCAAGGGCCCAGCCGAGACCAGTCCATGATATTCGTCAACATATAGCGCATGGCGCGTTGGCGAGTTTCCGATTTATAATGGTTCGGCGGCTTTTATCCTGTGTGCGCGATAGTTTTCAGGCAAAAGCAGATTAGCGGAGGCGGAGTCTGACGCCAGTAGATCCTCCGACCTTATCCGGGGAGTGAGCCGTGTTGGCGTTTTCCCGGGGCCGCTGGTTGTGTGCACGGTGTGGCTTGAAGGATCGGCATGATAAAGCCGGTAATTGGTTCGCTGCATCGGTTCGGTGCTTCGCTGGAAGCGGGCTGTGTTCAGTGGCTTGAGGGCGATTATGTCGTGCCTGGCGTTTATCGGCCCTGCCCCAACATCTGCGGGATCTTGCTGTCGTGTTGCGGCACAGTTGAGTGGATATCACGTGTTTTCTGCGGTAGTGGACCTCGGCCCGGGCGGGTGGGCTTGCTTGCAGCTTGCGCGTTGGCTACACGAAAACATCCGATGCAGGTGCGCAATACCACCACGCCAATTTTGAAATACGAAGTCTCAGCCTGTATGAGACTGCCGATGCGATATGGGAAACCGACCGATGTAAGGTTTGTTTCGCGTTAAGGTTTGGAGATGGATGTCAAGTTACGGGAGGCCTTTCGAGAGTAGCGCCCCTACACACGCGGTGCACTGCTCAGGTGGCTATGTCATCGCTGTCGCCCAAGGACTAGACTAATGTTTGATGGCATCCATGTCCACTACGCAATCGTCATATTCGAACTCGGAGTTGCGTCGCGAGCCACCTTGGGTGGCCCTAGTTCAGAACGAATTCAGATTGATAGATAATCATCTAACCAAAAGAAAGGCTTGCATGGTAGGTGTGTTCACTCACTTTCGTGTCCGCTGTAGCGCACTGTAAATCAATGTGATCTCAGTATTGACTGAATACACTACGAGACTCATCTGCAGAGGTGAAGAACAACCCTAAAGACCAAAAGCACGAGACAGCAGGCATGTTCACGAAATGATTGAACGGTCGGTACCTCCTACCTGGCGAGATCAACGTGACTGCTCACACAACAGTGTACTCGGAATGGCGACATCGCCCTCAACAAACTTGGCCGACTTCAATCTAGATAGGAAGCGAAGTGTCGGTGTCGGTGGCTGTCGACCACATACTCCTAGTTTCGTCTTGGTCTGCCCTCCTCCCGGCTTCATCATCATCTGCCCCACTGTCCATCATACCGAGTGCTTTCTGCCTCAAGTTCAGCACGACCATGAGATTCTCTGCACTCAGTCTTTCCTTTTTCCTGGCCGCCAAGATCTTTGCAGTCTTGATCGCGCTCTTGATCTGACGGCCATTGAAGTTGAGCTTTGCCAGTCTCTCCAGTTCAGCTTCTCCGACATCCACATCCTGCGCATCGATAGTAGCCAGGAAGTTGCGCCAGACTTGAAGGCGATCACTTTCTCCGAGCGAGCTGTAGCTCAGCGTGATATCGATCCGAGATTCGAAAGCCGTGTCGATACTGCGCATCCGATTCGTGGTCAGAATCATGATGCCCTTGTAGTATTCGAGTAGGCGAAGGAAGACTGAAACAAGCTCGTTGCGTTGAAGATTGTTCACAGTGCGCGCCTCCATGAACACATCAGCTTCGTCGAGAAGCAGGACAGCACCGAAATGTCCACACAGATTCAGCGCGTTCTCCAAACTATCCTCAACGGCACGCGCCGTCATTCCCAGATCACCAGCCCCGAGCTTATAGAGGGGGCGACGTAGGTGCTCAGAGACGGTCTCTGCGGTGAGTGTTTTACCCACGCCTCTTTTTGTTGGTGTCTAAAGTCAGTAAATGTCTCACAGACCGTGCGCACTGGGCTACTTACGGAGGGCCGCAAAGCAGCATAATCATGCCTTGGCCTTTGCCGACGACGAAGTCATCGAAGGGCTTCCCTTGCTTGAACTGATCGCGGTCTACCAGAGCCAAGACCAGATCCTTCTCGTCCTGATCGAGGACTAAGCTGTCGAAAGCATGCTCAGCCCAAGGTATCTCGTGAATCTTAGTCACATCTAGCTTCTCCCACTTCTTCTTCTCAATGTCAAAACACTTGACATAGTGCACAGCGAGAAGGCATTCGTCATCGGTCATTGGTGAAAGATCGAGTTCGATTGGCGATCCCGGGGTGCTTGGTATACTGGCGGAGTAACGCTCCATGGATTGGGCCCACGTTAGCTGTCCTATCTCAGACAGTTTAGCGTATTCTGGAAACGGGTTCGCGGGCTGGTATTTGTGGTATGCTCGTGCGTCAATGACCATCCGCTCGTTTACACGTTCTTCGTGTTGGTCGGTAAAGGCTTTGAAGAAATGGCCGCGTAGTTCTTCGAACCGGCGGCCTCGTTTAATGAGTCTTTCGCGGATACTTTCTTGATCAGGAAGATCTTCGAGAGGTGATACATCCAACGCAGTCAAGGCTCGTAAGCCCTGATACTGGAACACGTGTTTCGGTTGAGCAAGAAGACCGCATCGCCTTCCATCCCAGTCAACCACATCGACGCCTATCGACCAGAACATCTTTGGCGTTGGGGGAGGCATGCACGTAAGGTTACAATATCGAACAATCCCGACCGAGTCTGTCTTATGATCCAGAACCATCATGGCGGGAACAAGAACCAAGTTCAGGTCCTGGAACGCAACATGCCCGGTTGTCTTTACATCGCGGATCTTATCGAAAGACTCCTTGAGGAGGGGCTCGAGGACCTCCTGCAGTAGCTCAAGATGTTGCTCGGTCTCCGACTCTGGTTCGACATTATCCTTGAAGCTAAGCATCGCTTCCCATCGATGAATGAACGGAAGAAATGGCGGTGCGAACGACTTCATTTCATGCTGTGTCAAGCCTGGGTAACCTTCAAGTATCTTTTCCAGCGCAGCGTGAAGGAGCGTGCTGTTGATTCGTAGTTCATGGATTTTCCATTCATCCAGGACCTCATCAAAACGATGGTAGACGTTTACTGCGAAAGCTTCCCGTGCTTTCTTCGTGCGAAGTTTGTCTCCTGTAGCACCGTATACCGGCGGCTTCTCATCCACCCAGTGGTATCTGTTCGGATCCTCATCGGTCGGGACGCGGTATATGTCTCGGTAGTCGCAGCGCTTGCCCGTCTCGACGGCCTCCGTCAGGTCGTCTGCGGCGGGCAGCTGTTCACCTGGAAGGTACGCATGCGGAGCGAACCCAGGTGGCGGACCTAAGCTTGGATCCCAGGGGCCTTGATACATCATCTAAAGTGAATTAGTGGGTCACTGGGAGTTCAAGATGCAGCGGTGGTGTCTAACCATCTGTTGGTTCGGCACAGGCCTTGCCTCGCGTCGTGTACGTCGCGATCGTTGGCTACTGACATCGTGTTGCGGTGGTATAGGAGGATAACCGCACATCTTCTCAGTAGACGAGTGTGCAAAGAAGTGAACGTATGGATGCTCTGGCAAGGCTGAGCGTGGACAGGGGAGATTACAGTCGAGGAATCGCAAGTTCACAGTGCTGGAAACTGTCGGAACAGATGACAATGTTGAAGTAGTGATCCAAGTTGCAGAACCCGTCAAGCTTATGTCTTGAGCAGAGTCTGACGAGAGTGTCGCCGGATATATGGCTACTCGTTGATGGATGCCTGATGAGACCGGTGAACCTCAGGCTACACAACAGCCTCCCATACAATTGGCTAGAGACCGTAAGCAACGCCCCGCACCTCAACAAGATTTCAACAGGGCAATAAGAAGGCAACAAGATAGGGTGATACGAGGCTCGCGCGTGAGTGGATTCAAAGCACCTGATCGTACACTGCATCTGAGGTATGCCCAGCTCCACCACTGCCGCTTGTGTCACTATAGCTAGCACTAGCTCCCCCATTGAAGCCGCTGCCGTCAGTGCCCGCACACTCAGAAGAGCTGTGACTTCTAGGCGAGACACTCTCTGTTTTTCCACTCTCATTGTCATCCTTTGTGGAACTTGTAGAGCTCGGTTGTACGCTGCCTACTGAATCGTTGTTTCCGAAGCGCGTAGACTCGTGATGCGCAGAGGACGCAGAATCGTGTTGGATCAAATCTGGCCTCTCATCGTATCCTGTGCCATAATGCTGATGATGATCGATCTGAGCGAGAGGACCAAAGAGCAAGGCCCGAATCGCAGGATCGGTCACATCCTGGACCCTGGGTGTGTTCAAACCACGCGATCGGTATTTCGGCGGAAGAGGGATGGCAGTGTCTATTGGTTGCACAGGCTCGATGCTGGCGACTGGATTTGACTTGATGAGACGAAAGGGCGGCTTCTTGGGAGTCGATAAGCCCGCGGTGGCTTGCGAGGTTTCGTTGCCGACTGCCTGTGGTTCGCGTGCTCGCCGATTGCGCAGTGCGGAGAACTAATGACCGTCAGTGTATTGCAGTAGCCATTCGGTTTGATACTATACTATACAACACATTGTCGCTAAAGTCCACGGGGCGTTAGTGTAAGCTAGAAGTACAACAACAGTTGACGCGAAGTGAGGATACCGAAAGAGACTGATCGAAAGCGTAGAACAAACAGCAAGCGGGTTAGCCGGCTACGTTACGCATACATTGCTATACTTGCAGCAATGTTATGGCCTCGTTCCTGGCTCGTGATACTTGAGGAGCCGAAGCACAGCCTATCCGAGGTACCGTGGCTCCGCATGCCTGATACGGAACGATCACGACATTGGGAAATCGTAAAGTTTGGCTCTTTCGAGATGCCCAGGTGGTGTCGAGGTCGAGAACGTGTTCTTGTGAAGCGCACATGTTGCTATGTCGCGCAACACCTCATGACTTGTTCTGGGACAGCATGTCTTCCTCCGCTTCTTGAGGGTAGTACATGAGAGGCCGGAGCGGGATTGCGGGTTGGACTGGTGAAATTCCGGAGGGACTCAGGAGGTGCGTCCGCAACCTTGGGATTACCCCGCGACGACGCGTCAGTACGATCAAGTATAGACTTTCGAGCGTACCCAACCACACGCTCCTACACTCTGCGTTACGATGATGTCCATGATGCTAGGTGGCTTGATGGTGGGATGTATTGTGGTGTTGAATGTGTTGGTCGCAGGAGACGCGAACAGACACGTCCATCCATTAGCAAGAGCGGCCAGCGCTTCGCGCTTGCGCTAGGCCGGCATCATCGCTCGCACATTGACTCTGCTGCACCACTCTTTCACGACACCCTGTGAAATCTCATGCCACGGTTTCACGTAGGGCCGAATCCTGCGATAACAATTCAAGATTTCTCGACGCCTACATCACGCAGCGATGCGAACCATGAGCAGATCTCCGAGAGTATGACATCATCGCAGTCTGGCCTGCCACATTGAATACGAAGCGCAAGGGCTGTCGGATGGTCACCCCAAGTCTAGTATGAACTCCTATACTGAGCGAAAAGGAAAATAAGACTAGATGAAGCGCTGTAACATTCATCGCTCGAGTCACTTTGCTATTCGCACTCTAGGTGAAGAGCCACTTACAGTGACTGAGCGGTACACAGCTGGGCTTTTCTCCTGGCGTATCAATGCCAGAAACTTGCGCATCCAGGGATGGTCAGCGCCTATAATCTGAGACACAGAGCATCACGTCTTGCCATAGACTGCCACGTCGACGGCACGTGACCAACTCGACCCTTGTGCAAATCACTTCACCGCTCCACTCAGTAAACAAGGCACCATGGCAGGATACGAGAGCGGATTGACAGCATGCGATAAGTCATAGCTGACAGTTGGAGATTTATCTACGCATAATACAACTGTCATGTGCAAGTCCATTCACTCATCAAAAAAAGCTTCGCGGTTTATAACTCAGGGTCTGGCTGCGTCCTGTTGAACGACCCTACGGACCCCTGCATACCTCAATCCACGGCACCACTTAAGCTCGAAACTGGGTTACTACGTCATACCTCTTTGCAGTCGCGAAGTTTGCCATGTGCTACCACAACTATTCGCAGCATAATGGGTAAGTCCTTGTGGTTCGCGGTACCTTTGTGGGAGAGCAGTCAATCTGGAAAGTAGCCTCTCTGATAACTTTGTATGTAGTTGCGGCCACATTGGCGAATCGCATACGCTTCCATGGACGCTGTGCGACACGGCGATTCAGAATCTGAACGCGCTCCGAGGGCCCAACTCTCCACCAATCTCCTCGCCCACAGCAAACTATGCATCACCACCAAAGCGCAGCTCATCCACGCGACGCTTCTTTTCGCTGAGCGGACAGCTTTCGCGGTCTTCCACTAATGCGTCGACGAATTCGCGCCGCGCCGTTTCGGGCCCGTCAGGCACGACAACGCCCCGAACTTCAGACTCAAGCTCGGGGTCCTACAACTATACCATGACGCTGGACTACAGCACCTTGCCAGACCATCAGCTCGCAGCTGTGAAATGTGCAAACCCTATTAAGCGCACGCATGTTAGTAGGGACATGGTGGTCTGCAAAGATTGCGCACGCGAGATAGGCCATATGCGCAACATGATTCAGCGATACGACAAGACCGGTAGCATACGCGGCACCGCCGCGTTTGAGAAGTTCTTGAAGTGGGAGGGAGAAGGCGGAGGAGAAAGGGAGGGCGACTTGACCGTGCCAGTGGACGATGACAACGATGGTGGGTCCTTTGGGGCTAGGCAAGCTATTATCATGGGCCATCCAGAGAGTGTCATGAACGCTGAGGGGCCGAGGGGCTTGGGGACGCTCGAACGAGAGGGAGGATATGACTATCGGTATTGAACAACGAAATGAGTGTTGAAAGAGTCGGAGTGAGGGGAAGCGGCATGTAACGAAGACGTCCTTAAGTCTTGTGGATAGCACGGATAGCACTTACGCAACCTTTACATCGTTCCAAGCTCAATGTGGTCCGGCCCCTCCCGCAGCTTACCACTAGCGTATGATACATGCAAGTATGAATTCATATACGAAGTCTCCTCTTCATACTGCAACAACGGGACCACAATGAGCGCTAATCCCTGCGAGCTGTGATAGATCATACGAGAATCGAACGACAGGTCGGTCGCGACGGTCTTGTTGTTCCGCGGCTGCCATATGCATACATGCACAAGACCCACGCAGACTAATTCCGTTAACGAACCCATGCATGCCAATTACCGAAAGCATGCAAGAGCTGCAATGCTTATGTCAGACTTACACTGATCCACTGCTCTGCGTACGTTCTGATTAGCTCGGTGTGAACCTCCTCCACCGCCTCTCTGTTGTCTATCTTCAAGGCAGATACTGTACAGTGCACGCACCCAAGGAATGCGCATTACTACATGCTTACAAGGAAAAGGAGTCGCGCATCACTAGCAGCCACTACTTCGGCGCCTTCCGCCGTCTGCGCCACCTGCCTCCAACGCGACGCATCGAAGCTTCCACTTTCGGAAGCAGCGTGAGGATGGACGGCGACTATGTAAGTTTGAAGCGAGTCCTAAATCACGGAAATGCAGCTAGATAGCATTACTGCTTAGATACGATGTCTTAGCTGTCTGGACTTCGCACGAGCACCTGGATCGGAACTCTGCAAATGGGAAGACCTAACGCAGATGTGATGCAAGAGTGAACATGATGATTACATCCAAGACTGTGTCCAATCGTGATCTGGAAATCTGTCACTCCAAGGCTCGGTAGGTTTTGCCGACGGTGCTCCACTACTGGCTGCATTGATCTGCAGTACAGCCCTGACGTAACCCTGGCCGAACTATTCTTTGCGGCTCGACTGTCAGGTACTTTGAGGCTCGATGGGTAGATTGATACGCTGTGTGACCTACACCGTTTGGAACTCAAGACAGTCCACAAGCAGTTTAGGTACTTAGGTCGATACTCCGCGGAGCCGTGTGGCCTCTGCACTAGGCGGGCACCAGCATGGTGTACCCGCACCTTCGCTTCGCACTTCCTGGTCGACTCGAGATCTCGATGCGATCTTCCTTTCCAGGCAGTGATAGTGAAGGTCGCCTCTCGTTGGTCGGTCTTTCCCGTTCGCTACGAACGACACTGTTGCCTGCCATGTTCTAGAACAAGTAAGTTGTTTGGAAAAGAATGGGGCGGTCTCATATTCTCACCGTTTCAGGATGTTGATCAGGAAATGCGGTGCTTACTTCCGCGATGCGTAGTGATGAAATCGCGACAAAAGCAAAGCATTGGCTCGGCCTTGTGTCCGCAGTCTTCGATAGATGTCCAGTTCGATTACTCAAAACAGATATATTGTTACGTATCTTCGCAGGCCTTGCTTCTTCGAACCGCGCTATGGAATTGTATTGGCTCGGTCCTACGACCGCAGTCTTCAACGAATGTGTTCCGAAGTTACTCGAAGAAGACATATTGTAGAGCCATCTCCCTCCGTGGAAGCAGGACTTACGGCTCGAAACAACATTGGCTCGGTGGTAAATCCGCAGTTTTCGACATCTGTCAGAGTTACCGGAAAGAGTAGACAGAGAGTCAGTTCTTCTCCGCGGTATCGAAAGCGTCATTGTTAAATATGTTGAGGCTAGTAGGGCGAGTGGATACTATATGACATGAGTAAACTACTTGCAATCTGGTCAATCAAGCATTTTGTTTAAGGGAATAAATTGACATGAAATAACGTCCACGGCCAGCGTTTGACGCGAAGTTACGGACGCATGATTGTGAAGTTCATCATACATGCGAACGAACCACAACATTACGTGCACATGAGGTCGAAGGAGCATGGAAGCGCTTTCACGATGATCATGCGCAGCAGGCTTCTCTTCACAATCCCACCTCGCAATCACGCTAAAGTGGAGAAAACATCAATCAACCCTTTGGCGTGCTACCTTCTCGCTGAGCCGATCTAATGATGCGTCATTTCCTACTTCTCTCTATCATAACAACCCTTTCTCCTGGATATCAATCACGAAATTTGTCACAGCCTGGTTTCAGCTTTCGAGAAATCTAGAATAGATCGCTCTGCTATTGTGCGAGAATTCAATCCAGATAGCGCCAACAACACGCCGGTCAACATGTGCATCGAAATCAACACTCGTTACCGCCACTGCGCCCACGCCACCCTTCTCCGCTGGGACTACTGCGCCATCCTCACACCCCGTGAACGTCAACCCGCCACCGGCCGCTCCTGTCGAAAGTATAAATTGCGCTACAAAGAAAGTACCGACAACAGCGGCTGCTTCGACTGCGCTTTGGCTGAAGTCGCTGGATGGAGCGCGGCAACGTCGCCAACAGTGTCAGGCTTTCCGGAGAGATCACCCACCGTATCGAGTTTCTTGAGCGCTGGTGAAGGGAGCGCGAAGGCGATTTGGTCGCCGCCAGTTTCACCGACATTCATGGGAACCCCGACTTTCTTCACGTTTGGTAGTGCGACGGGAATGCTGGGTGGCAAAGGGGATCGGATGAGTAAGGAAAGCGGTGTTAGTGTCGTTGCGAGCGATGCGCCGTTGACTCCAGGAGCGCCGAGGAAGGACTGGCGGCCCAGTGGCGATAGTAAGGAGAGCCAAGAAGACGAGCACCATCATGACGAAGCGAGTGGACGTGGGTTGAAAAGCTGGTTCAAGAAGAAGTTCAAGGCGAGAGAAGGGTACAACGGGGCATTGGGATTCCAGATGATGGACGCGTAGTTGGCAATAGCTAGGGAGATACGTTGGTGACTTATGAGGACGATGTGTAAATCATGAAGTAGCGGATGGATACATTGGCGGATATTATTTCGAAAGTCAACAAATATACAGTGAGTACGTCCAGGCTCTACCAAAGCTTTGTCTCAAATTTCTCCCTTAGCTTCTCATAGTGCTCCACATCGCCGACACTCGGCCTGACGGTCTTAGCCGCCTCGACGAAATCAAACTCCTCGACCACCTCGCTGCGTCTTCGAAGCGCGTGTTGTCCGGCTTTGCGCAACAAACTCTCCAAATCAGCACCGGAGAAGTTATTGCATACGTCTTGGCGACCGATTTCGGCGAGCTCGTCGCTGAGAACGCCGCGTTGCCGAATGAGCGCCTTCAGGATATCCACACGCTCTTCTGGCTTGGGCAATTCGACGTAAAGTAGGGTCTCCAAGCGCCCAGGTCGGAGCATTGCCTCGTCTATCATCTCGGGCCGGTTGGTAGCAGCGATGAGATATATGCCTTCGCGCATGGACAGGCCGTCGAGCTCTGTGAGCAGTGTGTTCACAACGCGGGCGGAAGCTTCGTGGAGCTCGGTGGAGCGTTTCGGAACGAGGGCGTCCAGCTCATCAAAGAAGATGACACACGGTACGGAAGAGCGGGCGCGCATGAACACCTGGCGTAGGGCCCTTTCGGACTCTCCAACGTACTGGAACTTGTTAGTATGCGGAATGTCTTTTGAAGGCCGATTTGCAACGTACCTTGTTCAGAAGCTCCGGTCCCTTAACGCTGATGAAGTTTGCTTTGGACTCTGCTGCTACCGCCTTGGCTAGAAGCGTCTTACCGCAACCGGGTGGCCCCCATAGTAGCACACCAGTAGGAGCTGAGATACCAAATTTGGCGAACTTTGCAGGATCTTTGATAGGTTCGCAAATAGCCATTTCGAGCTCTTCGCGAACACCTGCCAGCGCTCCGACGTCTCGCCATGTAGTATCAGGCACAGTGGCAAAGCCTTCTCGCTTTGATGATGGGGTGATAGTAGGAAGTACGGCCTCAAAAGCTTCCATCGAGATTACGGTATCTTCGAAACCCTCAGGCCGTGGAGCTTCCGTATCCTTGACGCGGGTGATCAGGCGCCGAATAGATTGGTACACCCGACTATCCGCGTTGAGCGAAAGACCGCCGTCAATGTCCATTGTAGTCTCTGCGTCGGCCGCTTGCTTCTCGAGTGCTCGTCGATACTGATCCATAGACCATGTACCTGCTTTGCTAACCAGATCCTTCAAATCGGCACCGACGAATCCAGCTGTCCGTTTCGCTAGTACACCAAAGTCGACGTTCTCCGCGAGCTTTGGTTCGCGCGTCAGAGCTTGGAGTATAGACCGTCGCATAAGCTCGTTGGGTACACCCATGTTGATTTCGGTATCGAATCGACCTCCTCGACGCAGGGCTGGATCAAGACTATCAGGGCGGTTGGTAGCGGCGAGTACTATGACAGGCTTGCCATTGTTGCCTTCCATAGCCAGACTATCCATGGATATGAGAAGCTGGGCAACTATTCTCTTCTCCATTTGACTTTGTGCACTGTCGCGCTTAGGCGCAATGACGTCGATCTCGTCGATAAAGATCAGACATGGTGCGACCTCTTTTGCTTTCTCGAAGTGTTCTCGTACTTGCTTCTCGGATTCTCCAGACATGCCTGACACGACGGATGGGCCCAGAATCTCGATAAAGGGGACACCAATTTCGGCAGCGAAGGCTCGACTTATGACTGTCTTACCGCATCCAGGTGGTCCATGGAGGAGTATACCGCGTGGTATTGGGATCTTACGGTTGGCGTATTCTTGTGGGCAGAGAAGCGGGAGTACCAGATGCTCTTTGAGTTGCGTCATGACCTTCTCAACACCCCCTATATCTTCAAGTGTAACACCTGTAGGAGCCGCAGTATCGATCTTGTTCTCCTGAGCCCCTGCCTTCTTCTGCCTCTTGGCCTCCCTCTCTTCTTTCGACTTTCCACTATCCCGCTTCTTGCTCTTCTCACTCTTTTCCGCATTTGCAGCAGGCGGAATCGCCCATTGATTGACAATTTGCTTGTTCATCCAATCGCTTGATCGATCCTTCTTCTCCTTTGGCTCGTCCATGGTAAAGTCTCCTTCAAGTTCGGCCATCTCGTCTTCGTCGTCGGATTCTTCGTCTTCGCGGATAACGTCAATCACGCGGTCAATAGAGTCCTCAATCTGCTTCTTGGGCCGCCTCTTCAAGCTCGAGTTTGATCGCTGTATGTAGTCGTATACCGTAGATAACCGGAGCTTCAGCGCCGACTCACCCTTTTCGTCCAGGTATTTACGGACTACTTGGTACACCTCCTTATCGAGGCCAGCCTGAAGAGATGGCCGACCTTTTGAGACCATGGCGACCACGATGGTAGGATTTGAGTCAGAAAATAGGTACAGACTTCGATGTATTCGCCTGGCGTAGTTGGAGTGCTGGACCTTTCTAAGCACCCGACAATCGATAAGGCTCGAAAATTCCTGGAGTATGTACAGCTAGTGAAGCTTGGTACGGGTACAGTGATGACCGGGCTGCGACACGAGACTTGCACGGTGAATTGGTATGCAACGGTAATGTTGCGCGTGATTGTCGCATCACCAAAAAAGTTCGCGACGGCTATCGATAAGGAAGAGTAGCGCCGAGCTTAGCTTAGCTCTAGCCCGCATACGTCAATCAAGGCACAGGGTCAAGTCGCATGCGCAACTCCCATCCCTCATGGATCTCGCAGCAATATGGGCAACTCAACCAGCGCGAACAAGATTTCAGCCCAGGATAAGTGAGTCGTGAATGCTACTCTGTATAGACGTTGCTGACGTGCCAGGGCGATCCTGGATATGAAGAACCAGCGCGATAAGCTACGACAGTACCAGAAGCGCATCACCGTCCTGACCGATCGCGAGAAGGAGATCGCCAAAGAGTGCTTAGCTAAAGGCGATACGAATAAGGCGAAGCTAGCGCTGAGGAGAAAGAAGTACCAAGAGGGTCTCTTATCCAAGACCGATGCTCAGCTAGCGCAGCTCGAGATCCTGACGAGTGATGTCGAATTCGCTCTAGTCCAGAAAGATGTTCTGTTCGGTCTGCAACAGGGAACTGCAGTGCTCAAGGAGATACACAAGGAGATGGGCGGCATAGAGAACGTGGAGAAGTTGCTGGGCGAGAACGAAGAGGCCCGGGCTTATCAAGAGGTGCGTCGCATTCCCAGGCTTCTAACCAGATGGATGCTGACACGCGCAACAGGAAATCAGCGAACTTCTTGCGAACAAAATGTCGAACCAAGACGAAGACGAAGTCGAAGACGAGCTCGATGCTCTCGAAGCCGAGGTCAACGGCACCGTGCCTGCACTGCCCGACGCGCCCGTTGCCCAGCCACAATTCACACCCGAAGAGAAGGCGCAGATGGCCAAGGACAGAGCGGCGAGAAGGGCGAGGGAAAGGGCTGCCGAGCAGGCATCGCAGCCCATGCTGGCATGATGAGACATTGCATTGGCGCATAGATTGCATTGAAGCGTGGCGTTGGGGTGTTTTGCTGGCATCGCGTGGACCATGTGGCACTTGGCATGGTGCATGTTTGCTACATGTACGCATATACACAGGATTCTATCTGCGACGTTGTTCTACGGGTGTCTGCAGATGATGACGACGTGTGCAAAACATGGGCAATGATGCGGCGTCTTGCATGTTTGCCGTCTACGCCAGTCTCGCCTTCTCTTCACACGCCGAGCGCGCTGCGTCATAGCCCTTGCCCTACAACAACACCGTCTCTCCTGCCATCCCTCTCCAAACCACCAGAACCTTCCGACGCTGCATCAACAAGCTTTACCCCAGCTCCCTGCACGAAGCTCAAAGCTACCCCGCCATCACCCCACCACCATCAGCCTTACCGAGCAAACACACCCGACAACCCCAGCAAACATGTCGCACTCGCACTGTCACGACGAGCATCACGACCACTCGCATGGCGACGGCCACGACCACAGCGATGACATCACGCCCGCGCTACAGAACATACTCTACGAACAACTCGACTTCCCCAAGCTTGTCACCCTCAACGAAGATGAATCCAACAGCGGCCGCGCAATCTGCCAGAAGACTTGGGCACAGCGCCTCGACCCGGAACCCGAACTAAAGAGCAGCGCCGACGAACAGATCCTCATGACGGTCCCCTTCACGGGCCAAGTCCGCCTACACTCCATCATCTTGCGTACAAGCCCCGGCCCCGACTGTCCCAAGACCCTCAAAGTTTTCGTCAACGAAGACTCGCTCGATTTCGAGACGGCCGCCGAGAAGGAACCTACACAGATACTCGAGATCAGTCAGACGAGTGAGGTGCAGGAGATACCCGTCAAGAGGGCAAAGTTCGGCACTACCCGTAGTCTGAGCTTGTTCTTCGAGGATAACTGGAGTAATGGCGAGGAGGACGAGACGCGAATAAGCTATCTGGCGTTCAAGGGCGACTTTATGAAGCTGAACAAGGAGGCTGTTTCTGTGCTGTACGAAGCCGCTGCAAACCCTAACGATCATAAGAATATTGTGGGAATTGGACAGGGCGTGGGAAGGAGTATACAGTGAGAAGGGTGGTTGTATTGGGCTACGAGTAGTCGCATTGGAGAAGTTCACATAAGCATGGCGTATGGCAAGGCGGCATTATCAAGTAGCATGGGTATGCTACGGAGTGTCGATTCTACGACCTTGACGTGTATACAAACAAATGCATTTCATATTCTGAGAGGTCAGCAAAGGCGCATGAATTGTTTGTGTGAGATGACATACTCAGCGTTATATTGCGCTTTCGTGGGTATCGTTTCCTCCTTGTATGCATGTACGTCTCTATCCGATCCAAATACCCGTCATGGGGTGTGCGCTCAGCCTCTTCTCAGGCGCTTAATGTCCTCCCAAACCGCGGAGATCGTTCGCTTTGGGCGTGCCCTTAAACCCCTTCGCCATTTGCGCATGTCTTTCTCGTATGACCTCTTCCGTATCCGGTCCTCTGCTTCATTCCGCTCAAGTATGTCTCGTTCCGCCCAGCACCTCGCCATGCACCTTGCCCCAATCTATCTTTGTGTCAATCTCCTCATCCACCCTACCCACTACCGCTACACTGTCACCTCGTATGATGTACAGTCCGAGAGGTACTTCCTCACTGGGTTCTTCGTCTTCTATCGGTCGGATGATGCGCTCGACGGCTTCTTGGAGGACGAGGTTCATGCTGCCGTCGCACGAGTGGAGGAGCCCGACCATGGTGCGGCCATCGAGGGTGAGGACTGATACGCGCTCTAGAGATTGTTAGGAGAATGACATAGCAAGGAGCTGTAGAGGCGAGACTTACTGTTTAGGTAGGCGTTTAGTGCCATTGTGAGGATGCTATTTCAAAAACCGCTGGTTCGGATATTCGGTGGAAGTGCGTTACTCAGCCGGTACGTGAGCGCGCCTAGGCTATGTTCTTCAAAGTTTTTTTCTGCGAGTGACCGAATGATGCTTGCGTAATGTTTCGCGGTATCGTGTCTTATGGAAAAGGTTGCGACTTGCTGCGGGCTTATGTCGCGAAGTCGTAGAAACTCGGACAGATTTCTTCGACCGGTGAGACTCGAGGTGGATTATTGCGGGTCGAGTGAGCGAGTGGAAGCAACGTGTTGCTTGCGCGTGACGTGGTTTGGTTTGAACTGGACATGAAGCTCGCGATGCTTTCCGGTGGAGCTTCAGATGGCACGTGCACAGGGCCAATCAGAGCGGTCTTCCCTCCGCATCGCTGCTCTTCTCTCTTCCTTTCCCTTCACCATCACACTAGCAGATGCCGCGGTCCCTTTTTGCTCTCCATGTAAGCGCTGAATACCTCATCCTTCGGCTTACCCTGCTTCTACTGCTGCTATCCGCAACTCAGCCCGATTTGACCTCAGTATCTGTTCACACAGCGCCACTCTAGCCATTTCACAACCTTGGACTTGCGAAGAAACACTTCACAAGAAGACTATAGATACTACTCCCAGGATATTCAATAATTGGAAGTCGGCCATCTGCGATGCTCTCGG
Source organism: Alternaria conjuncta (assembly GCF_024043145.1). Classification (NCBI taxonomy): domain Eukaryota; kingdom Fungi; phylum Ascomycota; class Dothideomycetes; order Pleosporales; family Pleosporaceae; genus Alternaria; species Alternaria conjuncta. Next base: position 202,084 of record NW_026250092.1, on the reverse strand, counting down.
TGGTTTGAGCAACGTCAACTCCTGCATGAAATGCATGCGCACCGTATGTTTCCAGTGCTGGTGGTCACACATCATCGTAGAACTCACCATCGATCAAGCACAACATGCATGCGAGATGTGTTGGAAAACGGTATTTGGAAGGTTTCCTCCATTGTCTACTGTCCACCGGACATAGCGTCAGGCTGAACTACGAGGTAACTTCTGCAAATGTCGACTTCCAATTATTTGTAGGTCTTGCGTTCCAGGACTCCCAGACGCACTACCTCCCCTCCGACACTCTAAGTCCAGCCCCATACATTACTCAGTCTAGCATTGGAAAAGTGTTCTGTTTATGCAGCCTCTGCCTACAACTTCTGGCCATATGCAGCGTCATATCATTGGGTTGCATCGGTCGACTCACACAGCCGACCCATGGTTACGTTGATAAGAAACACCCTCGATTGTGTATTCACAGACATATTTCGGCTTTTGCACATAAATATAACAACGCATATTTGATCATATTATCCCCTTTCACACTCCGACATTGCGAAAGCTCTGACAAGTCGCCTCAAGAGACTGTGCAAACATGTTTTCCTCTACCGCCCGCATCGCGATGCTTCAAGCTCGAAGCTTTCACAAAACCGCCTTGAAGCCTGCATTCACTAATGCTACAGCTTCTGAGATGAAGGAAGGTCGTTCCCACCATCGCAGCACGCAGGATCTAATCGAATGTAAACAGTCTCCCACCACACCATCCGACACCAGCGCCCGAGCAGCATGGCAACACTACCGCGACGTCGAGGCCCACCAGATATGGCTCTCTTCCCCTCGCAAAGAGTCTTTCCAGACGAAATTGTCAACAAAGCATTCACATCACCCCGAGCCAATGCCCGCAATGACTTTCCGGAAAGACCGCGAGATGCACATAGCTGCACGTCGCGCGTCGGATACCGGGATGCAGGGAAAGATTGACCCAGATCGCAAGCTTGTGGGGACTCGGCTGGGTTTCATGAAGGAGACGAAGGAGACAAAGTCACTGCGCTCACGTTGGTTGGACGCGTTGTTGGGTGGTGGTGAAAGGACCTGAACTTCACGCCCGACGCGGCGATCGTTTTGTGTAAGAAGTTTGATTCATTGTGAGATAGATGGATATGCAAGCATGTATATTGCTAGCATCTCAATTCAAGGACGCGGTATGATGTCGACTTCGCTCTCGTGGCTACGTGTTGGTGTTCTTTCCATGGCAGGTGCTGGAGTTGTTGGATGGTTCCGAAGCCTGAGGCTAGCCAACTCAAGTTCGGCTTAGTAATCATCAATAGTCTTCGCGTCTCCCTTCGGCACTCCTCGTTCCATCTCCTCATCATCCTCCATCCGTGACATCATCACCCGATTCACATCTGCAGCACGTCTTTGTCGCGTCTTTGCGCATCCATACAGTACGGCTGCCGCCATGATGGAAGATGTTCCGAAGCCTTGCCATCGCGCTTCACGTGAGTGCATCTTATCGCTTGCTCGCTTCTGAACAATCATCTTCGTGGATGGACCTCGGAACAGTTGCTTCTTGAACCGCCATCGCTATTATTTCGCTCAATTTAGTCGATTTGCATCTTACTTGAGCTGTGCACATATGCCAGCAACTATCCTCGTCCAAGTCTGGAAACATCGTGGCGATGGCGGTCCGCGCCTGTCAGTAACACTTACTCAATACGCTACGTTGTCCATATTGCTCGGGTGACGGTTCTATCAGTAAGTCCTGTGGTTGTTGTTTTGCTTCGTGAGTGGAATGACAAACACTAGGAGGCTATGTATGTGGTATGATTGTCATCAAGCTACATGATCACAAGGTAATCGGCATTGACGCTATTTCTGGCCCATCACTGGGCAATTGTCACGCTTGCTTGCTATCACAGTGTTTATAAGCGAGGGCAGAGACATATGTATTAGAGAAAGCGACGGCTCCCTTCCCTGATTATCATCCATAACTCGCTACTGTCTCTGGTCTTTGTCACTACGACCATATTGGGTGGCGAGTGCGTACAATCTAGTGTTAATGTGGAGAGAAAGGGAGCGGGGCAGAAGGCAATTCCGTTAGAGGCCGTTGTCACGAGACGTTTACGCCTGCACAGTCAGTGCGCCGTTTCCGAAAGAACTGGGCGACCAATCAGCCAAGGGGTGTACGTGTATATCTCACCTTTCCAGTTTTGAGCCCGCAGCGCTTAGGACATTATCAACTCCGCATCGATATCACGGCCAGCAGTTTATCTCTAAAACGATTCTGCATAAGACATCAAGTCTTAATACAATGGGTAGATACGCCAGAATCAAGTTGCAGACCAATGTCGCCATCACTTGGCTCATCGAGACTGCTTTCGAGCACGGTAAGTATTGGTTTCCCCTTCCACCACTACCTACGGACCGTACCCTCTAACACGACTTTGTTGTAGGCAGCAATGTGCAAGTCGGTGGCGATACCAACTCCAGAGCTTCAGCCGCGGCAACGCCCACGAGCACTTCGATCAAGACAGGCCGGTTGAAGGGAAAAGCGCGCAAAGAAGCAAAGAAGAAGGAGGAACTGCAAAGTCGAGCACCCGCACCTAAGATCAAGGCCCCGAAAACAATCTACAAAGTGTCAACTGAGGAGATACTTCGCCAAGCCCGCTATCTGGAGAACCTTGACCAGGAACTCGTCATGTCTAAGCCTGCATGGGACGCCTTCGAGGAAGCTGTGCGAGGCCGTACAGAGTACGCCACCAAATTCGCTAACGAACAACCGGACCATGAAGGTAACGCCGGTCACGTATACTTTCTCGATACACTTCGACAGGTAGTCGACATGATTGGAAAGGTTGTTCGAGTCCAAGAAATCTCTCTGGATAATTCGGCAAAACTACAAGACACGGGTCTGGCCTTGCATAACCTGTTTGACATCCTACGGGACGTTGAGCTGACCGATGGTGTACAAGGAACAGCCAACCTGGCTACAACTCCCGACAAAGGTCCAGCTTACGGAGCGGCTGCAGCTGTACCATCAGCTCGTTATGAGCCGGCCATCGACTCCGACGAGGAATCACGGTTGCGTTGGCTCTGTTTCAAGGACGACGCTGATTCAATTACATCATGGGTCATCAACCTATGGAAGCAGTACTTTGACCAGTCTGAGGAAGATGTAAGCTTAGAGACTACATCTCTCCTATCAGATTTAGCGCTCGATCTGTTGTATAAGATCGAAGACGACATGGAGCATAACAACGACAAAGTAAACGAAGCCATGTTCAAGGAGCTAGCCTCACTCTACAATTGGAGTTCGACCGCCCTTGCCCTCTTCGATTTCCGCGTCGCTGCATATGAAGGCAGAGGATACCCGGCTGTAGTAAAGCTGGTACACAAGAGACAACCCCAACTAGGACTCGGTCCGTACAAGGATTTTATCCTATTTGACGCTAAATTTGTACGCTATCTTACAGAGCTACAGCTGGAGATGGTTAGTCATGACAGACTAATTGAGGGCCCAAACTGACTGTGCTCAGACACTACGTTTTGATGGTTGGGAGCAAAATGGACCACCGCCCAACGCCAAACGTTGCCTCAGTAATGCAAGTCTCGACCTCGTATCCCGCACACTCGCTGGTCCAAGTCGTAGAAACCAGGAAGCCATTGCCGCAAGCCTTCTAGAAGGAATATGGGGTCTACACAGTCCGAACGTGCATGAGCCTTTCCACCGCGTCGCCCGGCTTGCGAACGTCATATCGGATCAGTCCGACCACTGTCGTTCCGATGGTATATCGTTTCCGGAACGTTCCCAAGACAAGATAAATGAGTTTAACACTTTGCTCTCGTGGACCATTGAGTGGCCTGGCCAGATCCAGCGATATTTGATTTTTCGAGCGATCGACTCCAATCACCCTGCCGCAGCCCTCTCTGGATTCCATCACAACATCTGGAAGTATCTCGATCTCAGTGTTGCCAGGAAAGAAAAACTTATCAGGTCATGCGTATCAATTCCCGACCTCGCAGGGACGGCCGAGGCGCGTCTACAATTTGGCGAGGAACATATCATACCATCGGAAGACCAAGACTTCCTGCGCAAAAACAATCCCCTTACACCGGCAAAGCTAGCTCTCAACTTGCAGTTCCTACGGGCTGAGATTGGGTTCGATTTCGCGAACGATGATCGCAGCTTGTTCCTCATGTGCCATTTGTATAACGCACTTCGGCAACTAGGCTATCTTGAAGTTCCGTGGAAAACGCTCGACTCACTGATCGACATGCACATCAAGACCATGTTCCTTGGTGCACTTCCTACGGAAAGCGCAAAGCAAATGAGCAACCGCGTTCTCATCGCGCTCGGATGCGCGCCAGAACTTGTTCGAGCTCGCAACACTGGGAAAGCTCGGGAGGCAACTATCAAGAACCTGGCGGTATTGCGAGAGAAGAGGTCTGGCGCCCTGTGCTTCCCACCCAGCATGGCTATCGTTGCAGACCATCTGCATGATCGTGAGCCTCTACGCCGCACATTGACGCGTCTCGATGCTGAGATGGTCGCGAAACACTCTAGAGAGAGTAAAAACTCCCGCATCAAATCGTTCCTCGACGAAGAGAACCCTACCACCTTTCTCGAGCGTCTTCGCAACCATGTCTCAGACTTCCCACGGTACCTTGCGCTCGACTGTGTTGAGCTGACACGCATTTGTGGCGGTCTATTTAGGAGATTTAGGTCAGATGAGATGAAGTTACTCATGAAGCACGCAGAATTGGACGCAGCACACCAGCAATATGTCGCGTTGCTAATCATTCAAGAGCTCGACATGGAAGAGTATATGACACGACCAGGTATGCCCGTACGGAAAGTCGCGCACGCGATAGAAGCCGCGGCTATACTGAAGGAGTACATCGAAGGTGGCGAGGATGCTCGAGCAGCGGTTAAAGACTACGTGCAGCGCAGGTAGTTCTGCTCCGCGATGATGACTCTCATACCGTAAATGTGTACGCGTAATCTCAGAGACATACCCGCCTAGTACCCAGTTCCAGAACCAAATCATTGGCCTTCTCTCTTTCCACAGCTCATAATCCTCTAGCAGTTTTCGTCAAGCTTGTCATAGATTACCTCCAGGGCTCACGCGCACGAAGCACGCCTGTCACCATACATATACAGTATTTCCCAATGAAGCCTTATTTCATCTCAGTAACCAGTTGTAGAGTTCCCTTAGGCATGCTACACGAAAAGGTTACCACGTCGCCAGCTCGATCTATCCTCCAGGGCTCAGTCCAAGCTAGAGAGCGAGCTATACCCAATGCGGTAAAGTCACTCGGGGGTCCGCACACTCCTTGAGCGCGTCGCAGCGTCCTCGATCTTTCTTCTCCACAACTTCGATGGCGCTCAGGCTTGAAAACAAGAAGTTCGGTTTCCTTCTAACTATGCACTGTCACTTCGCTATCAATCTGGACGAGAATGTGTAAACGTCTTTCAATGCCCGCGGAATCAGCATACGTCCGAATGATGTCACATCGGACGCATTAACCGACGCGGAGGATAGCGCATCAGCACATCATCATGCCATTCGCCCTGTGCTGGCTGAAGGATGTGGGATTGTGCATTTGCTGCTATTATCGTTGCAGCGGGGGACTAAGCACTGCATTCCCAAAACAACTCGCACGACCTTGAGCTCGCGGCCCACTGGAATATCGACAACGACCAGCATTTAGGTTTCTATTACATGTTCTGAACACCGAAACTTTTAGTACTGCCGCATCACCTATCGAGTCAGGTATTCTTTCTCCACGTTGGATACCAGCACTCGTCATGTCGTCGACACGCGCCAATGAGCACAACAGCGGGAAACGAAACAGTAACGCATCACAGCTGCCAGTATGGCGCCGAAGACTACGTCGCATAAAGTTACCGATACTCCCAGTTCATAATCAGGAGGGCAATAGAGATCTCGAAGTCACCACAAGCAAAGGCCACCTCTATTTTCTCGACCAGTTTCGCGACAAGGTACCTCTACGCATTCGCAACCGATTTATTGCAATGATCTCTGAGTTCGTGGGAACATTTTTCTTCATGCTCATCGGACTAGGCGGCAACTCGGCCGTCATCAACAACACAGCGGCTGCCGCACAGTTCAATGGAGGCGATGCTTCAGCAGATCCTGCTAAGATTCTGCTCATCGCTACGGTCTGGGGCGTGGCTGTCACGGTCAATGCCTGGACCTTTTTCAGGATTAGCGGTGGGCTTTTTAACCCTGCTGTAACTATGGCTTTGGTGCTCATCCGCGCCGTACCACCACTTGATGGTCTTCTCGACGTCTTCAGCCAGCTTGCAGCATCTATCTTGGCAAGCGCCATTGCTTATGGACTCCTACCTGAAGGTGCTCTGGCAGCCACTGAGCTGGGAGAGAACACAACAGTCACGCAGGGGCTGTTCATCGAAATGTTTATTACCGCCCAGGTCGTTGTGTCCATATTCATGTTGGCGACGGAAAAGCACAAGGCTACATTCATCGCGCCTGTCGGTATCGGATTAGCTGTATTTGCATGCGTTCTCATGTAAGTCTTCCCTATATTCTCCGCAGCTATTTGTAGTCAGCACTACACTATTAGGGCAAGTTACTCACGAACTATAGGGCTTCAACCTACACCGGCGCAGCCATCAACCCAGCTCGCTCTTTTGCGGTCTGTGTGGTGCAGGGAAGCTTTCCACACTACCATTGGATCTATTGGGTTGGTCCCGGGCTGGGTGCACTGCTGGCAACTGCTTTCTACCAGTTGATACGCAAGCTGGAGTACTGGACAGTGAATCCCAACGTCGACGACTACGAGACGAAGGTCGGCGAGACTATTCGAGACGTCGCGAGTAGAGTGGCAGACATATCAAATGGTCCAGGCACGAGGTCAAACGATCCGACGAGGATGCCGGAGGGACTGTGATTGTTGGACAGATCCACTGAAATCCAATCTGTTCAACACACAGATTGCATCGGGGCGATTTGTGTCTCTTTTGGTCTTTCCATAGAGTACAGTTCATCCGGTGCTTCTTTACAGATACGCGTACATTTGCAATGATATAGCTACCTAGGTATATCGGAAGCGTCTACAGATAGCAAGAAAGCATTGCGGTATCAGTACGGCCGTAGTGATCAGGTTCATTTGCAATAGAACGATAGCTTTAGTTGTCAGTCCGGTCCTAACTCCAAGAAAGAAACAATGCGGACGCGATAAGGTCGGACATGCTTGATGCACGGGCCATTCGGACCCGCTGGTACCGTAGCGTGCCCGAAACCTGGCAAACCCCAGATGTCATCACCATCCACCAACATGCCCAGGTATGAAGCAATCCCAATCTCTTTGGCGGAATGCCAGGCTCTACACTCTTCACTGACCTTCCTATTCAACATTACTGCGCCGCTTGCAAAGGATGCAGGCAACACAAGGCGCCCACTGCAGACCTTGTTTATCCGAGATGCCGGTTGCTGGTGCCTCTTGGCGGGGACGCAGCGCGCCTTGGGAGGCTTAACACCTGCTCAATGCGGCAACTACGATGCGCATATCAATTAGACTGATAGATGCAGTGGAAGGTAGATAAATAGGTTCGTTGCCTGGCCTGAGCACGACAGGTGCTTTGTTGCATTCGTCTTGAGTTTCTACCCGACGTATCGTTCTTGCTTCTTGCAAGTGCGTCGCCATGCGCTCTTTCGCGATCCTCGCTGCGGCGCTGCCGTTGATTCACGCCATCGACCCTCCGCGCATGCCACACCAACCTCTCGGCAATGGCACAAAGCGTCTGAGTTACAATGAGACCACCAACGCTCCTGGTTCTTTGACGCCCTCAACCCGATCTTTCACCTGGGTTGGCACCGGAGAGGATGGCGATTACATCTACACAGCCGCGTCTGGAGACTTTGTCTTCGAGAACGTCGCCACTGGCGAATCCTCAACTTTCATCTCGGCTGATCAGGTCCCGGCTGACTACTGGGACTACTTCATCTCGCCCGATGCGACCAAAGTCATGTGGGCCGTCAACTACACCAAGCAGTACCGCCACTCTTACTTCGCCGACTACCTGATCATGGATGTTGCGACTGGAGAGTCCGTATCTCTTGATCCCGAGTCCATCGGCGATATTCAGTACGCTGAATGGAGCCCGGTTTCGTCATCTCAGGTTGCATTCGTCAAGGGAAACAACTTGTACATGTCCACCAATGGCACCATCTCCCAGATTACTGAGGATGGAGGCCCCGACTATTTCAATGCTATTCCTGATTGGGTCTACGAGGAGGAGATCTTTGGCGACCGCTACACTCTGTGGTTCTCTCCCGACGGAACCAGGATTGCTTTCCTCAGCTTCAACGAGACTGGCGTTGGCACATTCAGGATACCATACTACATTGAAGACGATGCTGAATACGTTCCCGTTTACCCGAACGAATTGGAGCTCCGTTACCCCAAGGTCGGCACCAAGAACCCCACGGTGGTCATGAACTTGCTTGATGTGGAGTCTGGCGAATACACCAATGTCCCCATTGATGCTTTCCCAGAGGACGATCTCGTCATTGGCGAAGTTGTCTGGCTTACCGAGCAGCACAGCCAGGTCATGTACCGTGCCTACAACCGTGTCCAAGATATGGAGAAGCTGGTACTCGTTGATGTTGAGGCTGGGTCATCCAAGGTTATTCGCGAGCGTGACGGTACCGATGGATGGCTAGAGAACTTGATGCAGGTTCGCTACATCGGAGCTGTTGAGACCGCAAACGCGTCTTACGGAAACGCTACCGAGTACTACATGGATCTTTCTGACATGAGCGGCTGGGCGCACATCTACCTCTTCCCCGTCAGCGGCGGAGAGCCCATCGCGCTGACATCTGGCGAATGGGAGGTTCTCAGCGTTCTCAAGGTTGACTACTCTCGCGGACTCATCTACTACACCTCCACCGAGCATCACAGTGCTGAGTCTCACATGTACTCCGTCAGCTTCTCCGGCGAGAAGACTGCATTGGTTGACGACACTGTGACCGCTTTCTGGACCGCTTCATTCTCTTCCGGTGGCTCATACTACGTCTCTCGTTATGCTGGACCCGACGTTCCATACCAGGAGCTGTACTCCATCAACTCCACCGAGCCAATTCGCACAATTGTCAACAACACTGCGCTTTACGAGAAGCTTCAGGGCTACGCTCTTCCCAACATTACGTACCTTGATATGGAGCACCCTTCCGGATATACCCTGGATGCCATGCTCCGTCTTCCACCCAACTTTGACCCCAGCAAGAAGTACCCTCTCATTCTTCTTCCGTACGGTGGTCCCAACGCCAAGGAGGTACAAAAGTCCTTCAACGCACTCAACTGGAAGGCTTACATTGCTTCTGACCCCGAGCTCGAATACGTAACTCTCACCGTCGACAACCGTGGTACCGGTCGTAAGGGTCGTGCTTTCCGGTCTCTCGTCACTTCCAACCTCGGTGAACTTGAGGCTGAAGACCAGATCTGGGCTGCCAAGGAGATGGCCAAGAACGAGTGGATCGACAGCGAACACATTGGTATCTGGGGTTGGTCATACGGTGGCTACCTCTCCTCCAAGGTCGTTGAGGTCGGCGACCCAATCATTAGCTACGCCATGATCACCGCTCCTGTCAGTGACTGGCGCTTTTACGACTCTCTTTACACCGAGCGCTACATGAAGACTCCCGACATTAACCCCGAAGGCTACAACCGCAGCCGTGTCCACGACGCCACTGGCTTCAAGAACATCGCTGGTGGTGTCGTCATCCAGCACGGTACCGGTGACGACAACGTACACTTCCAAAACTCGGCTGCGCTCGTCGATCTCCTCATGGTCAACCAGGTCACTCCTGAGAAGATGCAGAACACTTTTTTCACCGACAGTGACCACAGCATCAACTTCCACAACAACGGCAAGTTCTTGTACAAGCAGCTGAGCAAGAAGCTTTATGAGGAGAAGGCTCGTAACGGCGACAGCTTTGGCGGACATCAGTGGAGCAAGAGGGCTTTGGGACGGAAATGGAGGGCTTGAACGCGCTTCAAGTTCAGTCAAAAGTCATGTAATCTTTAGTTCCAACAATGCCATAATGTAATGAGTATTCAAAGGCCTACCAACTTTCACATCACATTCCGTCCTATCCTGCCAAGCCCCTTCTTCACTACTTACCTCGTTTCTAACGATTATGCCTTCTTCGTAGACGTCATCATGTCTTTTCAGACGAATCAACGCATCCAGATCGACAATGCCGCATCGAGAGCGCGATGTGTTAGGGCGTCAAGGTCTGCGAGGCGAATTGCCGCTTCTACAGCTGACGTGCGTGTGTGTATCTAAGTGAATAAAAAAATTAGCAAGGGTGACAATCAACGCTGATACATGAGACAAACGCGATTTCTAGTCGTATAGTGAAGAATCTAGCACTCGCTAGTCGCATTGCGCGCGTCTGAGACTCCAATCACTAACAAACAAACCAGCGATATAACACAACTTGAAACGTTCTATCACCGCCATCACATCTGCTAAAAGATCGAACAGACCTCTCCTGAACGAACAAAATGACAGACCAGACTGACCTTAAGACGACGCAACATGAAGACACCCCGGTCGACAACTCCCAGAAATTTCAACACATGAAGACGGTATCCAGTCTCGCGGACGGACACCGCTACGCACTGAAGTACTTCCCCGAAGAGCTACAAGCGCTGCTCAACATAGCTTCACTCAAGCTCGAAGAACGTGTTCCCGGTCACTTCGGCGCTATCCTAGGATGGCAGAAAGATACCAAAGCAGCGTCTCAATACCCACAGGTGACGATGAAACCCTTAGAAATTCTCTGGGATCTGGAACACCGTACTATAGTACTGTCCGATTCGTTTCCATTTAGTAGGAGTACTTGGAAGATTGTCGACATTAATGGCGAGGAAGCACTACCAGTATTGCGGCGCGACTACGATCTTGTACCGCCATTCTCCACGGTCCTCACAGTAGTTGACCATGAGCACTTGGTCTTGCTTGAGGTGTTCTTCCGCTACAACCTCCTGGTTCAGGGCTTCGACGACGCCATTGAAGGGTTCAAGCACGATTTCTGGCTTTGCTTCGAGAAGCTTTGTCGCCATGTTGCGGAGCAAGCTTGGGCAGCCGATGCGCAAGAAAATGAGGACGACGCGTATGGGTCTGAGAAGACCGAGGCGTCCACGACTACTCAGATACAAGACGCAAAGCTTGATAGCCTCCCTAACGAAGCCGATACTAGCGACCGCGCACACCGAGACAGCAGTACAGCGCCGGAGACCAAGGAGGAACAGGCGGAGGCTACCAGTGATGATATTGAGAAACAGCTCGCAAAAGCGCGTGAGGAAGCAGCTGGATGGAAAAAGACCTATGAGAGTGAGAAGAACTTTACAGCAAAACTAAGGTTTGTGTTACGTAAGCACGTGGCAAGGAAGGATGAGCTTGCTGCCAAGCTCAAAGAGCGAGAAGGGGAAGTGCAAGAGTGGAAGGAGAAGTATGAAGCCTTGTGCAAAGAGATCCGGGAGGCTTAAGCTATCTTAACCGCTTACGGATGTACCTGGTCGAATAACATGGGAAGAAGAGAAGGCCGGTCAAGGAATATCACCTAATAACTAGCATTAAGCACACATACTCGCTGCAGAGTTCATATTGATCCCACATCTCGTCTCCTCCACAACTGTAGCCCTGTAAACATAACAGCTACTTGAAATAGACCTCAACCCTGATTGAAGTTCACCTCATCAAACGACGAGTTCCACTAAGTTCCACTACTTCGATCATTCCCATCATGTGCAAACCGATGAGGCCTCCAATCGCCTCCACCGCTACTGGGCCTGCTTCTATCACCCCTACCGTATTGTCCTCCATCACCGCCATTATCGGAGCTCTGATAACTGCCTGGACTATTCATTACAGGACTAGAACGCTCTGAGCTCCTACCCCTACCATATCCGCCTCTGCCTTCAAATCCACCTCTTCCGCGGGGACTAAAAGATCCACGGCGACTGCCAGGACTCATGTCGCTGGGACTAGAAGGCTTCGAACCCCGACCGCTACCGTAGCTGTTCCTGCTGTCAGGTCTACTCCTGTTAGAGTTTGGAAAGTTCCCATTGAAGCCACCTGGACTGAAACCTGCGGAGCTGGGAGATCCTGGGCCTCCACGACTTTGCGGCCGAGAAGAGATTCCTAGTGCTCTATTCTTGCAACCTGTCTCTCTCGAATGCTTAGGCCAGTCTAGATACCGCCTACCATTGGGCAATTGGATCATGTCGACCGGGACGTCAATGTCACAGTACTTGCAAAGGGCTGTTACAGTATCAGACGTAGGGGACGGGCCAACTGGCAGTGACGATGCGTTGCTATGCGGGGTGGTCGCGCCTGAAGCATTGTTGGCCATACTAGTATCGATAGTAGGTTGTGGTTTGGGGGCTGGGGAGTCGGGGCTCTCTTGCGCTGGAGAGTTGATTGATGAGGGCGCACTTGGAAGGCTTGCCGTTCTAGCAGCAAATCTCTGGATCTCTGGATCGAAATCTTGTCCATCGTCATCTGCCCAGCTTTTTCCTGTGGCTGGTCTTCCACTGGCCTCGGCGGCTGGCGCCATGGGGAGTTTCACTACAGGACTTAAGGCTTCATCAACTTCTGCGCTTTCGCCATCGGTCGTCGGTCTTCCGTCTGGGGCTGTGGGAGGTTGAGCGGCGACCTCTACCCAGCTATCATCAGGTGCAGTTCCTGACGTGTTCGACTGCTGAGGCGAGGTCGGCAACTTCGTCATATCTGGCTGCGACTCGTCTCTCTGCTCTGGAGTGTCACTAGAATTGTTGTCCTGTAGTCCTTCGCCATGCTCCTCAGCTTGATCCTCACTTTCCTTTGCCTGACTGTGCTCTTCCAACGTCGCTTCTAAATCCATCTTTTGCCTCTCCAACGACTCGACTTGGCTCGTGAGACGGTCCAGCTGCTGCTTGTTCTGCACTTCATCTGCTTTCATCGTTTCGATATGGGCCTCGTTCTTTCCGATGTCTTTAGTGAGTACATCGTTTCTGACTTTTAAGTCAGCGCTCTTGAGAGTCTCTGCCTTTAGCTTTTCTTTGAGATCTACGATCGCGCTCTGATCCGCTTCCGGCTGTCCTGTGCTCTCATTCAGCCCAGCGAGGCTCTCGTTTGCTTCCCTTTGCTGGTCCCGTTCATGCTCAGCTGACGACAGATCATCTCGTAGTCGTTGGACTACAGCCAAATGGTTTTGGATCTCTTGTGCCATTCTTTGCTGATCACTTCGAGCTGATGATAGGCTTGTCTCTAATTCACTGACCTCCGAAGACAGACTGAGGTTCTCTTTTCTCATCTCATCTTGATCGCTCTGCGCCGTTGATAGCTTACTCTCCAATTCTTCGAGTTCAGACGACATTTGCGTCATCTCGTCTCTCGCCGTAGTCCGATCGTTTTGAGCCAATGCCAGTCTTTCCTCTAGTCCCTCGATCTCGTTTTCGTAGTTTCTTATCGTTTCCTCCTGCTGCTTCATCGCGGGGTCTCCATTGGCAGCAACGCGCTCCTTTTCTTGCTCAAGGATTCGTAAAGACCGTTCAGTTTGGGTGACCTGAGTTTGAAGCTCTTCATTCTGCATGAGCAGTGTCTTGTACTCATCACTCTTCTCCTCTCCATCGGACTTGGTGGCGCGCTCAAGATCTTCCTTCAAGCTCACATTGGCCTGCTCTAGCACGGCCTTTTGTTTGGTAATCTCGCTCATCTTGCTCTCCAAATTCTTTATATGTGATTTGACCGCCACAAGCTCGTTCGCATCCGTTGTTGGCTGCACAGTCGAGGGCCTCTTGACATCGTGAGTGCCAGCGCCAACGGTTTGGAGATGATCAACATGTTGGCTGAGATCGTTAACACGGTCGCTAATAGTATTGAATCGATCGGTAGCTCCATCTGCCTTCTCGCGAAGCTCGCCGATACTGGCGTTGATGGCGTTCAACTGCTGCGGTAACTGTTCGAAAGCAGCGAACCCTTCCTGCAAGGTCCTCATCTGCGCATCGTGCCACTGCTTCTGCAATCCAATGTCACGAACACGGCGAATCCAGTGAAGAAGTAAGGCTCCGGAACCGAATGCAACAAAGACCGCTGCGAGAAAGACAACATCGTCGGGTGTAGTGGGCATCGCGCTGAGCGCACGTCGTGCAAAGGCGTATCTCTCCATGATTGTCAGTTTTGCTTCAAGACTAGCAGAGGTAAACAGTGTGTCTTCAAAGTCCGATCATCTACAGGATGTTGAGCGAACATATCGAGTTCGCGTGAAAGAAAGGCGCAGCGCAACAGACAAAGGCGAAAGGTTCACAAAGACGCTGCCTGAACAAGGAGGCAAGGAATGCACCCATCCTGCAGTTCTGAAAGAAGACCGATCGCGATTGCGGGTTTCAAATTCGTCGACCCGGGGGTCCAGTAGAAGGACGGTACTCTTTACCAAATGTGAAGTGACACACATACGCCTCAAGTAGTCTCCGGTATGTCTGACTTCTCCAGAATCTCGTCCAACAGTTCAACGAACCTCGCAGCCATCTTCTTTCCGCCCGCTTCGTTTGGCTCAACCCTTGCTGTATAGTCATCGGCCAGCTTGCCATCGAGCACCTCATACAGCGCGCATGACACTATCTCCGTACCCTCAAGCCGTATTGCTTTCGTCGCCATCTCGTATATCGCTTGAATGGCGGCTTGTAGCTGCCCCGGGTACGAGTTGTATCTTAGCGCCTTGAGCTGCGTATCAGCCCAACTGGTCTGCCCTAAACCCGACTCGAGTGGGAAGTATATCATGCAGACGATGACGGCGCGAGGCTTGGTTTTGGCGGTAAGGCGAGCGATGTAGTCTTGGGTCTTGGTACCGAACATGTGCTTAAAGTACTGCAGTGCGCTTGCGGTCCCGTTCTCTAGGCTTTTGCGTTGGGTCAGCCAGGCGAGCTGTAGCATGTGTCGTATCGTGGAAGGGTTCGGGCGCAGCGCAATGTCGTTGGCGCCAACGCTAACGATCAACACGTCGTTCGAACGAATATTATCGCGAATGAACTCGTCGTGCGGTAGGAGTACGTCGTCTCGATCTCGAAGCATGGATTCTTCTACCGCCGTGTTAATACAAGTCGCACGATGCTCGAGCAGGTTGTTCATCCAGAACGCGACATCGGGCTTCGGAACGCAAGGATGCTTGAATGCTGTATTGTAAACGCTTGGCAGATGGTTTGGAAGGATAGGACTAGTCTTGTCGACCCAGTGCTTGTTGTCAAGAGACGAATCCCCAGCCAGATATGCGATTGGTTTGTCCGGCCGTTCTGCAAGTGTAACATTGCGAAAAGTGGCGAGGTCGTCGATAGGATGGCCCTTCCACTCGAAGTAAAACCGGTCGCACTGGATCTTTTCCATCGCAAATGGGGATGAGGATGCCATTCTTCGCGAGATGTAGGCCGTCGTCAGGGAAAATAGGCTCCAGTCGGATGACCCATGCCAGCAATACGCGACGCTGCCACTGCTGCCGTCAGGTGATATCGTCTACATATTCGGGAAGAACCGCGGAGTTTGTATTGACGCGTGTTCGCGCGGGTTTGGAAGGGAGCATCTTCGTGATGGCGCGTGTGACGACGGATGATGTGGAAGCAATCGCGTCGAAGATGCGTGGGCGCGCACGGACCCCACTACCATGACATCACCGGGAACTCGATGAGCAGTTGCCCAATCGGGTGAGTTATGGAAAGGTGTCGACCGTTCCGCGCTTTCACGGAAAGCGCGTCTTAGGCGAATTGCGCGAACTGCGCGATAAGAGTGAATTGGGCGGACTGCGCAGCGTGCGTCCATGTCGTCTACCATCTGCAGGACGGCGGATCGAGGAGTTTAGCATCTCATTACTCATATATTAATCACTTCAGGGCAAGATGTTCAAGAAACAAGAGTTAAATAATGCTCTCTCCCTACTCAATCAAGGCGACTTGGTCAAGAAGACAAAGCCTATGCTACATTGCTGTGCCGAAATGTAGCCAAAAGCTGTTCCTGCATAGCAAACTGCTCGTTTTTGGCAGCGAGCTCGTCAGCCAACGTGCGATGCACAGGATCCAAGCACTTGGCTTGATTACGGATCTGTGCCTCCAGAGCTTCAGCATGCGCCCGATACTGACGAACGGCCTTGTCTAGCTCGACAACACGCTTGGTCTTTTCTGCATGATCCTTCTCGACATCCTCCATGAGGGCTACAAATTGGTTGGCGATCTCTTTGGGCCCTTTGATGTCGACTTTGGAGGTCGAAGACATGGCGCTTTTGACGCGCTGGAACAAAGAGTAGTTTCGCTTGTTGCTTGGTTTGATGTTGATTGTCAAGGCCACGTTGGGTAGGTCGGATGTAGCTCGCGTGTTAGCAGCAGGAGTGGTCACCTTGAACGGTGGGTCGCTGAGGTTGTTGATGGACTTACCAAGATCCTCCAGTCCAGCCAGCATGTCAGGGTTGATTACGGACTTGTTTGCGACAATTGGCGTGCGTGGAGAGGTCGAACTGTTTTGTAGGTCGGAGAGAGTCAGTGTACATTTGTTCCTTATTTCTTGTTCCTGATCCAGAGCCTTCAGTGTGGACATGACAGACACGAGCTTCGACTCCAACTCGGTACACTCCAGCGAAAGGCTATGATTTTCTGATGTCAAGCCTTCAACTTCCAGCTCTAGGGCACGCAGCTCGGCTTTGTTGTCTTCAGGAGCGATGGGAGTAATGCAGACATTTGTCAAAGGACCAAAGGAAAGAGATTGGGTTGCCGTGTCGTCGAGATCGATATCATGGAACTCGCTGGAAGCAAAATGCTGTTCGGCGCGTAAACTGCCAATGACTTCATTGAGATGATTAACTTCGTTGTGGCGTCGCTCGTTCTCATCTCTCAGTTCCCGGATACACTCCAAGTCCGTAGCCTGGCCATCAGTTAGATCTGCATTAGCCTTCGCAAGATGACGAAATCCTTCTGCTTCTGCTTCGGCGGCGGCCAGTAGTTCTTGAGCATCCACAAGCTGCTGGGATATACGCTTTTGGTGCTCCACGCAGTCGTGCTCGTGATGCAAATCTGTTGGGCGGCAGTTAGCTAGGAGAGTCTGGGCTTCGCGGTACGCGTTTCCAGGAGGCTTGAGGTTGGATAATCGAGCTTCCAGTTGGTCGATCCTAGTATCCTTGGCACCGAGTTCGGTTTGTAGCTGAGCGATGACGTGTGTTGCTTCTTGATCCTCCTTGGTACGCTTCTTCGTTGTTTTCCCACGAACAACTTCTTTTTCCATCTCGCGAAGCTTCTGCTCATCGGCCATCTTGACCTCGAGGGCTTTGTAGTCTCTGGACTGTTTATTGGACGCACTGGTCATGTCATAGATCTCATCTTTCTTCTTTGCTACTTCGTTCTTGTAGAATTGGAGTTCGTGAGAAACTTCGTTACGCATGTTCGTAGCCAGAGCCGAAGAACTTTCAAGTTCGGCGACTCTCGCTCTCAGTTCTGCGACTTCCAGGCCTTGCTCCGAGAGCATGCTATCATGACGCGAAGCCATGGCAATTTTCCCCTCGTGGTCATTGGGGATGAAAGGCGAAGTCGGCGGTGCTGAGTCCTGGTCAGACATCTCTACACTGCTCGTACCCACGCGGAGGCTTTTGATCGGAAAGTCTAGGTCAATCTAGGGATGTGCACTTTAGTCCAACAGGTCTCGCATTGTAAATTCAGGCAAACACCATATCGCTTCATTGTACTCGTCACAGAGTACTGGTGCACAGCACATGAACTCTTCGACCATACCCTCGCGGTATGTTGTAGCAACAATGCAACAGCGAAACTGTTGCTAGAGCTAGACGACCTGTTGCATCACGGGCCGCGGCGGTGTTGGTTGCGCTAGGTATCCTCATGCCACTACAGGTCAGCGAACATCATTCGATGGAGGCTGACGCTTCGCATAGCCTCAAGACTCCGTGACGACATGCCGCTGTACGTTCGTTGGCGGACATTGACCCGGTTCGTTGCATCGAATTGGTGAATTGATTAGAGTTGGGCCATGGAATGCACTTTTGTGCATCTCGGAGCGCACTGCGAATGTTGAAGAACCACAAAGCCAGCAGTCTAGTAGGCGGTGTATACGTGATGCGGCGCTGCGCTGCATCTGCCGTGTTGCCGGCATACCCTTGGCCGCGTCACGTCGCAGGCTGTGGAAAATGAAACCGTGCACCGCCACATGTGTTTGACGACGCTGCCCAAACACCGAGCGTGGGACCTTTGTGTTGAAACAAGACGCTGGACGCGTCCGAAAATAAAGCTGTCAAGTTACAGATTATTTTGAGATGAAGGAACGCGAAGATTGATTGTAGTGCGGGGGACAAGGCCAGGACAAAGAGGAGAAGATGCGAGAAGGTTGTGCAACACGTCGCATCGCCAGCGGCACTAAGAGCTGGGATCGCGGCGACTGACCAATCATGGACGCGACATGTGGCTCCCTGATCATGCGCCACTGCGAGTGACGTCGGTTTCAGGGAAATCAAGAAGGGACAAGGTCGTGGCAGCATCATCGCCTGCCAGCCTGTGCGGAGGCATAAAGAACCAGGCCGCCGCTGTGTTGCAGGCCTCATCGAGCCTCTCTACACTCAACTGCGGCAAACAACAAATACCATCGACTTTCGGTAGCGAAGACATCTGCAGCCACAATCTGCCTACCCGCTCCGTAGCCCCTGCAGCCATCCATCGCGTAGCCGTAGCGCCTCTTCTATCAAAATGGTCGCACCCGCTCTTGTCCTAGGCCTGCGCGGCGTACAAGTCGTCTTCAGCATCATCGTGCTGGGTCTTACAGCCTACAGTATGTTGCACACGGACCATTCGATGCCGTAGCGTTACTAACATGTCTCCAGTTGTCGATGCCTACGTCACCTGGGTGCCGGCGAGCGTCGCCTTCATGCTCTTCACATCCATCTGGACCCTCCTGGCTGTCGCATATCTCGTCCTCGCACCAGCTCGCTTCCCCGCTGCAGCCCACAAGTTTGCGATTGGCGGAGTCGAGTTTATTACCATGATCTTCTGGTTCGCAGCCTTCGTTGCAGTGGCCACTCGATGGGGTAACAACTGGTGGGCTGGCCGCCAAGGCACTTTCTACAGCTGCGGAGTCGCTGCCATCGTCTTCTCTGCTTTCAACTGGTACGCAACCTCAATTCTCACCCGCGACTGTGTACTGACATACTACAGGGTTGCCTTTGTTGCTTCGACCGTGCTTGCGGCGCTGCACATTCGCAGCTCCCCCAGGAATGACACCGCTCCTGCGCCGAACATGGCCGGCGTCTAAACGACGATTCTCTGTCGCGCGATACGGTCCAGACCAGCTGTTGGTCTTATAACTCATGATACCCATATCTTTCCTAATCTTACTCTTGTACACGCGGTTAGAATGTAATGTCCAGCGTGGCGTTCGTGTTATGGTGCGTCCGAACCCCCGATACCACGTTTATGATACATGCTCTTAAAGCGTCCCGAATAATGAGATTCTTGACTTTGATCTACTAGTTGCAGATGTCAGCTACAGTCTTGGTGATGATTGCCACGACGGCCCTGCGGCAATCGCGACTGACAGCGCCCCACCTTTAGCGACGCCGACGGCCACCAACCTGGAGATCATCGACCCTGCTTGGAGCAGTCGACGCTTACTGCAGAACTTTGTCAACTCCAGATATTCTCATCTCACCTCACTTAAGCTGTTTTACTTTTTTGCTGCCTCTCCCAAAGACGCGTCGGCTGCAACCAAGCGGTGCGCTACCCGACGCGAGTCATCATTCCCTCCTACACGCATCCATGCGAATCAGCAACGAAGCCAGCGCTGGTCGTAGGCCCTTGGCCAACGCCGCATTTACGACTACCACTCGCTAAGTTTCCGGGAAGTCTGACCGAGAGTTGAAGCGCGTACCGTGGATGCCGTTCATGCTCAGCAACAAGAGGGAATGCCTTGTGGAGATCTCTTACCTTAAGTACCGCTTGGCTGGGATGCGGTACATCCGACTCTTCCTGAGTGCTGTTGGACATTGATGAAGCACCCACCAGGAATCAGGATTACCATGCATTGGGGCTAACCTACCCCGGGAAGGACTCGGTGGCTGGCCCACTCACTCTATCTGTCTCGCGTGCATGTTCGGAGCAATCCCACGCGCTTCCCGTCGATGAAGTACCCACACACGGACATGTTGCTCCAAGAACATCAAGCTACGGGCTTGGTCTAGTTGGTTGTGGACTCTATACGAATTTGATTGCCATGCTGACGCCCCGACGCTATCCCAGGGCGTGATACTCGTGCATCAACCCCCGCCTGTCGCTTCGGTAGCTACGACACGAGCATTTGCCGCGTTCAAGCCATCGCTACCGCTTAATCCTCCCGATATTCGCGCTTAGTGCGTGCGCCTCTGGAAGATCATGAGCCGATGCTGGATGATTGTATCATTGAACTGGACAGAATCCTCAAGTCCTGACAATACTACTGTCCTCCAGGGCGGGATCTGACAAGAAAATCATCACACGTCTCATCAATTTGTAGTTGGACCCCAAATCCGTTCGTGCCTTGCGAGATTGACCGTTAATTCGCCATAGGACAAGATCCACGGTGTCGGGTCAACATTTCCTGTCCGTGCCGTCGGAAGAGCACGACTAGGCGCTGCCTCGCCAAAAGTGCCACTGCAACTTCGTAGTGTAACACGAGAGCAGGTCACGTACCAGCCAACAGGTTAAACACAGGCTCAAAAAATGCACTTGCAAGCAGCAAGGCGTTCGTTCGGGCTCTTCTGAGCTTTGTTCGGGATGATTAACACCCGATAATTGGAGGAACAAGCCCAATTTAACCGGCTGCCAAGGTAGGCCGCTAACGCGCCGCGACGCTTACCCAATATAAGATGCAGGTTCGGTATTACGGTCGTGTTCTCCGCCTTAGCCTAGGTAGGCTACGGAGCATCTGGGGTAAAGAGCCGGGGTAGTGGACCGCCCTGGGGCCACGCCGTATTATAAAGGGTAAACCCCGATCTGCTCGAGCACCAGCAGCCTCCAGCGCTTCCAACACCGGCATCATGGGTCTCCTCAAAGCTCAGGATGGTACTTCCGACCCCATCATCACCCGCATGGTGGAGCAGGACAAGGTGCGATGGTGGAAGAAACCGAACCTGCGCATCATGTACATCTGGCTCTTCTGCTGCTGCATGGGTGTTGAGATTACTTCTGGTTTCGACTCTCAGCTCATCGGCACACTTCAGTTTTCCGTTCCATTCAACACATGTAAGTCAAAACTGTTGAAGCTTTAGATCCACAAGGCTGACAGTCTCAGATTTCGGAGAAGGCTACAAGGACTCAGATGGCGAAGCCAGCATCGAACCCAAAATCATCGGTTTCATGTCCTCATGCTACCAGCTCGGTTCCATTCTTGCAGTTCCGGTCGCACCCTGGTTGAGCCAAAAGTACGGTAGACGCATGTCTATCTTCGTTGGTTCCGTCATTATGGTCGTCGGCGCTTTGTTGCAAGGTTTTGCTCAGCACAGTACGTACACAACCCATCCACATACACAGTGGCGGCGTATCTAACGCATTATCAGTTGGGATGTACATCATCGCACGTATGCTGCTTGGTTTCGGTATCCTCTTCGCCATCGTCTCCGGTTCTTCCCTGATCGGAGAGTTGGCTTACCCCAAGGAACGCCCATTCATGACCTCGCTCTTCAACGCATCTTACTTCATCGGATCCATCCTTGCCGCTGCCATCTCAATCAAGACAACGGAGATGGTTGGAAACTGGGGCTGGCGAGCACCATCTCTGCTGCAGATCTGCCCGTCCATCCTCCAGATTTGCACTGTTTTGTACGTTCCTTCGAACGAGTTTAGAGTTTCACACTGACTTTACTAGCTTGCTACCTGAGAGCCCACGTTGGCTAGTCAGCCGTGATCGCGACGATGAAGCTTTCGCCGTTTTGACCAAATACCATGCCGAAGGCGACGCCAACTCCATCCTCGTACAAGCCGAGATGGCCCAGATCCGGTCCACAATTAAACTCGAGATGGAGAACTCAAGCCGCTCGTGGATGGACATGGTTCGTACACCTGGTATGCGACGCCGTGTCTTCATCTCTTGCTTCCTCGGTCTCTTCACCCAGATGAGCGGAAACACTTTGATCTCGTATTACCAAAATCTTCTATTCAAGATGATGGGATACACCACCAAGTACGCCAAGACGCGCATCAACATCGCCAACCAATGCTGGAGTTTGATCAACGGTGTCACTATCGCTCTCGTCGTCACTCGATTCCGCCGTCGCTGGATGTTCATGCTTTCCGCTGGATCCATGACCATGGTATTCATGGCCATGACCATCGCTTTCCAGCGTCTCCAAGTCGCCGATGCCAACGGCACCAAAAACCAGGCTGCGCAAATCGCCTCGCTTGTCTTCTTCTTCGCATACTCGCCCTGCTACAACATCGGTAACAACTCGCTCACATACACCTACCTCGTCGAACTCTTCCCCTACGCCCAGCGTACCATGGGTATCGGTGTCGAGCAAATGTTCGGCAAGCTCGCCGGATTCTTCTCCGTCTACGTCAACCCTATCGCTCTTGACGCGATTCAGTGGAAGTACTTCGCTATCTACTGCGGATGGATTACATTCGAGTTCTGCTTCGTCTACCTCATGTACCCTGAGACGTACAACCGCACGCTCGAGGAGCTTGCTTTCCGTAAGTACATGACGGAGATGACTTGTATTGAGCTACCACTAACTTCTTCCCAGTGTTCGAAGACAAGGAATTCGCCGACGAGGCTGTCAGGGCTGTCGAGAAGACCGTCAACCACGGTCACGACGACGGAACGGTTACCGAGCACGGCAAGATGGAGACTACTACTATCGAGCGCACTGCTTAGACCGTATCTTGTCAACAGTCTGTCACTGTCCATCACTCTTCGCTACATAGAGTACGCGCCCGAAGCTATTGTTGCTTCGGTGAATCTAAACAAGTTTCGCGTCCACGATCATGCCGATTGCTTAATTTTGATGTCCATTACTTTTTTGATATCACGCTTTTGAGAAAATGCGCGTCAATCTAATAGTAATAAAAGAACCAGGATGATAAAAACTGATGTAGGTAGCGCGATGGTTGCAATAAGCATTCCAAGGTTGGTGGCGGAACTCAGGTCTTGACGCCACGGAATTTCGATTCGCCGCGCCACACTAAGCTCATCAAGCACACGCCACCCGCCATCTCAACCTTGAACTTCATCGTCCCTTATTTTCACCTTTTTCTTTGACCTTTGTTTGCTCATGTCATTTTTTCCGGACATGGCATGACCCTCACCATCCTCTTCACTCTACTATTTCACACGTCGATTTCATCTTCTTCCGT
This sequence comes from Alternaria conjuncta, assembly GCF_024043145.1. NCBI lineage: Eukaryota > Fungi > Ascomycota > Dothideomycetes > Pleosporales > Pleosporaceae > Alternaria > Alternaria conjuncta. Next base: position 178,714 of record NW_026250092.1, on the reverse strand, counting down.
ATTCTCCTCGGTCCCGACTCGTACATTACTCTCCAGTTCGGCTAGTACGACTTCTTCGTCATGATCAGCTAGCTCTCTTTCACCGATGTCTAGATGCGCTTGCTCTGGGTCGACAGGTCCTCCTTTGAACTCTTTGCCTTTCCCTCGCCTTGCGCTGTGATGTATGTTCTCTTCTTCTTGTGCTCTGAGAGCGTCGAGATCTTTGAGCCGTTGGCTGAAACGCGTAGTTCGCGCAGACGGCTTCGTTTTGGTCTTGGGTGAAGGCATGTCCGGGGTTTTCTCGGCTACGATGTTGTCCCTCGCTTCGTCGATGCGCGTCGAAATATCTGCGTGGGTATCTGTCGAACTTTCGGACTGGGCTACATCAGAATCGTCTTTTTCTGAGTCCACTTCAGATCCGGCATCTCCAGGGCTCTCATCGTCTTGGTCCTCATCTTCGAAATTCTCGTCGTTCGTATCGCCTTCACCGTCACTATCCGAGTCGCTGGTAGTACCGTAGAGCACGTGTTCTACTGCTCTGAACTCTATCCTCATTCTGTGAAAGTACCATCGATTCGCATCGGCGTCGTGCTTCTTATCGATCCTTGTCTTCCAGCCCACCATCGCATCACGGAATGTTGTGTAAACAGCATCGGTGCGGTCTACAATGGGTTCTGTGTTCTCCAGAGCGTAGAGGAGGTGCGCAGCGGTCTCTTTGATCGGTTTGGTAGTGCAATTTTTGTGGTAAAGATTGAAAGCTTCTATGTCTCGTCTAAAGTCAATCGGTGGAGTAGGCTGGGTGAAGGTCGCCATCTGAACAAACTTGCGTAGATCTTGCACCTCTTCAAGAAGGTTATGGGGATATTCAGTCTAAGTAGAAACAAAGTTATGTAAGAGGGTAAGGTCAACATGTTTGCTGCTTGCAAGACTTCCAAGGTTGTCAAAGCCGCATATACGGTGAACAATGAGCTCATCAAAGTTCAGTACGTAACGTGCCTGAATATCGCAATCAACTAGCAGTATGACGGTTTATTCTACATGGTAATGATAGGAAGATATGTATCGAAACGATGTAGCGATGAGCTTAGACCGAGCCGCACAGAATGCAAACGAAACTTGCGGTTACCATGGGGACGTGCCCAGGTGAAAAGAGCGTACTCTACCTTTGCAAATTGCGCGTCGTCAAGCGACCTCCACAACAACCTCACGCCTGCCTCAAAATTTCTCAGAATTTTTGACGCTCACATACTAATCTGATCATCTTCAGACTCTCGCCTCGCCGATCCGATATCATCATGATGGATCTAGCATCCCAACTTCACGAGCAGTTCCGCCTCAGCGGAGGGCAGTCGTTTCTGGCCCAGAACGAGATCGAGGCCACCTTCGCGGTGTTGTACGGTGCGCATTCCCTGAGTATTCGACATTTGCCTTGTCCGCACACTAACATCAAGTTCCAGGCGAGTCCACCGAGAAGGACCGAACCGACTTCGACCTGCTGTTCCGCGGTCTGAACCAGGACTTCTGGGACCTGCAGCACGAGCTGTCGGTGAACACAGTTGGGTGGTGGTGGGCCGGGGTCGCAGCATCCCGTCTGTACGACCGCCTGAACGGGTTCATGGACAAGAGGGTCAGGGCATTGGCGAACGGCAGCCCCATCCTCGTCAAGGGCTTGCCTCCGACCATGCCAGGTCCAATGCTGTCGAAGTGGGCGAGCGACTACGTCGCCAACTCCCCTGCACCCTCCGCGCCTCTTTCCGCAACACCTCGGGGAAGCAGGATAATCGCCGGGGAGACGAAGACTCGTCGCACGGCCCGCATCCGTCGTGAGAAGCGCGAGCGTAAGGCAGCCGCTCTGGCCAAGGGTGGTGCATAGTACGCTGGTGGATGGCGTTGGCGACTACATGTCGGCCTCAGGATCAGGATACCCGAGCTGTGTAGATGATAAGTACACTACGTAGTCCTATACCATACCCGGACTTACCTCACTGTCCGAGGTCAAGCATTCTCATGTGCTTCCCCATCTTTCCTCGCTTTTCTCAACCTAATGTACTCCTCCAGTGTAATCTTCCGCACCACTGGAGTGGTTACATCCTCACTGGCGGGAACATTCGTCGTAGTGACATCGCTGCCTGGCACTGACTTCATAGCAATACTCGCAGATGTTATAGCGTGGGGCGCCGATGTCGTATCCGGGGTTGGTTCTGCAGTGATCGTCCGCTCACCGTCGCTGTCATGGATTATCACAGGCCCGCTCATATTGAGGGGGATGTCTGGTGTATGAGCCTTTGTAGAGAACAAAACCAGTCGTCTCAATGTTAGCATGGTCCTCGCTGCCCTTTGCTCTTGCTCGGTGTGACGTTCGCCTGTTCGATCAGGCCTACCAATGCGGTGATCAACCCATCCCATGCGACTTAAACTTTGATGAGGCCTGGTAGTAGCAGCGGTGTCCTGCTGACAGCGATTTGAGATCGTGATAGTGGGAGTATTTCGTGGATTATCCGACATCTCGCCAGCTTTGTAGATTGGAAGGAAGAGTTCTATGGTTCATTGAGGGCTAGCCGAGTCAAAGTAGTGGAGATAATGCGGCTGTTCAAGCCGCTATATTACAAAGTCTGTCTCGGCTTACGACGGGCTATATTCCCGCCACAGTTAGGCAAATCACTAAAAGTCGACGTGAATGAGCAATTGATTCTAGAATATCTGTAGTGGGTGGCCGCCTGATTTGTAATGCGTGAATTGAGTCACTGCTTTCTAGGTTCAAGAAGGTATGTGCACAAAAACATCCCCTAGCAGGATTTGGGCATCTTCTCGTCTTCGAGAAAGGTCTACTCCTTCCATTCATCAACACCCCAAAACTCGCTCCACATATCCTCTTGCTCCATAGCCATCTCTACGTCTTGCTGTGTTCGCGCAAGTTCGAGTTCCATTTCTCTGACCCTATCGTTTGCAGCATTCTCCTTCGGCCTACTACCAAAACCCTTGTAGCTCTTATGGCCGAAAGTCTTCTCACCGGCAAGATCAGCCGGAAAGGCCTTAGGACGACTCGGAGGCTTCAGAAGTGCGTCAAGTTCTTTAGCTTGAAGTCCGGAAGGGCTGTCGTACTTGAACTTGAAGTCGTTTGCCGCGGATGGCATGAAACCTTCGCCCTCATCCAGTTTCAAGGGCTCAGGTGCTGGTTGCTCAGATTCGATGGTCTTTGAGCACAAATCTTTACTTCCGGGAGCAGCGGAAGTCTTATTTCGTGTCGAACGACGAAGGGGTGGATCCTCGCGCGTGTTCTCTTTATTAGCCGAGTGGGTCGACTCCAAAGTCCTTCCAGAAGCGGACGGATTCATTAGCCTCTGGACAAAATCCATGCTCTCAGGATCAGCAGTGATGTCACTGTTTGCCATCTCCCTTAGGATGAACGCAGCAGTGAAGTCATCGTTATCCACATCGTGAACAAGCGTGCTGCGCATAGCGCTTTCATGCTCACCTTGAACAGGGTGTATGTAGCCTTCCTGTCGCTCGACCTCGGCTAAATATAGGAGTTGCCGTTGACGTTCGAGGTCCTTAGCATGCTCAAGATCGAAAGCATCCAATGGTTCGTCAGCATCCAGCGATTGCGCTAGGCTGTCTACTTCCCTTACAACCAATATCCTGTCGTTTGTGATTCTTAACTTTGGCAGCTTCAGAGCAGTGTGTTGTCCAGGGAGTCGAGGTAATGCTTCCTGCGCTTTCTGCGAAGTCAGGAGACCCCTGGACTTTGAGGGCCTGTTCCGTGTCTGCTTTGCTGGGCCTTTCTGGGCGGGCGTCGCGGAGTCTTGTACCAGAGATTCAGCTAGAGCAGCTTGCAGTTGTTCTTTTTCGGTTAGAACTGGATCCCGAGAAACCTCGTTCAAATTGCGCGTAGTACGGCGGACCCATGGGGAAGTTCCACCGTGGCCGCTCCCAGATCTCGTTACACGTTGTGAAATATGAGTCGTGGGCGTATTTGAAGAATTGGCATCTTGTTGTTCGGGTATATCGAACGTTTCTTCAGCAGTAGCCATCTGTACCACTGACATCGAAGCCGGATGGGGTGCTTCGGTCTGATTATTTGCCCTTTCCTTTATAGCTCGCCATAGCGAAGTACCCTCTTTGAGACGGGGCATATTTGGTTGGTGGTCGTGAGTTCTTACTGAGGAACAAAGTTTAGGACATAAACTCTGGAATTTTCAAGATGAATGGTATTGGGATTCATTCACATGCGTATCTACTCTGTAGTTGCACAGTGCTAACCCCTAGGGCAACAATGGGTGTGAAACAGCTTGAGAGGACACGATAGCTGCCCAGTATAAACTCAGTTACATTAACGCTTACTAGAAACTAAAGGAATCGTCGGAATCAAGATGCAAGAGATTTTGTGAGTGCATCTCAACCCGATATTAGACTTTCATCTAATTCACTACATGAGGGCTGTTTACCCAGATACTTCCTCAGCAAGTGGAGGCCCTGGATGACTACCTATACTGCTTGCAACTCTCAACCGCGATCATTCCCGCCACAATCACCGACTCTCAACTAAATCCTCCAGGCTCAGCCCAGTCTTGGTCTTTCCAGGATCTAGGCTCCCCTTGCATGGTTCGTTCTTTCTGAATGGCCCTCTCAGGAAATGAGTCAGGCCAACCGTCTTTGCGCCAATGCTGCAACCTCCAAGTTGAGTAATAGCTGTATGGGTCGTCGTGCCATTCAATACGTGGCTCTGCATACTGGGGGTCTATGGGCGAGAGTTGTTTCTTGTTCTGGAACACAGAAGCAGAGGGTTGCGCTTTGGTGATCCCTAAAATCACCCTGATCTTGTAGTCGGCCTCGGTAGTTACTTCCAGGCGGTTGTCTTCGCAGATCTTTTCGATGGCTTCGTCGAATACGGAAAGGGCACTGCGGCGGTCTCTTGGTGAGCAGATATCGCTGTCGTGATCGTTTGGTATCTTTTTGGTGAATCGCAGTCGTTTCTCGCGGAGACCACGGGCTATGGTGGTAACAGAGTCGTCTTCTAGAGGACCTTGATACTGGAAGTCGCTCATAGAGAGGCCGGTTTTTCTGGTCGGTGGAGGATTGGGTGGAGTACGGCGACCACCTGAATCATGTGGGATGCTGAATGCTTTAGGCATTAGGGATGTGGTATAGTAGAGCAAACTTGGGAGTGGAAGAGAAAGAGAAGGGTGTTGGTAGGCGGAGGTTATGACACACAGCTAGGCAACAAGACTTTATAGGGTCCATAATCTGAGTGATACTGCTGTGTGATCGCGTGCGATTCTTGATGAACGTGACTGCAAAACAAACGCGCAGTACTAGGATACGAGTATGAGAGCAGTGACGGTTCTTATGTTCGACCATCGCCACAGAACAGGGCAAGAACAGACAACGACATTCGCCGCCCGATAGCCACTTCTCAGCTCTTTCATGACGTCAGGCCTCGTTCCCAGAGCGGAAGTCAGACCCAGTGTCTCTTTCCCTACTCCGTTTCTTTTGCAGGTACTCAATCCCACTTGAAGAGCTTTTCGTCGTTGTTGACCTTGCGCATGAACTTCCTATGGAAATATTAGACTCACTCGATCGGACCGAAAGAGCGCACCTACTGCCTCCTGCTCAGCTTCCGAGCTCTGTTTGCGACAGAGCCCGTCAGGGCAGATCGCCTGACAGCGTTTCTGCTGAAGATCATGACGAGTGACTGCTTCTCGTTCCTCTCTCCGGCCATCTTCTGATCGCTGGTGCTTTCTGTCTTCTCGCGGAACCCAAAGCTCTTGTAGTAAGCCTTTGTGCCAGGCTTGTTTACCGAGCCGTCATCGAAGCGGAGGTCGGCGGCCTTGAAGATGTTCGCATCCCTGCCGTAGTGTTTGATGGGATGTGCCTGAGCAGGCGAAACGGAAGACGAAATGGCGAGCGGGGGCGCTCGCATTGGAAGTGCCACGGGGCCTTGACCTAGACCTGTGACATTGATGTCAGCATCAGTAGCCGCTGTGGCACGTGTCATGGTGATGTTGAAGAGGTTCTGGTGGCTTTGAGGTTCGAACGGATGCAGAGTGTTGAGGTTGCGAGAGACTCAAACATATATTTAAAGATTAACTGGAAGATTTCGAAAATTCCCTTCCTGGTGAAAGTGATCATCCTAATTGGGCCTATCTGTACTCTCTTTTCACCGCTATGCGTTTTCATCGCCATACCTCTAGAATGAATCACCTCGTCTAGTTACTGGTGCCCGGGTCGCTTGATTCGGCGTGGCGGCGTTGTAATGTCTTGAACATCCTCTTCATAGTCGCTGTCGGCGCCTTCCCCTTGGGAAGCACTGCTATCCTATACAATGTCAGCGCCGCGCAAATGTCAGTTAGAGAGATGCAACGTACATCTCTGGAAGTGGTAAGGGATACGAGATCACTGGCCATTGACGGTGGCGGCGGAGGCGGAGAAGGTGGAACAGACACGGCGGTAGAGGTGCCGATCAGGGGTTGATTACCCTGCGCAGGCAAGGCGCTGAGGGGAGTTGGCCGCCCAACAGGCTGTCAAATCTGTCAGCTGGACACTCTCATACACCTTCGACTAAGACTAACTTATTGTCCACCTTGGAGTATTGTCTGGACGCTCAAGTACGTAGGCAAAGTCGTGGCAAAGGCGTTCTGGATCTCTTTCGCGAGGCTCTCTGGGTCACCTTGTCGCGCCTGGCTCCTGTTGATGATGTCTTGAAGGGCTATGGTGATAGCGTTGAGAGCTCCACGAGCTGACTGCTCAACGAGGGCATAGTCTTTGTTCTTGTCGTGCGCTATCTACTGCGTTAGGTTGCACTGGCAAAGCTTTAGCATTACTTACCGAAGCCGTAAATAGAGGTGAGCACAGTGTCGTCTACTCCAGGCTCGCCGTTGTCTGCAGCCTCGGAACGATCGTCGGCGCTGCTGTCGTCTTCGGGCTCGACGTATTTTCTAGGCTCACCGCCTTCCGATTCCTCGTCGTCGTCGTCTTCGTCTTCTGAGTCTTGCTCGCTAACAAACTCCTCGTCGAAGCCCTCATCCTCTTCGCTGTCATCAAGCGGCGGCTCCTCCACCTGGGCGTCGTATGCATTATCGGTGGCTTCGGACTCGTTTAGCCAGTCTTGCCATTCCCGACGAGAACTGAAACCTTCCTCCTGCCATTCTGGGCGCCCCTCTCGGACATTTGTCGAATCCGGGTTCTGATTTGACATCTTGACTGGACGTGAAAGACAGATAGACAGCCCGGGTTGAAGATATTGTTGAATGATTTCGAGGGGTTGATATACAAAGGAAAGCGTGGTATTGGCAACTATAATATCTTGCGTGGCGCGATATCGCAATCTGCAGTTAGGCAATGTGCGCAACTAATCGCTGTGTCACACCATGTTAGATTGAAGGCAGCTGATAAACGCGTTAATGAATATACATGTGCTGGAAGGGTGATTGGAGTACATACAGGCTGATGCCTCATTAGGTATGGCCCTAGAAGTCTGGCCTGCCAGAGTCTCTTCTTCAAGGTAGTGAAATTGCAGGGAGGTCAATGAATGATGGAGTACTCAATTCTGTTTTAGTATAGCTATTTGGTCCAAAAGAAAAAGGCCAGGTTGGAGGGCTTATAACCACCTTGAAGATTGGCTCGCGGTTTGCTACACTGAAGTGGATACGTCGAGTAAACACTGACACTTCCACAGCAAGCAGATACTGTGTGCCTGGCGTGGAAAACAGCTGCCAGTCAAGCGGTCGCACCTTTGAGTGAATTTCTGACTACTTTGACATTGGCGTTTCCTAATAGATTGTATTGACGCAGGCGGGCGTATACACCTGCTTGATGGTTTGCCTTATCGAGGTGGGTGACTACGAGGTCAGCATCGGTTCCTTCCATATGATCACCATCTGTTGCATCGCATCTCAAATTCATCACTGCTTGGGTCTTTGTTCCCTTCAAGACTCCACAAGATCTTCCATCATTTACTTTATAGAGACCACCGAACAGGTCCAGGTGAGAGGAAGGTGCTCGCTTCGGCGCTATCGGATTTACGGGCTAGCTGCTGTGAGTGTACCGTACACGCATCGTGACCGCAAAATCATGGCCAGTTCGGGCTGCAGAAGCTATGCTGAGTACCGGAGCTGATGGAATGTGACGAGGAAGAGAGGAATGGTAGACGCAGGGAGTCGTAGCGGCGATCTGCTGATCGTCGGAGATTGGCGGCTGTTCCTCCGATGCATCGCCAAGAGGGCAGGAACGCCTCATGCGGCGTCTCTCGCCGTTGTACTATGTAGTTCGCGTCTTGGAATGCGGGTGTCTTTGTCGATGCTGTGAAAACTGGTCTCGAAGCCATGCGACACTGATGCCCCCGCGACGCGTGTCCCTCAGCAATACGAGGCCGCGCCACACCAGGCCTGTTCCACGCGTCTCGGTCGGGCCTAGGCTCCCCTGAATGCGGGCGGACGTTCGCAACGCGCTTTTTCTCAAACATGGATCGGGCCATTGCGATGGGGTGAAACACGTTGTGGCCATCTTCGATCTTGATCTCTGTACTCTCCTCAAGCTACTAATCCGACAGATGCCACACAGCAAACGCTAGCGACCATGTCGTCCTACCGGAAGCACATGCCGCGCCCGGCCCGCCTCGTCTTCAGCGTCATCCTCATATATGCCTTCTTCTGGGTCAAGGGCTGGCCGCGCACTTACGACGACGAAGAGCTCCCGCCGAGCAAGCGCCCCCAGCAAGAGTCCAACCTCGGTCCGCACCAAGTCGACCACGACCAGCTCGTCGTCGCTGTCACCACGACCGCAAACGACGTCTACAACAAAGTCACGCCTCTCATCCTCAATACCAACGAACAAGACCACGGCACGCTCCTGCTGTTTTCAGACCTACAAACCCAGATCGGAAGATGGCCCGTCTTCGACGTCATCTGGCGCTACAAATCCGACTTCATACAGAAGACGAAGCAGCTGGAGCGATACCGCGCTCAGGTCGACTATGCGCGGAGGAGCATACCCCTGGCTAAGTTGAAGAAGGAGGACCCGGAGGAAGAGAAGAGGGAGATGGAGATCCTGGACAAGTACAAGATACTGGAGACTATGGCATCTGCGTGGGAGTACAGGCCAGACCGCAGCTGGTATGTCTTCGCCGGCGATGAGACGTACGTCAACAGGCCAAACCTTCTCGATTGGCTGAGTCAACACGACCCAGACGCGAAGCACTTCTTTGGCAACCCGCCTGCCCCAGCGACGGCGCGCGTCCCCGATCCCTTCGCCGCCGGAGGCACGTCGTTCATCCTCTCGCGAGGCGTAATGCTGGAGCTGTTCAAGAAGCGCAAAGACTTTATCCAGAACTGGCGGGAGCAGATCGCGGACCACACGACAGCGTTTGATCTCGTCGCCAGCGCGCTGCAGGCCGAGGTGAAAATCACCTTTACCACAGTCTGGCCCAGCATCTCTGGATTCGACCCAAGCACAGTGCCTTTCTCGCCCGCCATATGGTGCGAACCTATCCTGCTGATGCACCACATCACACCGGACATCGGCAGTGATCTGCTCAGATTGGAGAAGGACCGACCCTCGGACCAGCCCACCCTGCGCTTTGCAGATCTATGGTACCGCTTCATGGCCCCGGAAGACTTGAATTACACACGCAATGATTGGGACAACCTATCCTCCGAGTCTTCGAACAACCGGTGGAACATCCTTTTCCAAGGCGGCGAGCATCAGGACGCGGATCGCGCTGGGAACGGAGAAGCATCGCCAGAGGCATGCCAAGAGTCCTGCGACAACAGCAAATACTGCGTCCAGTGGTCCTACTCCTCGGTCAATCAGAGGAATTGGAACGAAAACCCGCCGACTAAGTGTCACCTGAGCAGCAGTATACGCTTTGGAACACACAAGGAGCCACAAAAGTTAAACATCGATGGAGAAAGGGTCACACTCACCTGGAAAAGCGGGTGGAAGAAGGACAAGTTCAGTAAATGGACCAAGCAGCAAAGGTGCAAGGAGCAACAGCAGTAGCTCCGTAGTCTCGTCATTTTTAGCGTTCTAGCGGTATTCTTATCTCTCAAATCCCAGCCCGGCTTTGTTCCTATCTCCAGTACTTCTTGTAGTTCGGCCAAGCCCACTTCAGTTCTGTCTCAATCCGCTCGCCCCAGCTCTCCTGTCTAGTCTTGACTACTATCAAGAGCCGTTGCAGGATGTGTGCCACCTTGACTTCGTCGACCCCAGCACCAAGGCCCGTCATCTCCGCCCCCGCCGTGACGTCTGTCTCATCGCCAGAGTCCACGTTGTCTTCGACGTCGCCATCGTGCGAACTCAGGGCCTTCTCAACATTCTTCTCCACCTCTCCATCCAGCCCAGAAACCGCAGGCTCATCGACCAATGCTCCAAGACCGAGGCCGACCTTCGTACAAGCCATCTTCAAATCTCGGAACCAACCCTTTTTCGCATTCACCACCTCAGCATATCCGGCGGCAACGAAGTAGAAACCGCATAATGCCTTCAGATTATCCATGCTTGGGCGCTCGGATTTCTCGTCCAGAAATGCCCAAAGACTGACAAGGGAGAGGCGTTCGTTATCGCGTCGCGAAAGACTGATGTTGCGGCGGAAGAACTGGATGTTTCCTTGGCTTGTCATATATGCTGAGGCTTTGTACGTGATGTTGTCGAGGACAACGTTGCCCAGGAAGAGCGAGTGTGAGGAGAAGCCGACTCTGTCGTAGTCAGGCCGCTCCCAAGGAACGTTGTCGACATCGAGGAGCGCGTTATAGACGTCGGGGAAGTGTTTCTGCGCGAGCGCGTCGATCTCGTCGTACATGTAGGCGCCGGGGGGTTGTGACTCTATGTTTTGAGCCATTGTGGAGGATATGTAGGTGGTAAAGGGATGTAAGAATCTGAGGTTAGAGGTCAAAAAGATAGAGCTAGCAAAGTTCAATTCGAGGTCACTGTGCGTTGCGTTTGCAGTGTGACATCATTGCCGCATTCGGCCTCAAAAGTGAAGGTGAAAGTGCACCTCGTGGAATCAAAAAGAGCAAAAAAATGAAGCCTAGTGGAAGTGTCCCCATAAGACTGCATTTAAGGGGTTTCGAACTGACGAGCCGATAGAGAGCTTTTTGAATCAGTGGTAGTGTCGCCAGAGACGGCTCACTCTCAGCTATGTGTGCTGTTCGATGGGAGATTTTGAATTTAGACAACATATACATAAGTATCACAGTACCTAGAGCCTGATAAGGACGGAGATCGGATCATCAGAGCTTCATACACTGTCGCAATAAACGCGTGAATACACGATCACTATCATTTGCGAATGCCATAGAAGATGTCGCACGCAAGAACTCCAGTGCACGTGCACGTGTTCATGCTAGCGGCAGTGGACCGCCTGATCCTTCCCGGAACAAGCAACGCTCCTGCGACCTGCATCTCCTTAGCCTCATCATCAAAACCCGTCAATCGCGATACATTACTGTAGTTTAGAGGAGCTTGCACCAGACTTTTCCGCATGCTTTCTCAAGTATTCTGAGTGTAGGGGGACGAGCGTCTGGCGACGCGTAGTAGCTCAGACGCGCCAACATTACCGCGCGACTTGCTGGCAACAAGGCCCGTGATCCTTGACAAACAATTGACCAGACATCGGATGCGCTGGAACGCGACACAGACGGCAATCCTCGGCGACTTATCACCTTCCACAAAAACCGGAAAATGTCCCTCCAGACAATTCGAAAGCTAATGGCCAAGGCCGGCGCCGACTCCTGCATGGATGCACTGCCACCAGCGGATTCCCTGACCTGGATTGAAAATGCACTGGATGAGGCGGAATCCCCAAGTCTGTTGATCGGAAACGTAGGCAACCGCAACGTGCTGACTTATCTGCTGCCATCCGGCGGTGGTTGGGAGGTTCGCTACTGCCTCAGATCCATTGGCGATGACCGCGCGACCTCGACGCTGCCATCAATCACCGGAGATGAAGCCATGACGAAACCTCTCATCGTTCCGTTCAAATACTTCACAGATGGAACGAAGACCAAGAAGCGAATGCTTAGCATGATTATACGTTACTACTTCCTTTTGCAAGGTCATATAAGCAAAATCGATGCGTGGAACGATGACTTTAGTCGGCGGTTATCGTCTGTGCTGAGAAAGGTCTACGGGAATACCGATGGAAGCCATGGGATCTCTAAGCACCCCCGAGAAACAGGCGAGACCGTGGAGGAAAGCTCAGAGCCAGAAGACATGGAAAGCCCGAATGGATTGCTGCCTGCCAACCGAAATGGCTTGGTAAACGCACCTGAGAGCAACGTCACATACGATACCCCACATGGTATGAGCTGGGACGGAAATCCGGATTTGCAACTACTATGGTCATACCTTGCTGAGCGCGGCGCGTTGCGACTCTTGGAGAATATTCCCGATGCTCATGACATGGAATTCTTGGATCAGACGTACATCCTAGAAGCCCAACCGAAGAAATTATTTGTCGGAACCCATGCGAAGACAGAGCACAGAATCTATGCCTACATGGTACGAATAGCGCAGCGGGGTTTCCATGAGATCCGATTTTACCTGGAAAGCGCTCGTGGTACCTACGCGTCAATGTCCGCCGAAGCTACAGGGAAGCAGCGCATCTTGCACCCTTTCAGCAAAACTTACCCCAGAAGTACCGGTCCAAGCGACCCACCTGACAAAGCCAGGTTGACGCTCATGGTCAAGTGGTATTTCATCGCAGCTGGAATTGCTACGGACTGCGTTTTACACGAAACCAAGGCCTACCCCGAGCGTCTCCGCTGCGCACTGGAGTACATCTCTGATCAGATGGGCCCTAGCGCCTTCAAATCATCGGGTACCGTACCAATGGATGACAGTATAGCAGATGAGAGTAGCGAAAGCTCCTACACCCCAGAGAAGCAGAACACCCAGTCGACGCTGGCCAATGAACCCACGCCTAAAGCGCCTCGCTTCCCGCAGAGCGTTGCGCGTAAGTCGGCCCCTTCAATCGCACGTCGTACAATCCCTCATGCAACATCAACGCAGAAGCCGCTGCCGACAACCTCGGTTCCCAAATCTGCCAGCCCTGAAGCAGATGCAACACCCACAGCCCCGCCGCGCAACTCCAAGCGCTCAGCCGAAGACGAAGAGTTCGACGCCCTCACCAGGCTGGTCATGCAGCAAAATGCTCTGACGAAGGACCTCAACAATGTTGATCACGAATTGGAGGTTATGGATGCGCGTTTCGAGGCTTTCCAGGAGAAATGGAAACGAGAGCGCGCGGAGTTGGAGAAGAAGAGAGACGAAATCGAAGAACGCAGGGCTGAGGTGAGGAACATGTTCAAGAGGCGGAGGACGCTCGATGTGGAGAGTGACTAATAAGAGCGTGTGATGGGCGGTCACGTGTGCGAACCATGGTTGAGCTCTCAGAACAACGAGAACTCTGGTTAGTTATGCGAATTCCGGTATATAGGCGCTTGAATGCAGCCCCATACATTCTTTATACGAATTATCTTCCATCCTTGCTGGGTATTTTTCTTAACAACCCGCTCGCCTATTGCACATTCAGCTCGAATATCAGTCGACATGAACCTGAATCAACTCCTCAACCCGAACACACCGCCGCAGCGGCTGCTGAAGTCTACATGTGTTTCAAAGAGCGCTTCCCTGCACTCTCAAAGCAAGACCGCTGCGTCGCAGCAGACGGCGAGCCCTCCAGTATGTCAAGTGGCGTCGCGAGTCATCCAAGATTGCCTGCCTCTCGACTCCGCGGTCAAGCCAGTAGCGTGCCCTACTGAAAACCGACCTGAAGTGACTGGAGAGCCTTATGCCCAACCCTCGCAGAAGACGACAGCGCATTGTAGTTCATGTAGGGCTTCTTCACCTGCAAAACTACCACATACTCTGAACTTGTCAACGGCAGTCGCACCTCGACTCGAGCAAACACCCATAAGAGACGTGAGCACACCGCCTGTTGCCGCGCCTAGTGTTACTTCTCCTGCCACCATCAAGAAAACAAGGAAAGCGGTCAAGCAGGCTCCAAAGCGTCGCAAGAAAGAGGAAAAGCCCGCTTCGGTCACCGCAGCACCGTCGCACGAATCGACAACTCTTCGCACTCTTCTTCCTCTACTACTACCCAAAGATGCCAACGTACCCAAGGCCGATCTAGCTACACCTTCCAAGCAGATTAGTTGCTCTGTAGCTCCAGGTCTAGACCTAGATGCTGGACCACGTAAACTTATTCGAGAAGTACCGCAACATCCTCTGGACCTACCCGTTCCGGACGCAAACGAAGCGAAAAGCAAGAAGCGCAAACGGGCAGCACCCAAATGTGACAAAAGGCCAGACCCGTCCTCTACAGGTCACCACGCCCGGCGTAAATGTTTCGGAAAAACGGAGGTTGTGACAGTGGGTGGGTGGGTAGCGTTCAGGAGGGTAGTGGCGTAGGCGTAACCTTGGAAGGCAAGGATGGTGGAGCAAACGCTTCTCGCGGTGACGCAGACTCCATTCATCTCGCGATATAGTCAGCCCTTTGGGGGTTGTATTGATATCTTGCCTCTGCAGAAACAATAGTAATTCGAGGTCACCTCGACTCGCAGTCACCACAGATGCGCTGGGCCCATCCACTCAATTATATAAATATCTTATATTCCTTCGGTGACATTCCCTTCTCCCACCTCCTACATCCGCTCCCTAACACCTAACACAGCCATGTCAGATGTGCCGAGGCGAGCCCAAAAGGTCCGCGTGGTGGAAAGCAGCGACTCATCAAGCCAGGCATCCGAGGACAACAGCCCGCCAGCCAAAATCGATCCCAAGGCCAACAGATTCCGTCAGCACTATGCAGCCATGAATCCCCATCGACCTAGCGCGGAAATCAACGGCAGGTATGGCATGTTCTCTCAGGTCGACCCACGCCTTCCACCGCCTGCGACTCCGAGCAAGACGGTTGCGAAGCGCAAGAGAGCGACCTTGGATAAGACGGGTAGTAACAAGAAGTCAGAAATGAAAGACATATCAGAAGAGCGAGAGCAGAGTTCATTGTTCGAACCGGAGTCTGATGGACAGCAAGATGCAGACACTGTTATGCTGAGTCCGCCTTCGACGCCATCAGCCAACGTGCGCCTACCAAGCCGCAAAAAGAGAAAGAGTACTGCCACCCCCCTCTCTACCGTCTTCGCACTCGGTCGCCGTAGGAACAAGCCCATCGTCATCGAAAGCGGATCTTCAGGCTCTGACTCTGACTCTGACTCCGACACAAACTCTAACATCGTCGTAGCTACACGAGACAACCTCACGACCAAGGCCACCAAAGACCTCATCGCTACCTCTGCCATGCCTGGAGATGTCTCAGTCGTCGATGAGTACATCAGCATCCTCAAGGACATTGATACTCACTCTTCCGAGACCGCTAAGCATTATCAGGTTATTGAAACACTCGCCGAAGAAGAAGCCACCATATCTCTCGCCCTCGACGGACTTGCTGACGAAGAGGAACAGGAGTATGCCGACATTGCGCAAGCATGCGCTCTGTGCATAAAGGATGACATGGCAGAGCCCGACATAGCCGCTGACTTTATCGCTATTCAGGCCTCAATTGAGAAGCGAAACAAAGAAGCGGAGGTGGCTCGTCAAGCTGTACCTGAGATCATGGCGAAAAGGAAGGAAGAGCTAGAAGCGCAGAAGTTTCAAGCACGCTACAAGAGGGAGGCTTTAGAAGAGGAGAGGACAGACTCCGATTGGGAGAAGTTGCAAGAGAAGAAGTCGGAGTTGGAGAATCGGGGTGGCATGGCCATGGGGTTTGAGCTGGGCAAAAGGTTGGCGAAGTAAGAAGGCGCAAGGTGACCTCGGTGACCTCGCATAGTGCGTCACGTGTAAGCCTGCAATGCAACGAGATGCTATGTCAGCTGCTCAACCATGGGCCTAACGAGGTGTTATCTGGCTGGGATACTTCTCGACTCAGTGTAAGCTGAGATGATTCGGAGACTACATGTACCTATCAATTAGCAACATCTAGGACTCACACGGGCTTTTGCTTCAAGTAAACACTGAACAATGAGATTTATGGGTATACCAGTAAACTAGCGGACCGTCCCTTGAACCACGGAAACCCAAGTTGAAACGCCTTATAACCCCAGCTAACGAACAAAACTACAGATAAAGAAAAATCGCGACACTCATCTAGAGTACGCCTAATACAGGTCATAAGACCACTAACCCTCGACCTCAGTCTCCGCCTCAGCCATAACCTGCTCGCCCTCATCCAACATATCCAACACCCTCTTCAAACCGCCAACCATGGCATTGGCCTGACCGACCAACAACAGCTTCTCTGCATTGGCAGGCAAGCCAAGGTAAGTAGGCGGCTCGCGCTCGGGAAGGTCATTGACCCAGCCCATGAAGTCCTTCCAGCTAGTCGAGGTAGGTAGTTCGAGACCTTCGCTGTGCTCGGTATCCTTGACGATTTTGAAGTTGTCCTCAAAGGCGGCTGGTGTCATAGTAGCATCGACGAGAGAAGCGAGAATGCGCCAGTCTTCTGCGTCGTCGATCTTGCCACCGTACATCTCTGTGATGAGGTAACGGAGCATCTCCCATGGGATCTTGGTAGGGGCGATGTTAGATCGGCCTTGTGCGACGGTGTCGACCCATGTGTCGATGATGAAACTGCAGCATTCGTAGTCACTGTCATTGAACTCCCAGAAGCCCTTCCATCCCAAAGTCGGCGCGTAGCGAAGACGCTCTTGAATGACTGCGTGGAGGAAGGATAAGAGGAGGTAGACACGTGCCTTCTCCACCGGCGGCTTGGTGGCCTTCTCGGCCAACGAAGAGAGCGAGTCTTTCATGTTGGCACGGACTCCAGCAGGCTGCTCGTAGGATAGGACGCGAGAAGCGCGAAGTAGGTTGACCGGAATCTTGGGGCTGGACTCCATTGACAGGAAGAGACGGAAGTCGGGGTTGGGCTTGAGAGCTTCAAGACGCTTCTCAAGCGATTGCAACCATTGTGGAGCGAGATGGACGTTCTTGACAAGTACCCAGTTGCCTGTAGTGGCGGCGTTAGCGATGGCTTTGTCGGCTGATGCGGCACCTTCGTTGGAACCCATGGCAATGTTTGTGCAGCTGACTTGCTCCCTCTCTACAAGATTGTCGACCTTGTAACTTGCATCGAATCCAGGACTGGAGCTGAGCGCCACCGGGGTTACTGCGTTGACTTGCTTGACAATATCGCCTAGATCACCGCTGGCATCTAGGATGCCCTTGCCAAACACCTCAGTAACAAAGCGCTCGACGGCGGGTACGAAGCGATCCACACGGAATAGCTTGACCAAGACGAGAGCTCGTAGTAGCTTGTCGAACTTGGTAAGATCTTCTGGCCAAGCCTGCGGTACATGTCGCTCTCCCATTTCTTCATTGAGGAAAGCATCCCAAGCGCTGTCTTCAATCTTTGGCAGCTCTTCCTTAAACATCGGGATCTTGCTGGCACGCTCCATGGCCTCCTCTTTACGCTCTGTCTCGGTTGACACATCGATACCCTTCAGGTCGGGGTCAAGGATCTGATCGATGTGTGCCTTGTCCATCTTGTAGGGCGCCGCTTGCACGAGCAGCATAGCAAACGTAACACGGTCCTTCTGGAGCAAGGAGAGCGAAGTGCGGCGGTATGCGTCAACGAAGAGCTCAGTAACGATCTGCTCAATACGGGCAGCATGACCAGTGATGTTGGAGTTGCGAATCTTGCGCAGCACAGTCTCAAAGATCTGAGTAAAGTACTGGAGCGAGAACTGGTAAAAGTGGTTGAGATGGTGCAGTTGCTCCAACACAGCGAAGATAGCTGAGCAAGAACGAGCGACAACAGTGTACTCCTTTGTGATGTTCTCGACCTCTGTCATAACGCCAGCGGTCTCGGAGACCTTGTCCGAAATCTCCTTGGCCTCCTTCTTGAGCGTCTCGAGCGTTTCGATGACGCGGTCGTCGTCCAGAATGTTACCGCGCGACTCGTTGAGAGCTTGAAGCAGTCGCTTCTCAAGCTGACGAAGATGGACTGCGAACTCTCCTTGCATCTTGATGAGGTTGGATCGGCGCTCATCAACATCAGGTCGCTCGGACTTGAGGACTTCGTTCAGTGTCTGTGTCTGCAAGCTGCTCTGCGTGACAGTAAAGTTGACGAACGTGGTACGACTGCAGATGTCAGGAGCGAAGTTGGCGGAAGGATCGCGTGTTGAGAGGTAGAGGCGGAAAGACGGCGAAAAGTCGATCTCCTGCTTGCCGAGTTGAATGAGCACACGACCTCCAGTTTTCTGGTACTCCTTGTTGAGAACGTGGTTAAGGATGGGATCCAGATGTTCGGCATCCTGAATCAAGATTGGGTTACCGAAACGCAGGGAACTCTCAAGTTGTTTGGTGAATGAATCATCCAAGAAGCTAGTTACCGTGAGACGGCGATCCTTGCATTCGTTCTGCAAGAACTCTGTTGTTCTGCCAGAAGGATCGATGATAAGCGGGTAGCGGTTGAACCTCTGCAGGATGATGGCGTTCTCGGTGCACAGGTCGTCGACCGGCAGACCATTGTGTTGCCAGTTCAGGCGGTCATCAGCAGTCGAGAGATATTCCGTGAATGGATTTGTTGGCTTGAAGCTAATTCCGGAGTGTTTGAGGTGATCGTACCAGTCCTCTGTAAGCGCTTTCCTGTACTGTTGGTCGTAGTAACCGGCATAAGCGATGAACGCAGCTGCAACCAAGACGTCACCAACGATGGTGTCGATCTGAGAATCGAAAGACTTGCTGCTCTCCTCCCATCGAACGCGTTCAGAGGACAAGCTGTCGAGAAGGCGGACACTGCGGTCGACCTTGAACTGAACGGTCGCCATCTCCGTCTTGATGGCCTGAGTTTCACTGATCAAAGCCGCGTACTCAGTCTTGTATCGGCCAATGCTCTCCTCGAGGTTCTGGATGAGGACCTGGGTTTCCTTGGCGCCCTCCTCTGTCTTCTGAAGCTCAACTTGCAGGTTCTCGACTTCGGCACGTAGGGGACCGACGCGGTCAAGGATGTCGGAGTAGGTAACTTGCGCAGATACCCATTGTACAAGGGGACCGCAAGCCTTGGAAGCGCGATTGACCTTCTCGAAAGTGAAGTCTTCTTGGGAAAGATATTCCTTCTGCATCTTCCTGCGGTGGCCTGCAGTCATCTGCCTCTCGTTGTCGAACTGTACGATACTGGCGATGAAGTCGTCACGCCTGACGATGGAAACGATAGTCTTCCAGCTGTCGGGCTTGTGTCCAAGAATCGTGCAGACGGCTTCCAAAGCGAGCTTGACACCAGCAGGAGGATTCTGCATAGATCGGACTTCGGTAAGATGCTGTCGCTTGATGTTCTGCACACTCTTCTGTGCCTCCGCCACAGCCGGCTCGGCAGCCGCCAAATCGTGTTCTACCACCTCTTGTCGCTTCTGAATCTCCTCCTTGTCCTTCGCAAGCTGAGCTTGCATCTTGATCGATCCAGCCTTCTTCTGTTCCGCCTCGTTCTGGTCCGCAATCATACGTTGCAGCTTTTCGTTCGCTTCTGCATCCTTCTTAGTGAGCTGCGTCTGCTTCTGTGCAAGGCTTGCTCGCAATTCCTTGACCTTGTCGAATGTCTCGCGCAGCTTCTCAAGACCGACGTTGAGATGGCGCTGCTGCTCCTCGAGATCTTCGCGCTTTTCGTTGTAAAGCTTGACGTACTGCGCAACGAAGTCCAAGAAGTGACGTGGGGTAAGGTACATCTTCCGGTTCTGTGTCTTCTGCAACTTCGCGTTCTTGCTGCGTAGCGAGTGGTGTACAGCGACCATGGCATTGACCACACTTTCGCGGTGGGAAGGCGGAAGGGTGAGTCCGCGGTAAGCGACGGGAATGCTATCCGGTGCAACGTAGTTGGCGCGGTCGAGATCAACAGATTGTGTGAGCTCTGAGCTGACTTGGTAAAGAGCCTGGTCTGACCAGTCTCCGAACCAGTTGAGCACGCAACGGTTGAAAAGAGCAGGACTGGTGGCTGCCTTCGACGAAAGACCCTCTTCGGGTGGATTCATGGTGAACACAACATGAAGGTTCTTGACAATTTGCTCCGTAAACCACTTGTACAGCTCTTCCTGTGAGTCGAGAATGATGCCTTGTCGCTGCGCACCCTCTTTGATAGCAGTAAGCAAGGAAGCGTACTCGTCACCTTCGAACAGACCAGGAACCTCCGCGTTGGCCAGGAGAGTGTTCATGCGCTCGAGGAAACCGGAGTCAAGAACATTGGCTTCGTCCATGATGAAGCAGATCTTCTCGCCCTTGCAACCGCATCGTCGAAGCACGGTACGCAAGTCTTCGTCAAAGTCTTCGCCTGAGTACTTTCCGTGGACCTTGATTTGGTAGACGCTTAGACCGTTCATCCAGGCCACGAAGCGAGACAGGGTTGTCTTTCCAGATCCACTGACACCGATGAGGATGAGATGGCCCTGTGGTTGACGGAAGACACGATCGATGCGAAGTACGTGCTCGAGCACGTCGTTGAATAGGATGAGTGGCACATCCACTTCTTCTTCGCAGAAAGTACGGAGACGGGCTTTAACGAACTCGCGAAGCTGCTCACGCTCAACCGGCACGTAGTTCTTGGATAGCCAGTTAGAGAAGAGGATGGGGCCACCAAGAGCCTTCTCTTCGTCGATGGTAGGGAAGTGTTCAGCCGCAATACGGTGGACGCACTCTTCAGTCCATTGCCTCTCTTCCTCTGCGATAAGACGATCCTGGAACAGGCGGAGTGCCTCGTGTGCCCAGATACGAACGAGACCTTCGATCGGCAAAGTCTCAAGTGGTCGTAGTGCCTCGTAGATACCACGTACCCATCGAGTAAGCTCACGAGGAGAGTAAACGTAATGTGGCTGGATGTCCGGTGTGAAGCGCTTTTGTGACTCCGCATATAGCTGCACCATAGCCCTTGTAAGAGCGTCTGCGTAACCTCGTAGAGTCGGGATAATTTTGAGTACGGCGGTATTGAAGGTGCCGTAAATCTGAAGAAGAGATTGCTGTCCAGGGTAATCGACCATGATGAGCGGAGCGTGGCGTAAGAACCTGAGGCCCATAGGCGTACGTCCAGCATCGGTGGGAGGGTTACAGGCACCAACGAATTGAATGCGATCGAGTGTAACCCAAGTCTTGTCAGATGTCCTCCAGAAACCGTTGTGCTCAACAAGCTGTCGCAAGAAGGAGATAGCTCGTTGAGTACCGTACTTGTCGGGTGCCGGCAAGTTGATCTCGTCACAGAAAATGACGAGCCAGCGACCAACTTGGGTAGGGGTAAGCTGCACGCCATTGAGAGTCTTCTTGTATTCACAGTACTGCTCGAAGGTCTTGATGAGAAGATCGGGGGTAGTGGCACTGGAGAAATTGAGACCAACAACCTGCATGTTGGGTAGCTTTCGAAGTGCGCTGAACAAGGTCATGGTCTTTCCAGAACCCGGAGGACCGCAAAGGAGTAGGGGCTTGTGCTCCGCGAGCCAAGAGTAGAGAACATCCTCGTGGCGGACCGTGTCCAACGTGGGAATAACCACGTCGGTTTGAGTAACGGAATGGGTGTTGACTTCGACGTTCGGTACCTGGCTCTGCCATGTGTCCCACTCTGGCTTGTCAGGTTTGACGTCGTAATCAATGAGCGAAGTGGTCTCATTCAGTGCGGGGAGCTCAACGTCAGTAAGACCAGCGATAAGATCTCCAAATTGCTTGCGCTCCATAAGAGGGCAATCACCGACCAAAGCCCAGACTAAGGCTACGAGCAACTTCTTCGCGAGATAAGTCTCCATCTTGTCATCCTCAAGGGAAAAGTCCGGGTGCTGCACATTGTACTCCAGAACATTGCGGCATGCTTTGTTGAGCAGCGAGAACAGTGTGTTGAGCGCACGGATGTCGGTGTACTCCATGATATGCTTGAACTTCCTAGCCATGCTGAGAGCCTTCTCAATGAAGCGGTCCTGGGTAAGCTTGATGTGCAAGAAGTCGGCGATGAGACCCTGTGTCGTCATCGTCTTCTGCGACATCTGACCTGGAGCGACCGAATCGTCTTCGAGGTCTTCGAACGGTGTAGTCTTGAGATGCTCGATGTAGTTCTTAATCATCATATCGACCTCCACAGTATCGTCGCTGAACCAGACCATACCGCAACGGGAGACGGTAGCCAGTGTGGCGTACTTGAGAGTCTCAACTTCAAACATGATGCGAACGTTGGATGGCAAGTTGAGACGCTCTCCGTTTGGCAGGGTGAGAAGCTTGTTGTCGTCAAGCACTGAGTTCAAGTTCTCGACCCACTCAGGGTCAACATCACCATCAAACACGATCCAGTGACGCTTAGTGTCTTCACCACGAAGGTTGTCGACGATCTTACGCAGTATGCTTGTGAAAAGACCATCGGTCCACTCACGTGTGGTGCTGTCGAGAGTTCCGTAAAGCTGTTCCTTTGACATGACTTTGGGATCGATGACGTGACAGACGCCTTCCACTCCCTCCACGGCTTGAAGGGCAGAGAGAAGCGTCCTCCAGGCAGCAGTTTTTCCAGATCCGGAAGAACCGACCATCATGACACCGTGGTGCAGCTTCTGAATCTGGTAAAGTTGAATGATCTTGGTCAACCAGGAATCGCTAACCACGAGCTTCGACTCCGCGGCGCACTTGTGGATAGCTTCGGTCAACTTGTCGAGAGGCGCAGGGATGTATTCCACACCAGGGAAAGCCTCCTCTTGAATGGCCATCAAGAGCTCGACATCAGAGCGGATAAGCTTCGGTGCCATTGTTTCGCGTAAGCTCTGGATGATGATTTGAGGCTCCATGCTGGCTTCATCCAGAGTCTGAGAGTCTTGCTGAGCGGCGATGCGGGCTCGCTTCAATCCACCAGAGCTGACGAGCACACTCTTCAGTGCACGCAGACCAAAGTCGTAATGAGCCTGCTTGGATAGACCAGCTGAGCACTTGTCGAAGAACGGTACGACCTGCTTCGACAGCTCTTTCGCTTGCGAGAAACCTTGGGAGTACAGCATGACTTCGGCGATAAGCTCCTTGTCGGGCTTGGACATGGCCACGCTTCGGAAGAGCTTCTTGAGGTTGTCGGGCAAATTCGATCGACCTGCATAACCAGGATTCATGGTAATGAAGACTCCAGTGTTACCGTTGACCTTCAGTTGACGACCAATAAGCTCGATCTGAGACTTGTCGTCCTCAGCGCCCTTCTTGAGACCCAGCTGAATGTTTTGAATCTGCTGAGACACAGCCGACAGGATACGCTCTTCCAGACGGTTGAACTCGTCGAAACAACCCCAGGCTCCAACCTGGCAAATACCAAGGAAGATACGACCCATAGCTTGGAAGTCGAAAGTGTCGTCACAACAGAACACAAGGGTAAAGCGTCCAAGCTGTACACCAAGAGCTTTGACCGACTCAGTCTTACCAGTACCAGCAGGACCGTATGGCGAACCACCAAGTCGCTGACAAAGCGCCTGGGTGAGGGTGAGGAAACAGCGGTCGGTAAGAGGTGTGCGCACAAGGCGATCGGCAACACCCAGGTACTCGAAACCGTAGTCGAGAACGGCATTTGCCATCTTGATCCTCAATCGCTGCAAGAGATCATTGCCGGGCTCATACATGTATCGCATGCATAATAGCCACATGTGATGGGTAGGAGAGCGTGCACCGACCTTGTCAAGCTTGTGGATGACGTCTCGCTGGTGTACAAACTCAGTGATGAGGTCCTCGCACTTGCGACGCTGAATGGGTTCAAGGTCGCCCAGAACAGCGGTAGCGAGGAGCTTCAAGACGTTTACTTGCTTCTCGTACAACTGAGGCAAGGTTGTGCCTTCTTCAGAAAGAGACTTCTCTACAGCATGGGTCCAAGCGATCTGCGTTCCGAGGACGACCACTTGCGTTGGGTACTTGGCGATGTAGTTGGTGAAAGCTTCCGGGTCCATCGCATCAGGCTCAATGAGTTGAGCGAACTCTTCGTAAGCTTCGAAAGTCAACTCGGCCAGAGTAGTCTTCATGTTGGCTTCAAGGGCGCCGAGCCATTCATTGATCCTGGGTGTCTTGACGAGCGAGATTTCTTTGCGAAGCGTAACTTCCTCTCCTTCCTTGGACGTGAATCCTTGAATGACGCCGTCCTCATCAGTGATAAGTCCAGAGATACCAGCAAACATCTTTCGCAGATGTTTGGCAATACGCATAACATCGTTACTGTTACCGATGATTTCCAGTAGATCCTCGTCACCAACGAAGTAGAAGCGAGGGAAGGATACACGCTCGCGCTCCAGATACTCTCCGAGTGCCTTCTGGATCTTGTTCAATAGCTCGGCGAGGCGTTCCAACGACTTCTGCACACCGGAGATGTTGAGGACTTCGAGCACGAAAGGCTGTCGCGAGACCTTCTTCATGACTGACAAGAACTCAGAGTTGATGTTCTGGAAACGAGCCGACTCCATAGGGAGCAGGTGCTTGATGTCAGCGTTACCAGTGAACACGCCCTCCAGGTAGACCCATTGACGTTGCACATCGATCCATACATCGAACAGAACATGCACGCGATTGAGCTTGTCCTCCCAAGAAGACGCCTCTTCCTCGAACTCCTTGTAGTAAGGCGAGTGGCGCATAGCCTGCAATGAGTTAAGGTTTTCGCTGCACTTAGCGAACAGGTCGTCCCATCCCCTGATAAGACGGCACTTGTTCTGGTAGTTGACGAGCTCCAAAGAGTAGTTCTGCCAAGTCTCGCGGACCTGCTTGATGAACTCCTCAAGTGCCATCTCGCCTGCTGCTTGAGTAATGACATCGCGAATGATCTTTTCGCTAGGGCCGAGCTTAAGGTCCCAGACATCACCGAGTGTCATGGAGATGGCGGAGTATCGCTTCTGTGGCCTCAGGTTCTTGAAAATCTTGACCCAATGGCGCTCTTTGACGGCGTCAGAGCGCAGTTCTGCAAGAATCGTGTTTTCTTTTAGAAGTTGCTTCAGGGTAGTCTGAACGAATTCGAAAGCCTGGTACTGGCGCATCCGGCTGGGCATGTCCTTGGTCATCTTGAGCAAGTTGTCAAGGTTCTGTCGCAGCTTGCGGGGCTGAATGCTGGTCCACAACACCTCACGAAGGTCGTCGATGCTGGCCCAGATGGTGCCAAGCGCAGACCAGACGGATTTGAAGTCTTGCACTTCCTCCAGCAGGGTCTCAAGTGCGTTTTCTGGAGATGGTGGTAGTCCAAGAGCTTCCTTGGCCTTCGAGATGTTACTGGACTCGTTCTGAAGCTGGCTAAGCTTCTGGTCGAACTTGGCCAGAATGGCTGAGGCTTCGGCTGGCGCCAGGTTACCTGCAACAGGCTTGTCCTCTGCCCACTCTCCGGTGATGTTTACAATCTTCTGGCTGACGACTTTGTCCTCCGCGCCAATCTTGGCGCGCAGCGCGTCAGCTTGATCGTTCGCAATCTTGGTCTTCCTCTCCAGAACCTCGTTCAGCGTCTGCCATTCATGATCGATCTGTTCCATCTGCAGCCAGTCGGACGGGAACTGGTAACGCTGGCGAGCCAGAGTTGCTTGACCTTGACGGAAAGTGGACATCTCTGGCTCCCATTCGAGAACCTTCCTCTTGCATTGCTGTACTGTTGTAATAAAAGAGACAGCCTGAGCAGTGGATGAGGCCTCCAGGGTCTGCATCTCAAGATCCTTACGCGCCTTCTCTATCTGCACGTAAACGTCGTTCATGCGCTGACCAAGCCTACTGGCAAACTTGGTGAGAATTTCCTGCTGCCATTGGTCGTACTTGGCGTTGACCTTGACCTGCACTTGGTCGTAGTCGACAGTGACATATCCAAACTGGCGACTGATGTCAGAGTTGTCGAAGGTAGCGCGAGTCTTACGAATTTCCTGGAGTAGTTGTAGCCATCGTGAAAGATCTTCGCCAAGGATGTCGTAGACATGGTCTGACTGCAGATCCCATAGAGATTGGAACTGGAGCCACTCATCCACGTATGATGAGATGTCACGGAGCTTGCCTTCGACAGCGCCATAGACTTCAATGAGCGAGTCGGTGCACCGGCTTGGCAAGTCAGAGAACTGGCTGGCAGAGGTGTCGTTGGTCGCTTCAAGTCGGATCTCGTATCGTGAAGCCTTGATCTTCTGAAGAGTGCAAATGATGGCGAGCCATTGCTGTAGTTGCTCAAGCCAGCTTGCACGGGCGTATTCTACCGGAGGGCTGAGGTAAATGACCTGGTTGCGCATAGTAATCTCAAGAGTCAATCGCGCCAGAGTCGGCTTGACTTCTGGTGCCTCCGTCGAGACAACTTCACTGACTGGGCGTCGAGTTCGATCTTCCTCGTCTACATTATTGAAGACCTCAATCCACAATGCAATAGCTCGGCTGAGACGGACCAGCAAAATCGATTCGATGCGCGCATTCATATCAGAAACCCAAGAGTCAAGATTGGCGTAGCTCTCAAGGTTGAGCTGATCGATGGACTTCTGGATAGTTTCGAGGTTCTGTTGGAAGGCTTCCTTGGTGTAAGGACATGTCTCCAAATCCTTGAGCGATTTCTCAATCGCAGCGTTGATGTTGATGAGCGTTGCAACCTTGAGTTGAAGTAGTGACGTTGTAGCTGCGAAGTCACGTACGAATTGAACATGCTTGCTCTCACTACGGACGCTACCACCGCCAACAGGGAAACCAGATTGTCGGACATGAAGATCGTAAGCATGAACAAAAGACTCCCACTTGAGGGGAACACCTTTGCCGACAAGCGCTTGAACCTCGTTAACGTAGTTGTTGAGTAAGAGCGCAACTCCGCCAATCTCAGAAATCGAGCGCAGAGTCTGGGTGTACGTGCGGACACTCTCCATTAAGCTGACTGCGTAGGGGTAGACACGCTTGGCCTCTTTCGAGATGTTGTTGATGCCGTGAGGCACTTGGTAGCCGCGCCATGTCAGGTTACGAACTTCCTTGAACAGCGCAATGACTTGCGCGTCAAAGTTGACGTTCAGCTCCAAGATGTTTCCTGCGGCACGGTTCCTGCTGACAAGGAAGAGGCGTCCTGAGATCTGAAGTTTCCTCCTCGCCACTTCCTGAAGCCATGACTCAAAGATCGGCCTGGTGTCGAGCTTCTTCTTGAACATGCTGCTCTCAGCCTGGAGCTTTTGACCTTCAGCATGTAGCGCCCAGTCCTTACCGAGGATATCTTCGACCTTGCCCATGTAGCTCTCCAGCTGTGTTTCAATCTGTCGAGCCCAGATAACAGCACCGGAGACCGGAGGGAAATCGCGAAGCTGCGCCATGGCATGAGCTTCCGAATTACCGTACTGGCGCTTGAAGCGCTCGTGAAGTGCCAAGATATCCTGCTTGACATTCTCAATGAGCTGAGTCTGGTATTCGGAAATGGCTCCCCGAATCTTAGGTCGCACAAAAAGCGGATTGAACTTGGAGAAGACGCGGAACATCTCACTGGCGGTCTTGGCGGTACCAAGACGGTCTCGCAACCTAGCGATGATGGAGTTCTCGACACGGGAAGTACGCTCGTTGTACTTCTGCTCTGCTTGCTCGAAAAGCCGTGTGCCTTCAGGAGAGACATCCAGGACATCGACGTCCTTGAGCACATCGTAAGCCTCCTTGACTTCTTTGACGGCGTCAACATCACCGATCTCCTCGATGATGACCGCCTCCTTGGCGGGAGCGCTCTCGGATAAGGAAGATTGCGAACCCAGGACATTAACGATGGTTCGCTGAAGCTGCTCGTGGTTCTTGCGGAACGTTGTAATGTAGCGAATGCGCTCCTCCGTCTCCTTGTGCCTAGCTGCAATCTTGATCGGGATGAACTTCTCGTTCCTTCGCCTGGTCACCTCACGAGCAACATTAGTGAATTCCTTTACGTTTTCCTCCCATGTGCGCCAGATGCTCTCAGCGACAGCCATGATCGCCTGGAACTCAGGGTAGTCCATGTGCATGAGTGTCTTGCCGTGTAGGAGATTGTGCAGTTGCTTGTCGAGGTCGCCGGAAATAGCCTCCACGAGAGGAAGCGCTCGGCGGACGGGGTAGGGGCAAATGCGGAGCTTCTTGTTCATGTGGCTGAAGATGGCCTGTATCGCTTCCTGTACTGCTTGTAGTGAGGTCGAAGATAGCAGCTGGTCGAGAGGAAATTCGCGCATCAGCTGGTTGTACTTCTGGACCAGATCCGTGCTCTCCTTGAGTCCAGTATCTGCGCTGAAGCTGACCGTCGCTTGGAAACGCTTCGCATTCTTCAACACGTCCAGAGTGAGCCTAACACCGGGACTGCCCAGTTGAGTCTCAATGTCCTGCAGCCTTGACTCCATAGAGATCCAGAAGTTGATCTCTTGCGCTGCAGTCCCAGTTGATACATCTCGGGATGTCTTTGTGATTGTCTGTATCGACTTGATCCATCCGTTGACCGTCGACTGCAATCCGTTAAGGAAGCTGCTGTCTTGAACAATGCCAGGGGGAATGAGTTCTGGGGAGGGCTTCACGTTGTGCTGGGCAGCATCGTCGAGCGCACTCTGGATGAGCGGGTGGAGAGGCAGAAGCAGCTCCGGAATCTCAACATTCTGCTCCAGATTGCCCAGACTGACGGCCAGTTCCGCAATCTTCTTCCGTGTCGCCGAAATACCCGTCCTCGCATCATTATCGCCCTTGCTGTATTTCCCCGCCAGGTCGCGCGTGCTCTTGGTGTAGGTGTCAAAGTACGGCTCGACCGCAGACTGAATGAGAGAACGAAGAAACTCATAGGGAGTGCCGTCGGGCGAAGAAGCGTTATTAGAAAGTATAAAACCGGGCAGCGTCTGAATAAGGACCTGCTGGCTAAGGGGTATCGCGGGGTCTATGGGTATCGGTCGCTTCGAAATAACAACAAATGCTGCGCAGGTAGGAGAAGCGGTAATCTCAGTCGAAATGGTGTAGGTGAAGCGCTGGGTCGCCCCTGCTGCTTGTGTCAGTCTGGAGGTTCCTTCCCCGTCAGAAGGGTACCTGCCGTTTGCTCCATCCAGGCCATCGATGCGGGCTTCATCGGCTCGGTCTTTCACAACGTAGAGCGCGGACTGCCCCTCGGAGGCGAAGCGGGCGCATCGTTGCAGCGTGTCCTGCAGCTTGGCGCTCGAGAGCAGACTGCCGGGTGCAAAAAGATCTTCCTTAGAGGCGCCCAGACTGACGTCAAGTACCTTTTCCAGGTGGTCGACGATGAGCTGGGGGTCTATCGAGGGTGGCGAGGGGCTGGGTGTGCGTATGCTGCCGTTGGGCGCCCCTGGGTTCAAGGGTCCCTCCATGTTGATTGTTTATCGCGTGTGTCGCTATGAAGACATGGGGTTTGCGCTTCGAGCGGAGTAGCGACGGACGGAAGGCGGAGTGATTGCTGTTTCTCACGAGGGACTCGGTGCGCCGGCGGTGATGGTGGTGCCTTTGTCTCAGTATATTTCCTGAGTAGGCGTACGCGAAGTCGACGCGCACGGCCGTCACACGCTTATCCTGACTAGTGGGAGCGGCAGGGGAAGCGGAGTGATCAGCGTCTGATTGGCTCCTCAATTCGGGGTCATGCAGTGCAACACAAGGCGTGGAAATCGTGGTAACGGTTGGGGACGCGTCGTTTGCGGATGCTGTTGCAATGTTGGCTTTTTGCACGTCCAGCAGCCACTTCCTCCCACATAGGCAGCGGCGAATGGCGACAAGCAATGACAGCTCACCACGTGCAAAGTAAGCTAACGCTGGCTCCACTTTCTAGGCTAGCCCACCTGCTCCTTTCATCTCAGGTACGAAAGGCGGGCACGGGAGTTTCAGGACTGCAAACGGCGAGACTCTGGTTCGGGAATAAACGCTATCTATCTCTACTTCGGTCTTCCAGCTCCACATCCGTACTTCTTCTACCGTCTCCGGTATCATCGTCATCGTCGTCCCCCACCGCAAATGCTCCATCCCCTCTTTCATCATGGCCACTCCCCCGTCTCTCATCTCGCCCATCCCTGGCAGTCGCAGTGGTAGGGCTTGCTAGCCTAACCTCTCCCACCTCCTTCAAACCAACCTTCCTTCTCCCCCAATTGACCACAGCCTTCCCCCAACCCGCCAGCTTCTCCATGCCCTCCTCGCCATTGCCTGCTCCACCACCATGTGCACCTCCTGCCTCAACTTTAAATTGGTATTTGAGACAATCCTTGATGGTAACGAGACCAGTCAGACGGCCGCGGTATTCGATCAATATCACGCGTGGGCCCATCTTCTTGAAGAGCTCCATGACCGTTTCGAGGGGAAGACGAGGGTGGACTGAGAGTGGCGTTGGATCGATGTAGCGGGTGAAGTCGAGTGATGTTTGAGACGAAGTAGTGGGTATAGAGTCAAATGTCGTGTTCGGTGCTGGTGGACCAGTGCCGCTTGCACTTCGGGACCCCGGGTTGCTAGTAGACGAGGATGAAGAGAAGTAGCACTTCGCATGACCTGGAGCCTGTTGCTCGATCTTCGCGCGATCGATCGCATAACGAAGTTCTGTGCGGCCGATATAACCGATTAGAGTCTTTGTCTTCATGTCTTCCACGATGGGGTAGCCTTGGTATGCGTTTTCGTTCATTAGACGTTCCATTTGTCGAAGTTCCATGCCTGAGGCCTGTAGACAGACTACGCGGCTGGCCATGACTTGACTGACTGGAACACCAAACGTATGTTCTTCTTTGCTGTCGAGGAACGGGTAGCCGTTCAAGTAAATCATGCGGTCTGCGATTCCGCCATGGCCGAAACGTTCACTGACCGCTTTCGTGACGCCGACGACTATCATAGTGGGAAGAATGTATGTCAATGCGCCAGTGATCTCGAACATGATGACCACGACGCTGACGGTGATGTGCATGATGCCACTAAGTGCTGCTGCTGCGCCAAGGAAGGCGTAGGTGCCAGGCGTAATACACGGTCCATCTGGGTCGCAGGCCGAGAAAAAGGCTGAGCTGGGGAAAGACTCGTGTAAAGCCTGGACGCAGATGCCGACCATACGACCGAATGCTGCACCGATAGCCATACTAGGCACAAAGATACCAGCCGGCACTTTGCACCCGAACGAGATGACTACCAACAGCGTACGTAGCACTGTGGCAATAGCAAGTGTCGTGACATTGTGCCAGCGATGATTCGCGTCACAAAGCTGATCGTAGTCCTTGTCGCCCTCACACTCTTGAAACAGTATCTCCATACTCTCAGTCATATCAATCCTCAAGAACATGTTGGGGTAGCAAATCACGCCGGTGATGACAGCGAGAGTGACAGCTTCTGTGATGGGGTATGCAGAAAGGTACTTCTTGCGAAATACCTGCATCTTGAGGTTCCACTTGATGACAAAAGCGCCGTAGAGACCGCCGAAGATACCAATGATGATATAGAAGAGAGTTTCGAAGAAGTGCCAAGAGCGGTCGTAGGAGACGTTGAACATGACGAGCTGACCGGTCCGGAAAGGGTTCATAGCCTGGCACAAATCAGCACAGAAGTCCAGTATCTCCAATTGTCGTACTTACAGCAAGGACAGCTGTAGCGACCAGCGCACAGAAGTAGCTCCGCCAGAGGGTCTTGAGTGGAAACTGGTTGCTCATCTCCTCCAGCGAGAAAAGCACGCCTCCAATCGGACTTCCAAAAGCCACCCCTACACCGGCCGCTGCGCTCGCACATAGTATCTCCCTCGTCTTGGCCGCATTCCTCCTGTACTTGTCGAAGAACCTACTGATCACATTGCCCGTGCAGACAGCGTAATGCACACTAGGCCCTTCTTTGCCGACCGACAGTCCCGATGCAATAGCAAGCGGCAAGCCAATCGACTTGATGAAGAGTGTAGTGAAGCCCAAGAAGCCTTTCATGACGAAACCCGCAATGATGCATTTCATCTCCGATATCCCCGATCCAGCTGCATACGGCGCAAAGCTCTTGACCAGCCTAGCAGCCGTGAAGGAGAACAGCGCTGCGAAGAGTATGTAAAGTACATAGTTCACAGGCCAGAACCCACTCCAGCGCTTCCACTCAGGGCAACCTCCCTCAGCACCCCAACAGCAGAAACTCTCGTTGAGGTAGAAAGCCGTGGTGCAATGGCCCAGCTTGATATCGCTAAGCC
Organism: Alternaria conjuncta; assembly: GCF_024043145.1. NCBI lineage: Eukaryota > Fungi > Ascomycota > Dothideomycetes > Pleosporales > Pleosporaceae > Alternaria > Alternaria conjuncta. The sequence goes on along the minus strand of NW_026250092.1, from coordinate 146,682 downwards.
ACTCTGTCACGATATTCAGAAATGCTGCGTTGAGTCCTATCGCTGCGCCGACAAGCGTGACAACAATCCATGCTTGGCCCGCATCATATGCCTCTGCGATCTTCCTCCTCCACTTGCCGCGTCCCCGGCCTAAGAACACTTTCCCAGTTCGCCCATCTTTTCGCACGCCGATGTTGTCTCTTTCGCGCCGGCGCGCTTTGCGTCGGAGTTGTTCGCGGGCGGCGTCTTGTACCCAGTCTATAGTTGTAAAGTCCTCGTACCGCTTTATCTCGGCTATCTCTTCGACGATGGCCGCGTCGGCGTGTGTTGTCTCCGCGGCTTCGGGGTCGTCATTGTCGATGTCAAGTGACAATATCGATTGCCCTGTTGTGCGCCGCCGGAGAGAAGGTGCGAAGGATGTAGAGCGCGATGTCTGGCTGGGGCGCGAGGATGGGCGGCGCGTGGAACTGGCACGGAGGGGTGTGGGTTGTTGTGAGGATTGGCGGGCGCGTGAGCCCGAGGATGAGGATCGATTCATCGCATCGTTATAATCGTTGATAACTTCGCGTGGCAGAGCGTGAAGTATTTTCGTTTCGAGATTTGGCTGGGTTGCGTAGCTGGGGAGCTGTCTCATGCAAGGGTCCCTTCCGTCCCAGCTCCAGATCGACGTCTCGCCCGCGGGAGTCCGCTCGTTGCACCGCCACACTCATCTTATACAAGGGAAAAACTGAACACCCTGGAGCCTACATGAAGATGAAAACATGCAAAGTGGGTGATCTAACGTCAAAGTAGTCTCCGGGGTACATAAGTAAATTCGGGGCATGTGCGTGGATCTGTACCGGAGTCGTGCTGTGTTTTACTCATTTGACATCCATCACCTATCTTGCACGAAAATTCACATACCAGCACCACAACGTGCGAAGAAGCTCAAGCTCTCGCAACGGCTTACTCATGGTAGCTTCGAGATACTCACCTCGCTTTCAGAGTCGATCTGCTACCTTGAAATACATCGAGTATCTCCACAGCGATCTGGCAGCACTTCGGTATTGGATGAAAATTGAATCGAAATTGTGTATTTGTACTTCATCATACTTCATACGGGGTATCAAATGCCTAAAAACCTTTTTGCTAAGAACCTGTTTGCCGACTACATCTACTTTGCGCGCCCACACTCGCGCTCGCCAGACGACATGTCTACTCCATCTCGATAGTTCCTGGAGGCTTGCTGGTGACTAGGGTTGTTAGTAGTTGCCTCGCTCAGATGAAATTTTGGACTTACTATCATATACCACGCGGCAAACGCCGTTCACCTCATTCACGATCCTCCTGCTAACCCGCTTTAGGAACTCTCCATCGAAGGGGAACCAATCAGCCGTCATGAAATCACTCGTCTCAACTGCCCTCAGAGCAATAACCTGCTCGTGAACGCGCTTATCACCCATGACACCGACGGCCCTAACGGGCATAAGCGCTGCAAACGCCTGGCTGATCTTGTTGTATAGGCCCGCAGCCCTGATCTCTTCGATAAAGATGTAGTCGGCTTCACGCGCAATACGGACTTGCTCGCGTGTGACTTCACCCAGAATGCGGATGGCGATACCTGGGCCGGGGAAGGGGTGGCGCCAAACAAGGTCCTCTGGAATACCAAGCTCTTTGCCCAGCGCGCGGACTTCATCCTTGAACAGCTCGCGAAGGGGCTCGATCACCTTGAGCTTCATGTCCTTTGGCAGACCACCGACGTTGTGGTGGGTCTTGATGGTTTGGGAAGGACCCTTGAAGGACAGCGACTCGATGACATCGGGATACAGGGTACCCTGAAGGAGCCACTCGACCTCACCTGCGTTGGAAGATTCATGCGCTTCGGCCTTGATCTTATCGGCTTGCTTTTGGAAGACCTCGATGAAGGTGTTTCCAATGATCTTGCGCTTCTTCTCGGGATCGTCTGTCACACCCTTCAGGCGGTCGAGGAAGAGGTCGGACGCGTCGACGACGGTGAGGTTGATACCCAGGCCCTCGTCGAGTGTCTTCTTGACCTGAACGGCCTCGTTGAGTCGGAGGACACCGTTGTCGACCATGACGGCGTGGAAGCGGTCGCCGATAGCCTCCTTCATCAGCTTTGCAGCGACAGTCGAATCGACTCCACCGCTAACGGCACCGATGACCTGTCCCTTGTCGCCCACCAGCTTCCTGATGCGTGTGATCTCCTGGTCGACGAATTTGCTCATGGTCCAGTTGGTGTTGGCCTCGCAAATGTCGACGGCGAAGTTCTTGAGCACAACCTTGCCCTGCTTGGTGTGTGTGACCTCGGGGTGGAATTGGATACCGTAGTACTTCTTCGTCTTGTGCGCAATGCCCGCGAACGGCGCATTGGTGGTTGTCGCGACCGTCATGAAGTCCTGAGGCATGTTGCTCAGCTTGTCGCCGTGGCTCATCCAGACCTCCAGGTCGTTGCCCAAGTCCTTGAACAGCTGGTCCATGTGTCCGCCGTGGCTCTCAACCTTCAAGTTGGCGTGACCGTATTCCCTCTTCTCGCCAGCTACTACGCCGGCGTTCTTTCCGAAGTGCCATGCCATCTCCTGCAGTCCGTAGCAGATTCCGAGGATGGGTACGCCGAGATCGAAGACGGCGTGGTCGACGTGTGGAGCGCCTTCCTCGTAGACGGAGTAGGGGCCACCAGAGAGAATGACTCCCTTGGGGGTGAAGGGCAGATCGGCGATCTTGGTAGTGCATGGCAGCATCTCACAGTAGACATTGAATTCGCGGAGACGGCGAGTGATCAGATGCGTGTACTGCGAGCCGAAGTCGAGCACCAGGATGGTGTCGAACGTCTTGTGGGGAGGGATCGGATCGGTGTGGTCGGTCGCCATCTTGAAGTACTAAGAGTGTGATGAAAGTGAAAAAGAGAGGGGATAGAAGGAAAGAAAGAAGAAGAAAGGAAAGGGACGGGTATATGAAAGCAGAAGGTACGAGGGGCTCGGTCACTGACTCTCACAAAGTTTTGGCGGGGTTTTCCAGAAAAATTCTTATCGATAACAGAAAAATGCTGTCTCGTGCTTGATCATCCATGGAAACGCGTAGGCAGCACAGACTGCCGCCTGTGCTCATATATCACTCTGATGTATACATTACCGAGAAATCGCGAGAAGAGGTCATACGAACCGCATTGTAGACGTCTAGCTTAAAATTTCCCCGCATGAGGTACAACTCAGGTGACGCAAGCATCCTTGTATAACCACTCTACGCGTATCGAAGAAGTCTCCAATTAGTTGATCATCGCATGAGCCGTAGTAGGAGTGCATGACAGCCTTGGAAGCGGAATGGCTCTGTGGCTGACCGTGCTTGTCCTGGGCCCCGCCCAAAATTTCATTTATCGATAACGGCGTAGTTGGATCGCGCAAAGTCGCGTCTATCCAGTGACCTCACCCACCCAGCTCCCTACCAATCGCATACCCACACAATGGCGAAACGAAAGTCAGAGAGAGATCCCGAAGAGTTGCCCGATGCGTCGGACAAGCGCAAGCAGAACGATGACGACGAGTCCGGCAGCGACGAGGTATGCGCCTTCCTCACAACCTCTCATAATGCGCCGTCTCACAAAATTGATAGGACATGGACATGGTGAACGTTGACTTCGAATGGTTCGATCCGCAACCCGCAGTCGATTTCCACGGGCTCAAGAACCTCTTGCGCCAACTTCTAGACGTGGATTCGCAATTGTTCAATCTCTCTGAACTCGCCGACATTATACTGTCGCAACCGCTACTTGGCAGTACGGTCAAGGTTGACGGCAATGAGACGGATCCATATGCGTTTCTTACTGTGTTGAACCTGGAGACACACAAGGTACTATATCTTTATTCAAAAGCTTAGGACATGCGCATACTAACAGCACCCAGGACAAGAAAGTGATCCAAGACCTGACAACCTACCTCTCCAAAAAGTCCGCGCCGATCCCCACTCTCCCGCCCCTCCTAACACCGGTGTCGCCTGCGCAAATCGGCCTCATTCTGACCGAGCGCTTCATAAACATGCCGCACGAAATCGTCCCACCAATGTACACGATGCTTCTGGAAGAAATACAATGGGCGGTTGAGGAGAAGGAGCCTTACACATTCACCCACTACCTCGTCCTGTCGAAATGCTACTCGGAGATACAGAGTCAATTGCCGAGTGAAGATGCGCCACCGAGCAAGAAGAAGAACAAGAAGGCCGATGTGGGTGAGGAGACGTTTTATTTCCATCCCGAGGACGAGGTGCTGCACAAGCATGCGGTGGGATACACAAGCTTTGAGTATGACACACCCGTAGATGAGGGTGCGAGTGATAGCAAGAGGGCGTTCCAGGAGTTGGGTGTCAAGCCCAAGGGACATATGGTGCTGATCGAGGCGGACAAGTTCAAGGGTGCTGTGGAGGCTGTCAAGACGTTCTTGAATGGGCAGTAAATACGCAATGCAAGATGAATTCCCCAAATAATGCAACCAAAGAGACAGCGAAGGTTGACTCTAACTGGTGTTACATTGCAAGGGACACAAGCCGAATCTATGTGAATCAAACCGTAGGAAATTGATGCTCGCTCCTATACACACAAGTCGACATCACCGTCATCCACCTCCGCTCAAGAATTGCTCTGCTTAACCAATGACAACCTTGCCATCCTCGGGGAAGTCGTATGCGGGAATCTCCAGGTTGAGCGGGGCAGGTCCCTTTCTTATGCGGCCAGAGATATCGTAGTGGGATCCGTGGCAGGGGCAGAACCAGCCTCCAAAGTCACCGGCCTCACCGATGGGAACACATCCCAGATGGGTGCAGACACCTAGTGCTGTTAGTCCTGGTTCATTGTAAGGATGTGTGCGGTGACGTACCCAACATGATCAACCACTCAGGCTTCTGGACACGGTCGGAGTCGGGCTGGGGGTCACGGAGAGACTGCCACTTGGTGTCGTCGGCCTCCTTGATCTCGCCTTCGGTGCGGTGACGGATGAAGACGGGCTTGCCTCGCCACTTGATAATGACCTGCGCTTATCAGCTCCACTGTCCGGATATGCCATGTCGGATTGCGAAACGTACGTTCTTGCCCTCGGGGATGGCGGCGAGGTCGATTTCTACCTTGGCCTGGGCCAAAACATCGGCGGACGCGGACATGTTGACGAGGAAGTCTGTTGGGCGGAGTCGTTAGCCGTCCGGTCTTCATCAATTCGCGATCCAAATCATCCCCAAAATAGCCAATTGCTCTTCCCCAGCTCCAAATGTGCCATATCCCTTGTTTCCAACGTTTTCCACCCCTCCGTCGAGCTATCGCAATGTTGCAGACCTACCCTGTACAGTCGCCTTCGCGCCAAGCGCACTCAGCGCACCCATGGTTCCGACCATGAAGTACTGGAAGACCTTGGGGCCGGTCTCGCCTCCCTTATTCCTGTATGCGGCGAACGAGGGGATCTTGGTCGAGTCCGGGCTGCCCTTGAAGGGGCTGTCGAACGAGGAAGCCGAGGCGTTGCGGGTCTGCAGAGCGGTGCAGCCGGCCGCCCGAGCGACGGGCATCTGGTGAGCGGTCCATGAGCGTGCAATGGCACGGGTTGTGTTGGCGAGGGCGGGCATCGTGGACGCGGGTGGGCGGGGGTCGGTGTCGTTGATGGGGAGGAGCTTAGGTCGGGAATGTTGAAGTTTTGGCGGTTTGGCAAGGAGCGTTATGTCAGGTGTCGTGTGATTGGCCCATCGCCCTTCCGCGCGACCTTCGCCAGATTTGAGCGTCATGGGCGGGCATTACCACGAGAGCTATACACAGTGATATTCAATTTCGGATTCATTCCATTTGTTAGACAGTTCGCAGACTTGTACTTAAAACGTGGATAATTGTTGCAAAAGAGAACTCGAGCGTCTCGTGAGCGCCCCAGGTGGTAAGATCGCAGCATTTATACTGGGTTATCGAACCATCCAGTCTTCCTTCCTCGTTCACCCAAATAATGCACGATAGTAGTGAAGACAGCAAGCGCTCTGGGTAAGCACCCTTGTTTGAATGTCTTGGCGACTGCCTGATTCCATGTGTGCCGCACGCAGCGTATCTCTCTTCGGACACGCGAAAGTCGTCTGGAAACAGCTGCTCCTCTCTCACTTCATTGTTGAATCCACTTTGTATCACTACAAGTAACCTCTCACAAACAATAAAACACACATCATGCCCCCCAAAGACTCTACCATCACACCCTACTTTGGCCCTAAGATGGAATCTCGCGCCCCAACAAAAGCCAAGGAAGCCACCAAGAGGACGACCGGAAAAGTGACCATGACACCATCGCCTGAGCCACAAAATAAAGATAAAGGCAAAGGCAAGAGGACGCTATCAGGATCTCCGGCACCAATACCTGAGAAGCGACGAGACATAAAGCCGGCAGCCAAGCCCACAACATCGCGCCATCTCTCACACAAAGATGTCCCCTCGAACAAGCTCTCCCCATCCCCAAGCTCGTCTGATCTACCTACCCTGACTCTCACTTACCACGCTGGCGACATCTTCGACGCACCCCCACAAACCCTTCTAATCCACGCCTGTAACACTCAAGGTGTATGGGGATCAGGCATAGCCAAAGCCTTCAAAGACGACTATCCAAAAGCTCATGTCATCTACAGAGACTTCTGCACCAAAGAACACCTACTCAAATCCAGACCGGTACCCACCGGCACCGCCTTGCTTATCCCACCTGTGGATGTCGGGAAGCGGCATTGGATCGGGTGTCTGTTCACTAGTGCAAAGTATGGTAAGGGTAAGGATAAGTCGGATGTTATTGTCGAGAACACGAAGCCTGCTATGGAAATGCTGTTTGAGCTGGTGAAAATGGTGGGTACGGTTGAAACGGTCAGGATGTGCAAGATCAACAGTGGAGCATTCGGGGTGAAATGGGAGAGGACGGAAGGCGAGCTGGAAGGCATTGTAGTTAGGGAGGGGTGGATGGGGAGTGTGGAGGTTTGGGAACCGGAGATGGGTTAAAAGACTAAAGGGAGCACGAAGTATGTGCATGTGATGCAAATTGATCCGCGTCAAATGTCTACTCGAGGAAAGTTCAGTGTGGACAATCACTTGTACATTTGGCACTATCCTGGTTCAATCGCATACCTATAGGCAATGAAGCCGTGATGCGACCGACCTTCCAAACAGCTGAGCCCCATTCCCATGATATATCTAGCAAACGCCGTTATGCAATGCAAAATGAATCGGCTTCCGTACCGTTCTGTCTCTGCCTACAACATCAAGAGCCGATTCACTTTTGACCATTGATCGCAGTAAATCCACCTGTTGACCGCCTAGCCTCTGGGCTCTTGCTTGCACTCGCAGTGGGTTGGCGAGGGGGCCCGCGCATCTCCATCTCGATCTGCATCGCCGCTGCGTCCTCTTCTGGTTCGCTGTCCTCCACGCGCTCGACCTCTTGGTCGACATCCATGGCATCGGGCGTCTCGTCTGGTATGGCTGGTGTAGGCGAGATTGTCGAAGCGCCGTTGGTGGGTGTCTCTGTGTCCTTGTCCGCACCCTCTGCCGTCTTGGAAGCACCGTCCAGCGTCTTCTGTCCGTTGACCGCGCCATCCTTCTTCCCGTCCTTCTCCTTCTTCTTCGCGTCCTCCTTCTCCTTCTCATCCAACTTCTTCTTCACAGTGCCCCATGTACTTGTCCTGGGCGCAACATCAACCAAGAACTCGAGGTTGTCTGTCTTAGATATCGCGCTGCTCACGTCGCGGTATTGTATGTTGCGGCGCGGCTTACGCTCCGCTTTGACGACATTGTGTGTGGTGGTTGCGAGGTGCTGGATGAACATTTCTGTGGCCAGTGCGATGGCGAAGGCGGCATTTTTGGAGGTCGTGATGCGTTCGGGGTCCGCTTGGATTATCTTTTGCACGCGTGCGACTGTGGAGTGAGTTAGCTTGATTGTCTGCTGCGAGGAAAGACGAGAGTACTGGGGACGTGGGGAATTGAAGACATTGCGCTCAACGCAAGCGGAGCCGAACCAGTCGGTCGTTATGAGGCCACCACAGGCGCAAGTCGCAGCAGTACTACACCGTGGTAGGGTGGTCTCTAAGAGGCACGCAAAGGGTCGGAGTGACGACGAAGGTGGTGGAGAGAAGTGAAGATGTGTAAATTGTTACTTACGAGGAAGCGACACATGGCCGGTGATTTCCTTATTTGGCGCAATCGGAGTGTTGTTGTAGGGCATGGTGAAGGAAGAAGTTGTTGCTCTGGTGAAATGGGCGCTGGATCGATGAGTCCTCCCAGCGTGCTGTTCGAGGCTAGTTGCGTGTCCAAAATATGAATAGCCAAGTATATCTGTGGGTAGTGCGAGTTGACACGTTCCAGTCGCGAAAGTTGGCCAAGAGAGATGTGTAGTCGCGTGCAGTAGTCGTGTTGAAGATGTCGTGTACCCTGGTCGATGCAGGGCGATCGCCGCGGGCTGCTCCAGCCGAGGAGGGCGTCATTAGGCTGCTCCTCTTCGTCAGCAACCAGCCATCTTATCTTCCTGCTGCCTGCGTGATCCTCAGACGATAAATACGTGTGCGTGATATCTTCGTCCTGTCTTGACTCCATCAATTGTATTCCCGTGTTTTCATCTCGTGTCGAGCACCAATTGTCAGCCCATCAGGGTACACCTGCCAACCATGAAGCTCTTCATTACTAGTCTGCTCGCCGCGACTGCAACAGCGTCCTTGTTCTCCCAAATCCCGTTCCAGGAGAAACCAGAAGTGGAAGGCTTCCAGGTCTACCAAAGTCCATTCTCCGAGCACCATTCAATTCGCATAAAGCATCAACAGAGCGACACCATCTGTGACGCGCGCTCCAAGCAACACACCGGCTGGTTAGACATCGGCTCAAAGCACATCTTCTTCTGGTACTTCGAATCACAGGACAAACCCTCCGAAGATCCGCTCCTGCTATGGCTAACAGGAGGACCGGGTGGCTCAGGCATGCTTGGGCTGATGGGCGAACTGGGACCTTGCACGATCAATGAGTTTGGGAACGGTACCGTACACAACGAATACGGATGGAGCAAGAATGCCAACATCATCTTTGTTGATCAGCCCGCTGGTGTGGGTTTCAGCTACGTCGATGAGGGCATCCCGCTTCCTGCGACAAGCTTCACGGCTGCTGAGGACATGCATCACTTCTTGCAGCTGTTCACGAGCGAGGTCTTCCCGGATCTTTTGAATCGCGACTTTCATATCACAGGAGAAAGTTATGCTGTAAGCACATGTTGCTAACCCCGCAAGACACTCACTAATCGAAGATAGGGCCACTACGTTCCAACACTCGGCGCAGAAATTGTCACAAAGAACCTTGAATATCCTAAGCGTCCGCAAGTGAATCTCAAGTCGACCTTCACGGGCAACGCTTTTGTCTCACCTCGGGACACCAACTTTGGTTTCTGGGAAACGCTGTGCACTACGAACCCCGGTGTGGAGATTCCCGTATTCAACCAGACCCGTTGCGACATCATAGCTACCAACCTCCCTCGTTGTATGGCGCTTATCGACGTGTGCTACAAGAACCCCGATCCAGCCATCTGTCTCGCAGCCGACAACGTATGCATGGAAGGCGTTGTGCTCCTTTACGATGGAGAGTCTGGAGCAGGAGGTCGCAACCGATTTGATATCACGGATGGGTGCGAGACGAAAGACGAGTTCTGCTACCCAGAGATCCAAAGGATACAAGACTACATGAACGTGCCGAAGGTTTGGGAAGCGCTTGGCGTACCCAAAGCTATAGCCAACTATACAGGGTTCTCTTTTGATATTGCGTTGGCTTTTGAGCTTACTGGGGATCTGGTATTCAGCATGCAGCCTCAGGTTTTGTATCTTCTCGAGCATGGCATCGACGTGCTCTTCTACCAGGGTAATTTGGACCTTGCTTGCAACACCGCAGGGAACTTGCAGTGGGCTAGCACCATGCAGTGGAAAGGCCAACCTGCATTTGTCGCACAGCCAAAGAGGTCCTGGGAACATGAGGGCAAGGAGGTGGGGTGGTTTAAAGAAGTCAAGACCGTGACTACAAGCGGTAGAGATACCACATTTGCGTTCGCTACGGTGAATGGAGCAGGCCATCTGGTACCGATGGACAAGCCGAAGGAAGCGCTGGCGCTTGTTGATAGATGGATCACAAAGAGGAGCTACGCGTAATTGTCGCGTGATGGATACATATTGTGTTTTGCGCAAGGCCGCACTTAGCCCAGCAAAGGATTCCGCGATCGCAATATCTAGGTATGCAATTTTCGTCAGCCCCAGTACCACATCGGCTTCATGCATGTCATCAGGCTTCTTGCGTTTGGCGCCCGAAATATCCATGGGTTGGTGTTTGTTTTCCCCACCATGATGTAATTGCTACCAGCTACGTCATCATGGGTCCTAGCCTATGCGCAAACTTCAGACCCTTAATAAAGAGGGGAGAAGACACACTCATCCAACAACAAACACAATCAATTGCCACTTCTCACTTCAAACTACACTTTACAAACCTTCCACTTCTTCCCACTTCCACCAACACACATATACAACATGTCTGGAACTTCCAACGTCGGTAACAGTGCGGTCTACGAGGCCCAGGACCAGGTCACCAGGTCCAACGCCGAGATCGAGCAGGAGAAGAAGGAGGCCCGCTTCCACGAGGGCAAGGAGCACTCTCACAAGGCCCAGGACTCCAGTATGTTTCTCTCGGCCTCGCGTGTATTTTCCTCTGTCGACATGCCGCGTCATCAGCCATCTCTTTACAAGACCGTTCACTAACAATCACCCGCAGAGGACGAGCGATCCATCGCCAACAAGCTCGAGCGCGAGGAGAAGCGTGAGAAGGAGGGCGAGGAGAAGTCTCTCGAGGACCGCCAGCGCGAGCAAGATGCCACCCTTCCCGCACGCGCACACGGCAACGAGCCCTCCAAGGGAGCCAAGATCGACCAGGAGCTGAGGGAAGAGGACGAGGCTATGCTCAAGAAGAAGGGCGCCAACTAAAGTCGTTGTGATGAATGACGATTTCGATACCCCGCACACATACTCAGCGTGTTAGGAGTTGGAGGAGGAAAATAATGACTTGGATTGACGATAAAACGTCTCCATGAAGCCCGCCTGAGACATGGCAAAGGCATGAATCAAATAATTTCAACTGAACATGTATTGCCAACAGTGTGTGACTGTGAGAAGGTTGGAGCCAGGTCCTCGTGCCTTGACGCGAGAGTTCTCCACATTGTCGTGCTTACCCCTCGGTGCCTGACTCGTGCAGCCTCGGAGATACGCCGATAGCGACCTCCTAACCGCTGCCTTCTGTCTCCAAATCCCCAATCGCCTCCCCCGCGTCCTGCAAACATCAGTTGCTGCATTACAAAGCATTGCGGTGTACATGCCTAATCTCTCGTCATCTCGCCAATTCCTCCGCACTGCTACTGCCTTCGCCAAAGCTCCCTTACGGCCCCGCCTCGCACCTACAAGCACCCAGCTATCGAACATCCTCCAACAACATACCGCAAACATGTCGACAAAGATGGCAGAGCGCCTAAAGGGCAAGACTATCGTCATCACCGGTGCTTCTTCTGGCATTGGCAAATCCACAGCAATCGAATTCGCCCGGACACAGCCCGACGACCTCAAGCTTATCCTCACTGCGCGGCGAGAAGACACATTGAAAGAGGTCGCTCAGGAAATTCAAGGCTTTGCAAAAGGCGTCAAGGTTCTACCAGTCAAACTTGACGTCAGCAAGCCGGACGAAGTCCAGAACTTTGTCGGAAATCTGCCACAAGATTACAAGGACATTGATGTGCTCGTCAACAACGCGTATGCCACCACCTCTTCAAATGCCGCTTACTGTCTGCTAACAATGAATCTAGCGGCCTTGTAAAAGGTGTTGCGCAAGCTCCCGACATCTCACCCGCCGACATCGACACCATGTTCAGCACAAACGTGACCGGCCTAATCAACATGACGCAAGCCATCCTACCCATCTTCAAAGCGCGATCCACACCCTCCGGCGACATTATAAACATTGGTAGTATCGCAGGTCGCGAGCCCTACCAAGGCGGATCCATCTACTGCGCTACAAAGGCTGCTGTGCGCTCCTTCACAGATGCCATGCGCAAGGAGCTTATCGCTACACGGATACGCGTCATCGAGATTGATCCTGGACAAGTTGAGACAGAATTCAGTGTAGTCAGGTTTGGAGGCGACAAAGAGAAGGCGAAGAAGGTCTACGAGGGCGTTGAACCGCTTACACCGGAGGACATCGCGGAGGTTGTGGTCTTCGCTGCGGGACGGAGGGAGAATGTGGTGTTGGCTGATAGTCTGATCTTCCCGAACCACCAGGTATGTGCAACCGGAGGAACGAGACATAGTACACTAACGTTGTATAGGCGGCAGCGACAGTCATGCACCGGAAACCTACCGGTCAGTAGATGCGGCGATCGATGTGTACATAGCGACTACTTATCCGCAGTTCAGAGACGAAGCAAATATCCAGAATTCGACCTTCGTTATGAAAGACCTGTTTGCTGGCCACGACCTACCTCATGTTTCATGCTTGCGACTCCATCTCATCCCGTCTCCTCACAATGTCTCTCCCTTCTTAATTCTTGTCTCCACATTCACGCGGACTGTCTTCGAAACAGGTGAAAGAGGAAAATATAGCTTGGGCCCTGCCCCGCCGTTGCTGTGGTGAGCGCTGGCAAAAGAGAGACCCGCTTCTGGATAACTCAAACGCTCACACAGTTTTTGTACACACCGACCCCATTTGTACCCCACTATAGTGGTGAGCGACCACGCCTTTCGTCCCACATCATCTCGACACTCAACTCAAGTAGCTGGCCATCATGCAAGCCGCGCGCGTTTGAGCGCCAGGTTTTCTACCACCACGGACGGAAGCACAGCAGTCAACCGACAGACGACATGGCGCGACTACGAGTTCCCGCATCGCCAGTTGAAACTCGTCGCGCGAATTATGCCTATGAAGGAGCCGGAAACAAGACGCCCAGCCGACCTAATCATTCAGGCCCACAGCCTGAGATCAATGTAGCCTTCGATTCGTCTGCCAATGATCCCCCTGAACATCCCACTTCCTTTCCGCGCATTGTAAGGAGCTTCGCGTTAATGGACGTGAAGACAAAGCGATATGTACAAGGTTACATTGTCGGACAGTACAAGGCCATTAAGCAAATGGGCCACGAGCACATCACCGCGACTGGCACCAAAACAGTCTTCTTCCTTGGTCAAGCACAACAAGAGGAAGAGTTCGACATATTAGACGAGGATATGAAGACCGACCTGGGCGAGTACATCAACGAGGATGAGGATGCGGATCGCTCATGGCGTGGGGTTTGCGACTTCATGCAGAAAATTCCGACCTCCAAGGCTGTGGCGCCGACAGAGTTCAAGGATAAGAACATTTTGGACACTGAGACACCTCATCAAGCCCGCTTGATGCGTGCCCAGAGTGCGCCCTCTCTGGCTCGATGTATCGCGAATGCTAGCTTTGACAGCGCCGGATCAGAGACAGACTCTGACTCAGAAGACGACGACATCGATCTTGAACTGAAAATCGAGAACGCACTCTCGTCCTTTGCTAAAAAGGTCGAGGAATTAGAGGATGTAGCAGGAGCGCTGTCAATCACGCCACCCGGCCGCACATATTCTGAAGCTCACCCATTTACACCATCGCCTCCCAAGGACATCGATATACCATACCCCTGTGGACCAAAGCACAACTCTCGACTTCGTCGTCATAGCGGTAACCGTTCACTCGCATCACTGATCGCTCACGTTGAGGATCACCGTACGCCTTCGTGCTCGTCACTTTCTGCTTCGCTTTCTTCGTGCCCACTACCTGCAGGTACCACCTACAGTGTTATCCGTAAGCCCTGCTACGACCCAAACTTTGAGGGTCACAGCCCTTGCGCCACGCATGATGAGGGAAGCTGCGGACTTTCAGCTGATGACGCTCTGGACATGCTACAAGAACGCTTTGGAATTGTACATTGCGCTACTGTTGGCACCGGCTTTGATTGTCGCGAATGGCTGGAATACAAGCTTGAGACCGGGTGCAGCATGGTACATGGCCCGTCGTTGCTACGATTTGGGACGAACTGTTATGGACCTGAAAAGCCCGGGCAGAGCAAAGACGCGGGTGATAGCCCGTACGCTAATCAACCCGAAGCTACGGCTCGGATTCGCACTTCGTCTTCTAACGATACCCTGAATACCAAATCGTCCGTCCAAAATTCAGTGTTCTCAAAATGCACTTCGAGGACTTCCATTTCGTCTTACCGGACCAACCGTCCACAGTCTGCACGAACTGAACATTCTCGGCTTATGAGCGCACTTGGCCCAGACAACGATACTGGAAAGTGCGGACATGGCTATGAAATCTCTGCAAAGACAGGGAGCAATTCTTCTGTCGCAGGTATTGTTCCAAAAAGCGAACACTTTCAAGGTTGTGCAGGTGGCACTGTGCGGGGTGGGAAGGTTGCACTCGATCCACCTATCACCACTACCAAAGAATGGTCTAGTGGGCTGCAGACGTGGGAGGGTGAAAGCTGGCCCAACGCACCCGAGCGCATTGGAAACGACTTTGAAGACGCCCAGAACTCTATCACGAGGAATGAATCCGAGGACTGCGACGTAGAAGAGCTCTCACAGCTACGTGCGTCGCTGACGGAAACTACGGACAATGACGAACCCATGTGGCCTGAAGTCATCGCCAACCGCCCGTATACGGCTCCGCTTATGTACGAGGAAGCCGCCGATTTTATTGAACATGTCGCCACTAATCCGGATGTTGATTCCGAATGTTGGTCAGAACCCTTGGATGGTTGCGCGAAACCGCGTCGCAAGTGGACTAGCAAGATGAAGCATTGTCTCAAGAAAATACCCCAAAACACAAAGCAGGCTACCCACGACTATGTCAAAGCGACGAAACGATTCTCACGGACTGCTTGGCGCGTGTTGCCAGCTGCGCTGTCGAGCCGACATCCGTTCCAGAAGATCGACAGCATCCTCTAGATGGTCGGCTGGGGAACTGGATCTGCGTCGGAACTCTTTAGGTGATCCGACTGGTCTCACGGACCGTTCACGCTGCCTCCGCAATCCACCCAGAACGATGGTTCGGCGAGCGTTTGGGCCCACTTCAGACCGAACATATGTTGGGGACATGGTAGATGCGTTGGAATTGATTGGAAAGCCCCTGTGAAACGCTTTTCATTGGACGACACAGACATATTTTGTAGAGCATCTTTGCTTTTACTTGAATTCTCTTTTGGCGCGCTATGAAACCTCGATTCTAGATACCCACCTGCATGCATCAGTAGCATTTCCTGTATGAATATAAGCCCTGCCATGTGCCCTCATTGCACTTCAAGCATTTTGTGTGAATTCCAAAGTGTGGTCGTGAATGACTAAGTCCACGAGGAGTGAACCCTGGTTTGATCAAGGGTCATCCACTGTCGCGACGTCACCACACAACGCTCTCACTTGCCAAAATGTCTTCGGTTTCTCATTCTTTACACATTTCACTAATTAGCCCGCTCGTTGTTTCCCTCTTTACGAACGACTGCGCATCGACCACCACCGCGCACATTTCCAACGCCAAGACTGTGTAAGAAAGCGGACTCTCACCATCGCACACCCACGAACAAATTTGCAACTGTCTAGTTTACGTCACTCTTTCCATCACATTATCGCGTAGTTCCAAACGCACTGCGATCTCGCCGGCCATTACTGAACTCGATCCGACAACGACCCTTCGGTTACCACTTACGATCACCAAACCAAAACAGTCACACAAGCAATCATGGCTTCCGACACAGTCACTAGTGTCAACCAGAAATTCAACTGGGCCGACGACGACGAGGACGAATTTGACTTGGATAGCTGGAATGCTACCGTCGACACCTCCGCGCCCACTGCCGCCGAGCTAGGCCCTCTCCAAGTCGCTCCCACTGGAGATGACACGAAGGAAGGCGAAGTCTACACGCTATCCCGCATCTCCAACGAGCGCGCCTATTTGGATCCTCCCGCCATCCAGGAGTCGTCAGACGCGGAGCCTACCCCGGAGGCAGAGGCAGAGCCAGTTGTTGAGCCGCCAGCTGAGCACTGGCATATCGCCGTACTTGGCTGCAGTCCAGAACATCAGGTCATGTCTGCGCGGTACAATCTTATCACGCACGCTATTGGTCCTTCCTATGAAGGTAAAGAAGAGTCCGACGTCCCAGCCTATCCAGAATTGAGTGAGTACCCGGGCCACCGGTCTTACTATGCGAGAGGGTTCCGGGACTGGAAGATGAAACATAGAGGTTTCTCGTCTAGAAGGGTCTATCGTAACTCACCCTTGAACATCGTCACTTCCATCGACAATGCGCACGAGATCGATGACATTGTCGACCCCGAAGAAGGGGCGGTAGAAGACGCCGATCGCGAGATGAACGAGGAGATTGATCGCATGATTGATGATCAAATCACCAACCATATTGATCAGTTCCAGTGGTTCTCCAGGACAGAACTTGAGAACTTTTACCACCAGTTCAAGGCTCAGGAGCAGAAAGCTGAGACTGGAGACGACGTGTCAGATGATGATGATAGCGATTCGGACGACGGCTGGGATGAAGAGGCTTACGAGCAACACAACGGTCCTGTTCACGACGAAGAGATGTCGCCGACAACCACTGCATCAGTGGAGGACAACGAAACAACGTTCGCGATTGCCCGCCCATACGCCGACAAAGAAGAGGAGCTGGACTTCAACGACGTCGTATTTGGAGACGATGACGGGTGTGATCAGTCGCAGAGTCAGGATGAAACCGACTCTGAGCCCAGCGATGAGGGCTATGTTTCCTCTTCACCACCAGACACTCCCTTTTTCGAAACCTTCAATCAAGCGGACAGCGTAGGGGCGCAAAACGCCTTCAATTCCATCAATGCACGACTAAGTTTGTCATCCAGGCGCCGTAAGACGATTTGTCGGACGGAATCCATGGACGCGCTCAACACATTTAGGCAAACTGCCAAGTTTGAGCAGCGTGTCGAGGACGCTTTTGAAGACGATGAAGACGACGAGGACTTTGGAGATCAACAAGAAAACTTCGGCATCGATAATGAGCTGGATACATCATCGGATGTCATGGAGAACACAGAGTTTGTCCTCGTCATTACACCACCCGAGGATGAGCAAAGCACGCAAGACTATCTTTCCAGCCCTGCGACACCTTTATCTTCAACAAGAGCCACTGTATCCGATTCGACTGAAGAGGATGACCAAGTAATTTCTGTCAAAGACGAATCACGCGGTACCCTCAATTCAGCCTTCACCTTCCCTAGCATACCCGCTGGTGAAGCCTCCCTCCCAAAGGAAGAGATTAGTACCGCAGACACGGTAACCAATACTTCCAAAACCTTCTCCCGGCGCTGGACCGATCCTCCAAAATACGACCCCACCCTTCCTTCAATTTCGCCATTGTCCAGTCGTCGGCATACGAAGCATGCAAAGCATAGCTCTGTCTCGCTGGACTATCTTGTCGGCGCCGTCTCAAAGAGCTGGCTCTACGTGGGCCAAGTGCCCTGGACGCAGATTGGTATAATGGGCGCTGGAGTAGTCGCCGGTGGATTATTAAGTATGGCGGGGCGTACCTGAGTGAGCCCGCTTTTCCTTTCTGTTTGTTCTTTTCTTTTCTCAAAATTTGGCTGCAACGTTAGCGGAGGCGAAGTCATGCTGGCATTGCTGGTGGCGTTATATACCCGGTGTGCTGTTCACCCACACAAAATATGTGTCTCAAAAAGTATAAAAGTTAAACATTAATCAAGAAACGTTATCACTGTACTACGAATCCACCAAACCGTGTGACCGCTCCGACGATATCACCATATGCAAGTACAGATGAGACAGTACAAGTTCAACTCTCGAGGCACAATCAATATCTTCAACAAAGCGAATGTCATTTGAGAGCTGCTGTATCTACATCTGACTCACCGCCTTCAGAGCGACTACCCAGACATCTCAAGCATTACAAGCAAGCTTCCTCCTTGCTTAAACAGGATGAGCGACCTTGGCCGTCAACAGGCCCCTGATGTTTCCAACAAAGAAGCTCAAAATGAAACAAGCACCACCGAAAGCGATCGAGATCCAGTATGGCCACCTGTACGCCAATGCGAAAGCTTCTTGGGAAGCACGCAGGACAACAGGGAATGCATCTCTCTGCAGCACTTCCTGGTTGGTAGCAAAGATCTCTTTGACTTCTTCGAACCTAGCATTACCCATGAGGTTGGTAACCAGGGTGATGACGGCGATTCCGTCTGCCGACAGAGGGTTGATGATGGCGCCATACGCTAATGTCTTCTCCGCGACAATCTCAGTGAGGTGGATGGTGACCTTGCGGAAGAAGAGATTGGAGTAGACTGCGAAACCAATCGCACCACCGAGGTAGCGGATACTGAGTGTGATGGCTGTAATGGTTGCGATTTGTTCGTCCGGACAGGCGATCTGCGCGATGATGGAGGAAGGAATAATGACCCCGCCGACTCCAATGGATGCTAGTGAGATGAGGGCGTACACTACGTTCAGGTTGTCGGGTGTCGCAATGCACATGGCCCCTGTGCCGGCTGTCATCATGGCTGTGAAGAAGATCATCAATTCGCGGATGCGACCCTTGGTGGCGGGGATGAGGACGAGGCAGATGCATGCACCGCCAATGATGCCGAAGCCGATGGGAAGAGAGCGGATTCCGACGCCAACCGGGTCATCACCTAGACTTATATTAGTATGGAAGTAGTGGGGAAAATATTCGTAGGCCATGCTTACCGTAGACGTTGTAGATTTGAGTAGGCCAGAAGAGCAGCAGGACGAAGTAGTTGCCACCACTGAGGAATGTGATGAGAAGGATAACTATCATGGTCTGCTTCGCTTTGTGGAATATTGCCCTGGGAACCATGGGGTGTGGAGCATACACCTCCCATACGAAGAAGGCGATGATGAGAATGATACCGAGAACGAGAGGGACGATGTTGTGTGGGCTGCCCCATTCATACTGTAGAATGTCAGCACTGCAATGTGACCTGCTTCGGATAGTATACTGACCTGTGATGCACCCCATTGTAGACCCATCATAAAGAGAGTGATACCACATGTGCTCAAGATGCCACCAATGTAGTCGACCTGGCGGAGGACATGACGGGCGGTATACTCTTCTGTCAAGCGCGACGGGTCCTTGTAGCAGAAGACACAGAGTACCAACCCGATGAAGTTCCATACACAAACCAAAATACCATTGTAGCGCCAGTTGCTCTGTTGAGCGATCAATTGAGCCCACAACACTGATGGGCAGAAGGGAAGGATGGTGATTACGACAAGACCGACGTACTTGCCGCGATCTTTGATGGGCACGATCTCTGCTGTGCCGGCGAGTGCGATGAGCTCATTGAGACCGGCACCAATTCCCGAGAAGACCTGACCGGCTACGAGTCGTTAGGTTTGTGATGTTTCAAATAAGGTTGCGGTACTTACCGATAGCGATGTTCATGGTATGCGCAGTCACTGTGATAATCGGCCCGACTATGAGGCACAATTGACCCACAATAGCCACCTTCTGTCGCCCAAACAGGTCGGACAATGCGCCCACAAAAGGACAGAGAGCCGCATTGGGGATGAGGTATCCTATTATGAACCAGATGTATCGGTCAACCCCACCAACATCCTGATAGATGAGAGGAAGGACAGAGCCGAAGAGGAAGAGCGGGATTTGAGAGCCGATCCAGAGGAATGACATGCACAGAAGCGTCATGGCCAGCCTTGCGTTCATCTAGGGGTGAATTAGTATATGATCAAGCATTCAGGGTCTTACACTCACCTTCTCGTGGACTTCTGGAGCTCTGCTGGTAATGGGCGCCAACTGCTGCTTCTCGGGCTCGCTAGGCGGGGTGCGAGTAGCCACCATCTCGAGTTGGCTCTGGCCATTCTTGTCGACTTCGTAAGAGTGGTCTCCGGATCTCATTGTCTCATGCATCTTGACGGTGCAAAGCTGGGTGGAGGTGCAGTCGTGGAGAAAGAAAGTTCGGGACGTTCAAGTAGTTTAATGATTGTCCTGCCCTAGCAAGGCGGACTATCGATATGTCGTCCTAGTCCCCAAAACATTTCCTCGTCTCCCACCTGGCACTGAGATGAATTGACTGAATCGACACTAAGTTCACTCGAGCCGCGGTAACATACTGGCCTGCGCGGGGCTGGGTGGTCGAATGACTAGGGTCAAGACACCCCTCATCCAACAAGGCTGCGCCAACCATGCCGTCTCGCCCGTTTGTAGAGCTGTAGATCATAGTGAAGTGTGTGGCGTGCCATTCGGCGGGGCCCCCGCACCTGGGCACGCTTATTTGCTAGTCACGCTAGTGTCCGGAGCATAAAGCTTGCATCATTGGTGCGGCCGGCACGCTTTGTCTCCTTTACATGAGGCTTGCCTCTTGGCTCTCTATTTCTCGATGTCTTTGGAATAGCATTATCCCGTTTGGCTTCCTGAAGACCTCAACGAAGCCCTCCGTTCGAATGCTCTTTGCTGGCCCTGATGCCCAATCATGAAAATATAGCAATCGCGGTAGTGTCTGGTGTGACAAAAGGACCTCGGCCGTGGAATGTGACTCTTATGAGTGCTAGGAAGGACGTCGTGGGAATGTTGGCACAAACGTATCGAGGGCGGCCCTTGAGCGCTTGCAGAATCCTTAGGTAGCGCCCAGTGCGATGGGTGGTGTCGATCGCTTCTAGATGCTTGATGCACCAAGCCACAGAACGGTATCTGGAAAGTTACCGAGGAACTTTGAGTTACTACTGTGTGTGCCTTCGATGACATAGGTATTGGCATGAGCCACTGCCACGGGTGCACGTGGGAACTACGCCTTGACAAGGCCTCCAATGTTTAGGCCGGGCCGACGTTTGTTGCGCATTTTACTGCCATGTTTTATATGAAGTGGTTTCGCGTCTGTGACAGAAGTCTGATCGGCTTCTCGCCGTGCTCCACTATGAAAGTAAATCGTGGAAGCGCTGTTCTAGGTGACGTCGCGAAAACGCAAGAACGGTTGGAGTCCCTCTAGAGTCGGTTCTTCCTCGATATGGAATTCTTGTCGCAAGTATGGAAGTGTGTGGCCAGGCGCTTAACTAGCAACACACTGTGGATTTAGTCGGATGGTCACACGTGGATGCGGTTAACCTTCCGCGCAAAAGGCGGCGATGCGACAGGCCATGAGACGCTCGCAACACTCTTGGCAGCTGCGCAAAGTTGAGTTGGAATTACCTTCAATGATAACATCAGCTAGGATTAGAAAATCCTATGCTGCGTTGGCAGTGTTGCTCTGCTGCGTACATTGTGATCTTCAAACCCTAGTCTGCTCTCTGATCCAGACGTCATGCTGTGATTAGAGAGACGATAGATAGCTGCTACGTTGACTGTAAAACCCGCACATGCTGACTTTTTTTTTCGTGTCGTCAGGCTGGGTTTTTGCCGAGGCATGAAATAAGCTTGGTGCTCCGGTTCTGCCTTGCCTAGAGGTCTGACTGTTTGTGTCCTTTGGGACGGGAGCCTACCAGTGACTCCGGGCCAAGATCCGTGGTGTTTGCATCGATACTGTGTGTAAGTCAGGCCCGATACGTGGGGACCTGGGGTAGCCTACCCACATCACGGTTCCCGGATCACCTAGCCAGTGACAGTGAGCAATGGTCGCATCGTCGAAAGGAGACATCCGCACAGTACTTCGAAGTTTCCAGATGAGGGGATTTAAGGCCAGTAATATCTGCGTCAACGCTCGTAGTGTTGAAGCTTGACATTCGACCAGATGGGAATGAAGACACCAGAACCGGGAAGAGCCGCACCGGGCTGCGCTACAGCGCAAGAAGACTGCGGTGTAGATTTGTCTTGGTACTTCTTGCGGACTGAATGATAGGTAACAGCTGGCTCCAAGCTAAAGAAGGGTGTTTGCCATAATGGTAAATGCACTTGACGATTTGAGTGTCTGGCAGACCTGGCTTTTCTCCTCGGCTTCTCTGCGCCTAGTAGCAAGCCTGATCGTGAAGTTCCCCGCATGGTTCCCAGAAACATGTACCTGCTAAATAGGCGGTAGACAGCTTGACAGACATGGGAGGTCGACGTTCGAATTGCTGCCCGTCCAGCTTCTTCACTGGCAAGGCCGCTAATCAGGTTTGGGCGACCTTCTTGTTCTTTGTAGCTGCATCTGTGAGACACTCTTTCTTAGATGAGCTTGAAGTAGACATTGTCCGTCGATGAATACAATGGAAGGTCACTTGCGAGGTGGTTGGAATGCGAAGAGAAGGAAGCCACGATTAGCGTCTTGGCGCTGCCCCTCTTGCGCGGACGCAGGCACCGCTCCCCCAGCGTACATCACCGTACCCATACTCCGGTAATGTTTTTCGCAATTATATCCGCGGACGGAACGGCTACATCTTCATTGAAAAGCCCAACAATCTGGTTCTAAAATTTTGTTGCCAGATGCATTTGCATCGCTCTCATCTCGGATACGTGTAACAAGCTTGGAAATGTTGTAAGGGCTATAACACGATCTGAACAATACGCATCAGTGCCTATTTCGCCTTTGATATCCCGCTTGATCGAAAGGATTGATGCTCCTCGGACAGACGGTCGTAGTGACTCAGCACTCAGCACTCAGCATAGTCGCCAGACACGGCTTATTTCTAGCGGAAATGGCATTGAACTTTAGTAGAGTAAAGTTTTGCAGATTCGGCCCTGTGTTAAATGAAGAACTCGAACTGTTCAATCACCTTACCCATCGATAACGATACGACCTCGATCGGTGTATCATGACGGGACGGCCGATTAATCGGTGGAATTCCAGCCATTCCCGTTGTTCAGGCGTCGAGCAACCTCGACTAACAGCTGTTCGCACGGTTTCTGTTGCCAACTGCTGGGGTCTGAGTTCCGAAGTGAGAGTGCCGTTTGATGTGTGTTCAAACGCAGCAGATGGTTTTGATGTTTGGTGTGCTAATCAGACCCTGGAAGTGCGTTCGCGGCATCTTCTCCGCCCAAGCTTCAAGCTGATGACGACAACCGCGTCAGCTATCCCCCGTCTTCACCCCGAACGCCAGACACGCGACAATAAACCAACCTGGGCATGGAGGTCGCACCGTTCGGAATTCGGAATGACTACCAGTGCATCGCGCGCGCAAATGGCTGACTCGTGCTCACCGCAAATAGCGCACCTGTGACCATGAGCGGCTAGCCGTGACTGCGGGGTGCACGCCCTTCGCGGACTCAGCATGGGAGCAGGCATGGGACTTGTGACTGTTCCTGCTCTTCTTTCTTACCTTGCAGCTTTGGATAGCATGCATCCTCTACCACCACCACCGCCGCCATGACAGAACACCGCCTACCGGTCAAGCAGCTGGCCATTCTCTGTACGTCCGCTCGACGCGTCTTCACCTACAAGCTTGCTAACTTCACGACAGCACTATGCCGGTTTGCCGAGCCCATCGCCCTCACGTCTGTCTTCCCCTACGTACCGGAGCTCATGGAGTCCTTTGGCATCCCCAAGAATGACATCGCGCGCTGGGCTGGCATCTCGTCCTCGGCCTTCTCGCTATGTCAGGGCTTCACTGGCCTCCTCTGGGGCGCTGCATCCGATCGCTATGGGAGGAAACCGATTATACTTTTTGGCCTTACCAACACCATGTGGTCGATGTTGCTATGGGGTTTCTCGCTCAATCTGCCTATGGCTTTAGCCGCACGCGCTATCGGAGGACTATCGAACGGGTACGTGGGCATTCTGCGCACTACGGTGGCCGAACTATGCCCATGGAAAGAACTACAACCGAGAGCGTTCAGTGTCATGCCTTTGGTCTGGACAGTTGGTGCCACGTTTGGACCTACACTCGGTGGAGCCTTGGCCAATCCTCTCCGCGTAGATCCTCGCAAGCCTAAGGGCACCGATTTTCTAGAGAGATTCCCATATTGCTTGCCTAACATCGTGGCTGCTGCATTATTCACTTTCGGCATTTCTGTAGGCTGGCTGTTCCTACAGGAGACCCTGGAAAGCAAGAAGCATGCTCCAGATCTAGGCCTGAGAACTGGGGCTAGGTTGACAGCATTTGTTCGCAAAATACTACACCTTCCAACCAAGAAGCAGAACAGCAGTCCAGAGCACGAGCCTCTACTTGGTCAGCATAAGGCAATCGACAGCGAGACGACGTCGCAACATGATGCTGCTCATGAAATTATCCCAGAAAAGGCACCAAGGTATCGAGATGTGTTGACATATCAGACATCGCTTAATCTGATTGTGTACACGCTACTCGCTATGTACCTCCAGGCATATGATCAGGTGCGTGATTTCGTACGCCTACCAAGTATTGATATTGATCTAGTGCAGCTGCTTCCAGTGTTCATGCACCACCCTGTACAACTCGCAGACGATCCCACAGTATCTCTTCCTCTGAAATTCGCAGGAGGCTTTGGCATTGAATCCCGTCGCATCGGCATCATTTTTACCGTATTCGCCATCTCATGCACTGTGTGTCAATTCCTGCTGTTCCCACCCATTGCGCGCTATCTCGGTGTTGTTCGCTGCCTTCGGATCGCCTTTCTCATCTTCCCATTTGTGTTCTTCGTCACACCGTTCCTGTCGCTTATCCCAGATCCAGTCATGAGGGAAGTCGCTATGGTGATGCTCTTGATGGTCAGAGGCCTGGCTGGCACGTTCTCATTCACCACCAGCACAATCATGCTCACGAACAGTGCGCTTAGCCTACG
Source organism: Alternaria conjuncta (assembly GCF_024043145.1). NCBI lineage: Eukaryota > Fungi > Ascomycota > Dothideomycetes > Pleosporales > Pleosporaceae > Alternaria > Alternaria conjuncta. The sequence continues at coordinate 121,951 of NW_026250092.1, read as the reverse complement.
TGTCCTAGGCACCGTCAACGGCCTGGCTACTAGTTTTAGCTCGTTTGGCAGGGCATTAGGTCCTACTTTAGGAGGTGGGTTGTTTACTTGGGGTGTCAAGCGCGGCTATGTCATTGTGCCTTTCTGGACAATGTCTGCCATTGCGCTTGCTGCGTCTGTACCAACTTTCTGGCTAGTCGAGGGTAAAGGGTTTGGAGGCGACGAAGAGATCAACGACCAGGATAACACCATCGAGACAGAAGAAGAAGTGGTTGAAAACGACGCAAGTGTACCTCCAACAGCCTGGCAGCAAGATGAAGCAGCGTTTTCCGAGTCGGAATTCGGCGACTTTGGGGACCCACCAAATATCCTGAGTCTTACAACTACGCGATCGAGCGTGGCCATGGCCTCCGACGATGAAGATAACGCTTCGGTGTCTGTGGGTCAAGGGCAGTCGATGAATCCTTTGGAGGCGGCAAGAAGTCATTCGCAGACCAGAAGACGAAAGATTGTAAGGAGGACGTCATCGATACCGATTGGTATGGGTAAGGGATTCAGGCGATATAGCTCTAACCTAGGTAGCACGGGTATCGGCGGAGGCGGTGCTAGCTGGGGAGGCGCATAAATCTGTACTTTTGGGTGGGAATCTGTGCATTACTGGGTATTCTGGGGAAAAGCATCAATCCATGACTTCACTAAGCGCATCGGTTTCAAGTTGGTCCAAATTCCGTGTATGTCAATGACAACAGTGCTAGTGATGTGCTAAATCTCGATACGCTTTTGCCCCCATTCTGTCTACGATTGTATTATTCAGTCCTACATGAGAGCGTAGTGATAATTACTTCGAAATCATCCAAAGCAGAATGTTGAGTATGAGCAAAACGTTCAATTACAATGTACAGACTACTGTTATTTTGTCATCCAACCTGCCTACGATGTGTCGTAACCCATAGTTTGACCGCCTAATTCATTAAGGATCATATACCAACGCCCCGTACCACCGTATAACTAGACCATACCAGGGTATCTGATACTCCACGACGAACTCCACCCAATAATCATGCAGTGTCCCCCGCGATACCTCCCTAGCCCAGACCCTGTTAAACGATAACGTAGTCAGTGTCCTCATCTCAATCCCCGATGCTACCAGCATCAAAGTCCTCGCTGAAGGAAGAGTCGTCGGGGAAAAGACTAGAAAGAACGATACGATGCAACGTTTCTCTTCGAAGTTTCCACGCAGCCATGCGGGGAAGAGTATGGTGCTCAGACTATGAGCCTTGGCCAACATTGTCCATACCGCCTCTGTTGGGCATACCAAAGGGATTCCTGTTATCGCTGACGGGTGTGCTGTCGTGCTTATTGATAGCCGCATTGATAGGACCGTTGATGCTCGCGTTGCGGACGGGACCACTCATGCTGTTTCGGCCGTTTACGGGGTTGCCGTGGATGTTTTTGGGTACGCCGTTGTTGTTCATGCTAGGGCCTGGCATGCTGTTGTTCCGATTGTGGTTGTGGACCCCGTTTCCGTTGATTGCGACTGGAAGGCCGTTGGGCATGCTATTATGCATGTTGTTCTCCAGGCCTGCGCTCATGGGGCCGCCCATCGGTGGACCCATTCTCACGCTCTCGTTGTTGTCACCCATGTTGTCGACGTCGGGCCAGAAGCGCTCTTCTAGCCAACACATTTGTCGGAAGATCTCTTCGCAGCGCGACATTTCCTCTTTGCCATCGCGTGTAGTTGTGATGTTTGCTAGCTCATCGACGAGCGCGCGTGTCGCCTCGACGAATTTGCTGAAGGCCGGAGAGGTCCAGTTCGGTATTAGGGCTTGGTGGAGGGCGACGATGTGCGAGTCAGTGGAGGTGTTGGAGAGAGTATTGGAGAAGGAGGCGGCATATTGCCATGCGGAGCGATAGCACTATCAGACATTAGCTTCGTGCGCCCATTGCTGGGTTGGGTTGGACCTACATGTTCGCTTGCCCATAGCACGACCATACCCTCTAAAAGTGATGCGCTCGCACTACTCGCGCTCACGAGAAGATCAAGCATGGCGCGCGTGATAGGCGTAGGCGGTTCCATGCCCAGCGCAAGCCCATACTTGGTCGCCGTGATCTCGAAGAACTGCATCTCTCTTCGCATGTTGTTCAGCGCGGAGATGAGGAGATCCATGGTGCGATACATGGGATGGAACTGCGAGTTCTGCGTCTGCGGCAGTCTTATCTTGGCCAAAAGCTGTCCTATGAAGCGAATGTAGCCTCGCGCATAGTGTCCGTCTTGTACCAGCCATTGCGACAGCGGTCCTGCTCCTAGCGATCCACATCCGGCATGCGATAGGAACGGTCGCTGTGTTGCTTGCGCAAATGGGCCCGAGCAGATGCTTAGGAGATGCGACGTCAGAGAAGGCGCAACATTGGGTGTCATGGCAATATTCGGCGCAATGGGCTGTCCATCGCGTGTGCGCTTACTGTTGGGACCGCGCCGATTTACTTGGAGGTTTGGATTTGGCTGCTGTCCACTCAGAATTTGACTGGGGCCTGGCGCCATGTTCGAATCCATAGGCAATCCATTCTGCTGAGGCGGCTGCTGTTGTTGCTGCTCCTGCGCGAGAAGATGGGCCTGCGCCTCGGGCGAAGTCAGATATCGCTGGCAGTCTTGGAGATGCTCGATCTGTCGCGTTGTATTCTTCGCGCGCACGAAGCCGCAGTGCAAACAGCGTACTTTATTGCATTTCGAGGGCGTGTCTTGGTCCTGAAACTCTTCAAATGCTCGCCTTATGTCAGGGTTGGCATGTCTGCCCATGGCGGCCTGCTGCCATGATGGACGTTAGCCTCATGGCAGCACATGTCGTCGGAAAAGATACGGAACAAGTGGAGCTCACCTCGAATCGGGCTGTCTCGATGATGTGATGTGTATTGTGTATTGTAACAATCCGGGCGGGTAAGGTATCGCCCCTCACCGAGGCATGTTAGGCGGCTGCGGCGCCTTACCTCAGCCGACATTGCCCAGATGGACTGCAACCTCCAAACGTGTCTCCGGCTGCACCTGCCCTGGAGGTGTTTACAATTTTCTAGTTGACATAGGCATGGGCTAAGTTGGGATACAGTTTGGCTAGGCATTAGACGTTGATGTGGTTTCACGTGGTCGACATGTGCGTATCGTGGGCATCGTTAGTAACCCGGTTCTGTTCGTTAGGTTGCCGCCAGCGCCTGTGCACGCGAAATCTTTCCGTAATTTCAATCGGCGGCCATGCAGTGCATCGAGAACGCTTCCGCGTGACTTGCACTATGCCTCTGAAACTAAGCATGCGCAACATTGTGCGCCGAACCTCCAACTATGCGAGCAAGTACCATCGTCATCCAGTCGCCATACTGTGTCGACCGTCATGATGCCGTCTTGTCCCAAGTCACATGGCCTAAAAGCCCCCGAGGCCGTCACTACCCGCGCGGCGACTCTGTCTACCTTCATCACGCGACATCTTGACCCAAACTTCACTCCCACGATGCTTTACACTACCCCACAAACCTATGCTGTCAGGCTAACTCGTTCCAGTAGTCCAACCCGCCCGCGCATCTCCGCACCCCATCGCACGATGTACTATGACTGACGACGCTGCGCAGCTAACTGCCACCTTGGTAGACTAGTAGGCCGGCAGACGAATCCTCGTCGGGTACATCAACCTCAGCGAGCTTTGGGCATCCACGATGGTCACTAGAAAACTTCTGGCAGTCACACGCCCTCCCATGGCTCCGGCGATCACGCTCGTAGATCTACTGCCGACTTCGCCAGCGCCGGGAAAGGCATCGTGCCACCTTCCCCGCATCAGCCAAGCTTTTCGCGATCGCGCGCCGTTGCACGTTTATACCCGACAATCGTGTCTTGTCAGTAACCTGGTAACGACATCACTTAGGCAAGTTGCATATGCGTCCGGTGTGTCGGGGGCGAATCTCGTGACGTGCAGAAGAGGAAGTTGGCAATGTACGGTGAAGAAGATGTTTGCGATTGATGACGTCGACGCTTCTGGGGGCGGCTCATCCTCCTGCTGCCCTATTGGCAAGCCACACGGTTTGCCTCGCATGTTGGACACCACGGCACGAAACAACTTGCTTTTACAAATGAATGTCGCCTTTAGCCAGTTGGCAAGGCAGAGGTACCTGTCTCAGCTTCCAGGTACCACAGTCCTCTACATGGGGCAAAGATCACTGCCCACGAGAAGGCATGAGTCAGATAATGGCATCATACCTCCACCATGTTGGAAGAACTTCGGCCTCGTGGGCCTTTTGCCCGGGGACAGCGTGTTTTGCATGTGGACGTGTTGCCGATCACAGAACCACAACGAGGTCTGACTTTGACCTTCCCCGCAACGGTGCCGCTTGCAGCCCAGTCTGCATTCCTCAGCCGCCCTGTGTGGACGAACGTACGACATCAGATGCTCAGTACACACCAAGGGTACTCCGTGAAAATATCGGGGAACGCCCGAAGCAACGTTACACGAACTTGGCCGCAACCGGATTTCCATGTTGTCGACCATGCTCTTGACAAGTCGGTGTTGGCAAACGCCAACTCACTTCCCAAGAACCCACCGTCCACGTTCCGGTGTATCACGACGCTCCTCGGGGACGCGGTTCCAAGCTTCTCGAAGATCATCTCCAACGCGTGAGCACCGCCTCGGAAGCTAAGTGGCTGAGACATGCCGATCCCCACATCATAGCCATCAAACAGTCCTCCAATCACCACACTGTACCTGAATATCCCTTACAATTTCCGCCAAGCAACAACCCTGCATCTGACCTCTTTGATCCGCCTGACCCCAGATCTTTTGCTTTATGCTATGGCCTGCCGAGGCCCCCAGGGTCCATTCTACCGTAGCTTGCTGGCGGAACCGGTCTTTGTGGCGGTCGTCAAGCGGCTTGGGGTAGCTTCGACTTGCTTCCCCTATTGGAGCTGTTGCGTCACCGCGTCATTTGCCAGCGATGTCTCCGTGTCCGGAGTAAGTAACGATGTACACATCGTTCCGACACTGCTCGATCGCGACATGTCGGCGGTACTGCGGTTGGTTGCCTTGGTTGCCTTCCCCGACACCGCCCTAATGGTGGCCAGAATAGCTGTCGCGGCTAGCTGGGATAGAGCTCCGGGAAAGGAGATCATCCCTACGTCGTGAAGCAGCGAACACATGCTTGTATGGTGGGCATGACTGGGAAGAAAATTGGGGCGAATTTGTTGCTGTGTTGGCGGCTTGTGAGTCTTCGCTTTGTTCTGGTTAAAAGGAGATCCTTCCCCCGATGCCATGGGTCTGCACAAGTTCAAGTCTGGGTCCATCAGCTACACAACCTTTCCTGTACTCCTTTCGAGTGCAATTGCATGTTATACAGCATTCAGTTAGTTGAGTAACAACACTCCTCATCTCAATATGATCGGATCCTGGACATCAGCGGCGGCCCTTGGCCTGCTTGCTCTGAGCACAAACGCATCTCCGCTCCTACCCATCAAGCGCGCACCCATGTTCGATTACAACAACCAGAAGGTCCGCGGTGTCAACACAGGCGGTTGGTTCGTTCTCGAGCCCTGGATCACACCCAGCATGTTCGAGGGCAACAGCGCAAAGGACGAGTACACACTCGTTGCAGCTGTCGGCAAGGAAGAAGCACAGTCGAGGCTGCGTGACCACTGGAACTCTTGGATCACCAAAGCCGATTTCGAACAGATGGCCGGTGCTGGTTTGAACCACGTTCGAATTCCAATTGGTTACTGGAGCGTACTCCCACGTGACGGCGACCCATACCTACCAGGCGCGTACGACAAGCTCGGAGAAGCGCTCGACTGGGCGTCCGATGTTGGTCTCCATGTTATGATTGATCTTCATGGCGCACCCGAATCCCAGAACGGGTTCGACAACTCTGGCAAATACGGCAACGTTGGCTGGACTCAGGGCGATTCAGTGGCCTACACCATCAAAGTCCTCAACAAGATACGCGATGATCACGCGTCGCATCCCGCCGTCTCAGCTATCGAGCTTCTCAACGAGCCTCTGGGCCCCAGTCTCGACATGAACACGGTCCGACAATTCTACATGGATGGTTGGGGCAACTTGAGGGACTCGAATGTTGCAGTCACCTTCCACGATGCTTTCCAGGGTGTAACTTCGTGGGGTAACTGGGGTGCTGGAATGTGGAACCTTCTCCTCGACACTCACCACTACGAGATCTTTGACAACTCTGCTGTTGCTATGAGCATTGACGACCACGTCAAGACCGCTTGCGACTTCGGTAAACAGATGGCATCCACCGGCAAGTGGACTATCGCTGGTGAATGGACTGGTGGCATCACCGACTGCGCAAAGTGGCTCAATGGAAAGGACAAGGGTGCGCGTTACGATGGTACCTTTGGCGGCTCCAAGGTCGGTGACTGCACCGGCAAGTCGACTGGCACTGTTGCTGGTCTGTCAGAAGCCGACAGGTACAACGTCGGTCGCTTCATTGAGGCGCAGCTTGACGCCTACGAGATGGCCACCGGTTGGATTTTCTGGACCTGGAAGACCGAGGGCGCACCCGAATGGGACATGAAGGCCCTCTTGGAGGGTGGTATCTTCCCCCAGCCGCTAACGGCACGAAAGTGTAAGTACTCCTTCTGGTGTCGCATGAGCATGAAACTGACAACCTTTAGACCCCGGCCAGTGTGGCTAAGTGCGTCGTTGTTCATGCAACGTCTACTTGGCGCGATCCTACTCTTTTTCCCGTCCTTCATGCACACACACTCGCTCCGCCGCAACACCTTCTACTCGACACACCGACCAGTAATGACGTAACGAATTTCATACCGCTTCGAAGATACCCCGACGACGCATTCACTCGCTAAATGGGACACCCACATACAGTAGGGCTGTCCATGCTTGTATCGGCTGACACAGCTGTCACCGTCGCACCGCCCATTGAGCTGTTGGCTGGGCAGGGGCGCACCTGGCGCAATGTAAATATGAGACGATAAACAAACAGTAGAGTCAACAATGCAATGGAGAAATTGAAACAAACGCAAACTATCGTGACACGTCTGAGCTGTGAGTTGGATTACTTTGTCCAGGTTTAATGGGGTGAAGCGGTGATTTTGCGGGCAGGCGGCCTTGTTCGCGGCTGCCGCGCCCGGCCCAAGCCATCTCGCTCGCACCTGCCCTACGGTGAGATGAATGTCTGTGATGTGCAGCCTCGCTTAGACGGCGATGCGTCGAGCCAGAGCGCGCACGAAGGTGCGACAAAGGGCCAACCTAACTCTCCCTTTTCGGGGCCTGGTCGTGAACCAGTGGCGCCTCGACGGCCGCCAGTGCAACGGTACCTGAGCTAGAGCGCACGACTCGGGCACAAGCAAGCAGATCGCGTTCCACGGCTTGCGAGAATCTGGAGAACCCTCGCCCGCGCATCGTGACACCGCCTCACCGCAAACTCAAACACCGCGATGAAATGCGACTCTCATCTCTTCGGCGTTGAGTTGTCGGCCCTTCAGCTGTTAGGGCTGTGTAAGCGCCGATATTGCTGACAGTCTGCCGGCTGACAGGAACAACGCTCCTAACCTTCAGGCACCCGCAGACAGTAGCGACAGAAGCAATCTCCAAGCAGCCAGGAATAGCCCGCACCAGCGTCCAACAAGCTGACCGGTAAAGCCACCAAGCACTCCTGAAGACGCCGCAATCCACTGCAATACGAGCTGCCTAAATCCCTCGTCGCGGTGTCATTCGTCACGCGTGCCCAAGCGCGGTGCAATGCGTCCTAGCGCTGGCTCCGAAGGATATTGCACGGGACTGGAGCACCAATCTTAAGTTGCGCCGGCAACAGGGGTACCTGCATTGACCGTTTGTGGATGGGAAAATCGATATAGTTCGACTGACTCCCTCTTGTCTTGTTTCTTCCTACTGCTCACCTTCGCCTAGATATCTTGCAGCCCTCAGAAGACTTTTGTTTTCAGCCCTTCTTTAAGAAACCAGTCACTCATTACCAACCATCTCCCACTACTTAATACTCGATCTACTCCGGTTAATCACCTAATACCACCACAACAACCATCACCATGTACTCCAAGGCTACCATCATCACCTTCTTCGCCGGCCTCGCCGCTGCCCAGATCCACGCTCCCGTTGGCGAGCCCAGTGGCAACCCCATCACCCGTCCTTTGAACGAGGTATGTTTGCATCCCTGAGCGTTGCGCGCGCATCGCGAAACCAAACAAGACCCTGGAAGCTAATGCGCCCCACTAGGTTGTCCCCACCTGCGAGCAGTTCACCATCACCTGGCAGCCAACTACCCCCAACACGGTCTCCGTCCTCCTTCTCAAGGGACCCTCCACCAACGTCGTCAAGTTCGGTCCTTCCATCGCCGAGGGTATCTCCAACAGCGGTTCCCTCAGCTGGACCCCTGCCTCCACTCTCGAGGCTACCAACGGCCCCAACGGATACGGTATCCAGATCATCGACGATGTCACCGGCCAGTACCAGTACTCCACCCAGTTCGGTATCTCCGCTGGAAAGTGCGAGGAGGCCGTCTCATCTTCCATGATTGAGCCCAGCAGCGTCGCCGCTGCCGCCAGCTCCACCCCCGCTGCCAGCTACGGAAACGGATACGGTGCTTCATCTGCTGCCGCCAGCCACACCCCCATCCCTCTGCCATCTTCCGTCCACTCCAGCGAGGCTCCTTACCCCACCACCGTCATGACCTCCGCCATGGTCCCCGCCTACAGCACTGGTGTCCACGCCAACGGCACCGTCCCCATGCCCACTGCTGGTGGCAACGCTACCACCTCCAGGCTCCCTGAGGCTACCACCAACGCTGCTTCCGGTGTTCAGGCTGCGCTCAGCTTCGCTGGTGCCGCTGCCGCTTTCGCTTTCATGCTATAAGCGCATTTCCGTACCCCGGATATGTTATTATGTTATGACTAGCATTGGTTTCCTTTCTCTTCGATGATACTCCTGGTGTTCACTCATAGGGTGTCGCCTTCTTGTTTGGTTCCGAATCTGTGCGTTGATTGTGTGCGTGTGTGTGGTGGGCGGTTGTAACTAGAGTGGAATGCGAGTGTTTTGCATAGTCGTCGGCGCGATTGCTTACCCAAAAGGACCTTTTGTGATGCGTAATGGAACCGATTATACCCTTTAGTCACTTTCCCCCTACGTGATGTTCAATGAATTGTGAATATGGACCTCTGCGACATTGCGCTCCAGCCAACAGTGCCCCGCACATCACACTCCAACTCATGACACATCAGACAGGAAAGGTTTACACATCTTCCTCTCATATAGTCTTACTAGGTAAATGATAAGCAGACGGGGCTGACATTGAATATGTAGTTCTTCAATCCATCATTCGTCACTGGCAGCCCTGTGTTGCCAAGATCACCAATTGAGCACATCAGGCCTATAGACATGATCGTTCAACACACGTTCGAGACCTAAAACCTCTGTCCAAACCATGCGATCACGCCACTGTGATCCATAAGCCGAAGCAATTCTTTCACTCGCTCCCGTCCGTACAGTGACGAGCAGATAATTCTCACTTGACCTGCTGCCTGATGCCCGGGCTCAGAGTCCAATCCGAATACACGCGCGAAGCACATGAACCCTATACACAGTTACACTCGCGAACGACTCTTGGCAGTCAAAAGCATATCCGCCCTGCCAAGTGATGCTTTGCGGGTATATCCAGTGAACGGACCGCACCCGTCGTACCAAAGCAGCAGAGCGATTGGCTTGATGTGTCAACGCAATGCCCTTTCCCTCCAAACGGATGTTGATGTGTCCGCAATGAGCAGATAGTGTATCATTTTTGGTATAGTGTTTAGCTAATCTAGTAAGCTTGTGTAGCCAGGCGTAGTGTGAACTGCATTATGTGTCTGTATGCGGGTTGGTGTGCGAAACTTGGCATGCTGACTCTGAACGTAGCTGGAGCTTGGCGGGATGGCTTATGGGGTGGTGATGGAGTTGAACCGGTGAGAGTAGTTGTTTGAATATCTGGTTTTCGTGGTAACGTCTGGAGTTCGTGCCTTGGTTTTGGTAGGCGAAGGTTTCTCAGTTATCGTTTGTTGGGTATTGGCAGACTGCCTCTAAGCATGCACACGAAGAGTAGAGGGTCTCCTTTCTGGCGACTGTCAAGAGCCTGTACTCATTTTCAAATCTGTCATACTTACCTCAGGTCGACACGTAAGCTTCTGTAGCCAAGCTTCACGAGGTCGTTCTCATACGATGGCAACTACTCACTCCATCTGGGCATGTCTCACGACTCCACTTCTTCAACAGTGTGTTCAACCGAACCTTGCAGAAGCCAATGATCGTGAGACAGACATCCAATTGTATGCTCAAGACGCCTGAGACAGTAGACATGATGATGACCAGCCACACCGGTGTGGTCGACTATTACCTTGCGGAGCGGACTCAAGACTCTTGTGGTTGACATGCCAGTATATAAAAGACGTCGAGTATCCGCTTCTACTTTCAATAGTCACTCAATCCATTCACCTTCAGACCCTCATCTCTTCATTCAATCAACCCAATCCACAATGAAGTACCTCCTCACCACCCTCGCGGCAACAGCCTCACTCCTGAGCGCCGTCACCGCCGACTTCGAAATCTACCGCGTAGGCATCGGCGGCAACGGCATCACGGAGAACGTCGAAGGCTGGCAAGTCTACCAGGATGAAGCCAACTGCGACACTGTGCTAAATTGGATATGGCCCGACACCGACGACGCGAGTGGCCGTGGCGTCCGCTGCGAAGGCGACGGCTGCGGCCGCTCTGACGATGATGATCCTGCCAACATTGAGATTCTGGAGATGAATTTCGAGGGCTATCACTGGAGTAAGTGTCCTCCTATCCCTGATGTGCGATAGAAAGGGGAAGTGAGAGGCTAACATACGCTTGCGCAATCTAGCTTACTACCGCGACCGCAATGGTGGCGATTTGGTCGATACGAATGATGTGCCTGTTGGAAAGTGCTATCCGTTCCCCGCGGCATTCCTGACGTGTGGCCTGACCGTCGATCGGCTGGAAGGCTATCGCAAGTTGCGCTGTGACGGAATTGATGTCAACGCTGAGCAGATCAACTCCAACCGCTTTAGTCTCAGGGGCCGCAGCTTGCCTGGACGCAACTAAGTGCGATTCGTACCTATTGAGAACGTGGTTCAACACCTTGGATTCTCACTTGGCCGGTCGTCCTCTGTATTTCATGGTGTGAAATGTTTGTGGGGGTATTATACATTCGTTTTTCTCATGTAGCTCGTACACTCGCTTGGAATAAACAAACAGACGTCTGCTATCTTTCCCTCATGTGATCAATGCTCTCCTCATCAACGACTTAAGTGCCTGCTTGCCATGCCCAAGTCAAACTCCAATGGTTCGCCCTTCCAAGGCGCATCCGCGCCTTCATGAGCTTGATCAAGCGACGGCCTTCCGCTAAGAGAGGTTCGCTGAACCACGACCTCATGCGTGCACCATATCTCGCCATTACCTGTATTTCTCTCATTCGCGCGCCAATGCATCTCGTCCGACGATCTCTTCGACTCCTCCGTGTGCAGCTCCTTCAATTTGAAACCGGACTCTTCGTCTCCTTCGACAGTAGCAAGGCGACTCTGGCTGTGATTTCGGAAGTTGTCCCTGTTGACCTCCGACTCTTGTGTACGCCCGTAGCCGCGGGAGAACGCGTTGTTCTTGATACGAACACTGGCGACGCCGAGGTAACGCAGTACATGTTGGAATGGCGAGCGTAGAGTCGGTACGCAAATGACGATGAAACCCACGAGCTCCTCGATAGCGGACCACATGCCGACAATGATGCTTTCGTTCATCGGGTCGCCCGTCTTGCCGAAGTTCATAGCAGCGATAATCTTCAAGATCGATGCCACACCCGTGAAGAAGCCGAGTCCCATGAGTGCGCCGACGATAACGCGTTCGCGAACAGGGCGCTGGATTCCACGAAGGAAGGATACGGGAAGAAGGGCGAGTATGAAGTCGGTGAGAATATGGACGACGGAGACGGTGATCGAGCTTATCCTGACTCCCGTCCTGCTCCAGCAATGGCCTTCTACTGTACCGAGTAAATCCCATGCTTTCTCGACCGGTATACATTGCAGTAGTGTTGCTAGTGTGTTGTAGATCGCAAGTACGATCTGCAGACCGATCATGGACCAGAGGAAGCGCTTCATGAATCTCGAGGGAGAGATCCGAAGAAGCATCAGGGAGAAGGATATCTTGACCAAGGCCATAGACCACCCCCAGATTGGTTGAGAGATAGACGCTAATCTGGTTGCAGCTTGCGCGTCTGACAGGAAGAACTCGTCTGGTGGGAGCCCGAAAGCATACGGCGTGGCGGCAAGGAGAAGACATGTGTTGACCACTATCAAAACCTGATCCTGTCAGTCGACCCGATATCGTGAGTATATTAGAGAACACGAGCTGCTACTTACCCATGCCAAAGCGCAGGTGTAATCGTCCCACTGCATTCGGTATACAGGCATCCATCGTGACCACATGCGCGCTCCAAAGACGATCAGAGCGATGCTTTGAAGGGCCAGCGTCGCACCGGCAATGGACTTCCCGCTCCTCAGCGCTGCCGCTGAAGGAGGCGCGGGAATCAAGTGAGGATCTGGTGGTGGTGGTGTTGCCATAACTCTCCTGTCAACATGTCGTTTGCGAGTGACGGGGCATTGATGCTCATTTCAGGCAGACAGTGGATCGAGCGGAACCGCGGAGTATATTAGGAGTATGTCAAGCTTCAACAAGCATGGCCCATGGTGGCGTGGGGCACACTCTGGTAATAAACTTCGAGCGCAGACCCAAATGACACCGATCATAGCTTGCGATATACTTTAGGGCCATGTCGTGGCAGGTTGGGTTCAAAGCCAATTGTCGGAAACGCGCGGTTGTACCAATGAGCACGCGGTGTTCATGTCGTTGTAAAATTTTCAGGCATGTTAGGTCGTGTGCCTGACGATGTAGGCTGAAGGTGATCGTTCTTCCGCTGCAGGGGCTCGCAGTTGGGTATGTCGATCACACCAAGATGTTGGTCGGCATAGTGGTGCTAGCTGTGGTAGTGAAACTTAGCAACTTTTTCCACGTCTCGATTGGCCGACTTTCTCATGAAGGTGTGCGAAAGAACATTCGATCCAACTTCTGAAAATGTAGCCTTTGAGGATCATTTTGTCAGAGTTTGAATATTCAGACGCAACGTCGCATTGCCCCGACCGTTAGTCGCTCTTCGGGTCGATCATTTGTACTGTATCAGGCTAAAGACTTGACGTCGAGCGCCGAATATAAGTCCGGAGGGGCTGCATGTATGCAGGCTAATTCCATTTCAAGTTTCTCCGCGCAGGTATTTGGCGATAATTTGGCGAAAGCGAGATTGGGATGATGGTAAAGACGATGTAGTTAGCGACGGGCGCGATTCCGAGCGCGATCGCGGGTGGCGGCGCAATCGTGGTAGCCTTGGACCCTACCTAGGTAATCACCAATGACTAATTCGACAATTGCATGTGGCACCGAGGCGCTTTCCGGCGATGCCGCCAACCAGTTTCTGGAATTCGCACCTCGTGGAGCTTCACGCAGCGCCGAATCGGCTTCATTCCATGACACGACGCTTTCGAACTGGTTGGCACCATTGCGCTCATCTTGGCTCCCAATCCTCTGTATTCATGCCGGAGGCTGTCCTACGCACTCAAACTCTACTCCAGCCACCGAGTTACAAAGCTATGCTAACTACAAAACTTCAACCCATTATGAGCCTTCCAAGCGAGTGTAAGACGTCGCTAAACCAAGTCACAGAAGATTGTTAGTCACACTCGCCTGCCATTGCTGCATCGAGGAGCTGCGTGCGCTCTCCCCGGCCAGCACTCAGACGCCGAATTGATCGATCTTCACATCACGAACATCGCACAAGCATTGGCACGCGCAACGTCCCCTCACGGCAAACGAGGCCTCTAGCACATGTAACATGATGCGTTCTTTGGTCGTAGACAGTTTTGGAGGCTCATATCACCTCGGCTGGCTAATGTTCTGATGAACAGACATCGAATTCCGTACGAAGATGGACGCTCGCGTTATGATTCACTTGCGACCATTTGCGCAAACGAGTGGAAGGGACTTGTAAACCCTGCGGATATTATATCTTATATCACGATAGGTGTATGCTTCATATACATAGGAAGAGTTGGAAAAGATAGGATCCAGAACTTCTGCCATACACACTCGGCACCCGAAGGACGAGATACGATGTCACATAGCAGCATCATTGTATATTCCTCACGTTCACACCAAAAAGAAAAACACCGAGCTAGGGAGACTATCGGACATGCGCCATGTCTTGCCAAGTGGAAAGCCTGTATGGTGTGAAGAACCTAGGCAGGCATTGATTCCACGATCATCGGAGTGTTGCTTCACAGCGGAATGTTTGTATGCTCGGTCCCAGTTATCTTATCATGCAAATGTATCCGATTGTACTCCCAGCGTCGTTCGCCCGGCTTAACCAGAGCTGAGGATGCGCGATCTGCTATTCCAGTCGTAGTGGCGTCCGGCAACGATGATGTGCCGCTGACGGTAAGGAGGTCACGAGCGAGATCTACTACCTAGTAAGCAATTTACACGGCGTACACGGCGTACATGAGATGTAATCTTATATCATCATCAGCTTCTACTTGCAGTATCGCATACGACAATCTCACAGCCAGTGGAAGAAAGTATACCCTCCAAGACTGTTCTCCGCTTTCGGAGTGCGCAAGTAGCGGAAATTGGAGGACCCAACTCGACGTCGGTGATTGTAACCTTGAAAGGCACACTGCTGCAGGCAGAAGACGCTGTACTACTACCACACCCAAACGGCGACATACTGCCCTATAGCGAGAGGTGAAGGATGGCCTTGCAGGGGGTGTAGCGACAGTTGTCTGCCCCACCAGCCCTCTCGCGTTTCGCTGCTGCAAGCGTCAGGGCGCGACTAGGGCAACCAGCTCTCCACGATTCGCCAGCGTGTTAGCCTCAGTTAGCCAGGCCCCAAAGGCGGTCCGCCAGAACAGCTCAGCCTCCACAATGTCGCATGGCGCTATCCAGGGTGGACAGATGTGACAGCGTGTCGCGAAACAAGTCAAGGTCGCACCGGAGACCACGGCGTGTTGCATCTTGCATGGCCGACATGGCGGTCAGTAGGGAGTAGATAGAGATTTTGCAGGATTATCGGATACGAAAGGGCGAGGCGACTGTGTGCGCCGTGTGTTGCTGTTAATAGCATCGGAGCATGGGAGCGGACTAGGAGTTAGCGGCAGATCGGGTATAGGCCAGGCTTGAACGAGGAACGTGACCCTGGCCGAGCGTGTCTGGCTGCAGCAATAGCGCCTGCTAGACACCTCTACATTCCAAGCTGCCTTACTAGTAATCGCAATGCTCCCATGTTGCTAAGGTCCCAGCTGAAGACGACCCAAGCGACCACAGGCACCCTCATGGAGCCGCATCCGACGCCCACTTGACGCTCTTCGCACCCGCTCTTACCACATCTGCCCACGCAAGGAAGGCGCGATCAGGCTTACCATGGTGGGGAGGCCTTCACACCATCACACCTCGGGAGCGCAACTCGACAGCACGGCGCCCACAACGGAAGGGAGGGGGAAGGGCGTCGCTTTCGCCAGCGATGAGGGCAGCGCTCACAGAAAACGGGCGGCCTACGACGAGCGCGCGCGCACCACGTCCGTCAGCTCTGAAGACTCGGAGGGCTACGAGCACGTGAATACGCTGCTCTCTGCGTCGTCGATTGCTAACACCGACACTATCTCCTCGTCAGACCACTCGACGGCTATGACATCCGCCACTACCTACGACGATCGGCCGAATGACGATACGCCCATTGCCACTCCGTCCTATGCGGCCCCCAGCCTTACCCTCCTCGAACTCGTCTCCAACACTGCGTCCTCGTCCGCGCTCCCTGATAGCTTCGATGTCAATGTGTCACGCAAAGGTGGATATGTTGCGGTATACTCGGCGTCGAATCTGTTCTTGGTCAAGACCGTGCAGCTGCCGCGACTATGGGCCAGGACACTGCAGGTCAAGCGCAAGCCCGTCGCAATCGACATTACTGAAGATGGCTTTCTATTGGCCGTGCTATCGAGACCTTCACAGGTTGATCTATACGAGATACACGGCGAGGGCGATAATCAGATCAAGAAGAGGCGGACCATCATGCTGGTGCACGAGGCTAGCTCTATCGTCATATCACCGGACGCGCGCATCTTAATTACGGGCAACAAATTCGGCATCGAAGTTATTGCCATTGGGCCAGAAGTACCTGAGACGACACGGCGTACGCTTTCTGGGCCCGCCGGTGATGCATTGGAGTTCTCGGACGATGGTCGCACACTGCTCATAACGGGGTATGCGAGGAAGTCGGATGGCTCGGCGTTGTTCGTCCTGCCAGGTCTCTACGATGGTCCGCTTACAGAAGAGGGTGAACCAATCCCACAACCGCCGGAAGCTGCATGGACTGGCTCGGTGCTGTTTCCTGAGACGGCAAGGATAGCACGCCAAGCTACCCTGCTTCCAGATGCCGACACCGGGACGTTCAACGAACTCTTCGCGTTCAATGCCGAGGAGGACTCATGGGGCATCTATGACATTGCATGCCAACGCTTCACACAGAGGAAGATGTTCCTACCGGATCACGCGAGGTGGACGCGCTCGGAATTTGTCGACGATGCCATGCCTGCCGTCTCTCCCAATGCTGACCTTGCAGCTGTGGCCCTGCGGATGCGTGGTACCACCAATATCTGGATCTACGAAGTACCAGGTTGGGAGTACAAGCCGAGCGAAAAAGCCAAGGTGGATGCCCCGATTCAGCCTTGCTTTTGCATCCCTATTCCGAACGACAATGCAGGTACTTTGCAGGAAATATGCGTGCTCAGATGGGTTAGGCTGAACGCCAACGTGCAGCGACTTGTAGCGGTTGGCAACTCGAGCATACTACCCGATGAGAACGATGTGCCTGGGGCGCCACTGGGGTCCAAGGGCGTTCTGATCGTCCTGGATTTCGACAAGACAAAGCCCCTGGGAAGCGCTCCACCGACGCCGCTCAAGACTGAATACGACTTAGACCCCCTTTGTCCAGGCGAGATGCTACCGGAAGGCTTGATTGACTTTGATCGCGAGGTGGAATTGGTACGAACCAGGACCATGGCACAGCGCAGAGCCCAGGATCGAAATGACAGTGTTGCACGAAGACCATCGAGAATTGGAACCACGCCTGTTCAGCGGGCGCGTACTTCTGCGAACCGGAATGCGCCAAGACCACCACTGCCTTCAGATGAGTCGGAGGAGTTGACACCGGAAGAGGCACAGGCAATGTTTGAAGCTCCCTATGATAATCAGCAACCTCGATCTCAGATGTCACTAGCTAGGGCTGCCACCGTCGCTGCCGTATCACCTGCGAACCGTCGGCATCTGCGCGCTTTGCCTTTCAGACCCCTGGAGTACCGTCGTGCAGACGGTCATCGAGAGCTGCCACACGAAAGTGACGCCGACAACTGGGTGCCACCTCCGCCAGCATATACGACCACCGCAGCAGCAGCAGAGAGTGTCAGCCTGAGCCATCCGGATGCGCCCCCTGTACCTCGATTACCTCATACTCATTCATCATCTTCCATACCGCCCGTTCCTCCACTACCAAACATGTCCGCAACCATTAACCCCTCCCAAATGTCTCCGTCGCACCCTTACCATCAGCGCCAACAATCGATATCTTCCGTCGACGTATCATCACCTCCAGCTGCCGACCCAGGGCGTCGCCCATCTCTGCTGCATCCATCCACATACCCCAGCCCCCAATCTTCTGGCTCGATACGACGGAGGCGATCAAGTACCCGATCACCATCGGAACAAATGTCGTATGTAGCCTTGCCGCAACCCCAATCCGCATACCCGAACACCGCTTCCCACATGCCCACCCGCCGTCCCACAAATGGGCGCACTCAACGCGTTCCTCACGATAATCTCGACCTCTACGCTCCACCCGTCCCCAGTATTCCAGCCTCCCGCCGCGGCTCGGCTCCAAACATAGCAGTTCCGCGCCGTCCTCTACCCATGAGCAGCCCACGCATGAGCATGCCCTATCCTGCACCGCCAGTCAACAATTCAAGTCAGTCAAGGAACACTCTGCCACCTCTGGCTGCCCCAGACCAACAGTACTCAGCCGGTCAAAGATTCCCCATCAGTGCGCCGCCGAGGACAGATCAAAGTGCGCAGTACAACCATCCTTATGGGAGTTACTACGGGCCACCACAAGGTGGCGTGCATAGGGCGTCGCAGAGTGTGGGCGATCTCATTGGTAGGAGTGGAGGTACTGGGCGCAGTTCCAGGATGGATGGTGTCCTTGTTGGAGAGAAGAAGGCTGAAGGGAAGAAGAAGAAGGGATGCGTTGTTATGTGATGAGCGGTAAACCAACGACGGACGACCGATTTATGTTTCTCATGATTATATTATACCCATGACTTTGTTTCTTAGGTGTCGGCGTTTTGGTCTTTGAAGAGGGAGTGGATATGCGAGCGCTCCTGCAATTGGTTGAGCGGTTGAGCGATGTCATCTTTTGAGAATTTGACGAGATCGCGCATGGTGGTTACCTTTACACAAGGCACTTAGATTGACGCAAGGAGCAATCCAGGGATTATCGGAATATTATCTCTTTCTACGTCTTGACTTCTTGACTTCGCAGCTTGATTAGAAAAAAGGTGATTACAAATCTGACGTGGCTTTACTTTAACTCAAGTCCTACCATGGCATCACGCTGACGAAATCAACCACTCACGACTCGATGGCTTCAAAATTTCATACTCTACTCTACTCTACCACAGGATAAGGTCCTCTCGAAGAACGAGAGTCACAATCATAATGGAACCCCGTACTTTCATCATCCCAACTCCCCAAAACCGGTGACGTACTACGATATCACGCAATCATGCTCACTGAGCGCGTGAAGCCGTAGCAGACACTTGATATGACGCTAACTCATCTCTGTCCGAATTACCCCGTGCGTCTAGGCACGAGCCTTGGCGTATAGCGTGGAGCAATGATATATCGCATCGTGACATGGGAAGACCTCTTCAAGACAACACCCGCTCAACTATTCCAAGACACTCGAAATGGTCGGTCCGCGTAACAACAAGAAAGAGCCCACGCAGGTACCCGGTGATCGAGGTGACGTATCGCGCTTGAACGCAAGATCGCACTCTGTCATGGCGCAAGGCCACAATGACTTCAGCGGCAGTCGCCCGGGCTCCCAGCGTGACCAGAACGTCTCAGCCGATGACGTGGTAAGCTTTCGCTCCTTATGTACCAGATATTATAGCAACTAACGTTAGGCAGTTCGCATACAGCCCTACCGTCCAACCAAATGGGGCTCAAACGTCAAGGAACAGCGTGTTCTCGCCTATGGGTCAACCAACATTTCCCAACACGAGTCTTAGCTTGGTAAATCAGGCACCAAAGGCTGTAAGTATCTGCATTATCAGTGTAAAAAATGCTTCGACTAACATAACAGCAGGAAGGCTGGGTCACACCAACACTGTCTAACAGACAGCCCACTGGTTTTTCCCAACCTATGGACGCTCGTCGATACTCTCAAGCTTTATCACAGGCAGGCTACCCACCCTGGGCTACCCTATCAGACTCTCACCCGTTCAACCCGGGCCCACCCCAACGCCCGATCGCAACCCCGTATACCCGCTATCGAGAAGATTACAAGCAAAATCTCTTGACCGATACGTCCGCGGTACCTAACTCCTGGCTACCCCAACTCGATATCGACCTCGATCAGATGCATAACCAGTGTCCCGTACCCAGCCCATCAAGACCACTACTACAACCCTACTCGATCTCGTCGTTCAACGAACTCGAATTACCCACCGGTGCGGCTGTCGCGTCTTACCTAGAAGAAATCATATGGCGACCGTCGACTGGCGCCTACGCTGTACCACAAAACGAAGCGGAGAAATCGTATTATGTCAAGAAGATCTGTTTCGGTCTTGTCAACCTCTCCAACCTCTGGGACACAGTCGCAGATGTGTATCCCTACGCGGTCAAGTTCTCCAAAACGGGTACATGGGCTGATCCCAGAGACATCGAGGCGACTGCACATATCATCGTCAGCAACGCTATGCGTATCCACAAAATGGGTGTCGCTGGCTTGCCGTTCCGTCGATGCGAAGAGTTTGAGTCGCTGAACGCGGAGGATATGGATTTTACTTTTCCACAGCGGATCCATTACCTCGCGCGGCTGTTCTGGCACTCGAAAGTCGCGGCTGATAACGTCATGTTGGGGAGGGATATTGCCAAGTACGTCGCCTTGCCGCTGACGTCCCTCCGCCATCTACCGCGGTTCGAGGAAGAGTGGTCGACTATGTCGGACCAGCAGCGTATAGTGCAGACTCAGATTCATCCGTATCCGCAGGGGCTTAGGCATCCGACACCTCAGGAGCAGGAACAGATCTTGAAGCATGTACGCATGTTGCCGTCGCTGTTCAACAACTATATGGCTACGGGTGGCCAGTCGGGTACGTTTAGTCCACGTCAAAAGCCATCTGGTGGATCAGCAGCGCCCGTGAAGCGTCCGGCCGAAGGGGACGTAGGTTACAAGATGGAACCACCCGCTAAGCGCTATCATGAACGTGGGCATTCTCGGGATGGAAGTAGTTTTGAGAAGTTCCAGTACGAGGACGGTCACCGGCCAGGTAGCTCCTTGGGCACCAGAACTGCCACTCAAACTCCGGGTAGCGATCGGACCAACGGATGAGAGGCCTTAGCAGAGCGCCCAATGTACATCGTGTAGTAGCAGTAAGATCATGGCAAGTATGTCCGGCGGTGGTTGTAAGGCGAATATGGTTCCGAAGCAGTGCGATCTACAGTATACCCTAGAGCTCGGTCGTTACCAAGCTAAGAGCTATCAATGTGATCATTTTGACATTGTCACATCGAACAACATCGTTAATTGGAAATTTCCCACGTGACTTTACGTCAGTGCCCAGGTGGCCATTTGCGGAGAAGTCAGGGACGACCGATTTCTCAAGTACGGAGTTAAGAGCCTTCGCTCCCACGTGATCTTCTCTCCAGACCGTCGCCGTGCTGGACCAATACATACCTAGGTATAGCAGGTTGGAGATCCGTGTGAAGATACTTGAAGCTGTCAATGCATTGAGCTTCCGCAGTGTCTCTATCTCAATACAGTTATGGATAGCTCTTCGGACGCAGCGATGTGGTGCTCGTCATTGCCACGGTCGTGCTCAGTGTACCTTCTTCTTACATCACACTGGTCAGAGCGCCACCCGACCAGTACTAGTCAGCGGGTAGTCGCAAATAAGACAACACAACTACTTCTATATACGCACTTTTTGATTAAATCCTGTATTTCTACATCGTGAACAAGTCCGATATTGATATCGCCGACCCAATTCACTACTGGCCACCACTTACATCGCTGTCGAAATGCTTCCTTCAACCGCTTCGTCCTCCGTGACAACATCATCGCAGACCGATATTGCCCCATTCAGCCAATCTTCAAGTGTTTATCACCCCCACGATCAAGGCGAATGGGACATGTGCGGCACTGATCAAGGCGATGCGCGGATGATGCCTCCAGACCATCATGTCCATGAGTGGGAAGCGTCGCAGGTCGCTCTAAACCGTCAGCATCAGAGACCCCAGTATTTCCAAGGCTCATCAGAATACATTATCTGCCCGCCTCCGATGTGGTATGGTCAGACTGACACTATCGCGACAACGTACGGACCATTCCATCGTCAATCATACCCAACTCATTGGGGCAGCGAGGCCTGGCCATTCGACGACAACGACCAAGTGTCTGCTTTCAAGAATTTATATGATGCTGGTCCTATTACAGGGCTTCCACGATCCCTTCCCGCTTCGCCCGAAGGTGCAGTCTTGATGGCCTCAACACTCTGCCAATCGCAGCTCGAAGACGCATCTCCTGCTGGCCACTGCAATAACGGCGATCGCCGTTGGAAAGAGTATGTTCCGCGAGCTAGGGCGAGTCGGCAGTCCGAAGAGGCGCCCCTGGTCCATAGTCCAGTTCAGTCCAGAAAGGCAGAGACGAAGACTAAGAGTAGGATTTTGGAAATCGAAGAGCAAGAAGAACCCCCCGCTACGGTGGACGGAGCTAAGCACCGTGATTCAGTTCACAAGACAGAGATGAAGCCCAACGTGAATGCGAAGAAGACCAAGCGACAAGCACCGCCACTGAATTCGTTCGGCCTGTACTTCACCGAAGTCACTGAAGCCCGCCAGAAAGCTCGAGGACTGGACTGGCCGCCTCGTGAGGATGAGAGCCTCCCAAACACCAAAGAAGAAAGGATAGCAGTTGTTCGTAAGCTCTTCACAGCCATTCAAGACACCAGTGACATCCAGGACAAGATGTCGAGCCCCATGCTCAAGAAACGCTGGCTGGCAGAGAGTGTAGGAGAATCGGGCGAAGACAGGGCTGGAAACGCCGGCGAGACAAAACCCAAGCAGAAGATCGCTACCAATACAGTATACAAACCCTGGGTGAAAGAGCGTCTCTGCTGGGATATCTTGGTCAGTTTCGCTATAGCATATGCAATTACCGGCGCTAACATGAACAAGGAAACAACTGAACGCATCTATCGAGAAGGCGCAGGGTTCGTTTCGATCCTGGATCCTGTCATGATCGATCGCTGCGAGAAATCACGGAAGCTCACGTTCGAGGAGCGTATCTCGAAACTTGTCGTAGTGTTGAAGTCCTACAAGAGCCGTGTCGACAAGCTGTTGCGTGGAGGATGTGTCGAGGAGTATGTGTTATGCCCGGATACTCTTCTCCAGATCAGCTCGAGCAACCGCCAACAGAACGACGAGCGTCAGAAAGACCTTACTGCTGGCCGAAAGCGCGAAGATCGGCTCGTCAAGAAGCCCGGGAAGAAAAAGCAGATTTGTAGGTCTATTATCAGGCACCATGAACTTCACTGACCATCGTAGTGGCGCCTACGCCGGCAACTAGTCGCAAGCGTACTCGCTACAGTTCCGAGGACGCGTCCGATGTAGAAGAGCCGCAGAAAAGCCGCGCCCGGAGGACCCAGACGCAGTGACCTTTGAGGCGCGGTGTTGATTCGGTTCGTGATTTCGCATTTACTCAGGTGAGGGAAGGCGTATGGTATGCTCACTGCGGTAATATTTGCTTTGCTTCTCTCATGGTATGTGTGGTTGTCCCTTTGTGAGTTCAGTTTTCCGCTCGTCGCAACCAGGTTTGGTGCACAGCGTTCTCCTTTGGAGCGGGTGGTAAAGAGGGCTTGATAGTTTTGAAAAATCGATCCTTCGTCCCTGCAGATTTGGGCGCTTTGGCTAGGTCCTATGCCTAATATCAGTGACGCAATACAACTTTTGAGGCTAACGGCCGATTTGTCTGGCTGTACATAACGAGACTGTGCCGCGCCGGCTCGTTACGGATCATGAGCATCAATCGCAGTTGTGAATCCACTTGCTGCGATTCCGTTGGAAGTAAGAGTATCGTGAAGATGTGGTGCGCGTAGTGAGTAGCATCTGGGTAGTTGAGGTTCGTCCGCGTGAAGTTTGACGCGAGCTTCGGAGCGCGTGACGTCATTAAGTGGGGCCTCAATCGGAACGCGTGATGCCTCATCACACCAGCGACGCCTCTCACAACTTCCTCGCTCTCTCGCTGCGCGTATGCCATGCTAGCAGCAGTCGCGGGTATGGTTCCGCTATTGTACGACGTCTGCCAATCGACACTGAGAAGATGAAGGCCCGCAACCAGGACAGACTCATACATACATTACCGGCCGCATCACCACCTATGACATGACGTGTCTGCTTCTGTGCGAGCGACGAATGTTTCTTGCAGACTTCGAAAAAGACGCCGATGCCATCGAACTTACTTCATCTGCAGGTAGGCGCGACCTTCATGCAACAGAGGGAAAGGGCAAGTAGCTTTGCGTCACACATTGTACCTGCTACTCCTACAGATGACTGCCACAACGTCGTCGAAACGATCGCACAGCCATGTCGCTACACTCCCACACAGATCCTATCCTATCTCACCTAAGCTTCCTCGACACTCGTCTAATCACACATCGCCGCGATTTCTATCTCTCCTATCCATACGAGTGAAGAGCCATGCCGAGATCGTCTGGCGATGGATACTTCGTATGTTACCTGCAGAGGATCAAGCAGTATATGGACGCGCAACTTGCTAAGGAGGGTAGATGGGGCCGCGCGACCTCAGCCATCACTCGAAGTTTCCGATGATGCTGCGACTTCACGGCAGCATCACACCTAAGCTTGTTATACCCGTTTTGCTGGTAGGCGGGTGGGCCACCGCCGTTACTTGCATCTCGAAGCTTGTATATGACCGTAAGCCATATTCTCTTCTTCCTGTACTACAAAGCCCTATTCTAACATGACGCAGTTGGAACCGACCAAGTCTTTATCACCGTACTAGGCTTTGTCGTCAGTCTGGCCCTCAGCGTCCGCAGTTCTACCTCGATGGACCGCTACTTCCAAGGTCGACAGCTTTGGGGGCGCCTTCGACTCGCATCGCATATCTTGGCTCGTCTGATATGGATACACGCTGAAGAGAGGCATGGTGCTGATGCAGGGGTGGGGAAGCAAGATCTGCTCGGCAAGGTCAGCTGCCTGAACCTGATTGTGGCTTTCGCTGTCGCAGTGAAACATAAATTGCGGTTCGAGCCAGGAACGCATTACGAGGATCTGAAGCACCTGGTCGGTCATCTGGATACCTTTGCGCAAGCAGCGGATATGCCTGCGCCCGAACCTCCGAGCGCTTTCAGGCGGACTTGTCAGTTACTCGGCATGCCCATGGCTACGCCCAACCCACGCAAACACGTCAAGCAATCGCGCGTGCCTCTCGGTGACCTACCACTTGAGATTTTATCTCACCTCTCTGCGTACATGAAAGTTCTTTACGACAACGGCACGTTGAGAGACTACAGCATCTATCAAACCCAGACTTTGGACTCGCTGACAATCATGGACGAAGTGTCGTGTGGCACGGAGAGAATCCTGAACACACCGCTTCCGCTTGCTTACTCCATCGCCATATCCCAAGTTACATGGCTGTACATACTGTTGCTGCCCTTCCAATGCTACAACAGCTTAGGATGGATCACCATTCCTGCATGTGTGGTTGCAGCGTACATCATCCTGGGTATCGCTTTCATCGGCCGTGAGATCGAAGACCCTTTCGGACACGACGTCAATGACCTGCCACTCGATGCCTTCTGCCAGCAAATCCGCCAAGACCTTGACATTATCATGTCACGCGTTGCACCTCTTGTCAATGACTTCATGGGTCGTGAAGAAAACATGCCGCTGTATCCCCTTTCGTATCTGAGCACGAGAGCATGGGCAAACAAGTCGCCAGATGAGATACATGTCGCTTTGTCGCAGAAGGTAGGCCTCCATCATCCCATGGTGGAACGCGGCGAGAACCCGGTGCCACCCACGCAAGGAAGACTAGGTGGCGTGGATAGCTGGGTCGAGAAGGGTGGATCAGGACCGATCGGCACGACAGGTCACTACCGAAGGAAGCACGGAAGTGTTTAGTTTTCTCAGGTCCAGACACCAAGAACACTCCCTCTTATCATTCTACTTAACACCTAGATTCCAAACAACCATTCTATTCCGTTTGCTGTCCAACTTACCCTCTCAAAGGGCCCTTCTTCCAAAGCTGACCCATCCCTCCTAAACCTCCGATGTTCTTCAACAGCGTCTCCAATTTCCACGCCTCCCTATCTTCTCCAATACCCAAGAATCCCAGATCAGACAACAGCCTATGCGTCTTCTCACCATACGCTTCCGCCTTTTCCCTATCGCCCTTCTCCAACCACAGCATAGCTAACATGGCATACTCATCGGTCAACATCGACCAGACTCCTTCGTCTTTGATCAGTTCAACGGACTCCTCCGCGAGAGCTATAGCTTCATCGAGTTTGTAGGCCTTCGCCAGCTCCATAATCTTCTCCTCGGCTTGCGCGATCATTGTGCGGCGAAGATCGGAGGCTTGGCGTTCGTCAGTGGGGAGGCTACACAGGCTGCATGTGCATTTGAACCCCCAGCGTTTTATCAGAGACTGGCGTTTCTGGAATGGGATGCCCAAGAGGAGGTCTAAGTGGCGTTAGCACAAGAACAGGAAGGAAGTGGGTGGAGATTACAGGAGACGGTAATCTCTTCGCCGGGCTCAATGTCACGATAGGCTTTTATGGCCATTGAGACACCTGCGCGGGAAAAGAGGACGAAAGAGTTTGGGTTACATGCATGATTGATGCGCTGGTGCGGTCAGTGACACTCATGTTGCTGTTGAGACTGCGTCGCGACCTACCGAGATCAGCGGATACAACGCCCTCGAGCCAACCTCTGCAACCGTACTACCATACGCATTCGTCTTCATGATGGCTTCTTCTAAGCTTCCTTCCTCTTCTTCACCTCCATCATTCTCAGCATCATGGTTCTTCCCCGCATGCGCAGAACTCATATCCCTAATCATCGCCGGCACGAGCAGTTGATCCACAGCCTTCTTCATCAGCTTCTTATTCTCAGCCTCACTCAACGCTTTCTCCGCCCCCATATCCACAACTACAGCGGCCTGATCAACCATGAACGTCTCGTACATCTTGATCCTCCGCGTAGCTACTACACCTTTCGCCTTTCCGGGTATATCGACGATTTTCCATGGCTGACCGCCGAAGTAGAGGCGCTCAGCATCCTTTTGTGTGAGGAAATTATCGAGCGGGTTGTCATCGAGATATTCCGACGCTAGATGGGCGGATTTTGGAGGAAAGATCAGGGAGAGGCCGTGTGGGCCCGTCGTGTTGGATGTGTAGACGCAGTACTTTTGGCCGAGGGTGGGGAGATAGCTGCTAGTCATGCAGTACGGTTTGTGAGACCATGGCGCATAAGAATGATCTTCGCTGGGCTTGTGTAAGCTTTGTTGCAGATCTGGTTGCAGTAGGTTGTCGATATCGAGGACGCCTACTGTTGCAGATACATGCTGGAGTGCGAGTTGCAGAGCAGCAACCGATGAGACCAGAGATCGCATATCTACAGTAATACGTTGCTGTTAGGGGTCATGAAAGCTTTCTATACACTCTCAAACCGCGACAGCAATTATGGATGTTCTGTCTTATCCCATAGTGGTTGCTGTGCATCAGTTCCCGAAGCGGAAATGTACGTCACGTAGCTTTACCCGGAAATTTACCCCAGACATACTCCCCGATACCAAGATCCTTGGGCACTTTGCAGGAATTTCCCGCTGACTTGACGGCCAATTGTAAACATTATATAGTCAATTCTGGATAGACGGTTGACGACGCGGGGCTTGTCGCCCAGAAGGGTTGATCCTAAACGAGTTGATCGCCTCGGCAGCAGGAGAGTAGTCATTCCCGGTTTCCCGATTATAGTATAGACAATCTCCCAGTTTCCTCAAATCAGCTTCTATTAAGTATAAATAACAATTTTCCGCTTGTGAGCAACTTGCACATACTGCAGACTTATTGCCACTGTTGAGCTTCATCCACTCCCCCTGTAATGAGTAAACCATGAATTGTAGTGATCTACGTAGCTTTTCTATCAATGCGTCGCATGATCTCTCGCCTGTGTATAGTTTGTTGATCTATACCTTGCATCATCGCGTTGTCGAATACGATATCGTTCAGTCTCTGCAGCTCTTCCTGCAAACAGACGAGCTTGCCAGATATGTAGCAGACGCCCACTACTAGGGAGAAAATGAGAATTCCTTCTGCCCTGTTCAATCGGGTACAGGCATAGAGATAGCATGGTGTGGCAACGACAGCGCAGACCCGAGTATATGTCGTCAGCGGAAGGCTATACGTGTACCTTAAGACGATGATCGCAAAGGTAAGAATCATAGTCTTCACAATCTCGGCATTTCCATGGTGTATATAACCCCGAGGGAACTGGGAGTACAGTTAAGTCTCAAGCTGAACGACAGTTCTCGATACACATGCTTACCTGTAACGGTGGGAGCCCGTATCGATGCAAGAGATTATCAATCCAGTCATGCCTGCCATCTTCTATCTCCTTTCGAAGGCGACCAAAAGCTTTTGCTCTGCCTTCGCCATATATAAGCGGCATTTGTACTTCGAATATGCCAAGGAGGCAGTACGCGGCATCTTCTTCCCGTTTGGTGCCACGATGTCTTGCCCAACGCATGCGCTCTTCGATAGGGTACTTCAGCATGAAGCTCGGGCCATTCTCCAATGCAGCTACGGGGATATTCGTCTCACTTGCAATTTCTTTTGCAAGGGAAGTCTTATCTCCGATTCTCGTGCCGTCTATCGAGAAGAAGACAACATTCCTTGGTGCTAGAAGCTCCTGAAGCGTCCATCCACGTGTGAACCATCGGTTACCCTTGAAAGATGGCTGCTTGTTGCTCTGCGAATACGGCCTGCCGGTGCTGGGCACATCAGAGAGATATACGTAGCATGCTGTCGAATCGCGATACCACTTGAACATCGAATTAATGGCTTCGGCCAATTCCGCGCTACTGCTCTTATCTATGCAGCATGTATCAACCCAGAAGAATTCGAGCTTGTCTTTAGCGGCCTGCGCGGCGCAGAACTGGAGTTTGGCGTAGCCGGGCTTCTTTTTGCCCTTGCCCTTGCCCTTGTATATGTCTTTGAATGTGACTTCATCCTCGTCGGCGCCCCAGGTATGTGATAATATTGCGTATGTTGGCGTGTAGCGAACAAACTCAACGAGTTCGAAGTCGTCGCCAGAGGCATGCAAAAGGCGCATGTTACCGTTAGTATAGAATCTTGGGAAATAAGCTAGAAGAATTGGGATCAAATGTTTAATGATTGTTGCCTTTGGGCGAGGAAGGGAAACATGTTGTAGTGACAACGACGCCAATGCGGGGCAGTGCAGTGAGGCTGAGCGTGATACATTAGCATGGTGTTTTGTGGCGGCGCTAAGATTCAGCCTTCCCAAGCCATCCAAGTTCGTGTCGGCTCAGCAGGAGAAAGCCGTCTGGCATGTAATTTTGAGGGTGGCAACGGGTCGGCTCTTCGGTGATCAAGATGAGTTGAGCAATAATGTGCTTCATATTGAACATGTGTCTTGTAGTCTTCCTAACTTATCCACGGTATTCCAAAGCAGCCTCGCTCCACCGAATCGTCGTTCAACCTATGCATCATCAACATCAGCTCCACGCCTCAAAGCTTCGAGCTCATACCAGTATACGCAATGCACTCAATCTCGACCGGTACACCCTTGGGCAGCTGCTTAACGGCAACACAGCTGCGCGCAGGCTTGTGGGAGAAGTACTGCTCGTACATGCCGTTCATCTCGGCGAAGTTGGCCATGTCGTCGAGGAAGACGTTGACCTGAAGTCGTAGTCAGCACTCTATCGGCTGTTCTTCCGCGTATATTTCCGAACGCACCTTGACAATCCTGTCCAGAGCAACACCAGCCTCGGTGAGGATACCCTTGATGTTCTCGCAGCACATCTTGGTCTTGTCCGCGATGCTGCCCTCGATCAAGTTGCCCTTGGTATCGGCGGGGATCTGGCCCGAGACGAAGACATTGGGGCCTGCGACGATGGCTTGTGTCTAGACGGTGACGTTAACGTGGATGTTCGGATGCGATGGGATCGGGAGAGCCCTAGAGGAGAGACGCACGTAGGGTCCAGCAGCTGTGTCTCTGTTAGCAAGCTCTCCTTCCGCATCTCCGCTATCAATTGGAACGTACGAGGACACGCGTTAGCGGTGTGAATCTTCTTGATATCAGACATCTTTCGTATTCCTTTGATGTCAATTGCTTTGTAGGGTGAAGTTGTGATAGCAGGTCGCGTAAGATACGTGGTTGTAGTGGTAAGAGGTCGTGAAGCACGCAGAGCTCTTGGTACCGCCGTGCGTATCAGCAGCATGGGACCGTTTATCTACGTCAGGTAAATCGAGGCTATCATCGGGCTAGGTGGACACCTAATTGAGCGCGTCCGCCCTATACCCGTGACATAAGATGGGGCTTGGGAGCGGCATCGGAAGCTACCCCACTTTCCCTCTTGGGCGGGCGCTGCGTGTCAGCAGCTTGCAGGGATGTTTTTGTTGATGGAGGGGTAATGAGGGCGGAAATTTTGGGGACGGCGACTTTTGCGACGGGGAAAGAGGGTATGGCGCCGCTGTCGTGTTGCGCAGGGCGCAGGGCTTAGTTCGGTGGAAATGATATAGTGTGGAAATGACCATTTGAAGGTGCGTATACGAGTAACGAGACTTTTGACGTATTTATCGTGATATCCTCGCGCGCATCTCTCATCGCGCCATGTCGTGACTATACAAACCACCAACGCCGCCCATATGCATTCCTATGCCCCATCTATGATGTGTATTGTTTACGGTATCGAGTCGAGATTTGAAGCCGGAAGATTACCAGCCGTCCCAGTATTACACCCCTACTGCTCCATCTTCTCCTCCTGGCCCGAAAGCAATGTGTGTACAGGCGCGTCGAGCTGGTCGCGGCCCTTGAGGAAATCGAGTTCGAGAATGAAAAGGTATCCCATGATAGTTCCGCCCAGCTTCTTCACCAGAGAACCAGCTGCGGCTGCGGAGCCACCTGTATCTTGTTAGCATCTCGTCTCGTCTCTGATGCGAACGATATCACTTACCAGTCGCAATAATATCATCCACAATAAGCACGTTCTGCCCGCTCTTGACAGCGCCCTCCTGCATCTGGAAGAAATCGCTGCCGTACTCCTTCTTGTATTCCGCCGTCTCACACGGACCCGGCAGCTTGCCCCTCTTCCTGACAGGCACAAAACTCGCGCCCAGCCTCAGCGCAAGGCTGGGCCCGAACAGGAAGCCACGCGCATCGAGTCCGACAACGACGTCTGGCTTGGCGCCTGTCGCACCGAATTGCTTCTCAATGGACAACTCGAGACCGCGCAGCAGTCCCTCGTGGAGCGCGGGGTCGGCGAAGATGGGCAGGATGTCTTCGAAGAGGATGCCGGGCTCGGGGAAGTCTTTGAACTGGCGGAGCGAGGCCTTCAGCGTGCTTTTAAGACGGGCGAGTTCGGCGGCGGCGGAGGGACGGGGGGTGGACTGTCCGCCTTGGGAGGGGCCATGGCTGTTGGACTCGAGAGTTGGGTCGGGCTTCTGCGGGGGAGGGTGCGCGGCGGTTGCGTCGCCCTTGAGTGGGGGGTCGGCGGACGTGGTGGTGTTGATGGGGTGGGTGCTGTGGGCGGGCGTGTCGTGGGGAGCGGACATGATGGGACGAGGGGAGGGGGCGGCGTCGAGATATAAGACGGACGGGTCAGGTCTGTATGGGAGGGCGGATGCGATAGATAGGGCTAGGGCAGAAGCCGGGTTGGGGTAAGGTGGTCAGGGCTGGCTGGCTGCACTGCAATGCTGTCAGACTCAGGCGTCGTCGTGGTCGCTGAGAGTACCCAGCGCAACAAAAAAAATTGAGTTAGCCCCTCTGGAAAACGGTCCGCAGGGCCACACAGTTCCTAGGCCCACCACCGAAACCCCGTATGGCGAATCGTAGGACTGCCTGGCACCATCATGGCGCCCGCTCCTTGTTCAGCCGCTCAGCGCTCAGCGCAGCACCTTCGCACTCGGTTGCCTATACACCACCACGCTGCTCGATGCGGCAGCTCCCTACGCCCGCACCGCACTCGCCCATCCTATCGCACGCGCGCCACGGGCAGCTGTATCGCCGTGATCCCTGACCCACAACTATCTGCGGCGCCAAACATGTGCCAGACTCGACATTTACCCTTATCGGAACCAAGGGATGCCGAACGAAGACGTGCATTCACATGTCGACGTCACGCCAGGCCAGAAAACGAGCACGTAGGCTGTAGGGTAAGAGTCATACTGCCGCTTCCCAACAATTTCTCCTGCCCTCCCATGGATCCCATGCCTTCGGGCGACTATAGTAGCTGCGTTACTGTTGAAAGCCCTTCTCTAGCTTTGCATTCGCGATTCGCGCAATCTATTACTCAAACACGACATGTCAACAACATGATCTGCGTCCTCTGTCTCGCAACAAAAGCCAGTGCCGTCGAGGCGTAGCGGGGATCTCTTAAGATAGAGGTACATAGTAAGTAAATTAACATAAAGTAAGTTACATTTCTTACACCTATATTATAAGGTTATTAAATAACTATTACTATATCTATTATTATAATAAGCTTATATATATATATCTTGCTAATTATATTAATATAAGTAATTAAAATAAATACACTTTTATTAAGTATACTATATTTATTAGTAAACTAATTCTATAGCATAAACTAGTCTAAAAAGAGTAAAGTTTATTACTAGTATATAAAAAGATATATTTCTAAAAAAGTTAAAATTCTACGTTTAAAGATGTAGGCGTTAAGTAGACTAAGGCTTAAGTTCTTAGTACTACTACTTCTAGCGTAG
Organism: Alternaria conjuncta; assembly: GCF_024043145.1. NCBI lineage: Eukaryota > Fungi > Ascomycota > Dothideomycetes > Pleosporales > Pleosporaceae > Alternaria > Alternaria conjuncta. Next base: position 89,541 of record NW_026250092.1, on the reverse strand, counting down.
TAGTTAAAGCTTTTAAAATTTAAAGTAGTAAAGTAACTATTTTATAAATACTAATGTCTATTTATAGTAGAAAGAATTATAATATAATTATATATTCTTAATAGCTTATAACTAACTAAGCTATAAATTATAAAGTAATAAAATACTAAAATCTTAGCTTATAAAATTATACTTTTATATATATACTTTTTATTCTCTATTTCTATTTCTATCTCTATCTTTATTCTTATTCTATAGTTTATAGTAAATTAGAGATTTAAAAACTTATTAAAGATATAAATAGTAGCTTAAATCTAATACTAAAGCTATACTAACTAAATAAGCTTTTAACTATATTACTACTTTTTTATAAGTTTTTCTAGCGTTAGTAAGTCTATCTAAAGCTAATTTTATTACTAGTTATATTACTTTACTTACTAAAGCTTAATTAAGTTTTTTATTATTAATTAATTACTTTTCTCTTAAATGTATTACTATTACTACTTCTATAAGTTCTCTTAAGATTATTATTTTAGAAGCTATTATAGAAGCTACTATAAACTACTCTATTCTAGCTATACTAAAGGCTATTATAAGTACTTTATAGTACTACTTTACTAGTACTTTAGAGCTATACGCTAGGCCTATTAATATTTCTATTATTTCTATTTTTATTATTCTTATTATTTTTATTATCTTTATTATATATATAACTAGTATAAGGCCTTTTATTATTCTTTTCTTTAGCCTTACTTTCTAAAAGCTTATTAGTAAAATATATAAGCTCTTTAGTAGGCATAATATTAGTTTCTTACTTACTATAATAAGATAGTAATACTACTCTATTATAAGACTTACTAGTACTAAGCTCTAGAATACTTACGCTATTCTTATTTATAACTTTATATATATAGTAAAGCTAAAAATAATACTACTACTATCTCTAGCTATTAAGAAGGCTATATATTAGTAATATAATATCTTAGCTAAGATACTTTATAAAAGTTTTAAGATATAAAATAAAAAGAATATAGTATTTATAGCTTATCTTCTATAGAAAGATACTATTTACTAGATAGTAAATATAATAGACTACTATAAGTCTTATTAATACTTAGAGAAATAGTTATTATATTATAGTTATTAGAGAATACGTACTATAAAGCTATTAAGTACTAGTATTTCTATTACTACTATATTATCTTAATAGTTCTTAATTACTACCTAAGCTTAGAAGTTGTATAAATAAGTAGAGTATTAGTTAGAAGCCTTAGTACTAATAGTAATATACTCTAAGTTTATTAAAACTTTCTAGTAGTTCTAAGACTAACTAGATAGCTAAGTATTTTTTAATATTTTTTTATTAAACAGAGTCTATAAAATTAGGTATAAGGCACTAAAGTATACTATATACTTTCTTTTTAATAAGTTCTATATTCTTTACTAAAAGTATTATACTTTTAGCTTTTATTAATATATTAGTTATATAAAACGTAGCGTTAATACTCTTTATACTTTCTAGTAATTATCTTAAGTAAAGTTCTAATATAAAAGAAGTTCTAGAAGTAGTATACTATATAAAATTTATAATAACTTATATAAGCTATAAATTAAGTAGTAAGATTTATATAACTTATACTAGAAATAAGTAATTAGTATTACTTTACTAAGCTATAGTAGTTATAATATAGTTAAGTATCTTAAAAAAGAACTTAAAGCTTTTTACTATAAATACTACTATCTTTAGAAAATTTAACTATAAGCTTACTTTATTATCTAAAGAATATTATTATACTACTATTTATTAAAATAAACTTAAAGTTCTAAATATTTTTTATAATACTTATAAAGATTAGTAAATATAGTAAATAAATACTATTAGGTATTATACTAGACTATAGCTATTAGTATTCTTCTATATAAGTTTTTATAATTTTATTCTACTTACTAGAATTTAGATAAAGTAGTAACGCTAGGCTTAAAAAAAGCGTCTTTAAAGTATTACTAGAAGTTTCTATTCTTAATATAGAAAAAACTCTTAAGTTAGAAATTCTTAAGAAGTCTAGTACTAAAAAGGTTTAGTTAGCTAGAAGAGGCGTTAGTAAGCTAAAGAAGCTCTCTCTTAATACTTAAACACTATCTTAGATTACTTACTATACTATTATTTTTATAGAAATTATAGGTTTTATAGTAACTATTTAGCACTAGCTAGTAATAGATACTAAATATACTAATATTTTTATTAGTAGAAAAGCGTAGATCTACTATAAGAATAGAGTTAATATAGCTATAAAATACTATATATCTTTATTTAATATTTATATTAAGTTTATATTAGAGTATTTCTAAAGTAGTTCTCTATTTAATAAAAAGAGATAATATAGATATATATTTATAGTTCTCTATTATAGTTATATCTATATTAGTAAATAGATCTAGAGAGATGTAATATATTTTATATATATATATCTTATTTTTATTTTATAGTCTTCTAAAGTTAACTACTAATCTCTAGACTCTACTATTAATAGTAATTTAATTAGAAAGCTATACTAAGTTCTAAAGAATATAGTATTAAGTATTTAGCCTAGTATAAATCTTACGCGTAGAGATACTAAATTCTAAACTACTATTATACTAGTGCATAAAGTGTTCTTATATAAATTAGATCTTTAACAACCTAAGAATTACTTAAAAAAAGAACATCTTTTAATAAGAGCTCTTTAGAATTATTAGATTATCTATCTTATCTTTTACTTATATTTTTTAGTATTAGACTCTTATATAATACTTTAGATAATAGAATCTCTTTATAATAGAACTTTTTTTTACTAAACTAACGTTTATATACTTTCTTATCTATACTAATTACTTTACGTTCTTATAGTAATATATCTTTATACTTTTTAATACTTATATAAATAGTAAAGCCTATAGAGATATATTCTACTATATAGTATAAGAAGTAGTTAGTATATATTAATATAATATATATAGTAATAATAACTACTATAAATATAATAAGTATAGACTTAGCTCTTTTTTTTAGGTTAGCTAGAACTATAATAGTAGTTATATTTAGGCTAACTATATTCTTACTACTAAGTAATATTAGATAAGATAATTACGTAGATAAGATAACTACTTAAAAATACTAGAAAATATTAATTTAACTAATATCTAGAATAGTAATATTAGAAGTATAATAAAATACTAGGCTAGCTAGGTTAATATAATACTATAATAGTATATTTAGAATATACACTAGTGCAGAACTATAGTTTAATAAAACTAATAACTTAATAGAGTATTATAGTAAGTAAAACGCTAAGCTATACTAACTATAAAGGTATTTAGAAAGTATTCTCTACTATTAGATAGAGAATATTAAATACTATTAAGTATTTAGAACTTATCTTTTAATTATATAATCTTTATAGTATAATATCTATTTAGTATTTAAGCTATTAAGTAAAGAAGTATTAGCTCTTTTATAAGTTATTTAGAACTATAATAACTACTAAAGAAATAGAAGAAGTATAAAATGTTAAGAGATTTAGTAATTCTCTCTTCTAAGTATTTATTTACTACTTCTTTAACTACTTTAATACTAAAGACACTAACTTCTAGAACTATCTCTAAAGTAAAAAGTATATTATTATTTATAATAGTAACTAATAGTATAGTCTTTATAGTTTACTCTAGACACGCTGCTCTAGTCTTTACTAGTAATAATATTACTAAGTTTCTTAAAGACTATAACTAATAAGCTAATAATAAAGGCCTCTTTAATAAGATAAGAGTCTCTATTCTTCTAGATTATATTAGTAATAAGAATTACTCTATTACTTATATTATTAAGCTTTTTACTAGTTATAAGAAAAAGAACTAAGCTAAGCTTAAGATAAATATAAAGAAATACTAAGTAGATAAGAATACTACTATTAAGATAGGTAAGTACTTATACTTATAAGCTTTTATCTATAAGTATATAAATAATCTACTTAGTTTTACTAAGTATTATACTTACTTCTACGTAATAGTAGAAGCCTATATTACTAATAAGTAAGTTTTATAGAAGAAACTTAGCTTTCTCTTCTACTATAGACTTCTAAAGTATAATAAGTAGATAGTTACTTTTATAATACTTAACGCTTTTAAAGGTAATAATTAAGCTAAGTACTATATAGATAAGATTTATACCTTTCTTAAGAAATACTATAAAAAGAATAATACTATTAATAATATATATACCTAGAAATATAGTAGTATAAATACTAAGATAAAATATATTATACTTACTAATAAGTGTACTACTTTTAATCTAGAGAAGGTAAAAAGTATTATTACTAATCTTAAGAAGTAATAGAAGAAGTAAGAATCTCTACTTTTTTTTAACGTAAATTCTAAAGTAGAATAACTTATAACTTTACTAAATAGACTAAGACTTAATATAGATATAGTTTATTTTTTTATAGTCTACTTATTAGTTACTCTAATCTTTAAGAACTTTTATAATACTCTATACTTTATAAACTATATAACTAAGAAAGAGCTTTTTATTAAGAGAAATAATAGTTCTTTTATTACTAAAGTACTTAAGAATATAGCTTTTAAGAGAGAAACTATTTAGTATAAAAAAACTAAGTATACTAACACTTACTATATATATAATAAAAAGAGTTATAAGATTACTAATTATAAACTCTATAATAACTTCTATAACCTAGATTAGATTAGTTACTATTAGAATAATAAGCGTAAGTAAGAAACGTACTATTTTAGCCTACTTTATAATTACCTTAACTAAATCTTTAGTACTTCTTTATTAATTTATAAGCTTAAATAGCTTAGGTCTAAAATTAAGAAGTATTTTAATATTACTAATAATATAATAGAATAGCCTACGTCTAGTGTTCTTTCTAAGAAGTTTAAGAGAGACTTTTACTCTAAGTATATTCTTAAGTAATTAAACTTAGCTAATATAATTACTTACTTAGACTATTACGTTAGTTATAAGAATACTTAATAGTAGTTTATCTAGTTTTAGAAAAGTATTAAGTACTCTAAGAAGATCTAGCTACTTAATAATATTAATTTTAATAGTATTATTATTAGTAGTAAAGATACTACTTTTCTCTATAGCGCTAAAGGTAATACTATTAGATACTTAAATAAAAGTATTTTTAATAACTTTAATTAAGTTTATAATAGCTATATTAAGAAGAGAAGTAAACTCTCTAAGTAGTTATAGAGCTCTTAGCTATTACCTAAGAAAAATATAATTAAGTAGATTTCTAACTTATAGATATTAGATACTACTATAATACTAGAGAATAGTTAGTTAGAATAGCTATTTCTTCTATAAGCTTCTAATATACTATTTATAGTTATACGTCTATCTACTAATATCTATATTAATAATAGTATATTAGCTAATTCTAGACATTTATTATAAAGCTATAAGAAGAAGGTAGTTAAGTTCTTAGACGCTTTTTCTAACCTAGAACTTAAGAAGCTTATTAAAGAATAGCTTAATTATATTATAATAGCGCTTCTAAGTTAGAAAGTATAAGAAGTAATAGTTTTTAACCTAATTAGTTAGAATAATATTACTAATTAATTACGTAATCTTCTAAAGAAGAATAGTATTAGTATAAATAGTATTAGAATAGTAAATAGCTTTAAGGCTAGCTATACTATAGATTTTAGGTAGGCTCTAATTTTACCTAAAATCTATATACTCTTCTACGCGTCTATACTCTACTATTACGCCTTTTATAAATACTTATTATAACTTCTACTAACTATATAGTTACGTTAATATAACACTAATACCTCTTATAATACTATTAATATATACTACTTAAATATATAAACTTAATATAAAGTTACTAGTTATAGTAACTTATAAAGTAATACTCTTAACTATATATTTACTAAAGTAGTATATAAAGTATAAAAACGCGCTAGACGCGCGTTTATCTAGATAGACCTACTAAAGGTCTAAGTTTATATTTATAGTAATTTTATTAAATACCTTATTAATATAAGCGCGTAGATAAATATTCTTTACTTTAGCGTAGTACGCGCGCTAAAGATACTATATAAATACTAAATATAAAAGCTTAGTAACCTACTATAAGAAGTTATCTCTACTAATAGTAGCTATAAGCTATTTATTAGTACTATATTTAATGTCTCTATACATATTAGTACTATAGTTATTTATACTACTTTCTATATTATTATAAACCTTATATACTTAGCTATACTTAAAGAACTATAGTATATAGTATTATATATTAGAATATAATATAACGTATTTAGTAGAGTATAATATTATATTTAGTCTAAGAATAGAACTAAGTTAGTTTTCTTTATTATCTTAGACTCTAAGCCTATATACTTATTCTCTACTATAGATTATAAGTAAGAGAATAAGAATAATAACGCTATAGAATATATATAAGTTAGTACTATAACTAACTCTACTTTAGAGCTATCTTAAGATTCTTTTATAGTTTAGTATTTATACTAAAAAGTATAGTATAATCTAATATATAGTTTTAAGTAATATAATATACTATTTCTAGTAAGTATCTAATAAATATAGAAAAGGTAGATACGCTTTCTCTTTAATAATAGTATAGAAGCACCTTAGATAGATAAGAATACTAAGCTAATTATTTAGTATAAATAGAAGCTTACTAAGTATACTATTATATATAAGATTAACTATAAGAAGATACTTAATTACGCGCGTAGAACTTATTAGTAACTAGAGGTTACTACTTTATATAAGACTATAGATAAGAAGGTTTAATCTATTAATATTTCTTAAGTAGATAAGCTAATAGAGTTTAGATAAAAAGACTAGAAGAAATAAGCTATTTAGCGTTAATAACTTTACCTATCTATTTATAAACTAGACCTAGAACTATATAATAATATATTTAAACTATAATACGCTATATTTCTATAAGAAACTTATCTTATACCTAAGAGACTAGCTAATCTTTATATTAGATTATAAGTTATGTAAGAAGAGAAAGATCTCTTTATCTAGATAGTCTATAATAAAGAAGTAGCTTTATTATAGAAATTTACTAAATCTAGTAGAATATACTCTAATATATACTTACTATATAAGATTTATATAGTTAAATATAAAGCTTAGTAAGTATAAAGCTTTACTATTTTTAAGAAGCTTAAGTAGATTATAGTTAATATAGCTAATACTTACCTTAATAGAGGTACCTAAAAACGCTATAATAGTTAGTATTATAATCTATAGCACCTAGTTTCTAAGAAGAATAGAGAAGCTTAATAGATCTCTAATATATAAAAGATTAATACTATTAGTATATATAATATAAACCTACTACTAATAGTAGATAAGTTCTCTAAATACTTTACTAAATATCTTATTAACTCTTTTATAGATTTCTACTCTAGTTATAATTAAATTACTCTTTACACTATAAGCTAGAATATAATAGCCTTCTAGATACTAGTTAGTCTTCTTTATTTATATACTATAGTTATAGAGGTAACTAACTTAGTTATAGTATTCTAGCGCATTATAATAAAGATTCTTAAGAACTATTAGCTAAATACTATAGTATTTATTAATAATATTACTTATAAAGATTCTAAGATAGACTATAGTAGTAAGATAGCTATATTTAGCATTTATTACTACGTTTATAAATATATTCTCTAACTTAACTATATTCTTATAGATATTAAGCGCGTAGAAGAAATAGTTTCTAGTAAGAAGTACTACTTTTTTATAGAACGCCTAGAGGTTATTAGCTATAAGATTAGCTCTAAAGAATACTATTCTAATAGTAAAAAGGTCTAGAAGCTTTTAGATTAGCTATCTTACTATAATATATATAATATTTACTTATTTCTTAGGCTATATATTTACTACTATATCTAGGTAAAAGAATTTACTACTATTACTAAGCCTCTTTTCTATCTTCTTTATAGAGATATAAAGTATAAGTAAGATTTAAATTAGAATTAAGTAATATATACACTTAAGTATACTATATACTTAGTACTAGCGCTAGTAAGCCTTAACTACTTAGATATATTAAAGTATAAGATCTTTCTTATAACTAATACTAGTTAGAATAGAGAAGAAACTTATTTTAAATAGCTATAAGCTAATAGTAGACGCTACTCTATTTAATTTAAAAGTATACTTTAGTTAGTAAGAGAACGTCTTTAGTATTCTACTAAGTTAGAATATAAAATAGTGCTATAGGCTTTAAAGAAGTTTTATATATATCTATATAGTATATATTTTACTATTAAAACTAATATAGTAATACTTATTATCTAACTTAATTACTTTTCTATAGATAATCTAGAATTAGTTATAAATTAGTAAATCTCTACTATTCTTCTTTAGAACTTTAATATTATCTACGTCTTTAGAAAAAAGAATATTATTATAAACGCTCTCTCTTACTACTCTAAATCTAATAATTAAGTTCTACTAGAAGAATCTAAGAATAATTTTAAGAAGTTTATTAACTATATAATTAGAAGTATAGAAGAAGAACTACTACCTATTAGAGTATTTTAAGTACTTAAGTATAAGTACACTAAATAATCTAAGTAGATTACCTAGTTTCTTATTAATCTTAAAGTTTTTAAGAATATAATACTAAAAGAGCTTTATATATAAAAGAAAAGAGCTTTAAACTTTTTTATACGTAATTATACGCTCTTCTATAAGACTTTAAAAAATATTACTATATACTACGTTGTTAATAACACTAATATCTACTTATAAACTATATAGTTAATACATAAAACTATTAGCTATTATAGAACTAATACTATATACTCTATACTCTTCTAATATTACTAGTAGTCTAATATATATAAAGATATTTAAAGAAGAATTTAGTATTATTCTAAATACTAGCTTTACTTCTTAAAGAGAAGAGTTAATATATTAACTAATACTTATAGCTTTATAATCTAGAAGTTAGTTATAATTAATATAGTTTATATATCTTACTACTAAAGTAAGAAGTATCTTATTATTACTAGAGAATACTTAAGTAGATAGCTAGAGGCTAGAGCACTTTCTAATAATAAGTCTAGTACTATTACTAAGTTTATTTATAAGAATATTATTTATTAATAAAGTATAATATATAAGATCTTAGTTAATAGTAAACTAGACTTTGCTAAGGTAGTAAAGTATCTTATAGCTAACTATAAGATTAAATATATCTAGTTATTCTTATATAATCTATAGGCTATAAGTAAGATTAAAAGTAGATATAAGCTTATTATTAATACTCTTACTAAGCTATTAGGCCTATAGGTAAATAACTTACCTACTATTCTTCTTACTAACTATATTTCTACTTAGTCTTAGATAGGCTATTTACTATACTAGTTAATTACTAGTTAAAATCTAGTTCTACTATTAGAATTAGAGCTTCTAATATAGCAGACTCTTCTATTCTAAGAAGTAAAGAATTATATATAACTTCTAGTAATACGCGTAATATAACTAGACTTTTAGAACTAATTTACTAAGAATACTATTATCTAGACTAATTACCTATATTAAGCTAAGAAGAATTATTAGAATAATACTAAGAAGATATATAATAAGAAGCTTTAACTTAGTAATCTAGTTCTTCTATAGAACTCTATATAAAAGATTAATATATCTAGAGATAAAAAGCTTAACGCTAGGTAAATAGGTCTTTATTATATTTAATAACTATAGCTAGAGTAAGGTACTTACTAGATTAAGAATCTTAATAGAACTCTACTTCTATATACTATTTCTAGTAAGAAGCTAAAGCTCTTTTACTAATAAATACTAGAAAATATTACTAAGTAATATTATAGCTAGATAAAGCTCTATAACTTAGATAACTAGAAGAATACTAACGTCTCTACTAACGTGCTAGCTAGCTCTATTAATAATAATAAGAAAAATAGCTAAAATACTTTTTTCTAACTATAACTTAAGAAAGAAGAAGTAAGTAATACTCTAAAACTTATTAATTAGCTAAGTATTTTTTTAAGGCTTATTAGTTAGCTAAGTATAGTTATTACTAAGCGCTTTATAGAAGAAGAATAGAAAGTATTTTAACTAGACTTTGTTTCTTTCTCTAATTCTAATATATTATTAGTATTAGATAAAGAAAGAGCTTAGGCTATAGAATAGTCTTTACTTAAAAAAGAGAAGAGAAAGTCTACTATAGGCTCTCTTATCTAAAAGCCTCTTTAATAATATATACTCTACTATTACTAAGTATTTAAAAGTACACTTCTTTAGTTTCTTTTTATTTCTTTTTTTTCTATTATATTAACTATACTATAAAGAATCTTAATATTATAAATATATATAGACTATATTAGTCTTATAGAGAAGTATTCTATAAGTTCTACTAAAACTAGAGAGATAGCGCTTTTCTTACTTTTAACTTTAATTTATTCTAGTTTCTTTTCTACTATACTTATACTTTAATAGTAATAATAAGTCTCTACTTATTATACTCTTTTTCTAGCTTCTATTAACTCTTACTACTACTAGTAAGAGAAGCGTCTAACTTCTTTATAGTCTTAAACTATACTAGATAAATATATTATAAACTATAAGATAAGTAGTAATAAAGATAGTATAGTGCTTATAGTAGTGTTTAGCTAGAAGCTACTACTAGAGCCTAAGGTAAATACTACTTTAAGTACTCTTTACTACCTTTAACTTCTTTACTATAATATTAATACTAAATAATATAGATAAAGAGTTTACTATATATATTAATACCTCTTCTTATATATACTAAGTAGTATATATTTAGATACTCTTAGTAGAGTATAAGTACTATAAACTTTAAAATAAAGTAAAGAAGATAGCTACTACTATTTTTACTATCTTACTACATTTTATTTTATATTAGATTCTCTACTACTAGTTTACTAGACTATAGAGTTATATAACTACTAAGGCGTTACCTCTACTTAGTAATAACTACTTAGACTTAGTTAATTTACTATTCTAAGCTTCTTAAGCTACTTAAATTAGAGCTTAGAATAGTAATTTTTAGTTATATTAGCTTACCTATAGTTAGGTCTCTAGAAAGTAACTACTACTAAGTAGATAAGAACGTATCTATTCTACTACTATCTTAATATACTTAGGTTACCTAAAGAATATAGTAGCTATAATTCTATATATAATAACTAGCTATAACTTTATATATAACTACCTAGAAACTACTATAATAACTATAACTATCTTATCTTTAGTAACTAATTCTCTATTACTTTTATACGCTCTTAGAGGTAATAAAAGAGAGAGCTATAAGTATTATAGCTTTCTTATAACTTTAATATTAGAAATACTAGTACTAATTATAATAAGTATTACTTTTTTAACTATTCTATTTAGCTTTAAACTCTCTTTAAACTATATTTATATAGTTATTATAGTCTTTTAGCTATAATTCTAATAATTACAGGCTATAATAGTTCTAATATATAGATTTTAGGTAGGTTAGAATTTTATCTAAAATCTAGTTATTACTACTATAATAATATAATACTACCTATTTACTAATACTATTATACGCGTAAGAATACTACTAAGTATAATAGCTAATTACGTAATTAATTATCTTACTTTTACTATAATTTTACCTTCTAACTTTATCTATTAATATTATAATATTATAATACTATAATAGATAGAGGCCTCTTAATTATATATATATATATACCTCTTTTTAGCTATTACTTCTTTCTTCTTTCTCTAACTTTCTAAATCTTTTCTTCTTACCTTTATATACTATAGTTACCTCTTAAAAGTAGACTATATTTTCTTTTATTTTTTATTTACTTAACCTTTTTTATTTTCTACCTTAGTAATTATAACTATAACTATAACTACTATATCTAGTGTAAAGAAGTATAATAAGCCTATAAGCTACTTAAACCTTTTCTATAACTTCTAGTTACTATTAACTCTATATATAAAAGCGCGCGCTTAGTCTACTATACTTATAACTAATTCTATAAATAAGTATATAAGTATAACTATATATATATATATAAGCTTAGTACTATTAGTTCTATACTATAAGCTAGTCTAGTAAGAGTTTCTTTATAAAAGCTAGTCTTAGATTATTAAAAAAAAATACTTACACTACTAAAGGCTTAGTAGAAGATAGCTAGTAATAAGAATAAGAGTAAAAGTAAAGCTATAGATACTAGAAAGTTAACTTTCTCTTATAGCTAAGGCTCTTCTTTATAAGAAACTTCTTCTTAGAAAGGTTTACTTTTTAAGCTTTATATACTTAGTCTTACTAAGAATTTTACTACTTTAAGTATCTATAGTTAAGTCTCTAGAAGTAATACTAGCTTTTTCTTTACTACTTCTTTTAGTTTATAACTAAAGAAAGATACTCTTATAATTATCTAGGCTTTATATACTAAAGCTAAGAACTAAGTTCTTACTTTAGTCTAGAACTAGAATCTCTAGAATTTAAATATTAATAGTAAAGTAATAGAGTTTATTACTAGTCTTAAATAGTAGTTTTCTAAGTAATAGAAGGTTATTTTTAATATATTTATAACTAACGCAACCTTTCTATTTAACTAGATTACTAACCTTATTCTTAAAGTATCTAATATAGTTAAAACGCTACTAGAGCTTATAGATAAGTATAGTAGTATTAAAGTATTTAATAGCTAGTATTAAGTCTTAAGCTAAGCTAAGAATACTAAAGATAAGTGTATTATAGAGCTAACTACTACTACTAAGAGCGTTAACGTATTAGAGCCTAGTCTTATAAGCTATATCTTTTACTTTTTAAGTAAGGTTTTATATAACTACTAGACTATATTTAATATATAGTTCTACTTTAAGTATCTAGATATTAGTAATATAGCTCTTTTCTTAGTCTAAGTAGTAGCTATTTATATTTATACTCTATATAAAAGTACTAAAACTAATATTATTATATAAGACTAGACTACTTTAAGAAATTCTATTAAGATAACTATTTAGTTTACTAAGAAGAATCTACTTTCTAAGATACTATCTCTTTTAAAGTATTTTATTAAAGTATTAAAAAAAAACTATAAGAAGTATAGTATAACGCTAGATATACTTAGCCTTACTACTAGAAATATTATAGTTTCTTTTGCTTATAAGTATAAGAAAGATAGTACTTATAATAGTTAATATAAGTTTTAGTAATATATCTTTCTATATATAGCTAATAGATATTCTAATAAGAACTACCTAATTACGTATACTCTTTATAGTAGTAATAAGGTAATAATTACTAATACTATTACTAGATACTAAATAAAGCTATACTCTATCTATTAATTAGCTATCTCTATTATAATAGAACTTAGATTATCTTTATATAAGTTAAGAGTAATTAATAAAAATAGTAATTATATTAAAGTAGAGCTAAAGAAGATTAGAGTAAGGCAACTTAGTAGAGCTAGATTAGTTACTTCTTTAGTAAACCTAGAAAAGTAGGTACACTAAAAGCGCTAGGCTAGTTTTAAGGTAGTTAAGAAGAGAGTAGTAGTAGCTAAGTTATAGAAATTAAAGCTTTATAGTATATAAACTAGCCTTCTACTACTACTACTACTATCTAGCGCTAGTACTCTAAAATTTACTCTAGCTTACTAATCTTTATCTAAAAAGATAGACACTATACTTAATAAAGATAATTTAAAAGATAAAAACTAGAATTCTAATAAGCTTAAGGCTTTAACTATAGCTAAGAACTATAAATATCTAGATAGAACTTCTAATTTTCTTTAACTAATTCTTAATAGCTACTCTAAGTATACTAAACTTAATAACTATAAATATATTAAAGTTATCTAAGCGTAGTATTAAGAAGTCTATATTAGTTACTACTCTAATAGCTTATTAATTAATAGCACTTATATTTATTAGACTTATATATAAGTAATAGCTACCTATATAAGTCTCTTTAAGTAAGCTATAAATACAAAAGCTATAAATAATATTCTTCTTTTTCTATATCTTTTCTAAGATAAGTAGTATAAACTCTAGACTTATCTAATTACGTCTATTCTCTTTATTAAGTAATATAAGCTTAGTAAATAAAACTCTAATCTTTTTAGCTATTACTTTTATTCTTAGATAGTCTATAATCTATACTTAATTTCTTTTTAGAAAAAGATTAGTAAAAAGATAAATTAGAGTAAGCTAGTAGAAGACTTTAAGTAGAAGAGTAATATTACTATAGAGAACTTTAAGTAGCTATTTTTTAATAATAAGAAACTTAAAAAAATTATTAAAGAATTCTTTAAGATATATTATTACTATCTCTAATATATTAATAGTAATAAGAACCTTAGCTAGCTTTATATTATATACTATTCTCTTATTTAATAAGCTATCTATACTAACCTTTATTACTAGATACTCTACTTAGTACTTTGTAAAGAATATACTATAGTTTTCTACTTTTACTATACTAAGTACACTATACTAGGTAATAAGACGTTCTTCTACTATATTAATCTTAATTTATTATTTACCTACGCTTAAAGTTAAGATATAAATATAATCTAAGAATTAGTTTTAATTAATAATAAAAACTCTTAGAATTATATAGAGGTCTTAGAGAGCTTCTATTAATATATAGAGTAATACTTATAATAGCGTAAGACTACTAAGAAGAATTTTACTAGTCTTATTAAAGAATAGTATAATAATATTAATTAGATATAAGAAGTATAAGTAATAGCGCTAGGCGTAAAGTAGAAGAAGTCTATTTATAGAGAAGAAGATATTTATATTATCTACTTTATAACGCTCTATAGCTTTATAGAACTAGTAACTAAGATTTATTAAATAATTTTTTTATAGTATATTATAGTACGCTAGAGTATTATAGAGATTCTAGCTATAGAAATATATAATAAGATTTTAAAGGCTTATTATAATTTTATAGCTTCTTCTATAATACTATCTAGGTATTATAATAAGTATAGTAGTATTAAGTAAATATTTTTAGTAAATATATATATTAACTTCTTTTTTTAGATCTAGAAGGCTATTCTTATATAAGTCTTCTAGAACAACTCTCTTATACGTAAGAAGATTTATAATCTTCTTAGTAAAAATAAGAATAGTATTCTAGAGTATATCTAGAAAGAGTGTAAGTATATTATTAGAGAGATTAAAATACTATAGCTAGTAGTTAAAAAGCTTAAGAAGGCTACCTTTACTAAGAGCGCTAATAGTAAATATTTAGATATTTCTTTCTTTACTAATAAGAGTATATCTTCTTCTTATAAAAGATAGTAGTATATTTAGAATTATAATTATAGTATAAAAGATACTATTAAATATCTTATTAACAAAATTAATATAAAACTAGATATTTATTACTACTTCTATAACGCTACTAACCTTAATACTATACCTACTTCTTTCTCTCTATTTAAGACTTCTTAGACTTATACTAGTAGTCTAGCGTCTAGTCTATTATTACTTTTTAGTTTCTTACGCTCTCTAATAATATTACTACTACTAGTTCTACTACTTTCTTCTTAGTTTAAGATACTAATACTAGCTTTATTAGCTTCTTCTACTAGTTTATCTAAGCTATATTATAGTAGATAAAATGTAAAGTAGACTAGACGTGCTAGTAACATTACTAGTACTTAGATTTTAAGTAAGCTTTTTATTTTACCTAAAATCTACCTACTACTTACACTATAGTAGTGTATTATTAATATCTCTACTTAATTATTTATTTTACTTTTTACTTTTTTTTTTATATTTTTTCTTTATTTTTTCTTTATACTATAAGTAATTAACACGTTTTAGATAGTATAATAGAACTATACTACTAGAAAGAAAAAGTTTATACTAGTATATAAAGTATTCTTATATAAATTAGATTTTTAATAACCTAAGAATTATTTAGAGAGAGAACGTCTTTTAATAAGAGCTCTTTAGAATTATTAGATTATCTATCTTATCTTTTACTTATATTTTTTAGTATTAGACTCTTATATAATACCTTAGATAATAGAATTTTTCTATAATAGAACTCTTTTCTACTAAACTAATATTTATATACTTTCTTACTTATGCTAATTACTTTACGTTCTTATAGTAATATATCTTTATACTCTCTAATATCTATACACTATTTCTATTTTTATTTATAGCTATATCTATATTTATATCTATATCTATATTAATTTTCTAACTAGTAGTGTTAGAATTAGAGACTTTATAGTTATAAAGACTAGAATTATTTCTAGAAGCTCTCTATTTCTAGTAGAAAGTAGTTTTTATTTTCTTATTTTACTACTAAATAAATTTAACTAGCTAAGTACCTTTTATAGTTATATTATTCTTATTACTATTAAGTTATAGCTTAAACTTATTAGAATAATTATCTCTAGATTAGTTACTTCTCTAACTACTTTTTTTATTAGTATATATAGTTATTTAGGCTATTATAGTAATTTATAACTATTAATATATTATTACAAAGTGCTAATTTACTATATAAGCTATAAGTCTTTACTTTATAGTATCTACTAAGTAACTTTTCTATACTTTATACTTAATAATATAGTACTAGTTTATTAAAGTATTATATAAGATAAAGTCTCTAACTAAGAGTTTAAAAAGATTCTCTTTAATATAAAAGTAGAATATATACTACTAAAAATAACCTACTAACTAATAGATAGCTAACTTAGAAATTTAGCTACTAGCTAAAATTAAAAGAAGTAATAATAAGTCTAGATAAGTAATAGAAACTATATACTAATAGAACTTAATTTTATTAGAGAGAT
Organism: Alternaria conjuncta; assembly: GCF_024043145.1. Taxonomy (NCBI): domain Eukaryota; kingdom Fungi; phylum Ascomycota; class Dothideomycetes; order Pleosporales; family Pleosporaceae; genus Alternaria; species Alternaria conjuncta. Next base: position 72,693 of record NW_026250092.1, on the reverse strand, counting down.
TATAGTATTATTCTAGTTTGTTTTAGAATATTTCTAAGGCGTGTATAAGTAATTTTATTATATCTAGAATATTATATATAAAAACTTTAAACACTCTTTCTATAATATAGGTATTATTAATTCTTTTTATATAATTAAAGCTCTAAGATATAATATTTATATATTAAGAGTTCTAGTAGCTTACTAAGATTAGAAAAGAAATATAAATCTAGTAACTAATAGTAGCTATACTTATTTTAATATTAAATATAAGAGCGTAAACTATAGATTATTATATTATAGTAAGGTTATTATTAAATAGATATAGCTAAGTATTATAATACTTATTAAAGAGCTAAGTCTAAAGTAGTTTTCTATTAACTAGAAGAAGTACTCTATTAGCTACACTTTTTTCTTTCTTTTATTTTTTATTAAACTTCTAAAGTAGTTATATACTAGTTCTAAAGAATATATCTAAAACTATAGATATAGAAAGCTTTACTTCTAGCTTAACTACGTATACTTTTCTTAGTATATTATAGTAGAATAACTCTACTATGTACTTAGCTATTATAGCTAATATCTTATAGTCTTAACTAGTATTCTCTATTTTAGCTTTATCTTTTAAACTACTTAAACTAGAGAATTAAGATACTATCTAAATAGTTAGTAAAAAGATATACTAGAAATATAAAAGAGAGTAAAAGAGTATTTACTATAGTATATCTCTAGATAGAAATAAGCTTTATACTCTACTTTATACTATATAGACTAAGGTTATATATAATATATTATTACTTATACTTATCTATTCTAATTTAGTAATAGCTCTATACTCTTTATTATATACTCTATCTTATACTATATAAAATAAGAAGTCTTTTTACTAAAAGAACTATTATACTCTACTACTTATAATATATAGTATATTTACTATTATAGTATAAATAGAGAATATTAATAAAGAGATTAGAAGTTTACGCGTTACTAGTGTCTATAAGTAACTAAAGATTATTAAGCTTTTAAGATTATAGTTAAGTAATAAAAATAAGTAGAGAAAAGTAGGCCTATTATTTTCTTACTTAACTTTTAGGTATACGCTTATATTATATATCTAGTTAAAAGCTTAATACGTATATATTAGTATAATAAATAATAAATTTTCTATAACTAAAGATATTAGCTAAATTTAATAGTTATAGAAATAGCTATAGAGCTAAAGTAAATAGAAAGACTATACTAGAATATATAACTATAAGAAAAAGCTACTCTTACTATTTTCTTTTCTAAAAGTACTAGCTTATAGTAAAGCTATAGCTCTAGTAGTTAAATACTAGCCTATATATATAAAGATTCTATAATCTTTACTAGAAGACCTACTTTATAAAGCTAATAAAGTATATAAACTTATAGTAGAAAGAGAATATATTACTAGTAGGTTTACCTATCTACTATAATAATAAAAACTAATAAATTATATCTAGGTAAGTATAACTATACGTTAAATAAGGTAGAGCGTAACTTTAATATATTTATTATTACTACTTACGCTATCTAAAATAAAATACTTTCTAGAATTCTATATAATCTTAAGAGAGGTTATATTAGAACTAAGAGTAAGAATATACTTCTAAAGAGTATTATTAGTTTCTATAGTATATATATTCTTTTTCTAATACTACTATTATCTAATATTTATAAATATACTTATTAAAGAAAAGATTTAGCGTATAGAAAATAAGAATATAGTAATAGCTAATATAAAGACTTAAAACTAATATACTAGCGTTTTAATATTAAGTCTATATAGTATATAATAGAAATAAAATCTTATATAGTTAAATATTCTAGACTATTTCTACCTCTAAAATAATTATTTTTTAAATAAAAGAATTAACTACTTTAGTAGCTATAGTAGATTTACTATATTCTACTTTAGTAGCTATTTTACCTTTACTAAGTTTAAAACTTTCTTACTTTAACTTTCTAAAACTAATAAGCTTATTCTTTTCTTCTTTACTAACTATAGAAAAAAGCTTTTATCTTTTCTAATTTATTTAGCTAATATTTTAGCTATAATATAAATTTATACTACTTTATTCTTCTATAACTCTAGATTTAATATAAGTATAGAGTTTTTTATACTTATAAAGCTTATATTACTACTTTTCTACTCTACTATTATAGACCTAGAGTAATTATTAGTATTTATAGTATTTCTAAAACTTATAGAATATATAACTATAGCTATATCTCTATCTAGTATATAGAAGTTATCTTCTAAGTCTACGTTATAGTTAGTCTATCTATTTATTCTAACTATATATCTAGAGTTTTTATTATTAATTTTTATCTAGTTTATAGTAGCTTTTACTAGTAAAAGTAGCTTTAATTACTTTAGACGTAAAAGTAAGTTAGACTCTAGAGTTAATTTTCTTTTTAGTTTATATAAAGTACTATAAAAATGCTTAAAGATAAGCTCTATATAAACTATTTTTTTTATATTTTTTCTATTTTTATTTATAAGTCTAAGATCTTAAGTATTAATATAAAAGTCTTAGTAACTTCTAGCTTTTAGTATGTTATTAACGTCTTTTACTATATAGATAGCTATAGCGCGCTTATTAAAACGCTCTATAATTATCTTTTTACTAGCTTTAAAACTAATTTTTATAAGAATTATATTAACTAAGTTTTTTTTTAGACTATTTTTATATAAAGTTAATAATTTTAAAAGAGAAGTAAGAGCTTATAAAGTACTATTATAATAAACTCTAACTTTAGAACCTTCTACTATAGAAATATATATAAGTATAGCCTAAGTAGCTTCTTTAGAATTAGTAGATAAAGCTACTTTATATACTCTTATAAGCTATTTATTATATAAAAGTCTATTATATAAAGCGCTCTAAAGTTATAATAGTAATAGTAACTTTTCTAGATAATTAAAAAGCTAGATCTCTAAGACTTTCTTAGATATATAGATTTTAAAATACTTCTCTACCTTTTATTTACTTATTTTAGACTAAAAGAATAGTTTAGTAATACTTAATAGAATATAACTATCTATATTACTTTCTAGTAATTTAAAAGCTATACGCTTTACTACTATATTTATAAATATTATCTAGTACACTTTAACTCTATATATATTAGCTTTATATACTTTTATATAAAGAGGTTATATAAAATATACTTTTTCTTAATTATACTTCTACTTAGAAAGTATTAACCTAGTTTCTTATAAAAAGTACTATTATTCTAGTATATTAGATTTAGGTTAATATTATAGCTACTAGTAATAAAGATATACTCTTCTCTAGTAAAGCTATCTTTACCTAGAAGTATAGACTATATAAAGCTAACTAATATATATTAGTTAGTACTAGACATAGATATATAAGAATATTATCTTACTAGTAGTATATTACTTAATTACTATATAATTAAGAAAGACGTAGAGAATTATAATACTTAGAATTATATTCTAGGTTACGTTATAGTATAGCTTATTATTCTTTAGCTATATAGCTATATTCTTAATAATAACTTCTTTTTATAACTTTTTAGTAGTAAAATATATAAAGCTTATAAGAATACTATAGCCTATAAAAAGAAGTAGTTTACTAAGCTTAGTAGAACTATTCTACTATATATTATTAAGATTTTTAAAAATACTTTAGATAAACGCTATTTATTTTAAAGATACTAAAAGAAGTAGTAAAGCTACTATATTACTAAAGCTTTAGATTACTACTCTTTAGTAAGTATACTCTACTTTCTTATAGTTATATTTTTATAAAAGTAGCTAAGTTATAAAGTAGATATTATATAAAGAAATAGTAATAGTTCTTAGAGCTAAAGCTATAGTAAATAAGCTATTTATTAAAGATTATCTTAATAAAGAAAAGAAAATTATAGTAGATAAGAAGCTAGTTTAGTTAAATAGTAGATACTATTAAGTCTAAGATAAGAGAGAAAAATCTTAGTAGAAAGAAAACTAAGTAAATTAAGTTTATAAAAAGGCGTAGTATTATATAACTAAAAGTAAAGTTAGCGTTAGTATATAGTTTATTTTAGTAAAATAAAAAAGTTATAAAGTAAATCTACTTATATATAATAGAACGCGCTTACTTCTATTTATATAATAAAGCCTCTAGCTAGATTAGTCTAGAGGCTACTTAAGTTACTAATATATAATATAAAATAGAATATAGTTCTATTTATAACTATTAGTAGAAGAATAAAGTACGCTTATAAATTAGACTAAAGTCTAGTCTTAGTTTAGGCTAGTCTTTAAAATAGTACTTTAGTATATAGTATCTAGATATAATTAGAATAGCTTAGGTTAACGTATTAGTAGAGTTAGATAGATAAATAGAACTTTAGATAGTATATAGTATAAATAACTATATAAATATTAAGTACTATAATAGAGCTATATCTACTACTAGCTTACTTATTTAATAGGTAAGTAATTTTTTCTTAATATTATTAAATCTATCTCTTACTATTTATAAAATATAATAAGTACCTACCTAGAGTAGTTAATACTTAATATAGATATCTTCTATAGCGCTTATATTAATTTTAGTTTCTACTTAAATCTAAGAGAAATAACTTTCTTTATATAGTGCTATAGTTTTATAAGTACTTTTATATTTAGTACTTATCTATAGTAGCTAAACTTTTTTTACTTAGTATACTTATTATTACTAAAATCTAAAGAGCTTAGGTTTATTTACGTCTATAGGTTTATAGAGAAGAAAATACGCCTTAACTTAGAACTAAGCTAAGTCTTAGTTTAAGCTAGATATTAAATTTATACTTAGATATATAAAGTAATTATAATTATCTAGATAAAGAAAATCTTACTAAGGTTTCTATAAACGTACCTAGCTCTAGAGGTACTTATATATTCTAAGATTTTATTTAACTACTTATATAAGTAGTAAATATAAAGTTTATTATTTAACTAAAGAGTAGTCTATTACTTTTATTATATATCTAGAACTTAATAGATATATATCTTACTTATATTATATATATATAAAGTTACTAAAAAGGTTAAAACTTCTTAAATAATTAAGAGAGTTTACTACTATAAACTAGCGTTTATTAAAATTTTATTATTTTCTACTATTCTTATATTAAGCCTAAATACTACCTTATTAAAATATAGATATATCTACTATTCTTTCTACTCTAGGTATTATTTTTCTTATATAGCTAATATAGAATAAACTTTATAGTTTAGGTATTTTACTTAAAAGTCTACTTACTATAAGTATTATAAGCGCTATAGCTATTTTCTAAAGCCTACTTATTATCTAATTAGCTACTTTTACTATAACTCTTTTACGTAGTCTAGCTAATATAACTATATCTATTTCTACTAATATTATAAAAATACTCTTCTTAACTTATATTACTACGCTTAAGAATAGTAGAGATAAAGCTAAAAACTAAAATAATTAAGGCGTATTAACGTAATATAGTAGTATTATAAAGTAGAGAAAATAATATAAAAATTATAAGTATAGACTAGTAGAAGTATTATATAACTACTAAGTATATTTATATTAAAGTCTAATAATATAAAAAGAAATACGTTAGTATATACTATAGATTTCTAGAGAAGGTTTAGTTTAGAAGAAAAAGATATAAATAAAGAAGCTTTTATAGTAATATTAAGTTAGTGTATTAAATTCTAGAATATAAGTATACTTATAGTTACTATATTATCTACTACTATAGCGCTTATATAATAAGAAGTAACTAAAGAGCGTGTTACTAAATCTAACCTTATTCTAAAAAAAATACTTTTATATTCTCTAAACTTAATAAGTAGAAGGTAACTAATATTATAATATATAATATACTTAGTACTATAAGAAATAGTATAAAAATTACTACTATTAGCTAGATTATCTACTATATTAAAGTAAGATATATAATTATAGAATTAAAAGAAAGAAAGTACTTACTAGTTACTAGTATATTCTTTACACTTCTCTAGTAACCTATAGCTTTAGTATTATAGTAAGTATTACTACTATAATATATAAGTTAGCGTATATATTTAGATTTAAATAAAGATAAAAAGTACTAGTGTTTAGTAGTACAAAAAGTAAAAAAAAAATTAGTATTACTTAGCTAAGCTTTATATATAGATAATAGCTAGGTAGCTTTAAAATATTCTAGTAAAAAACTCTTAAAAGCTTTAAGAGTTTCTATTATAAAAAAAGATCTTTTAAGCTCTTTATTAACTTTTAGCTTTATTAATATATAATATAAGTAGAATAAGTAAATATATTATATAATAGAGTTTTTATAAAAGTATAAATCTAGTAGTTCTATTCTCTTTAACTAATAGTATCTCTCTAAATTATAATAGCCTTACTAGTAACTCTAGTATACTAAGAAGACTATTAAGTTTTATATATATATAGTAGTGTATAGTAATATATTAAATAAATTCTAGCTTAGTATAAATAAGTATATAAGCTAAAGATAATACTAAGACTATAGACGCTATTCTAGTTTCTTTCTTATATCTTACGCTTAAGGTTAATTAGCTATTTACTATTATTATAACTTATTTCTCTAAACTTTTATACTAAAATACTAAGAAACTTTTAATTAGAGCTACTACTTTAACCTAAGTAGTAGTATCTTAAATATAGCTAGAGTAGCGTCTATCTAAATATAGTAAGATAATAGTAAAGTAATTATATATTATAGACTATAATATATAGTAATACTATATTAGTAAAGTTTATTTACTATATTCTTAAGATAGTTAAAAGCCTTACTCTACTTATAATTACTCTTTATTAGATAGATATAACTCTTATTATAATACTATATTATAATAAAAATAATCTAAAGTATAAGCTTAATAGTACACTTCTTATAATAAATGTTAAGTATACTAATTTACGTAACTATATTATTAATTTATTTAAGGCTTATATTAGATTTTTTATATACTTTATTAAGTATATAGTTTATAAGCTTAATAGTAAGTTTAGAATTAGAGTTATTACTCTCTAAGGTAGCTACTTAATAGCTAAAGGCTATAATAGTATTAAAGAAGAAGTTATATCTTACTCTATAGTAATAATTATAAGCTTTAAAGTTATATACTAGATTAAGAAAAAGCTATAAAAGTCTAGTATTATAGTATTATAATAGCGTATTTAGCGCGTAAAGAGTATAAAATTATAGAGTTTTAAAGAAGTAGAAAATATTATTTATACTAAATATATCTTCTAGGCTATAGAAGTAATAAATTAGTAAAGAATTAGTAAAAGACTACTTAAGTTAGCTAATAAAGTAAAGTAATAGGTAGATAACTTATACTTAGTTTAACTAGAGCTTTAAAGATTATAGCTAGTAATTCTATAATAGTATAGTAGAATATTATAATATATACTACGCTTACTAGAGAGTATTTATAGTATAGATAGATAAATAACTATAGTAGTACTAGGCACTAACTATTACTTTGCGTTAAAGTAATATATATAAATACTACGTATTAAATATATCTAAATTTATAGCTCTACTACTAACTATATAACTATCTTAAAGTATAACTTTTATAACTATACTCTTAAGATTACGTAAAACTACTTTATATTCGCTTAAAGTTAGATATATAGCTATAGATATTATTAAGTTAGAATTACTATATAGATAGACTACTAAAAGCTTAAGCTCTTTTCTAGTATTCTTCTATAGGCTATACTTACTATCTAGAATATAACTAGCTAAGATAGTTTTATTCTAAGCTCTATTTAGAAAGTTAAAAGCTATAGCTATATCTTTATATTTATTAACTATTTTATTAAATATATTATTACTACTAATTTTTATAATTTTCTTAGCGTACTTAAAAGCGCTATAATACTTCTTTTTCTAGCTTATATATAGTATATTCTACTTATTTATAATAATACTAACTACTCTATATAATTTATTTCTAGCATTTTCTATATATATTAAGATCTTATAATATTAGAAAGTAATATATAGAAACTATATAGCTATATTATAAACTCTAGCTATAAGCTAACTAGTTTATAAGTATATAAGGCTATATTAGGTATCTATATTTTTAGCTAAAATTAATTATATAACTTATTCTAGCCTATATATAGCTACGTCTATAGTATTATAAATATCTTAGTCTAATAGTATAACTAACTAGCTAAGTAAAGTGTTTATATTTATAATATACTCTAGTATAATAGAGTAATATATATTAAGAGTAGATAATATACTCTATAGATTCTTTATAAAGGTATTAATATTAGTGTAATTTATAGTATAACTAAGCTAATCTATACTTAACTAGAACTACTAAATAAAAGTAATAGCTATACTAATAGCTATAATATACGCTTTTTAAGACTAGAAAAAAGAGGTAATAAGTATAGAATATATAAAGATAGATACTATCTTTTTATTATATATAGCTAGTATAGAAATAGGTCTTAGACTAATAAACTAGTGTTAATCTAGCCTAAAAGGCGTTATAGAACTTAGAGTAATTAAAATAGGTAGCTACACTACTAGTCTACGCGTAGATATATCTATAGTATTAGCTAGGCTTATAATAGATAGTTATTTATTTAGATATATTTTAACTATATATATAGTAATTAAGGTAGTGTAAATAATAGAATATTATAGCGTTAGTTATTAATTAGTAAGTCTATCTTCTAATAGCTCTACTAGAAGATTTTACTATTAGATACTAGTATTAAAAGTAGACTCTAGATAGTTATATAAGAACGTTAACGTATTTAAAGCTTTTAATAGATTTTTAGAGAAATACTCTATTAGTAGTACTTTAACTTTATTTTAGAGAATAAATTTATTTACTAAGTCTAATATTACTATAATCTTAATACCTAAGTAGTATTTTATACTTTCTACTATTAACTAGTTAATCTTTAAGAAAACTACCTTTATTTATAATTATCTATATATATACTACCTATTATCTATACTCTAACTACTACCTATTTATTAACTAGAACTATATTATAGTCTAAGTTAAAGGCGTACTCTATTTATTTTATTTACTATTTAAGATATTAAAATTTAATATATCTAGGCCTCTTATGCTAACGCCTATAACTTATAATAGCTAGAACTAGCTCTTATTAAACTAGTAGTTACCTATAAAGCTAGTATAGTTTAAGAATATAATTAGTATATTTAGAACTCTTATAGACTATATAATAAAATTTATCTAAGTAGCTAGAGCTTATATTACTAACTCTTATATATTATATAAAGTATTTATTTAAGAGTAGAAAAGAGTAGCTAAGAAATACTTAAATAAGTTTAGTGTAGACTATAATAAAAGTAAAGATAAAGATAGCTACTAAACTATATAAAGCTAGTAGAAGTATTACTATATAGAATACTATAAAATAAAAGCAGCTTCTATATATTAGCTCTACTACACTAGACTATATATATCTTTTAAACGCTATCTAATATTAATATACTTAGTAAACTTATAATAGATACTTTTATTTTCTATTCTTTTCTTAAATATATTCTTTATTTTTATTCTACTCTACTCTAGCTCTTATACTTATCTTATTATTACTATAACTAAAGTAAGCTTAAAGTATATTTAAAATATTAAATTATATTCTAAACTTTAGTATAGCTATATCTAGACTAGTACTACTTATCTTATAAGTAATTATGTATCTACTCTATTATAAAGAGGCTACTTTACTACTCTCTATTACTACTAGCTACTAAGTAAGTTTATAACTTATCTTTATAATTACCTTTATTAATAAGTTTAGTAATAAGTTAGCTTACTACTTAGCTATAATTTTAGTATATACTATAATCTCTTTCTATTACTATATCTAGCTTACGCGTATTATACATAGAAACTACCTTCTTATACTTAGCTTATTCTAGATAAAAATAACTAAATATATTACTATATAGTTATTCTAACTTATTATAGAAAATACTTAATACTATAGCTATTAGATAGCTTTAAGGCTCTACTATTACTCTAGCTTAGAGTATTATTAATACTTTCTTTTCTACTATACTATACGCTATAAAGACTACTATTACCTTCTATTATATAATCTCTAGCTATACTACTCTTATTATATATACTTTTATAGCCTTATCTTTACTTAGATATTTTATTCTCTTTCTTAAATACTTCTTTACTATATACTTTATCTTTAATATTATCTAGCGTATTATAATATTAATCTAGTATATTATAATCTATATTATAAGCTATTATAGTAAAGTGTTAATATAGAGTAGAGTAATAAAACGTAGTTAGTAACTCTATATAGTAATCTTATTATAGGTATATTTTCTAAATACCTTATACTTACTATATATAACTATAGAATTTAATAAAACTTTTTCTCTAATATTTACTATAGATATAGTGCTTTAATAATAATAATAATAATAATATACTTATAGAAAGTAATAGTAATAGAGGCTTTTCTAGTATACTTAGAGGTAGACTTAAAGGTAGTAATAAGTAAGCTATAGAGCTATTAGGCTATAGAAATATTAAAATATTCTTAATTCTAGAATTTAACGTAGAAATAAGCTTTCTAGAGTATAAATACTAATAGTAATAATAGAAAGGTCTTAGTAAAAAGAGTAGAAGGTAGAGTATAGTATAATATAGCCTTTTTCTTAGCTATAGAGCTAAGTAAGTAGAGGCGCTACGTAGGTAAACTCTAGGTCTAGAGTAATATTAAATTATAGTACTATACTACTATAAAATATAAATAATATTTACGTAAGTAAACTATAGTATAGAGAATAGTAGTCTAAAAAGAAATATAAAAAGCTTTATATATAAAGAATACTTTTCTTCTTTTTCTTTTTTTTCTATCTAATTATTATAGACTAGCCTTAGAGTTAGAATATACTAAGTATTAATAGAATATTATAAAGCTTAGAACTTAAAAGGCTATATATAGAATCTAGAGGTTTAGTAAGTCTAGACTTTACTTATACTTTCTCTATTCTAGCCTAAGCTTAAGTAAAGCCTAAGACTATTATATATCTCTAAACTTACCTTTATTATATTAGTTAGAAAAGTAGTATAGTATTATAGAAAATACCTCTACGCTAAGGTTATAGGTCTAATAGACAACGCGTAGAGATAGATCTATATATATAAAGTTTTTAAACTATATAAAAATTTTACTTATATAACCTCTACTACGCCTACGTATAGAGTTATAATAACTCTAAACTATATCTAGACTAGAGTTATATTATAATTTTTTATAATTATAATATAGCTTTTATCTAAGATCTTACTTATACTCTAATATAACTTACTTTTATTCTAACCTACTCTAAATCTTTTACTTTATAACTTCTGCACCTACTTCTTTTAAAAATCTATTAGTTCTAGACTATATCTATACCTTTTATTATAAAGTTCTATATTATTCTTATCTAGCTTATAGCTCTAGTACTATTTACTTTAGCTAGTTCTCTTAATGCGCGAAATAGTAGTACTAGTATTACTACTACTAGCACCTCTAGTAGCTAAGATCTAAAAAAGCTAACTAGTCTTTTTAGATATAGCTTTTTCTATAACTCTAAAGTAAGAGCTCTAATTAGATCTAGACTATACTCTAACTAATATATAATAGAGTAAGCAGCGCTATATAGACTAGTATAAAGTTAAAAGTAACTCTAATAACTCTAACTTTGCTAAGACTAACTCTAAGAATTATCTATATATTCTATATATTACGCTACTCTTCTAGTTTAGAAAGTATAAGTATAAGCCTAGTGCTAGTTTATTCTATTTAGGTTCTCTTAAGAGTCTAGACTATAAGCTAACTTCTTCTAGACTCTTTATATTCTTTCTATAGCTATTATAAGGTAAAGTATACTTTATATATACTTAAGTTCTCTATTAACTCTAAGCTACGCTGCGTATTCTATAATTAGAACTACTATATTAAGTAGAGTACTAAGCGTAGAAATATTTATATTATAGATTTAGAGACGTATAGTACTATATAGCCTATAACTAGAACTATACTAAAGTTTACGCTATACTTTTATATTCTCTACTACTACTTTAAATTAACTCTTACTATAGCTAAGTAAGGCTTTAGTCTAGCTACTTTTTATAAACTCTTTACTTAACGCTAGTATAAGGCTTTATACCTATCTAATAACTAGATATCTTTATTTAATCTCTCTTAGAGAAATATAGTTATTTCTATAGTATCTAGTTATAGCTTAAATAATTTAAATAATCTTACGCGTTTTGTTAGTAGCACTCTAAACGTTATTAGTAGTTAGTTTTAGTAGTAGAAGAATATATTTAGTAAGATTATAGTATAGGCTCTAACTTTCTCTACACTATCTATATATTAACTTTAGTTAGAACTAACTTCTATCTAGCACGCTCTTAAAGCACTACTACTAAGTAGACTATCTACCTCTAAGTAGCTCTAGTTTCTACTACTAAGCCTACTAGATTAATAACTAGCCTAAGAATAAATATAACTTAGATAATAAAAAGTATAAAGTCTCTACGCGCTGCGCTAACTACTATACTAACTTTTTTTATAACTACTTTTAAACTACTAAAAATACTATCTACTATAGTTACTATTACGTTAATATCTAGCCTAGTACTATTTCTTTTCTAAACTTAAGTACGTAAGCTCTCTCTACTATATATAAGTAGCGTAGTACTTCTAAATATAGTACTCTAGTACTTATCTTTATATAGAATTCTCTAGTGTTTTATATAAATATAGTCTACTATAGTACTAAAGTCTATAAAAATATTAAGTAGAACTAGAATAAGCTAATAGAGAATTTTACTAAGTAGTCTAGTAACTCTAGACTAGCTCTAGACTCTACTTTATCTACTAATCTCTCTACCTCTAACTAACTCTAGCGCTATATCTTAATATTATCTAGCTAGCTTATATCTAACTCTAAGTCTAAAGCTAAATTAAAGATCTACCTTTTTTAGATTCTACTATTATTAACTTCTAGTAGTAATACTCTACGCTAAGGCTTTATTAAGTAAGAGACCTCTTTACTACTATATAATAACTATTCTACGCACTACTATATTAAAGGCTAACTTATTTTAGAGCTATCTTTCTAGAGCTTTAGCTATATCTAGAAGCTATATCTATCTAAGAAAGAGCCTTCTCTACTTAAAAAGAATCTAATTCTACTTAAGAAGAATCTATAATAGTAGCTAGAGTAGAAATTTTCTAAGATTAAAAAGAAGATTCTAGAGTCTAATAAGTAGTTTAATATAAGTAGTAGTTTTTCTAATAAGTAGATCTATTATAAGATAGAGAATAACTAAGTAGACTTTATATACTTCTAGTCTAGGTCTATATAGTACTTATAGAGTTACTATTCTTAAGATTTATAGTACGCACTAGATAGCGTAGACTAAAGGCTATTAAATTAACTTTTTTATTATAAGTCTAAGGCTAAATTTATTATATATCTTTTCTTTTTTTATTATAATATACTAGTCTATTATAAAAATATATATCTTTATATTTAGCTTTAAAATAATCTAGCGCCTTAGTTTTAGAGAGTTTAAGTAAATTAACCTATATTAGTATAATATAGCTAGCCTACTTTACTAAAGCCTTCTACTAGCTCTAACTAGAAGTGTTTTTTACTTATAAAACTTTCTCTACTATTTATTTACGTAAATTCTTATTATTCTTATATAAGTCTACTATAGGCTCTAGTTATACGTCTATTAGTAGCTAGCTTAGTAGAGAATCTACTACTACTTACTCTACTAGATCTATATAGATAGTCTTATATAGATTTCTAGATAGGTTTAAGATAACTATAAGAGAGAATAGTACTACTATTATAGTGTACTTTACTTAGAGCTAGTCTAATTTCTTACTAAGCTAGTTTATCTTAATATTACGTATAGAGAACTATACTCTATTACTAACTTAGAATTACTTTATAAAGTAGCGTAACTAGTTTATAGCTTCTTATTACTACTACTAAGTAAAAATAATTATAGCTTAGGCTAGATTAAGCCTAGACTTTAGATACTTTATAAACTAGATAGCGTAGCTCTTAGAGATATATGTAGACTTCTTCTAAGGTAGAACTTACTATAGCGTCTTTACTATATATTTAATAAGTAGTAGATTTAGGCTAACTTCTATAACACTTAAGTTATAGTTATTTAAAGTAAGTTAACACGCTAAAAAGTAATTAAGCTAGTTAGTCTATTTAAAGTTTACTATTATATATAGTACTACTTATACTTTCTAGTTTATACACTTTATACTTCTATTAGTCTAGAAGTAGTATAATATTAAGAGTAGCTAGTCTACTTTTATAAGCTTATATAAAGTAGTCTAAAAAGCCTCTAACTAGTTAGAGCTATAGTCTATAATAAAAGCTAAGAGAAATTTATAAAAACGCTACTAATAGTTATAGAATATCTACGCAATATAGTCTAAGGCTATAGAAGAAACTACTTCTAACTAGATAAATTTTAATAAGTAATTTATAATAACTAAAAGATACTATAGTAAGATTTTATTATAGGCTAGTAGTTCTATTATAAAGTTTATTAAGATCTACTACTAGTATCTATCTACTACTAGAATAGGCTATAATAGCTCTTAGCGCTTCTTCTAAAAGAAGTAAGTAGTATAGTAGTAGTAATTTCTAATATAACGCATAATATTACTTAATATACTATTCTAGTAATAGTTTTAGTGTATATAGTAGAAAGTAATATTTTTCTCTAGATACTCTACTAGGCCTAACTTATAAGCTCTCTAGATTACTATTATAGTAAGTAGCTTCTAATTTAGTAGCTATAAAATACCTTTCTAAAGTAGTATACTATATACGCTAATAGCGTAGTCTTTAATTTACTAAGTTATATTAGTCTTAGGTAGAAAAGCTCTTATACCTAGATAAGCTACTCTCTACCTCTTAACGTAGCTAGAATTCTCTACTAGTATAGTATTCTATAGACTCTATATATAGAAGTTAAGAAATACTAAAGAGCTTAGTAGAAGTATATTCTCTACCTAGATCTAAGCTATATCTACTAAGATCTAAATAGATATTATAATACGTATTAGCTAGTAGAAATTCTCTATATAGTCTTACTTATAGTAGCTTAATATATTAAAGCGCGCTATAAAGCGTCTAAGCTAATAACGTAATATATACTAGAATTTAGAGAGGTACTTTACCTAGTAATACTATTACTTACTAAAGTCTTATATACTAGTAAAGTACTTTAAGTTCTTATAGTTAGTAAGAACTTTAAAAGGCTTATATACGCTAGTAAGCTTAGCTATCTATACCTTAAGATAGTATACTATAGTAAGTAACTTCTTATTATAAATAGTATAGTTACACTTCTTACTTATAAGAGCTACTAAATAGTAAGTAACTAGATATAGAATACTTCTAATATACTATAAAAGACATCTCTCTAAAGTAACGCCTAAGTAGTCTATCTTAATAATTATTTAGTAAGAGAAGTTCTACTAATAAAGAATAGAGTCTATAATAAATATAAACTTTAATATTTAGAAAGCCTAATTCTTCTCTAGTCTCTATTTAAACTAAGTAGCCTTTCTTATAAGTTAGTAGAGAAGAGTAGCTATCTTAGAAAAGTTAGAGATAAAGTTATAATAAAAGTTTATAAACCTAAGAAAACTATATATACTTATTACTATTATAGGTGCTTACTAGTTCTAGACTACTTAGAGCTTATCTAGGTCTAGATATATAGCGCGCTCTACTTTAATAATATAACTAAGATATTAGACTTTCTTTACTATAAATACACTTTTCTTAAAGTCTAGATTAAGTTAGATATTATATAGTAGAGTTAGAATCTATTTTACTTTAGTAAAGTAGTTAGCTCTACTTTTTCTAGAGTAGATTAGAATATTATTAAAGTACGCTATTATAAAATTACCTAGTGCTTTCTTTAGCGCACTATTAATATACTACTAGAAGAATATAAGTACACTAGTTAGGCTAAAAGAGTAGATAAGCTACTTAAATAATCTAAACTAAATATAAAACACTATTTTTATCTTATTACTATTAGCTATATATAGCTTATAGAATATAGTATAAATATTAATCTTAGTAAACTAATAAGCCTCTAAAAGTATACGTAGCGTCTTCTTAATTAAGAGTAGTAGATAGTAATTTATAACTATAATTTTATTAAGGCTATAGTAGTTAATATAGAGATACTAACCTCTAGAAGCCTTTTTTACTAGAAGAACTAGTAACTTAGTAAAGAAGAAGCTAGCTTAGATCTATTTTTTATTAAGTAGATCTATAAGCTACGCGCGTAGCTCTAGTAGCTAGTTACGTAATATTAGATATAAAAAGCTTTATAGCGCGTTCTGCTTATAGCTATATATATCTATAAATAAGTTAATATAATAATTAAGGTAGCTCTAGTAAGAAAGTAGCTTACTAGCTTTATTCTTATTAAAGAAGTTATAAAATATAAATAACTTAGATAGTAATTTACTTAGCTTAGACTTTATAAAAAGTTAAATACCTTCTAATAAAAGGTAGAACTAATATAGAGTATAGATAAGAGTATAGATACTTATAATAAGAACTATACTTTTATATCTAGAAATACGCGCTTTATAACCTACTACTTTAGCTACTTTTTTAATACTAATTATTATAATCTCTAGCTACTCTAGAGTCTAATTATACTTATACACTACTATCTCTCTAGCGTAACTTATAGTAAGAAGGCTCTATAGAATATTAAGAATAACGCTCTTCTAGCGTATTTATAGCTTATCTAGAATAATATTATAATATAAGTTTAGAACTATATAGATAATAAGGTAAGTTAGCTAACTATTAATATTATACTTTACTATAGCTAACTATAAGATAATAGAGTTCTATAAAAGACCTACTACTTAGCGTAGTAACTATAGAGTTAATTTAAGAAATTAAGTACTTACTTTTCTAGTAACTACTTTATTAATTACGTAGAAATATTTATACTCTAAGTTAACTAACACTTATATCTACTTAGCGCTCTCTAGAAATAAAAATACTAAAAATAGACTCTTATCTATAGACTAGCTAATATTAACTAAGTAAGTATTAAAGCTACGTGTTAGTAACTTCTCTACTAATATAACTATAGTCTACTTCTAAGCTAGACTCTCTCTAGAGGTAGTTAGTTTCTTAAATATACTTTCTTTTTATCTAAACTAACTAATTATATTATAATAAAGCGTATTATAGCTATATTTAGGTATACTCTTATATAGTAGCCTATACGCCTATACTACGTATAGATATTTACTACTTTACGCTTACTAAATATATTTATAGAAATCTAGTTTTTTTAGTTAGAAGCTAGACCTTTATAAGAGCTTCTAAATATAGTATCTACTATCTCTATATTTATTATATAGATATTACTATTATAGTTCTACCTCTAAGGCGCTATAGATATAGAGTAATAGAGCTAAGACCTTTAGGTAGACTCTATCTTTACTATTTTAAGGTTAACTATAATAGCTTTATATATAAAAACTATAGTATTATAATTAGTACGTAATACACTCTAGTTTATAGAAATCTTTCTTATATAATTATTTAAAGTATTATAAAGCTAGCCTAGCTTATACTTATTAGCTTAGTAGAGTCTATCTACCTACGCTAAAGTCTAGCTAAAGGTAATAAAGAATTTTATAAAAAACTAACGCTTTCTCTAGCGTAGGTAGTCTAGGCGCACTAGAGCCTACTCTTTACTATAGACGTTACTATAGTAGAATAATAGATAGTTAAGAAACTCTAGTAGATTCTAAGTACTATACTTATCTATTTTAAAGTATAGAGTAACCTACTACTAGACTATAGATAATAGTTTAGTATTAATAAATATAAACTATAACTTTCTATTCTCTAGAGACTTTTAGTCTATTACTAGCTTATACTTAATTATTACTTTCTAAACTTAGAAGTACGCTTTATTACTTTTAAAGCGCTTCTCTATCTAAAAAGACTTACGCTTATCTACGTATATAGATAGAGAAGAAGAAGAAAATAGAGAGTTTATACTAGCGCTAAAACTACTAATAGACACTTCTATAGTAGAAGTAGTATTTCTCTTTTATAAAGTATTACTAAAGAAAAGTATAGTATTAAACTACGTACTACTATAGCTTTATTACTATAGTTACACATGTATTACGCGCTTACAGCGCTTTACTACTTACTTATAGTTACAAATACGCGCGTAGGCAGGTATATAGTTAACTTAGAAAGTAATAATATTATTTAAAGTCTTAGCTAATTACTTTCTTTATTTACTAATAATAATAATAACAAAAGTAGCCTAGGTAGCAGTAACGTTACAATAGCTCTGCTACACCTTACGCAGACTTACGCAGCCTGCAGCAGTAGTAGTAATGTTATAATAATCTAGCTACACCTTACGTAGTACTTACGTAGGCGCTATAGCCTAGTATATCTACTATTACCTAGCTTATTATATTCTCTAGTATTATACGCGCACGTGCGCGCGCTCTATCTAGGTTACTTTTTATCTTTATATTGTTTGTTGCATTATCTATTATATTAAGTATTGTATTGCCTATTAATACGCATTATAGGCTATCGCAAGCTATTGCTATAGCTCTTAGATTAACTAGGTAACACTAGCAACCTATAGAGTTCTATAACGCTAGCTACGTTTAACTTTAAGTTACTAGTAGAGCTTGCTGCTACTAATCTCTCTATAAGGTAGTAATAAACTTCTAGAGCCTGCCTATTTATGCTTTAAGTTTAGCGTCTATATTGTACAAAAAGGCATCCTCTTACTACTTTATAGACTTTAGTTTCTTCCTCTTTAAGTTACTAAGACAGTTATACTAGGTACAAAGGCGCTCTTTACGCTAGTAATCTCTTACTCTAGGTATATTACCTAACTACTAAAGATAGAGAAGAATACTAAACCTTATAGTAGTAATTATTATAGTTACGCTGTTCTACATAGAAACTTCTATAAAAAGCTTGTGCATTCTAAGGTAGCGTATAGCTCTCTTCTTGTGCTTTGCTATAGTATTGTAAAGTAGTATAACTTGTTTATACTAGCGTGCAGCTCTCTCTTGTACGCCTAGTAAAAGATATAAAATA
The DNA here is from genome assembly GCF_024043145.1 of Alternaria conjuncta. Taxonomy (NCBI): domain Eukaryota; kingdom Fungi; phylum Ascomycota; class Dothideomycetes; order Pleosporales; family Pleosporaceae; genus Alternaria; species Alternaria conjuncta. The sequence goes on along the minus strand of NW_026250092.1, from coordinate 53,475 downwards.
CTAGTTTTAGAGACTAGCGCGATATTAGCTAGTGCTGTAATATTAGCTAGTGCTGCGCTGTATACGTTAAGAGAGTTAGACATCTTTAGATATTAGCGTTAATAAAGAAGGTTCTTTTTAATAGAGGTCTTACTATTTAATAAGCGCTAGCGTATGTAAGAGAATTTATATAGAACTTAGGTAGAATTTTGCATACAAAAAGATATTTCGCATACTATTTTGCTACTATACTTTCTATAGCAGCCTTATAAGGCTTAAACTATAGCTATAGTTACGCGCTATAGTTATAAGCTACAGTTTCTAGCTATAGTTTCTAGCTACACTTTCTTATTACTGTTATCGCCTGCGTAGAGCTAACTTGCCTATCTTAAAGGCTATAGAAGCGTTTAGCACACTATTTTAACGCTACTAGTTTAGAGAATTTAGCTGTAAGCTTTGCAATATAAAAAAAATACAATATATATAAATACTGCTTTGTTATTAATTAAAGAGATAGAGTAAAGTCTTAATTACAGCTATTATAACTAAAGTAATATAGAATAGAAATATACTCTAACTAGCAAAAACTAATAGACTCTAAATAAAAAAAAAAAAAAAAAAAAAAAAAAAAAAAAAAATTAAACTACGTACTTAAGGCCTTAAGGCGTTAGGTAAAGTATTTATTCTAGATCTAAAGTATCTAAAATAAAGCGTAGTCTTCTATATAGTTTTAGATTAGTTATTATAGTTAGTTTAAAATTACTTATAGAGTTATGTTTTTAGCTATTTTTATTTCTTAAGCCTAGCTAGTCTATCTCTAAACTTATATATAGTACTTAAGAAAAAAGCCTTATAAATATTATAAACTAGCTTTAGAGTTAGAATATACTAAGTATTAATAAAATATTATAAGGCTTAGAACTTAAGAGGCTATATATAGAATCTAGAGGTTTATATAGTAAGTCTAGACCTTACCTATATCTTCTCTATTCTAGCTTAGACTTAGGTAAAGCCTAAGACTATTATACTAATAACTTTCTATCTTAAAAAACTTCTTATATCTCTAAAAGCTTCTTATATTTCTATAAACTCTAAATACCTAAGTACTACTTCTAAATTTAATACTAATACTAATATTACTTTAAAGATGTTAAACTCTACTTTTCTCTCTATATCTACTATCTAAGTAGGTACTTCTAACTCTTTAATACCTAGCCTAGATAATAGTTACTTAGTACTACTAATAGACTTAGTCTCTTATAGTATTAGTATTACTAATACTAATATAATCTTTAATATCTTACGCCTTAAAGGTTAGATATATAATAGTAACTTAGATAATATAATAGTAACCTTCTAAGATATTATTCTTTTAGTAAAGTTTAACTTAGAAAATCTAGTACTATATACTTATTTTTATATAAATATACTTTTTATTATTAAGCTATTCTAAATAAATACGCTATTTATATACTATACTATAAAGAAAAAAAAAGATAAGACTTTTACTTAGAAGAAATTTAAGTGTTAGAGAATAGTAGATAGTATATACACTTATACTATAATAAAGCTAGTACTAGTATTTATAGTAGTAGATAGGTATATATAGCGTAAAGAACTCTATCTTTAGAGTTTACTTTAGAAGTTAAAGATACTTAGAATTATCTAGAGAAAGAAAGATAAGCTAGAAGTATAAGTATAGTAGTAACTAGACTAGTAAGCTAAGAAATAGTAGTTATAGGCGCTCTAAAATAATCTAAGCGTTATTATAAAGTATAGAAAGTAGTAGTAAGAGCTAGAGACTTATTAGTATAAATAGAGAATAAGTAGGTAGATAGATAGATAGGTAGATAAGAGTAAATATAGATAGTAAGTAGTAGTTACGTAATATAGCTAATAATATAGCTAGACTTAGAGATAATTATATATAGAATATAAGTTACTAGTAATTATATAGATGTTATATGCGCGTTATATAGATATCTTAGATTAGATTAGACTTTATACTAGTAGTAAGCTTACTAGATTACTTTTTAGAGATACGTAGTTATATAAAGCTAGTATTAGTACTACTAGTTAATAGTCTAGATAGCTATTAGTAATATATAATAAATATAAAGTAGTTAGCCTATTATAATTACGCGTATAGTAAATATTATATTAGTAGTAGTATAGGTATAAGTATTATAAGTTATAAATCTAGGCTTATGTTAAAGATTTTTAAGTTTACTATTAGATAATATAGTAACGCGTTATTACGTAATTATATAATTATATAATTTTAAAAAAAGTACGCTATAGGCTCTATCTCTTAGGCCTAGAAGAGATATTATAAGCTATCTACGCTAGCTTTTAGAATAATTACTAATAATAAGTATAAGATTAACTTTAAGAATAAACTAATTTACTATTTAGTAGTTATTCTTAGTATTAAAGTCTTTTTATAAAGTTAAGTATATTTTTAGTAATAAGTAATATATAATAGATACTCTATTTAGTATTTTAATTATAACTAGAACGTTCTATCTAGAAGATAATATTTCTTTATTTTATATTTTAAGTAACTTATATATAACTAATAGATATTTTTATTATAAGTTATTATATACTCTCTAAGCTTTATACTCTTTTATATAGTTTTAAATTATATACTCTTTTATAAGCTTCTTATACTAGTAATACTATTTTTATTTATACTTTAGTATTTCTACGCTACTAACTAAATATATTCTACTAGCTATTTCTATCTAGTATAAAAAGATTAGAAATTAATAGTCTAAATATTCTATTCTCTCTCTCTACTAGCCTTTTCTCTAAGAATATTATCTCTTTTAAATTACTTATATATACTCTTAGATAGCTAATAAGTATATTATAATTTTCTAATAGAATTCTAGCTAAGTTATAAGCTAGATTTATATAATATATAGCTACTTTATATAAACTTAGCTTAATTATATTAGACCTCTATATAAAGTTTAGAGTATTAAACTAGATACCTATTTAAAAGATTAAGTAGTAATACTATATTATAACTTATTTTTAGTTCTCTTCTAGGTTTAGTATAAGCTCTAATAGTAGAAGGCCTTTTATTTATATATTATCTACTAAAAGCTATTTATTTCTATAATAACTCTATTAGATATATAAAGATCTAACTAAATTATATAGCTTATCTACCTAATATATAAGCTAACTTTTAGATAAATTACTCTAGATATTCTTATAACTAAATACTATAACTATATTAACTTATACACTTCTAGGTATACTATTTATAGCGTTTATTATATCTACTATTAGTAAAGTTATAGTATTAATATATATAGAGAATATACTACTACTAGTACTAATATTATAGTAATAAAGAATACTATATATAGTATAGACTAGCGTAGAAAAAGCTTAAGAGTAGATTATAATAACTTTTAAGTCTTTAGATAATAGAGTATAGAGAAGTATACCTTAGTAGAGAAATAATACGTTATATATAGTAGTTATAGCTAGCTTATAAGTACTTAGAATTAAGCTATCTCTAATAGATAGAGTTAGAATACGTAATATATATATTTCTTTATATAAAAGATGTAAAAAATAGTATAGTAAAAGGTATAGTAAAAGGTATAGTAAAAAGTATAGAAGTTTATAGTAGTTTAGTATTATATAACTCTTTATAGAATATACTTTTAGATACTAGCTTATTTACTATAGTAGCTTAGTATATATTTAAAGATAATTAATTATTTATTACTACTTCTTAAGTTTATTATTATAATTATAATAGATAATATTAGTTTTTATATCTACTTCTATAAGAGGTTATTAGGCACTTTCTAACGCGTTATAGAAGTTTTAAATACTTAGTAAAAGATTTAGAAAGACTTTAAATAGAGCGTATAAAGTATTACTTATAATAAGTTACGCTTATTACTATAAAGAACTTCTCTTCTCTTTATTTTCTTTCTTCTACTTTGTTATAGTTATTAATTATATCTCTACTACTTTACTAAGCTCTAATAAATAACTCTACTAAATATATAAAGCTTCTAAAGCTTTTAGATAATCTATAAGCTATCTTAGCTATACTTTTAGAATCTACTTTTACTAAACTTATAATAGATATCTATAGAACATCTATTAAAATTCTTTATAAGTAGCTTATTATATATAATACTACTAAGAATTATAGGCTAGAGAATACTACTATTAATACTACTACTAAAATTAAAACTATATCTATACTAGATTATATACATAATTAGAAAAGATACTATATAGTAGATAATTTAATTACGTATACTACTATTAGTAAAAAAGTAAATTCTTAGAGCTATTTTATACGCCTAAAATAGCTTAAAATTCTAGCTTTTATTATTAAGTATATAAAAGTTTATAGTAATAATATAGCTTCTTTTCTTATTTAGTAAAAATTATAGTTAGCTATTAGTAACCTTTTTTATAAAAGGCGTAAAAAGGCGTTTAGCTCTTACTACTATAGTATAATAGCACTAAGAGTAAATATAGAGACTAATAGAATTATCTAGCTATTCTATATATTATAGTACTATAATTTCTATTAGCTTCTTAGCTCTAGAATAGAAAACGTAGAAATTACTATACTTTTCTAGATATAATTCTTTATATAGCTACTTATAGTAAATAATTCTATAGTTACTATAAAGAGAGCTACTAAAAATATTTATAACTAGTATAATTATAGCGCTAAGATTAATATTTTTATCTTATATTTTAGTCTAGAGTATATTCTAGTACTTTATAAATATCTTTTAGCTAACTTTCTTATAAAGGTATTATAATCTAGTAACTACTATAAAGCTACTATAAACTATTTAGATAATATACTTTTACTTAAAGATATATTATAAAATACTAGAGCTTATAGTCTTAGAAAAGTAATAAAAGTATTTCTTATCTATTTATTTCTTAAAAAGTATAGTAATAAGAATAGTACTAGAGAGTAGCTAGCTAATATAGTTAAAGAAACTATAACTAAAGAGACTAGAAAGAATAATATAAGTAAGAAGAAATTAAATAGTAATATAAAGAAAAGTTAGTAAAAAAGCTTTATATATAAGTAGAAGTATATAATATTTATAAAGTATCTTAAGAAGAACTAAAGTATATTAAGATTATATAAAAAAGCTTCTACTTACTATAGAAATACTAACCTCTAACTTCTATAACTACTAAGATTTTCTAGCGTAATAAATAATAAATTACCTTTTATAGAGAATCTAGTAATTAGGTAATACTTTAACTTTATCTAGTCTAGGCTATATATATATATTAATTATATATATATAAGTAGATAGTAAACTATATTATATAGTATAAGAGAAATAGTGTATAGATAAAAATTTATAGTAGATACTAAAATATCTCTTAAAGAGTATCTAAAAAAAAGCTATACTTACTATATAGTAGATCTATTATATAGATAAGTTCTACTTAAAATACTTAGTAAGCTTCTATACTCTTTATAGCGTCTATAACTACTAGTTTATTATTCTCTAATAGTACTTCTACGCCTTTTCTACTTTTTTTCTATAGATAGTAGTAAAATATTTCTTATATAGTTTAATAAATAGTGCTCTAGAAAAAGTAAATACTTAGATAATAAATTATTATAAGATTACTATAATTTTAGACTAAGAGATTCTTTAAAAGTAAGCTAATCTATATAAATATAAGCTAAGAAAAATAAAATAGTAGAATATACTACTTATAGTAGTGTTTTAGATAATAAAAGGCTTTCTTAATAATATAGCTTTAAGTGCTATATAGATATTTATATAACTACTATTAATTATAGTAGTTTACTAAAGTTTCTTTTTTTTATCTTCTTTAATATTAGTTATAGTATTATTACACTTATTCTCTACTATATTAAATAGATAAAGTAATAATATATTTGTTTTTATTATAGTCTATCTTTTAGTATATATAAAAATAATAAAATAAGTATAAGATAATATTATATTATTATTAGTAGAGCTACTTTTATAGAACTTATAGGTCTTCTCTAGTAATAATTAGAAAGCTTCTAAAGTTATTACTTTATAATAGAGGCGTAATAGAGAAATAATAGAATTAAGCTTTCTAAGAAATTTATTCTCTATCTTATCTACGCTAGATATATTCTTATTATAGAGAAACTTAAAAAAGTTAATATCTATACCTAATAATTAGAAAGCTTTAAAGGTAATATCTATATTAATACTACTTCTAAAGAATAAGTTAGCGCTAATCTTAAGAAGTAAGTTCTCTATAGTATATAATTTACTACTTCTACTAAAACTATTAGCTTCTATATATATAACGTAACTTTAGATAGATTTTATCTCTTAACTAATAAGCTTAAATATATAAAAAACGTTAGAGTTACTTACTATTATACTATAAAAGTAGTAGTAGTTAAGCGTATACTATAGTGTAAGTACTTTATCTTCTAAATATAGCTAAAGCTAAGCTTTAAGTTAATAATAATTAGTAGTATTAAACTTATAATATATAATAGCGTATAGATAGTCTAGCTACGTTATTCTAACTAATAATATAAAATATTACCTAAAATAAAAGAAAAATATTAGATAGTCTTCTTCTACTTTTTTTTAACTAGTAGTAGTAGTATATCTTAATTACTTCTAGATAGCTACTTTTTATACTTTAGTAGTTTATAGAAGTACTTCTACTTCTAAATATTATTTTTCTTAAAGCTAGTTCTAATCTATACTAGAAGTAATATAAATTTCTATACTCTTATATAAAACTATATTATTCTAGTTATACTTTATACTAGAGAAATTATTAAGCTAATCTTAGCTATTTTTATAAAAGCTATTACTAAAAATAGTAATTAGATCTAAGCTTAGCTATTTAGTAATTATAGATAGCTAGTTATATCTATCTAATAATAAATAATAAAGCGTTATATATCTATATTCTTAGAGCGCTTTATAATAGAAAATATACTAGTATATATAATAAAAGTTTAAAGCTATATAGCTTCTAACGTAGTCTACTTAAAGCTAAGTATACTCTAAAATCTAGTTCTTTTTTATAAATATTCTATATAGTATAATACTAAGCTTTAGTTTTGTAATAGTAGAACTAGATAGTATATCTTTATAATTATAATTAGTATTATAGAGACCTTAATAGATAATCTTAAAGGTTAAAGTATAGTAGACTATAGTAAATAAACCTACTAAGATAAGCTCTACTATAGACCTAGAAAAAGCTATTAGTTATCTAGTAGTATTTAAATATAAAGACTACTTACTACTATATATAAACTTAAAACTAAATAAGAAAAAGTATTAGCTAAGAGCTATAGCATACTATATATCTCTATTATATTACTTTTTTAAGACGCTCTAGTTATATAATATTTAAGCTAACTAGTATATAGTTTAGAGTAAATAAAAGTAGAAAGTAAACTACTATAGCTACTAGGCCTTTAATAATAAGCTAGAGCTTCTTTTCTATATAGTTAGTATAACTTTTAAAGTAGTAGCTTAAGCTAAGATACTTTTAGACTTATTTTAGTCTACTATAAAAAGCTATATATATATAGCTTCTACGCTATATATATTAAGTTAGACTATTAGTAAGATAGTATTATAATATTTATAAGTATATAAGTAGAGTAGAAGATACTAGTAAGTAGAGTACTAAGTAGAAAGTAGTATAATAGCGTAGATAGATAGAATTACTTAATATATAGTAGAGTAGATATTAGCACTATTAGTTAAAAGACTATATTAATATATACTAAAGATAATATATATTATCTAAGATAGAACTACTATAATAGAAAGGCGTACGCGCGTTATTAGTTAAAATAGAAATATAATACTATAATAGCGCGCTTCTTATAGTAAGTAGTAAAAGTAATAATACTAGAAAAATATTTATAAAAAAGATAATAAAAGTATAGATTATAAAAAAATTTAAAGTATTAGTAGATAAAGCTTAAGTATTAATAAGCTATACTAAAGTACGTAGGTTTTACCTTTTTACGTTAATCTTTTACGCTATAACTATATTTTACTAATTACTATTCTTACTAGAACTTACTAGATCTCTATAACGTACTTAATTATAAGTAGATAGTAATAGTAAAATAACTTTATAGCTATTATATAAACTACACTAATAATAATAAAAGTAGCGCTAAAAATAATATTTAAAAAGATAAGCTAAGACCTCTATAAAAGAAATATAAGGCTAATTCTAGAAAAAAAGTAGTTATTTTTAGTAGCTTAGTAGATTTATAGAAGTAAATTATAAATATATAATAACTACTAATTCTTACTAAATATACTAGTACCTTTATATAAAAATATTCTAATTCTTAGAATACTAAAAAGTTTTTATAGACTTTAAGCTTTATTAGTAAGTATAGTAAATATAACTTTATAGATAATCTAGGTAATACGTTTATAGTACGCTATTTATAAACCTAGTAAGTTAAGTAGTATAATAAGTAGATATAAATACTATAACTTTTTAATAATCTCTTCTAGTTTAATATAATATAAATTCTATAATCTTAAGAAATAGAGTATATTAGTAAATTAATACTAAAAGAGCTTTAGAATTTTCTAGCTCTATTAAACTTTAAAAAGTTAGAATTAAGAAAAGATATTATTATAATAAATATAGAGAAATAAAGTATATAAAGGTTAAAGATTAATAAGCTTTATAAGCTTTATAGCTCTAGAGTTATCTTAGTTCTATATAAATAGCTATCTAGAAGTTTATAAGTTACCTCTTACGTATTTCTTTATACTAGTACTAGCTTATAATAATAGTCTTAAAGAAAGATTTACTATCTTAGAAGCTTACTTTAAAAGTACTATTAAATAACTTACTAGACTTAGCTTTTAGAGCTATATTAATAATATAGAAGCTAGTACGCTAGCTATATAAGTACATAAACTTCTTATATAGCTTTTTTAGAACGCTTATAAGAATACTAGACGTTAACTAAGAGTTATTTCTAGTTAAGTACTTAGTATAGTATTCTTTCTTTAAGCCTATATCTATACTATTAGTAGCTTACTTATCTACTATTCTCTTAGAATTTAGAAGTATCTTATATATAGCTATATAGTATTAGTAAACTAAAGAGCTAGTACGTTATATAGACTATAATTATATAGTTATTAGAATATATAAGTTTAGCTTCTCTTACTCTTTCTAACTACTATAACTATCTAAATCTATCTTTTATAATTATTTAATAACTTTAACTAGCTATAAAGTATATTCTCTAAGACTCTTCTTATAGCCTTTATACTTACTACTACTAACTTAATCTTTATTACTTTTACTCTAAGTCTAGCTTATAAGTTATTATAAAACTTTTTATTAAGTATACTATCTAGTATAGATATACTCTATACTAAGCTAATAGCGTAGTTCTTCTATTTTATATAAAGCTATACTATATATAATATACTATCTATAGAGCTAGAGCTCTCTATTCTATTTAGTAGCTTATTTATAAGCGTAATAATACTTTATATATAGTATAGAAGATATTTAAAATTATAACTAATAGTTATATAGTAGTTATAGATAGGCTTTATAGATAATAGTTAGTAAAAGAGAAAAAGACTATTTATAAGATCTAGCTAGTAGTATTATTAAGTCTAAAAGTTTATACTATAGATCTTATAGAATTAGATAGTAAATAGTAAATAGTAATATTATAGATAGGCTAGGTAGCTATTAAAACTAGTAGTATTTAAAGCGTTTACTTTTTATTAAGACTATTACTATATAAAAGTTATACTCTCTAACTCTTATTAGAGAATAAAGTACTCTTTAGTAGAGATATTATTAAATAAAGTTATTAGAAAGAAGTATTATATATAGTTATTAATCTTTTACTACTTAGTATAGATATAAATCTACTTTCTAGTCTTATATAGTAGTATTAGAATATTAGAGATTATATTATATAGGTATTAGAGAGTATAAAGATATATTACTATAAGAACGTAAAGTAATTAGTATAGGTAAGAAAGTATATAGACGTTAGTTTAGTAGAAAAGAGTTCTATTATAGAAAGATTCTATTATCTAAAGTATTATATAAAAGTCTAATACTAAAAAACATAAGTAAAAGATAAGATAGATAATCTAATAATTCTAAAGAGCTCTTATTAAAAGACGTTCTCTCTCTAGATAATTCTTAGGTTATTAAAGATCTAATTTATATAAGAATACTTTATATACTAGTATAAACTTTTTCTTTCTAGTAGTATAGTTCTATTATACTATCTAAAACGTGTTAATTACTTATAGTATAAAGAAAAAATAAAGAAAAAATATAAAAAAAAAAGTAAAAAGTAAAATAAATAATTAAGTAGAGATATTAATAATATACTACTATAGTGTAAGTAGTAGATAGATTTTAGGTAAAATAAGAAGCTTACTTAAAATCTAAGTACTAGTAATATTACTAGCACGTCTAGTCTACTTTATATTTTATCTACTATAATATAGCTTAAATAGGCTAGTAGAAGAAGCTAATAAAGCTAGTATTAGTATCTTAAACTAAGAAGAAAGTAGTAGAACTAGTAGTAGTAATATTATTAGAGAGCGTAAGAAACTAAAAAGTAATAATAGACTAGACGCTAGACTACTAGTATAAGTCTAAGAAGTCTTAAATAGAGAGAAAGAAGTAGGTATAGTATTAAGGTTAGTAGCGTTATAGAAGTAGTAATAAATATCTAGTTTTATATTAATTTTGTTAATAAGATATTTAATAGTATCTTTTATACTATAATTATAATTCTAAATATACTACTATCTCTTATAAGAAGAAGATATACTCTTATTAGTAAAGAAAGAAATATCTAAATATTTACTATTAGCGCTCTTAGTAAAGGCAGCCTTCTTAAGCTTTTTAACTACTAGCTATAGTATTTTAATCTCTCTAATAATATACTTACGCTCTTTTTAGATATACTCTAGAATACTATTCTTATTCTTACTAAGAAGATTATAAATCTTCTTACATATAAGAGAGTTGTTCTAGAAGACTTATATAAGAATAGCCTTCTAGATCTAAAAAAAGAAGTTAATATATATATTTACTAAAAATATTTACTTAATACTACTATACTTATTATAATACTTAGATAGTATTATAGAAAAAGCTATAAGATTATAATAAGTCTTTAAGATCTTATTATATATTTCTATAGCTAGAATCTCTATAACGCTTTAGCGTACTATAATATACTATAAAAGAATTATTTAATAGATCTTAGTTACTAGTTCTATAAAGCTATAGAGCGTTATAAAGTAGATAATATAAATATCTTCTTCTCTATAAATAGACTTCTTCTACTTTACGCCTAGCGCTATTACTTATACTTCTTATATCTAATTAATATTATTATACTATTCTTTAATAAGGCTAGTAAAATTCTTCTTAGTAGTCTTACGCTATTATAAGTATAGCTCTATATATTAATAGAAGCCCTCTAAGACCTCTATATAGTTCTAAGAGTTCTTATTATTAATTAAAACTAATTCTTAGATTATATCTATACCTTAACTTTAAGCGTAGGTAAATAATAAATTAAGATTAATATAGTAGAAGAACGTCTTATTACCTAGTATAGTGTACTTAGTATAGTAAAAGTAGAAAACTATAGTATATTCTTTATAAAGTACTAAGTAGAGTATCTAGTAATAAAGGTTAGTATAAATAGCTTATTAAATAAGAGAATAGTATATAATATAAAGCTAGCTAAGGTTCTTATTACTATTAATATATTAGAGATAGTAATAATATATCTTAAAGAATTCTTTAATAATTTTCTTAAGTTTTTTATTATTAAAGAATAGCTACTTAAAGTTCTCTATAGTAATATTACTCTTCTACTTAAAGTCTTCTACTAGCTTACTCTAACTTATCTTTTTACTAACCTTTTTCTAGAAAGAAATTAGGTATAGATTATAAGCTATCTAAGAACAAAAGTAATAGCTAAGAAGGTTAGAGTTTTATTTACTAAGCTTATATTACTTAATAAAGAGAATAGACGTAATTAGATAGATTTAGAGTTTATACTACTTATCTTAGAAAAGATATAAAAGAAGAAGAATATTATTTATAGCTTTTATATTTATAGCTTACTTAAAGAGACTTATATAAGTAGCTATTACTTATATATAAGTCTAATAGATATAAGTACTATTAATTAATAAGCTATTAAAGTAGTAACTAATATAAACTTCTTAATACTACGCTTAGATAACTTTAATACGTTTATAGTTATTAAGTTTAGTATACTTAGAGTAGCTATTAAGAATTAGTTAAAGAAAATTAGAAGTTCTATCTAGATATTTATAGTTCTTAGCTATAGTTAAAGCCTTAAGCTTATTAGAATTCTAGTCTTTATCTTCTAAATTGTCTTTATTAAGTATAGTATTTATTTTCTTAGATAAAGATTAGTAAGCTAGAGTAGATTTTAGAGTACTAGCGCTAAGTAGTAGTAGTAGTAGTAGAAGGCTAGTTTATATACTATAAAGCCTTAATTTCTATAACTTAGCTACTACTACTCTTTTCTTAACTACCTTAAGACTAGTCTAGTACTCTTAGTATACCTACTTCTCTAGATTTACTAAAGAAGTAACTAATTTAGCTCTACTAAGTTATCTTACTTTAATCTTCTTTAGCTCTACTTTAATATAATTACTATCTTTATTAATTACTTTTAACTTATATAAAGATAATCTAAGTTCTATTATAATAGAGATAGCTAATTAATAGATAGAGTATAGCTTTATCTAGTATCTAGTAATAGTATTAGTAATTATTACTTTATTACTACTATAAAAAGTATATATAATTAGATAGTTCTTATTAGAATATCTATTAGCTATATATAGAAAGATATATTACTAAAACTTATATTAACTATTATAAGTACTATCTTTCTTATACTTATAAGTAAAAGAAACTATAATATTTCTAGTAGTAAGGCTAAGTATACTTAGTGTTATACTATACTTCTTATAGTTTTTTTTTAATACTTTAATAGAATACTTTAAAAGAAATAGTGTTTTAGAAAGTAAGTTCTTCTTAGTAAACTAAATAGTTACTTTAATAGAATTTCTTAAGATAGCCTAGTTTTATATAATAATATTAGTCTTAGTACTTTTACGTAGAGTATAAATATAAATAGCTACTACTTAGACTAAGAAAAGAGCTATGTTACTAATATCTAGACGCCTAAGGCAGAACTATATATTAGATATAGTCTAGTAGTTATATAGAACTTTACTTAAAAAGCAAGAAATATAGCTTATAAGACTAGACTCTAATATATTAATACTCTTAGTAGTAGTAGTTAGCTCTATAATATACTTATCTTTAGTATTCTTAGCTTAGCTTAAGACTTAATACTAGCTATTAAATACTTTAATACTACTATACTTATCTATAAGCTTTAGTAGCGCCTTAACTATATTAGATACTTTAAGAATAAAATTAGTAATCTAGTTAAATAAAAAGATTATATTAGTTATAAATATATTAAGAATAACCTTTTATTACTTAGAAGACTACTATTTAAGACTAGTAATAAACTCTATTATCTTACTATTAATATTTAGATTCTAGAGATTCTATTCTAGGCTAAAGTAAGAACTTAGTTCTTAGCTTTAGTATATAGAGTTTAGATAATTATAAAAGTGTCTTTCTTTAGTTATAAACTAAAAAAAGTAGTAAAGAAAGAGCTAGTATTACTTTTAGAGGCTTAACTATAGATACCTAAAGTAGTAAAATTCTTAGTAAGACTAGGTATATAAAGCTTAAAAGGTAAACTTTTCTAAGAAGAAGTCTCTTATAAAGAAGAGCCTTAGCTATAAGAGAAAGTTAACTTTCTAGTATCTATAGCTTTACTTTTACTCTTATTCTTATTACTAGCTATCTTCTACTAAGCCTTTAGTAGTGTAAGTATTTTTCTTTAATAATCTAAGACTAGCTCTTATAAAGAAACTCTTACTAAACTAGCTTATAGTATAGAACTAATAATACTAAGCTTATATATATATATATAGTTACGCTTATATACTTATTTATAGAATTAGTTATAGATATAGTAGACTAAGCGCGCGCTCTTATATATAGAGTTAATAGTAACTAGAAGTTATAAAAAAGGTTTAGGTAGCTTATAAACTTATTATACTTCTCTATACTAAGCGTAGTAGTTATAGTTATAGTTATAATTACTAAGGTAAAAAATAAGAAAGATTAGGTAAATAAAGAATAAAAGAAGATATAGTCTACTTCTAAGAGGTAACTATAGTATATAGAAGTAAGAAGAAAAGATTTAGAAAGTTAGAAAAGAAAAAAAGAAGTAATAGCTAAGAAGAGATATATATATATATATAATTAAGAAGCCTCTATCTATTATAGTATTATAATATTATAATATTAATAGGTAAAGTTAGAAAATAAAATTATAGTAAAGGTAAGATAATTAATTACGTAATTAGCTATTATACTTAGTAGTGTTCTTACGCGTATAATAGTATTAGTAAATAGATAGTGTTGCGTTATTATAGTAGTAATAACTAGATTTTAGGTAAAATTCTAACCTACCTAAAATCTATATATTAGAACTATTATAGTCTATAATTATTAGAATTATAGCTAAAAGACTATAATAACTATATAAATATAGTTTAAAGAGAGTTTAAAGCTAGATAGAATAGTTAAAAGAGTAATACTTATTATAATTAGTACTAGTATTTCTAATATTAAAGTTATAAGAGAGCTATAATACTTATAGCTTTCTTTCTTATTATCTCTAAGAGCGTATAGAGATAATAGAGAATTAGTTACTAAAGATAAAATAGTTATAGTTATTATAGTAGTTTCTAAGTAGTTATATATAAAGTTATAGCTAGTTATTATACGTAAAATTATAGCTACTATATTCTTTAGATAACTTAAGTATATTAAGATAGTAGTAGAATAGATATATTTTTATCTACTTAGTAGTAGTTACTTTCTAAAGACTTAACTATAGGTAGACTAATATAACTAGAAATTACTATTCTAAGCTCTAATTTAAGTAGCTTAAGAAGCTTAAAATAGTAAATTAACTAAGTCTAGGTAGTTATTACTAAGTAGAGATAACACCTTAGTAGTTATATAACTTTATAGTTTAGTAAACTAGTAGTAGAAAATCTAATATAAGATAGAATATAGTAAGATAGTAAGAATAGTAGTAGCTATTTTCTCTACTTTATCTTAAGGTTTATAGTACTTATACTTTACTAAGAGTATCTAAATATATACTACTTAGTATATATAAAAAGAGGTATTAATATATATAGTAAACTCTTTATCTATATTATCTAGTATTAATATTATAGTAAAGAAGTTAAAGGTAGTAGAAAGTACTTAGAGTAGTATTTACTTTAGACTTTAGTAGTAGCTTCTAGCTAAACGCTGCTATAAGCGCTACGCTATCTTTATTACTACTTATCTTATAGTTTATAATATATTTATCTAGTATAGTTTAAGACTATAAAGAAGTTAGATACCTTTTTTACTAGTAGTAGTAAGAGTTAATAAAAGCTAGAAAGAGAGTATAATAAGTAGAGACTTATTATTACTATTAAAGTATAAGTATAGTAGAAAAGAAACTAGAATAAATTAAGGTTAAAAGTAAGAAAAGCGCTATTTCTTTAGTTTTAGTAAAACTTATAGAATACTTCTCTATAAGACTAATATAGTCTATATATATTTATAATATTAAGATTCTTTATAGTATAGTTAATGTAATAGAAAAAAAAGAAATAAAAAAAGACTAAAAAAGTATACTTTTAAATACTTAGTAATAGTAAAGTATATATTATTAAAGAGACTTTTAGATAAGAGAGCCTATAGTAAGCTTTTTCTTCTTTTTCTTAAGTAAAGGCTATTCTATAGCCTAAGCTCTTTCTCTATTTAATACTAATAATATATTAAAATTAGAGAAAGAAATAAAGTCTAGTTAAAATACTTTCTATTCTTCTTCTATAAGGTACTTAGTAATAACTATACTTAGCTAACTAATAAGCTTTAAAAGAATACTTAGCTAATTAATAAGTTTTAGAGCGTTACTTACTTTTTCTTTCTTAAGTTATAGTTAGAAAGAGGTATTCTAGCTATCTTTCTTATTATTATTAATAGAGCTAGCTAGCACGTTAGTAAAGATGTTAGTATTCTTTTAGTTATTTAGGTTATAGAGCTTTATCTAGCTATAATATTACTTAGTAATATCTTTTAGTATTTATTAGTAAAAGAGCTTTAGTCTCTTACTAGAAATAGTATATAGAAGTAGAGTTCTATTAAAATTCTTAATCTAGTAGGTACTTTACTCTAGCTATAGTTATTAAATATAATAGAGACTTATCTACCTAGCGTTAAGCTTCTTATCTCTAGATATATTAATCTTTTATATAGAGTTCTATAGAAGAACTAGGTTACTAAGTTAAAGCTTCTTATAGCGTATCTTCTTAGTATTATTCTAATAATTCTTCTTAGCTTAATATAGCTAATTAGTCTAGATAATAGTATTCTTAGTAAATTAGTTCTAGAGGTCTAGTTATATTACGCGTATTACTAGAAGTTATATATAATTCTTTACTTTTTAGAATAAAAGAGTCTACTATATTAGAAGCTCTAATTCTAATAGTAGAACTAGGTTTTAACTAGTAATTAACTAGTATAGTAAATAGCCTATCTAAAACTAAGTAAAAATATAGTTAGTAAGAAGAATAGTAGGTAAGTTATTTACTTATAGGCCTAATAGCTTAGTAAAAGTATTAATAATAGGCTTATATCTACTTTTAATTTTACTTATAGCCTATAGATTATATAAGAATAACTAGATACGTTTAATCTTATAGTTAGCTATAAGATACTTTACTATCTTAGCAAAGTCTAGTCTACTATTAACTAAGATCTTACGTATTATATTCTATTAATAGATAATATTCTTATAAATAAACTTAGTAATAGTGCTAGACTTATTATTAAAAAGCGCTCTAGCCTCTAGCTATCTACTTAAGTATTCTTTAGTAATAATAAGATACTTCTTACCTTAGTAGTAAGGTATATAAACTATATTAATTATAACTAACTTTTAGATTATAAAGCTATAAGTATTAGTTAATATATTAACTCTTCTCTTTAAGAAGTAAAGCTAGTATTTAGAATAATACTAAATTCTTCTTTAAACGTCTTTATATATATTAGACTACTAGTAATATTAGAAGAGTATAGAGTATATAGTATTAGTTCTATAATAGCTAATAGTCTTATATATTAACTATATAGTTTATAAGTAGATATTAGTATTATTAATAACGTAGTATATAGTAATATTTCTTAAAGTTTTATAGAAGAGCGTATAATTATATATAAAAAAGTTTAAAGCTCTCTTCTTCTATATATAAAGCTTTTTTAGTATTATATTTTTAGAAACTTTAAGGTTAATAAGAAACTAGGTAATCTACTTAGATTATTTAGCGTACTTATACTTAAGTACCTAGAATACTCTAATAAGTAGTAGTTCTTCTTTTATACTTCTAATTATATAGTTAATAAACTTTTTAAAATTATTCTTAAATTCTTCTAGTAGAACCTAATTATTAGGTTTAGAGTAGTAAGAGAAAGTATCTATAACAACGTTCTTCTTTCTAGAAATATAGATAATATTAAAGTTCTAAAAAAGAATAGTAGAGATCTACTAATTTATAACTAATTCTAGGTTATCTATAGAAAAGTAATTAAGTTAAGTAATAAGTATTACTATATTAGTTTTAATAGTAAAATATATACTATATAAATATATATAAAACTTCTTTAAAGCCTATAGTACTACTTTATATTCTAACTTAGTAGAATACTAAAGACGTTCTCTTACTAACTAAAGTATACTTTTAAATTAAATAGAGTAGCGTCTACTATTAGTCTATAGCTATTTAAGATAAGCTTTTTCTTTATTCTAACTAGCGTTAGTTATAAAAAAAACCTTATACTTTAATATATCTAAGTAGTTAAGGCTTACTAGCGCTAGTGCTAAGTATATAGTATACTTAAGTGTATATATTACTTAATTCTAATCTAGAGTCTACTTATACTTTATATCTCTATAAAGAAGATAGAAGAGAAGCTTAGTAATAGTAGTAAATTCTTTTACTTAAATATAGTAGTAAATATATAGCCTAAGAAATAAGTAAATATTACGTATATTATAGTAAAGTAGCTAATCTAAAAGCTTCTAGACCTTCTTACTATTAGAATAGTATTCTTTAGAGCTAATCTTATAGCTAATAATCTTTAGATATTCTATAAGAAAGTAGTACTTCTTACTAAAGACTATTTTTTCTACGCGCTTAACGTCTATAAGAATATAGTTAAGTTAGAGAATATATTTATAAACGTAGTAATAAACGCTAGGTATAGCTATCTTACTACTATAGTCTATCTTAGAACCTCTATAAGTAATATTATTAATAAATACTATAGTATTTAGCTAATAGTTCTTAAGAATCTTTATTATAACGCGCTAGAATACTATAACTAAGTTAGTTACTTCTATAACTATAGTATATAAATAAAAAAGACTAACTAGTGTCTAGAAAGCTATTATATTCTAGCTTATAGTGTAAAAAGTAATCTAATTATAACTAGAGTAGAAATCTATAAAAAAGTTAATAAGACATCTAGTAAAGCGTTTAGAGAACTTATCTACTATTAGTAGTAGATTTATATTATATATACTAATAGTATTAATCTTTTATATATTAGAGATCTATTAAGCTTTTCTATTCTTCTTAGAGACTAGGTACTATAGATTATAATACTAACTATTATAGCGTTTCTAAGTACCTCTATTAAGGTAAGTATTAGCTATATTAACTATAACTTACTTAAGCTTCTTAGAAATAGTAAAGCCTTATACTTACTAAGCTTTATATTTAACTATATAGATCTTATATAGTAGATATACGTTAGAGTATATTCTACTAGATTTAGTAAATTTCTATAATAAAGCTACTTCTCTATTATAGAGTATTTAGATAAAAAGATCTTTCTCTTCTTATATAACTTATAATCTAATATAAAAGTTAGCTAGTCTCTTAGGTATAAAGTAAGTTTTTTATAGAAATATAGTATATTATAGTTTAAATATATTATTATATAGTTCTAGGTCTAGTTTATAAATAAATAGGCAAAGTTATTAATACTAAATAGCTTATTTCTTCTAGTCTTTCTATCTAAACTCTATTAGCTTATCTACTTAAGAAATATTAATAAATTAAACCTTCTTATCTATAGTCTTATATAAGGTAGTAACCTTTAGTTACTAATAAGTTCTACGCGTGTAATTAAGTATCTTCTTATAGTTAATTCTATATATAATAGTATACTTAGTAAGCTTTTATTTATACTAAATAATTAGCTTAGTATTCTTATCTATCTAAGGTACCTCTGCGCTATTATTAAAGAGAGAGTATATCTACTTTTTTTATATTTATTAGATACTTACTAGAAATAGTATATTATATTACTTAAAACTATATATTAGATTATACTATACTCTTTAGTATAGATACTAAACTATAGAAGAATCTTAAGGTAGCTCTAAAGTAGAGTTAGTTATAGTACTAACTTATACGTATTCTATAGCGTTATTATTCTTATTCTCTTACTTATAATCTATAGTAGAGAATAAATATATAGACTTAGAGTCTAAAGTAATAAAGAAAACTAACTTAGTTCTATTCTTAGACTAAATATAATATTATACTCTACTAAATATATTATATTATATTCTAATATATAATACTATATACTATAGTTCTCTAAGTATAGCTAAGCGTATAAAGTTTATAATAATATAGAAGATAGTATAAATAACTATAGTGCTAATACGTATAGAGACGTTAAATATAGTACTAATAAATAGCTTATAGCTACTATTAGCAAAGGTAACTTCTTATAGTAGGTTACTAAGCTTCTATATTTAGTATTTATATAGTATCTTTAGCGCGCGCGCTGCGCTAAAGTAAAGAATATTTATTTACGCGCTTATATTAATAAGATATTTAATAGAATTACTATAAATATAAATCTAGGCCTTTAGTAGATCTATCTAGATAAACGCGTATCTAGCGCGTCTCTATACTCTATATACTACCTTAGTAGATATATAGTTAAGAGTATTACTCTATAAGTTACTATAACTAGTAACTTTATATTAAGTTTATATATTTAAGTAGTATATATTAATAGTATTATAAAAGGTATTAGTATAACATTAATATAACTATATAGTTAGTAAAGATTATAATAGATATTTATAGAAAGTATAATAGTAGAGTATAGACGCGTAGAAGAGCGTATAGATTTTAGATAAAATTAGAGCCTACTTAAAATCTATAGCGTAGCTAGCCTTAAAGCTATTTACTATTCTAATACTATCTATACTAATACTATTCTTCTTTAGAAAATTACGTAATTAATTAGTAATATTATTCTAACTAATTAGGTTAGAAACTATTACCTCTTATACTTTCTAACTTAGAAGCGCTATTATAATATAATTAGGCTATTTTTTAATAAGCTTCTTAAGTTCTAGATTAGAAAGAGTGTCTAAGAACTTAACTACTTTCTTCTTATAGTTTTATAATAAATATCTAGAATTAGCTAATATACTATTATTAATATAGATATTAGTAGATAGACGTATAACTATAAATAGTGTATTAGAAGCTTATAAAAGAAATAGCTATTCTAAGTAACTATTCTCTAGTATTATAGTAGTGTCTAATATCTATAAGTTAGAAATCTATCTAATTATATTCTTCTTAGGTAATAGCTAAGAGCTCTATAACTACTTAGAGAGTCTACCTCTCTTCTTAATATAGCTATTATAAACTTAATTAGAGTTATTAAGAATACTTTTATTTAGGCGTTTAATAGTATTACCTTTAGCGCTATAAAGAAAAGTAGTATTTTTACTACTAATAATAATACTATTAGAATTAATATTATTAAGTAGCTAAGCTTTCTTAGAGTACTTAATACTTTTCTAAAACTAGATAAACTACTATTAAGTATTCTTATAACTAACGTAATAGTCTAAGTAAGTAATTATATTAGCTAAGTTTAATTACTTAAGAATATACTTAGAGTAAGAGTCTCTCTTAAACTTCTTAAAAAGAACACTAGATGTAGGCTATTCTATTATATTATTAGTAACGTTAAAATACTTCTTAATCTTAGATCTAAGCTATTTAAGCTTATAAGTTAATAGAAAAGCACTAGAGATTTAGTTAAGGTAATTATAGAGTAGACTAAAATAGTATATTTCTTACTTACGCTTATTATTCTAATAGTAACTAATCTAATTTAGGTTATAAAAGTTATTATAGAGTTTATAATTAGTAATTTTATAACTTTTCTTATTATATATATAGTAAGTATTAGTATACTTAGCTTTTCTATACTAAATAGTTTTTCTCTTAAAAGCTATATTTCTAAGTACTTTAGTAATAAAAAAACTATTATTTCTCTTAATAGAGAGCTTTTTCTTAGTTATATAGCTTATAAAGTATAAAGTATTATAAAAGTTTTTAAAAATTAAAGTAACTAATAAGTAGGCTATAAAGAAATAAACTATATCTACGTTAAGTCTTAGTCTATTTAGTAAAGTTATAAGTTATTCTACTTTAGAATCTATATTAGAGAGAAGTAAAGATTTTTACTTCTTCTATTACTTCTTAAAATTAGTAATAATACTCTTTACTTTCTCTAAGTTAAAGATAGTATACTTATTAGTAAGTATAATATATTTTATCTTAGTATCTATACTACTACGTTCTTAAGTATATATATTATTAATAGTGTTATTCTTTCTATAGTATTTCTTAAGAAAGATATAGATCTTATCTATATAGTACTTAGCCTAATTATTACCTTTAAAAGTATTAAGTATTATAAAAGTAACTATCTACTTATTATACTTTAGAAGTCTATAGTAGAAAAGAAAGCTAAGTTTCTTTTATAGAACTTACTTATTAGTAATATAAGCTTCTACTATTACGTAAAAGTAAGTATAATACTTAGTAAAACTAAGTAGATTATTTATATACTTATAGATAAAAGCTTATAAGTATAAGCGCTTACCTATCTTAATAGTAGTATTTTTATCTACTTAGTATTTTTTTATATTTACCTTAAGCTTAGTCTAGTTCTTTTTCTTATAACTAGTAAAGAGCTTAATAATATAAGTAATAAAGTAATTCTTATTACTAATATAATCTAGAAGAATAGAGACTCTTATTTTATTAGAGAGACTTTTATTATTAGCTTATTAGTTATAGTCTTTAAGAAACTTAGTAACGTTATTACTAGTAAAGACTAGAGTAGCGTATCTAGAGTAAACTATAGAGACTACACTATTAGTTACTATTATAAATAATAATATACTTTCTACTTTAGAGATAGTTTTAGAAGTTAGTATCTTTAGTATTAAAGTAGTTAAAGAAGTAGTAGATAAATACTTAGAAGAGAGAATTACTAGATCTCTTAACGCCTTATACTTTTTCTATTTCTTTAGTAGTTATTATAGTTCTAAATAACTTATAAAGAAGCTAATACTTTTTTACTTAATAGCTTAAATACTAAATAGATATTATACTATAGAGATTATATAATTAAAAGATAAGTTCTAAATACTTAATAGTGTTTAATATTCTCTATCTAATAGTAGAGAATACTTTCTAAATATCTTTATAGTTAGTATAGCTTAGCGTTTTACTTACTATAATACTCTATTAAGTTATTAGTTCTATTAAACTATAGTTCTACACTAGTGTACATTCTAAATATACTATTATAGTATTATATTAACTTAGCTAGCCTAGCATTTTATTATACTTCTAATATTACTATTCTAAGTATTAGTTAAATTAATATTTTCTAGTATTTCTAAGTAGTTACCTTATCTACGTAATTATCTTATCTAATATTACTTAGTAGTAAGAACGTAGTTAGCCTAAATACAACTACTATTATAGTTCTAGCTAACCTAAAGAAAAGAGCTAAGTCTATACTTATTATATTTATAGTAGTTATTATTACTATATATATTACATTAATATATACTAACTACTTCTTATACTACGTAGTAGAATATATCTTTATAGGCTTTACTATTTATATAGGTATTAGAGAGTATAAAGATATATTACTATAAGAATATAAAGTAATTAGTATAGATAAGAAAGTATATAGATATTAGTTTAGTAAAAAAGAGTTCTATTATAGAGAGATTCTATTATCTAAAGTATTATATAAGAGTCTAATACTAAAAAACATAAGTAAAAGATAAGATAGATAATCTAATAATTCTAAAGAGCTCTTATTAAAAAACGTTCTCTCTTTAGATAATTCTTAGGTTATTAAAGATCTAATTTATATAAGAACACTTTATGCACTAGTATAATATATAGTATTAAGAAGGCGTTACTATATCTATAAACTAGTAGTAGATATAAATACTAGCTCTTTATCTTATATAAATATACTATAAAGTTTTAATATTTTAGCTTAAAGCTATTTATAGAAAAAACTTCTAATAACTATTTTAGATCTTAATTAGCTATTATTACTTCTTTAGACTTATTATAAGCTATTAAGAGAGTTTCTCTTTTTATATATTACTAAGATTAGCGCGTCTAAAAAGTAGAAGATATACTTAATACTAGTTTATATTTTATATAATCTTCTTTTTCTCTTTATATAAGTACTATACTTCTATATTATATATTAGTTTTATTTACTAGAAGAAATTAAAGAAGAGTATTTAAATATATATTCTATTAAGAATATTACGCTTTAAAGTATTAAAGAAAGTAATAGTAGCTAGGTAGAGCTCTAGAATAACTAGCTAGGCTAGTAGTATATTTTTATTATTATATAGCTAGAATATAAAGTTATTTAGTATAGCTTCTAATAGTAGAGATTAGTAATTTAAGTAGTTCTATACTCTTTTATAGAATACTTAGAACTTAGTACTATAATCTTTATATCTAGTATTATATAACTTCTAATATAGCTATATAAGTGCGCTATTATTTAAATTATATAAAGCTACTATATTACTTAAAGCGCTTTATACCTAGACTATTTTTTAAGTTAAACTATTATAAACTTTTAGTAAGTATAAAAAAAAACTAGTAGCTCTAGAGATAAGCTAAAGTAGATCTAAAGATCTAAGTATTCTAGTGTTTTAGCGCGTAAGCGCGTAAAGCTACTACTAAACTAGTGTCTAATATAATTTACTATATATCTCTATAGCTACGTCTTATTATATTACGCGTAATATAAAGCTATATTACTATACTTTACCTACTATATAGACTTAATATAAAAGACTTAACTCTAACTACTAGTAATACTAAAATCTCTAAATAAGGTAGATTAGCTCTAAAGCTAAATATATAGCTATAACTTTATAATATTTCTATATCTAATTATTACTTCTTAACTTATTCTCTTAGCGCTTATATTACGCTAAAGATATATAATAAAACTTATAATAAAATAAATAACTACCTTCTACTATCTAATAAGATAGATATTCTAGCTTTAAATAAACTTATAGTATTATAGAAGTAAGAATTCTTTATATTCTTACTAAGCTATTATAGCTAGAGTTACTAGACTTTTAAGCCTAAAAGCTATAGTTCTAAACTAGAAGACTTTTAGTATTTTTATTCTTAGATATAATAAGTATTTTACTTACTTTTTTATAGATTAGTTATACTATCTATAGTTTTTATACACTATAGATAGAGCTAGTAAAAATAGACTAACTACTTTAAAAGCTTTTATTAAATATATTATATAACTACTAATTTTTAACTTAACTCTTCTCTAGAGTTTATACTCTTATACTCTATATAAGTTATATTAAATATCTACTACCTACTCTTCTCTATACTATATACTTTCTATATTCTACTATAATTAAATCTACTCTACTTTAGCTATATTAGTAATTTTATAAATATTATTAGTTAGCTAAAATATTTATAAAAGAAGCTAGATCTAAAGTAAAGATTAGACTAGGTTTAAAGCGTATAGAAGAGATATAAAGTAGATTCTTAATTTATATAGTTCTTCTATATTAGCCTTAAGAATCTATATAATTATATTACTAAAAGTTACTATCTATTTTAGAATTCTTTAAGTATAATATATAATATACTATAAAATCTTCTTCTATATTTTTTCTCTCTAAAGTAGAGATTAGCGCTAGAATATAATTCTTTACTTATATAGTCTTAACTTAGAAGCTATATTAATTAAGACTTATAAGTAGTACTATCTAGTAAAGAACTAATAGTACTATAAATATTAAGATAGGTCTTATAGTGTATATAATAGACCTAGCTTACTAACTACCTTAACTACGTATATAGAGACTAATATTTATATCTTACTACGCTATAAAATAGTTATACTTATACTATTTATTAAAAGGCTACTAATTTTAATACTTTTGTCTCTAGTGTATCTTTTACTACTTTTAATATTAACTAGATATTAGTTAATATAGGCTTTTGTAGAATTACTTTCTTTAAATTAGACTTTATATTTAACTATACTATTATAGTTAAATATACGCTATATTATATCTAAAAGCTATATCTTTATATTTAGCTTTACTATTATTTACTACTAAATTATCTTATTATTATTTACTACGCTACTTAGTTACTAGTACTTATTATTTAGCTTATTACGCTTAAATAACTACTAGCTTCTAAAATCTAGCTAGGTTACGCCTTACTACTTTTTTTTATTTTTTAATTTCTAAAAACGCTAACTCTATCTATAAAATACCTATTTAGAAGATATATATATCTTTTCTTATATATATAGAGACTTATATATCTAGAGCTATAATATACTAGTTTAGATTATATTATCTATATAACTTTAAATTAGTAAGAAGAATAAGCTTAGCTTTAAAATTACTATACTTATAATAGACTATAATTAATATGCTTATAAGAATTATCTTACTATATATACTAACTCTATTTAATAGCTAAGTTCTATAACTATAATATAGCTAGACTATATAATAAAAAAGTAGTAGAGTAGTTATAGTATTACTTAAAGTGCCTCTACTTATAAGCACTACTATTAAAACGTATAGAATATATATCTACTTATTTTATTATACTAGAAACTTATTAGTATTAAAGAATAGGTTACTAAAGTTATACGCGCTATTAGTAGTTTTTATAGTATTTTTATATAATAGCGTAGCTTTATATTATATTTAACTATATAGATATAATTTAATAATAAATAGTTATATAATCTAATTATTCTTTTAGTAAATTCTTAGATTATATAATATAAACACAGCGTAATATTTACCTAGTAGAGTAGACCTTTACTATACGCCTCTAATACTTTTCTTCTTTTATCTTATTTCTCTTCTAACTACTACGCTATACCTCTTAATAGTAACTATAATAGTCTTTTAGCTAATATTAACTTCTTTATTAAATATAACTATAGTACGTACTTTAAAGCTAATATATTTATATTCTTTTTAGTTTATTTATTTATACTATACTTATTTAAGTTTACTTTAGCTAATAGCGCACTTTATACTACTATTAATAATAACTCTTTATTTAGTAACTATATAAAGCGCTTTTAGTAGATCTATAAGTAAGTTTAGATATTTTATAACTTAACTTAGTATTAGTATTATATATTAGTTCTTTTTAATATAAAGAGTAGTACCTTAAACTATATAAAAGATTAATTATATATTACTACTATAAAATAAAAAGTAAAAGTAGAGTTCTATATTACTATATACACTACAGATTCTAGTTACGTAGAGATTTTTCTAAACTATTTTAATATTATTAGCTATATTAAGAATAATAGACGTAAAATTTCTATTAACCTTTCTTAATAATTCTTTTTTTAACTATTAGCTTATAGATCTCTTAGTCTATATAATAGTCTCTATTAAATACTAATTACTTTTCTTCTAAAGGCGCTTATAAAAATATAATACTACGCCTAGAGTCTAGATAATTTTATTAATTTATAGACTAGTACTTACTTTTCTAAATAGAAGCTATATATTAAGTATAATAATAAATACCTTATACTAGTAGAAGAATTATAGTATTACTTTTTATTTAAAAGTATTATAGAGATTTAGAAAGCTATCTACGTAGTAAATCTTAATATAACTTTTAAGCTTATTAGTTTATAACTTTAACTTATAGACTTTAAGTTTCTAGTACTAAATTTATAAGTAGCTACTTATATAATAAATACTCTAGTAAGTATATCTAAGTTACTACCTTACTACTAAGTTTTTATATAGTATAAGATTAACGCTATATATAAATTACTAAAAACTCTATTAACTAAAGTAGCTATTACGTATAGTAATAGTAAAAGTAGTCTTTAATACTACTTTATAAAATATAAATAGTTATTAAAGCTAGAGATAATTAATAATTAGAGATAATTAAGTATATTATGTTTTTTCTACTACTAAAGAAAGTTAGAATAAAATCTCTAGTTATATACTTAAGAGCTAAGTAATTACGTATTTATAATTAAGTAATTATAACTACTCTCTAACTTTAATATACTCTTTAGAGTAGTAAAAGTATTAATCTACTTTACTAAAACTAATTCTATTAAATCTACTATAATTAGTATACTCTAGTAGAGTTTAGGCTTAAGAATCTAGAGCGTAGTAGTAAGTTATAGCTTAACTAAGCGTTTAATTATACTTAACACTAATAGTAGTAAGCTCTTACTTATTTAAATAAGGCCTAATAGCTTAGAAATTAACTCTATTAGTTTAGAAATTACTTTATAATAGTCTAGAATATAGCTAATAGCTATAGAAATTTAAGTATTTAACTAGTAAGAGATAATTCTAATAGTAAGATCTAGGCTTCTAGTCTTTTCTAAGTAAGGTTTATAGCGTAATTAATAGCTTAATAAGCTACGCTAGCTTTTTATATAGGTATATACTTAGACTAAGATTAAAAACTTTATAATAATAAGTTTTCTAATTCTTCTCTTTTCTACTATAATTATTTACTTTTATATTATTAAGACGCTTAAGCTAACTAGCTAATAAGCTACTTATCTAATTAACTCTTCTACTTAAGATTCTTAGCTCTTAAGTCTTAGCGCTCTTAAGTTTTACGCTTAATTCTCTACTCTACTTAATATACTACTTTACTTACTTTTTTATCTTTTTTATTACTATAGTAAGTTCTTACTTTTATACTTAAATTAATAGCTAACTATTATAATTTAGTTTAATAATCTAACTTCTAACTCTAACTCTAGCTATAAGTGCTAGTACTTTAGCTTCTACTATAATAGTGTTCTACGCTCTAATTATAATACCTCTAGTAGTAGTAATTATTATTATAGATTAAACCTATAATCTCTACCTAATTAGGCCTAGCGCTAATTAAGTAAGAAATATTAAATATTTACTTACTTCTATATATAGACCTATACGTAGAATCTTACTTATTAAACTTAATTATATTATACTTCTACACTATTCTACGTTGCTTATATACCTAAGATATAGATATCTACTCTCTTTATTATAGTGTAAAGCGTAATATTAAAAACTATCTACTACTATTATATAATAGCGTAAACTATTATTAAGCTAAGCTCTTACTAACGCTATCTAAATCTAGTAGTAACTCTACTACTTAAGAGAAATAATTATATTAATTATAAGAACGCTACTAGCGTCTATAGAATATATAAAACTAAGAATATCTAAAAGTAAAGTAACTAATATATACTATTAGACACTTTTTATTAGAGTACTTAGTAGTTATAAAAGTAGTAGTTAAGAGACTCTACGCTTTATTACTAAAGTTATAACGTAATAGAAAGAAAAACTAGCTTACTTTTTAGTTAGAGTAAGTAGTTAATAGTAAATCTATATATTATATATTAAATACTAAAGATAAGTAATAAACTACTATAAATAAATATTATTAAGAAGGTAATACCTAAAAACTAATCTATAACTTTTGTTTCTATTCTTATACTATTAATATCTCTTAATATATTCTAGTTCTATATATAACTATTCTATAGTAGCGTAAACTAAAATATCTAAAATACTATAATCTAGAATTCTACACTAGACAAAGTCTAGAAAGGTAACTACTACTAGAGTAGCTTTCTAGATCTATACTCTCTACTCTCTATACTAGAAGAGGTAACTAGTTCTAAACTAAAAGAGTCTATAACTTATAATATATAGTACTACTAAGTTAAAATCTATTAAGACTATCTTAAAGTTAGTGTTTAAGAAGACTCTAAAGTTATTTATATTTTCTTAGAGAGTAGATAATAGCTAGAGCTATTAACTATTATTAAAATTAATAATAATAATAATACTAACACTACTTATACTATTATAATAGGCTAAGACTCTCTAGAAAGCGCTAACTCTAACGCTATAGATAATAACTTACCTTGCGTTACTATATATAATAATATATACCTTACTAGTATAGTTAAATGTTAGAGCTAGAGATAATTAATAATTAGAGATAATTAAGTATATTATAATTAATCTACTATAAAAGAAAGTTAGAATAAAATCTCTAGTTATATACCTAAGAGCTAAGCAATTATATATCTATAATTAAGTAATTATAACTACTCTCTAACTTTAATATACTCTCTAGAGTAGTAAGAGTATTAATCTACTTTACTAAAATTAATTCTATTAAATCTGCTGTAATTAGTATACTCTAGTAGAGTCTAGGCTTAAGAATCTAGAGCGTAGTAGTAGATTGCGGCCTAACTAAGTATTTAATTATACTTAACACTAATAGTAGTAAGCTCTTGCTTATTTAAATAAGGCCTAATAGCCTAGAAATTAACTCTATTAGTTTAGAAATTACTTAATAATAGTCTAGAATATAGCTAATAGCTATAGAAATCTAGATATCTAACTAGTAAAAGATAATTCTAATAGTAAGATCTAGGCTTCTAATCTCTTCTAGGTAAGGTTTATAGCGTAATTAAGAGCTTAATAAGCTAAGCTAGCTATCTACGTAGGTGCGCGCTTAGGCTAGAATTAGAGACTTTATAATAATAAGTCCTCTAATTCTTCTCTTCTCTACTATAATTATCTACTTCTATATTATTAAGATACTTAAGCTAACTAGCTAATAAGCTGCCTATTTAATTAACTCTTCTACTTAAGATTCTTAGCTCTTAAGCCTTAGCGCTCTTAAGCTCTACGCTTAATTCTCTACTCTACTTAATACACTACTCTACTTACTTCTCTATTTTCTCTATTACTATAGTAAGTTCTTACTCTTATACTTAAATTAATAGCTAACTATTATAATTTAGTCTAATAACTTAACTTCTAACTCTAACTCTAGCTATAAGCGCTAGCGCTTTAGCTTCTACTATAACAGCGTTCTGTGCTCTAATTATAATACCTCTAGTAGTAGTAATTATAATACGTAAGCTAGCACTTAGTATAATAGCGCTTAGCGTAATAGCGCTCTACTTAATAGCGCTCTATAGTTAAGCGCTTAACCTTTCTACTACGCTTAACTTAAAGACGCTACTACTTAAATTCTACTTTCTTCTTCTAGAATAATAGTAGCTAATAGCCTATTCTTTAGTAGCTTTATATAAGGTAATTAGACTTCTAATACTTAACTATCTTAGAGCTTTATAAATTCTAATAATTAACTAGGTTAGAGCTTTAAGGTAACTAGTAGCTTTAGTAATAATAACTTCTATAAGAATTATAAGTAATTAGAGTTATATACTAAGCGTACCTGCTTAGGTTATAAGGTCTTTTAGTTTAGTAATCTTAATAATAAGAACGTCTAAAAGACTATTAAGCTTATCTCTAAGAGTAGTATCTTTATTACTAATAATGCTTTTTAGACTTAGAATTTAGGTCTTTAGTAATCTAACTACGTTAGAAACTAAGGCGCTTAAGATTAAGAGAAGTAGGCGTTTCTAAGTAATAGTTATAGTTATAGTTACTCTTATAAGAAGTTTAAGGCTAAGGCTTCTATATCTAAGACTTTTCTAGATTATCTATATTTAACGTATACTAGTTATTAGCGTAAGTAAGTTAGAGTGTTGCCTAACTATAACGCTTCTTAAGTTTCTAAGTATAAGCGTTATATCTATTAGTAGCTTCTTAATAATATTTAGAAGGCTAATTATTTTAAGTAACTCTATTAAGTTATATATTATTTATTCTATAACTTTTATAACTACTATACTACTAATTAAGATCTATACAATTACTTTATAAGCTTAGTAGATTACTATAGTTCTAAAGTAAGTTTATAATTCTCTTCTCTTTAGTTCTTTTAATCTTTTACTAACTTAATAATAGCGCTAGAGCTCTAAGAACGCTATTAAGTATTATAAGTAGCTCTACTAAGATCTTTACGCTTATAAGAAGTAGAAGAAGAAAGTTAAAAGTAGTTCTAAGATACTAGCTAAATTATTAGATAGAACTTCTAAGTTCTTAGGTAAGAAGAGCTTAAAGAGTACTCTATCTATAACTTCTTAAGACTCTAATTAACGTAGTGCTTATAGTAAGTCTATAATACTAAGTAAGAGAATAAGAGAGATTAATATAGGTAGTAGTTAGATACCTCTACTTATAATTTCTACTTAGAGTTGTCTGCTTATAGCCTTTAATCTAATACTATAATACTTAGGCTATTATTATTAGAGCTTATTCTAGTAGCTACTACTACTAACTTTCTAGCTATAGGCTTTTTAATTTAGAAATTAGCTACTATAGAATTAGTAGTAGAATTAGTATAGTTATTATTAGTCTTAGTAGCGTAACTACTAGTCTTAGTAGTGTAATTATTAGTCTTAGCTACGTAATAATTATTCTTATTATTATAATCTTTAGCTTTATAGTTGCTAGTCTAATAGCTTTATATCTAGTGTTGCGAGTAATAAGTTCTATTACTATACTTAGCGTTAGCTAGCTAAGGCTAAGTATATAGAGGCGCTGCTACGTGCTAAGTATAATTAGATATAGCTTAAGATTTGCATATAGACTTAAGCTACTAAGACTACTTATCTATAAGCTTAGGTTAAGAACTTTAAGAATAGCTAGAATAGTAAGCTAGCCTTTAATAAAAGTAACTATAAGAGTTATAATTAGAGAGATTAGCGCTATAGTAGTTAGTAAGTAAGTAGCTATATAGGTTAGTCTAGTAGAAAAGTTTTATAATTTATTTACTTTATACTTACGTTAATTATTAATAATTACTTCTCTATAACTAGGCGCCTCTTAGAGTAACTAAGATCTAGCTTAGGTATAATTAATCTTTATAGTAGTAGTCTAAATAAAGATCTCTCTACTCTATCTACTTCTTAAGAATTAAATATTATAAATCTTATAAGTTAAGTAGCTATTTAAACTTCTTAAACTATTATTAAATAAGTAATTTAGTTAATCTATCTATAGGCATAATTATAGTCTCTAAATACTTAATCTTAAATAATTCTTTAGCATATTTCTACTACAGCTATATATTTTAGATATTAATATACCTAAGCTAAGTATTAATACACTTATTCTTTCTAATAACTAGTCTAATTATTTACTAATTATTATACTAGACTATCTAGAGTTCTCTAAGATTAAGTGTAAGCTTCTTAAGAAAGCGTCTAAGCGCTATAGCTTTCTTAGTAGTATACTTAAGAGTAAGTAGCTCTACTTCTATAGTAGAAGTAGTAACTATACTTTACCTTATAGCTTTCTAGAAGATTACGCCTTTATATAATATAGTAATATATCTATAAGATAATTAGTAGGTCTCTAGATTATTAGTAAAGAATACGTCTCTAGCAATTATTAGATTAGGCCTATTATAGTTACTATACTAGATTATATTAAAGTAGATATAGTAGAGATATATAATTACTTGCTCTATAGCCTTTTTATACTTATTACTTAGGTTTATAAGAAAGTGTAAGAGCTTTAAGGTAGTATACGCTATATTTAGTTAGAGTATAATTACTATATAGAGTATAAAGCTAACTATTTCTTAGTATCTCTTAATCTTAGGCTTAGTTACTTTTCTAGTATTCTTAATTAGCTCTTCTAATAGTAAAGGCGTTATAGAGAAAGATTTATTCTTAAGCTTAAACTTCTTAAGTATCTTATTTATATATATATTATAAATAAGTATAATTATCTTTAGGTATTAGTCTCTAATTACATAAATATCTAGAAACTACTCTACGTTTCTCTAATCTTAGATCTTGTACTTGCTAGAGATCTTAGTCTATATAGCTATTACTTATTACTTTATATCTTTATAATAGAGTAATAGAATATTATTAATATAGAAGAGAATAAGAATCTTCTAATCTTAATTAAAGAAGAAGTAGAGCTCTTCTTAAGAAGCTATTATACTAATAGCTCTTAGCGTTTCTAAAAACTTCTTATACTATAATAGTAGAGAGTCTTATAATCTATAGAGCGCGTAGTTAAGCTATATACATAATTCTAGCTTTCTAAAGCTATCTAGTATCTTATAGATTACTAGGTTCTCTACTATAATCTTTGTGTTAAAAAACACTTTTATAATATTAAACTATTTAATCTCTAGATTACTTTAGATAGTAATTACTATTACAGCGTAGAAGAACTTTATAGTAAGTATTACTATATAAGTTATATTAATTAAGTTCTTTTTCTAGAGATTACTATAAACTATAATTTAAGCTTTATATTTAAGAAGATAGCTATTCTAATTATACTTATAAGTCTATACCTATTTTAATAGAAGTAGCTAATCTTAGGCTTTTAATCTATAGATTTCTATCTAAGTTCTCTTCTTACTTAGCTAATTAATCTCTCTCTTAGAGGCATCTTTAAAGAGTGTGCGTATTAGATACTAGATTAGTTATTTCTATAACCTAGGTAGCTCTTAAAGATTATTGTAGTATTAGTAAGTAGCCTTTAGCTTATACTTGCTAAGTGTAGTAGCTATAATAATAGAGTTTATAGTCTTATAGCTAGCTTAATTATTCTAGTCTTTTTAAAAACTAAGTAGGTAGGTCTTATAAAAGTTAATCTAGGCTTACTTATTAACTAAGCCTATAATTACTATATTTACGCTACTTGCGCTGTTACTCTCTAGTTAATTACTAAACTAAGTAGGCTATTTACTCTTACCTTTTAGGCGTCTTAATAGTTAATAGACATTTATAGAAAGAAAGCGCTTAGGCTCTTTACCTATAACTCTTCTACTATAGTGCGTTCTAGAGAATTTAGCTATTAGCTAATTCTATAGCTATATTAATTGTTAAGAGAAGGCTACTAATTTAGATAGCCTACCTCTTAGTCTCTTTAGCGCTTGCTCTAGCTAAGCTAGTCTCTTATCTATTTCTATAGAACTAGAGTCTATTATAATAGACTTAATAGATAGAGTTAGATCTTCTAATCTATATATAGAAAGCTCTCTATCTCTAGACTCTAATAGGTTAGCTTCTTTAGGCGTATACACTACTCTTTAACTATTAGAAACTCTATAATTACTTTAATTACCTATCTTTAAAATCTTATACTTAGGCGTAGATTCTAGAGTAGTAAGCCTAGTAGAAAGCTGCTAATTATTAGAAATTTCTAATAGAACACTAGCCTTATATTCTATCTCTATTAAATTAATAGAGCTTTAATTATATTTAATAGGTAGGCTAACTTTATTACTTTAATTATAGTTTACGTTACCTCTAAGATCTTACTTAGTAGTTAATAGCTCTACTATGCTTGCTGTTTAATTAATAGAAAGAATATTAAACTTTTCTATAGAATTAATAAGCTTACTATTATTAAGTATTTTAATCTACTTAATTACTTAATCTTTAGTTAGCTTCTCTTTACGCTTACTTTAATAGAACTTCTACTTATTAAAATTAATATTGTAAGTTATAATTACCTAATTAATCGCTAGTATCTATATATAATATATATTAGAAGCTTAATAGCTAATAAGATATTCTATATAGCTATAAGGCTTAACTTTAAAGTCTTAATAGTGCTTTCTAGCTACGCGATTACTATTAAGTAGATACGCTTAATAGCTATAAGCATAGATTCTACTCTAATCTAGGTAAAGATTAGTAGTCTAGTGCCTAATCTTAGGTAGCTAATAATATTAGAAATACTTTCTAAACTATTTATGTAATATCTAATCTAGAGATTAATAGCTATAAAGCTATAATAGACTTATTCTATAGAGTTAGGCTACTACATTTATAATTACTAGCTAGAGCCTAGCTAGAAGATTAGCGCTTGTGCGTATCTTAATTAACTTAGTAATAAGCTTTTAGCTAGCTCTCTCCGCTAAGCTATTAGGCTTATAGATATATAGTAGAGGCGTTATAATTATAATTCTCTTCTCTTTAGCTTATTTCTTATATCTTAAGTGCTCTCTCTAAGGTAATATTATAGTGTTATTATTCTAATAGATTTCTATAATCTTCTACTAATAGCAGCGCTTAACTATAGCTATAAAGCTTATAATAACTTCTATTATAGAGTTAAGCGTCTTGTTCTTTAGGTTATAATTATATAGCTTACCTAAATAATTCTTCTTAATAATTAGAGCCTATTTATTAAGCGTATAGCTTATAGAGAAGTTAAATAGGTTCTATAATACTCTAAAGAAGAGACGTAGTAATAGCTTATAAAAATAATAAGAGATTCTTTAAAATATATAAGTAGCTATGTAATTATTATATTTACTATAACGTGTACTTATAATCTCTATATTCTAGGTAGCTCTTATAAGAGCCTTAAAGGCTTGCTTACCTAGGTAGCTAGATCTTTAGTACTAAAGATTAGTGTTACTAGTGCGTAATTATAGAACTTATAAGTAGGTAATAGTATTTATAATAATAGAATTAGAAGAATAGATAGAAGAGTTATATTTAATAAACAAGAGGTTAAATCTACACTTAAGAGTTATAAGAATAATAGACGCCTCTAGTGTCTTTATTCTAATTATGTAATTATAGCCTATATACTATATACTACTATTTCTAAGAAGCTTTTCTAAGATAATATTAGTATAGAAACTAGAGATAATCTTAACGCTAGTAAGTGTAAGATTAGCTTTTCTAGGTTCTTTAGAAGTGCTAAGAATAAGACAAAGTACGCGATTACTAATACTAATTACTAGAAGAATCTAGCTACCTATCTTAACTATTTCTCTATTAGTCTTAACAAAGAAATTAAGCTTAATTAAAGCTTTATTATTAACTAAGTAGACTATAGCTCTACTATTAAGAATTATACTAGCTAAGAGCGCGTAAGGCTTAAAGCCTATACTAAAGATAGAAGGCCTAAACTTAGTAATTAGCTTCTTTAGGCAAATAATTATTAAAACTATATTACTTAGGTACTTAGAAGCTAGAGCGCTTATCTTTTAGCTAGATTACTTAACCTTCTTATATAGACTACTCTACTTCTCTTTATAATAGCGCTTTTAGATCTTTTACTTATTTTAAGCTAAGAGTTCTATTAGTAGAACGCCTAGTAGTCTAGATCTAGTAATTATAGTCTATAATTAGTAATATAAGATAGACTTCTACTTATACTTTGTATTAGGTTTATAGAGGTAAGGCTTAGGTAGTAAGCTTAACTACTTCTTACCTAACTTAGTAAAAGTAAGAGGTTAATCTATAACAGCGTTAAAGATTATATTAGCTTTTCTCTTTCTAGTAGTAATTAATATCTTCTAGAGAATAACGCTAAATACCTTACTAAGATTATTAAGGCTTAACGTGTTCTTTCTAAGAGCTATAGTAAATAATTAATTATATTACTACTAGCAGGCCTACTTAGACTTAAACTTCTTAACTATAGTAAAAAAGTTAGTAATTATAAGAGGTTCTTTAACCTCTAAGAGCTTAAAGATCTTTACTTTTTAGTAGAGTATTAACTAGTTATTAAACTACTTCTTAGTAGTTTTTCTCTAGGTCTTCTTAAGATAAGTATAATACTTTACACAAACTATGTATTGCGTAGTCTAATTAGTAGAAGTAAGTATAGTCTTAAAAGTCTTTATAAGAGACTAGACTATTCTTCTATTATTACTTATAGTTATAAGTAATAAGTAATCTAGCGTAATAGTGCGTATAATCTAGGTCTTAATATTATTAATCTTCTTACTCTTTCTTAACTACTACTTAGACTTATAGTTCTAGTAGGCTATAAGTGTAGTACTATTCTTAGTCTTATAATTATAATCTTACAAGAAAGTATTATACTTATAGGTAGCTTTATTATACTTATTCTTTTAATTCTTAGTTAGCTCTATAGAAAGAGAAGCTAGAGCTATAGGCTTTAGAACTAAAAGGTTAAAGAACTTAGGTTCTAGAGTATCTATGTATTTAATATCTAGAAGATTAGAATTAATCTCTTTCTAGATACTTTTCTTATTATAGTGTTGCTTAAGAAGCGCGAACTAGGTATTCTAGTTAGATTACTTTTTAAGAAGTACACCTATAGCTATAATAGCTATATTATAATTACTTATAT
Source organism: Alternaria conjuncta (assembly GCF_024043145.1). NCBI lineage: Eukaryota > Fungi > Ascomycota > Dothideomycetes > Pleosporales > Pleosporaceae > Alternaria > Alternaria conjuncta. The sequence goes on along the minus strand of NW_026250092.1, from coordinate 15,761 downwards.
TTATAGAGTTAGAGCGTAGAATTAATATAGTAATATAGAGAGGTAGATAGTAAGTAAGTAATTACGCAAAAGAGGTTCTAATTGTAGAACATTTAGAGAGAGTAGAGTAGAAATAAGATTAACTAATCTATCTTCTAGTAAGCTTTAATATATAGTAGAAATTAGTTCTATAATTAAGTAGCTAGGCTTATAACTATTAGAGCTAGAGATAATTAATAATTAGAGATAATTAAGTATATTATAATTAATCTACTACAAAAGAAAGTTAGAATAAAATCTCTAGTTATATACCTAAGAGCTAAGCGATTACGTACCTGCGATTAAGTAATTACAACTACTCTCTAACTTTAATATTAAATAATACCTATAGTAGTTCTACGCAGCTCTTATCTATATTATAACTACTAGTAGATTACTTACGTAAGCCTATTCTATTCTTAAGTCTATATAGAAGATTTCTCTAACTACTATATCTTACTACCTCTATAATAAGAAGCTAAACTATATTTATAATCTTAAAGCTAAGATTAATAAGTTCTAAGATAAGATCTCTACTTCTAAAAATAGCGCTACTAATTATATAAGCTTTTAAATACTCTAATTAGAAATTAATAACCTTTATAAAGCTATCTATACTTACTAATAAACTATCTTTTACTTTAAGAATAAAAAGAACTTATATAAAAACTAGATTAAATAACTATAAGCTAATTTTACTAATAAAAAGAGTAAAGCTAACTACTTCTATAAAGCGTAGATAGATAAGTAAGCTATTTTTACTATAGAATATAGATAGATTACTATTAAAAAGAAAAAGAGTAATAAATATTTTATTATACGCGCTAATTAGAATCGCAACTATAAGACTCTTAAGAAGAAATATAATAAAGTTAAGTATAGCTTTAATTATCTTTAATAAAAGTATAATATTATTCTTAATAAGCTACTAGCTTATAAGCCTAATTATTACCTATTTACTATTTTACGCTATAACTAGTCTAACCTAAATAACTAATATAGACGTAACACGTCTACTAATAATAGCTTATAATTAATACTAGCTTCTAATTAGAATACTATTAACTATATATAACGTAATATATATAAGCGCCTTTATTATAATAATCTTAACTACGTACACTATAATAATTCTTAGCTTAAGTAATAAAATAACACTTCTAATTAATATAATAAGTAATATACTTCTTTATATAATACTTCTAAGTATTAAAACTACTAATCTATACTAAACTAATAGCTAATACCTAGTCTTTATAACTAGATAATATTAGCTATAAAAGAAATAAGTAGAGAAGTTACTATATATTTTTCTAATATCTCTATTTTTAAAGGTAAAGATAATACTAAGAGTAAAAGTAAAAACTATAAGAAGTAGCACTACTCTATAGTAAATAAGTATTTAATATATATTAATAACTACTTTATACTTCTCTACTTAGAAGATTAAATTAAGAGTAATACATAGAACTTAATTAAGTATAAGATTATCTCTATAAAGAACTACCTAAATATTCTTAATACTCTTAATAAATACTTTAGCGCTAAAACTTATAAGAAGAAAATAGAAGCTAAGACTACTCTACGTAATAACTCTCTTATATAGAAGAATAGTAAAACCTTTATTACTTAGAAATAATACTTTATAAAAGTATATTCTATACTAAGAAAGAGTAACTATAAAATAATTAGCTATACCTATTACTTTCTCTACCTAGAACTAGTAGCCTTAACTACTACTAGGTCTATTTATAGTAAAACTTTAGCCTTCTTTCTAAACTACGCTTATAATTATAATCTTAATTAGAAGAAGATTAATAGTTATACTATAACCTCTACTAAGAAGACTACTACTAAGTATAAGTTTTATAAGTCTTATAAGCGTTTACTATTAGACTATTTACTAGAGTAAAAGTAGAGCTTTAATTAAACTACTAAGTAGTTTACTAGCTTTAGATATACTAATACCTAACGTAATATTCTATTTAAGAATAAAGCCTACTTTAAGTATAGTAATAAAGCCTATTATAGTAATAACTATACTAAGACTTAAGCTATTCTCTTTAATTAGATTAAAAGCCTCTTACTAAACGCTTTAGACGCTAACTTTACTAATAATAAAAACACTATATAAGAGACTTCTTCTAAATAGAATAATTATAACTATATATACTAGGCCTATATTAAGAATAAAGAAGTTAATAAGAAAGGCTATATAGTTAGCCTAGCTTATAAGTTATATTTTTATACGCTTCTAAACAAAATTATAATTAGAAGCTAAAATAAAGTAAATTACTTAAGAGAATCTATTTTATAATAAAGTATTATAATTAACTTAAAGCTATAGTAATAACTATACTAAACGTTAACACTCTATAACTATAATAATATTACTTTTCTACTACTACTACTTATTCTTCTAAAGGTAGCCTTTACTCTACTTTATAACTTTACTTTAACTACTAGCTTAACACGCTATTAGGTAAGAAGATAATAGAATACCTAGTTAATATAGAAGCTAGCGCCTACTTTATTAGTAGGTAATAGGCTCTTAATTACTAGCTCTATTATATAATAATATTACTAATCTAACTAACTCTTACTAATAGTTATACTATTAAATTACTTACTAAGACTATAGAATTACCTATTACTTATAGTTTATACACTAATAAGGTCTTATATTACGTTACTAATATAGAATAATATAATCTTATTCTTAGAATAAACTAAATAAAGAAGTATAACCTAGCTTTTAGCTTTAGTAAAGACTAGTCTATAATATTTAATAGTCTCTACTACTATCTTAACTATCTATATACTAGAATAACTAAGATAGTATATAGAGATAAGTATCTACTAAATAGTTAGACCTATAAGCTTAATAAAAGCATAGCTATTATAATAATAAGTACTTACGCTACTATATTAACTATAAAATAATATTCTAAGTAGATTATTTAGGTAGAGCCTTATTACTAGAAAAAGTTAAGTAAACTACTAGATAATAACTATAGTTATAAGGCCTTTTAGAACAATATTACTTAATACGTAGATATATCTTAGAATAACTTTAATAAGTATATAAAGAAATATAAAAAAGCTAAAATAACTAATAAGAAGTTATAGAAACTTATTTCTAACTAGCTTTACTCTAAAATAAAAGAGATTTTTAGTCTCTATCTTATAAACTACCTCTCTTTATATTATTCTAGTATAGATTACGTTATTAATATTAAAGTAAATAAGCTACTCTAACTATATATCTATAGACTTATATAATAAGAAATAGAAGCTATTAAAGTATATATTAATAAGATAATAGATAAGAGATTTATCTAGTCTAGCTCTTTACTATACGTCTTATCTATTCTAGTTATTAAGAAACTAAAGAGTAAACTATATATTTACGTTAATTACTATAGTCTAAATACTATTATACTAGTGCATAAAGTGTTCTTATATAAATTAGATCTTTAATAACCTAAGAATTATCTAGAGAGAGAACGTCTTTTAATAAAAGCTCTTTAGAATTATTAGATTATCTATCTTATCTTTTACTTATATTTTTTAGTATTAGACTTTTATATAATACTTTAGATAATAGAATCTCTTTATAATAGAACTCTTTCTTACTAAACTAACGTCTATATACTTTCTTACCTATACTAATTACTTTACGTTCTTATAGTAATATATCTTTATACTCTCTAACACCTATACACTATTACTAAGAAGAATTAGAATATACTACTATTAATAAAAGAGATACTTATATAAATAGCTAAAGTTTATATTATAAGTATTATTAATATTATTACTATCTTTAACTTAGTCTAAATTAAAAATAGTAATAAGAAAAAGATAGCTTTCTAGATAAGATATAAACTCTATAAGTACTTTATTATACTATTTAGATTATATAATACTTTTAGAACGTTTTAGATATTTATTAACAAAACGCTTTAGAAGTATCTTAATAATATCTATAGTGTCTACTTAGATAATATTCTTATATATAGTAAAGATAAAGCGCTTTATAAAAGATATATTTTTACTATATTATAAAAGCTTAAGAACACTAGTATATACTTAGATACTACTAAGTGTAAGTTTAAAGTTAAGCGTATTAAGTATCTAGATCTTATCTTAATAACTAATAGTTTAGAAATAGATCTAAAAAAAGTTATAACTATTAAAAACTAGTTAGTGTCTAGAACTCTTAAGAATATCTAATTCTTTCTAGAATTTATAAACTTCTATAGATACTTTATTAAGAGCTTCTTATACTTAGTAAAGCTACTTATAGAACTAATCTAAAAGAACACTAATATCTAAAAGTTATTTTCTCTAACTAATAGTTTAGCTACTTTTATTACTTTCTATTATATTAAAGAAGTATTTAAAACTATAGATATTTTTACTTACTTTAACTCTAATCTTAAAGTCTAGTTAGAGATAGATATATCTAACTTTGTTATAGTAGTAATACTTTCTTAGATATATAATAGCATTCTCTACTCTATAGCCTTTCTATTAAAAAAGATAAATCTAGCTAAGTATAACTATAAAATCTATAATAAGAAACTTTTTATAATAGTCTAAGCTTTTAAGAAATAGCGTTTTAAGCTTACTAGTACTAAGAATTCTATTAAGGTCTTATTAGATTACTAAGCACTTTAGACCTTTATAATAAATAAAAGGCTTAACTATAGATAAGTACGTTAGGCTAAATTTCTTATAGAATTTAACTTTTATATTAAGTATTATCTTAGAAAATAAAAAATAAAGTCTAATACTCTAACTAGAAGACTAGAAGACTTACTAGCTAATTATAATAATAAGTAACGCTACTATTAAGTATAGACTATTATTAAGTCTAATTAAGTTAATCTAGAAGTATAAGTAGTTTATATATACTTTAAGAAGAATAGAAGCTACTACTACGCTATATATCTTACCTATTATTACTTAGATTATTTTAAGAATAATTCTATTATACTAGCTTAAATAATATACTAGCTTAGTAAAGAGAATATAGTTAGTAAGTCTTATACTAAATTAACTCTAATAATATTCTTCTTATATCTTACTCTACTAGATATTACTAATAAGAATTTTATAGTTACTACTTAGAAAGATCTATAAACTATAATTAAGAATAAATATACTAAAGAGAAAGATAGCGTACTTAAAGAACTAATTAAGGCTATTACTAAAGAGTTACGCTATATCTTTTATAACCTAATTTATAGTAGCTATTACCTTTAGATTAAACTAGAAGACTATATACTTTAAAATAGCCTTCTATATATTAAAGATAAGGCTTATATACCTAGTTCTAGCTATATTTAAATAAAGGTTATTAAGTAAAGCTACTACGTGTTCTATAGTAGCTATAGTAGTTAGTATAAGTTATACTTCTACCTATTATAATAGTATTACTAGCTAAAGATAACTACTAATATTATCTAATATCTCTATAACTACCTTATCTATAAACGCACTAAGAGCTACTATAATAGTAAATATAGTTTACTCTATCTACTATCTATTCTATATAGATATTAGTTCTATATCTTTATAGATTTTATTATCTATCTACCTCTATATTTTTATAATAGTTAGGTCTTTATAAATATACTTATTATTATTAACTAACTTATAAAAAAGAAAAAATTTATTCTAATAGTAGCGCTTACTATTAACGCTCTAGTATAGATATTTATAAAGTACGTCTAGTAGAAGAAGAGCTATTCTAAAGAAATAGTTACTAACTAAGGTAGCTAGTTTATAGTATACTTTTAGAAGCGTCTCTACTAGCGCTTAGATACTTACTCTAAGTATTTTATAGCCTTTTACTCTTAGACTAATAGTTAGACTAAGAATACTAATACTTACTTAAAGTAATATCTTTAAGCTTACGTTAACTATAAATAAAATAACTAAACTCTTTATCTTTCTATAGCTAAGTTTAAAGCTAATTTAATAGTTAGTATAAGTACTAGTGTTACTTCTTTCTACGCAACTAAAGAATACAAACCTAGGTCTAGTCTAGAGCCTCTAATATCTTTTCTACTAGATAATTCTAAACCTATATAAATAGATAAAACCTAAGCTAATTAGTTAGCTATTTATCTAGACCTTTTTTATAAGAAGCTTTAGTAATCTATATAATAGGCTTAAGCAAAGTAAGCTAAATATACTAATAATAATTATCTACCTACGCTAGTGTTTAGAGTTAGTAATATAGTTATACTAGACACTAGAAATATATATACTATCTAACTAAATTACTTCTTAGACTTTAAGAACTATAGGCCTTTTAAAGTTATACGCTCTATTAATAATATAGCTTATAAGCTTTAATTATCTAAAAAGATAGATTAACTCTATAATATATTTTACTCTTAGCTATTATACTTATATTCTAAAGACCTAATACCTAGCTAGGTTAGAGATAAAAAGTAACTAGCTATAGTATACTCTAACGTAGAGAATAATAAAGACTATATTATTAAAGCTATTAAAGATTATTATATTAATAAGTAGTTAGTAAACTTTAGTATAAGATATAAGAGCTTACTATAATACTATATTTAGTAAGCTAACTACTCTAAGAGACCTAATAATCTCTTCTAGAAACTCTATATAAATCTTATAGATAGCGTTAATACTATTACTATCTACTACTAATAGTATATAGTAAAGCCTAAGATGTACTCTAAGTTTAAGACCTTAGTAAGCTAATAGAAGCTTATAATAATAACACTTAACTAATCTACTATAAAAATATTTATTACTAATAGCTTAGTGTAAGTATTTATATTCTACCTTAGTAGTATATTAATAACTAAGAAAGGTGCCTCTACGTTCTTTATCTTACTACGTAATAAGAACGCCTACTATAAGTTAGCTAACTAATATATATAAGTAACTAGAATAGCTACTATACCTAATATAAAAGTAGCTTATTTTCTAGAGATTAGCTAAGTAGAGGTAATAGTAATTTAGTCTTTAGAGGGTTACTATTATTCTTATAACTACTAATCTAGCTAAGAATATAACGCTATAGAAGTAGTATAACGTAATAAGCTATCTACTTACTAATAGACTAAATAGAATTAGTAACACTAATAGCTATCTACTTTACCTATATTATTATCTATTAATTAATAGATTCTTTATATATATAACTAACGTAAGCGCACTAGCGTATTATATACTAAAGAATATAATAAGAAAAGAAAGATAGTAATAGTATTATAACCTATTTAGCCTGCGTAGCTTTTGTAATATAAGTATCTTATTTATATTTATATTTATAAATTATATATAACTAGTATATTATATAGAGTAAAAAGAATATTATAAGTATTAGAACTTACTCTCTTTTTAGAGAGAGAGTAGTATTATAGATTAAATCTATAACTTCTACCTAATTAGGTCTAGCGCTAATTAAGTAAGAAATATTAAATATTTACTTACTTCTATATATAGACCTATACGCAGAATCTTACTTATTAAACTTAATTATATTATACCTCTATAATTATAATATATAAGCTAGTACTTAGTATAATAGCGCTTAGTATAATAGTGCTTTTTTTAATAACGCTCTATAGTTAAGCGCTTAACCTCTTTACTACGCTTAACTTAAAGACACTACTACTTAAATTTTATCTTTCTCTTCTAAAATAATAGTAGCTAATAGTCTATTCTTTAGTAGCTTTACCTAAAATAATTAAGCTTCTAATACTTAACTATTTTAAAGCTTTATAAATTCTAATAATTAACTAAGTTAAAGCTTTAAGATAACTAGTAACTTTAGTAATAATAACTCTTATAAGAATTATAAGTAATTAGAGTTATATACTAAGTATACCTACTTAAGTTATAAAAGCTTTTAGTTTAATAATCTTAATAATAAGAATATCTAAGAGACTATTAAGCTTATCTCTAAAAGTAGTATCTTTATTACTAATAATACTTTCTAGACTTAGAATTTAGGCCTTTAGTAATCTAACTATATTAAGAACTAAAGCGCTTAAAATTAAAAGAAGTAAGCATTTCTAAGTAATAGTTATAGTTATAGTTACTTTTATAAAAAGTCTAAAAGTAAGGCTTTTATATCTAAAACTCTCTTAGATTATTTATATTTAACGTATACTAGTTATCTATATAAGTAAGTTAGAGTATTATCTAACTATAATACTTCTTAACTTTTTAAGTATAAGTATTATATTTATTAGTAGCTTCTTAATAATATTTAAAAAGCTAATTATTTTAAGTAACTTTATTAGATTATATATTATTTATTCTATAACTTTTATAACTACTATTCTACTAATTAAAATCTATATAATTACTTTATAAGTCTAGTAGATTACTATAGTTCTAAAGTAAGTTTATAATTCTCTTCTTTTTAGTTTTTTTAATTCTTTACTAACTTAATAATAGCGCTAAAGTACTAAGAATACTATTAAGTATTATAAGTAGCTTTACTAAAATCTCTATACTTATAAAAAGTAAAAGAAAGAAGCTAAAAGTAGTTTTAAAACTCTAGCTAAATTATTAGATAGAACTTCTAAGTTCTTAGATAAGAAGAGCTTAAAAAGTACTCTACTTATAACTTCTTAAAACTTTAATTAATATAGTACTTATAGTAAGTCTATAATACTAAGTAAGAGAATAAGAGAAATTAATATAAGTAGTAGTTAGATACTTTTACTTATAATTTCTACTTAGAGTTATCTACTTATAGCTTTTAATCTAATACTATAATACTTAGACTATTATTATTAGAGCTTATTCTAGTAGCTACTACTACTAACTTTCTAGCTATAAGCTCTTTAATTTAGAAATTAGCTACTATAAAATTAGTAGTAGAATTAGTATAGTTATTATTAGTCTTAGTAGCGTAACTACTAGTCTTAGTAGTATAATTATTAGTTTTAGCTACGTAATAATTATTCTTAGTATTATAATTCTTAGCTATATAGTTACTAGTCTAATAGCTTTATATCTAGTATTATAAGTAATAGATTCTATTACTATACTTAGTATTAGCTAGCTAAGGCTAAGTACGTAAAAGCGCTACTACGTACTAAGTATAATTAGATATAGCTTAAGATTTATATATAGACTTAAGCTACTAAGACTACTTATCTATAAGCTTAAGTTAAAAACTTTAAGAATAGCTAAAATAGTAAGCTAGCCTTTAATAAGAATAACTATAAGAGTTATAATTAAAGAGATTAGCGCTATAGTAGTTAGTAAGTAAGTAGCTATATAAATTAGTCTAGTAGAAAAGTTTAGTAATTTATTTACTTTATACTTATATTAATTATTAGTAATTACTTTTCTATAACTAAGCGCTAGTTAGAGTAACTAAGATTTAGCTTAAGTATAATTAATTTTTATAGTAGTAGTTTAAATAAAAATCTCTCTACTTTATTTACTTTTTAAGAATTAAATATTATAAATCTTATAAGTTAAGTAGCTATTTAAACTTTTTAAACTATTATTAGATAAGTAATTTAGTTAATCTATCTATAGATATAATTATAGTTTCTAAATACTTAATCTTAAATAATTCTTTAGTATATTTCTACTATAGCTATATATTCTAGATATTAATATACCTAAGCTAAGTATTAATACACTTATTCTTTCTAATAACTAGTCTAATAGTTTACTAATTATTATACTAGACTATCTAGAGTTCTCTAAGATTAAGCACTAGCTTCTTAAGAAAGCGCCTAAGTACTATAGCTTTCTTAGTAGTATACTTAAAAGTAAGTAGCTCTACTTCTATAGTAGAGATAGTAACTATACTCTACTTTATAACTTTTTAGAAAATTATACTTCTATATAATATAGTAATATATTTATAAGATAATTAGTAGGTCTCTAAGTTATTAGTAAAGAATACATTTTTAGTAATTATTAAATTAGGTCTATTATAATTACTATACTAGATTATATTAAAATAAGTATAGTAGAGATATATAATTACTTACTTTATAGCTTTCTTATACTTATTACTTAGATTTATAAAAAAGTATAAGAGCTTTAAGATAGTATACGTATTAAAGTTAGAGAGTAGTTATAATTATTTAATTACAGATACGTAATTACTTAGCTCTTAGGTATATAGCTAGAGATTTTATTCTAACTTTCTTTTGTTATAGATTAATTACAATATACTTATTTATCTCTAATTATTAATTATCTCTAGCTCTAATAGTTATAAGCCTAGCTACTTAATTATAGAACTAATTTCTACTATATATTAAAGCTTACTAGAAGATAAGATTAGTTAATTTTATTTCTACTCTACTCTTTCTAAATATTCTATAATTAGAACTTCTTCTACGTAATTACTTAATTACTACCTACCTCTTTATTATTCTCTATATCTCTATATTAATTCTACACTCTAACTCTATAGATATAAGTAATTATAATATAGCTATTATAGCTATAAGTATACTTCTTAAGAAGTAATCTAACTAGAATATCTAGTTTATACTTCTTAAGTAATACTATAATAAGAAAGGCATCTAGAAAGAGATTAATTCTAATCTTCTAGATATTAAATATATAGATACTTATAAGCCTAAGTTCTCTAATCTTCTAGTTCTAGAGTTTATAGCTCTAGCTTCTCTCTTTATAAAGCTAACTAAGAATTAAAAGAATAAGTATAATAAAGCTATCTATAAGTATAATACTCTTTTATAAAATTATAACTATAAAACTAAGAATAGTACTACGCTTATAGCCTACTAAAACTATAAGTCTAAGTAGTAGTTAAGAAAGAGTAAGAAAATTAATAATATTAAGACCTAGATTATACGCACTATTACGCCTAATTACCTATTACTTATAACTATAAGTAATAATAGAAAAATAGTCTAGTTTCTTATAAAAACTTTTAAGACTATACTTACTTCTATAAATTAGACTACATAATATATAGTTTACGTAAAGTATTATACTTATCTTAAGAAAACTTAGAAAAGTACTACTAAGAAGTAGTTTAATAACTAGTTAATACTTTACTAAAAAGTAAAGATTTTTAAGCTCTTAGAAGTTAAAGAACTTTTTATAATTACTAACTTTCTTACTATAGTTAAGAAGTTTAATTCTAAGTAGGTCTACTAGTAGTAATATAATTAATTATTTACTATAGCTCTTAGAAAGAATACGTTAAGCCTTAGTAATCTTAGTAAAGTGTTTAGCGTTATTCTCTAGAAGATATTAATTACTACTAAGAAAAAAAAAGCTAATATAATCTTTAACGCTATTATAGGTTAACTCTTTACTTCTACTAAGTTAGGTAAGAAGTAGTTAAGCTTACTATCTAAGCCTTACCTCTATAAACCTAACGCAAAGTATAAGTAGAAGCTTATCTTATATTACTAATTATAGACTATAATTACTAGATCTAGGCTACTAGGCGTTCTACTAATAAAACTCTTAGCTTAAAATAAGTAAAAGATCTAGAAGTACTATTATAAAGAGAAGTAAAGCAGCCTATATAAGAAGGTTAAGTAATCTAGCTAAAAGATAAGCGCTTTAGCTTCTAAAAATCTAAATAATATAGTCTTAATAATTATTTACCTAAAGAAACTAATTACAAAGTTTAGGTCTTTTATCTTTAGTATAAGCTTTAAGCCTTACGCGCTCTTAGCTAGTATAATTCTTAATAGTAAAGCTATAGTCTACTTAGTTAATAATAAAGCTATAATTAAGCCTAATTTCTTTATTAAGACTAATAGAGAAATAGTTAAGGTAGATAGCTAGATTCTTCTAGTAATTAGTATTAGTAATTATGTACTTTATCTTATTCTTAGCACTTCTAAAGAATCTAGAAAGGCTAATCTTATACTTACTAGTATTAAGATTATCTTTAGTTTCTATACTAATATTATCTTAGAAAAGCTTCTTAGAAATAGTAGTATATAGTATATAGGCTATAATTATATAATTAGAATAGGCACGCTAGAGGTGTTTATTATTCTTATAACTCTTAAGTATAGATTTAACTTCTTATTTATTAAATATAACTCTTCTATCTATTCTTCTAATTCTATTATTATAAATACTATTACCTACTTATAAGTTCTATAATTACGCACTAGTAATACTAATCTTTAGCACTAAAGATCTAGCTACTTAGGTAAGTAAGCTTTTAAGGCTCTTATAAAAGCTATCTAGAATATAAAGATTATAGATATATATTATAGTAAATATAATAATTACGCTACTATCTATATATCTTAAAGAATCTCTTATTATTCTTATAAGCTATTACTACGTTTCTTCTTTAGAATATTATAGAACCTATTTAACTTTTCTATAAGCTATACGCTTAATAAATAAGCTCTAATTATTAAAAAGAATTATTTAAGTAAGCTATATAATTATAATCTAAAGAATAAGACGCTAGACTTTATAATAGAAGTTATTATAAGCTTTATAGCTATAGTTAAGCGCTACTATTAGTAGAAGATTATAAAAATCTATTAGAATAATAACACTATAATATTACCTTAGAGAAAGTACTTAAGATATAAGAAATAGACTAAAGAAAAGAGAATTATAATTATAACGCCTCTACTATATACCTATAAGCCTAATAGCTTAGTAGAGAGAGCTAGCTAAGAGCTTATTACTAAGTTAATTAAGATGCGTATAAGCGCTAATCTTCTAGCTAGGCTCTAGCTAGTAATTATAAACGTAGCAGCTTAACTCTATAGAATAAGTTTATTATAGCTTTATAGCTATTAATCTCTAGATTAGATATTATATAAATAGTTTAGAAAATACTTTTAATATTATTAGCTACTTAAGATTAGGCACTAGACTACTAATCTTTACCTAGATTAGAGTAGAATCTATACTTATAGCTATTAAGCGTATCTACTTAATAGTAATTACGTAGCTAGAAAGCACTATTAAGACTTTAAAGTTAAGCCTTATAGCTATATAAAATATCTTATTAGCTATTAAGCTTCTAATATATATTATATATAAGTACTAGTAATTAATTAAGTAATTATAACTTATAATATAACCTTTAATAAGTAGAAGTTCTATTAAAGTAAACGTAAAGAAAAGCTAACTAGAGATTAAGCACTTAAGTAGGTTAAAATACTTAATAATAGTAAGCTTATTAATTCTTTAGAAAAGTTTAATATTCTTTCTATTAATTAAATAGCAAGTATAGTAGAGCTATTAACTACTAAGTAAGATCTTAGAGGTAATATAAGCTATAATTAAAGTAATAAGATTAGCCTACCTATTAAACATAATTAAAGCCTTATTAATTTAATAAAGATAGAGTATAAGGCTAGTATTCTATTAGAAATTTCTAATAATTAGTAGCTTTCTACTAGACTTACTACTCTAGAATCTACGTCTAAGCGTAAGTTTTTAGAGATAGATAATTAAAGTAATTATAAAGTTTCTAATAGTTAAAAAGTAGTGTATACGCCTAAGAGAGCTAACCTATTAGAGCCTAGAGGTAGAAAGTCTTCTATATATAGATTAGAAGATCTAACTCTATTTATTAAGCTTATTATAATAAACTTTAGTTCTATAGAAATAGATAAAAGACTAGCTTAACTAAAGTAAGCGCTAAAGAGACTAAAAGATAGGCTATCTAAATTAGTAGCCTTCTCTTAATAATTAACGTAGCTATAAGATTAGCTAGTAGCTAAATTCTCTAGAACACGCTATAGTAGAAGAGTTATAAATAAAAAGTCTAAGCGCTCTCTTTCTATAAATGTCTATTAACTATTAAGACATCTAAAAGGTAAGAGTAAATAGCCTACTTAGCTTAGTAATTAACTAGAGAGTAATAGTATAAGTAGCGTAAATATAATAATTATAGACTTAGTTAATAAGTAAGCCTAGATTAACTTTTATAAAACCTACTTCTCTAGTCTTTAAGAAGACTAGAATAATTAAGCTAGCTATAAGACTATAAACTCTATTATTATAGCTACTACGCTTAGTAAGTATAAGCTAAAAGCTACTTACTAACACTATAATAATCTCTAAGAGCTGCCTAGATTATAGAAATAACTAATCTAGTATCTAATGCGTACGCTCTTTAAAGATACCTCTAAGAAGAAGATTAATTAGCTAAGTAAGAAAAGAACCTAGATAGAAATCTATAGGTTAAAAGTCTAAGATTAGCTACTTTTATTAAAATAGGTATAGACTTATAAGTATAATTAGAATAGCTATCTTTTTAAATACAAAGCTTAAATTATAGTTTATAGTAATCTCTAGAAGAAGAACTTAATTAATATAACTTATATAGTAATACTTACTATAAAGTTCTTCTACACTATAATAGTAATTACTATCTAGAGTAATCTAGAGATTAAATAGTTTAATATTATAAAAGTATTTTTTAACGTAAAGATTATAGTAGAGAATCTAGTAATCTATAAGATACTAGATAGCTTTAGAAAGCTAGAATTATATATATAGCTTAACTACGCGCTCTATAGATTATAAGACTCTTTACTATTATAGTATAAAAAGTTCTTAAAAACACTAAGAGCTATTAGTATAATAGCTTTTTAAGAAGAGCTCTATCTCTTTTTTAATTAAGAATGTAAGATTCTTATTCTCTTCTACGTTAATAATATTTTATTACTCTATTATAAGAATATAAAGTAATAAGTAATAGCTATATAGGCTTAGATCTCTAGTAAGTATAAGATCTAAGATTAGAGAGATATAGAGTAGTTTCTAGATATTTATATAATTAGAGACTAATATCTAAAAATAATTATACTTATTTATAATACGTATATAGATAAGATACTTAAGAAGTTTAAGCTTAGAAATAGATTTTTTTCTTTAACGCCTTTGCTATTAGAGAAGCTAATTAAGAATACTAAAGAAGTAACTAAGCCTAAGATTAAGAGATACTAGAAAATAGTTAGCTTTATACTTTATATAGTAATTATACTCTAACTAGATATAGCGTATACTATCTTAAAGCTCTTATACTTCTTTATAAACTTAAGTAATAAGTATAAAAAAGCTATAGAGTAAGTAATTATATATCTTTATTATACTTACTATAATATAATCTAGTATAGCAACTATAATAGGCCTAATCTAATAATTACTAGAGATGTATTCTTTGCTAATAATCTAGAGACTTACTAATTATCTTATAGCTATATTACTATATTATATAAAGATATAATCTTTTAGAAAGCTATAAAGTAGAGTATAGTTACTACCTCTACTATAGAAGTAGAGCTACTTACTCTTAAGTATACTACTAAGAAAGCTATAGCGCTTAAGCGTTTTCTTAAAAAGCTTATACTTAATCTTAGAGAACTCTAGACTATCTAGTATAATAATTAGTAGATAATTAGGCTAGTTATTAGAAAGAATAAGTATATTAATACTTAGCTTAAGTATATTAATATCTAGAATATATAGCTATAGTAGAAATATACTAAAGAATTATTTAAGGTTAAGTATTTAGAGACTATAATTATACCTATAGATAGATTAACTAAATTACTTATCTAATAATAGTTTAAGAAGTTTAAATAGCTACTTAACTTATAAGATTTATAATATTTAATTCTTAAGAAGTAGATAGAGTAGAGAAATCTTTATTTAGACTACTACTATAAAGATTAATTATACCTAAGCTAAATCTTAGTTACTCTAACTAGCGCCTAGTTATAGAGAAGTAA